>NW_024429266.1:107961957-109161957 GCF_017639785.1 Mesocricetus auratus
GAGTGTGTGTGTGTGTTGGATTCAATGGCTTCTTTCTCATCCTTTATAGTTCTGTGACTCCTCTGAGGTCACATACTGAATGAAGCCTCTGGTGTATGGGACCCCCTCCCTGATGGAAGAGGATGCATTGGTAAGAAACAGGGAAGGATAATGTTTAGAACACTCTGGAGGAAGCAGGGAGTCTTTCACTTGGATAACTTTAAATCTGTTAGAGCTGCTCGTGGTGTGGGAGAAGGACAAGTGGGATTCAGCGGGTCTCCCAGTGACTGAAGATGCTGCTGCAGATGGCCGCCAGACAATTATCTTCTTATTAACTCAAGACGTTCAAGGATGGGAGTTTAAAAATGTATGAGAAGGCTTTTTTGGCCATAATTTAGTGGGACAAGAGAGAGAGAATCCTCAAAGTAGACAATTATTTTCCCAGAAGCTGTCAGTGGATGATGAAGCCCTCTTCAGCACCCCACCCCCACCACCCCATGCTCATATACATGGAGGCTCACTTAAGTTTTTCTATTATTAATTTGGTTTTTGAGAATTTCATATGTGATTACTATATTTACAGTGTACTCCCCTTCCTCTCCTCCTTCTAACTTCTCTGATGCCCCTTCAACTCCTTCTGATATTCATGAGCTCTTATTCTTTAATTAGATACAGATATAGGTGTAGGTGTAGGTATAGATATAGATACAGTTATAGATAGAGTACCATCTGCTGGATCCATTTAATGCTGCCCACATGTGTTTGGGGCTGGCCATTTGGGATTGGATATGAGGACAGTTGCCCCTGGAGCAGACTGATTCTTACTCTCTCAGCAGTCATTGATTACCTGTAGTTCTTCATCTAAGGGTGGGGCCTAGTGAGAATTTCCCCACCCACATTGACAAGTCGACTTCTGTTGTTCAAGTCTTTTTTTAGGCACTGAGAATTCCTGAGTGCAGCCTTCCTGTCATATGTCAAAGACACTGTCTCACAGTAGACATCCAAATCCTCTGACTTGTACAATCTTTCTGCTCCCTTTTCTGAGATGCTGCTGAATCATAGGTATAGGAGTTACGTTGCAGATGTACCAACAGGGATGGACACTCCGTGGGAGTGCACTTTCCAGTGAGCCCAGGCAGGGAATGGAAGCAGCCACAGCATCACCATCTGCCATTGTCTGACAGTGGAAGATGAGGGCATAGCATGGTGCTTTGCTGCCAGACAGAGTCAGATGAGAATCCAGGCTTCCATATCGATTAGCCATGATTCTGGACAGGCCTGTCACCAGTGAAGGTTCCGTCGCTTAGAAAATAGGAATGGCAATGGTCTTTTCACAGGAAGGTAGTTGTGTAGGTTCAAAATGCTTAGGTACTATTAAGGAGTCTGTGTATATTGTGTTCTAGATATGGGTGCTAGTCCTGTAGAGTTCAGCCTTCCCTGCCACCCACCTGGGCCCTGTCACAGTTGCAGTCCCCAAATAACACACAGGGCACTATATTAATTATGAAGCTGTTAGCCATTTGCTTGTTTCTTACTGGCTAGATCTGACTTAAGTATTTAACCCATAATTGTTAATCTAAGTATTTCTCTTACCGGAGAAAGGGTCTGGATCTCTTACTCCTCTGGAGGTTACATTATGTCTGCCTGTATCTCTCTTTCCCCAATCCTCCTCAACTCCTAGTCCCACCTATCTTGCTTCCCTATTAGCCAACAGGGCTTTATTGACATATACACAGGACTTCCCCATCATAGTCCCTTCTATATTTCTATGTATACAATTCCTCTAAAAAAATCTAAGGTCCTTTGGGGGTGGATGAGAAGGCTCAGTAGTAAATATGCTGGTTGTATGACACATGTTCAGTTCTCAGAATCTGCACAGAATAAAGCTGGATGTGCCATCAGCACTCCTGTGGTTAGATAGGAGGTAGAGACAGGAGGATCAGACAGAAACTCGTGGGCCAGCTACCTTGGAGTATACTGCTTGGCAGAAACAATGAGACACACCCTGAGCCATGGAGTTTGAATGAGAATGGCCCTATAGGCTCATATGTTTGAGTGCTTGGTCCCCAGGTGATGGAACTGTTCTGGGACACCTTGTTGGAGGAGGTGTGTCACTAGGAGCAGGTTTTGAGGCTTTAAAAACTCACACATTAACCCCCCTCTCTTTGCTCCCTATTTTTGGATAAGGGTGTAGCTCTCAGCTACCGGTCCAGTACCATGCTTGCCTACCTGGTGCCATGCTTCCTGCCATATTAATCCATGATAGTCATAGACTCACCCTCTGAAACTGTAAGGTCCATTAAATACTTTCCTACATAAGTTGCCTTGGTCATGTGTGGGAACACCAGACCTTGAGCAGAGACCCACTTCCCCTTCTGCCTGGGAGTAGGCAGCTGTAAGACAATGTTTACTAAAAACATGTTTACTAAAAACAATACAATGCCTGGGGGCATTAAGTTCCTGGAAAAGGCCTGCCCGCAGAAACCACCCTGACCTCGACCTTGTCCAAAGACTAACCACCTCTTCTGCCACGCCCAGATCAGTTTCTGGGGTCAGAGAGAACCAGCCAGGGTAGAGAGGAGAGCAGAAGCTTCTCTGGTGGGAGCCTTTCTTGGGAAGTTTTCTTGAACCTTTTTGGAGCCTGCTTAAAGTTTTCTTTACATCGTTGAACAAGTCTCTGTGTTGTCAATCCCCGACACCCTCCGCACGTTCTCGGACACAGGCCGCGCAGCAGACGCGACAGTCATGGTGTTTTGTCACAGTAATTGAAAAGTAAGTAAGACACTTCCTTAACAAAGCTGTTCTCTGACTTCTTTTTTTTTTTTTTTTTGATTTTTCGAGACAGGGTTTCTCTGTATTGTTTTGGAGGCTATCGGTCCAGCCCAGCCTCGAACTCACAGAGATCTGCCTGCCTCTGCCTCCCGAGTGCTGGGATTAAAGGCATGCGCCACCACCGCTCGGCTGTTCTCTGACTTCTACATGCTTGTGGTTGTGTTTATAGCCCCATCACAAAATAATAATAATAATAATAATAAACTAAAATATAAAAAACTAAACCAGAAATAGAGCAAAACATAAGGTCCTATGAACTTATTATTTCTCTCATTCTTGCTCTCTTACTTGCTCACTCTCTCTGCCTACTTATCCTATCTCTCTTCAGTTTTCTATTTTTCCATTCAGCATCCCATTTGTTTATTTTCTTATCCAGATGCCATCCATCCACTATTCACCTAGATATCCATTTGTCATCCATCTATCCATCAACCAACATTTCATCATTTACCCATCTACCATCCATCTACCACCCTTCTTCTACCTACCATCCATCTGTCCGTCTATCATCTATCCATTATCCATCCATAATCCATCCATCCATCCATCCATCCATCCATCCATCCATCCATCCATCCACACACCCACTCACCTACCCACCCATTTCATTCATCACCCATCACAATCCATTACCTGCCGTCTATATATTCATCTGCCTTTCTTAAGTTTAGGAGAGGTTATACTGCTGAGATAAAAAATCCTGTCTTGAATTATCAGTCAGTACACACACACACACACACACACACACACACACACACACACACACACAGCCTGTCCTGCACAGAGAGAGGCAGGCCATGCAGTAGCTGAGCACTCTGACTTTGGAGAACCACAGGATCTAGATCTCAGCATTTCCACTCACCTGTCCTGTTACTTGTTAAACATTGTTATTCTGCGTCTCCCATTTCTGTAAGGTAGGGATGACAGTGCCAATAATTCACAAAGTTACTGGTGTGAAAATTGTTACGATGGTGTCTGGTCAGCAGCACCTGCTTGCCACACTGTGATGAGGCCTTGGGTCTGCAGGTGCAGCAGAGCAGGGTTAGGATTCTGAATGAGATAGACCTCAGCCTTAGGTCTTTAAAAATATGTAATATTTTTATTAATTCTTTGAGAATTTCATGTAGTTTTCTTGTTCATATCAACACCCAATCCTCAGCCTTAATCTCTTGAGTAAATTATTCCATTTACATTTTTCTGGGCTTCAGTTTCATCAGCTATCAATGACGTTCATGCCCTGCCCCCAAGTGTTGACAGGCAGCATGATCTAGGGTAGAGGGCATGGACTCTGAAGAAGACGACTGAGACGTGGGTTCACATCTTGTGTCTAGCTCCCCCATCCTAATCAAGTCACGTGTAAAGGTTTGCATTCTTTCTATAAAACAGTGATTATGTATCTCATTTGTCTTGTGGAAAAAGGAAGTAAATAACGCATTTGAAAACACAGTGTCAGAGCTCTAATTTTTAGGATATACGGTTGGGCTGTCTTCCTTTCTCTGCAGCTGTGGTGGATGCCCAAGAGCTCTGCCTAGAGTTTAAGGTCTGCTGCATTCTACTCTAGACCTTGTCTTTCCCTATCTGAGGCACCTGCTCTCTGGGTGCTACATGATAGTGTGCTGGTGGTAAGGTGGTTCTCAGAGACTCTCGTTATTAGAGGAGCAAATTTCCTTCAAGGTTTAGTGAAATCCAGTCTTTACTACTAATTATCACAGAACATAAATCATTCATTTTTATGTTAAAATGGGAGCCTTCCTTGTGGTGAGTGCTTCTGTCCAGAGAAGCATCGTTTTAAGCCACTCTCCTCAATGGTGGTCCTTCAGTGAAAATGTCTGAGAAGGACTGGCACTTGTTGTTGGCTATGTTTTTTTTTTCCTTCTCAGAAGAGGAGGAAGGGTCCCTTGAGATCCAGAATGTACTGCAGAGGAAACTCTTATCACTTTGGCCATCTGTCACTGTGAGTTCCCAAGAATCTCCAACTCAGGTAGGCATGAATAGTGGGGAAGTTTTTTCTCAGGCCAGAGGAAGTGCGATTTCTAGGGTGCAGGATGGATCCCAACACTAAGGTTCTCCACCCAAGCAATGAGTTGGTGGTGATATCTGAGCCTGCCTGCTTGCTTGAACCCAGTAGGTTGAAAGTGCAGAAATTAGTGATTATGTTTCCCTGTGACTGCTCACAATCCACAGTCTGCTTCAGTCCAACTGGGCGCTTGGGCACCTCTAGTACAACAGCAGTCCCTGTGGATGAGAGCTAGACCACGACATGGAGTGTGGGTGTGGCTATACGAAGAAAGAAAGGTCAAAGTACCTCAAGTGGATGCTTGCCAGTGTCTGATGAGAGTGTCCTCTAGGGAGAAGAAACAATGACCTCTGGAAGCTTGGGCATGGCTTTGGAGATTCCCTAGTAGACAATTCTATTCTATGGCACTGATGCAATGGAGGGCACTGTGCTGATAACAGTCTGTGTCTTGATCATTTGGCCAGCCAGCTGTCTGTCTGTCTGTCTGTCTGTCTATCTATCTATCTATCTATCCTCCATGCTGTCTCTCTCTATGTCTCTTCTCTTTCTGAGAGCAGGAAAAAAGGAGAAATTACACTGAATACAAGGTTTGCCTCTGATGCACAATACTATCTTCTCTGAAAATAAATAACTTATATTCTCAAGTTGTTTTGTATAATAATTCAATGTAAAAGAACACTTATTTCAGCAATACAGTTAATTTAAATTAATATCTTGCTGAGCCAAAATGTTGTTGATGCAGAGCTTTTGCTTAACACATAGCTATATTTCTTTGCATATTTACGTAACTTTTATACTTCTACAATTTCTACTTGCCCTCTACCATGCAACAGGTACATACCCACATGCTTGGCATCTAGGGATGAACAAAAGCAGTCTTTACCATCCTGTCACTTATGTTCAGTGATAGGAGAGACAGGAAAGAAAGGAGGAGGGTGAAGGAGAAGGGGACAGCCCCGGATGGCATGGGGACTGCTCCTTTGCTAGGTGATCAGGGAAGGCAATGCTAAGATGGCATGGCCTGGGACAAGGGGCAATAGGCGCTGTCTGCAGAGGGTGTCTGACCCCTGGAGGCGCAGTGCAGGCCCTTATTTTTATTTATAAATTTTTATTTAAATTAGAAACTTTCTTATTTTACATATCAATTCCAGGCCCTTCTTCCTCCCATCCTCCCGTGTCTGCCCCACCCACTCCCCAGGCCTTCCATAGGGGATCATCAAAGTCTGTCACATCATTTGGGGGAGGGCCTAGGCTGAGGAGAGTATCCCTCCATGGAGAATGGGCTCCCAGTGTCTACTTGTACACTAGGGATAAATACTGTTCTACTACCGGATGCCCCATAGACTGCCCAGGCCTCCTAATTGACAACCACATTCAGGGGACCTGGTTCGGTCCTATGCTGGTTCCCCAGTTGTCAGACTGGGGTCCATGAGCTCGCACTTGCTCAGGTCAGCTGTTAATGTCGGTTTCTCCAGCCTGGTCTTGAACCCTTTGCTCATCACTCCTCCCTCTCTACAACTGGATTCCAGGAGTTCGACTCAGTGCTTAGCTGTGAGTCTCTGCTTCTGCTTCTATCAGCTACTGGATGAAGGCTCTAGGATTGCATATAAGGTAGTCATCAGTCCCATTGTAGGGGAAGGGCATTTAAGGTAACCTCTCCACTATTGCTTAGATTCTTAGTTGGGGTCATCATTGTGGATCTCTGGACATTTCCCTAGTGCTAGTTTTCTCTTTAATTGTATAGTGGCTCCCTCTATTAAGGCTCTCCTTCATTATTCTTCCCCTGACACAATCTTCCTGATCCCTCATCTTCTCAGCCCCCCTCCCCTTCTACCCTCCTCTTCCTCCTCCCTCCCATCTTCCCTGTGCTCCCAGTTTGTTCAGGAGCCATTGTCCCTTTCCCCTTTTCCAGGGGACTATGTATGTCTCTCTTAGGGTCCTCCCTGTTTCCTTACTTCTCTAGAGGTGTGGATTGTAGGCTGGCAATCCTTTGTTCTATGTCTTAGGGTCCTCCCTGTTTCCTTACTTCTCTAGAGGTGTGGATTGTAGGCTGGCAATCCTTTGTTCTATGTCTAATATCCACTTGTGAGAGAGTATATGCCATGTTTGTCTTTCTGTGACTGGGTTACCTCACTCAGGATGGTTTTTTCTAGTTCCATCCTTAGGAACTTTCTTAAAACTCTGTGTTCTCTGATGCACACTGGGCCACCTCATGTCTTACATTAAGAGTTGCTGAGTGATTTTTATCTGATTTTCTTTGAGCTTTCTTTTTTCTTTTTGGTTTTGCGAGACAGGGTTTCTCTGTATTGTTTTGGAGGCTGTCCTGGAACTCGATCTGTAGACTAGGCTGGCCTTGAACTCACAGAGATCTGCCTGCCTCTGCCTCCCAAGTGCTGGGATTAAAGGTGTGCACCACCAATGCCCAGCAATTATTTTTATTTTTAATTAACATTTATTTATTCCAATCTGTAGCCTTTCTTTGAGCTTTCTAAGGTACTAGCAGACTCTACTGCCATTTAAAAATATTTATTTCTGTTTATTTTTGAGTAGTTTTAAAACTATTAGTGGACAGATGATGATTATAGATCTTTTTGGGGCAAATGGAATGTTTTAATGTATATACACATTGTACAAATATCAAGTCAGATTAATTAGCTTGTGACTCACCTTGAGTGATTATCATTTCACACTGTTGAGAATATTCAAAGTCTTCTCTTCTGGATATTTTAAAACACACAATAAATTTTTGTTACCTTTAGTTACCCTACTGTGCTGTTAAGAACAGAACCAACATGCCTGCTTTTTAAAATCCATTCATTTGGTATTTTTAAAACTGTATATCTGTGCGATTACACGTTTTCATGTGTACTGGTACCCTTGGAGGCCAGAAAAGGGAGTTGGATGTCCTGGAGCTGCCATGCGCCATGCAGGAGACTGTAAGCTGCATCTTGCACCCTCTGCAAGAGTGC
Source organism: Mesocricetus auratus (assembly GCF_017639785.1). Lineage (NCBI taxonomy): Eukaryota > Metazoa > Chordata > Mammalia > Rodentia > Cricetidae > Mesocricetus > Mesocricetus auratus. The sequence continues at coordinate 107,969,755 of NW_024429266.1, forward strand.
TTCACACTTTCAACTACTGAGACATCTCGTCAACCCTCATTTGACATTTTTTATTTTCATCTTTACATAAAATGTAAAAATGTGATGATCAGAGAAAGAGGCACTGCAGGATCCTGAAAGGAAGCTGAGATGAGGTGAAAATAAAATCAGTTTTCCCAGCCAGTAGGAGCAGAGCTAGTCATCTATATTTGCATATTCAATTCAGGGACCTGGGAAATGGTCTCACAGTTCCAGGGTTTGATGAACTCATCCAGTTCATGTCAGCGGTCGTTGATGTTAGCAGTGGTGGAGTACAAGGATGGACAAGGCTGTGCCCTTGCTCTTGAGGAGTATACTGTGGTGCAGGGAAGTTGACCCACAGAGGCCCTTGGCTCAAGGAGTGCTGTGTATGGGTGTTTGCTGTGGCATACAAAGCAACACAGTAGTTCATGAAACTGTGGATGGGATGTCTAAACTACAGTATGCTTCACAGTGGACATCGGTTTGTAGTTGATAAAGTACAGCTTTCCACATGGAAATGCAGAAATGGAAATGTCTTGCAGAAGAAATCAATTAGAAAGTTGCTTACTTACTCATAGATTGTAGAATATGTGACATCCTTATGGACTTCACTGTAACCCCAAGTCTTCTGTGTCCATACCCGGTGCCAGTGTTAAGAGAAATACAACTTATGAAAGAATGAATGTGTGATATGCTGACAATAGTGGCAAACTCTGGGGAGAAAACAGGACGGGAACTTTCATCTGAGTCTCTGTGTTTTTAACACAGGGGACCATCTTCACAAGTCAAGAAGGGGCTGGAAAGATATAGGTTAGAGTTGCTTGCTGCTCTTACAGAGTACCAAAGTTCTGTTCCCAGCACCTAAGTCAGGTGGCTCACAATTTCCTGTCACTCCAGTTCCTGCATCTGACAACCTCTTCTGGCTCCTAGAGCACTGCACTCATACATGCACACAGCCCCGTATGTACACATACACACATAACTGAAAATAAAATGAAATACATCTTTAAAAAGTAATCAAGAAGAGTGAGTTTGGGAGTCAAGCCTAGGACTCCTAGCTGCTCTGGAGGCTGAGGCAGGAGGGTCAAAACTCAAGGATTGTCTGAGCTATAGATTGAGTTTGAGATCCTTCTGGGAGATTTTAGAGAGATCGTGTTCCAAGTAAATGGTAACAAGAAGACTGGGGATATAACTCAGTGTGGATCACCTGCTGAGAATGTGCCAAGGCTCTAGGCTCAATCTCCAGCAGAGAGAGAGAGAGAGACAGAGACAGAGACAGAGAGAGACAGACAGAGAGAGACAGAGAAACACAGAGAGACAGACAGACAGAGACAGAGACAGACAGACAGAGACAGAGACAGAGACAGGGAGGGAGGAAGGGAGGTCTTTAACATATGTGTCATTCTGACATGTGCCCAGTACATGGTGGAGAAAGTGTCTGAGTGAAAGATAAAATTAAGGACCATGAGCCAGGAGGGGCAGAAAGGTGACAGCTTCATGCTGGGAGATGAATGAGTCATCCACATCCTGAAGGACCTTGAAGGATGTTGTAGCTACTTTATCTTCAGGTCATGGGGAATTCATCGTCATCATCACCATCATATATTTTGAGAGTGAGTGCCAGAGACTGGGTTGCTTGAAACACAGATGTTGAAGTTTGCACTGATGGAAGGAGGTTATGGAGAGGAGGCAGTAGCCCCCAGGGAACAATACCAGAGAGTGTGAAGTAATTTGAACTTGACAGAAGAAATTGCAGGGCCAGGGAGATGGTTCAGTGGCTCAGGTGCTGCCACACCAGCCTGATGACCTGCGTTTGATGTCCAGAATTGATGTCGTGTAGGGAGAGAACCATTTCTTACAGACACAAAATTGACCTCTGACCTCCACGTGTACACTGTTGTGTACCCCACGCACAAACACACAGTAAAAATTAATAAAGAAAAGACATTTCAATTAAGGCTTCATCTGATGCTTAATTGTCCAAATGGAAGTGTGGCCCTACCTCAAAGTGTCACTGGATGTAGTAGATGCAAGCTGTCCTCAGGGACAGGTGTGGCCAGGTGATTTGGCTCCCCCAGATCTAGAATAATTCCTTAAGACTGATTGAGCTGTTATTAATCTTGCCAGAAGAATGAATATCTTATTCCCAAAGGGGACCAAGAACACACACCCATTCCACAGAGGAAAGTTCCAGAGCCTAGAGGTCTCCGGTGGATGCTGCTCCAAGGACCTGCCATTTGTCACCAGCCCTTAGATAAAGAATGCCCAGCTCAGCACTTCTCTCATGGAGAGTGTCTTGATAGAAAGAATAAGAAGGGGCTGAGCCAATTGTGTGTCTAGAGGTCATGTTTACTTGTGTCGTGGCACAAACTCCATCTGCCAGCAGCAAGCCACTACTGTGGAGCAGCCCTTGCCCCACTGCCCAGGGAAACCACCCCGTGTCATGTTCTGCTGTTGCGAACTGGCCTTGCTTAGACTCCTGGAACCTGGGAGATAAAGCTTTGCTTATGCTCTGCTTGATAGCAGATCATTTCTTTTTCTTCCCCCCCTGTTGTGGGGAGGGAGTTGATTTATCTTGGTGGATCTTGTCAGACTGTGTCTGATGACATATATTCTTTCTTCCCAAATGTCTAATCTTAGTCAGTTGAGAAATATTTGAAGTGCTGACAAGGCTCTTATTGACGAGTCACCTATCATTGTAGAGTCTGTAGGATTAATTCCTCTTAATTATGTTAGTGCTGGGCCATCATTCACGTTTATTGATGCTGTCTGGTCATGTCTAAAAGATTTATATGTATCTATATTCATCCTACACAGAAGAGACCACGAATAACTTTGCTGTCTTTGGAGTGTCTTTTTGTGTGGAACAGATGCTACACAATTAGTAAAGAAAGCTTTTTAATAAATATGCATTTGTGCCTTTAGGCTTTCTCCCTGGGGTCCTGAGAGGAGAGTTTAGGGATCTGATGTTATCTATGCAGTTTTTATCCAGAGCTCCCTCTTTATAGATGATTTTTTAAAAAAAGTTGTTCTTCTGTCAAAGTGTTTCATTTCCTGTACAGGAAATGTTCCTGAGAATTACACAGAAGTTCACCAGGCAGAATTTAATCATTTTAATGTCCATGGCCTTTGGATTTCACATCATTGAGTACGAAATGATGGGATGTCAGATGACCAGAAGGAAATGGTGTGAACTCAGTGCCACAGATGAAGAGAGATGGCAGAGAAAATGAACTCCAACTAGTCTGGTGTTTCATTTTTCTGGTTGCCTGTCTTCATTCTCATGGATGGTGACTCTGCTCATATGGGGTGATATTTCAGCATCTGTATGTTTTTAAACCTCTGCAGGTGATCAGAATGCTCACCTTGGTCCTATCCCTAGCAGTAAACACTAGAATAGAAACTGTGTCAAGTCTCAGGCTAAACTCTGAGCCACACTAAAACACATTCACTGTAATTTCTACAGCACCCTTTATCATCCTTGTTCCAGATTCAACAGACAGAGACTCAGAGAGGCTTGTTGATTGAGCAAGACCATACTAAGTGCAAACCAGAGTGAGTAGGTGACCCAGCATTTGAGCGAGGACCTCTTCTCTCAGGTCTTTATTAGAGGAAGACTAACCAGGAGCCTGGCAGTACTTAGCTGTAATTTCCCTTGGAAGTCATGTGATACAATGCATGCCTGTAAACATCTATGAATGTCTAAGCATGCTGGTTTTGCAAATTGAGTCTAATTCTTATTGTGTAAAGAAAGGAAGCACTGGGTAACAAAAGGGAAGGGGGAAAGAAGTGTTAAGGAACGGGAAGCGGGAAGAAGTGATGGATGATTAACAATGGGAGGCGAGAATACTCAAGGATGAACTATGAGTAGGAAAAGATAGAGAGCCCACACCGTTGCATCTTTAATAAGTGGAGGCTAGTGCAGGAGACTCAAATAGTTTTTTTTCCATCTGAGCACATCATTTCCAATGGAGATATCAGGGCAATTATTCCATTTGAAACTACACAAATAATTATTTTGTAATAAATTAAACTTCCCTGCTGGATTATAACTCCTTAAGAGAAGAATCTGGGATACATTTTTCTCTTACTTAATTCTTGTTCTACTTTAACTTACTCAAAGACACTATGTATCAGATGTATCTTCATGTGCAGTGGGAAAGAGTTTCCAATTCAAATAGGTTTTCCTTTTTCTAGTCTCGGTAAGGACAACAAAAAGATAAATGGCTGTAGGTGCTGGGAGTGATGGATACTAGAAAGAGAATGCAGGGCTTGCAGGGGAGAGTGGATCTGATTGCTGGGTTGCTGGTCCCTGATGTGTTTACACCATAATTTGGAGCCCTGGGACAAATGGCTGCACAGACATCTGCCTGCTGTTGACCTAGCTGGGTTGTATAAATATTAGTGGCAAATCAAATATCGTTCTGCCTCAAACCCAAGAGCAATTTATGTATGGCTACCTAGTGGAAGGAAGTTGATATTTTTCAAGTAGGTGAGATTACAGGAGATGAAGGAGACAATAAGGAAGATGCTAAACCCAATGGAAAAGTGAAGGAAATGGGTGCTGTCAGCCCAAGCAGCCTCCAAAATGTACTGTGAGCAAATCTGGGGTTCTTGTTACCTAGTACTCTAACTGGGACCACTTTCACAGATGGTCATTAGACTGGGGCTGCCTGGCCTTGTGAGAGCTGGAGGTGTCTGAGGATTCACACCCCAGCCGTGATTCACAGGGAAGGCAAGCATGGTGGCCCAGCATTCCTGCTTCACGATAGTGCAGTCTATGGGATGTGTCTGTTTTGCAGGGCTTCCCAGGGGCCAGGTTATTGCTACGGCTCTATCCTAGCTCCTGCCTGGCTCTGCCTGCTTCTGTTCTGAACCCATTCTGCTTCCTTTCCTTACAGGACCCTCTTAGGAGCCCTTCCTTAATGAATCCCGTGTGCCTGTGCCCTTAGCCCAGGTGGACTTTTGGGAGAACCTGGACTACAGAAAAGAGTCTTTTATTTTAGTTTTGCTTTTCATTTATCTATTTTATTTTATATGCATAAGTTTTTGCCAATACCTATACATGTACATATACCAAATGCATGCCTGGTGCCCCTGGGGTTAGAAGAAGACATCAGATCCCCTGGCACTCGAGTTACAAATGGTTGTGAACCTCCAGGTGAGTGTTGGAAACTGAACATAGGTCCTTTGTAAGAGTAGCCAGTGCTCCTAGCTACTGAACCATGCTCCAGCCTCCCAGAAGAGAGCTTTGAGATCAAAGCATGAGATCTAAGCTGTTCCATTATCTAGTAACTGTTTAGAATTTGGGTGTGAACTATCTCCCACAAGTTCCTGTGCTTGAATGCTTGGTCCCCAACTGATCATGCTGTTGTGGGGGGTAGTGGAGCCTTTAGGATGTGGGCTATCTGGAGGAAGTGGTACTCTGGCTGTGGGACTTGATGGCTGTGATACAGTCCATCCTTTTCATCCCAATCTCCTTGCTTACTGGCTGGTGCTATGTAACAAACATTTGTTGACATCAGTAAGCCTTCTCCACCATGAAGGACTGTATTCTCTCCGTGAGTCAGAACAAAGCCTGCCCCCAAGTTCCTTCTTTAGAATAAACAAGTAACTAACCCACAACTGTATGTCCTGAACTGATTTTCATCATGGTCTAATGGACACTGTTGTCTTGATTACCTCCTTGGCACACTGTTGGGAAGACAAAGGTTCCTGGATTAGGGACTTGGGAAGGCAAACCACTGTAGCCGACATTGACAGACGAGATCTGCAGCCCAGGAGGGGAGTGTCATATGCCATGTCATACAGGGTTACTTTCAATTGTGCTAGGAATACATTGGATGGGGGACAGGCTTTGTAGTAACAAGAATACGAGGTGTTCCTGGTCCCCACACAAGGGTGCCGCTCCCTGCTTTGCATGATCTCACAGCTGGTGGGAACTGAGACTTGTTGCTTGTGGGTTTGCTGAGCTGCACCAGGCCTTGTGATCAGGAAGGCTGTGGGCCATAGGGTCTCACCTGTGAAAGCAGGATGGAGAGGGGATACAGAGCTGGGTCCCTTGAGGACTCCCCATGTGACCCTATGCCAACTCTGCACATGGTATGAAGTTTGGATTTTGAACTGTAAACCACAGCTGCTGCTTGTGCAGAATGCCATGAAAATGACAAGGATAAATTCATGTGCCCAACCAGGAAGCACCTCACAGGTAGGGTGCGGGAAGCTTGTTTTCTTTCCATACCTGCATGGAATCGTTCAAGTCTGAAGCTTTCATTTTGCTCTGTAATTATGCATTAATTCTTTGAGCCTCCTGGGGTATGAGATGAAGCTGGCGTATGTGAGTTTATTCTCATCTGTGATGCACCGTGTCCTGCCGATCTGCCAAGAGGGGGGAGAGGGAGGAACCCCTGACAGTGCAGAACCCTGAGGTTGTGGAAACTTAATACTTAACGTTGTTTTCTTTTGCTTAAAACCAAACAAAATTTTTTCTGAAGAAGCTGTGGGTGGGAAAAGGGGATGTGAGATGTAAGAGCCAAACACAATTTGAGGTTTAATCCAGAAGATGCTCTTTGTGTCTGTTGGCACTAGTTCCTTCTTTAAACAGTTTAAGTGATTAGTCCTCTGCTTTCCAAACATGGCACCCCTCCTCTGGGCAGTGATAGCCCTGGCCAATTATATGGTTGGCTAGTTGCATATAAAGGACACATCCACTGGGGGAATGGACCCCAGTGAGCTGTAGGGTTTCATTCCGGCTGAAGTAGATGCAGCTCAGAGCGTCGAGAGGCATCTTTGCTCTTGGTTTATAAATGGATGTTAAGGAAAGTAGCTGTGAGTCGTGCTGCACGGATTCCCAGACAAGGGAAGAAAGCAGAATGTGAACTGAAAAACTTGAGTCCACAGATACAAGGTTCGGAATGGAGTCTCCAGTTGACCAGTCATGACCTACAGATACAAGCGGCTAATTCACTCTCCTTGAAGTGAATTTTACTGTTTTTGAAACAAGTGCGTCATGTCTAACACTGATAGGCAACCACAGCCATCTCATTGGAGTGGAAAGATGGAGTGAAATTAAGATGAGAACACCATCTATCCAGGAACTGTCTTTGGGTCCCCTGTCTCATCGTCTTCCGTAGTACCTGAAACAGCTCAATTCCATTTGTGTGAGAATTTGGGAAAGGATGTCAGTCACATATTTTAGATTTCTTCTCAGCTACATCAACCATTAATTACTGTATCAAAGAATTATTTCTTCTTGTAAAGATATTTCAAATACAGTTAGAGGAGAAGTCAGAGAAATCACAACCAAGCCACAAGGCTTTGTGACTGCTGGGCTCATGGGTAGCCTTGAGGGGCAGGGTTTACCTAGAATCTGCTAAACAGAGGTAAGCCAGGGAGAGGACTACCTGGCTCTCACCCCTCTGCTGATGTCTTGTGGGGCTGGGGTGCTCTGTAGCTGTATTCTAGAAACAACTCTGCCTTTGCATCTAAGTCATCCAATCCCCCAAACAGACAGAAGAAAAAGATTAAATGGCAGATGTTTATGAGAAATTGGAGAGAGGCAGCTGTCCCTCCCACTCCACTCCCCCATCGCCATGGCAGCCAGAGAACCGTATATCCTCAGGGAAGTGTGGGCTCAACTCACTATCCACTCCATCCTACTCCCCATTGCCATGGCAGTCAGGAAACCATGTGTCCTAGGTAAGTGAGGGCTCAGTTTGCCCTGCTGAGGAAAGGTGACTGGATCAGCCCAGGCTCATGGTCGCCACCCTGACACTGTTGCACAGAAGGAATGGAGTCTTGTGCTACTGTCACAATGGTCCCGTGTATATTTAGCATGTGCACGGCCCAGTGGCTGGTGGAACTGCCTCTGAGCCCTTGGTTAAGCCTTTCTCCAAAGACACTAAAGAAGGATACTTAGCAGCCAGAGGGGATTACTTGTCTTTGCCCTAGCAGGCGGGCATGCAAGGGCTGTCCAAGGCTGGCAGAGAAATGGAACTCTAGCTGTATCATTCTCACACCTCAGGAGCCAGGCAGGGATAAGCAGAGGCTCTAGCTCTCCTAAAGACGCTTTGCTGCCTGCTGGTTCCTTTCTGAAGGCCAGGCTCACAGGCACAACTGCAGCCAGCAGGGTAGAGACCGGTGCAGAGGAGCTGCCTGACTGGCCTTTTAACTTCTTGTTTGATTTATATTTTGATTGACATATAATAATTATACATATTAACGGAGCACAATGTCTGGATGCATATATACTTTGTGTAACGATCAAGCTGGGATAATTAGCATATTTATCACCTTCAGCGTTGATCGAGTCTTTGTGAGGTGAGCATTCTAACCCTTAGTTCTTGCTCTTTTGAGGTTTAGAACACGATGGCTGTGGTCATCCCCTGCTGTGCTGTAGAACTGGGCCATTGAACTTGTTGGCTTGTCTCCCTCTCCCCTTCTCTTCCCCAGCATTTGGTGCACTAGTCAACAGGGAATTGGAACAGCACACCCCTCAGGCACTAGTGCTGATGCTCATGGGAGTTGAAACAGTGCTCCCTGAAAAGTCCACTCCAGGCCCTGCAGGAAGAGAAGTGAACCTTATTTATACATTTCCACTGAGCACAGTAATTGGTTCATCCATCTGGTCCACAGCCTTGGGACGCCTCCTGCAACTTGGTCCTGCTGCTGGGTTCACAGTATACATCCTGGGGTCTGATGGCACTAAGGGCAGGGATGACATTTCTCTTGTCACCCTATCTCTCTCTGTAATGATATAGCCCATTTACTTACATATCTGACACAGTTTTCACACTTAACAGAACACACCATACAAATGAAGCTAAAATTTTATTTATGTACCTTTTTAAAATTCCTTATTTAAACCCACTTCGTTGAAGGATCACTGGCATGTAAATGGTCATGCATATTGGATACACATACTTGTGCAAATAGCACCACTACCAAGGCCATAGATGTGCTCCTCACTTCCAAAGCCCTGCTATGTCTTAGTTACGTTTCTGCTGCCATGACAAAACACCATGAGCAAGGCAACTTATGAAAGAAATCACTGGGGGATTGCTTACAGCTTGAGAGGTCAAGCCCATCATGCTTGGGAGCATGGCTACAGGCAGGCATTGATAACTTCTTTTGTGCCGACAGTGGACTTGAGCCATGCCCTACACCTGAACGACTTCAGCCGACAGCAGTAGAAAACTATTCTTTTAAACACACACTCCAGGATGATCTCGCCTTACACCACAAATCCCATTAGTTAAAATGCTGATGGCTCTTACTTCTCCACTTCCATAAGTAATTTCTGAAGCAATATTGAATAAAAGCTACATTTAATTTCACAAATTATTTGCACAAGTGCATTCATTTTTTATAGAGGAGAGAGAAGGGTAAAGACAGAGATTGATGTGGGCACCATCTCCTTAGAATGAATGCAACTGAAATTGGGGTATCTGAAAAACCTTAAAGGTTGGAAATTGCCAGCAAATCGGCAATGGCCTGGCTATTCCCGTTGTAAAGCAAATGCTTTGGAGCCTTCTCAATGGAATGTAGCAGCTTGGAGAATAAAGAGCAGATCTGGAAGCTATTAGAGCTACACAGAGCCATTATCTCCAGTGCAAAGACGATTTCTCTAGGAGAAAGGCAGGTCAAGGTGGCAGTGGGCACATGCCATTGTAAAGATAAAATTAGATTTTCCTGTCACTGCTCCTGAAAACGCAGCGATCACATTATATTTCATTTTTCCTATCACAGAGACCAGTAGTAGATGGCTGCGCTTGTGATCCTGAAAAACGCCAACGAGTAGAATTCTTGTTTTTCATTCTGCACGTTCTGAACCCGCAGGTGAAGCTGTTAGAGAGCAGGTGCTGAGCAAGGAGGAAGCCGAGAGTCGGCATTGTAATTCTTTCTGCAATTTGTTGCCCTTGCAGCCTCCGACTCCCTGCTAACCCAGGCAGAGGCGTGAGATGAATCTATCTCAGTGGTAATTTCAGCCAGAGAGCCCGACGTGCAAGTGACAGAACGGCTCAGGTGCACTGGCCCCAAAGAGAAGCAGGGAGAGCCAGTCTCTCCTCCCGGAAGACAAGGCCCTGCAAGCTAAGAAGGCCTGAGGGACTTCAAATGGAGAGGCTGGGCCAGTCGCACAAATCAACAGCACCACGCCCTGTGTGCTAGCTAAATGTGGAGCGCTCGTGTCCAGGGAAACGGGGGCTGGGCATGACAGCCGGAGCTGTGGGTGCTACTGCCTATGCCGGCTCAGCTCTCTCTCCACTCACTTCCTCTGCGTTTACAGCAAATCGTCACCTGGAGATTTCTCATGCATGCTGACCTTTGCCAGAAGCATATTTCAAAGACGCTCCACACTTAGCCTCCTTTGTCTTATCTCTTATTGTATACAGCGCCAAGTGTAGCTGCATTCAATTCTGATAGAGTGTATTTGCAGTTCCACCCCAGGAAGCCTGGAAATTCAGAACGACTGCTTAATCGTAAATCCCCGAAGTATGCTTTAATCCAAAATCCAATCAAAATGAGGAAACCCCCTGCGAGCTCGGCCTTTTCTGCCAATCCAGTCTTCCACATACATCACTCACTAAATGAAACGAGAACAAGAGATAGATTGCACGCTGCGCTGAGGGTATGGTGAGGCGGGGATGCTGAGGGGTTCCTGCCGCTTCCTGTTGAGGTACAGGAAAGGAGTATACAGTCAAAGCAAAGAAGCTGCAGGCTCTGGCCACCGTCCAGCAAATGCTGGCTGCAGCTGAGAGCCATCCTTCCTGCTTTGCCTTCTGTATGTCTATCTGCAAGATGGAGACCTGTCTTTAGCTCTTCATTATAGATACATGTGATTGGCCTCTATAATAGCACACAAGAGTCACCCAAGATATGCAAGGGCAGAGGAAGCAGTCAGGGCTAAGATGTGAGGAGGGTGAGCAGCCATGAGGACAAAAGTATGAGACTGGACCCAGGTAAGAAACCAGGGCTGGTATATCCATCACCCCAGGACCCAGGCAGCCTGAATACAGTGGCCGCAGGATCCCCCCAGCTGTTGGAAAGTCAACAGGAAGGCAGAACTCTTTATGTCAGCCCACAGTTCCCTGGTGTCTTTCTTCCCCCATCTGTCAGTGCCTGATTTATTCTGTTAAACCCCACATTCCTCATGGTACCCGGGAGAGCAGAGAGCCACCTGCAAATGTGAGACTGTGTAAAGAAACCCAGTCTCCTTCCTCCTGATCCCTTCCAACGGAGCATAGAGGCAGGATAACATGCCATCACCATTGTCAACATGTGATCCCTTAGAAGGGTCACCGATGGTTCCCCAGTTAATGCATGGCAGACACAGGCTTCTTCACAGCCCTAAAACACCCTGTGAGCAGCTCTCAGTCACTGCTTCACACAATACCCCCTTGCACCAAACTAAGACATATTGCAAGCACTTTCCATGTCCTCTTAGAGAAATTGGCCTCTTCCTCGGTCCCCCGTGGTCCCTCCAGAAGCTCCCTTTGTAGCAGGAATGTGCTCTACTGCTCTTCTCTGTGTGTCATCTCTAACAAGGAGTTATAGATATGGGAAGGGAAAAAATGAACAAATATTATGGCACTGGATTGAAATTGAGGTTAGTGATGTTTTGAAATGTTAAATAATTTTGCATTAAAATGTACACTAATGTATACACATATGTGATATGTGAGAGCATCAATGAAGCTGAAGAAATGAACCTACATGTAAATATGTATACTGTGGGCATATAATGGAGACATTTCATACTCTGTCCCTGAGAGTACCCTGAGCCAGTGATACTCCTTCTGAATCTCTAGGGCTGACCCAGGAATGGGGAGGAGAAAGTACTTTTTTTTCTTTTTGAGTCCAGATCTTTTCAGTTTCATTATTTTTCTCCCCTTCTTATTTTATTTTTTTTAAATTAGAAACAAGCTTCTTTTACATGTCAATCCAAGTTTCCTCTTCCTCCTCTCCTGCCCTCTACCAACCCTGACCCCCTATCTCATCCCCTTTCTGCTCCCCAGGAAGGGTGAGGCCTTCCATGGGGGATCTTCAAAGTCTGTCATATCTTTTGGAGCAGGGCCTAAACCCTCACCCATGTGTCTAGACTGACAGAGTATCCCTCTATGTAGAATGGGCTCCCCAAAATCCATTTGTGTACTAGGGATAAATACTGATCCACTACCAGAGGCCCCATAGATTAACCAGATCTCCAAACTGACATCCTCGTTTAGGGGATCTGGAACAGTCCTATGCTGTTTCCCCAGTTATCAATCTGGGGTCCATAAGCAACCCCTTGTTCAGGTCAGCTGTTTCTGTGGGTTTCTACAGCCTGGTCTTGATGCCTTTGCTCATAACTCATCCCTTTCTGCAACTGGATTCCAGAGTTCAGCTCAGTTTAGCTGTGGGTGTCTGCCTTTGCTTCCATCAGCCATTGAATGAAGGTTCTGTTTCCCAGACTCTCTGGCCATGGGATTGTAGGCTGGCACTCCCCAGATCTATGTCTAAAATCCATATATGAGAGAGTACATGTCATGATTCTCTTTTTGTGACTGGGTTACCTCACTCAGGATGGTTTCTTCTAGTGCCATCCATTTGCCTGCAAATTTCAAGATTCCATTGTTATTTTTTTTCTCCATTGTGTAAGTATACCACATTTTCTCTATCCACTCTTCAGTTGTGGGGCATCTAGGTTGCTTCTAGGTTCTGGCTATTACAAATAATGCTGCTATGAACATAGTGGAGCAGATGCCCTTGTTGTATGAATTTGCCTCTTTTGGATATATGCCTAAGAGCAGAATTGCTGGGTCTTGTGGTAGGCTGATTCCCATTTTCTTGAGGAATCTCCATACTGGTTTCCAAAGGGGCTGTACAAGTTAGCACTCCCACAAGCAGTGGAGGAGTGTTCTCCTTTCTCCACATCCCCTCCAGCATAAACTGCCATTGGTGTTGCTGCCTTTTTGTCTTGTTGGCTGTGTCCTTTGCCTTACAGAAGCTTCTCAGTTTCAGGAGGTCCCATTTATTAATTGTTGAACTCATGTCTGTGCTACTGGTGTTATGTTCAGGAAACGATCTTCTGTACCAATTGTTTTGAGGGTACCACCTACCTTCTCTTCTAAGAGGTTCAGTGTGGCTGGATTTATATTTAGGTCTTTGATCCATTTGAACTTACGTTTTGTGCATGGTGATAGATATGGATCTATCTGCAGTCTTCTACATGCCAACATCCAGTTATGCCAGTACTATTTGTTGAAGATGCTTTCTTTTTTTCCATTGTATAATTTTAGGTTCTTTGTCAAAAATCAGGTGTTCATATGTATGTGGGCTAGTATCAAAGTTTTCAATTCAAATCCATTGGTCTACCTTTCTGTTTTTGTGCCAATAGCAGGCTTATTTTAAGACTATAGCTCTAGCTGGGCGGTGGTGGCACTCGGGAGGCAGAGACAGGTGGATCTCTGTGAGTTTGAGGCCGGGCTGGACAGATAGCCTCCAAAACAATACAGAGAAACCCTGTCTCGTAAAAACAAAAAACAAACAAACAAAAAAACCTTAAAAAAATAAAAAAAATTATGAAGCTGATGGCCATTTGCTATGGTTTCTTAGTGGCTAGCTCTGACTTAATTATGAACCCATAATTACTAATATATATTTTTGTTAGGTCTTAGCTTACCAAGGACGCAGCCTCATGGGTCCTGTCTTCCTGGGATCACATGGTGACCCTCTACTCTTGACTACATTTCCCAGAATTCTCATCGACTCCTAGTCCCACCTATCTTGCTTTCCTATTGGCCAACAGGTGCTTTATTTATCTTGCTTTGGATTTGTTGTTGTTTGCAGAAATGTGTGTGGATTTCCACCCCTTTTTTCTTTTGGGAAAGTGGGATTATCTATTAACTATGTTTTTCTGGTTGTAGTTAACTTCCTTATGTTGGAATTTTCTTTCCAGAATCTTCTGTAGGGCTGGATTAGTGGATGTATACTGTTTAAATTTGGTTTTATCATTGAATATCTTGTTTTCTCCACTTATAGTAATTGAAAGCTTTTCTGGGTATAGTAGTCTGGGCTGGCATCCATGGTCTCTTAGTGTTGGTATAATATCCATCCAGGACCTTCTGGCTTTCAGAATTTTCATGGAGAAGTCCGGCGTAATTCTGATAGGTTTGCCTTTATATGTTACTTAACCTTTTTCCTTAGCTGCTCTTAATATTCTTTCTTTATTCTGCATGTTTGGGGTTTTGATTATGTGGTGAGGGGACTTTTTTGTGGTCCACTTTATTTGGTGTTCTGTAAGCTTATACTTTCATTCGCATGTCTTTCTTTAGGTTGGGAAACTTTTCTTCTATGATTTTGTTGAATATTTTTTCTGCCCCTGTGAGGTATGTTTCTTTACCTTCTTATATACAATTTTTTTACATTTTTGTCTCATATTTCCTGGATATTTTGTGTTAGGGATTTGCTGGACTTAAGTTTTTTTTGGCTAATCAATCTGTTTCTTCTAGTATATCTTCCACCCCTGAGATTCTTTCTTCCATCTCTTGTATTCTGTTGGTTATGCTTGCATCTATAGTACCTGACCGTTTACCCTGCTTTTCTATTTCCAGCATTCCCTCAGACTGTGGTTTTTTATTGTCTCTGTTTCAGCTTTCAATCCTTGCACTGTTTGAATTGTTTCTTGTAATTTTTGCTTTTTCTTTTCCTCTGTTTCTTGCATTTTTGGTTTATTTGTTCTTTCATTTCTTTAAGGGATTTCATCAGGATTTTCATGAAGTTGTTTTTAAGGTCATTCTCTTCTGCTGGTCTTGCTGGCTCTCCTATTCCAGTGGATGGAGGCGTTCCTAGTACCGGGGCCTTGGTAGGCTCAGGGTGGGCTGGACCTCGTCGGGATGGGATCTATAGTGTGCAGTCCCCAGTCCTCAGCTGGTTCTGTGCATACTGGATGGCGAGCTGGAAGCAGGCCAGCAGCATTGCATGGGGTAGTCATGCTGGCAGGGGACAGTGACTAAAGCAGCCCAGCAGCAGGTGACAGGGATCCAGCATCATGAATATGTTCAAAATAAATCATGGCAATAACAGATGATAAGCTAGCTAGGAAGACAGAGTCATCACTCTGTACCAGTGTAGAAGCCAAGTGGAAAGCTGTGTGAGAAAGGGATATTTACACAGTGTGAAGAGATCAGCTCTACGTGGAGCAGCCTGGAAGACATCGTCCTCACATCTGCTCAAAATGAACATCTCCAGCCATAGAAGAGATCAAACCCCCATAGGATCTTGCGATGCGGCTGGAAGGATGCTGGCTTCCAGTGTAGCATGGCTCCCACAGCTGTGAAGCTATACAACCACAGGCACGTCTAAATTGCAGGGCATTTGGGTGAGGGCCAAGCAGCCAAGCAAAGCCCAAAGAACTGCCTCCATAAAGGACTTGTGAAGAATGGCTACACCTGAAGTCAACATTTGATTTCTAAGCAGAGTCCTCGAAAGGATTATCAAAGTGACCATGATCCTTGACTGAAGTCAGGGAGAGCTGGCTGGGGAGGTAGTCACTGATTTTGAGGGTAATATCAGACCGTCCTTGTTTTTGGATAATACCTACTCATGCCGTCTGGATGGCAACTCACCCCCAATAGTTTAGAAAGAGGTTCTTTGTATCATACTGTGAATTCCCCCATGTTTAGGCTTGTTTCTAAAACAATCAAATAAACAAAAGCAATGCCCCCCAAAAATCCAAAGCCATAAATGTATGTAAGAATGTTTCAGATCTATTATTTTTTTGAAGTTTTGCAATAACTTTTTTGTAAAGAAAAGCTATGATTTTTTTCAGACATCAGATAAAAGGGCCCATGGAGGAGGTATTAAATGACACATTCCAGTCAAAGCTCCAACTTTCTCTTGGGCCAAATCAGTACCCATTTAGTCTCTAGACAGGGCATGGTTGCAGGACCCAGGCTATGACAAGGCACCAGGGGCGATAGGCTTGCCACAGGGTCCTCACTCTCCAATTACTGTGCTTAAGTAATTGGAACCTGCTTTAAATGCCTATCCCAACGTCTCCCTCAGTGATTCTGGTTCTGTAGGTTTGGAGCAAGACCCAGGAAATCTGCTTTTTAACAAGCCATCTGGGTGATTCTGACATAGGTCATCCACAGGTCAGACTTTGAGTAGCATTGAACCTGATTAGCCATCCTTGGTGGCTACTGAAAGAAATTTAAATCAGGTGCCATGCACACAGTTTCATCATCTAGCTGCATGGAACCTAGAACTCAGAGATGGGGTACAACACCTGCAATGCTGCCCTCCACTAATTTTGAAAGCAACAAATTGAGTACCTTAGGTCATAGCACTCCGACACTCTGGGTCTCCAGGTGTCCTTGTCTGACTCCTCATCCAGAGAATCCTGTAAGAGGCAGAGAAGCCAGGAGCTGAGAGCCAGAGAAACCACAGGTGAAAATTACCTTAGAAGTACTTCCCCTACTGAAAACTTACTCCATCTCTTCGGAAGAGAGAAAGAGGACAATGCTGAGGGTTTTGGCTCCTTCTAATCCAGCTGTAGTATTCTGCCAGTCTGCATGCTGCTTGCCACAGGGGTGGTCTCTCTAAGGAGGAGATGGAGAAACTGCCAGGAGGAAGGAGGAATATGTTCCTTTAAAATATTTCCACCAAAGACAACCCCACTTAATGTCTTAAATATATCTAGAATGTGTGGGAGTGTTTCCAGTGTGCCTGTTTTTAGTGTAAGCACACCTGAAGGAAGTGAAGTAGGTTAATCTTCAAGAAAAGAGAAAACCATAAGACCCTCCTATTAATGTCACCGGAGAAACGCCTCTTGTCTGAGAGAGAAAGGGAGGAAAAGACTACTTGTATGAGGAAGAGTAGTAGGTTCTCTGCTGAGCTTCTTAATGTTTTGGAAATCAGTTTTTCTTTTCTTTTGTTTTTTCCAGACAGGGTTTCTCTGTGTAACTTTGGAGGCTGTCCTGGAACTCACAGAGATCCACCTGCCTCTGCCTCCTGAGTGGTGGGATTAAAGGCATGCGCCACCACTGCCTGGTGGAAATGAGCTTCTTGGCTTAGAAAAGATGCTAGTTTGAACTTTGGAACTCGGTGCTGGGACCTGGACACAGTCAAAGGTCACTGGGTATACTGGGACTCTGGCATGTCTACGTAGCCCGGGGGGCCTGTCAGAACCTGGACATGTCCTTATAGACCCACAGTTCTGCTGAAGTACACTTACATAGATCTGCTGGGCTCTACATATGGCCACATGGGTCATCAGGTCAGTTGGGCATGGCCATTTAGGTCACCAGATCGCTAGGCAGGGCTAGCAGCACCTCTACCTGACATACAGTGGGACAATTCTACCGAGTCACTCATCCTTGGGAAAGGGAGGGAGGGGGATCGTCTGCTTGCTCAGTGGGTGCAATACCTTGAGCGCTCACAGTGTTGGTTTAGTTTGGGCTTCTTCCCATTCTCATAGATTCACCAATCCTAGTGCCAGAGGAAAGAAAAATGAAATTAAAAACCACTCCACACTGATTCCTGCAGTCCCTGATGATGAACTGTGACCCTGTGGTAACCTTCCTTACATTGTCAGGGCTTCATCCCAGACAGCTGAAAATTTTCTCTAGTCCCAAAGCAAAATGAGCATTTCCCTGATTTTCTAGAGTTATTTGCCCAGGATTTTGTGGCCCTGCCATTCATCTTGGATTCATCCTGTATGAATTTTCCTGGGGCTCTTCTAAGTTCTCAGTATCAGGAAGAAATAGCCCTTTGGAGACAGGTGCTACTTAATACTCCTGGACTCTGGTACAAACAAAATGTGTGGACTGGAGATACAGCTCAGTGGGCAAAGGGCTTGCCCTGAAAGCACTTGGATCTCCAGCTCGCTGGGTGTGGCTCCGTATGTTATAACCCCAGCACTGAGGAAGTGGAAAAGGAGCACTCCAGGTCACTCACCCATCAATATTCTCCAGGCTCACTGAGTGATCTTGTCAAAAATGCAGAGATCAACAGATGAAGAACTCAACATTGATGTCTACCTCCACAGGTGTATGCACGGACATGTGTATCTCCACACATATATTCATATAAATATCACACATACACATACACAGAGACATGCAATTGGGACACTGAGGTTCAATGCTGTAACAACAACTATGGGAATCTGCTCCGGTGAGATTCCCAAAGTAAAGGTGATGGTGAGCTTGTGGTCCATTAAGAGTCTGATCTCTGCTTCCAAGATGATGCTCTGTCTTCTGTGATGGGAGATAGGAGAACAAAGAGGGGCAAATTCCTTTCAAGAATCCCTTTCATAAGGATGTCTACCACTATTCATGAGGGCAGTACCATCTCCTAAAGGCCCCACCTCCTAATACTGTCACTTTGGCCATTAGTTTGCCACCCCTGAATTTTGGAGGCATACATACATGTATGCTATAGTGAATTTCATAGAAAGTGAAGAAGTCAGCTGGGCAGTGGTGGCACACGTCTTTAATCCTGGCACTCGGGAGGCAGAGGCAGAAGCAGGTGTATCTCAGTGAGTTTGAGGCCAGCCAGGTCTACAAAGTGAGTTTCAGGACAGCCAGAGTTGTTACAAAGAGAAACCCTGTCTTGAAAAACAACAACAACATAAAAACAAAACACAAAAAATAGTAAAGAAGTAATATTAGGGCTCTTTTATTCACAAATGAGTTTGATTTTAATTGCCTTGTTTAAAATGACATAACTGAGTCTCCCATGGAAAGAGTCAGGGATGAGTAGATCCAGAACTCAAATACTAACTCAACTGAAGATGCTTCTCTTCTCCTTCCCTTCAAAGACTTTGTTTTATAAAAGCTGGTAGCTTTTCTTGCTATTTTGTAAAATGTGGTAGGTCTTATCTCATCACTATTTCTCATGGTTAACTATTCTAGAAAAAAAAAGGATCTTGTCTCTGGAAACATTATGTCCAACAATTATGACTTGCCTAGGTTTGGTGCTGTCCTTGACCAGGCAGCTGAGTGTCTTATCTCACCTGGGGCAATTTTCACCCCTGGAGCAGAAGATAGAGTCAGGGAACAGAGAACCAAGCAAATGTATGTAACTGGAGGCTTTTCTGTCCTGCCTGTCCCTGCTCTGTTTCTAAATAATCACTCAGAGACTTATTTTTAATTATAATTGTTTGGCCAATGACTCAGGCGTATTACTAGCTAGCGCTTACATTTAAATTAACCCATTTCTATTAATCTGTGTATCACCACGTGGCTGTAGCTTACTGATGGTGCTCTGGCATGTTGCTCCTTGGGCGGCTGCTGGCATCTCTCAGATTCCACTCTTTTTCTCCTGTATCTCTGCTTGGATTTTCTGCCTGGCTCTATCCTGCTTTGCCATAGGCCAAAACAGCTTTATTTATCAACCAATGAGAGCAACACATATTCACAGTGTACAGAAAGGTATCCCACATCCAGCCTGTTGCTAAACTCTTCACCAAGAAAAGGGCAGACAGCTGGCCATTGATCTAAGTGTCATGAAGGCACCAAGAATCAAGTACCTGGTGAATTGTCCATCTCACTGAATAAAAGCTGTTTTGGGTATGGCGGCACATGTATGTGATCCAGAGGCATGTTGGTGGGGGCAGGTGGGTGGTTGGGGCTTTCTGGCTAGTGAGCCCAGCTTATTTGGCAATCTCCAGGTCAATGGAAGACTCACAAAAACAAGCCACTAGCTAACCGTAGAGGTCTGGAGGTCTGTATGGACAGATACCAAATGTAAATGGAGTTCTTAATTGGCCTAAGTAATAAAAACGCAGAGTCAGATATAGAGGAAAATGCTGAGAGATCAGAGAGAAAGGAGCAAGCCACAGCCACACCTTACCTCCTTAGCATCTCAGCAGACCAGAAAGTGAGTCTGTTTCTCTCTGCTTATATCCTGTTTTCTGTCCAGCTGTCTCACTTTCTGTCTGTCTGTGAAGACCTCCAGACCTCTACGGTTAGCTAGTGGGCAGCTCCATTCTCTGACCTTCAGACAGACTTTATTTGTACGAGCAAGAGACCACCACACCATGTGTTCTCTTCTTCTTGATGCAGCACCCTCTCCCCCTCTCCCTCCCTACTTTCATCCATTTTCCTCCACCTTCTTCCTCCTGCTAGCTTCCCTTCCCCATCCTCCATCTTCTTTCTCTTGGTGTTTTGGCAGCTTGTCATTAACTTAACCACAAATCTGGATGTCTTGTGTGAACCCCTTCATCTCCTTGTGGAAATCGCTCAACAGTGACCTCAGACAGGCTTCCTGATCTTTCTTTGATGACAAGACAAGTCAAGGGATAGTAGAATTCACAGTTGGAGATGGACCAGAGAGAGGCTGTGAACTTTTCCAGTGTCCCAGATGTGCAGGCCCAGTGCCAGGAGCGAGTTTTGTTTTCACCATGGCTCATTGTTCTGTTCTGTTTTTGTCCTTTCGTCTAAACCTGTGTCCCAAGTACCTTGATATCAGACACACTGCCAATTCTAGTTCTCCTTGACTCTCCTCCCACCTGGCCTTGATTGGTGATGACAGACATACTGACCCAGATGATTTCTCAGTCTCCAGCGATGTGTCTCACCACTGTTCAGTCTTCAAGGAGAAGGGAGATCCTGACTGTATTTTCTCGGTATGTTTGTGGAAAGCAACTTTTTTTTAATATATCAGAATATTTGATTTCTAAGACCATTTTGTTAATTAAGCATTCTAAGTGCAAGTGGACAGCAATGAATATACTGTGTATGGAATTAGCGTAACTTTAGAATCCTGCTATAATGGGATTCTGTTCAGAATGGCTTCCGTTGTGAAAACACACTTGGTCTTCACAAAGGTTCTCGCATCATCTGAGAATAGGTGATGGTATCCTTTAGACTCAGAGGTTGGACCAATGGAATGTCTCAGTGGATAAAGACACATGCTGCCAAACACGAAGGCCCGAGTTTGATCCCTGGGGCCCACATAATGGAAAGAGAGAACTGGCTCCCGCAAGTTGCCCTCTGGCTTCTGCATGTGCCATGATGAACTGTGCCTTGAACCATGAGCCAGAATAAACCCTTGCCTCTTAGGTTGTGCTTGTCATAGGACTTTCATCTCAGCAATGGGAAAAGAACCCAGCACAGATCTCAGCATTGCGTCATCTGTGTCATCCTCCAAGTGCCCAGTTGATAGCTGCCCCTTCTTCCTCCATTCTGCCAGCCACTTGCAAGCACTGATCTATTTCCTATCTCTGTGGTTTACCTGATCTAGACATTTCATAAAAACAGGATCCTAATGCATAGTCTTTTGCCATAGCATGCATTAGACTTTCCTTTTAATGACTAAATAATATTCTACCACATGGACAAACGAGTTGATTATTCACTTATGTGTTGATGGACACGAGTGTGACCTCTAGCTTTTGGCTTTCATGGATATTAGTACCATGCGCGCGCACACACACACACACACACACACACACACACACACACACTCATTTGTTTCCAGTTCTTTGTGAAATCTAAATTGAGGTGGGAATTTCATGCTCACATTTTAATAATAATATACTTAGCTTTTTGAGACGTTCCCAAATTATTTTCTCTAGAAAAAACATATTTTGGTGCCCACAGAGGCCAGAAGAGGGCACAGGATCCCCTAGAACTGGAGACAAGGGCAGCCCCACTGTCAGGTGAATTCTGGGAACCAAACCCAGGTTCTCTGGCAGAGCCCTTAACTGCTAAGTCAGCTCCCCAGCCACAGTCATCTTATTCTCTGAGACAGCATCCCTTTACTAACCCTGAGCTTCCCACCTTGGCTAGGTCGGTAGGCTGTGAGCTCTGGGGCCACCTGCCTCTACCCCTCTGCCCTGGGTTAACCCTCATAGTCTCACTGGGCTTTCACACCGGCACCGAGGAGCCAAGCCCATGTCCTCACGCCTGCAAGGCAAGCACTTCACCACTGGGCCATCTCCCCAGCTCTGTTTTCCAATTATAAAAACGATGTTTACCCCAGTGAATATGAAGTGGCATGCTTTCAATTTATGGTTCCCGAAGACGTTGCACATCTTTTCTTAGGGCTTTGAGCATCTGTGTGAGCTTTCTACAAAGGGCGTGTCATGAGCTGAGCGTTTTAACAAACATCCTCAGGCTTCAAGAAATTTAATGAAGCCTTCATAATATGATTTTCTACCGTAACCTGCAAGTAGATAGGATAAGGATGGGAGGGAGGCTTGGGAGTAAAAGAACAAACCCCAGGATTCTGCTCCATTGTGTTTGCTTATCTCTGCCTGGGCAGGCGGCTTTGAAAACTGAATTCTTCACTGGGCAGGAAACTCCGGCTTTTCTAAAGTTCAGGCATCCTTTACTCTGACTCTTGGAACTCTGCTGTCCTTCTGAATTGGTTGCATGCCTGGCACAGAGCTGACACCATGTGGAGTGATGAGTCTTGGCTCCTGGGTCACCTGTGCTGTTACTTCCATAGGCAAACTTCTGAATTATGTGACAGCATCCTGAGGCACCCACGTGCCTCCTTGCGTTAAGATTCTGCGCTCTTTAGATCTTCTACAGTCCCCAATTAGCTGCTTTAGGCAAACCCTGAATTCACCGTGGGGCAGAAGGATGATGTGATGGTGGGTAATGGACACAAAATTCAATGTTGGGTAGTACCTTCACTCCTACATTCACCTAGGGCATGACACATCTTACTAAGCCTTCCACGGCTCCCTCCGTGGCACTGAAGTCCCGGGTACTCCTGAAGATCTACAATGACTGGCAGCTGTGCTCACTTCCATACTACTCTGAGCTCAAGTGCTTAGCTCCAGGATGCACTGACCTTCCCATCTTCGGTTTTGAACCTGCCAAGATACTCTGCCTCAACCTTGCTCATGAAGTAACACGAATCCATCCAGGGCCAGTCAGGCAGCCAGTTTCTTCTCCCCACAGAATACCTGTTCCTCCCTGTGTCCCATTACTAGCCCCTTATAATTTGACAAAATGAACCTAGATACTAATGGCCATTTCAGAGGGGCCTTGGGCACTGCTTTCTGTTGCATAGGTGTTCCTTGTTGCTGTGACTGAGTACCTGACAGGAAGGAAGGGTTGATGTTGGCTCACAGTTTGTGGGGATACAGTCCTTCTGTCAGGGAAGGCAGGAAGGCAGAGACAGCTGGTCCCATTGCACCCTTAGTACAGAAGCTGGGAAGGATCAGGCAGTGAGGCTCCAGGCCCAACTCCCATGCCCCACTGTACCCAGCAAGGCTCTACCTCCTAAAGTGCTCTAAACTTTCCCAAACAGCGCCACCAGCCAGGAAGCAAGCATTCAGTCTGTGGGAACCTTTCACATTCAAACAACTGGCTTCCTTCTGATGGCATCTGTCCCACTACGGCAACAGCCCTGATTCTGTTATGCCTTAGCCTTTCTCTAGAAAGCGAAGTCTCCAGAGACCTCAGGCAGTCTGTTCATTGCACCTCTGTTCTGGGTAGTGCTTGCCCACTGAAGGCTGTCGCTAAGCCCAGGCTCTAAGAACTCAGGTCATAGGGAAGGAAAGCAAGCATGGACATTGTGCCCCTCCTGTGGACAGCATAAAGAGAGTAGCTGAGATGGATCTCAGAGGAGGCCTGGATCTCTCTGATGCGGATGGAGGCCTGATACCTGGAGACTTTGGTGCAGTTCATGCGCTATCCGCCAAGACTTGAGAAAGCCCAGGCAGGTAGGACTTCTGTTGTGACCCTAGCATGAACTTAAGCTGGTAGGTTTTCCATTTGGGACTTTATGGGGATATTTCTTCTTTCTTCTCTCAGTGGCAACCTTTGGACTTGCCTCAAGTCAAAGGAAGTCAAGACAAAGACTCTAAGGACCCTGTCTAGGGCACAGTGGGCACTTACAGCAGCCAGTGCTGGTGCTGGTCATTGGAACGCAGGGCAAGGTCTTCTTTTTCTTTTTCTCTTTCCTCTTCCTCTTCTGTTATGATGGTCTTCGACCACAAACCATTGGCGCATGCAGGCTCACCTGCCCTGCCGTGGGTTTGTCCAAGTGTATATAGATGCAGCTGGATTTTACAACACCAGCCATCACTGTTTTTACGGCTTAGCATTCAGGACCATAGGCAGGAGATTATTTCCCAACTGCACTCCAACAAGCTTGGATTATACATTCCACAGCTGTTCTTGGCTTCCAGACGTCTGCAGCTGCTTCTGCGAGCACGGCATGGACACGGGTGAGCACGTGCTGGCTCAGGTGCCAAGGCTGCCTGTAGAGAACAAGGCTATGCATCACAGTGTTGGTGAGGATTCTGGCCCCTGGAAACACATTAAGAAACCCCACAGCATATGGCTAGTGAGACTGTGACAGCCACCAAAGGATATTTGGTCATATAACTACACAGTGTGGTGCTCAGTCTAGCCAACAGGTTTATAAAGGTTTTATTTGTTAGTAAGTATCTGTTTTCCCAAATACTATCTTTCCTGGTTGCTTTCTTGTTGCTGAGAGAACCTGAACAAATGCTTTGAAGGGACACATGCTGATGTGAAGGGACAGGGCCACTGTTTCTGCATTATGTCAGACACTGGCTTTTGGACTGAGCTGTCTGTGTGTCACTATGTGAAGGAAACACTTATGGATTCCCATCCTCTGAAATCAAGGGTGGATGCTGCTTTGGGGTTTTGCATTTGATCTTTTCACTATCTATTAAAAATAATACAATGACATGCTTATTTGTAACTTTTAAAAAGGTAAACTTTACTTGTAAATTCCCATTGTAGTATTATCCCACAACATGGCAGTCAAGGTGCTGTAGTATTACTGATTTATTGCAGCGCTGGGAACTGAACACAGGTTTTCCTCCAGCTAAGCTCCATCCAAGCCCTCTATTTACTCTGTATCTGGAGACAGTATCTGTGCTGGGTAGCTCTTGTCTATGAAACCTCATCCTCTTATTTGTTCAAGTTACATCTTTACATACTGTGTGTTTATCAACTTTAATTTTATTATTTTTGCATGTACGCAAAATAGGAAAAAGGGATTTGTCAATTCCCAAGTCCATGTGTTCTTCCTTTCACATTTACCAACACTTATCCTTTGTTGCCATTCTTTCTTCCTGTGGGGTCATGTTCCAGGGAGTGCCCTGGGAGAGTCTCTCATTAGTACAGGTCTGACGATAGCGGATTCCTTTAGTTTCTGTTTTTCTGACAAATCTTAATTTCTCCTCTATTTTAAAGTAGCTTAACTGATACAATTTTCACATCACACAGTTCACCCATTCAAGGTACACAGTCCAGTGGCTTTTAGATATTCACAAATGCATGCAATCATAATCACAGTCAATTTTAGAATATTTTCATCACTAGAAAAAAAAGCCATATTCAGGCATGTCTAACCAGCTGTCCAGGGCTGCATATGATGACAGTTATGAATGCTGCTCCACCTTCAAAATCACAACTTAAACACTATGAGTTATTTTTCTGGCACCACAATTAGATGACTCTTGAACATGAACTCTGTAGATGACAGCATCATGCCACAATGATAAAAAGTGTGACATATCTCCTTGGGTACTTTAGCTGCCATGTCTCTAGATCTTTATCAAGTTTTAGAAGGACTGGTTTGGTCTAGCTCCGATCTGAATTCTGTTTGATAGTTGAACTTGGGTTTGTAGATCTGTGTATGGTTCTAATGCTCTTGTCTGTGCCCTGGAATCCCAACTAAGAGAACGCAAGATAACTGGTGCTCAGAGCATCACAGCATCCATGCCAGGCAACATCTCACTCTGCTGTCTTTGTCAGATGAAGCTTTGACTACCACTGAAGTCCAAACAGGCAGGATGAGTGTTTGTCACATACTCCCTTGACTGAACTAAATTAAATTGGCCTGAGTCTGCAATATCTGGTATTCTGTCCCACACAGGAAAACCTACTGGTTTCCCCTGGAGGCCAGCACCATCCTCTGCCTACTCCTCCATGCCAACTTTTAGAAGCTCTCCAGTCTAAGGATTTCTTATGCTGATAGTTTTATCAAGGTCACAGGTTAGCAGGTTTGCTGGAAATGAGTGGATATGTCTTCCTCCTTTTCATTTGTTCATGATCATCAAATCTGCCTCAGGTCTGGCTTTGTCACTTCATTCAGAAAAGCTGCTGAATCTTGGAGTCTGAACCTCTAGATTCCTAACGTTTTGTGATCCATCGGTGAGCCCCTCTGTCCTGATGTCTGTGTCTTACATCTCCCTCTAATTGTCATGGTCACAATAATCCAGAAATCCCCAGTGACATCAACCGAAGACCCTTTGTAATATGAATGCTTTCAAAATAATGAGGCCTTAAATCATTTTTGCTTTCATTTAAACCAACCGTTGAAACAATGTTTCATATCTTCAAACTCTGCCCTTCGGCCATCAAGGTCAGAGTAACTCAGTAATTCTGAAGTCTATGCCACTTATCTTGTGAGGCCCATGAAGAACTTTCTACACTTGTCACTGCCATCTCCCTACAGACCTACTCTGAGAAGAAACTCGCAGATGGCTAATACATGTGTTACTGCCAGAGACCAGCACCCTTGCCATGGCCCCTGGAAACTTAATACTTCTTGGTGAAGTCTATGGAAAAAGATCTCATTATTGTTGTCAGCCCTGCACTGGGTCCGTTGTAGAGGTACCTCCAGAGCATCGGACAGCTTATACAATGTGCTAGCTTTTTGTCGCCTTAACAGTGCTCCTGACATAAACGACACAGAGAAGAAAGGCCTTCTTTTGGTTCAGTCTCAGCAGTGTTGGTTCAGGGCTGGCTCCAACGCTATGGCCTGAGGCTGAGCATCATGTCAGCAACATGCGGTGGAACAAACCAGACCGTGTCAAGGTGGACAGAAGCAGACACGGAATGCCTGTGCTTTCAGGATTTTTGGTTCTCCACCTCCCATAATCCATCTGGGCTTTTAGATTATGGATGACACTGCTGGAATTTAGAGCATGTCTTTTCTCCTTTGGTTAATGCCACCCACCAGGGTCATGCATTGCTCATTGCCTACACATGTCTCTGTCCAATGAAGCTGACAGTCAACTCTAGCCATGACGGTCAGGTAAAAGCGTCGGCAAACACGTTTTCAGAACCATCACATCCTACACTAGATAGTAAATGTGTGGGGTACCAAACACATACTCAGACCCATCCCATCCTAAGAATTAAATACGTAGGATGCACAGGACACCCACTGGGTCCAGTTCCAGCTGCTGAGCCTTTGCCTATGCTGTACTCTGTGTCTAGAATATTCCTGCTTATTTGTTCTTACTCTAAACCTTTGCTACTCATATCTCAAAGTCTGATATGAATTTTGCCTCCTCCGCTGAGCCCTGTCTGATTACAGCACCCTCCAGTGAGCTGTGTTCCTGGTTGTGCTCACTCCATTTGGTGTCTTTCCCATCTGCTTGGACACTTGAAACAGCTTGACTTATCACACTGCATCCCACTAAGTGGCTGAAGGCAGAACGGCATTGCTTGTAGAAGTCACCAAAAGACAGGCAGTAAGTACTCCTTTGGGCTATGTAAAATTTCAGGAGAAATTTGTCTTTTCATGCCAAAATTCAAATTTGCTTATTGTGTTGTTTTGGTATTTATCCATTTATTATTATTGTGTGGTAATGTACATGTATGTAGGTCAGCATGCACATATGGGGGTATGCGTTTGAGGTCAGAGGACAACTTGCAGGAGTCAGTTCTTTATTTTTAGATATGTGTCCCTGGCATTGAACTTAGGACACTATGTTTATGCCATTGTCTCATTACCCACCCCAGGGCGGAAGCTGACACAATGGCTATGCAGGCAGCTTTGTGGGGTCTGAGCATGTCTGTGTTAGCTGTCACAGATGCATTTGCCTGCCCCTTTATCTATGGTCTACATTTTAATTTGTTTTTAATTGCCTATTTAACACACCTAGCAATTAAGGTGAAATGGCTCTTTGACAAATGTGAGTGCTTTTAAATTAGTGCTAATTGCTTTTGTTAATTAAAAGTAATGCTTTATATTGTGTTATTGGTATTCTCCTATATAGAGCTGGATTAACAACTCCCAATCAATCCTCTACAAAGACTTTCGTCTGTAATCGCTGGGACTTTGGGGCCTTCTGCCTCTGCAGAAATGAGGGCAATGGCCAGGATTTCAAAGTGAGGTCAACAGGAGAAAACATGTGAGTCTGATTCAGCCCACTCTTACCAGTGCAGAAGCCCACCAGGAGTCCTTGCTGAGGGCAGTTTGGGCTGACGTGCCAGCCAGAGTTGCAGCAGGTAACATTCGTAGGTCAGGACAATTGGAGGGTAACTTCACAGAGGGAAGGTTCTGGGCAGAGAAAATGAGTCCCAAGGTAGAGGCTATTAATACTTGTTGTGGAATGCCATTGTTGTCTTTACATCAGAACAGCTGCAATTACCTGCAGGAGGCTCTCAAAAGACTGCCCAGTAACATTGCCTTCCTCATGGAGAGGGTGCAGAAGGCTGGTTGAATGGGCCCCATCCCTCCCTGAGCAGTTAACTATTGCTGGGGTGGGGGCTTTGTCCTTTAGCTGCCCTTAAGTTGCTCATGCTCAAACTGGACCCCAGTGAGATTGCTTCTTTGGTCTGTCATTAGTGGCCTATGTAGGGGAGGATAGACTTTTGATCATGTCTCCCTGTAGACATCATACAACACCACCCTTAGGTCAGAGGAGTCAGAGAAAGGACACCTCTTGTAACTGGGGACCAGACAATGGCATGGGCTAGAGAAAACCTGTCCTGCAAACTCAATGCCCACTGAGCAGAGTTTTGGGCTGCAAGAACCCCATAGATAGAACTGGAAATGACAGCTTGTCTTCATTCACTTGCCTCCCTAAGAACACAGAATAGGCCATCCCATGGGGTGAACCAGCATATGGGTCAGAGGGAGTATGCTCCAGCGAGGAAATCCATTTAAGTCAAACTTCTGAGGCAGTGCAGAGAAGAGCTACTGTGAGTAACCAGATGAACACATCTGGATGAGCTCATCTTTGGGAGAGCCTCCCCCTCCCCAGCACTCATTAGTTACCTTAGTTCTTTGTTTAGGGTGGAAATCTAGAGATTCCCCTTCTGCAGAGGTATGCTTGTTGATGCTAACACTTTTCAGTTCTTGTTGCCATATTGTTGCGGTATCATGAGTAGCTTCTGTCATTTCTAGGAGACATTTTCACAGCAGAATTCTTGGATATTTGGCCCTTGCTGTCTGTCTGACCCTCTCCCATGATGTTCCCAGAGTTTTAGGGGCAGGTGTTGTGTTATGGTTGTATCCGTTGGCAGTGGGATCCCAATGATCCATTGATCTCTGCATAATGACCAGTTGTAGCTTTCTGTTATGGTCTGCTTCAGTGTGAAGAAGAGCTTCCTTGATGAGGTATGAAAGCTGCACTCACTGAGGGTATAAGGTGAGTTTAAAATGTAGTGATGAGTTTTGCTGACCCACTACAGTGGCACTAAGAAGCCCTCTTCTGAGATCCATGACTTCACTAGCCTTCAGTATTTGATTCAGTATCTAGTACCAGGCATGATTTCCCTCCGGTTGAGTGGGTCTTAAGGACAATTAGCTATCTGTTGATTACCTCCAACAGATACTGCACCTTTAGGGATATCTTTTCATGCTGGTCCTTATTACAGTTCATAGGTGTCACAGTTAGAAGGGGCTAGTGATCGTTTTTTTTTTTCTCTGTGGGGGTTTGAAAGAAAGTGGTTCCCAAAGGGAGTGGCGCTATTGGGAGGTGTGGCTTTGTTGGGGGTAGGTGAGGAATGTTCTGTGGAGTGGACACACACTAGGGTGTTTTCTGTGTACCATGACTGACTGACATGTGGTTTGTAGAAGACCATTTCTCCCCTCCTGATATATGAACATTTTATTGGATGAGTTAAAATTTTGAAAGCTTTTAGCACATGAATACAACTGAGCCACCCAAGAGAAGGATTGCATTTCAGGCTTAAGGCTAAAATATTTATTTAACTATCATTATGCTATAATCTCAAGCCTGAATGCTTGGCAGATTTTCTTGGAGAACTTGTTGAAGGTCAGGTGCCCAGTGTAACTATTGAGGGTGTCTTAATCAAGCTCAGCCATCTGTGTTTTTTCTTAAAAAATTTTTTGTGTGGGTGTTTTGTCTGTGTGTATGCATGTTCAGCAGGTGCATGTATCCCCTGCAGAGACCAGAGGGTATCGCCTGGGACTGCAGTTACAGAGGGTTGTGAGCTACCAGTGGGTGATGGGAATTTAACCCCAGTTCCCTGGAAGAACAGTCTGGTTTTAATCATCTGGCCATCTTTCTAACCTCCGTGCTTTTTCTTACACAAATGCTCTGCTTTATGTCAGTACTACTTGTGTCCCCTTACAGTGGTTCTCAGAGAACCCTGTCCCCTACACTTTCACTATGACTATTGATGTCTGATTTGGAACAATGGTTTCTGGACTGCTTTCTTTCTTTCACAAGTTACAATAGATGGTTGAACCCATGTAACATACCTGAGTTTAAAATGAAGTTGGTAATTCAGTTCAACAAGCCAATTTAACAGCCCCACAGCAGGCTGAATATTTTCATGTCTTTAGCCTTTGTGTGTGTGTGTGTGTGTGTGTGTGTGTGTGTGTGTGTGTGTGTGTGTGTGCTTTATGGAACTCTGGTAATCAGTAACTGTTATTGGTAGGATTCATGTTGGATTGGTGTAGCCTGGAGTGTCCCTTATATGCTCACTCAATCCTGTGGCCAAAGGTCATCTGGTTCTAGAGGAAAAATATCTAAAAGAACAAACATACTTGAGAAAGTGTGAGTAAGAAGAGTTTTAAGCTATAGTTACTGATTTTGGAGTCTTAGCTGTGTTAGCATAAGAAATCAGTGTAAGTATGATATTCTGTACTGAATTCCATTTTTGGACAAATGATATAATTTCATTCTCTTGTGTCTCTGCAGTATGTTGACTTAGAGTCCTTTGGACACACAAATACAAATGTCCCATGTCTTCTCTTATGTGTGGGTCCTAGAATTATTTATAGATATCTAAAACCACATGTACAGGACATAAAGGCAGAGAGGGACTAGAGGAAGGAAAGTAGTAGAGAAAGATAATAAGGGTGGGGGAGGGGACAGAATGGAATGGGGGAGAGTGTGTTCAAAGTACATTGTGGGGTATGTGAAGGGAATTGTCTCTTTGAAAATCAGTGCTATGTAAGAGGAATATATGACAGTAAAAATCAGTCTTTGAAAAGGGTTGCAAAAGATTTGCCTTTGCTTCATGGGAACTAAATTCTGCAAATTGCTTATAACCCCACTGTCTAGCCTTAATCTTTGAACTGAAATTAAGGTCCCAGGTGTGTCCCTCAATGGAAGTGCTGTTCGGTGAAGATGTTTTAGAGGCATTGTGCTGTGGGCAGAGGGCACTGTTGTTGAAATAAAGAGATGTGTGCTGCTAACCTCATCATGGTCAAGACCTCTTGAAGGAACCAGTCCCTCGCTTTAGCAGCCATGACAGGCTACAGAAAAGACTCAACATGTGCTCGCCTGACTTTGTCCTTCCTGCCCTAGTCTCTTGAGGTCAGATGCCCTGCTCATGACAAGGAACCAATCAGACGTTAGCTGGCAGGGCTGTGCTTTATGGCTCTGGGTGTGCTTTACAGTACAAGCCCACAACAGTGACATGCAGAGTGTAGCAAACACCCTGGGAGGGCCTATGGGCCATAACAACCAGTTGACCAATCAACACAGGGCAGGTCATCCAAGCCTGGAAGAGCGCCAATCCCGAGACTGTTGCATACCCCTAGACACTCCCCTTGCTCTACCCAATATATTCCCTGCCTCTTGGCTTTTCAGGGTCCTTCTCCAGCCACCTTCTGGGATGAGTAGATGAAGGGCCCTAGCTAATGGGGTTAGCTTGTTAAACACTAAAAGACTCTTTGCTTTTGCATTGGAATGGGTCTCTTGGTGATTTGGGGGGTTCAGAATTTGGGCATAACACTCTGACCTCTCTAGATTCTGTGTGGGGCTGAGAACTAAGCAGGGGGGTAGTTTATTAGGTACCCTCTCTCTGTAGCCCTGTCTCCCACTCCCCAATAAGAAAGAATCCATTATCACATACTTGAAGTGATGGACCTCTGGGATTGTAGATACCTCATTTAAGCTAGGAATAACCCTCAGTGGGAGTACACAGGACCTTCTGCTCTGTGTGTGACATTCTTTTCTCATCTTCCTGTCACTTCACCCTTCAGTGGAACTCAGGGCCAGGTCTTAGGTCACCTGTGACTTTCTTTTTTTAAAAAAATGTGTGTGTGTGTGTGTGTGCACGCGCGCGTGTGTGTCTGTCTGTCTGTCTGTCTTTCTGTCTGTCTGTCTGTCTGTCTGTCTGTCTGTCTGTCTGTCTCTCTCTCTCTCTCTCTCTCTCTCTCTCTCTCTCTCTCTCTCTGTGTGTGTGTGAGTTCAGGTGCCCCAAAGGCAGAGGCCAGATGCATTTGATACCCCTGGACCGGGTGTCAGTTATGAGATGCTGGGACCCAATTCCAAGAGCATTTGACACTCTTTACCTCTGAGCCATCTTTCCAGCCCTACAACTGTGATATTTCTGTGACTCTCGAGTCCCTCTACCCTCCCAGCCTGAGAAAAATGTGATATGCCGATAGCTTCTCCTCTCTGGGTGGCCTCTGCTTCTGCAGCCTTAGAGACCTATCAGCTGCTTTCCTTTGCTCTTCTGTAGTGAAAGAGCATGATGAGACGGTGGCATTGTGCTTGTGGCACAGGTGGGGTTTGAGGTGTGACTTTAGTGACACCTGCATTTGGAGAGGGTGCAGCTAGACTAATGGGAAAGGGACGCTATTTCAAGCTCACATGGGGGCAGAGACCACAGTATAGTTAGGCAGGCAGTGCTTTCTGCATCAGGACTGGTGGGAAACCCCAGGCAGTACTGGGCAACAGTGCATAGGCATTGATCTGGCTTCCGTGAGGTCAGCCTGCCCCACCCAGGCTCTGGAGCTGGGTGGACGTTCATAGTGGTCTCGTTGCCTATTTTTCCAAGATGGCTAAACACACAGTGGGGGCATGCCCTGGGGTCGAGGAGCTGCCTTCATTCTGGGGATCCTTGAAGAATGTCAGCCAGCAGCCACCTCAATAGCTAGAGGGATAAATGCTTCAGTTCTGTGAGAATCTGGGCTTCTAATAGCACCCTTTATGAACAGTTACTGTGGTTTTCTGAGCCATCTGCTCTCTGAAAAGATGGTTATATGAAGAGGTTAGGAGCCTTGACAGAATAACAGGAGTCTTTTAAGCTGTGTGACAGGATGCTTTCTATAGGCTGATAAAGTTGGTGGGGTGAGAGGCATATATGCCATCATTAGCAGACCTCATGACCTTGCTTCCTGGACATTTTGCCTACCGGCACTGAAGCAATGTGTAGGCATGCCCAGGCATGCCCTGTTGGTTTGCATTTCCCAGCCCCTGCTGCTGGGGTGCAGGGTGCCTGCCTCATTACCATTCTGCTGGGTGTCAGCATTTTTGTGATACAATTAGAGGCATGTAATTCCCAGAAGAAATGAGCTATCTGGAATATTGTGAGATGTGTAATTCAATATTATATGAGCCTGTAGCATAATTGAGTTTTGAGACACAAACAGCCAGGAGTTTAGGCTGAACAACCTGTCACACCAATAGCATGCCTGACCCGAAGTGCCACCCAAGGTAGGTGCCAGTAGAAGACACAGTACCTGTGCTCTTGGGGAATGCTTCCCCTTTGACCCCCAATAGTCATTCAAATTAAGTGAGAGCCAAAGTGAAGGCAGAGGTGAGTAGGTAGGAGTGAGGCCGGTTTGCTCTGTTTCTGTTACTTGGATTGAGCCAGAAGCCAATCTGTTCCTGCTGTTTCAGAGCACACCAGCTCATTTGATTTCTGCTTTTAAATGGAACTCACCAAGCCCCCTTTAATTAGTCCTCAGGTCATTTTCTGAGACTGAGGAGGGATAGTGTTGCTGAGGGAATTGTGTAATGATGGGGTCATCAGTTGTATGGTATGCAGCACTAAAGCTGGGGCCAGGATCTCGAGGCTGCAGCCCCCTTAATAGCAAGGAATGGGCCATCAGTCTGGTCAGAGAAGTACCACGAGCCCCATGCATCATATGCTCATCTGACCCTCCCTAACTTCAGTGTGGCCCTTCAAAGTTACTGTGTGGCAGGGGTTGGAGCTGGGGACATGCTCTTCCTGCTCCCAGCTTGTATCTGCCACTCCCCTGCTCTCTGTCTCCTACCTTCCACCTGTGTCCTGTCTCCTCAGTCTTTTAAGCACCATCTGATGGGTTATTTAATAGTGCGCCACTGTTTACTTTGCAATAGGAGACAGCATCGGCTGGTGAGTCCCAGTGTGTTTCTGTAAGATATAAAAAATAATAGCCTGTTTTCACAAGTGCTTTGAGGCAGCTTAGGTCCAGCTGCAGATGTAAGGAAAACTCTGGATCCTCTGACAACACTTGCTAGTGCTCTATCCCTACCCAAACTAGAAATTTAAGGTAAAAAATGAGCAGCCAGCTTGCCTAACAACCTGCAGACACAGCAAGGTTACCTGCCTGAACAGCTTTAAAATAAGCCTGGTGTAAAACAGAGATGAACCCATGTAGGGTCTTTGTTGAGAAGTAGACAACATAAGTGGTAGATGATGGGAAGATTGAACCCCCAAATTACTCAGCCAATGAGGAAAGTGGGGAGAGGCCTGTGTTTGGAGCTGTGTGAAAGCTGTTCTCTGTACTCGGGAGGTGCACCCTGCCACTCCTATCTTTGTTGGTGGCTTTGGAATAGACGAGATAAGCCACACCACTTTCGCTACTCTGAGTCTTCGGTGCTCATTATGGGGGGGGGGTAAGGTCTTTGTTCTCACACTCTGAAGGCTTTTCCACCTCCCATTTCCACTTATTCTACCCATCTTTAGAGATGAGAATATGAAACTAGAAAGAACTATAGGAGAGAGACATCCGGACAGCGGGGGACTGGTTGACACACACACATACCTAGGGAATGGAGTATTTCAAAGCTATTAGCTAAGTTTCTAAACAAGCCCGAGTGACTGGGTGGATATGTGAGAATGCAGAACACAGCATGGGTATTGAGGGATTTAGTCTCACAGCTGCAGTCCTTCCAGTACAGGGTCTGTCACTGCATAACGTGTTTGAAAGTTCTAGGAGTGTGGGGGACACTTGGGCACGGAGGAAGCCAACCCACTCTGCGGCAGTCACTCCCATAGTCACCCATAGTCATTCTCTGCTTGCTGGTGCTCAGGGACTGGTGCACAGCAACCAATCTGTTTATCTGAAAGGTGTGATTTCCCGCAGTGACTACCAGGGGTTGGTGCTGCTGGGGGAAACGGAAAGATGTGCCAAAGGCAACGGTCCTTTAAAGATCCAACCCAAAACTCAGAAGTCCAGAGAGACAGGGTCAGGAGCTATCTGTCACTAGGATAGCATGTCAGCTACACATGCTGGTGTAAACAGTGAGGGACTTAGATGTAACCACTTTCTGGACAGTGCAGGAATTGTTCACAAGAAGAGGGACACGGGTGAAATCTTCAGCAGGTGTCTGCTGCGAGCCCAGAGACTTACAGATAATCATGTCCTTCTGATGTGAGCATGAAAGGTCTGAGAGTCCGCACGTGACTTTGTCACTGGGGTCACTGTCCAATGGACCAGTTGTCACAGGCCAATGCAGACCCCTGCCATCCGTGCCAGTACTTTCCATGGAGTAGAGGGGACGGTAGAAGAGTGAGGGATGAGCTTTAGCACGTGACCCAAAGGTCACCCAAAGGAGGCATAGATCCCCAGGGCCAGTGCTCTTTTGGGCAACAAGGTCAGCTTATAAAATATTCAGAGGAAAGACAAAGACGTTTTTGATTGGTTTCCTAAGTATTTGTCAGAGTGCTATTTACGAATCTGGAGACTAGTAAATTGTGATTGATGATCAGAGTCTATTCTTATTTTTGTGTGTGTTTGTGCGTCATATGTGTGCATATGTGGGTGCATGTGGGTGTGCGTATGTATGTTCAAGTGGCTAGAGGTCAGAGGTCAATGTTGAATGTCACTTTTCAGGTGCTCTTTTCTCTTTCTTTCTCTCTTCCTTTCTTTCCCCATCTTTTTATTCTTCTCTTCTTCTCCTCCTCCCCTCCTCCTCCCTCTTGTTTATGTCTGTCATTGTC
This sequence comes from Mesocricetus auratus, assembly GCF_017639785.1. NCBI lineage: Eukaryota > Metazoa > Chordata > Mammalia > Rodentia > Cricetidae > Mesocricetus > Mesocricetus auratus. The sequence continues at coordinate 108,005,889 of NW_024429266.1, forward strand.
CTGGAGCTTGCCAACTCCAGGTAGGCTGACTGGCCATCAAGCCTCAAGGATCCGTGTGTCTCTGTTTCCTTAGCACTGAGCGTACAGGTACATACAGCCACACCAGGCTTTCTGTGAGGTTCTGGGGACTGAGCTCAGGTCCTCATGGTAGCACAGTGAATACTTGGCCAACCGAGCCATCTTTACAACAGTACATTAGACTGTCTTAGTATTCGTGACTTCTTTATAACACACACACACACACAGACAGAGAGAGGTAGAGACACAGAGGGACAGAGACACAGAGAGAGAAGTTGAAGGGGAATGAGATAATGAAAGAAGGGGAGTTGAAGAAAGAAAGCCACTGAAGACTCATTATAAGACAGTCTTGGTCCTGGCTATCCTGAGGCACTGATACACCCCTGCTATTTGCTGCGAAGGCAGAACCAATCTACATACTAAGTTTCTGTATTCAAGTGTTAGCAGCCCGGGCTGTGATATTGGAAAGAATGAACAGTCGGAGCGAGCTCTGATCTGGTAAGGTAAGGATATTGCCTGGCCATTGACTGGTAAGGACAGGGTCATACCCAGCCAGCTGTGTTGACCTAAGTGGAGGTTGGAGTTTGGGGATGCTCAGGGCAATGGATATTTACAAGCTCTGGCCAGGAAGAATGCTTCTGCAAAGGGTTTACTTGTCTGCACACTAGGCTGCCTTCTCCCTGGGTGGGATGTCTTGTGATCCTTTAGAGAATGCAGCTGAGGGAGTTTGTGAGCTCTGCAGAGCTGAGATGTTTCCTAAATGGGCAGGTGCTTGTATTCTGACCTTCCAGACAAAATTGCTGTCCCTCCAGAGTGCTGTGGCTGCTGAGCAGGATTTAAGTTGCCCCAGGTCATGGGATGGCAGGACAGGCTCCCTCATCCCTGGGACTTTGAGCATTTTGGACCTGATGATGTTTCGGTGAGAGGCACATGACCCATGCACTACATGGTATTCAGCACCACCCCCAGGAGCTATATGCTATGAGCTAGTAGTTGCTTCCAGGTACAAAACAAAACTTGCAGCCCAGCTGGGGATCACTGCTATGAATCCTCATTAAGGAACTGAAAAATAAGCTTCAAGGGATGAGGATGAACTACAGCTGCCTCGCAGAGCAAACCTCAATAATCCTGGAGGAAGGACAGCTAAGCCCATACTGTACGCAAGTCAATACATCTGTCCAGTGTGCAGTCAGTGGACTGTTGTGTGCCATGTGCTAATCATCTGGCAGGCGGCCTCCATTGTCACAACTCTTTAGGATTTGCCTCTGTGGGGAGGGTTATCTGTGTTAGGGCACACCTCCTTTCTGGGGTAACCCAGGCTGGTGACTGGTTGCCATGGGGATGCAGGGATGCCTTCCTGGCTGTATGGTGGGAAACCTCAGATGAGCCCGACTTCAGAGCCCTTTGTGGGCCAGCTGGCACTTTCTTTGGGAGTATGTCGTGGCTCAGCTTCCCCCTCACTGTTCATCCCTGCTTTTGGCTTACTGTTGGCACTGGTACTCTCTGGCCAGCATCCTTCACAGCAATCTCCGTATGAGTTCAGATTCTAGGGCAATCCGGTGCTCTACACAGGAAGGACAACACTACTGTAAAGACACAGGATCCTGCAACTCACAACTGTTTTTTTAGGGGTCAAAACCCCCTGATAAGAAGCCACTGGAGAAAATGGCTTCAAAAGAATGATTGTAAATGCTCAAGGGTTTAAAGGAAAACAGTATAATAGATAAAAATTTCATGAAGAAGCAGAAATAAAAAATGAACAATGTGGAGAAAATTGTTCAAAAGACATTCTAAGTTGACACAGCTTACATTGTTGAATATCTGCTTTCATCACGTTAAATACTCCATTCCATTTTCTTTTGTTCTTAATTGCCCAAAGTCAGTAAAATTTGCATCACAGTTCTTTGTGTTTGTTTTTCTTTTTGCTTATTTTTCAATAGTGTGCGGGTGTGTGCTCAAGTGTGTGCATGTGTGCCATGTGAGTGCAATGCCCACAGAAGCCAGGAGGGGGGTATCTCATCCCCAGGGTGAGCTATTCGATGTGGGTGCTGGGAACTGAACTAGGGTTCCCTGAAAGAGCAGTATGTGCTCTGACAGCACAGACTCATCTCTCCAGCCTTCCAATATGCTCATTTCCTCTATTTCATTTTTTCTCTCTGCATCATTTGGCTTCAGAAGTTTGGGAAGCTTACACCTTGACGTGCACTGATGGGCTTATTCTGTTTAGAGGTTATTTGTTGGGTTTCTTGGAGCTGCAAATTCTTACTTCCCATCCATAATTCAGCATTTAAAACTGTCATTGCTTCAGATATTATTTATACCCAAATAGTTTTCTCTTACTTTGTAACTCAGATCATACACATTGTCCTGCTTAGTATTGCTCCCATAGGGCACAGAGATAATTTTGCAACTTAACCCACTAGCACCATGGAATTCTGATGTGCCAGCTGAGCAGATAAACTCAGTGGGAATGGGCTCATTAGTATTAGCTAGATTACACTTTGGGGACAGATAATATTACCATAGACAAGATGGAAATTTCATCATGCTGAGGGTTCAACTTACCAAGAGTGAAATCTCAGATACAGAGAAGGACTAGGTGCACAGCTGTCTGGATTGTGGGCATCAGTGGCTTCTGAGCTCTGCCCTTCACAGCTCAGCTGGAGGTAGCTTCCCTCCTCAAAGTCACACCTTCCCCAGGCTCATCCTCAAGAATGAGGCCAGCTATAAGACCTACACACTTCAGCCCCATGAGGGAGACACTCATGCCAGAGTTTGCAGACTGTTCTAGCATAGTCTCCCAGGTGCCAATGTCCACATTGGGAAAATTGTGCGAAGCAGAGGGCAAGGTTGTGTTCTAGAACCTTATGAGTCATTACTCTTACATTCCCAGCACCCATGTCTACCAGGCAATCCTTTTCCTACTCCGGAACACACTTGAAAATTGATTTCCCAAACTGCATGGATCAGAATTGAGAATATTGCTATCCCCAGCTGTCTGTGGAATTGGGAGGCCCACTAAAGGGTCCCCCAAATGCCTATGCCTTTTCCTTCATGGTTGCTGATATAGGGGCTACACCTTGCCTACTGCTGTAAAGGGGCTATTAGATATACCCCAGACCACTGGGTATAAAAACTTTTATGGCGAGCTATCAAGACCCTCAGCTAGCACTAACAGACCTCACTGGTTCCAGCAGCAAAACATATAACAGCATCTGGTTATCTTTCTGGCTAGTGAGATAGAAATACCACCCCTGGGACTTGCTGCTTCCCATTCCAGATATTTCCCCCTTATGTTCAAGGTAGCAGTGTGTTTCTTGTTCATTAGGACATTGTCCTGGAAACCTCTGAAGCAGAGGTGAAGCAATCCACTGACTAGCTTCAGGCTATGGAGCCCCTCTTTTCTAAGGGCAAACGTGGGTGTTTCTGAGGCAGCTGGCTGCCCACAGACTTTAGTCACTAAACAGAAATGTCCCTGTGAATTGTCACAAAGAGAATTGCAAGTGTACTACTGTGGTGACTCTTCCCCATAGCAATACTGTGGCGCTAAATGTGTTTAAAAATCCATCACAGGCTGAGTCTGTAGGCGGTGTATTGTTTGAATTTGAATCAGCAGTGTAAACAATTTCATGTTTCAAATGAAATTTCTACAAAAACACTCATCCTAGAACATAACATAAAACACTACAGATTTGACAAATAGGATACGGCTGCTGTGTTTGAAAACACTGGTACAGATAAAAATGTATTATTCACACCAACTCTTTCCTCTGCCTGGAGACTAAAAATTGTTTCTGTGGCCAGCTCTGGAATCTGGACAGCTGTGGTATATCCATCTATCTTGAGTGATACATAGAAATCCCATTCTACACGTCACCATCCTTTTCTCTGGAAATGGTTGTCTCTTCATCTACTCTTTGCAATATATATTTGGGGTTCTTTGTATTCTATAGACTATCTTTTGGTAGTAACTGGCCTGGGGTTGAGTTTTATCTAAATTTGGACATGTACTGACTTTTCTCATTGCTGGGACAAAACACTTAAGGTTGATAATGCTATGGAGTAAAGGTTCATTTGGATTTGTTGATATGGAGGTTTCTCTCTGTAGTACTTGGTCCTGTTGCTTCTGGGTCCGTTATGAGGCAGAGCATCATAGTAGCTGGAACATATGTCAATAGCTGTTTACTTCATGGTGGATAGGACACCACGAGCTGGAGAAAGAGAAAGGGGCCAGGGAAAATATAGCTCAGAGGACACATTCCCGGTGATCTGCTTTGGCCAGGCACCACCTCCCAAAGTTTCCAGCCCTCTTTAAATAACACCACCAGCTAATGATGAGTGTGAGAATTCACACAGTGCTCATGGAGGGCATTTCATAGTCAAACTGTACCAAGACAGGTAGATGCCTTAAGTCATGTTGTTCAGGAAAGCTCAAATAGTTCCAGTCAAAGCAATGACAATGACATCAGGCATTGTGGGTCAAGGGACACTGATCCAGGATAAGGGGTCAGATAGTAATGCCTACCTAAAGCTAAGAAATAAGAGTTTAAGAATTCAGGCTAATGTGTCAGAAGCATGAGAGCCTAGCATTTATGGCTACAACCATGGGCATTCATAGCAAGTATGAATCTCAGACTATAGCATTTCAGATAATACTGGAGCTCAATGAGTATTAAATCTTCTTCGAAAGTAATGTTTGGTTTTATCCTCTCTGCCACAGACTCAGATCCATTTACAGAGACCCACATCAGTGCCCTTGGCTGTTCCTTGAAGGCATCTGAGTGCTTTGCCAAGGACTGGGGCATCATGGTCCTATCAGAGCCAGAGTCATCAGCTGCCTCTCTTAGCTCTCTGGACCATGCCTGGCTTGCTGTCCCTTCCTGGCCAACACTTATGGGCATCCTGGGGCTTTTCATACTGCAAGTGTCATTCTTAGATTTAATCACTGGTCTGATTTTATCCCTGCAGTGCACAGTGTGTCATCAGCCAGGACTCTCCAGTAAAGTGTGTCCCCTGTGACTGCAGATACTGGTGTGAAGTTCACACAAATAGACCCTTATTCTCATACACGTAGTATGAGAGTCCTTGTAAGACAGAATAAAGAAGTCCTGCTTTGTAGAGAGCAGCATAAACACAATGTATTATTCATAAGCAGTTGGTTCAAGTGGCTGCTGGGGGTGATGTGTCTAAAGTCTGTAAAGTAGAAACAGGCTGGAAGAGTGAGCTGAGGACTCAGGCACCCCATGGCCGCTGTCTTCTCTGCCACCTGATGTCTCCTGTGCACCAGTCAGGGTAAGGGAGCAGACCCCTTTCACATGCATGCTTATAGGTCCACTCCAAGCTTCTATTTTGGTCTGTTGTCTACCTCAGCCAAAAGGTCTGAGGTCTCCACCAATTAAGCGCCCTGTCCCTCCACATAACCATCCTTTTTACAAGCCTAACTAGGAAATGGAGCTTTGGACTTAATTAGTATTTATTTCCTGCCAAATCAGTTTTCTATGCAGTCATTTTAGTTCTATGGATTCATTGGCTTATGATATTCAAAATCTAAAACTCAACTGTTTTTATTTTCTTCTGTTAGTTTTTACTTCAGCAGGTGCCTGTGAGAAATAGCTAATGGGATAGATGGAGGGAGGTCATGTACATGCATACCTCCTTATCATGGAGGGGTACATTCTAAGACCCCTTTAGTGGAGGGAGGTTTGGAACCAGATCATATAACTGAATGCTGTCTTCATCTTTACTGGGTGTGTATCATAACTTTTCCAGTGAAAGTGGGTGAAAAATTAGTATGAATTTCTCTCTCCTCCTCAAACGTTCATGGATATAATATTTGTTCTGATTGTACATCTTTGCAACTTCAGTATATTAGTTTCTTCTCATTAAGAATTTTTGTTTCACTTGCAAAGAGCACCTTACGGATTCTTCTGGTGGGTCCACCAGCTCAGCCAGATTTAGACTGGCCTAGGAGATTGGTGAGGTAGACCTTTGGGTGCCTCTGAGGATGTTTCTAAAGGAAATAAACTGGGAGTATGAGCCTAGCCCTGAGTGTGGTGCTGTCCCTGGGCTGAGAGCCTGGGCATGATAGGAGAACGCTGGCTCAGTGCCTGCATTCTTCCTTCTCTCTGTTTCCTGGTCAACCATGAAGCCCATAGTTCCTCCTTCCCCTGCCGGCTCCCATTGCCATGATCTGCCAAGCTCATGGGGCCAAACGACCACGGACAGAGCTTTCTAAAACCGTGAGTTAAGATAGATCCTTCTCTTTTAAAGTTGTTTTTGTCACTAGATCATGAATAGTAGTATGCCAATGGTCAGTTGGTAAGAGCCAAAGCTGCGTGGATACGAACACTGTAGTGCTGTGAGGGGATTATGGAGTGGGCCATTCAGTAATTAATAGGTGGCCGTGCCTAATGAAGTGAGTGTCACATCCTTAGGAGGACAGAGTGGGATGGCATTAGATTTCATCACATTCCTCAGAACAGTGTTTTCTGTGCTTTAAAACAATTATTTTTTTCTCTGAAAATTTCTGTTTAATATATTTGGGTTTCTGTTGATTGTGGGCACCCAAAACCATAGCAAGCAAGACTGTGGATGAGAGACTACTGAGGTACCCCACACATGAGTGGGTGTAATAGTGCTACTTCATCTGTTAAATGATTATATGATTTCAAAAGAGTTTGTTTAGCATCATCTCCCTGCCTCAGCACGTTGGGATCTGTATCCAGCTTGCAAATTCAAAGTGGCCACCACTCATGAAACCACGGCATGGTATAATGTCAAAGCTTCATGTCGGCTGAGATTAGCTGAAGTTTACCACTCTTCTAAGGGGTGAGCTGAAATACTTTCATTGTTTTAAAACATGAAGTGACAGGCATTTTCAGCGCTGTGAGTCCCCTGCTGGTTTCTCCTTCAAGTCCAGTCTCCTGTCATGATGGTGCAAAATGAGGGAGGGACCAATTCACTATTTCTGCATCACTGTGACCATCTCACCTGATATTGACAGCTCAAGGGAGGGGTTATTTCAGGTCACCATGGTAGAGAAGCCATGGTAGATTCATGGCAGTGGGAATGTACGGCAGAGGATACCCACGTCACGGTGGACCAGGAAACTGTGTGCAGGAACTAGAGGAAAGGGCCGCCACGGCAGATTCATGGCAGTGGGAATGTACGGCAGAGGATACCCACATCATGGTAGACCAGGAAACTTCAGGGACTAGAGGAAAGGCTCTGTCCTTCACCCATAGTCCTCTACTTCTACCAACCAGGTTCCATGGCCTCTCCAATTCACCGTCTTCTGGGGAAGAAGCATTAAAAACATGTGTGTGCTCCTGGCAGGGACGTTTCAGATTCAAATCACAACATTCCATCCCTGGTCCCTAAGGCTCAAGGTCATCTCATATGGCAACATGCATTTTAGTTCAACTCGGACTGCTGCCAGAGTCTTAATGGTTCCCACACTCTCCAAAGTCTCTTCTGAGTCTCAAAGCAAATGTTCAACTATGAGACCTTCTTAGAAAAGAAAGTTACGCATGCCCAAGATACATCAGCACAGGACAAACAGTCTCACCCCTAAAGGTTTGGGGAACAGCAAGGAGACCCTGACCAAAGCAGGCCTGAAAACCAGCAGGGAAAGCTTTAGATCCTGTAGCTCTAAGTCGAGCCTCTAGTCACGTGGCGCCCTGGTGCAAGCTCCAGCGGGCTTGGGAAGCCCCTTTGCCTATAGCATATTCTTGTGCTGGTTCTGCTCAACGGCTTTTCTCAACTTCTGTCAACCAGGCCCCAGCTCCGTAGCCCCCTAAAATAATAGCACCCCAAATAATAGCACCAGTAGCTAGAAAACAGTTATTCAAAACACGGGTCTGTGGGGGGATGTTTCAAATTCTCAACAAGCACAGCACTGTCCTCTCCAGGGCAGTCAGCAGGCAAGCTGCAGTGGCCCCTGATGGTTGTCAGAGACATCCTAACTTCCAGGAACCACAGCCCAGTTTTTCCTACAAGCTGTTTGGGTAGATTACCTTTGCCAGCTAAGTACTGCTGATGGCATTCTAGAGCATCTCCTGCACATACCTACACCTTCAATTCCTCCTGCAGAGCAATAACTTGTCAGCTTCTGGCTGACCCCAGCAGCTCCCTAGGTAGCCCCCTCCTGTGTGGGGTTGTCCTTTCTTCCTGAGGTGGAACACAGCTTCTCTCAGCATAGCCTTGGTGTCCACACACGCCCTAACTGTTAGCAGCAGCTTAATGTGTATTTGGTGTGGAATGAAATTATTAGGCTGGATCCGATGCTGTCCCTGGAACTCAGAGTGTCACACAGTCCAGATCAGACGCTATTAATTTTGCTTTCCACTCTCTTCCCTTCTGGAGTAAACTTCTGGTACCCAGAGAAATTTAATCTATCAAGAATCTTCAACACTGTATATTTTCTTTTTCTCAATTTTAAAAAATGCTCGCTTCTTTGCTTTTTTGCTCCCATACTCATTGTAAGCCTGGCTGAAAATACTGAATGCTATTCAAGCTTGAGGTTTTTCCCCTGCAAAATCAAGTAGTTTATTACTTTAAAGTTTAGCCTCACTCAAAATTGCAGGCTATGGAGAAAATGTTGACAAGGGTTTTTATGGTTTTTTTCCATGAGTGACTTCTAATCCAATACCAAATGAATGGTGAGGGAGGCTTGTTGGATTTGTGGCAGTGGATGTGTGTGGTGGAGGTTCCTCACATCATGCTGTGCTTTCTGTAATGCCAGCTGCATCACAAGCCTTTTAAAAGTCCCCTCTAATTCCTGTTCCTTCCTGAGCAGGTAGCTACTGCCCCTTGTTTTGTAGCTGTGGGAGATGCTGGAGAGTCCTGAGGCACACCCTCATGTAAGGGACTGAAGTTTTCTTTATTAGTGAAGTGCCCCAGCGAGCAATCACAACATTTAACATAAAATCTGAGGCACCCCCATCCCACAATGAGGGATGGTCTCCCAGCCGGGACTCTTGGGGGAGGGCCTAGGCCCTGCCCTGGATGAAATGACTCTGGAGACCCCCCCATGGAGGGCCTTACCCTCCCTGGGGATCAGAGTGGAGATTGGGAGGGGGGCTAGGGAGCCTGGTGGGGGAGTGGGGGAGGAGGGGAGGGGGAGGGAGCTGGGATTGATATGTGAAGCAAGCTTGCTTCTAATTTAAATTAAAAAAAAATGAAAAAGAATAATTCAGTTAAAAAATATCTGAGGCACCCTTCCATCAGAGTGATAGAAATTTCATCTCACCTTGGGGTTCTTTCCTGCCCACCATCCCCAGGGAAGGCTTTGAGTTCCTATGGTGACATTACTCCCATAGAGAAGGCACTGAGCTAAAGGAAGCCCATGGACCTTTCTGGTTTTTGTACAAGTCAATATAGAATGGAAGGCCTTCATTGGGAGTAGAATCTAGTTCCTTAAGTGTACACTTGTGACAATCTGAGGACATTCTCACCCACATGTGGATACATTAACAGTGTCAATGTCCCAATCTTGCACATCACAGAAGAAAACAGTGAGGGTTAGTTTTTAGGCTAGTAGGTCAGAGTTAGGAACACAAAGTAAAGTATCCACAGCCTGTCTACAACAGTATGGGAGGCATTGGAGCAGTGCTCTGGGCTATGGCTTGTACTGGTCTTTAGTGTACAGGGTAAGGAGGGTGCTAGCCACATTTATTTTCAGAACTAGGGAGATGCTGAGTGGAAAGGCCATTGGTTAACTAGTCTCCTGTTGATCAGAGAAGCTAAGAACACAGCTTTTAAAATGTGGAGTTATGGATCAAGTCTTACAATGTCAGGGTTGGGAAGGGACAAGAGGTGGCAGGGCCAGAAGGCAGGTGCCATTGTACTTACAGTGCACAGGCCACTGCCTCTGCTTCAAAGGGAGTCTCCGTAGTAAAGGTAATGGGAAGAGTCCCTGCCCGTCCCCCTTACCCCTTTAAGAGTCAGGAAGAGGCCACTCAGAGGGGGCGGATTGAGAGGAATGAGATGATTTCTCACAAGTATAGATCAGGTGGTTATGAAAGACTCTTTGAATGTCTCAATTATTTTAAGTAAGACAGGTCTGAAAGGACATTGTTTTCCAGCATAAAGACAGGAAAGACTTAAGAAGGGCAGTGAATGTTCAGACATAGCTTGACTGAAGTCTGATGCTAAGACACGCTGTAATTTGGCAGGGTTTTGAAATGGGTTTTATTAAAGGATTTTTCATCAGGGTAGGCATGTAAATGAGGTGATGGCATCGTGCAGCTGTGGAGTTGGAGCATCCTTCCGTGGTGGCTCAGCAGAGCAGTTTGTCTTTACTATGCCTGGCTTGTGAGCCTGAACCAATATATTACCCTGCAGAACAGAAGATCCAAGAAACAAATCCTTCTGGAAAGCTCAAGAGATTTATGTTCACTGGCTTTTCATCCCTGCAATATAAGCCAAACATTCTGACGCCGGGGACTGGACAGCAGAAGGCTTCCTTGACTCGGACAAGACTGAGCACCTGGTAAGTGCCAGGCATGATGAGAGGTCCTAGAGATGCTGACAGATGTGAGAGCAGCCCTTTGCTTTAGGACGGCACAAGGGTGCTGAGGGACGAATACTTGCCCAGCACGTGCAGACCTGGGATCCAGCCACAACAAAACATACAGGGAAATGGTCATGGATGGTTAGAATTCAGCATGGTGAGCTCAAGTGGCCGATGGGAGGGCCTCTGGCATCCCTTCCCAGGTGGCCACTATGAGGCACACTTTTAAAGAGGATAAGCATGGACAGATTCCTTGAGAAACTGGAATTAATACTTTGAGGAACCAAACGAGAATCAAAATTAGGGATTATACTAATAGGCACTCAAAATATTTTATTTCAAATTAGCACAGCAAAGAATACATTATTTTTTAAAGATTTATTTATTTATTTATTACATATACAGTGTTCTATCTACATGCCAGAAGAGGGCACCAGATTGAATTGTAGATGGTTGTGAGCCACCATGTGGTTGCTGGGAATTGAACTCAGGACCTCTGGAAGAGCAGTCAGTGCTCTTAACCTCTGAGCCATCTCTCTAGCCCCAAGAATACATTATTTCTTCCAAACTGAGTTATGTTAAAAAATTTAATCCCCAAACACAATTTTTATATGGGTCTTCTGTGTCATCAGTGATGTATCAGGTGGTTCTTTCTGCTTATTAATTTCAAAGCTTCTGAAAAATGCAAGCTTCAGGGGCTGGGTTGATGGTGCAGTGGGTGAAACACTCACCCCACATGCATGAGGACCAGAGTATGGATTCCCAGCATCCATGAAGATGTTGTAATCCCAGAATGTGGGGAGCACATTTGAGAGCAGAAAGACACCCAACATAAACCTCTGAATTCAGAGCAGTCAAGGAAGACACCCAACATAAACCTCTGAATTCACACATACACACACACACACACACACACACACACACACACACACACGTGTTCTCACACATGCAAATATACTTAGACACACACAGGCATAGAATGCATGCATCACATACACACATACCACACACACAGACACATAAACGCACACACGTATGCACAGAACTCTGAAAAAATATACAGGCACACACGCACACACACACACACATGTATGCACAGAACTCTGAAAAAATAATCAGAGTTCAGCTTTCCTTCATCACTGGACAAAAGCTCAGAATGATTAGATCTCCCAACCCACACAGCTTCTGTGAAATGACCACAGACACCTAGCTGGTCAGGCATAGAACATCATTTTCTTTGTTTTGAAGATGGAAAATATTCCCTGTTGGGATAAATAACACCTAAATGACAGCAACTCCTTCATTAATGAGTTGTCTGCAGTCTCTGAAGATGAGAGACAGCATGATATGGTTTCCACAAAGTTTAGGAAAACAACTTAACTATGACTCTAAACATCGGATTGCAAACTATGTAAATGAGATAGCTCCTCAGAGATGCTGGTACCCATGGACAGAGATTCCTGAATTTTCTCACCAAAGGCAATAGAATACTTTTGAAAAATGCAATTTGGAAGTCATTCCTGAATCCTGAAGAACAGAATAATAGTGGCTAGTACATCCAGGTTGCTGTTCCTGGCTCTCCTGTTTAAATTGGCTCTCTGCTTAATACACTATTGATGGCTTTCCACAGACACTCTGGCAATCAAACCTCTAGCCCCAGGGGTTGAAAATTGGCTTTCTCCTTAGGGTGCTGTCTAGGGATAAGCATTCATGATTTGTGGTTTGTGGGAATCTCCGCCCTTGGAATTACACATGTCACATCGTCAGATGTCCCAGCTCAGGAGCCACCAAGAGGCAACCATTACTTCATGTGATTACTTTCTTCTTCGATCCCACAGGCTCTCAGCATCCTCTGAGAAATGTTTCCAAGATATGGCCAGATATCCCCTCTTTCACAAGGTTACTTTGTATGTGATTGTGTGTCTGTTCAAAAGTCCTGTCTTCTTGTCTTCATAAGGAAAGGGTGTGTGTGTGAGGGGCGGGGCTCAGGTGGTTTGGTGAGGGTTCTTAGCCAGAATGAAGGAAGCAAGCCAAAATAGGATGGAGAAGGGACAACCAGTTTGGGGCCAGGTCAGGAAACACTTAAGCAAATGAAACGAGGATAGAATCTGCAAGAGCAGATGGCCCTGTCAGATCATACTTGTTGCCATGGGAACTGGAAGTAGCACCACATCAAGGGCTTGCTTGAGGTATCAAATAAGTATGTACAAAGACTACTGTATTTGACTCCTCCCCATTGGTGTTATAAGGTAATATGAAAAAAAAGGTTCATTTAGCTCACAGGTCTGGAGGTTGAAGAAAATGGCTCAAACTTATACTAAGCTTTGATGGGGGCCACTTTGGCTATATTACTCAATGGATGGCATCATGGTGGGATCACATGAGAGGCCTGGTGAGGCAGAGAGGCAGAGAGCAATTCAGGGTGAAGCTTGTGTTTTTATTCCAGTCCGTTTTATCCACAAGTTCAGCGGGATTCCATGAGAACCACTTTAAACATTTCCAAGGACAGTGATCCAGTGACTTGACCTCTTCCTACTAAGACCCACTTCTTGAAGATTCCATAACCCAAACAGCACTGCACAGAGGACCAAGTTTCCAACATATATCCAAACTACAGCACCCAGGAGTGAAACCCAACCTACAAGGCTTTCTCAATGAACCAAGACTTTTATCCTAATTGTGAGGAACATGCAAACACAAGGGAGATGCTCTAAGGAAGTCTCAAAGAGAAGGGAGGGAAAGACATCTCGTAGGTTGGCAAATAATTGCTTGACTTCTTCATGAAGCTGGGTCCTACTGAGGCTGCCTCTTTGGGCATCTGAATTTGCTTTGGGTAAAGATCATAGTCAAACACATGAGGCTTACCCTCACATGAGAAGGGGCAGATCAGGACGTGGAGGAGTGAAGGGGTCCATGGGCACAGGCAAATGTCTTGTCCTCAGGGGCCTCTGAACCTTGCGTATCCCTGATCTCTTCACAGAGCCAGCAGAGCTGTGAGAGCCAGGTTCATTTGAAGCCTTTTAGGAGTACGGCTGCTGTGTGTAGCTAGTGTCTCAAGGTCTCTGGTGGGGAGAGACTGCAAGAACCAAAGGGAAGAAGCTTCTGACAAAATCATGCAGTCTGCTAGTGAGCTTTGTTCTCATTTTCCCCTGCTGCCATGCACAGGTGCCAGCCCTTCTCCTTAGCTGCTGTCCCTGTGTGTCACCACTGCTCAAAAGCAAGGTGTTTGCATCAGTGGCTCAACGACATTCCCTACAGGGCCCAGACTTTTCCAAATGACAGTCTAATTGTTTGGATTTGTAGGTTTTATTTGTTGAGGTGAAGTTTTGTATGTTTTATCCTGAGCCAATAATCATTTCTCAAGCCTGAAGGGACAGAACAGCCCATGAAGTGCAAGAGATGCCAAGTGGCTTTGCTGCTAAGAGCAAGGGCTTTAGAACCTGGCTGTGACCCTGAACCAGAGTCTGTGCAGCTAGAGGTGGGAATCTCTACCACCCCAACCTTCACGCTTGGATATTTTTCTGGGTTGAGCTCACACAGGTCTTGTGCATGCTGTCACAACCACTGTGAGTGCCTATGTACAGCTGTCCTGCTGTGTCCACAAAAGTTTTCATTTAGAAATCAAGTGTCCCTGTGTCTTCCACTATTTCTGCCCTCGTCCTCAATGATCCCCAAGCTCTGGGATGGAGTCATGTGGTATAGACGTTTCTGAATTCTCAGGGCCTGTAATTTTAGTTTTTTGAACACCTTGAAATATATAAGTGAGGTGAAATGTTTTAAAAATCAACTGAATTATTTTAACATTTATAATTTAGTTATTATTAATATAATTTTATTATTTAAAATAATAATTATTTAGTATAATTTGTTTACAATTTAGAGTATCTGCTCTTGTAACAAATGGCTGGCAGAGAGAAGATTTTTAAAGAGAAACATTTGAACCCTTTCCTTAGGTTACAAGTATATTGAAACAATAGACTCCAAAGAATTAAAAGTTCTCATGATTCCACGCTATAGGAAGGAGAAGTTTGGAGCCCCAGTGTCTGTCAGAAAAGGAATTATCTCCCAGTTTAGACCACCTTACTGGACAAACTGTTGCCATGATGCTGTTGGCTCATTGTAGGACAGGACCGCACCTTGACCAGGCAGTTTTGTTATGCTTATATCTTGCTTTCTCTTGAAACTGAAATTCTCGGGGGAGTCCCACACCCATGTCTGGCCTAACATCTTTGTGCCTTCCACCAACAGATTTAAAACATGCCTTGATTTATCACATCTTTGATATTATGAAATTATTATCATGCTGGGATATAGTTTTGGGGTGTTAGATTTGGCTCCTGAATAAACTGTTTCTTGTGCCTTTTTAAGATTAGAGCTATGTTTCTGTGCCAACATACCCTTAAATCTCTGGGGACACTGCTGTGTCTGAGCCCACCCCCCAGTGTAGGACTCACTGTTGTAACACCATTGTCTTAGAGACAAATGTAAAGGATGGATCTTTAAAATATTGAAGAAAAGGATTGAAAGGGAATAGAAATTATATAATCAATCAATCAATCCAACAAAACAAACAAAAGCCAAGGCAAGATGTCCACTAGAGGCAAAATCCAAAGCCCTCAATCCTCTTTCTTAAGCTGTGGTTGTGGACATCAGCAGTGTTAGCTCAATTGGATAGCTACACTCCCCGCTGTCAGCCCTGTCAGCTGTAAGGATGTGTGCATCTAGGTTCTCACTGTTTTCTGTTGAGTAGGGGCTGAGCGGGGATTCTGGAAGGGAAGGGCAGGAGGGACTCAGCAAGTCATCTGTTGGCTCTGCAGTGGGGCCGGGACTGTCTTCTCTCAGATCTCCTATAACTAGCCAACTAACACCTTGGGATGGCTGTCTCAGCAGAGAACAACTGAGGGGAGAAGGATCCAGGAAGGGACAAGGAGCAGGGGCAGTGTCAAGTAAACCTAGGTTCCCATTTCACCTTCTTAGGTAACCCCAGAAACCCAGTGGTGGAAAATGGGAGTGGCCAAAAGTGGAAGGAGTTTTGATTACCAAATCTCTCTGGACAAATGCCACTCCCCTCTCAGTGGCTGTCATGCTGCAAGTGTCACTCAACCATCAGTGGCTTTCATATTGGACTTTGCAGAAAAATCACTGGAGGTTCTTGGGTAGCCTGTTTGGCAGTGGGTTTTACATTTATGGACAGAGAGCTTATTAAGGTAAGACATGACTAAATCCAAATGCTAAGGGTGACTGGCGTTTGGAGCCCCTCCATGCAGGAGGTGACCTTCCTGGGGATCCACGACTGTGGGTGGGGAATGACCTCTTGTTAGCATCCTCACAGATCATTCTGCACTTTGTGTAAGTCTCTTCCTCTGTACCCCTGTCCTGCTGAGGTCCAGGTTCTGTTGTGCAGCTCCCGGGATTGGGTCAGAAAGGGCAAGCCCAAAGAAATGAAATCTGTCTCTTTCCATTTGGCAGTTTGCAAAAGTCTACTAAAACAAAATTGCCTGATATTACTTCTCTAGACCATGGGCAAACAGACAGAAGGTGAGGATCTGATTGTCCCCCAAATTCTGCCTTGCCTTCTCCCATGATCTGTGAGGAACAAGGAACTGGGGTTCAGCTATCACTCTGCTCCTTTCCAGCCCTTTCTCTCACACCCTGGCAGCTGGGCTCTCTGCAGTTTCTTCATGTTGCCAAGCCTGTCCTTGAAGCTGCACCCTCTTCTAAGCTCTCACCTTGCTCCAGCTGCACTCTGAGTGGGTTCATTTTCTCGGGAAACTGTGTAACCCATGACCTGGCATCCAGGGCTCCTCCGCACAGTCTCGGCAGAGACAGACCTAAGAATGCCTCTGGTGGTTTCCATGTTGGGGAGGGCTAGGCTATATATGTCTGGGGACCCTGAGGTTTTTGAAAGAGCCATCAGCACTTTCCCATATATCAGGATTTATCCTTTCATGATGTCAGTTTGAACTCATTTTGGATGAGGTGACAAAGTTGGCTTCAAGTCTCACAGAAACCTTGACCTCTAGTGTGGAGAGGTCAGGGAATCAATGCATTGAGCCTCCCCATTTCTGTATCTGGAAGGAGGAAGCAGGTAAGTGATCCAGGTCACCTGGCTTGCACTTAGCTATGTTAACCCGTCAGTGGCCATCTCAGTGGAGGCAATGTGGTTGAGCTGGCTTCTTTAGCTGACTGGCTGTGTCTTCTGGCGGGCTGCTGGTCTGAGTCCTTTATATCTTGGTAGCACATTTCTTGAGGCTCATTTATTTGTGATCAAAGAGATTTTAAGGGCCACTTTGGGTAATCAAGTGTCTCCTGAGCTTGTGGGCCCATCCTCTGCTCTCCCACTCCAGCTTTCCATCATGCCATCTTCCTCACATGTTTGGTTACAGCATACGCTTCTAATTAAAGATAAGAGCCAGTCTCGATTGTCCAAAACCATGCCAGTTGAGTTTCAAATGTTTTCCCCCATTGATTATAATGGAGTTGGATGCAAATCTGTATTTATGCACTTGAAATCACACTCACCATTTCTCTTAATTCTCTGTTTTTGTAGTCTGTGACTCTCTGAAAAAGAACCAGAGCGAGCTCAGCGCTTCCTGAGGCAAGCTCACCAGTGGACACTAGGGATGATGCCCTGCAGAGACGACATTAACACTGAGCATCACACACCAGGGATGGTGTCTTGCAGAGATGCCCGTGACACTGGGCAGCACACACCAGGGGCAGTGCCCTGCAGAGATGCCCACCACAGCCTCCATTTGTTTGCGAATGGAAGTCTTCCTGAGCCACACTTTCTCCCACAGGTTGATTGTTCTACGGGGCAAATGCCATCTATTCATGAAGCAGGACTCTATAGGTGAAACCCTCAGCCACCTGACACCACTTACCATGACTCCATGGTAAGTGTGGCTCTGGGTCCCATTGCTTTTAGGACTATCACAGTCATCTCTGTCACTTTTGGTCATTTATTTGAGTGATTGCTGCCGGACTGGCTTTTTTGGAAGCAGTCATCCATGCCCTCTGTGTGGGTCCTATCTCCCAGGTACTCTTGGGGTTCTCTCTCCGGTTCATTGATTCAGTGCCACAGTCTGTACTTGGCTGTGTCAACCCTTCCATAGCATAATAAGGTTGGCATATGTGACCCCTTTAGCGAGGTCTAGGAAGGAGTTGGCAAAACACTCCAGCTGAGCTCACAGGGCCCACAAGGTGGCGCATGAGCGGCGGCCATGAAAGCTGGCTGGGGACAGCAAAGGTGGGGAACCCTAAGAAAGGATGCCAGAGCATCAGGCCAGACTTTCACGCATCTCACAGTTCCATACTTAAATATTTCCATTTTACATCTGTCCGCAGGTTTTCTTGCCTGTAAAATCAGGCTCAGGTTTCTGTGGCTTCCCTCATAAAAGACACGGCATATATTTAAGTTTTTGATAACTTGATTTCATTCCTTGGACTCTGGCAGGCCTTGCATTTATTTTTAAAGCCCTAGTACCTTAAAGTGATGCCCTGTAGTGCTTATGAGAAAAATCACACGTTCAACAAAGGATTGCATCTGGATTATACAGGGAACTCTTCCAAAATATATAATCCTTCTTGAAGGGGGACAAAAGTGTGACTTACATGTGACCTCATGGAAAGACATTTAAGTGTTTCACAGATCTGAAGACAAGAAGATTAGTGTGGGTGTGGTTGTAGAGGGTGTGGGTATGGCTATAGAGGGTGTGGGTGTGGCTGTAGAGGGTTGTGGGTGTGCCTATAAAGGATGTGGGTGTGGTTGTAGAGGGCTGTAGGTGTGGCTATAGAGGGTTGTGGGTGTGCCTATAAAGGGTGTGGGTGTGGTTGTAGAGGGCTGTGGGTGTGGCTATAGAGGGTGTGGGTGGTAGAGGGTTTGGGTGTGGCTGTAGAAGGGTGTGGTTGTGCCTATAGAGGGTGTGGGTGTGGCTGTAGAGGGGCATGGGTGTGACTATAGAGTGGTGTGTGTGTGGCTGTAGAGGGCTGTGGGTGTGGCTATAGAGGGTGTGGGTGTGGCTGTAGAGGGTGTGGGTGTGGCTGTAGAGGGCACCTAGTGATGGTGGCACAGTTAAATATTATCTTCAGGGTGTCTACTACATGGAGCTATGTTTTAAAATGTCCTAGAGCTGCAAAGCTGCACACAGATAAGCTTGTGTAGGGATATCTGAACCAGCTCAGATTAATGTCGTCAATGTCTATTTTCTATTTTTGATGTAGTTACATAAGATGCTACCACTGGGGGAAACTGGGTGATGGTTACATTGAACTTCCATGAAAAGTTTTTTGCAACTTCCTATGTAGCTTTTTGTAATATGAAAATGTCTACAGAAGTGTGTGTGTGTGTGTGTGTGTGTGTGTGTGTGTGTGTGTGTGTAGGTGCTCATACACATACAGGTTTTTGTATATATAGAGGCCCAAGGTTGAAGTCAGGTGTCTTCTTTGCTCTCCAAGTTAGATTTCTTGAGACAGAATCTACCTCTGAACCAGAGCTCAAAGATCCAGCTAGACTGGCTGGTCGGTGGAGTTCAGGTATCCATGTCGCTCCATACTTCCAATTCTGTGGTTACAGACACACACTGCAGTACCCAGCTTTTATGTGGGTGCTGGGGACCCAGATTCAGATCCTTGTGTTAACATGACAAGCATTTTACCCACTGACCTTCTTACCAGTGCTATGAATCTTTTTAAAGATGTATATATTTAAGGTACACAACATGATGTTTTGGTACACATAATAAAATGAGGACAGCAGTTATCGCTTTAATGTATGCATCATTCACACAGTTCCGTGTGTGTGTGTGTGTGTGTGTGTGTGTGTGTCTGTACACCAAAGCCTACTTTCTGAGCACATTTTGATATACTATAGCCCTCATTAGATGTCTAGACATATTCATTCCACATAACTGAATTTTGTGTCCTTTGACCAGTGCCTTTTTTCAAAGCTAGGTGAAAAATTGATTTCTATAATGTGCTGGGGAATGAAAAGAATTAAGAAAAAGGTTTACAGCAGAAATAGAGTGGTGAGAAGAACATTGTCAGTGCACTTTGGACCTATGGGTTTCAGTTGTCTGTTGATACCATGGAAGGTGTGGTTATGATAATTTTAATTTTAAATTTTGCAGGGTACTCTATGCATTCAAGAGGCTGTTATTAGGCAGAGCACTTTCCACAGCCTGAGGCACAGTCATTATGTGGTAAATGTTTGCTCCTCCTGAAGCGGGCAACAATTAAATATTTCCATCTGGCTAAAAGGGAGGATCATGAATATTCCTCTAACACCCAAGTAACACATATTTAAGAGTACCCATAAGCCTCATGGCATGCTGTGAATATGTATTGGAAGATCACACTGTACCCGTAAATCTGTACAATTGAACTATGTTGGAAACAAAAATGGGTGGGCTGAGAATTTGAGTTTGGATCTCCAGTACCTGTGTAAACATCCAGTCGTGGCAGTGCATACCTGTAATACTGACACTTGGGAGGTAGAGACAGGAGGATTGCTGGGGCTCCCTGGGCAGCCAGTCTAGAATAATCAGTGAGCTGAAGGTTCACTGAGAGACCGTGTTTTCAGGGTTAGGGTGGAAAGTGTAGGAAGACAACCAAAGTCCTACGCTAGCCGCCACACCTACACACCCACACGGCTCTCTCTGTCTCTGTCTCTGTCTCTGTCTCTCTCTCTCTGTCTCTGTCTCTGTCTCTCTCTCTCTCTCTGTCTCTGTCACACACACACACACACTGTGAGTAGTAATTGGGGGAGACACCTGAAATTGACCTTTGACCTCCATATTCATGCGTACCCATGGATACATTTACATGCACACCCCCTAATGACACACAAATAAATATATATTTCATGTGCTGGTTAGTTTTTGTCAACTTGACACAAACTAGAGTCATTTGGAAGAGGGAAAGTCAACTGAGGAATTGCTTCCATCAGACTAGCCTGTGTGCAAGTCTGTAGGGGCATTTTCTTAACTAATGATTGATGAGGGAGGGCCCAGCCCACTGTGGTGAGTGTTACCCCTGGGCTGATGGTTCTGGATTGTATAAGAAAACAGAGTGAGCAGGCCACAGGAGCAAGCCATAAGCAGAACTCCTCCATGGCCTCCACTTTGGTTCCTGCCTCTAGGTTCCTGTCCTGATTTTATCCATGATGAAGTGTAACTGTAAACCTTTCCTTTCCATGTGGTTTTTAGTAAGTGTCTGTCACATGGGCAAAAGCAATTAGGATGAGGAGGCAGTCGTGTGAACTTGTGTATACATATGGAATGGAACTTCTGCTTATTTTCTCATAAAATTTGGCCATGTTTTCAGTCTTTGACAGCAGACCATTTGGAAGCCCTCATTGGTGTGTGTGTGTGTGTGTGTGTGTGTGTGTGTGTGTGTGTGTGTGTGTCAGGGAGGGACCTTCTGGAGATTGAACTCAGGACTTTGTATATGTGATCAAGCATTATACCTCTGAGCTACACCCAAGCCCAGGCTTGGACTTTTTGTAGCAACTTGTTTCTGTGAGAAACACTAAGGATACTCCTATACCTGTAAAATGCTTCCATTCTAGGGAAAGGAGAGGTGGAAATCTCTGATCTGTTACTAAATTCTTCCAACCAGGTCTACTCCATTACTTGGGAACCCTTGTGCTCTGTGTCCACTGTGGAAAGCTGAATTGACCCCATAGTCTTGGACTCTGTGTTAGCACAATCCCTCTCCCTCACTGGGGGACCCTTCCACCTAGACTTGCCTGTTTCCTATTTTTAAGACTGCGATGTTGTGGCAACTACAAGATTATCCTGTTATTATTTCTTTATTGAGACAGGGTCTCTCTATGTAGCTCTGCCTGGCCTGGAACTCACTCTATAGACCAGGCTGGCCTCAAATTCACAGAGCTCCACCTACCTCTACCTCCGGAGTGCTGGGATTAAAAGTGTGCCACCAACCCAAGCTCCAATTACTTTAGCACTCAACTTCCTTTTCAACTGAGCTGTGAAACATTTTTCTTTTCTACTGGAAACACGGCTGTAAAAAAATAAAAATAAAACTCATAGACTTCAAAGCTACTGGGTCCACTCTGCTCTGTACTCCCCCTCGTGTGGGTCCATTCTTCTTTGTGGTCTTCTCCCTTCCCGGCCTCTCCTCTCTTCTAGACCCCTGTGGTCATTTGCATCTATGTTTAGTTCTTCCTTCTCAACAGAGTCCCACCTCCAACCCTCCGCAGAAATGGGCAGGTTATTTACCCTGGCAGAACCCCCATTAGATGGAGGGAGTGCTACCCACTAACTAGTCACACAGTGTGAAAAACAAGTGGAGCTTGTTGGTGAGGACGCCATTATCCAGTTAACTTGCTTTCAAGGCATTTCCTTATTGGTAAGTAACACTGGAGCTGTCTCATTGGGGGTCTCAGGTGTCCACATTCAGTGGCTGCTTCCTTTGTTTCCTTGTCCATTGCTAATTTTTACCAGCTCTCTGAGAATCTCATACAGTGCTTTGGTGACATTCACCCTCAATCCCTCCCCCTAACTCCTTACAGATCTGTCTCACCCCCT
This sequence comes from Mesocricetus auratus, assembly GCF_017639785.1. NCBI lineage: Eukaryota > Metazoa > Chordata > Mammalia > Rodentia > Cricetidae > Mesocricetus > Mesocricetus auratus. The sequence goes on from NW_024429266.1 coordinate 108,027,969, forward strand.
CACTCCCCCCAACACCATGTCCTCTTTTTTAAAATTTAATAGCCATCGGCAGTTTTTTTTGCTGTCCACACCTGCCACCCATTGGAGTGTGGGTGACCTCCCAGGAACAGCTGCTTCTTGTCTGACTGGTTTCTGTGGGCGGGCACAGGGTAGGAAACAAGAAAGCCTAGTTTCCCAGGACTTGTATGTATTTATAGCTGAATTTGTAAGAAGGAGGTTCTAGAAAGATATTGGGTCTTATGACCTAATTCTCTTGACATAAATAGTTCCAGTTCTTAATTAAGCTTTTGACTGATCTCCTGGTTGTTTTATGTTCATCTAGCTAATGACAGCAGATTGTGTCGCTGAGGAGGGGTTTAATAGATGGGTCTTTCATCCACCAGCTCCATTTCACAGTTGTGCTTGACCTGGGGGATTCCTAGCTCAGGTTGGCTAAACTCTGAAAGTTGAATTAAGAAAACAGGCTGAGGACACCTCAAAACCGAGAAGTTACTCAACTGAGAATTTCAAGGGAAGAGGGTGGTCCTCAACATACTGAGGGCAATTCCCTTTCCTCCCTTTCTATCCTTGCCACCCTCCCCCCAGGTTATTTTTAGTCAAGACTCTTAAGATGCAGGCCAGGACCCAGTACAGTATGGCAAAACTGAATGCGAAGGCTGTGAGAAATTTGACAACAATGCATGTTTCTGAGTGCATAGTGACTGAGAATTCATCGAAGGCAGAATGCACAATTAACTTGAAATGTTGCTAGCTGTGCTGCATGGGTTGCATTGTACGACTTCACTGCAGGCGTGATTCTGAGCATACAACATGTGTACTTCACTCTGCACACGCCAACTCTTCACGCCACCAGCACTGCCTGATATGTATCTGCTCATATTCTAGTCACCCAAGTCATGGATTGCAGGGTTTTTATGAACGTACAAAGTTCTTCCCTTGTAAAGACATAATGCTTTAGGTTAGAGCATTCATGCCAACAGTTGAAATTGGCTCAATAAATAAATGCATTTAAATTATTTTAATTTTATTCATTACTTTGTCTTGAGAATATTACCTGAGTATTATATTTACGTCGTTTCTGCCCCACATTCTCCCCTAACTCCTGTGTCCTTCTCAAATTCATAATCTCTTCTTCATATATATATTCATATATAATACTTATGTTTATGTGTATATATATGGAGATATATAGGCTGCTGAATCATTTTAGTGTTGTTCATACGTATATGTTTAGGGCTGACTACTTGGATTGGATAATCTAAAGAAAGACTGCAAGAGTCTGAGGACCTGGATACCTGCCATAAGACAGTGTCAGGGAGCTACACCCATGACGTCTTAACAATATGGTCACTTAAACAAGACAGTGAGCTGACATCCCAGTGTGGACGAGGGAAATCTCACAAGGCCCCACCCCTTGATGAAGGGCTACAGGCGATTCCTCTCTACAGAGAGAGAGAGAATCAGTGCAGTGGGTCCCGGATGAGCTCCCTGATGAATCCCATTTGAGTGAATGGCTTTGGAGGACGGGGTCTGAGGGGTGAACCTTAAGCTGCCCCTGGGAGGAGCTGATGTGGGCGATGAACGTGCTTAATTCTTGAACTTTAGCTTCGAAGGACTCATGTCACCTTGTAAGCATGTGTTTGTCCCGACTGTCTTGATGTTGGGAAATGCTTACACTCTCTCGTTCCCAAGGTGTCCTCAAAGCTGTTTATGATGCTGGGATGACAGAGTTGTGCCTCCCAGGCTCTCTTGGCTTCTATCATTGGTACTCCAGTGCGTGAGGAGGGTGCGGTTAGCCAGGAAGGAGAGAAGTTCCCATCTGAGCTTCCCACCGTGCCTCAGGCAGCCTCTCCTCTGTAGTTCTAAGTGTCCAGGCAGCCCCATGGCTTCATTCCGTTCCTGCTGCGGACCTGCTTCGTGCCTGGTGCTGGGAGTGGCACCTGCCGTTGCTGTGACATCGCCACCCAGGCCCCAGGATTTTCTCCAGCACACGGTGCGCCTGTGTAAGCAGTTCCCACAATGCACCCAGGCCCCAGGATTTTCTCCAGCACACTGTGCGCCTGTATGAGCAGTTCCCACAATGCACCCAGGCCTCAGGATTTTCTCCAGCACACTGTGCACCTGTGTAAGCAGTTCCCACAATGCACCCAGGCCTCAGGATTTTCTCCAGCACATGATGCGCCTGTATAAGCAGTTCCCACAATGCACCCAGGCCCCAGAATTTTCTTCAGCACATGGTGTGCTTGTATGAGCAGTTCCCACATTAATTTTCCCATGCTTGAAATCCCAGTCCAGGTTCCCTTTCTGATCCTAACTGATGATGCTCAACTAGTTTCTCAGCAATTCTTCTATTGATTAAAGGGTAACTGTGCTCTAGAGCACAGAAGGAAGGGGAGGAGATGGGCCAGCCGGAGGCCAGACGACAGGCACTAGCACACAGCTACGTGGGAGCAATGTGCGCTGGTGTTCCACCACTCAGCAGAGTAACCCCAGTCACGGCATTCTGTCGTAACTATTATAACCAGAAGAGAGGAAACAGAAGGTTCCCGACTCAGACGATAACTAGTTAACGAGGCAAGGATGCTGAGCTCCTTGACTTGCCCCCAACCCCAGGCAATGTTTGTCTATTTTCTGGGTTTAAGCCGGCCCTTCTGGTGGTGGGCTTTGTTGGAAGCTGGAGGTGGAAAGATACAAACAGAAGTGAGTGAATTGTGTGTTGTCTTGAAATTTGGTGGCTGTCAAAAAAGCATATCTGAGAGGTGTCCTTCTTGCCCTGAGCTCCCAAAGAAGGTGAGACCAGAGTGGAAACATTACTTCCAGCAGCTCCTAAATGCCAGATTCTTGGCTGATGTGAGCTCTGTCCATGGTGACAGAGCAGCAAGCGAGGAGTTAAACTTGGGCCTTATGCAAGGTTGGCATTTTACATCAGAGCCTCTCTAAGAGAGCAGGGCTGCCTCTGAAGCAGAGAGGGCTGACTGAAGCCCCCCATATCTCTCTCAAGAGCCTCTGTGCCCTAAAATTCCTTAGATTTGGCATTACTGTCGAACATTTTCAGCAGCCTCAGCTCGGGATTTCAAAGTAGAGTGAAATGGCTCTGACTTGGGACAACAGCATTGACTGAATCAGAATGCCAAGTATTGCTCAAAGCCGCCACCATGTCTTGCCTACACCGGGAGTTTCTGATGGGAACCGATTTGAGAAATTGGATTAGGAGGGCCCTCATCGGATCCTGCTCTGTGCCCTGAGCGATGGCTCTTTAGGCAAAGCACAGTGTGGCCTCCACTTAAGCCCTGCATTGGCCTCATACAATTTGATGGATCGTTTAGCATTTATCAGCCTCTGAAGCTCCAGGCCCAGAAGTGACATTTCCCTGGAATCAAAGTCCTTAAAAGCTTGCAGGAGCACTAGATGAGATGGGCGGGTGATTTATTGGGCTGCTAGGCGATTCGAAGTTTCTTTGACTGTGGCACAAATGCCGCTTAGTGCCCTGGATGATGATAAATGATGCTCTCCTAGGAGTGTGACCTCAGAGAAGGTCTGCTTCAGTGTGGTGAGCAAGACAATTTCCTTGGTATAGAATAAAGTTCCCAGCATTTTCTTCTTTGAAGGGAAGTCATGGACCCTTTGAGGATTGAGTGGAATATAAAACTATGGCTCCTTTTACTTGAAAAGTACATTTGTGGACTGGGAAAATGACTCAGTCAGCAATGTGCCTGCCACACAACCAGGAATATATGAGTTCAAATCCCCAGCATCCATGCAAAAACTGGTAACAATGGCACATGTTTGTCTTCCCAGCGTTGGTGGGAAGCAGAGAAAGGCAGATCCCGGGGCCTCATTAGCCAGCAGACCCAAGCCAAGTCAATGGACTGTAGGTTCAGTGAGAAACCGACAAATGGAGGGTGATTGAGAAGATAACTGACTTTGACCTGTGGTCTTCAAACATATGATGCACATGTGCTTGCACATACAACACCTGTACATGACACATACATACACACATTTGCACGTAATTGTGTATTCGGAGTCTGTAGGAACTGTGGGCTGCAAACGAAGGATTGACAAAATAGGCTGCATCCTGCTATGGATGCTGGAGAAATTGGTAGACACCTGTGCTGGGTTGGCTTCTGGGATGAGTGTTCTGCGTCTACTGGAAAGCGGCTAACATCAGTATATGGTCACAGCAAGTCAGTGTGTGCCAAGGCAAAACTTGGCTCCAGCCTCACTACTGAACGTGTGTGCTTGTCGTGACATTTATTTTATGTGTGTGTGCACGTGTGCACTTGTCGTGACACTCATTTATTTTATGTGTGTGTGTGTGCACGTGGGCATTTGTCGTGACACTCATTTATTTTATGTGTGTGCGCACGTGTGCACTTGTCATGACACTCATTTATTTTATGTGTGTGTGCGCATGTGTGTGCTTGTCGTGACACTCATTTATTTTATGTGTGTGTCCACACTGTGCATTTGTCATGACACTCATTTATTTTATGTGTGTGTCCGCACTGTGCATTTGTCATGACACTCATTTATTTTATGTGTGTGTCCGCACTGTGCATTTGTCATGACACTCATTTATTTTATGTGTGTGTCCACACTGTGCATTTGTCATGACACTCATTTATTTTATGTGTGTGTCCGCACTGTGCATTTGTCATGACACTCATTTATTTTATGTGTGTGTGTGCATGTGTGTGCTTGTCGTGACACTCATTTATTTTATGTGTGTGTCCACACTGTGCATTTGTCATGACACTCATTTATTTTATGTGTGTGTGCACGTGTGTGCTTGTCGTGACACTCATTTATTTTATGTGTGTGTGTGCACGTGTGTGCTTGTCGTGACACTCATTTATTTTATGTGTGTGTCCACACTGTGCATTTGTCATGACACTCATTTATTTTATGTGTGTGTCCGCATTGTGCATTTGTCATGACACTCATTTATTTTATGTGTGTGTGTGCATGTGTGTGCTTGTCGTGACACTCATTTATTTTATGTGTGTGTGCACGTGTGTGCTTGTCGTGACACTCATTTATTTTATGTGTGTGTGTGCACGTGTGTGCTTGTCGTGACATTTATTTTATGTGTGTGTGTGTGTGTGTGTGTGTGTGCACGTGCGCTTGTTGGGACACTTACCTGGAGGTCAGAGGAAAACTTGTGGGAATCGCTTCTCTCCTTCCACCATGTGGGTCCCAGGGATGGAACTCAGACTGTCAGGCTTGGTGGCACTGCCTTTACCTATTAGGTCCTTGTGGCAGTCCCCAGATAGCTGGATTTAACGCTGTCTGACGCATTTGCATTCCGTTTCAGACATTCCTATGTGGTTTGCTTCCCTACCGCAGTCCAGAAACATTCAAAACTTACCAGCAGCTTCATCTTCCCAAACCTCCCATTTCTGTTCTTCCTCTTCTGTGATAGCCTGTAGTAGCTTATATAGCTGCTCTGTCTGTGGCGTCTTCTCATCCTGTCTCTTCGCTGGCCTCTGCTCTGCGGGCTCCTTCGCTGCTCCTTGTCCGCCTACTTCACAAGTGTGCCTGGGACTTCCGTCTGGGGCCTCATTTCATCTTGCTCAGCACTTGCTCTCTAGATGTCCCCATCCGGCTCTGTTGCTTTCAGGCTTGCCTGGATACTGGCGTCTCTAACACTGGTCAGCATGGCGAACTGTGTTCCATGAATCTAGCCAATTACTTCAGATATATGGTTGGGTAAATGAGCATTTGCATACAGATAAAGCAAATTGCTATAAGGACTGTTTTTTCATTTCCCTGAGATAAAGGAGCCTAGAGGAGAAGCGTTTTGGAGTTCAGGAGGAGAGGAACACAGTGTTTGGCTGAATATTTGTGACACACCCCTAGTGCTTTTCATAACTTACCTTATCTTCTCAAACAAGCCCATCTGACAATGCAGTCAGAATTCTAGCTTCCGAACCTATAGCACCCACCTGGCTCTCTCCATGTGCTTTACAGCAGCCCGAAGCAGCCACACTTCTCAAGTGTAAGCACGGTAGGTAGTTTCCCTGCTGCTCTTCTGTGCTCTTCGGTGACATTTTAAGCATCTTTCTGCAATACCCAAAGTGACTTCACAACACAGGCGTAGCACATGCTACTAGTTTCCACCCGAAACCAGGGCCTTGTCCCTGTTGGAAAGAATGGGAAACAGAAGCTTCCTTCTGTGCCTCTGTTTCTCTCCAGCAGCTCCTCGTATGTGTGTGTGTGTGTGTGTGTGTGTGTGTGTGTGTGTGTGTGTGTGTGTGTAAGTCAGAGGTCAAGGTCTGGAATCTCCCTCAGTCTCTCTCCACCACACATTTGGGACAAGGTCAGTCATGGACCTTGTTGCTTACTGGCTCAGGGAGCCCCTGGCATCCCCTGACTCTGTTTCCCCAGGACTGGGATTGTTGTTGCCATGCCTGGCTTTTTTATGTGGGTGCTGGGGATCAAATGAAGTCCATGGGCTGGCACTCCCGAGGCTAGGGCCGCCTCCCCAGTTTGCCATCTGCTGCTCTCAGACTCTGTACTTCATTATAGCTAAGTTCAGTTAGTGACTGCGGGGTTTGAATGATAATGTCCCCTGTAGTCTTGGGGATCTGAATGTGTGGTCTCTGGTTGGTAGCACCGTTTGGAGAGCCTTGTGGCCTGGTTCTAGGAAGTGTGTCACTGGAGGTGATCTTTACACTCTGAAAACCCACGTCAAGTTTGATCTCTGTCTGTTGCCTGCACGTGGTTTGAGATGTGAGTCCTCAGCCATTCCTGCTCCCAAGTTTGCTGCTTGCTGTCATGATTACTTCCCATGATGGACTTCCAAGCCAGCAGCAAGCCCAGATAAAGTCTTCTGCAAGGTTGCCTCCACTGTGGCATTTTATCACAGCAATCGAAAAGCAACCGATGCAGTGGCCAGCTTTCTATTTTTTATAATACGTGCTGCTTAACTCCTTTGGGGCTAGAGAAGAGTTATAGGGAAATTACAAGATAAATTCGCCATTTTTCCCATGTAGGCTGATTTGGCTCTCCAGTCAGGTGTTGGCTCTTTGGAAACAGGGAACCAAGTAACACCACCCGTAGCCTCCTCCCCTCCCCCACCTCTGGTCTTCTGCACTCATCCACCGGCTCCATTCAGGCTGTGTCAAGTGCTGGGAGGTCAGAGGGAGTTAGAGGCCAGGCAGCTTCTCCCCTAGTGTAGAACTGCGAGACAGGATGAAGGAAGGAATGAGGAACTTCCGGTCATAAAAGAGATGTGCCGATGCAGATTTCCAATTTGGGCAGAACTGCATCGTTCTAATGAATTTTGAAAACTATGGCAAGCTAACTTCATTGCTTTTGGGTTAATAATTGACAAAATAGTGTCTCAGTTGCTCTCAAGAATAAATATAATTTCCCAAAGTGCTTAGCTGTCTTGCAGGCTGTAGCTAGAAGAATCAACCTTATTAGAAAATAATGATATTCCTAACTAGAATGGACAACGCGCAAGGTAAGCCCTTGCCTGCCTGCCTTGCCCCTGACAGACATCTTCTGTTCTGTTTTGCCTGGTACACGGAAGAGTGGCAAGTCAAAGAACATGAACGGCGAAATTCTTGCTCTTTTAGGCTCCCCACTCAGCTTCAAACACAGCCGTTAAAATGAGGTGTGTGGCCTGGCCCTCTGCGCTGCTGCGCTCAGGAGCGGAGAACAGACTTTACAACGTCTTTGCTTAAAAGTGTTGTCTTTGGAAAGCAGAAAGCAAATGCCTGCCTGGTTATGGCCCAGAGCTTCTTCGCTAATGGGAGTACAAGTGAACCGCCAGGCGGGAACTGTGCACAGAGCTTAGTGCGCTGAATGTAGGAAGCAATTTAAGTATGTCTTGTAAATTTCAAGTTGTTGATTCTAAGAGAACTGAGCAACTTGATTCATCTTTGGCAGAAGCAGGCTGTTTTTACCATGATCAACACTCTTAAAGGGCTGGTGGGAATGAAGGCCATAGTGGCGGCTGCAATATAAAAATACACAAGATGAAGTCTATAAATATGTATAAAATGCATAAACATAGAAAATACATGAAGTATATTTAAAATGCATACAAAGTATAAAGCTTCTTTTCTCCTCAAATGTAGAATCAGAGGACCTAGGGCAAATGTGAGGTCTTTTTGCTTTGTAGACAATGGCAGTAACACTGGAAGCCTGCATCCGGGGCCTTCCCCATCCCCACGTGGTTCATTGTGGTAAGAGAAATAGATGTAAAGTTTCCCAGCGTGACTGTTTCAAGGGTTCAGATCACTGGATTGCGTACATCCGTAATACTGAGTGACCATTGCCACCATCCATCTCCAAACCTCTTCATCTTACAAAATGAAAGCTCATTACCAGCTAAACAGTGGCTCCCTATTCCCTCCAGCCTCCAGTAACACCATCTTCTGTTTTACTAAGGACTGCACGAAGTCCATTTGCTTTTGTGAATGGCTTATTTCAGTATGATGTCCTCAAGTGCGTCCATCTTTTATCATAATTTCCTTCCCTGTTATGACTCTGCAGCTAGGGAAGACCGCATTCCTGTCAATGAATGGCATTTGAGGACTTTCTGTAGTTCCTTTCTTCAGAAGCTGCCACACTGTTCTCCAGAGTGGGTATATAACCACCACTGTCCGCTTCCAACACACAGTGCAAGTCTCAAGCCTTCCCTTGGCTGCCTACTGCCTACATTTTTTTATTTTTCTGGGCTTTCTGCTTGTTTTCAGTGTTCCTTGAGTGTTTGAGACAATGGCATACATGTCTAATTTAGCCAATTGTCACTTATAATCAGCAGCATGAATCTGCATGGAAGCCGTCTCAAAGATAAGATAATTAGTATTATATTAGTTTTGATTTTTTGTTTTAATTGATATTGTTTAATAATTTCATGCATGTACATCACTTATTTTGGTAAAATCCACCCCATTCCTTTTTCTCCAATCCCTACCCTATCCCTCCATCATGTTTCCCTCCTAGAATCATCACTGTTTTGAAAAATGCACCAAGTCCAGTTAGTGCTGCCAGCATGTGTGTGGGTATAGGACCATCTAATGGAGCACAGGTAGCATCCCAGGGGCTGCATCCTTGAGGAAAACTGACTCTTCCTCGCCATTAACTGCCAGAACTCCTCGGGTAGGGGTTCAGGTTTAATGAACCTCTGCCCTGTCTCTTATGGGACTTTGGCTGATTTGATAATGCATAGGTCTTGAGCATGCAGTCGTGGCTTTTGTGAATGCTGTATGCAACGGCCCTGCCATGCCTCCAAACACTGCCTTGCTGCAGACGTCCACTGCTTCTTGCTCTTCCCACCTTTTCAGCAATGACTCCCAAGTCTTAGGAGTAGGAGACATGATGTAGATTCCCCATTTAGAGATAAGCACTCCACAGTCTCATAACCTCTGTATGCTAAGTTGCTAGTCTTTGCATTAATTGCCATCTAATGTAAAAAAGCAGCTTTATTACTGAGGGTTGAGAGATGTGCTCATCTGTGAGTTTAACAATAATCCATTAGGAGTCAGTTTAGCAGCACAGATGGTTTGCTCTGTAGGGTATGTGAAATCCATTCAGAAATAGTTACTCCTATAACAATTGTGCCACTATTACACCTGTGGGCATATCTTTCCAGGCCAGTCATTGTTACGGGTAAGACTGTTAATTACTTTTCTCCCCCAGTAGCATGTGCAACACCTTCCAGCACTGTGAAAACTTGCTAGTAAAACCAGTACCAGCTTAATCTCTCCCTGTCCTATCACTCATATGTGTGTTATCTTCAGCTATAAAGTCTTGCTGTCAAGCTCTAGAGGGTACCTGGTACAGTGGCCATGGATGTCTTATTGAAGTTTTCTATGTATCCTCAGCTGGTACCATCTCCCAGTCCTCTCGTTCTCTGGCTTTAGTCTTCTGATTGCTGAGATTATAGACATGTACGTTTGAGTCTGGGTATCAATTTTACTTTTATTTCCTAGTGATTCATGGTGATGAGCATCTCGTTTGTGCTCACTGGCCATTTTCTGTCTTCTTTGGAGGAATACCTGTTGTGATTGCTGTACTTTGATGTCAGCTTGGTTACACTTGGAATTAAAACCCTCAAAATGTGAGAGACTTTTGCTTAATTTGAAATGGGAAGATCCACTTCTAATCCAGATCTTTAGGGTAGGAAGACACAACTTGAATCCAGATCTTTTGTGGTGGAAAGGCCCACCTTTAATCTGGGTCACGCCTTCTGCTGGAAGCCTATATAAGGACCTGGAGGAAGGAAGTTTTCTCTTTGTCTGCTTGTTCTTGCCTTGCTAGCAAGTCCATTCCTTTGCTAGCATTAGAGGCTACTTTTCCAGGATTCTGGCATATACCAGTGGAGATATCTAGCCTCACTGACTGAACAGCTTCTGGATTCTTGGGCCTTCCATTCATAGGCAGCCATTGTTGGATTAGCGGGACCAGCGCCTGTAATAAATCTCTTATTTTAGGTTTGTCTTTCTACTGTGCTGATACTGTCTTTTAATATGTGAAACTTATTATTTTGGTTAAGTCTGATTTCTCCACTCTCTCTTTCTGCCTATGTCTTTGGTGTCATTCAATTGTCACCATCAAATCCAAGACCATGGAACTTTCCACCCATGTCTTCTTCTAAGGGTTTACATCAGTCTTCAACCTTTGATCCATTTTGTGTTAACTTTTTCTGTAATGTTAGCTGAAAGTTCATTTTCATTCTTATGTTGTGGATATCTAGTTTCCTCAGTATTTGGTGGATGTTATATCCTCATTGAAGAGTTTTAGCCCGCCCAGAGGCAGAGGCAGGTGGATCTCTGTGAGTTCGAGGCCAGGCTGGACGACAGCCTCCAAAACAATACAGAGAAACTCTGCCTCGTAAACACCCCCCCAAAAAAGAAGAGTTTTAGAAGTCTTGTCAATATTATTAGGCCCCATATATGAGGGTTTATTTTAGGAAATTACTATTAGTATTAATTTACTAATTATTTAAATAATAAATAAATTGTTATTACTATTAATGCCAGCACCACACAATTTTGATTGTTATTACAGTACATTTTAGAATCAGTAACTGTTAATCCTCTAACTTTCTTCCTTTCAAAATGATTTTGGTTATCTGAAAGTCCGTACAGATATTAGGATAGTTATTTTTTAATCTATATAAAATGTACTTGGGATCTTTAAAGGGACTGTATAGACAATTAGACATTTAAAGTTGCCTTCCAATCCATGATTGTAGGAACATTTCCATCTATTTTATGTATGGCTTATTTCAGAAATGTTTTGTGGTTTTCCACATAAATCTTTTATCTTTTGGTTCAAGTTAATTCCTGGGTGTTTGTCCTCCTCTCTCCTTCTCATCCTCACTTTCCAGTCTGTGTCCATGTGTGCTTGAGTGTGGGTACGTGCATCATGGGCACGCGGGAGCCCCCAGAAGCCAGAAGAGGTGTCAGCTCTCCAGGAACTGGAGTTAGAGATGGTTGCAGAGCCTTCACTTGAGTCCTGGGAACCAAACCTGGATCCTCTGCAGTAGCAGTAAGTGCTCTTAATTGCTGAGCCGTCTCTCCAACTAGGGTATTTTATTCCTTTTGATGTTTCAGAAGTGGGATTATTTTTGTAACTTCTTTTCATATTGTTCTCTTAGTGTATAAAAATACAACTGATTTTTGTGTGTTGACTGTCTTGCTCCTTTGACAAGTTAACCTGCAAGCTCCAGTATTAGTTCTAATTTCAGTCTTTCACCCTGGATAGTGCTTTTTGGAGGTTTTATATACGTGGGATTTGTTGTGGTTATGCTGAGATAGTTTCTATCTAGTCTTACTTTGTTAAGGCTTTTTATCAGGAGATCTGTTTGATTTTTCTCAGAAGTTTTGCTGCAATAACTAAGGTAAGCATGCTATCCTCCTCCTGTTATGGCTGGCTTTAGTGGCCAACTTGAAATTCTAGAATCAGCTAGGAAGAGGGTCTCAACAAAGAATTGTCTACAACAAATTTCCTGTGATCATGTCTGTGGGTGACTGTCTTGATTATGTTCATTGAGGTGGGGAAACCCAGCCAACTGTGAGTGACACCATTTCCTGGGTTTGGGTCTTAGACTGTATCAGAGCAGAGAGAGTGAGCTGAATAATAAGAACACATGAATGCGTTTTTCTTCTCTGCTCTTGACTGTGGATGTGCTGTGACTAGCTTTTTTAAGTTCCTGCAGCATGTGTGTTTGCTTTCTCTATTACTGAGACTAGGATATTAAAGTCAACCACCATTATTGTAGAATTTCTTATTTTCCTCTCCAATTCTGCCATTTTTTGATGTGTGTATTTGGATAGTCTCTTATTAGATATAGAGTTGATTAGTTATATCTTCTTGATACATTTAACAGCTGATTTATATCTGTCCTTTGCCTTCTGCCACTTACTAAAGACTTGAAATATAGTTGATCTGGTATCAACATAGTCACATCTGCTCTTTATTGGTTATTTTCACTGAATATCTTTTTCTAACTTGTGCTGATGATTTGAAAGTAAATTTCTTATAGATAGCATGCAACTGGTTGGATCATGTGGCTTTAGCTATTTTGTGGATCCTTGTCTTTGATTGGAGCATTTAGTCCACTATATCTCAAGTAATTATTCATTAAAAGGGCCTTAACTGTTTTGTTTTCCATGTTTTTCCTATATGTCCTATAACTTCCTTTGTCCCTTGTTTCTTGTATTTGTCTTGTTTTGGTTTTAGCTCATTTTTTGGGTAGTGAAGCGTTGACTTACTTTATCATTTTCTTTTGTGTATATTCTATAGCTATTTTCTTTGTTGTTGCCATGGAGATCACATTTAGCATTCAAAAATCTTAACATCCTAATTTGAATTTATAGTAGTTTAGTTTCAGTGTCATGCAAATGCTTTGCCCCTTCACAACACCACCTCATGTCTTTCAACTTTGTTCATGCCACAGAATTACATTCTTAGGTATCACATATTTAAAAACATAATTCCTTTTAAATGTAAGAGCATTACAAATTTTACAGGAAACACAGTGTGGAGTTACAAACCAAAATTATAATAATGCTAGCTTTTAGACTAGTCTTTTAAAAACCCATTAGTGTCTTAAGTCATACAGAAAACAAAAACAGAGCTTCCATCTATGACTATTTAGAACTAGCCTTTGTGATTGCGTGTGGACTTAGCTTTACTGAAGTCTTTATAGTGTCCTACGGTTTTGAAATACTGTCTAGTGTTTCAGTCTTGCCCTGTAGGACTCTCGTGAGCATTTCTCATAAGGTCCAGCTGCATGAAGCCATCAGTTCCATCTAGCCTGGGATGCTCTATGTAATCCAGCTGCCTTCAAATTTGTGGTGTTTCTGCTCCAACATGTTGAGTTTTCATCATGTCCAGTTCTGCTTCAAGTCTGAAGACATTTTTTTTTCATGTAGGAATTTTGTTTGATCATTTTTTTCTTGTAGTATTATGAATTTATCATCCTGGTACCCTCTGGTTGTGGAAGTTTCTGATGAGAAATCTACTGTTAATCTTATTGAAAGGTATTTGTATGTGGCAAATTACTTCTTCCTTTTTGTTCTTGAGAGTCTCTAGCTTTCCACAGTTTGGTTATTGTATGATGTGGTGTGGGTCTCTTGAGTTCATCTTACTTAGAGTTTGTTCCAAACCTTGGTCACTCCTCAAGTTAGAGAAAATCTACGTCATTATTTCTTGCATATTTCTTTACCCATTCTCATTCTCTTCTTCTTCTGGTATCCTGTAATACATATCTTAGTTTCCATCACAGTTTTTTACATGTGCTATTGGTTGTGTTTACTTATAATTTTTTCTTTCTATTCCTGAGACTTGATAATTTCTTTAATCTGATATTCATGTTCACCAAATCTTTCTTCTCATTCAAATCTGCTTTTGAATCTTTCTAGTGCTTCTAACTGTCAGTTATTACACTTTCTAGCTCTATAATTTCCTCTTTAGTTTCTTGTAGGTTAATGTCTCTTAACATTTCCACCATTTGTTATTTTCTTGATTTCTTCTGAATCTTAGTTTCTCAAGCACCTTTAAGAGAGTCATATTAAAGTCCTTATCTAGTAGATCTCCCATCAATTATTTTTCAGAGACAATAATATATTTATTAGTTAATTACTTTTGCATTTGACTGTACTATATGTATTTGTATGCCTTATCATATAGTTGATAGAAATTAGATTCCTAAATCTAACAATATGATAATTCTGGAACTCAAGCCTTCATTCTTCCTCAGAGTTTGACATTTTTGCTTTAAAAAGTTATTATTTTTGCCATGCAGTGGTGGTGCATGCCTTTAATCCCAGCACTTAGGAGGCAGAGGAAGACACATCTCTGTGAGTTCAAAGCCAGCCTGGCCTACAAAGCTATGCAGAGAAACCCTGTCTTACAACAACAACAAACCCCCAAAATTATTATTGTAGGTTCTTTGTGTTCTATGATCAGCCTGAAGTATAAACTTAAAGTTATCTGTAGTATTTTATGAGGATCATGCATGATAATATGATGATTTTCTGTTTATGCAATTGTTTTTACATTTTCTAATATTTAATACCTGATTATTTAAGTGGGGAATGGAAAAACACAGTGGGAAATGGAATTCATTGTTTAAGTCCCCTGGAAGTCACTTCCGTCAGAGCAAGAGGGACTTAAAGATAATAGTCCCACAATGTGACAGGTCCAACCCCAGTTGTTGTTTTTTCTTTGTAGTTGAGGCCAGGAGCCATAATCAGTGGCCAGAATATGGCCTTCTACACACACAGGACAGATCAATTTCTGTTCACCTCAGTGCCTACACATTGTGTTCAAGCTGCTGCCATGGATAGGTAGTTGCTGCTGTGCTAAGAGCTGACGTTGACCGTATTAACAGTTTGCTGTGTAAGTCTTCCCTGTGGTACAAGCCTTAAGTAGGCTTCAGAGGAGGAATAGTTACAGCAGACTTTTGTCAATGCAATGTGGTCTACAAGGGCTTCCTTTGTTCATAGTTGTTTTTAGACTCCTCCCAGGGGATCTGTGTGAAGGTTGCTCTGATTGAGAAGACTGGCTAGTGGAGATTATACCACTGAAGACGTTGTGTTTAATGCTCATACAGGAATAAAGGTATCTGTGCCCCAGCAAATAGTAGTTTTAGTTTCCTCTGTAGATGGAGAGTTAGATGTCCAAATACATGGCACAGAATGACTTTATCTTTTAAACATGATAGGAATTTCCCCAAATTTTAAGCTAAATCAATTCTAGTAATTTAGTTGACCAAGAATGATTTTAGTTCACATGTTGGTTAATTTTAACTGACAACTTAACACTACTGGAATCACCAGGAAAGAGTCTTAATGATGACTTATGTAGATCATGTTGTCCTGTGGGCATGTTGTGGGGAATGGTCTTTTTAATTGATGTAGAAAGACCCATTTCATGTGGGTGGCACCATTCCCTGGGCAGGGGAACCTGAACAGGGTAAGAGAGGAGAATGTTCACTGAGTGCAAGCGAGCACGTGTGGGTACATTTATCATCTCCCGCTCTTGACTGTGGGCGTGGTGCTTTAAGGTCCTGCCACAATGCCCACACGATCATGCACCATCTTCCCTTTCCAAGTTACTTTTTGTCATTTTTTTTGGTCACAGCAACAGAAATGAAGCTAGAAATAGTCTACCCCAAAACTTGATTCAGGGTGAGGTTTGGCTGTTCCTAAGTATGATATGTGAGCCCCAAGCTCAGAGATGCTACACCATGAAAGGGGCTCAAGATGAAAGGTTTGGAGGTGGCTCAATGGCTCTTCTGGTAGAGAAGCTTGAAAACCACCATTTGCTGTGTAGGTCTAAGGGGCGTGTGTGAAGCTTCTCTGAGGACCCTTTTTATGTTCAAGTCTCTGGCAAACTCCTACAAATACACATCCTATCTGGATCTAGCAGGTAACTGAAATACTCTTTACTTAATCTTGCAGAGAAATTTGGGTTGAATTAGGTAATTAATACATTGATTTGATGACAGCTTAGATGAGAACCTTGCCATTTCCATTGGGGCTACATTTTCTTCATTATGACCATTTAGAACTCTCTACTACTCAATTACTTAGATGAAGTCTTTAGGTCAGAACAGAACAATCAAATGAAAAAAATCCAATTTCTAGTACTGTGATTTACACTTTATTATTATGTCTATGAAACCCAACAAAGGATGAATTGCATTTCTCACAGGTGATGTTGTATTTCCACTTGAATTTAATTCAACTCAGATCTTCATTATCAAGTACCGTCTAAGGGCCAGAAGACCATGACCTCTATTTCAGACCTTGTCATTTCCCTGTATGGTAATGACTTACTCTTCATGAGATATCAGAGCTGTGAAGTCGGATAATGTCCTTGTTATTTCCTGGCATCATTGGATTAATCATGCATTAAAGTTCCTTGTATGTATGAACTACTGTAGGAAAAAACTATCATTACTGCGTTGTTGCATATGAACCTGTAGTAGCCAAGAACAATGTCTATGCTAAGCTGAAAACTGGAAGACCAATTAGAATGTGTTACTTTCTGTTGCTGTGATTAAAACACCATGACCTAATGTGACTTTTGGAAGAAAGGGTTTGTTTTTGATGTGGTTCCAGAGGGAGAGAGGGTCCGTAATGGCACGGAAGGCATGGTGTCAGGTGGCTGGGGCTGGAAGGTAATCAGTCTTACCTTCAACCACGTGCAGAAAGTGCAAATTGCACTAGAAGTGGGCTGAGGCTACGAGCACTCAGAGTCTCATTCCCAGCCGTGTTTGTCTTCCAATGAGTCCCCTCCTCTTAGAGGGTCCATATTTTCCCAAGACAGCACCACTAGCTAGGGGCCAGGTGTTCAAAAACCCCAGCCTAGTAGGACATTTCTCATTCAAACCATCACAATGACCCAAGTATTCCTCTGTGTTTCTCATGCCACGGAAAGCAAGATGAGACTGATTCGGATATTAAAAGCTAAACAGGAGCTCATGCTGGCCTGCTCGTTCCTGTCTGTTGGCACAGCGTTTGCTGGTCTAGCTGCTTTCTGATTGCTTGCAGGGTATATTCCCTCTATTGCTTTTTCTCACAGATGATGATTCCAGAGTCTGGGTAAAATTTGGAGGAATATTTAACCCGCAGGCTGAACTGGTGACGGTGTTTTTTCCTTCAGTGTCCATCTTCTAGTCCAGGAGTTCTGTAGAGATCCATAATGGACACATCATAGAAAGCACCTGGCAGCCTGTTGTGAACGTGAGACCTCCAGAAACTGGATACCAGTGTTTGGCTTGCTCCTGATTCTTGGTTTGGCACATTCCCTGTCTGTGCTCTTGAGTGGCTGCTCTCATTACTAGCACTGGGCCCCAGCAGTAACAAATGGGTGTCATTTTAAATGAAAAGGCAGGCCAGCTTTCCCAGCTGCGTTCTCCCCTCTGCTTGGCTGGCTGACGTCTTCCTCCCTGGCTGCTCTCACTCTGCACCTCATCATTCTCTGTCTGGAGGAGAGTTAGCTGCCAGTCCTGCACTGCTGGGAAACAGGGAGTGGCCGCATCACCTGGAAGGGACTCCGCTCACTGTGAGCCGCCATCATCAGGGGCTGATGTTCCATTTCTAACTCATCACAAGGGGCCTTGATATAGTACTCTCTGGTTAGGGTTAGGGTTAGGGTTAGGGTTAGGGTTAGGGTTAGGGTTAGGGTTAGGGTTGTCAGTTTCTAGATTCTACAAAACCTCTGTCTCATGTAGTTTTCCTGTCCTTACTGTGGGAGACCCTTGTGATGCTATGTGATGGAAGCACATAGTATCTATGATTTCAGATGCAGATGTTGGTGGACTGTTAGCAACACAGCAGGCTCTGTAGGTGGTTATGGGAAGGTAGTGCCTGATCTGTGCTAAACACTACAGACATGCTTGAAATCTCATTTGTGTCTCCCATAACCATTCTATTGAAACCTTTCAGACACAGCACAAGTGGCTAGATTCTGTCTGCACCCCTCTAGAAGCCCTTCAGACTACTTGGGGCTGGGAATACATTTTTCCTGATTAAATACATATAGTACCCACATATAGTAAGCAGTGTATTCTTAGTACCACTCCATAATTAAACATGATGTTCTTTCTTCTGGTCAATATGCTTATGATGGGTGGGGAAAACCTGGACGAGAAACCACTTCAGAGCTTTGTAGAGATTTTGGAGTTGTGAAAATTGGATCAGATGTCTGTCCACCAGTCCATCTATCTATCTATCCATCTGTCCATCTGGGTATCAAGCATTCATCCTACCTATCTAACTCATCCTTCTTATCTCTCTTCTATCCATTAGTCAATCTATCATCTATCTTTTCTCATCTACCATATCTATCTATATTTAACCATGTCTCTCAGTTTCCCATTTATCTGAGAAGGTCAGACTAGGTAGATTATATTACTTGGCTCACCAGGTCAAGAAGTCCCATAATATAGTCTGTAAGCTAGAGAGCAGAGCAACCAATGAACGCTTCAGTCTGAGTGTAAGGGGCTGTCTTACATCTGAAGGCAGATGGTAAATATTCTAGACCTAGAAAAGTAAAAAAAATCCCATCTGCCCCTTTTACTTCCACCTCAGGGACCCTCTGTGGATTGAGTGATGGTTTCTCACAGTGGTGAGGGTTGATATTTTTTTATTCAACCCACTGACAGAAACACCCAGAAATAATATTTAACCAGCTACTTAGCCTCCCAAGTCAGTACATAAGGGTCATCACTGTAGAACCTATGTCATTATCTACAGTCTAAAGATGAGGAATGCGAAGCTTCCAGAGCAGCATGGCTTGCCAGAGGTCAGCCCTGGGATTCAGAGTAGGCCCCTGAATGCAGGGAGAGTGGCCTGGGCTTCACAGTCTTGTCTATTTACCTCTCGTTTGCTTTTCTTGGCTCATGGAAAACCCTCTAGGAGCCTTAACACAGTCTATGTTTACTAGGGTCCTTGCCCGTTGGTGACATCCCCAGGGAACACAATGAATGTCAGGGTTACCTGCTTATACTTTCTTAGCAGTGCTGCTCTTTGAGTCCTGGTGTCTTGGTTTTTGTTTAATCTCAAGTTTTTTTGTTTGTTGGTTGGTTTCCTTAGACCCATAAGACATCACTGAAAAGTCTAGTAGGTCTTTCTTCCTTCTCTCCCCTCCTTCCTTCTTTCCTTTTATTTTTTCCTTCTTTTGTGATTGGATCTTATGTAGTCTATGCTGTCCGTGAACTCTCTGTGGCTAAGGATTACTTTGAACGTTTTCATTCATTCAATTACATTTAAGTGTGTGTGTGTGTAGGGACATATGTGTTCCATGGTTTATAACTTTTGGAAGTTACTTCTCTTCTTCAACCATGTGGATCCTGTCATTGAACTCAAGCCATCAGACTTAGTGACGAGGGCCTTTACTCACTGACCCGCCTTCTGACCCTCCCATCTCTGTCTTCCGAGTGCTAGGATTCCAGGTGTGGGCCACCACACCCATCCTCTGCAGTGCCAGAGATCTAACCCAGGACTTCACACATGCTAGGCAAGCACTCTACCAACCAAGACTTATTTCTAGACTCTGCTTCTCAGCAGCCTCCATTTGCCTAGATTGTTGGCTACCATAAACCAGCACCCAGACTCTTGGGCCCGTGTTAACAATGCTGACCTTCCTGCCCTCATGGTGTTAGCAGTCCCCTGAGCCTGCAGATGATGGCTCTGGCCTCTTGCCAATGTTTTCCCGGGTGTTCATCTCCCCCCTTCCCTGGAAGATGATTGCTTACTGTTGAGTGTCATCATGGGAGCTCACAAGTGTATGGGGGACTTCATACATGGAATCAACTCAAATGTGCAAGTTCCTGGTGTTTATCAGTTAGAACTGAAACTATTTTAGACCATAATTTCTCACAGTGTCTCCCATAAAAGCCTAGTCAATGAAATATTCCCTGAAAAGGAGAACTTTGCCAGTATCAGTCAGAGAGAGGAAAGCAGCTTAATGCAGGGATTTGATTATGCAGCTTTTGGAAGAGCAAATAAATGAAAAGGCAGACAGGGAAGTAATCCAGAGTTTGGCAGAAGTAGGAAGGTGCCACTACCCAAGGCTAGTGGGGCAATAGGAATACAAGTGTGACGGAGACAGCAGCAAAGAGTAAGGAGTTGTCTGGTGAGAGGTGAAGCCACTGGCTGGTGGGGGTGGGGGAGTATCATTTTTCGATGCTGGCTCAGGAAGTGAGGAAGAAACTACTCAATCTTCCTGCTCGTTTCCATTGCCATCCTATTTGGGAGATACCATTCTCAGCAATCCAGAGAAGATGAAAGCCTGCATCTGACAACCTACAGATCACGTCACTAGCACAGCTGTCAAACGGTTCTGGCAAAACTTTCTACTTGCTGTGCTCTGCCTGCAAGCTGCTTATGTGACTGACAGGAAAGTGTCCTTGGACAGCCTTAGGATGCAATATCTGCTGAATAGAAAGGGTACAGGGAGGTGCAAAGATGAATGTGGAGAGAAGGTGAGAGCCTCCTATATCTGCAGAGCTCAGCATGCAGATGTAGAGTGACATTACCATCACATGGGAAGGGGACTGTGGTCATTAGAGTAGGAATGGCCCCCATAGGCTCATATATTTGAATGCTTGGTCCTTAGGGAGTAGTGCTACTGGACAGGGTTTGGGAGGTGTGGCCCTGTTGGAGTCGTATGGCCTGTTGGAGGAAGTGTGTCACCAAGAGTGGGTTTTGAAGTTTCAAATGCTCAAGTAGGCCCAGTGTCTCTCTGCCTAGTGCCTGTGGATGCAGATATAGAATTCTCAGATACTCCCCATTTCTGCTTGCATGATACCATGCTTCTATCCTTCTGAACTGCAAGCAAGCTCAGTGAAATGCCTTTCTTCGTAAGAGTTTCCATGGCCATTGTATCTCTTCACGGCAATTGAACATTGACTAAGACAGGAACCCTACCAAGTAAGAAGTATCCACCCTTATGGTGAGCTTTGTGTGTTCCTGGTCTCTCTAGCCCCTTCTGGTGCAGTGGCAATGTTGACACAGCCAGTTGCATCTCTCAGTAGACCCAGATTCAGGCTGATCTGAGATTTTCTGTCTTAGGTTGAGATATGAGTGTTCACCAACAGTGGTACTTTTGAGATATTGATGCTAGTCCACATTTTGAAAATTCAGTGCTAAAGTTCAGACTGTTTCTGGCACAAAGACCACTGCTGCTGGTTAGGCAAATGGCAAACCAAAGTGTCTGCTCGGGGGAATTAACACTCTCATTCGTCACCAGTTGGCACAGCAACTTTTCAGCCTTCTTTCTTGCTGATTGAGTAATGGTCTCCTAGAAGGAGAGGGAGAGGGTGGAATGCTTCTCCGAGAAGGGAAAATTGATAAGAGAAATTGACTACCCTGCCCGATCTCTCTCATTTTGATGAGGCACGCTCTGTGCTCTGATTAAATGAGTTTGTCAAAAGAAATAAGAAAGCGTGGCTGCTGGGGATGGTGGAAGCCAGGTCCCCAGTGGGAGGAATCTTTGTGGAGGTGGGGGGGTGCTTTATCACTCACTCTCAGCTCCAGAAAGCCCTTATTATGCCTGCTTGCATGTGCCCAGTTCCCCGTGTACCTGGCACACTCCCTAACCACCTTTTGAGGGCAATGCCAAGCTCTGCTTCTGGAAGACACCGTATGCTTTTCCGGACTGCTGCCCCCTGTGCTCAGGACTACGTACCCAGCTCTTGAGTCCCTCCTTCTTGTGTCTCTCCCCTGTAGTTCTGTGTGGGTAGATTTGCCATTTGAGCAGTCATCCATCATATCTTAAATGACTGTCTTCATCCTGCAGAGCACAAGATGCCACATGCATGTGTTTGATTTTTAACCTAGATTGGATTGCATGGACCTGCTTCCTCCTGCCCAGAATCCATCCCTCTTTCTTCAGTAGACGAATAATGTGGTAAATTGAGAAATGACTCCTTTCTCCATCATTGGCCATATGTTTTCTGTCGGGTTGGCTCCATTCTCAGCAACTGCTGGTTAATCTCATTCTGTTGCCATAGTGAATGATTCAGGGATGGGCATATGGCATAAGCCAACCCAACCAAAATGTACTCAGAGCCATCTCTGGGGGTATGAGAGAAAGGTCACTCCCAGCTTGGACCTCTAGCAACACCCAGGAGCTGCCCTGGGACCCTGAGGAAAGCCAGCATCAGAAGGCAGGTGTAGTAGGAGGTCTGAAGAGGAAATGCTGCTCAAATCAAGTGTACCCAGAGGATTTTCAATGTCAAGATCAGTAAAATTGATTTTCATAGTTAGGTTCATTTGAACCTTTTTTTTTGTCTCAAATAATGTGAACACAGGAGACACTTGCCATGTGTTCCCAAACTTGCCATCGCTCTTCTCTGTGTGGGTGTGGCCCAGGACACTAGTACGTCTTAAACCAGAACCACACTTGCAGGTTCTTCTTTCTCTTGTGTTCTTTGTCTGCAGCGTGCCTTTCTGGGCTCACAGTAGGTTGCCTTATGATATCTCTGTCTCTGGCAAAGTTTGCCATTGCTTTTCTGCTTCCATACATTCATGTGCCATTTCTAGTTTCATACAATGCATTTCTACAGCAGCAGATTTAGCCTCAAATTTAGCTCTTGGTTGTGAGGGGCCTCCTGGTAGCTCTTGGTTGCCCTGGGCCTTGCAGGATGTGCAGCAGCATTGCTGGTTTCTGCCACTAGGTGTCAGTAGCACACCCACTGCCCACTCCCTCAGGGTATGTGTCATTGCAAAGTGCTTAGGGCACCATTCTCTGTGGCTCAATTCACATTTCCCTAATGATTAGTGACATTAGGTGGTCTTTTTGAAACTTATTGTCCTTTCTTTTTTGTGTAAATAATATCTATTCAGGTTTATTGCCTGTGTGTGTGTGTGTGTGTTTGTGTGTGAGAGAGAAAGAGAGAGACAGAGACAGAGACAGAGACAGAGACACAGAGAGGGTACCTGTGTGGATGTGTGATGACAGTGTCTATTGCTGCTGGCCCACGGGCTTATGGAGATTCTCTGTCTTTGCTTCCCGTCTTATCACAGGATCACTGGGATTGCAGACACGTGCTATACCAAGTCTGGCTTTTCAAAGTTCTGGAGATTCATGTTTGCACAGGTGTTTTACCACTGAACTACCCCCTCCCCATACCTTCTTTGTCTATTTTTGAATCAGTTTTGTTCGTTTGTTTTGTTTGCTAGTGAGATGAGTTCCTTATGTATTCTGGCTACCACCCGTTAGGAAGTAAGAATAAGCACTTTGACACCGATAGGAAGAATTTCAGATATCTCAGCAAAGAAAACTTCAGCAGAGTGAGGTTGTATCAATACGGACAATGAAAAGCCAGAAACCAACCAGACAGGCGACAACAGTGGTTGTGGAATTTGCCAAACCTCTCCTGGGGAATCCCAGCATCCACGGTCTTTGAGAGCCTACATCCCACAGCAGAAGAAACCTTTTCAGGCAATTCTGACCTCTGCTGTCAGTGCACCGAATGGACCACATAGGATGCAGCCGATACTCAGTGACAGCAAAGTCGAGCTTCTTGGGACTGGCAGGAATACCCCCTGCTTCCACCAGTTTTTTGCAGGTGTGCTACGAGCCCTGACCAGTGCTGGCAGGCAACACCCCAGTGACTTATAACGTAAGTAATCTCAGCTGTGCCGTGCAGGAAGGAAGAGGACCTGGCATGATAGATGTTGTTTATACTGTCTTAAGAACAATCCAGTGTCTGCCATTGTGAAGCACCCAGGTGGGCTCATCTCTGATGCTGCTATGGTCTGAGTTTGTGATATTCTAGTTCGAATGCTGAACCCTAACAGCCAGTGTGACAAATGAGAAAAAAACTCAGCTTTTTGGAGGTGATATATATTAAGGTTGGTTTTCAGGGCCACTTGCCATAAATTAGAAAAACCCGAGCCTCCCCTGAAGAATTCTCCTGACTGCCTTGATTGACATGGGAAGGTCCATCCTGGTTGTGGTCGGTACCCTCTGGTGGCAACCGAGAAGAAAAGGTTGCAGCAGAGGGAAGGCTGTTTGTCTTCTGCTCCCTGGGGTTTCCTTCTCACCAGTGGGTTGATTTACCCTGTTACTGCTCTGGACTCCTTCCCTGATATCAGAGCCAGCGTTTTCAGATTCCGTCATATACTAAGGACTGGCAGCTTCCCAGCAACCCTCTGGGCTTCCAGTGGCAGATCAGGACTTCTGAGGCACCCAACTTTGCAGGCTGAGAAACTCTAGATTGTCAGCTTCCTCAGTGGGAGACAGGCACTGTGGTATGACTCCAACCAATGACGAGTAGCCAGCCCTACGAGGTTCTCAGCCCCTTAGGTGTAGTTCAGCAGTTGCTATTTTCAACATAAACACACTTGTTAAATCTGGTGTCATGAGATGGAGCACTTATAAAACAGGCCCCAGACTTTGTTCATCTCATCCACCGTGTGAGGTTACAAAGGGAAGACAGGCTCTTACTAAACACCAAATCACTTTGTCCTGGAACTTCTGGTCTGTAGAAGGGTAAGAAAGAAGTTTCTGCTGTCTATAAACCTCCTGGTTTGTCACAAGAGTCCCCAGAATAAGTCAGGAGCCAGAGGGTGCCCTGGCCAGCAGGGCACAACGGGTTGGAGCCCAGGAAACCTGGAGTGAATGAGCCAAGAGACACGAGGGAGATGGACAGCAGGACTACATGGCTGATCGAGCTGCGTTTAATGAAAAGTGTACAGGCTTACATAGGGAAAATGAAGTAGGGGATGGGGCAGGAGACTGCAGGACAGTGATGGAGGGGTCGTTGCCTAGTAACCAGGCCACTGAAGGTGACCAGGTAACAGGTGTCATAGAGGGAGGGGGTTAAGTGACCTAATTGTGGAATCTTTCCTTCTTGCCATCAGCTATTTCCTGTGAGCCCACGTTCTATTCATTAAGAAGCTGGGGAGGGGATGGACTATTCTTTTTTTTTTTTTTTTTTGGTTTTATGAGACAGGGTTTCTCTGTATTGTTTTGGAGGCTGTTGGTCCAGCCTGGCCTCGAACTCACAGAGATCCACCTGCCTCTGCCTCCCGAATGCTGGGATTAAAGGCGTGCGCCACCACCACCCGGCCAGGATGGACTATTCTTAAAAAAGACTGACAATATTTACAAGAGGTTCTAACTAACAATGATCACTCCCAAAAGGAGGGCACAGAGGGTGAACTGTCCCCAGGGCGAGCCAGAGGGCACAGACTGTCTCCTGACATCGGGAGGCAGCTGGCTCCCCATTGGTCCCAACAGGATCCTCTGTCTGCTCTGAGAACCTTGGTTGGGTTTGTAGCAGGCTGGTTTCTCTGTAGATTATAGGAAGGCACATTGCACTGTAGCTGGGAAACTGAGAGCCCCCTCCTTAGCCTTGCTGATTAAAGATTTAAAGACAGACTGAGAAGGAAGGCTGAAGACAATTTTGTTACGTTTGAGAGAAAGCATGGCAAGCTACAGCCCTTGGCAGCTGCTCGGAGGAAGGAAAGACAGGCACAAAGAGAGCTGTGCCCTATGCAGTAGACATTAGCAAGGCAGGAGGGGTGGGCTTCAGGGAAGGTGTGAGAAAGTCTCGAGTGTCCAGGGAAACCATGCTCTGGTTTGGGGCCAGTATGTGAGAAATACATGAAGAGAAGGAAAAGAGAAACAAAACGAAACAGACAAAAATCCTGCCTAGTGTTGGGCCATGGATCTGAGTTCAGAAGGAGCCAGACACCAGGCTCTTGTGTCCCAGGACAGAGGACTGTGACAGCCACACATGGTTAGAAAGAGACTGGGGGCTTAGAATAGGCAGTCCCCGTGGCTGGGGCCATCATCCGGTTCATTGTGCCTGAACAAAACAAAGCAGCAGAGAAGATGGGATTTCTACTCTCTGCTTAACTCTCTAAGCTGTGACACAGAGCTTCTGCCTCAGCCTCAGAAGCTCTGTTCTCGGACTGCCAGTTCAGACTAGAATTGACACCATCAACCATACCACAGACCACAGCAGATCTTCCTTCCACAGAGCACAGCAGGGTTTCCTTCCACAAACCACAGACGGTGGTGTGGAAGTTACCCACCGCCACAGTTTTGAGAGCCAGCACCCTTTAATGCCTGTCTCAAGCTCTCTGGGATTGGTTGACTTGGGCACCCTGGTCAAGCCAGTGTCCCTCTGTAGTCTTTAGCAGTCAGATCACCTGTCCCAGGCACACATTCCTGAGTCCCCTCCTGTCTTGTCATCACAGTTGCCAGGCTCAGGGCCTTCCCACCTTTTGATGCTCACGAGGGCTGTGCACACAGAACTCGCTGGTGGTTATGTGCTCTCATCCACTTACCACCCCAGGGATCCAGGTGGCTCTGTGTCTCAGCCTCAGATGCTAAGCCAACCAAGGAAAGGCCTCTGAGTGTTCCTGTTACGGGAACTTAGGGCGTGCTGCCATCCTCTGCTTGGTATCTGGGTTTGCCTTCGCGTCTTTCCCACCTTCTTTCCTTTCCATTTCATGATGAAAACCTCCCTTGGCGTCTTGGTGCCATCACCATAACACCTCCATTCCTGCTCTAGGCTTGCTGGGGAGTCAGTGCAAATAAGAAGCCTAAGTTGTTGCCACAAGTGGGTCAACTGAGAGGAACAAATCAGTATGCACAACCCACCTATCAGTAATGACCAGTGTAGCAGGAATAAATAAATGACCCAGAGACGATATTGGGGTTCAAGCTTCAGATCAAATATTAGAAAAGCAAAGCAGCTGGCCACTAGCTTCTTACCTTTCCTCAGGCTGAATGGACTGGTCCTGTCTCCACGAGCTCTCACCAAGCCTCTCTGAGACCTTGCTTCTGTCTTATATACTTCCCCAATGTTGGGATTAAAGGTGTGAGCTGTGATTCTCTTTTAGACATTCAATCTTGTGAGATCTGGGTGTCCTTGGAGGACTCTTGTTTGAGAGAGGTCTCTGTCTGGGATGTTGGCACAGGAGGAAGGTCAGCTGGGTGCTTTCTCTTAGCTAGCAGGCTTTCACCCCAGCATCTGGCTCCTGAGTCTTTATTGGTAAATCAAATGATTGAGGTTTTGTTAAAGACAGCACAGCTGTTAACTGAGATGATGGGGAGGGAGGGGTTCAGATAGGAAGTACCCCTGAGAGTGCTTACTGACAATGTCTCCAAGACAGAGTTAGGGGGTCTGGGAAGAGGGCAGCTCAGAGGTGAAGAGCAGCACCCCTCTCCTCATGGCTCTCTGTCAACATACCGTTTTGCCTGCAGGGTGACCTGACCAGGCTCCTGGTGTCCTGTGCAGGAGATTCTCTGCACTGGGCCACTCGTCGTTTCTTAGAATGGTTCAGCTCAAGTAAATCTTAGCTTCGGTTTCAGAATAGGGAAACATGAATTACTTCAATATCCAGGGCCAAAAAAAAAAGTCCCAGTGATTCGATTAGCTGACACCCACCATGTGCACAAGAGTATCTGAGAAACAGGACACAAACCTTTGGCTCCTGGGCTTGGAGAAGAGACAAACAGTCCCAAGAGGCTGTCTGAGTGACTCTGAAGAGAACTTGGTTGCATTGAGTATTTTGGAAAATGTAATGATTCAGTTGTGGGACTCATCATCCTCAGAAGGCTTGGTTGATTGGTCTTTTAGATCTAATTTGCAAGTGGAAAGTAATTTCAAGGGGACAAATATTGAGGGCTCATTGCCGTGTGAGTGTGACCATCACAGTTTACCAGATTGGATTGGCTGAGAGCTCTTTGGGTTTCGATGGTCTACTTGTCCTGTCCAAGAGTGGGGTAGTCTGAATGAAAATGGCCCCATAGACTCATAGGAAGTGGCATTATTAGAAGTGTGTCCTTGGCTGGGCAGTGGTGTCGCACGCCTTTAATCCCAGCACTCGGGAGGCAGAGGCAGGCGGATCTCTGTGAGTTCGTGGTGGGGCTGGACCGATAGCCTCCGAAACAATACAGAGAAACCCTGTCTCATAAAAACCAAAAAAAAAAAAAAAGAAAAAAGAAGTGTGTCCTTGTTGTAATAGGTGTGGCCTTGTTGGAGGAAGTGTGGTTTGAGGTTTCAGAAGCTCAAGCCAGGCCCAGTGTCTCTCTTTTCTTCCTGCTGCCTGTGGATTCAGAACTCTCAGCTCCTTCTCCAGCACCATGTCTGCCTGCACACCACCATGCTCCCAGCCATGCTGATAATGGACTAAACCTCTGAACTGTGAGCCAGCTCCAATTAAATGTTTCCTTGTAGAAGCTGCCATGATTATGGCATCTCTTCACAGCAACAGAACCCTAACTAAGACAAAGAGCTACAGTCAGGACTGGAGACGCTTAGCCCTGTTCGACATCCCCGGGGGAGATGATCTGGAAAAGAAAGTGACCTTTCAACACTGGAAAACTTAATTTCATGGTTTTCATGCCTTGTCATCCTAGTTCCCATATTCAAATGTGTTCTCTGACTTAGGAGTCCTGCCTTCATCTTCCAAGTCTGGGACAGGCATCTTGCCAGGAGCATAGTCAGCTGGACCCAACTTTGTCAAATGATTTGGCTCCTTGACATGGAAAACCTCAGGGAGTGAGGTTGTGTCTTCAGTGATAGGGTGTTTTCAGCTAGTTCTGGTGGGCAACTGTGGTCTGAATGAATTGTTCTCCATAGGTTCAGGCCTTTGAACACTTGGATCCCAGCTGATAGCACTGTTTGGCGAGGCTTAGGGGTGTGGCCTTGTCAAAGGAAGTCTGTCTTTAGAGATAGGCTTTGAGGCTTGCAAAGCCACCTGCCATTCCCAGTTGCTTCCTCTGATTCCTGCTTTCAGTTTAAGATATGAGCTCTCAGTTTTATGCTCCAGCCACCAAGCCTGGCCACAGCCACACTTCTCCACTGTGACAGTGATAGAAAATTATCCTTCTGGAACTATAAGCCCAAATAAATCCTTTCTTCTATAATTCACTGTATTAGGCTTTTCTAAAGGAACAGAACTTACAGCTGCAGAACTGAGCAGATCATACTGAGAGAAGAAAGTGAGACTGGGTCAATAGCTTAACTGGTTATGAAGTGGCTGTTGATCCCGCCTCCTTTCTGTACCTACCATAGCCACATTCTGTTGCTGTGAAGAGACACCATGACCAAGGCAACTCTTGTAAAAGGAAACATTTAATTGGGGCCTTGATTACAGTTTCAGAGGCTTTGTTCATTATCATGGCATGGAGCATGGTGGCATGCATGGTGCTTGAGTAGTAGCTGAGAGCTACATCCTGATCTTGAGAGACAGAGAGAGAGAGAGAGAGAGAGAGACAGAGAGAGAGAGAGAGAGAGAGAGAGAGAGAGAGAGAGAGAGAGAGAGAGGACAGCCTGATTTGAGCTTTTGAAATCTCAAAGCTCACCACCCCTAGTAACAGGTCCTCTAACAAAGCCACACCTCCTAATCCTTCTAAGCCTATCAAAGCTCCACTATTGGTGACTGAACATTCAGGTATATGAGTCTATAAGGGACATTGTTGCTCAAGAGCACCACACCCTGAAACTCAGAAAGTCTGGCATTATCTTTCTTCCATTTCCCTCCTTGTGGAAGCTGCTGAGAACTCCAGCTTGCCTACCCTGATATTTCTTCTGTCAGATTCCAAGAATATTGTCCCTGCCTTACAGTATAAAAGAAGTGGTCATTGGAATGGTGTTTGGGCGCTTTGTCCACATTGGTCAGTGTCCCAGCATAGTTATGATGGGGGTGTCCTTCTGAATGCTGTGAATATATGTTTCTCTTATTGGTTGATGAATAAAGCTGTTTCGTCCAATGGATAGGCAGGATGTAGCCAGGCAGGAAGTATAGGTGGTGCTACCAGACTAGGTGAAGGCTAGGAAGAGAAATGCAGAGAGAGACCAGTGAGATGCCATGTAGCTGCCGAAGAAGTAACATCCTGGGGCATTATGGGTAAGCCACAGCCTCATGACAATACATAGTTTAATAGAAATGGGTTCATAATTAAGAGAGATAAAGCCAGTAAGAAGCCTGAGCCATTGGCCAAACAGTTTATAATCAATATAAGCCTCAGTGTGTTTATTTGGGACTAAACCGCTACGGGACTGGACAGGACAGAAACTCCATCTTCATAATTATGTAGTGGACTGAGTTTTGTCTTGATCTGTAAGTGCCCAAGGCTACACCATGGAGATCACCAAGAGCGGTTCTTAGAAGTAACCAGGACTGGCTTTTGGAAATTCCTAGAATCATTTCCTGGTGGTCATTAGGGTCCGAGGCTGGAGGTCAGCTGGGTCATCCCTGGAGGTCATGGGCTGCCCTCCTTTAATCATCATCTGCCTTGACTAATCATACGCTTCTGAGGCAGAGGGTGTGCTGCTAAGAACCTCACTGCTCTACAGTGAGATTGGGACCAGCTTGGGCTCCACGATCAGGCTCTGGGTAATAACAATGATTTTCGCTGAGATTTCATGTGCACACTGGTGCTGGACTTGAGAATCTGCTTAGTCTGAGGTCACCCTAAAACTGTCTGCTTCAGCTCAAGGGCCCCTCAACCATGCCCTCTCCCACCTCCCGTTCATCTTTTTGCATTCCTGCTAGCAGGAGATGGGCAGCACTTGCAGATTCTAGCCATGGGAACCCAGAGAGTCCAGTCAGGGCCCTGTGGGCCAAAGAGGCATCATCTCTGCAGAGGAGACCCTATATTAGCAGGCTGTGTTGCTGTTGTTCTAGAACAGCTTACAGGTCCAATAGCATGGTTACATCCATCTTGGAGGTGGGGTGCTGAGGCCAAAGATGCCTCTAGTGACGATGGACAGCAGCAAGGACAGACAGCCTGAACGGGGTGTGGGAAGATCACAAATGGCTGGGCTGTGTGCAGCAGACCGTGTTCATACTGCAGGGGGCAGAGGAAGATCTCAGGCCGTGCTCTCCCCGGCAGGCAGCGTGCAGCTGCACTGGGGGAGGGCTTCTCTGCTGGAATAAAGCCTAGAAATCAGGGGGGATGGGATGCCCTGGTCTTCCGTGGAGATGAGGGAGTTGGACAGTTCAGAGAGACCACAGCACTCCAGAGAAAACAGAAAATCAGAAGGCTGTGCCTAGCATACAAGCTCGTGTGTGTGTGTGTGTGTGTGTGTGTGTGTACACCTGTGTGCCTGTGTATTGTGTGAATGTTTGAGTGCCTGAGCATATGGGAGTGTACAGTGTCTGTGGATGTGTGTGTTCTTCAGTCTGATGGCATGTGGTTACTTCCTGAGGTCAGAGAGTGGGAAGTAAGATGTGTGTGTGTGTGTGTGTGTGTGTGTGTGTGTGTGTGTGTGTAGTTGTGCATGCAGAAGAAGGCATGCCTAGGTCTTTACTGAGCAAGCTTTGCACTGGGGTTGTTGGGAACAATGTACCCTTTGCTCACCCAGGTGACTCTTTCCCAGACCATCTGCTGAGGACACATAAGCCTCAATTAATAGAAGATAAAAGTTAAAAAAATGACCATGTAGGGTGATGATATGTTAACTGGTCTGGCCACAGCACTCATTTACAAATGCATGCACGTGAATATCAAAGTACCAAATTGTATTTCCACCAAGCTGTTCTTAAAAGCAATCAAGACTTCCCACTGCTTCAGACTCCAGAGAACCAGAGAACCAGGTGTTTTCTGTAAATTCACATCCTTGTTTCCGTCTCCAAAGAGTGCTGGGCCTCTCTCCTTCCTCCCAGCATGGGCACAGCGTGCTCTTCACAGAAGCTGAGATGGACAGACAGCAGGTGGCC
The DNA here is from genome assembly GCF_017639785.1 of Mesocricetus auratus. Taxonomy (NCBI): domain Eukaryota; kingdom Metazoa; phylum Chordata; class Mammalia; order Rodentia; family Cricetidae; genus Mesocricetus; species Mesocricetus auratus. Next base: position 108,059,642 of record NW_024429266.1, read on the forward strand.
GAAAGAGTGGGGCTCATTTCGCAGAATCCTGTACTCAGAAAGCACTAGGTGGCATTGTTGTTTTTACTCAATATGCAGAGTCCTTGGTACTGACCAGCTTCAAGGAAAGCTTTGAGGTCATCAAACCAGAGCTCTGTCTGACAATGTACTTATGAAGAGGGCTCTAAACCCAGCAGCTTCTGTCCTGAATAACTAGGCATCTCTCCAGGAGAGTAGTTTTCTTGCCCCTCTTACCTATTCTTAGCGTAACAAGGACCGAGTGTTGGCCTGTGTTTCTTTAATATGACCATAGATTGCGTAAGTGACCCCTCATTCTTCAGCCTCAGACCTGGTCACGCCTGGAGTAGGGGCTTTGACAGCTGCCCACTGGCATCTTCAGACATTTAATTGAGACTGATCCTGAGTGTTAAGCCTTTGGGGTACAGGAGCGTTGAGATCGGATCAGAAGGACATTAAAGGTGATTCAGCTGGGGGGCCTGAGAGGCAACAACGTAGCTGTCTTGGGTTTAGACACTGTGTAATACTTGTACAGTATGGCAGCAAACATAGCCAGAAGAGATATGCTGGTCAGATCCTGGTAAACATGGAAGGGTAGCCAAATGTCATCCTTAGAAATGAGTTTGAATTTACACATCAGCCATATTTTACTTATTCTTAGCATATGGTTCATGGAAAAACTTAACATTTAGCACCAAAAAATTATGCACATTAGGAGCAGCCTTCCCGATGTGAGGGTGCTGTGCTCAATGCTTGTCTTCACAATTCCAGGGTTCTGTCCATGATGGCTGCAGGAGGGTGAGGGACACCCCGTACTTGTAGCCAGGGAACAGGGAGCTTGAATGCTGGTACTCAACTCCCTTTCTCTACTTGGTCCAAGGCCGCGGTTTTTGGAATGACTTTGTCTACATTCAGGCTCAGTGAGGCCCCTCTGAAAACACCCCAACAGAGGTGCTCAGAGCTGTGTCTCCTAGAGACTCTTAACTCCTATCAAGTAGACAGTGATCAGAAGCCATCATGGTGGTCTATAAGGCCCTGGCTTTTCTAGCCTGCTCGTTGCACAGGTTGGAGTCTGGAGTCCATAACTAGCCCAGGTACTGTCCATTTATCCGTTTATCTTTCAGTATGGGCAGAAGAGGATGTGACTCTTAGTTCTCAATTACAAATGAGTGGCCCAGAAGGTTTACATGTGATGAGGATCATGCTTCTGTGGAAGCAGAGCTGGCCCAGGAATGATGCGTTTTGCATGTTAAATGGAGAGAAGACAGCTTCCCAGTTGGGGTGTAAGGGTAAGAGAGAGCCCTGAGTCTGTAACTCTGGCTGTATGTGAGGGATGGCCTTATTTATTTTGAGTGATGTTAGGCTTACAACCAGAGAGCTAGGAACTGCTCTTCAAAATCTTCTTAGTATTCCGAACAAAGGTTTGCAGCAGGGAATGAGGTGTGGTAAGCAACTGTGATGGGTGTTTTCTGGGAAATCGAGAATGGATTCTTCTCATACCAGTAACCGTGGCTGCCAGCTTCTGAGTCACCGCCCTTCCCCTACTGCTTAGATCCCTGCAGGTCCTCAGACATTTTCATGAACCTTGCCTTATTACTCTCTCAAAGATATTTGAAAATGTCAAGTTACATAGTCAAAATTAAGATTTTTGTTTGCTTTGAAAGACTTTAGTTTTAATTTCTCTCCCCCCCCTCTCTCTCTCTGTGTGTGTGTGTGTGTGTGTGTGTGTGTGTGTGTGTAGTTCCTGAGGAGGATGGAAGAGGGTGTCATAGAGCCTAAAGGTGGCAGTTGTGAGTTGCCTCATATGGGTGCTGGGAACTAAACTTGGGTCCTGTGGAAGAACAGTGAGCACTTTTAAATGCTGAGCCATTTCTCCATTTCTCTCTATTTTAAACTTTATTTTAATTTATTGCTAACTTCAAGTTCAGTCATAAAGAAGGCAACTATTATGCTTGAAGTTTTCACACTTGGTTTCTGTTCAATTCACTTCTCAGCCAAGTGAAAATGGTGTATATGTGCCTGTTTATAACTGAAAATCATGTCTTAGCAAGATGAGTCACTCCAGGACTATCCTTGAGTAGCTTTGATATATCTAGCATAGTATAGAACATGCAGGGCATAGGTTTTTTTTTTCCTATACTGGTCTCTCCATGAATTACTCTGATTGTGTGTGTGTGTGTGTGGGGGTGGTCTTCATTCCTGCTCCATTCCTGGATCACAGAGTCCTTCCTTCCTTGTGTGTTTGTAGGGACACTGTCCTGTGCCATATTCCCACACTGTGGTGAGCAACCGTACCTGGGCTGTGTTCTATCTAAACCAGTTTCTGAGTCTCCCTGGGTTCTCCTCACCAGCAGATCCAGCTTATTCTGAGAGCGCTCCTGAGCCGCACGCTCTATTTTTCTAAGGAGTTGGTTGTCAGGTCTGGGTGGGCGATGGTGGCCATGCAGCTGATTTCGGAATGTTATCTGGTCTCTTTGTAAGGGGCTGCCTTTCATTCAGTCCTGTTCAGAAGAGGGTGCCCTCACTTACGTGGTGAGATGGAACTGTCCCTGCAGCTTCTTAAGTGTGTTATTCTTCCCTTAGTGGTCAAGCAATGCTCACTTCCACAGTGATATTTATGAGTCTGTGGAAAACAGTCTCTTCTAAAAAATGCCACCATGAAGATCCTACATGGCAGGGCTCTGTGGTGCTGTCTTTGTTATCTAAAGTTATCAGCTTGACACAGCCCAGAGATGAGAACCTCTGTTGAAGGACTGCCTGGAGCAGACTGGCCTGTAGGCATGGTTAGCTTGAATGTCAATGAAGGACCAACCCACTGTGGGCATCACCATTCTTCAGGCAGGTAGTCCTGAGCATCACCATTCTTCAGGCAGGTAGTCCTGAGCATCACCATTCTTCAGGCAGGTAGCCCTGAGCATCACCATTCTTCAGGCAGGAAGTCCTGAGCATCATCACCATTCTTCAGGCAGGTAGTCCTGAGCATCACCATTCTTCAGGCAGGTAGTCCTGAATGATGGAAGAAAGCTAACTGGGTGTGAGTCTTCCAGTTATCGTTCTCCACAGTTCCCTTGTGTAGTTTTGGACCGTGAAGAGAGTTCTTTGGTTGGAGGTTATGCTGTGAGAAATAACAAGTAGGCCTGCTTTCAAGTTCCTGACACAATGTTCCTCAGTCAAGGGCTATGACCTGACGGTGTAAGCCAAGGAAACCCTTTCTCCCCTAAGTAGCTTTTGGTCAGAGTATTTTATTACAACAACTTAAAGGGAACTACAACAGAGCTTTAGGCTTCCATGGTTATGCCTTTTTGAGACTAGCATGCTCTGACAAGTACAATTCTCAAATTAGGGGGAAAGGAAACTGTTCTATACACCTGATGCGTTTCCATGTTTTCACTTCACCACTGAAACTTATACTTCTGAGCACATCTGTTTTGTGATATCAAATAATAATGAACCCATGATGGTCCCAGCAGTGAACTTAGACCAGAACTGTCACTCCCAACTGCACAGTCTTTACTCTTGGGGTCCCTCTCTGAGGATAATTCGATCTCCAGAACAACTGGAAAGGTTGCCAACACTTGAAGGTTAGGGAGTCCAGGCTCAAGGTTACCAAGGGGAGGAAAGGAGCTGTTTCATATTCAGGCAGCCTCAATACTTCAGGCACAGGATCAGATGCAAACACAGCTGCCATCTTCTTCACTGACTTTTTTCCCTTTCTTTTCTTTTCCTCCCTCCCTCCCTCCCTCCCTCCCTCTCAACCTTCTTCCCCTCCCTCCCTCCCTCTCTTCCTCTCTCCCTCCTTCCGTCCCTCCCTCCCTCCCTCCCTCTCTTCCTCTCTCCCTCCTTCCATCCCTCTTCCCCTCCCTCCCTCTCTCCCTCCCTCCCTCCCTCTCTTCCTCTCTCCCTCCCTCCATCCTTCTTCCCCTCCCTCCCTCTCTCCCTCCCTTTCTTGCTTTTTCTTTCTTTTTTACATTCCAATCACAGTTCCCCCTCCTGCCTGTCCTCCTACTCTCTCCACAACCCCCCTCCCACCTCCTATCTGCTCCTTGGAGAGGGTAAGGCCTCCCCTAGGAAGTCTATAATCTGTCCCATCATCTCCTTGAGGCAGGACCAAGGCACCTCCCCACTCCCCCACCCATGTGTCTAGGCTGGGCAAGCCCATAGAGAATGGGCTCCAATAAGTCAGTTAGTGCATTAGTGTTAGATCTTGGACCCACTGCCAGTGACTTCATATATTGTCCCAGTCACACCATTGTCACCTATATTAAGGGAGTCTAGTTTGGTCTTATGCAGGTTCCCCATTTGTCAGACCTGAGTCAGTGATTCCTCACTAGCTTGGGTCAGCTGGTTCTGTGGGTTTCCCCATCATGGTCTTGACTCCTTTATTCATATTCTGTTCCTCCCTCACTTTGATTGTACTCCAGGAGCTTAGACCATTGGTTGTTGTGTATTTCTGCATCTGCTTCCATCTGTTTCTGGAAGAGAATTCTAGCTTCTCTGGGGTTGTGTATTGTAGGCTGTGTATCTTTTGCTTTATGACTGGTATCCACTTGTAAGTAAGTACATAGTATATTTGTCTTATGGTTTTGGGTTACCTCACCCAGGATGTTCTTTTCTAGTTCTGTCCATTTGTCTGCAAATTTTAGGATGTCATTGTTTCTTGCCCACTGAGTAGTACTCCATTGTGTGTATGTATCACATTGTCTTTATCCATTTTTCAGTTGAGGAACATTTAGGTTGTCCAAGATCTGGCTATTACAAATAATGTTGCTATGAACATAGATGAGCAAATGTCCATGCGGTGTATATGTGCCTCCTTTGGGTATATGCCCAACAGTGGTATTGCAGGGTCTTGAGGTAGGTTGATCCCTAATTTTCTGAGAAATCACCATACTGATTTCCACAGTGGCTGTATAAGTTTGCACTCCCACCAGCAATAGAGAAGTGTTCCCCTTTGTCCACATCCTCTCTAGCATAAGCTGTTGTTGTTATTGTTTATCTTAGCCATTCTTTTTTTTTGGTCTTTTTTGATTTTTTTTTAATCTTAGCCATTCTGATCTGTGTAAGATAGACTCTCAGAGTAGTTTTGATTTGAATTTCCCTGATGACTAAGGATGTTGAGCATTTCCTTAAATGTCTTTTTCCCATTTGAGATTGTTCTGTTGAGAATTCTCTGTTTAGATTTATAATCCATTTTAATTGGCTTATTGGGTAGTTTGATTTCTAGTTTCTCAACTTCTTTGTGTATTTTGGAGATCATCCCTTTGTCAGATGTGGGTTTGGTGAAGATCTTTTTCTATTCTGTAGGGAGCTGTCTTGTTGACTGTGTTCTTTGCTTTACAGAAGCTTCTCAGTTCTAGGAGGGCCCATTTATTAATTGTTGCTTTCAGAGTCTGGGCTATTGGTGTTCTATTTATGAAGTGGTCTCCTGTGCCTATGTGTTCAAATGTATTCCCCACTTTCTTTTCTATGAGGTTCAGTATAGATGGATTTATATTGAGGTCTTTGATCCATTTGGACCTGAGTTTTGTGCATGGTGGTAGATATGGATCTATTTGCATTCTTCTACATGTTGACAGCCAGTTATACCAGCACCATGTTGAATATGTTTTCTTTTTTCCATTTTATATTTTTAGCTTCTTAGGTGTGTGGGTTGATATCAGCGTCTTTGATTTGATTCCTTTGGTCCACTTGTATTTTTTTATGCTAATACCAAGATGTTTTCATTACTATAGCTCTAAATGTCACTGACTTTTTGGAGTGCTCATCATTGTTTGTTTCAAGACAGTCTCTGGAACACTGGCATGGGCAGTTCAGGAGACACAGTATAAACATGATTTTTAGAAACATGGCATCTTCACAAGTGGATATTTTGATGTTTGAAGAATATGGTTCATTCTGTTATATGTTACATATATTTGTATATGCATATATGTATGCTTTAAAATTAGGTTTATTGAAGTACAGTGAAACTTGTCTTTTTTGAGCTTTGATAAATGCGTACAATTTGTGATCACAAAAGCAATTCACATAAATATTCATTACCCAGAAGGACTCCATCATAGCCCATTGCAGTCAGCATTGCTCTGCATCCTTCTGACTTTGACCAATATCAAAGGGATTTCTTTGAGTCTGCTATTTCTTAAATACCATATTAATGGAAGTATAAGGTATACAGTGTTTTTAACCTCTTCAGGGACTGGACACAGTTCTTTGAGACTTATCAACTTGTGGTATCAGCGGTTCATCCTTTTTATACCTGTGTTGTATTCCATTGTATGGATGTGACACAGTTAATTTATTCTCTGGCTGATTGATATTTATGTTACTTATCGTTTAGAAAAATTGTTTTCAGTCAGGCATGGTGGTGCACACTTTTAATCTCATAGCATGGAAGGCAAAGACAGGTGGATCTCTGAGCTTGAGACCAACCTAGTCTACAGTGTGAATTTCAGGATAGTCAGGACTACACAGATAAACCCTTTCTCAAAAAAGCCAAACAAAAAAGTTTTTAAAATCTCAGTGAGCATTTGTGGACAGGATTTTGTGAAGAGGTGGGTTTTATATTTCTCATCAAGCACTCAAGAATGGGACTACTGAATGTATAGTAAGGATAATGTAGAAATAGATCAAATATTTGGGTTTTATAGAGCCTTTGTATTGATTTATATATAGAATACCTCCTCACCCTCGTTCATGTATTGAAGGCTTGGTCTTCTCATCTGGTGGTGCTATTGAGGGATGGCTGGAGCCTCTTTTGATGAACTCCAAATGGTCATGAGGAGATACATCAATTACAGGAGGCAGGATGGGGAGTTAGCACCTGACTTCCGGGGGCTGGACTCTGGAGGTACCTTTCAAAGTCTACCTTACTACTAGCCCCTCCCCTCTCTCTGCTTCCCAGCTGCCATCAGGTGAACAGCCTTTTCTGCCATAGCACTTGAACCAGAGTGCTGGTCACCTGTGAGCAACAGAGTTCATCCCAGGCATGTGGGGGCATGATTGTATACTCCACACTGATGCTGTAGGAGGGGATGTGCTCCCACCTTTGTGGAATAGGTTTAGCTTTGGGTTTACTGGGTGTCATATCATGATCTCATTTAAGAAGAGAACATGTCAGTTCCAGAGTGGAGACAGGTATCCTTGCATCCTGCTCTTTGTCTCCATATCAGGTGTTCAGGGCCTGAAGACACTCTCATGCAGGGCAGGTGGGCGGGGCAGGAATGGCATCCCTAACAGGTACTTTGCATTCTGTGATGCTTGGATAGGAGGAGCCAAAGTCAGCTATTGGGAGAATGTTAGCCAGAAGATATTCTGCAGTAGTGAGTTTTGTACATTCTGTGGTCTGTGTCCCACAGCTGAAACTCTCTCTTGAAGTAGCGGAGTCATTAGCTCCAAACAAGAATCAAGTTGGCCTTTTATCGTATCCTCTTCTTATGCAAGCTTTAAAAAGGCCATGGTTACCCTCAGAGGGCTAATATTGTTCTCTTCCTCAAGATTCAGAATTAAGAATAACGACATTTGAGGTAGTGTGAGTCGGCTGTAATATTTTACAGTAAGGGATATCCATGCTGGAAATGACCCTTTCCCTCATATTAGTTTGGAGATGTTGGTCTTTAGGACAGTGGTTTGAGAAACCCCACTGGGACCTCAGGAGCATGTATATAGCACTAGACCAATTAGAAGCATGCGATGTCTGCTGGAGTGTTAAGATTGTTCTGCTGGATTTCATAAGGAATTGAGAGTTGGAGTGTAGGGTTTCTGACAACTGAATTTCAAGTTGTACAATGCAGTTTTTATGTCGAGGGTGTTTCCAGTTTAAAGCAGAATGGAATATGACTTGAGGCCTTCTAGAAGCTATCATTAGTATTTCTAGAATTTGAAACAGAATGCAAAGATGCATAGACCTCAAAGCGTAGGGGGAGGGGGGAACTGGAATCCTTAAATGGGAAGTTCTGTAGGTTAAAGATGAACTTTTAAACAGAAGTGCACACCAAGATGACCTCATGGTATCCCAGAGGCCATGTTTACTTTGTGTTTGACTTTGAATACTGGCTGTGGTGAACTGACAGAATGTGTTGAGTAGCCTGGCAGGTTATTTTTCTGTTATGATGGCAGACTTTGCTCATATATAATACCCTTGAGCATAGAGTGAGAGAGACCATGACAGATGTCATATGAATCTGTGCTATCCACCCTGTGAGGTGGCAGAGACTCGCTTTTCCACAAGTGTGCATGTGCATGTGCTTTCAGAATTCACTGCATTTCCTTCCTTATCATTTGAGTTTCTTGGGGAACATTTGGCAGTTGCTTATTTATTTATAGGGTTTTCTTGTTTTTAAAAAATTGTTTTCTACAAGAATGCAGGTTGTGAGTGAATAAAATACCAGACCACTAGCAGTGTATCTAACAGAAAGTATTAAGTTTGCACTTCAGGTTTTTTTTTGGTTTTACAAGACAGGGTTTCTCTGTATTGCTTTGGAGGCTGTCTGTCCAGCCTGGCCTCGAACTCACAGAGATCCGCCTGCCTCTGCCTCCCGAGTGCTGGGATTAAAGGCATGCACCACCACCACTGGGCTACACTTCAGGTTTTATAAATGCACAGACTGTGTTTCCAATCTACACATGGGTCAAGTCTGTATGACCAGGATGATGGAAATTCATCGTGAGAGTAAGAGGGTTCTGTCTTCCCTTTTGTGATTGAATTTGATTTAAATGTAATGAACATGAACTGGAGAATACATTTAGGGGCTGGAGAGGTGGCTTAGTTGATAAGTACTTGCTTAGCACGTGGGGAACCCTGGTTTCAGCCTTCAGTACCACATAAACCTGGGGCAGAATCCAACGTGGAGGCAGGAGGCAACCAGTGAGGGCAGAATCAAGGAGAGTCGGAAGTTCAGAGTCATCTTCTGCTGCATGGCAAGTCTGAGGCCAGCGTGGGCTCAGGCTCACTCTTGAAAAATATTTAAAACTATGCAAGAATTTTATAAATCTTTTATATGTAGTAGAAACAAATTTCTCCCCATCAAATTTACACATTTTGGCATCAGAAGGAGAAAAAAAGCATTGTAGGTGATAGAAGAGAGGCTCAAGGGCTTCTGTCAGCTTTGGCTGGGGGTGTTTCTGGCCTTTCCAGCCTTCCTCTCCACCAGCTTACTTTGCAAAACTTTGTACCTTTAGTTATTTTGCTTGTATGAATGCTTTGCCTGCATGTATTTCTGTGTGGCATGTGTGTGTCTGGTCCCTGTGGAGGTCAGAAGAGGGCATCAGATCCCTGGAACAGGAGTTACAGGCAGCTATGAGCCACTGTGTGGGTGCTGGGACTCGAACCCAGGTCCTCTTTAAGAGCAGCTTGTGCTCTTAACTGCTGAGTTGTCTTTCCAGACCTGCCCACTTGCTTTTTTTTAAAAATATAATTGTTTGGCCAATGGCTCAGGATTATTACTGGATAGCTCTTTCTTATAACTTAACCCATTTTTAATAATCTGTATATCACCATGGTTTACTGGTAATGTTCTGGCATCTTACCCCTTTGGAAGCTACGTGGCATCTTCCCTCCGACTTGCTTTTTTGTTAATGCCTTTTTTATTTTTAAATTTAAATTAGAAAAAATGTTGCTTTACATGTTAATCCCAGGTCCCTCTCCCTCTCCTCCTCCCATGCCCTCCCACCAACCTCCCCATCCCCTACTCAATCCCCTACTCCTTTCCCCAGGGAGGGTGAGGCCCTCCATGGGGGGTATCCATAGTCTGTCATTTTATCCAGGGCAGGGCCTAGGTGCTCCTCCGAGAGAGTTCAGGCTGAGAGATCATCTCTCATTGTGGGGCAGGTGCCCAAAGTCCATTTGTATGCCAGGGATAAATACTGATCTACTACTCAAGGCTCCATAGATTGCCTAGGCCTCCTCTGACACACACATTCAGGGGGTCTGGGTCAGTCCCATGCTGGATTCCCAGCCATCAGCCTGGGGTCCAGGAGTTCCCCCTTGTTCAGGTCAGCTATTTCTGGGGGTTAAACAAGCCCAGTCTTGACCCCTATGCACATCAGTCCTCCTTCTCTGTCACTGAGTTCCTTGAATTCAGCTAAGTGTTTAGCCTTGGGTGTCTGCCTCTGCTTCCATCAGTCATTGGTTGAAGGCTCTGTTTCCTAGACTCTCTGGCAGTGGGATTGTAGGGTGGCATTCCTCTGATTCATGTCTAAAATCCATATATGAGTGAGTACATACCATGTTTGTCTTTTTGTGACTGGGTTACCTCACTCAGGATGGTTTCTTCTATTGCCATCCATTTGCCCGCAAATTTCAAGATTCCATTGTTTTTTCTGCTGAATAGTACTCCATTGTGTAAATGTACCACATTTTCTCTATCCACTCTTCAGTTGAGGGGCATCTTGGTTGCTTCTAGGTTCTGGCTATTATAATAATGCTGCTATGAACATAGTGGAACAGACATCCTTGTTTTATGAATGTGCATCTTTTGGGTATATGCCTAAGAGTGGAATTGCTGGGTCTTGTGGTAGGCTGATTTCCATTTTCCTAAGGAATCTCCATACTGGTTTCCAAAGTGGCTGTGCGAGTTGGCACTCCCACCAGCAGTGGAGGAGTGTTCCCCTTTCCCCACATCCCCTCCAGCATAAACTGTCATTGGTGTTTTTGATTTTAGCCATTCTGACAGGAGTAAGATGGTATCTCAGAGTTGTTTTGATTTGCATTTCCCTGATGGCTAGGGATGTTGAGCACTTTCTTATGTGCCTCTCAGCCATTTTTTGTAAGATTTCACAGGAAGCCATCATGTCAGTGTCCTGCCACAAAGTGGGTATGTTAAAGACTGGCCTTTAGCTTTGCAGATGAAGAAACGGTGACCTTGGATGTGGGGACTGAAGGTCCTGGGGTGTGTGCTGCTGTGACTGTGGAGTTACAAGGTGGGGACCATGGAGGATGAGCAGGAAGTGGGAACTTGGACGTCCTGAGTCTGAGTCCCAGTTCTGTCCTCAGTTGCTGGGGTGCCTATGCCTGTCCCTTCACTTCTGGGCCATGTGTTCTGGTATCCTGAATGAGAGTAATGACACCCATTGGGCTTTTATGAGAATGCACAGGCATGTACTTGAGGTCTGGATCATGGAGGGGCTCTGTGAACTGGGCAAGTGGAGTGGAGTTGGGGCCCTCAGGATAACGTCTAGAAAGTCATCTGGGGTGAGCAAGATGACTCAGGGGATAAAGAAGCTTGTCACCCTGGCTGAGACCTGAGTTTAATGGTCTTGACACACATGTTGTAAAGATAACTCCTGGAAGTGGTCCTCTGATTTCCACACATACTTCATAATTCACATATGCCTCTGCAACCCCAGGCATGCATGAATGCATGCTCTCTCTCTCTCTCTCTCTCTCTCATACATATATATGAATACATTAACATAATATAATTTATTTTAGAAAATACCAAATTTTTTTAGAAAAAAATCTAAAATTCATATAAGAATAACCAAGAAAGGAGGAGTTTGAAGACTATCTCTGTCAAGAGGTCTCAATGGAAGATCACTGACATCATGTTACCTTTATGTCACCAAGCTTGAATGTCTTACTGTTTTACAAAAGTAAAACACATGTCTGAGAGACAGAATGATATCAATACATTTAAATATGAGGAGCAATTCTGAGTATTTGTGGAAAGACATTGAAAATCCACATTAAATAAGAACAACTGTGATACAAATGTGAGAAGTAAATAGAGCTCTGGCTTGAAATGAGTTTCTAGGGGACAGATGTGAACCTCAGCTTTTGATATGAGTGATTGGGAGTAAGAAGGAGATTCCTCAGCACACAGGTCTTCGTCTCTGTTTGCCTTCTCTTCCCAAACATCTTGAATGATGGTTGGTTCTTGTCATCAGCTTGATAGGTCATGCGCACCTAGGGAGAGAGTCTCAGTGACTGCCCAGGTCATGGTGGCCTATGGGCACATCTGAGAGGGATTGTCTTGATTGATTATTGACATGGGAGGACACAGGCTCTGGGCCCTGGGAGAGCAGGGAAAGTCAGCCGAGCACGAAGCATGCGTGCATTCACTGCGCTCTACTGTTGGCTGTGTATGTGATATCTCTTCCTTCTTCAGGTTCCTGCCATCTTCAGTTCCCCACAGTGGTGGCCTATACCTTGGGAATGCGAGCTTAAACAAGCCACCTTTCTCACAAGTTGCCTTTTGTGAGCGTGTTTCATCCCAGCAGTGGAAACAAGGCCAGGACATGATGGGATCCGAGAGAGGGTGACGGTCCTCCTTTTGCTCATCCTTATGCAACACCATCTGTCTCTCGAAAAAGCCACGGCATTGAAGGCTGCTTCATCTAAGTTGGGAGGTGTCATTGTCAACATACTCTTAGATCTTTAGGAAACAAGACTGATATTTAATCTGAGCAACAACTTGTTTGGTGTCAGCTAAAGGGACAGAGGGGTGAAACAGGTGGATCAAATAAACTGCAAAGTTATTATTGCCCCTGTGGACACTTGTGTGAGTGTAAAAACCACTTCATGCTCTGTCCTGTCATTTTACAGCTGGAGGACCGGAAAGCTGGGGTCAGAGGTCACAGCTGTGAGTTGAACTTGTGCCACCTCTCTCCCTGCCAACACACTTGTGCTCTGCTGTTGTGAATGTGCTATTAAGGTTTGTTCTCGCCGGGCGGTGGTGGTGCACACCTTTAATCCCAGCACTCGAGAGGCAAAGGCAGGCCAACTCTGTGAATTTCAGGCCTTCTCGGTTGACTCAGAGAATTCTAGTCCAGACAGGACTATGTAGTGAGACCCTGCCTCAAAGGAAACAGTCATATAAGTGACAGGGGCCACAGGTAGAGCTGATCTCCCCGGCAGGTTCCTGGAAGGTTTTAGGTACAGACTCAGCTGGTCTGTAAGGTGAGTGGGACTAACCCAGTCATGCTGGGCCACACTCCCACTTGCAGAAGCCCAGTACCATTGCATTGTATTCCATGCCCTGCACATGCTGAGACCTGGGAGAGAGTGCCTGCCACACCCCAGCAGGCAGCACAGATTCCTAGGATGTAGAGCATCTTCCTAGGCTCCTCGGCCACGTGTGGGTGTCTCAGAGGGAAGTATCTTCATTTTGCTCCTGAGACTGAGATGCCCTATAGTGGAACGTTTCAAATGCACCGCAGAACACACCTCACTTGACTCCCATCCTCAGTATCTCTTCCTGTAGGAATCAGTAGCTGCCGAAAGCCACTGTGGATGCTAAGGGATGATGTAATGAGGCTACAAACAGGGTGCCAAGCAGGTACCTGCTGTTCTTTTATGTTGTTTAACTCAGAGAGAACGGCTAATCTCCATCTTTTATGGGACACTTTTGAGAAATAGGTTTGTCATGTTTTCTGTTGCCTGAATTTACAGTGAAAATAACACCGAGTTCTGAATAAAGAGAGGGAAAAATGCTCACAGTCTGTGACCGTGAGTGTCTAAACAAGCAGTCCAGATGGAGGGGTGAAAGAAAATCTGACAATAATGTCTCAGAGCAAAAAACATGAAAAGCTTGGAAGATATGGGCAATATGACAGCAGATTCCTACTGGACCACGTGTGAGGTTGGCCATAGGATGAGAGGTCAAGTGGAGGAGGAGAAAGGGAGGGAGGGAGGGAGGGGAAGAGGGAAGAGCAGGGAGGAGAGGGAGGGGAGGCAGGGAGGGGGAAGGCAGGGGTGGGAGAAGAGGAGGAGGGGGATGAGGAAGAGGAGGAGGGGGATGAGGAAGAGGAGGAGGCAGAAAGCAGTAGCAGCAGAAACAGGATGAATAAGAAATGACAGAAGAAAATGTCTCTGAGATAAAAGATGAATGACTTCAATTGGAAGATGTCATGAATACTAATTCTCATAAATGAAAGTGAGTACAATAGTTAGACACGTCCTCAGTCAAGTGCAGGGAGCCAGGAATGAGGAGCTCTCTATTAAGAGCTTCAGAGAGGATAAATCAAAGCGCGTTTTATTTCCTATAAAGACAATGATGAGCACTGTTGTCAGAAAACAAAAGAGAAGTACTTTTAAGCCTGAGGGGAATGGTTTTAAATCTGCAGCCCTGTATCAGTCAAAGCAGCAGGTGACAAGGGACAAGAAAAGTATTTTCAGTCCTATAAAGACTTCAGGCTGGTGTGGCTCAGGGGTGTGGGTGAATCCAGTGAAAACATGGGAACCTGAATTCAAATCCCCAGTGTCCATGTACAAAGTGAGTGTGGCTGCACATCCCTGTAACCCCAGGATTCACGTTAGAGATAGGTGGATCCCGAGGGTTCACTGCTCAGTCAGTCAAGATAAAAGTTGAGCTTCTGCCCCAGTGAGAGACTTTGCCTCAACCTCCTTGTGCCTGACATATGGGTGTGAACACCCCATATGCGTGTGCCATACACATATACCACATGGGTACATGATACATGCTATACTATACAATAGTATAAAGTATCTAAAACATTTCTCTTGTGCCTTTTATAAATGAGTGGCTGCAGAAGCCGGCAAGACAAGGAAACCCACCTAGGTGTGAGAACTCAGTGTTCAGTGGGTGTGGTATGCCTGGAAGACAGCTGGTCCAGACTCAAGCAAGAGGAGAAGGTCCTTGGAACTTCCATAGAAGGAACAAAGTAGGATCCATGGTTATAAACTGGGCACCTATACGGCAGGTGGGGGTGGGCTGGGGAGAGGGTTGGGTGGCTTCATGGCCTTCTTCTCCTTCTACTTCTTCCTTCTTCTTCCCCCCTTTTTCATCCTGGAAAACTACACAATGTTCTGGAAGTCATAGTGTAATTTAGAGCAAGCTAGAGTCCAATAGGGTATTGAGCAAATGCCCCTCAAGGCTCATCAGGGAAGAGGGGAGGATGCTTATAAGGGTCTAAGACAGTAGACTCCTGTTGACTGCATGCACAAGACCTGCATAAGATTGAGATGGCAATTAGATATACAGGATGAGTATGAATTGAGAGGCTGTAGGTGGGGTGGCTGTAAGTATAGACCTCTGGGACCAGATTCCCTGGGTTCCAGTCCTATCTCAGACACTCACTATTCAATTACCTTACAGGTATTTTGTAAAGGACAATGAATTACTATATACATATGACACACACACACAGTATGTCACACATGGTAACAGTTATTAACATCATCACTCAGATTAACTTGTGGTGTCAGTCTCCATCATGATAAACAGAAGACATGGGTGCAGTTAGCTTCATCTGTGGATGTCAGTGGGGGCAGGGGAAGTCTAAGACCAATGTTGAGTTTTACTTTAATCATCCTATAACTGTTACTATAAAAATGTTTGTTCAGGTCTTAAGGATGTTCACCTACAATATTGTAGATATTTTGCAAATGTGTTTATTGTCAAGGTTCTTTTGAGGAATGAATATATATTAGGATGAACATATATATATATGCATCAATGATAGGATGAATATGTATTAAAAGGGGATTCATTAGATTGGCTTACAGGATATTGTCTGAGAAGTCCAGAAATGACTGTCTTATGACAGAGAGACCTGAGTTCAAATCTTCAGTGTTCCCAGTGTGAGCTTGCTGTTCTTATCATGGATCTC
The DNA here is from genome assembly GCF_017639785.1 of Mesocricetus auratus. Classification (NCBI taxonomy): domain Eukaryota; kingdom Metazoa; phylum Chordata; class Mammalia; order Rodentia; family Cricetidae; genus Mesocricetus; species Mesocricetus auratus. The sequence continues at coordinate 108,075,206 of NW_024429266.1, forward strand.
CACATATAGGCAAGCCACAGAAGTCCATGAACTCAGAGGGACCATGGTATCAAGCATGAGTAGGAGCAATGGGGACTCAATTTACCATGTGGACAGAACCATCTCATGCCTTGGTTCTGAATTAGATTATAGAATTGTGACATCAACCTGGTACAGAGATGGGAAAGGACATCTGGAGTGAATATAGTCTACACCATTTCAGAAGGATGGGTATTCATCACAAAATCATGTTAGGTTGTAGAAAGCAAGGAGTTTCAGTTCTTATTGGATAAGTGGGACATAGGTATCATACTGTTTCCTGTTGCGGCTCTTCTCCCTTTACTCCCTCGGATGTACAGGTGATCCGGACCCATCCATCTTTTACACACCATGGTCAGAGAGGGCTCAGAAGGCACACACACCTTTGAAAGGCCACGTGCTTTCCATTCTTTCTAATTAGATGTTTTAAAGTCACATCTCAAAGTCCCTGTACATCTGACCATTACTAACAAACCCTCCTTTTGCCCCTTATCACTTGTCTTCAGCAGGGGAAATGGTGTTTTCCCCACTGAATAGAAACTAGGAAGGGCATGGCAAAGCAAGGTATTAGTGGACCCAGAGCCATCGTCCAGGGTTGCTGCTGTCATGTTTGGGGAAGATTAGACCGGAAAAGACTGTTGCAAGGACATGGTTGTCAATATGATGGAAGCCTCGGCCACCTGGGGGTGCAGCATAAGCAGGAACACACTGGGTAGAGCAGGAGCACACTGAGTGTGTGCCTGTGTGTAAATCACAGGGCTAGAACCAAGATCCCCTTTCCTTACCTGCTCTGTCACCAGATGCAAAGGCTCCTCTACACCAGCCTCTGCTTGTGTGAACATGCCCTGTAAGCATTAGCATTCTGGTTGTCTCTTTGACCTCTGATTTCTCCAGACCTATGGTGAACTTCTGAGCCAGGATGAGAGAACTAGCTCCATAGTGACAAGAAGCATGAAAATATGAACCAGCATTCAGTGGCTTCACTCCTGGCAAGAATTTTGCCTTGTCTGTTTCCTTGGGCATGGCCAAAGTTGTATCTGAGGTACAGTCTCTTTTTTCCTTTCTCCCTTTTGTTTGCTTAAGTTCTAAGATCGCAAAACACACAGCTATCACACATTGGAAAATATTAGTTTCCCAAAAAGGAGATGTATGGGGCTCATTGTTGAATTGTATTGAGGACCAGGATAGCTCACAACCTATTGATAACTGACACACTTGATTGTGGAGGGACTGGTAGGTGACAACTCTGTCTCCTGGACAATGGAAGCTCCAGCTTTCTATCTAATCATATTAGTTCCTTTCTCCTCCGTGAGTCAGACAAAGTCGTCTCAATTGGCACCTGGTGAGCAATTGCAAACGCTGTCAGGGCACTAACACTAATGGGATGTGATGTGGGGTGCTAGCATTACACAGACATATCCCAAGCCCTACAGAAAGGTATCAGGGTATGGATTTCCTGTCTCACTAAATCCATTTTCTTTTTCACAAGGGAAGGCCCAGGCAGCTATGGAGTAGAGGAACTACATGCCTGCTTTGTAGATGCTCCAATCTCTGCAGCTCTGTTCTCCAGGTAGAAATGGTGGGAAACCTAGGATAGAAGGCATTAGTTCTATTCTATCGCTAGGACATACGTCACAACAATAAGCAACATAGGGAGGAAAGGTTTATTTCATCTTACACTTCCAGGTGATAGTTGATCACTGAGGCAAGTTATCATTGGCGTCAGGAACTCAAGTAGGAACTTGAAGTAGAAACTGCTTGCTGGTTCTCTCAGTCAGATGATCAACCCAAGACCAAAGTGTCTAGGGATGGTGTCACTCACAGTATGCTAGGTTCTCCTCCATCACTTAGCAATCAAGACAGTTCCCCCACCCCCAGACATGCCCACAGACCAACCTAACTGGGCAGTTCTTCCATGGAGGCTCTTCTGCCAGATGACCTTAGGCTGTGTTAACTGCCAATTAAAGATAACCAGAACAGAGAACATTTCTGGACTTACCACTCTCCATTATTTTCCACAATGATACCAGCTTGTAGTAACTTATTGAATAGTTTCCACGTATAATGTATGGATTCTCTAAGATGAGAGCTGAGAATAGCAAAGATGAATGAAACATCTTATGCATTGCCTAATTAACAAGGGGAAAGGTGTTAGATCTGGAACGTGGAACCCATCCAATGGGAACCAGTCATTCCACCCTAGAATGTCATTCAGAGTTGGTTGAACTGGTTTTACTTGTTAACTGGTCTTACTTCCCTACCCTCTCCACAAGGCAAAAGTTACCACGATGTTTGAAAACACAGAAGTGTTTTTGAAGCAGAGAAACAAAGTAAGAGGAAGGAAGAAAAACCATGGGGACATAAAATGGATAAGGGGGTCTCTTTGGTATTTGCTTTTATTTAGCTTATTAAGCTGGACCCATGCTATGAAGAAACACTACAACCAGGAGTGACTTATGGAAGCAAGGGTTTATTTTGCATTGTAGTAGAGAGAGAAGAGTCCCTCATGGTGGGGAGGCATGACAGCAGGTGACAAGAGCAGAAGGCTGAGAGCTCACGTCTTCAACCATAACCATGAAGCAGAAAGGGCAAACTGGAAGTGAGGAGTGGCTGTGGACTCTCAAAGTCCTCTGTCAGTAATGTACTCCTCCATCAAGGCTCCACTTCCTAAAGTGACACCTGCTGGGAACTGAGTATTCCAGTGCCTGAGCCGATGAGGGACACTTCTCATTCAGACTCCACAAAGTCTGTACTAAGCGTCTATAGACGTCTTTCCTTGTCATTATTCCCTAAAAAATAAAATACAAGCCGGGAGGTAGAGGCACGCACCTTTAATTACAGGCAGAGGCAGATGGATCTCTGTGTCAAGGCCACCCTTGCCTATAGAGCTAATTCCAGAACAGGTAAGTCTACACAAAGAAACTATGTCTCAAAAAAAAAAAACCAAACTAAAAATGCAGAATAAAAATTGATACCGCATTTCCATTGTACTAGGTATGTAAGTAATCTAGATATTATTTAGATGATACATTGAATTATGCACAAATAAAATCAGACACTACTCCCTGTTATAGAAGGGCTTGAACACCCGCAGGTTTCGTTCTCTGTGAAGTTATTCAGATCCAATCCCCATGAGCACTGAAGGAGGACTACAAGCTTCATGTTTGTCCCAAGTCGTCACATCTCCCTTTTCTGCTCTGCTTGCTATGGTGATACTTATTGAAGCCACGGCTGTATCGACATCTTTGCCACCAGCACTCCCAGGATGGATGGCTGTCATTGCCTTACACAGCTGCCGAAGCTGCCAATGCCAGCAGAAGCTGAAGACTCCGTGCCCACACCGAGGGCACGTGCTCTCATCCCCAGAGACTGCTGGAGCCATCACTGTAACATCCTTTGCTTTCAGCACCCGAATATCCCACAGCTTCCATCTCATCCCGGACTCTTCATATCAGTCATGCCTGGGAGAAACCGTTATGAGGGTTAGTCTCCATTGTCAACATGATGGATCTAGGAGACAAGCATCCGGCAAACCTGTGAAGGTTTATCTAGATTAGGTTAATTGAAGAAGGGAAACAAACCTGCCTGTTGTGGACAGCATCATCCCATGGCCTGGGGTTTGGATGCAGTGTAACCAGATGCCTCAGGTTCTAGCCACCAAGACTTCCCCACTATTACGTGCACCCTAAAGCGTTGAGCCCTAAATAAACCCTTCCTTCTTTAAATTGCTTCTCATCAGTTATTTTTGTCATAGCAATGAAACAATTGAAGGGAAGTTCTGCTCTGTATCTAGAGTCTTCTTTGCTAGTCCCTGGCAGTGCCCATTCTCTGGGGACTCAGTTCCAGGACTTTGCAATTTTCCTACAATGAGTTCTTTGCTGAAAATCTCATCGGTTCTCCGGCCACTGGTAGGCTGCTTTGCCAGATTTTATCCAAGCCCGGGGCCCTCAAAGCCCCATGCCTGAGCTAATATCCCAGATGTTTAGAGACTTTCCCAGTCTTGTTTCCCTATAACCAAGGGTGAAGCTAGTAGAGGCTGATGGAGGCTCGATGATCCGGAGCAACCAGCAGGGGAAGGAGATGAAGACCTGCTCCCAAGGAGATGTGGGGTGTGCTGCCACGCTCAGAGCCGGCTCAGCCCATCACACACCTCTCTGCTTCTGTGGCAAGAATCTACTGCGGTGACTCCTTAGGGACATCTGGAATATGATTGGATGACACTAAGAGAGAAGGGACAGTCTGAAGGCAATATCATATGACTCAAGTCTGGGCAAACTGGGACCAGAAAGGAAGCAGGGCTGCAGCTCCTGCTTGGCAAGTGATTCATGACAGGAGAGGATGCTGGGAAGAGAAGGAAGGAAGGTTGACACTGGGTTTTGAAGGCTTCGGATCTGTTTTATGCTTCTGCCCTGTAGCTTAATGAGGTGGCTCCCAAAGTTCCTCATGCCACTAACTTTCCATGTTTTTATCTAGACTTTAGAAAGAAACTTTTGTTCTTCTAATGAAGGTGCCACACGGCTGCTTTTTAATTGGCTTGCTTTATAACCTGCATATCCAGAGGAGATGGAAATAAATCACTCTGTATTCCATCTACTCCTGCAGTCCAGGGAGAAAGCCATGGCAGAAAGCTAGGAAACAGTTTGTTAAACTTTCTTACTCTATGGCAAAGAATGATGATTGAGCTGAGATAAATAATTAGCGGAAACTGTCTGCGTAGCCATGGTAACCCACACATGAAGGGAAAGAAATGCATTGGGGCTATTTGTGAGTCTGGGAATGTGACAGGGTTTAGACTCTGCAGACTTGGCACACTTTGCCTGTATTGTTGATCATTATAGAATCTTCCTCATTGTGCTAAATCCCAACTTTTATTTCATTTGCTATGCTCTTCACTCCATGTTTTTCTGTAGTAAAGCTGATTATAGAAACTTTATTCTTCACATTTACTTAATTCTCTTTATTAAAGATTACAGAGAAACCTCAGAGCAGTTACTCCAAGGCCATTTTGTAAGCAAATGCAGCCAGACTCTGTAACTCTCAGCTCCGCATCTCTGTGTTCAACCAAATGCAGATTGAACATATTGGGGGGGAAATGCGTCTGCACTGAACATGGATGCTTTCCTTGCTGCCATGTGTTAACGCTGCAACACGGCAACTATTTACAGTATGAAAAGATACAAGCAATGTGGAGATGCTTCAAAGTGCAGGGCGGGTGTGTAGGCTTCATGCAAACACAACCATTTCATCGTATTGTCATTGTTGTTGTTATTGTTTTCTACTTATATGTGTGCGTGTGTCTGTGTTGGGGGTCTGTGCATGTGAACATGGTGTCCATGGGGGCCACAAGAGGGAATAAGCTAGAATAACAGCCAGATGGGAACTATCCAGTGTGGGTGCTGTGAACCAAACTCTCCTTTAAGAGAGGTGTAAATGTTCTTAATGACAGAAGTATCCTGCTAGGCCCGCATTGGCTTTTCATATCAGAAACTTGAGTATGGGCATACCCAGTATCTCGCGACCTGGAAGACCCTTCTCATACCTGGAATATCAAACATGGCGTGCTGCTCTGCCCAGTGACTGAAACATGGCTTGATTGATAATAAGCTTCTTCCTGTTTTAAAATTTTATTGGTCACAGAAATAAGAGCCAGGTCAAGGCTTACCTTTGTTCCCTCTGAAGAAGGGGCAGTAAAATGTTCATTAACACTTAAATTGATTTCTGAAGAGAACCTTCAGTCGGGAAAGTGCTTTCCACACAAGCAGGAGGTCCTGAGTTCCATCTCCAGAATTCACATGGGAAAGCAGAATGTACTGACTTGTACTCATGATTCCAGCACTGGGAGGCAGAGACAGGCACGCCCCTGCAGTTTGCTGCCTCATCAACTTAGCTTAGTGGGCAAGTCCCACTTGTCTTAAATGAGGTGTGTGACACCCAGGAATGACACTCCAGGTTGACCGCTGGTCTGCATGTCTCTGTACATACAAATGTGTGCAAGCCCTTCCACCAACTGCTCAAATTATGACAAGGGGGCTGCTGCTCTGTCCAGTGACTGAAACGTGAATTCACTGAAGTTTTAAGAAACTGATCCTGGAGCATAAAAAGAAATCCCATGTTTCATTTCTTAAAATCTTAAATTCTTATCTCTTCAAAAAAGCAGGCAAAGAAACCTGTAAGTTATAACTCCCTTAGGAGCAGGGTCACTTCACTCTCCGCTGTAAAGGGCAGCATTACTTCCTTCTAGAAAGAGTTTATGATTTTGTGTTTCACTTTAATGAGATTTGCTCCTGTCATAGTCTGTGGGGCTCATCTTTCATTGTTCACCTATCTCAGGCCGGTTCCATTATGAATCTGGGGATGACCTTCATCTTCTGATCCTCCTGCCTCCACCTTCTGAGTGCCGGGTTTACAGGTCCACAGTACCATGTCTGGCTTATACAGGGCTTTGTGCATGCTAGGGAGACACTGTCAGCTGCCACGTGTCCCCAGCCTTCCTTTTCATTCGTTCACTGGAGTTGCTGGCTTCCAGCCTTCCACCAGGGCCTGACGACCCTGGGGACCTGTCCTTTCCTTTTGACAGAAGGGATTCTGTTTCCACAAGTGGCCCTGGACCACTTGTCTCTGCTCTCAGTCCTAAGAATGATGCATATCTGGAAAGGGATTGGCAACAGGAAGGAGGATTAGGGCAGAACATTTATCCCAGTGAGCATCTTCTGTAGATCTAGTTGTGGCCCCCAACTAACAGCTGCTCTTTCTGGGTGAACTGTCTGTCAACATGCCATGCCTTGTTCAAGCTGGCAATCACCTCCTCTTCACCTGTTCCCAGGGCTTGAGGCAGGCACAGACCACAGCTGCCCTGGGAGCCTGAGCCTTCCAACCAGGCCTCCTGCCTCTTGTATAGTTGGTACCTTTGCAGATGAACTATCCTCAAGTTTCTCAAAATTCACTTTTCTGGTTTTGATGGGAACTCTGATGGTTACAGAGTCTCCTTCTATTCTTGAACCTAAAGGAGCAGCACAGATGGAAGCTTCTGCACCTAGGAAGGCATATGGTAGCAGGACTTTTGGTGAAGACTTGTGTGTTTCTGTCATTCGAAAATGCCAAACTAGTTTACTCCTTATTGCAAAATTTGGACAGTCAACAACCAGTATGACTCCCGAATAATAAAAAAAATAATTATCTGTGCCCCAAAAAACGAACAGATTGTAAAAAGAATGGCTCATGGTGATTTAGTGAATTGTCAGGTTTCCATTTCATAAATAACAAAACAGGAATTAGGAGCATGCCAGAACACATTAGCTCTCACACATAAATAAAAGAGATTTTATTAGAGTTGGTGAATTGTGCATTCTTAATTCACATTGTCATTCCTGACACTTTGTTGTATATCCTTTGGGGCTTTCAAGTCCTACTCCTGCTTCACTTCAGCAAGACAAACACACAGGGAATGAGGTATAATAGGAGTGCAATTATGAGGCAATAAATCTCATTTTCCTGTGTTTCATAGAGTGTTTGGCTCTCCTTTCTGATTCTCCATCGGCTTTCTCAACAGCCTGGAGTCATCTGAGAGGAGAACCTTGATGAAGGAATTTCTTAGACCGGATCGGCCCATGGGGAATTGTCTTGATAATTAAAGTGGGAGGGAGCCGCCCACTGCAGGCAGCACCATTCCCTGTGCAGGTGGTCCTGGCCCGTATAAGAGAGCTATAGCTAAGCACAAGCTGTGAGTGAGCCAGCAAGCAGGGTTCCTCCATGGTGTCTGGGCCCGGTTCCTGCCCTGACATCCCTCAATGATAGTAACTTGGAAGTGTAAGCTGAATAAGTCCCTTCCTTCCCTTAGTTGTTCCTGGTCAGTGTTTTATCAAAGTAACAGAAAGGAAACCAGAACACCCTGGCATACCAAGGCAGAACTTAGTGAAAATGGGATGTTCTTTGTCCCTCTCCCCCTCTCTCTGCCTCCTTCCTTATCTCTCCCCTCTTGGTATGGAGAAAGGAAAAGATGAAAAGTTGGTATCACGTTTTCAGGGGCAGAATAAAGGGGGCTTGTTCTTTCAGTTGGTGTTTCGGGTCCTGCTGAGTCTTAGCTCCTGGACAAAGGAAGCTTCTAGTCTAACTCTGTGTGTTGCAGAGAAGATGAAGGGCATGTTCGCATCACACAGGCCAAGTCTCAAAGTACTGGGTACAGCTTATTGTGAACAGAACACAAATAGATATCTCTGCTTCTATACATGTGAAATCCAGTTAGAAGATGAGACCAGAACAGTAAACTTCAGGGAACAATGGAGGTCACCTGAGACCAATGTGGAAGGGGGAGAGAGAGGAGGGTCTCTGAAAGGACCTACACAAGTCATAGTTAATGCTGGGCCATGTAGGATTTCCACATCAAAGAGATGTTTGTAGGGAAAGTTGCCCATGTTTCAAGACTCCCAGTCTAAATCCTGGGGCATCTCAAGTTCTTTCTCAAATTGCTAATTTATGCATATATGGTTTTGCATGCAGACATGTGTGAGGGGATCTGCAGAGGACAGAAGAGGGTGTCTAAGCCAATGAAGCTGGAGTTATAGTGGTTCTCTGGCAGGATATTTTGGATGCCTCCAGCAGGTGCCTTGGCTATGTACAAAGAAAGGGTATGAGTTCTCATGCGCCACTCAGGTCCATCATGGGTTAAGTAGTCCCACTCAGGAATGGGACTGTGATAATCTTTTCATGTCATTGTTCTAGTCCCAAGTTGAACCCTCCCACCTCAAGCCCACTGGCCTAGCCCCAGGTCAGTGCTATATTAACTAATTTTTCATAATTGCTCTTTCTTTTAAAAACTGGAGATTGATCCCCAGGTCTCATGCATGCAAAGAAAGCATTCTACCAGTGATGTGCATTGCGAGTGGTTCAGGGGTCTTGCCCAATGTAGACTCCAGTTGCCCTGCTGCTGGTGGGGGTCAAGAACCCATTCTGCTTTATCTGCAGATTTTCCCAGACTTCTGAGCATTGCACTCTAAAACCCAGTGAAGCGAGTGGCTAGCTGTGAGTGGGAAAATGTATTGCAGCCACTTGGTTTTACCCATTAAAAGAGGAAGGGGTGGGGATCACAGAAAGCCAATTTTAAATAATTAAAATTTAATGAAAAATTTCTTCACGGGTGTTTAATTATTTCTGTCCCCCCCCACCATGGTACTCCCTTTGCTTGGTGGATAAAAGGGAAATTGAATTTCAGTGGTAATTCTGGGTCCATGTAATTATTGAATCTTCCAGAAATGTAAAATAATTTATGGAAAAGACTAAGGCTACTCATTTTAGGTGTTAAGTATCACAACCTGGCTGGTCATGCCTATCTCTGCCTCTCTAGCATTGGGATTATAAGCAAGAGACCAGGCATCCTTATGTTTTTTCAGTGTGGGTTCTTTGTGATTTTAAGGCTGGAGCTTAGGTTCTCATCCTTATGCAGTACCAGCAGAATCATCTCCTAGCTTAGTGAGAATTACTTCTGGTCAGAAAGAAGCCTGTCTGCTTAAGAAGAATGGATATGGGCCATGAGAGTCAATATATAAGAAAACACTGGCAGTTTGTAGGGAGTGTTATGTCTTGCATAGATAATTAGAAAGTCTAGAGACTTTCCCTCTTCTAGACTCATCCAACTTGCTGGAACATTTCATGCAGGCACTGCCCAGAGGGTAAAAATGAGCAATGCTCTCCTCTTCCTGACCAAGTATTGTCACAAGATGCACCTGCCACAAAGCCACATAGTTCTGGAGGTGCTCAGGGGATGTGCTGGAGAGAGAGGACCAGATACACATCCAGGTACCAGCAGACTGTCTTTTCTTTCCAGCTCACTTGAAAATATGTTGGGTTTTGGTTTTAGTTTTGTCTCTAATAGATATTTTGTTGAAAGGATAATGAGACAGAATGCCATCATTACCAGGACATTCCCCAGCAAGACCCCAATGTCTGTGGTAAGTAAAGGCGCAGAGATGAACCACTTTGGAGACAGTTTGGGGGAACAGCATCTGCTTTATTGAATATGAGCACCTGTTTATGTAACAGAAGCCAATTGACTGTGATTGGTGAGCACATTGCCTTAGAATGGACAGTGAGTGCTCACACCACCAGGGTCTCTATGTAAAAGCAGACCACTAAAGGACAGTGCAGCCTGGTCAGCTGCTCCCACTCCTTCACAATTCTGTGTTGAGGGTTCTGGGAGTACTCAGGAGCATGGTGGGCCCTGCTTCTTATTTAGAAGCCATATGTGTCAGGCGGGTTAGCTGCCGATGTGGAAAAGTCTGGACTTCTAGGAGGCAACTCTGTTCCCAAGCACAGCCACTCTTTAGCCTGGTTACTTAGCTTGAAAGGTAAGGAGCTCAGTTTACAGAAGGGGAACACCTGGATTGGATTATGGACCTGCTCTTGACAAAATCTTCGCCTTGTTACTAGCCAGCCTCAGTTTCCCAGTCCTCACACACAGGATTGGAATGTGTTGTCACCATCCCTGAGCATCTGCTCATGTTGTGTTTCACCAACCAACCCCAGAGTTCATGGCATACGTGCTGCTAACCACCAGGCTGACAGCCCAGGCCCACAGACCAGGGACATGAGAATCAAAAGGGATGAATATCCAACAGGAAACCAGCAAATAGCACTCCAGGGGGCAGGGTACTCATGCATGTCTGTTGTTGATTGTTAACTACTCACAGTCCTCATCCATGGGATGGAGAGATAGATAATGTGTCTTATTCTGTCTTACAGAATGGCACTGAGGGGTTGTGGAATATTAGCTGAAGGTGTGTTACATTCATGTATGCTGTAGGACATTTGTTTAGTGAAGCAAAGATGTGTTGCATTCTTTTATGTTGCATTTGTTCAACTCTGTGAAGCTGTGTTACTTTGCCTGTCTGAAACAACTGATTGGTTCAATAAAGAGCTGAACAGCCAATAGCTGGGCAGAAGAGAAAGATAGGGGGTGCTGGCGGGTAGGGAGGACTACTAGGAGAAAAAAAGAGATCAAGGAGCAAAATAAGGAAGAGGAGAGGAGAACTCCAGGGGCCAGCCACCCAGCTACCCAGCAAGCCGTGGAGTGAAAAGTAGAAAAAGCCCAGAGGCAAAAGGTGGATGGGATAATAGAGTTAAGAAAAGCTGGCTAGAAATAAGCCAAGCTAAGGCCTGACATTCATGAGTAAGAAGTGTCCATGTGATTATTGGGGAATTGGGTGTCCCCCAAAAGTAAAGGGTTAAAAAAGCAAACAACTGCACTTAGGGTCCAGGAAGAAAAACTCAAGATGACGGAGATTTAAAGAGAGTGGTCTTTTAGAATGACAGAGACCCGTGTGTTGAGGTTACTGTCCCTATTACTGCTTCCTCCCCGTTGATGGAGGAATCCAGGGGAACTCAAAGGCACTGCTGCAGGAAGCACACCAGAGTCCACTGGCCACTCATTTTCAATGGATCACTCTCAATTCACAAGCTCCACTGGGATTTATCGTCATAGTGAGAGCCCCTGGCTGACCGTGCTCAGACGGATACAAAGGCTGAGAATCACTGCTGTGTGTGAAGAAGGAAAGATTAGCCACTTAGGATGGAACCATTTCTATTTAAACTTCATTCACATGTTGAAAATTAGGACTGACATTTCTCGAATAATTCCGTAGCTATAATGACTGGTGAGGTCCTGCCTTTATCTCTGTGTACCATGAGCTTGCCCGAGTGCCAGTGGCTTCTGACTGGGGTCCACAGGTGGGAACAAAGAAAGCCAGGTAAGTCTGTTAATATATTACCAAGTACCAATCAAGTCCGTGCTCAATGTGATTTAGTAATCATATTGATTTGCTTCCGAATGCCTAGAGCAAATTAAAAGAGCAATGGCTTGTATTCCTTTGCAAACACCACACAGATAAAAATCAAATTGTTACCTTCTGTGTACTTAGGTGATAAATCAGAAAGTCTATTCTTCTGGTAGTCAGTGTAATGTGTAATGTGCTAAATTGTTGTTTGAGGTACGAGGGCCTTGTTTAGCATGGCAGCATTTATCAGAAAGTGTCTCTCTGAGAAACGGTATTGACAGTTCTTCTAAAAAATAGTGTCAACAACTTGCCACCATCTCTGAATGTGGCTCATGTTGAATTTCACCGACCAGTGTGTTCAGATGCAGGGCTCACTGCACACGCAAACTGTCATTGCTGACGGCCCAGGCACACAGACAACACGGGCAACCCTACCCTCTGGAGCTTTGCAGACCTGGGCGTCTGCACTAGAAAGTGTCCATTGTTTAAGCTCTCAGTCCGAGTGGCTTTACATGGGGCTTCCAAACACGGCTGACCTAAAGTTCTCTGGGGCCATATGGGAATGGTGACTGCTGAGAGGTTGGAGCTGGATGTAGCTTGAGAGTTTCTGTCTGTTGCTGTTCCTGGGGACTGCACAGGCCCAGTGGGGGTGGCTGCAAGCTTCCTGTCTGGGCCAAGACACTAAACTCGTAACACAGGTATTCTGAATACTTGCTTTGCCTTAGTGCTGTCCTGGCACAATGGATGCCAAGGCAACCACTGCTGACCCCCACACACAATCTCTGCCTTTGGAATTCATATATCCGAGCACAGCCCAGAGTTAAAGAAAATCTAACTGCAGTCTGTTCATCCCCCTGCTAGGAAAACTGCAGCAAGGTTACATGGCTCTTAGACGTTGCTCTTTGCTTTCATCATTTTTTGTGTTTCTTTTACATTTATTGAAACAGCACCCCCATACCCAGCACACCTGTGCTACATGGATCTCCCACAGTGAAGACTTTTGTGTACATACTCATGATATGCTTCTGACCACTTGTGTACACACACACACACACACACACGCGCGCGCGAGCGCACACACACACACAGTGTTATAGTTTGGAGGTTGTGTAAAAGGTATATACTCATATACCCTAATACATTTACATACTCACATTATACACACAGTCACACAATGCTCTTGTGCATTTTTTAAGAGGACTTACACACATCTTCACACAAATACTCTTATACACATGCTCTTATACACTCAGATGCAGTCTTAGACTATATACTCTTATGTACACACATACTCCGACACACTCCCATATCCACACATACGTCCTCTCACACACATTTGCTCTCATATACATTTGCATGCTTACTCTCAGTGATGAAGAAAGTGTCAATCAAATGCTTTCCCGTCACTCATGCTTGTTCCTGTATTTTAGAAAGCTATTTGTTACCGTAAGCAATGCATAAATCTAACTCTGCATCAGGCAGAGTCTTGGTTGCCTGACAAGTTCCTGAGAATGTGGGTGGCTCAGAGGGTTCAAGGTGGGTGGGGTTGGGCATGTATATTCTTGGGGTCCAGTTCTCAAGGCTTTAAAATGGAGTTGGTGTGATGAGCTACTGGCTTAGCTAAGAAGTCTAGCCTGCCAGAAAGGTCCAAGGCCACACAGAGATGGATTCGTTTCTTCACAAAGACATACCAGGTTCCCTCAGAGAGCTCTGGGGCAGGCACATGGCTGTTATTTGTTTAGCCGCACAATGGCTCTCCTCAATGACTTTAAGGGCCCTGCTCTCAGGGCTGCACTGGAGGGAAGGTCGGCACATGACTGAGTCCAACATTTGCTTTCTGTGGACTATTGCTTCTTTGGCATTTATTAAAATTTGCTCCTTCATTTCTTAGTCGATGGTCAGTTTTTACACCACTCTTTGCACTCTTCTCCCACAAGGTCTTTGGGAACAGGGTTGAAATACACATGCTCACCACGTTTGCGGCTCGCCACGGTTGCGGCTCGCCACGGTTGCGTGCTGCTGCATTTTGTATGCTCCTCTTTCAGTTTCTAATTTGCTCTGTTTGAAACTGCCTGGCTCGTACTGGCTCTAAAGTGTTGCAGCTGTTTCTTTGCCTCTTCTGCGGTTCAGAACTGGGTTGTGCTGCAACTGCACCGGGTCTGCCTTGCTTGAGACCAGAGGAGTGACGCCAGCCTGCCCTCCACTGGCGTTAATTTCTGCCTCTCCACGTTATTTCATTCCGGTGGAACCATTTTTATGTGGGGTGTTTAACCCATTTGCCATTCTTTCATTCATAGTCATTTCTGCAGGCCTGAACTCAACCCTAATTTGGTGTCTGATATTTGTTGGATTTTGTTTGTTGGTTTTGATTTCTTCCTCCTCTTTATCTTCTTAAAAGCAAATAGTTTTTTTTCTAGAGTAACTTTCTGCCTACTGAACCAGAGGTTAAAGGTTTCATTCCCACTCTTTCTAGCTGCTAAGGTCAATTTTGTAATTTTAAAATTTATTTTGAATTTAATCTCTGTATTTTTACTTTGTGTCAGATATTTTATGTTTGTCCAGTTAGTGTTGCCTCTATGTGCATGCTTATGGGGCTGTTCACACGAGCAACCTACTAGTGGCCACACCCCCAAAGAGAAATGGTTATCCCCTTCCCAGACACAATTAACTGTCTGCTAGCCTCCCAGTATGGGCTTGGAGTCCCTCTCCCCTTCCTTGCTGTGATGTTGACTGGCTTGATCTTGTACAGGTCATATGCAGACACAGCTGCTGTGAATTCGTCAGTGAGATGGCCCTGTCACGTCCACAAGACAGCATTTCACAGGGCTCCTCCCTGTCCTCGAGCTCTTATACTCTTTCTCCCTCTGTGTTGATGTTCTCAGAACCTTCCTTGCCTATGGTGGGGAGAGGTATTAGCAAACATTTAAGACTTTGAAACAACCTCAAACATATAGAAAAGTTGGGATTTGAGTACAAATACGGTGGGTGTGAACATCTGTAAGATGTTAACGCCTTTCTACAGACAAGGATCAGCTCACAGAGCCACAGTGCTACGGACAAACACTGAAAGTTCGGTCCTCACCACAGGCATACTTCCCGTTTCACCAGGGAAAGGAAAGGGCATGACTGCTCTGCGGTGTGGTGGAGGAGAAAGTTTATTATAGATGTGTAGGAGAGCCTAGCTATAGTCAGGGACAGGGACATCTGAGAGATGCCAGAGTGGACATGACCAGACCCAGCTGAGTCATGTGGGAAGAGGGGGAGGGGAATGGAGAGGCAAGACAGCCAGCCAGGTGCAACAGCCAGGAGGCCAAAGGGACAAAAAGGGTGGGTAACCAAAATGTCTGGATAATTTAGGGAAGAGCCTCCGGGGGAAGGCAGCCCAGCACTGGGATGGAGAGTTCAAGGTATCCAGCCATACTCTACAACAAGTAGGGACTGAGGAATGCTGGGAGAACTTGGAGGCCAGATCCAACTTTGATACGTTAAACAGGCACCACAGCCTTTTGTCCTGGGTTTGAAACTTAACAGTGCTCCAGGAGTTCTTGTAAGGTGCCCAACTCAGAATATTAACGTACTGTACTTCTTTAATTTTCCTTAACCCGGAAGAGTACTGTAATTGCCATAACCCTTTTGAGTCATGGGCTACTTAGTCCATAGAACACCTTCGGTTTGTGAGGCTAGTGTTTTCCTGTCAAAGATCTATCCCCTAAAGCTGATGGCAGCACAAAAGTGCTGTGTATCCCTTTCATCGTCCCATCAGAGGATGCACCGTTTGACCGTCCCCTTGTGAGCAGCGTGCATGTGAAGGACACGTCCCAGATTCCCCACTGCAAAGGCGTTCATTTTCTCTTTATTAGTAACAAGTGTTTTGTGATAAGAGGTTTTGAAACTGAAAATACTATGCTTCCCATCACAGCTTCCAACTCCTAACTCCACGAGTAAAAATCTACTATTTTTGTGCTCACACCATTCCAGGCTTAGTGACTATAATCCTCTTTATTATATTGCTTCCTAGCTTTTGATATGTATCGTCTTATTTTTTTCATGTTTGTTTTCTGGTCACTTCCTTCATTTCTAGTGCAATAAGATGTCATTTTGTATGTTTCTGCCCCAAATCTGGAGTCTGTCATAAATCCAGAGGGATTTTCACAGTGGAGGGGGATGGTCAGAAGTCAAGACCTTGACAGTAGCTGGGCTCATTGAGATGGGGAGTCTCTTCTGGTCCTCCTCCTCCTCCTTCCCCTCCTCTTCCTCCTCCTCCCTCTCTCCCTTCCCCCTCTCTCTTTCACTCACTGTTTCTCAGTCTTTTTCTTTGACTGGGTGTGGCCTCACAGAAGCAGGAGTGTGAATCACAGGAGAAAACTCAGACAGGGAAAGGAAAGGAGAGGGCAGTGAAATCCTTCCATGACTGAGAAGAATAGCCACCATCCTGGATTTCTGGACTGAGTGAAACTGTCCTTCAAACGTAAAGATCCTCATCAGATGAACAAAAGCCAAGGGGAATAATCACAACAGGCCCAGTGCCCAAGAGATGATGGGAGTTACCACAGGAGAGATGATGGGAGTTACCACAGGAGGGATGATGGGAGTCACCACAGGAGAGATGATGGGAGTTACCACAGGAGAGATGATGGGAGTTACCACAGGATTTTCCCTTTGTTGATTTTTCCCTTCCTTGGGATAGAATGTAAGACTCTTCTGTTCCCATGTCACAAATATCTCTTTCTATGTGGAGCTCTGGTCTTGTGCTCCTGGGATCAGGGGTAGGTGGTTCTCTTCTTGGCCCCAGGATTCCATCCCCATTGTCTTCCCTACCCTTAGTGTTTATTCACTGACATTTGACTGTGTCTGACATTAAGCTTTTGATTTCATGTACTTGGCTGATTTCATCTGGCATTTGTGTTTGCAGAGGAGGCTTTTGCACATTATCCACAATATTTTTGAATGTACTAGTGCCCATGGATTACCTTCTACAGTTTGTCTATATTTTAGATAGTCCCTTATACGGCTTCCTGGGAAGCTCGACCTGTGACCTCCAGCTCCAGCAGGTCAAGAAGGGGTGAGGTAAATTGGACTAGGTGAATTTTCTAAATTTAACAATGTAAAAATAAGCTGGGATCTGTGGCATAAGCCTATAATCCCAGCACTTGTGAGGCAGAGGCAGGAGGATTATGAATTCAAGTCCAGCCTGGGACACAGAGTGAGACTTTGAAGGCTCAGTAGGAAAGGGTGGTGCTTACTGTGACAACCTGAGTTCAATGTCTAGAACTCAGTCAAAGTAGAAGGAGAGCACTGACTCCACACAGTTGTCTCTTCATCCCCACACCCAAGAAGACACACACACACACACACACACACACACACACAAACACACACACAAACACACACACACACAAACACACACACACAGACACACACACAAAAAACACACACACAAGTGATAAATAAAAATATAAAAAAGCTAAACCAAAGAAAAAACCAAAATACTTATTTAAAATGTTACATCCTTCTGGTCTCTCTATTGATATCCTTGTTAATTCTAGCTGTGCCAAGACAGCAGGCTACTGAAAAAGGCAACAGTGATCTAAGCCCTGGGGATTTAGTGACACAGGGCTGTGGGGGATAGGATGCGGTATCTGTGGGTTTCCTTAGGCATTTGGAAAAACTGAGCCTATCTTTTTTTAAGAGAAAGCACAAAGCCTTCTGCATTTAGGGTGGTCTCGAATTCAGCCCAACCCCTTGCCTAGTTTTTGGATGGAGCCCAGGGACAAGTAACAGTGGGTGACAGGACTATCTGGATGAGACATAAAAGTGACACTACTAGGAAGCCAATACAGCATAGGAGCTGGCAGCAGGTCCCATGGGAGCTAGAATGGATGGGTGGAACCCAAGACAAAGAGAAGTGTCACAAGGAAAGGGCGACCTGGAAGAGTTATGGATATCAGAACCATTGAGGGAGAAACTGAAATGGAATGGGAATGAAATGGGGGTCTGGAGCATCACTGAGATGCTGTGCAGGGGCAACCTAGCAACAAGGCAGGCAGCGGTCAGTCCTCCGCCCCTGGAATCCCGGCTTGGCCACCATCTTGGGAAGGTTGCGGCACTCTGATCTTGGGAATGAGCTTTGCCTCTCTGTGATTCAGTGTTCTCCTTTGTGAAGTGGAGATTCTGAAGGTGACTCCTGGGAGTTGCTCTGTGTGGTGGCAGACTTTTAATGGTCTGTAGATATGAGCTGCTTTTATTTGGTTCAGAACAAGCTAGAAATTCACAACTGGAAGGCTCAAAGCTATCCTTGTTTAACCTCATTGGTTCACACTCTCATGTGTAGTGAGTGAAGTGAGCCCCAGGCCTAGGGAGTGGCCGGCAGGACAGCACTGTGGCGGACAAAGGGGCACAGAAAATGGCTTTTGACTTGGAACAAGCGTGGGCTGGACAAGCATTTCCTTCAGGGGCCATTTTGAGTTCACTGGGTACCACTTGGGAAGGTGGGGGCAGGAGGCTGGTGTAGACCAAACATCCTGCCTCAGAGACTTCAGAGTAAAAACATGACTCAACCGTAAAATGTTTATGGTGTCCTAGGAATAATTGAATATTTCCTGGTTTGTTGTGCTGAGATTTTATGAGCCAGGCAGAGGCCCTTTAAGGCTTACTCTCTTCTGCTCTTCAGTGGGTTTAATTGCGGTTGAACTTGAGGCTTGAAGTTGTTTGAGAACTTCTGATTTAAAAGGAAACAGCCCAAGAAACCCACATAACTGCTGGAGTGGGTGTCTGTGTAGTGATTGGCTCTGCTCTGTGGGCCCCAAATGGGCTAGTTGTTAAACACCCCTAGAATAAAATCTCCACTGTTTTCACTTAGCAGTCGTTCAGAGGCTGGCCAAATAAATGTTCTGTGAATGCGTTCGGAATACATCTTTCTTTACGTTCATGACCTTTTATTGGCTGGCAAAGCCATGTTAGCCAATGATGACAGGCTTATCCACACCCCCTGTCCTTACCATTCTCTCCCACTATGCTCTCCCCTCTGGCCACAGCACTCTTTGTCCTATAGAGAACTTATTTCTGTTATCGCTGTCATACACACTATGCAATGCATTCTCAACTGGTATTAAATTAGAGTCATTGTTTTAAGGGAATAGACTGAAAACAATAGATCATCTTAAAATGTATGTGTGCGTATGTACGTGCCATAGCAAGCATGTGGAGATCAGAGGACATGTTACAGGGATCTGTTCTGGCCTTCCTCAGTTTGTCAGGCTTAGTGGCAAGTGCCTTTGCCCACTCAATCACCTCACCAGTCCGGGGTTTCAATGTAATGATATCCTTAAGAAGGGATTATGCACTAAACAAAATGGAGAATTTATCAAGTATCCCAGTTAAGATTGGTATCAATCTGAATTTCACTGGTCAATATTTTGTTCTGTGATATAGAAACCGGATTAATTGGCAGGGTGTTAGTTTATAATTAGTGAATCTATTTTCAGAAAGTTTGTAGATTTATGGTAAAGTTGAGCAGACACGACAGAGTTCCTGTGTAACTTCTGTCCCCCAGAATCTCCCACTGTCTACATCCCTGCTGGAGGAGGTCACCTGCTTCAACCAAGGAACCCAAATCTGCTTGTCACTGCTCCCTGTCCAGGTCACACTGGGCCTTCTCATGGTGTCACATCTTCAGCGGATTTCAGCAAATATAAGTAATGACAGTTTCCATGGCATTGTGCAGAATCGTTTCCCTGTTCTCAAAGCCTCCTGTGAGCCATTTCTCTGCCTACTGCCTCTCTCTCACTGACTCCACACAGCTCCGTCTCGTTCCAGAGTCAGAGCGGGCAGCTCCTCGGGGCATCTCACTCAGAGACACGCATGTGAGTTTCCTCCACATCCCTTCCCTCAGAGCAGCTGCACTCAGTGGTTTTCCTTTCAGTGACGACAGAAGGGCGTAGAAGCGGGAGAGCCAGCCATGTAAACAAGCAAGCAAAGTGGCCTGTGCCCAGGCACTGAGCACACAGAGATGGGTCCTACTGTTAAAATTTAGAGCAGGCGGTGCTCAGCGTCTGTGTTGTGCACACTGAATTGCCCCTTGTGCTGTGTGACTATAGAAAAATTGTTCTCCTGCCTGCAAGGGGCCTTGCTGGGGAGGAGAACATGAAACAAAGGGATGGTACCTTTAACACGGGCCAGAGAGTGCTCACCTGCCAGACGCTAGCCAACATCTAGCTTGACCTTCACCGTGGGCCTTATTTCTTGAAAGTCCTGGAAAACATGGTTAGTGCGTCCTTGTTTTTAAGACCAGAGCCTCAGTTGAGAGAGAACTGATGATTGCTACATGTCACAAAGTCTCAACGTAATCTGGGATCTAAGAACTGGGGAATGAAATGAAATGTATGGTTTCTTCTGTCAGAGGGTCGAGGGAGACAAAGACTCCATCTTTAAAAAGATTTGTGAAGATGCCACCTGGCAAAAGTCCCCACCCCCTTCAGCATTAAGATCAGTGTGTATGCTCAAGGTTGCCTCTTGCCCTGAAAAGCAAACGAGCTGATTGTGTGAGCATGTGACGCTGAGCTCCAACCACTTGGAGTGAGGCAATGGTCTCTCTTTGCATTAGGAATAAAAACTAGCAGGACCCTAACCAGGAACCATGGTCATTGCTTGATTTTCAGCTTTGTACCCTTCTACAGAAGTTACCTCCCATTTGTTTGTTTTCTTGAGACCTTAGGCCTACTTCTAACACATATTTCTCTGTTGTGATCCCAGTGCTGGGGTGGGACCACACATGCTGTTCCCATCTGTTCTGGGCTGAAAACACAGGTGTGTGTGTGTGTGTGTGTGTGTGTGTGTGTGTGTGTGTGTGTGTGCGTGTGTGTGTGTGGGGGGTCAGCTGAGGACCACAAGCTCTTCCTAAGTCAGTGCCTGAGACATGCTGGTGGAGACTAATCTGTACTGTCTTTCTGTTTCTCCCTGGAAAGTCTGAAGGACATGTGGCCATCTAAGTCCTCCTTGTATTGACCCTTGTCTCGTGAGAAGCAGGTGTCTGGTTTGTTTAAATGAGATGTGGCCTATAATTGAACATGAGGGATACAAGCAGACAGGATTTTCTGTTTCTCCAAAAGCAGAAACTGTTCCCAGGAAGATTTAATCCACCAGACTCCATGCAGCCTGTCCTGTCATCCATCTGTGATTGATGACAAAGGCATTTGGGTCTCAACAAGGTGACCGGATGGCTTTCCTTATTCATGGACTTTCTGCGGAAGACCAGGGAAATGAAGTGGCTATATCGTAGTTAATATCCTTTTTATCCTCCTGCATCTTATTAGTTCTCAGTTCTTGGCTCAGATTTTTAACACACTGGCAGGTGTGTGGGCTGATGAGCCTCCTGCAGTCTTTTAGGGTTCTTGGGCTCTGTCTGTGGCAGCCATTGGCATCGCCTCTTGTGACAAGTGTGAGAGACTGTCAGACTTCCTAGCTGAGTTCTTCATTTCCTGGATGAGAAAGTGAGAGTGTGCTTTATGCAGAGCTACTCAGGGCCCTGCCAGCACTGATCAGAAGGGAGGCCTGTGCTCCATATCTGACTGTAGACTTCTTTGCATGTGTGTTCCTGGTGTCTTCTGCTCATTCCTGAAGCTTGACTGAGGAACTGCTGATGCATAAAAGTGCTTATGTCTAACATGTATGTGGAATGTGTCTGGACACAGGCAAACCCTCCTGGTTCATAGGCTCTAAACATGGCCGTCAGCTCCAATGTGTCCTGGTGTTTTTTGGTGGTGGTTGTGGTGTACGGCTGTGTGTGTGTCTGTGTACTGTGCGTATGCGTATGTATATGTGTAATGTATTATGCATGTGCATATCTATTTGCATATGTGCATGTCTATTTGCATATGTGTGTGTGCTGTATATGCATATCTGTGTGTGAAGAACACCTCATATAAGATCTGCTCTTTCTGCATTCGTAAGTGCACAAAACACATAACATCTTGCCAGTTATGCGAAGGAGCTCTTCAGAACTCATTACCCAGCATTCCTGGAGCTTGCCCCCATCAATCATCACCTCCCCATCACTTCCCTTCTCAGCATCTTGCATCAGCACTCCCTTTTCTGTCTCATAAGTTTGATGATTTTAAAGGCCTTGGGATGTTCTCTCAGCCTGGACACATGGGGGAGGGCCTACGCCCTGCCCTGGATGATATGACAGACTCTGCAGATCCCCATGGGGGGCCTCACCCTCCCTGGGGAGCAGAGTGGGGATTGCATGGGGGGTTGATAGGGATAGGGGGAGGAGGAGAGGGAGAGGGAGCTGGGATTGACACGTGAAGCAAACTTGTTTTTAAATTATATATGATATGTGTTTGGCGCCATCCCAACTAACATTAGCACTAACAATTCTCACTTCGCAAAGGAGGAAACTGAGAAAGATGGAGAATTTTCTCTGGGTCACAGAGCTTGTAAGCAACTGGACCTGGTGAGTGGGAGCAGGAGCAGGCACAGGCGGGACCCTGTGGCTCGTGTTCTCCCCCACCTGCCTGCTGACAGTAGTCCCTCATCCTCCTTGGCACAGAGACACTCCTCACAGCTGCAGGCCTTTATCACAGAGTTGAAATGGATATTCTAGCTTCAGGCAGACCAGCACAATAACAATAGCAATCAATATCTACCTAAAGTTTAACTGTATCTGCTCTAAGGTTTCTTCCTCCTCCTCCTCCTCCTCCTCTTCTTCTTCTTCTTGTTTTGATTTTTTGTTTTTATTTTTTGAGACAAAGTTTCTCTGTATAGCTTTGTAGACCAGGATGGCCTTGAACTCACAGAGATCTGCCTTCCTCTGACTCCTGAGTTCTGGGATTAACGATGTGTGGCACCACTGCCTGGCCTAAAGTTACTTCTTAAGAATAATTTTCTTTCAGATTTTAAGATTCTTTGAGGACCTCATCATTGGTCCCAGAGACTGGGAAGACATTATCATCTTAACTAGTCAAAGGGTTGGGGGAAGAGAGAAAGTTGGCTTTCTAACACAGATCTCAGTCAGGAGGGTTCTCTTCACAACCCTGATATAAAATGTGATTCTCCAAGAGAGGATGGGCCTCCAAGATCATTTTTACCTTATTACACCTGCCAGGGTTCCTGTGTCCCTGGCAAGTCTCAAAAGCAAGCCAGGTGTGTTTAGCCTTCTCCACTGTTTTGTGAAGGAAGGAAAGGAGCCATGGGAAGGGAAAGGTTATTTTGCTTTTAGAAGGAAGGGTGGCGGCTTCTCTTTAGTCATAAGAAAGTCTGTTAGCTCTTTAGTACTCAGGTATTACTGCCAATGAGAATGACAGAGAAGCTCACGATGGGCAGAGTGGTCTCTCCCATGTCTGCGTGCTGCCATGCCTCTCGAGTTGTGGAGGTTGGGCAAGTGGCGGCCTTCTTTCTATTGGTCCTGAGATGTCCCATGGTAGAGGAGGGATGAAAATGTGGGAATTCGAGCCAGAACTCTGGGTGTGGAGGCCAAGGTAGAGTGGCCTGCCTGAGCCAGCAGAGGGCTGTGGGAGCTAGTGGTGGGCAGGCTCTGCTGGTAGCTCCCTCAGATGGCTCAGACTGGAGGCCAGAGGCCATTCTCATTCTGAAGAATAAGAGTTACCCTCATAGCAGCATCAGCCTTTGGGAATGTTAGAGCATGGCTCTAACTGTGTCAAAGAAAACACCGAGCACAGCCCCTGTGCAGCTCAGATGCTTGCACAAAAGCATGGGCCGTCTTCCTTTGCTCCTCCCATAGTCAGGATGAATTCAGTAGAGCCATGGGGGAGGGGGTAGCCTGTGTTCTCATCTTCTCCAGGTGGTGTAAGAATATGTAGGCTCTAAAGGGCCCCCTAATAGACAGTCCTGCTGTATTTAGCTCCCCATTCAACACAAGACACGTTTCTGGCCAGCAGCCCTTGTTGTGTTTCCTTTTGGCCAGGCTTAGGGTGTACATTGAGCCACACATTTAGGGATTCTTAGTGTCCTCTGCATTTTCTAATGTCAGCCCCTCTAATATCTTCCATTACTAAGACCTGTCAGGCTTATGCTTAGGAAATGGAGAAACCAGGTCTCTTTAAGAGACGTCTCTGGGCGGAGGAGACAACCCCAGTCAATGAAGTGTTTGACTCACAAGCTCGGTCACCAGGTTCAATCTCCAGAACCAGGGAAAACAAAACATAACCGGGTGCTGTGGACATTGCTGGCAGATCCTTAGAGCTCCCAGGTAGCCAGCCTAGAGAGAGAGAGAGAGAGAGAGAGACAGAGACAGAGACAGAGACAGACAGAGAGAGAGAGACAGAGAGACAGGGAGAGAGAGAGACAGAGACAGAGAGAGAGACAGAGAGACAGAGAGAGAGAGAGACTGTGTCAAAAGTAACAAGGTAGAGAGGTAGAGAAGTGCCTGGGAAATAACAGCTGAGGTTGTCCTCTGACCTCTACACACATGCAAACACACATGTCCAGATACACACATGGGCCTTTCTACAGAAGACAAAAGTGAAGCAGGTCAGCTTTTGTCAATTTAAAGATAGATTTCTTTGCTCAGGAGAATGGATTGTCAGGATGGCTTAATGAGATGAGCCTCAAGGATAGGCAAATTGCCCTGGACATTTTGTCTTTATAATTTGATGTCCATTTTACATGCAGACGAACAGCACAGTGCTATTTGCTCCTGTGGATAAACTTGGATTTCAAGGCTGAGCTGTGAAATCACCTCACTTGGGGGAGAACCACCCAGCTGCAGCCTCAGGATGGCCCCGGGCCAGGAGCTGCATGCTCCTGTGTTGTCCTTTGCCTTCGGGTTAATTGACATCCCTCATTTCCAAAACCACTCAATCCGTACTTTCCCCCTAACCTCTCCGGTGAGGTAGATGTATACATCTGTAATGTAGTTAAATTCTTTTGAAGAAAGCTCATATGTTTATGCTATAAGCATGATGCAGATGTTGTGTATGTATGTGCTTGTGTACATACAAGTGCAGCTGTGTTTGCGCCACAGCGTGTGCATGGAGCTTGGAGGAAGTCTTCTGGTGTCCCCCTCCTTCTACCTCGTTTGAGATGAGGTTTCTTGCAGTTTGCTACTGTGCACACCAGGCTAGCTGGCCCATGGGCTTCTGCGGATTCTCCTGTCTTTCTTCCTCATCTCCAGGGGTCTTTTAGTCAGTGTTCTCTTGCTTGGAAGAGGCACCTTTACCATGGTAACTCTTATAAAGGAAAGCGCTTAATTGGGGCTTGCTTACAGTTTTAGTCTATTGTCATCATGGGTATGGCAGTTCACAGATAGACATGGTGGTGGAGAAGTTGAGAGTTCTCCATCCAGATCCACAGCAAGGTCACGTCTCCTAATCCCTCTCAAGCAGTGCCACTCCTTGGTGACCAAGCATTTAAATATATGAACCTATGGAGGCCATCCCTATTCAAACCACCACAGGGGTACGAAGATGGTAGGTGAATATGCTATTGTGTGAGGATTTACATGGGTTCTGAGGATCTGAAGTCTGGTCCTCACCTCTCTCAGGACCACCTCAAATCTTGGACCATCAGAGACCTGCATCATGCTTTGGTCCTTCCCAGGCACCATATAGATGGACTCTAACAGCTTACAGCTTTATCAGCTAGGATTATTCCTTGTGGCACACATTCAATGTTCATTGCTTTTTCCTAACTCAATGCCTCCGGTGTTTTGATCAGTTAATAGTTTCCACCATGTGGACGTGTGGCATCTGTGCCATGAACAAGTGTGCACTATCAGGTAACAAAAGACAAGAATTGAAGTATTTGGGGCACTTCCTGTCATATTTCTATCATTTTATTTTCTTAGCTTGTCCCATTGTGGTTTGGAACACACTCAATTTGGATTGTTCTAGCTTTGCTGAGTTTTTTTTTCTGTGTCCCAGTCTATTTTGGTAACTTCTATGGGCCTGCAGTCTGTTGTTAGGTGTCATGTGGTTTTCAGGTTGGCTGGATTCTGCTGTGTTTGATTTTCCATTTAACGTGTTTCTGGCTCTCCCATGGTTTATTATGTGCCCCAAGGCCTCCTCAGCTCTACATAGGGGAATTCCAGCCACTATTTCTGTAAGTATTTTTTTCAGTCTCATACTTTTCTCCCTCTTTCCTGGATCCCAGTAGCACAAATGTGAACTATCTCCTGGGGCTACAGTTGCTCATGGGGCTCTGACATTTCGAGGTTTGCTTTGTCTGTTAAGGTTGTTGGATTTCTCTTGTTCTGTTTTCTGGCTCACCTCTTGCTTTGTCCCTTGGGACCCTGATTGGGGTAGCTACTGAACTTTTTGTCTCATTTTTCAGTTCTCAAATGTACATTTCATTCATACTTGTATCTTCTAATTACTTGCTAGCATTGACCATAATAAATATAGCTAATACATGAAGTCTCTGTTTTCTATGATTTGTTTCACCCATGCTTGCAATTTCCATTTGAAATCTTCTTAAATCTCAGAGCCTTAAAATCCCTTGACGCATTATCCCTGATGGGGAAGTCCTGTGTATATGTCAATAAAGCACTGTTGGCCAACAGGGAAGCAAGATAGGTGGGACTAGGAGTTGAGGAGGATTCTGGGAAAGAGAGACACAGGCAGACATCATGTATTAAGAGTAAATTGTCTTATTTTGCTTAATTTTGTTTAATTATTCTCTGATACTGTTGATGGATATCCAAGTTTCTGTCCTACATCACTTTCCTTTCCTGAATAACATCCATTATCCTTCTTGTGGTGACTCCCATCATCCCTCCTGTGGTGGCTCCCATCATCCCTCCTGTGGTGACTCCCATCATCCCTCCTGTGGTAACTCCCATCATCCCTCCTGTGGTGACTCCCATCATCTCTCCTGTGGTGACTCCCATCATCCCTCCTGTGGTGACTCCCATCATCCCTCCTGTGGTAACTCCCATCATCTCTCCTGTGGTAACTCCTATCATCCCTCCTGTAGTAACTCCCATCATCTCTCCTGTGGTAACTCCCATCATCCCTCCTGTGGTGACTCCCATCATCTGTCCTGCACTGGGCCTGTTGCAATTATTCCCCCTTGGCTTTTGTTCATCTGATGAGGATCTTTACGTTTGAAGGACAGTTTCACTCAGTCCAGAAATCCAGGATGGTGGCTATTCTTCTCAGTCATGGAAGGATTTCACTGCCCTCTCCTTTCCTTTCCCCGTCTGAGTTTTCTCCTGTGATTCACACTCCTGCTTCTGTGAGGCCACATCCAGTCAACTCCTCACTTTTGTCTTCTAAGATACTGACTTTCCCTTGGATTTTTGAAATTTGATAATTTACGCAGATGCTAACTTCTGTCTCCTGTTCTTTTCTATAGGTTATTTATCTTTCTTTTTGTTCTCTGACCTTCCAGGTACCATGGTTTAGTATCTGCCATCAACTGTGAGAAGGTTTCCTGTCGTCACTATTTCTGCTACTTCTAGTTTTTCCAACTCTGTTTTCTTACTATTTTCCCCCTGTTATTCTACTTATCAGTATTCTTTCCTATTGTGTGAGGAAGAAGACCAGAGAGGGCTGTATGGGAAAAGTTTCCTTTACCTGCTAGAAATCTCTGGCCAAGCCTTCCAGGGGCAGGCTTGTGTGGTGGGACCCACTTTGGGCTAGTCTTTCAATGCTTACTCTTCTCTTCCCACCAGACCCATGAGTGCATCTCTTTCAGACCATCGTCGTGAGAGGTTGGTAAGGCTCCTGGAAGGAAAGCCCATGAAAGCATGGCCTTGCCTCACCTCCAAAACTGTTGTCCCCAGAACTTGCATGCCTGCTGTTCAAACTCATCACCAAGCTGACTCATCCAGGTGGCCATTTGAAAATTCTCTGTGGTTCCAGCAGCTTCTACACTGGGTACCAGATCCCAGTTTAGACCTTTCACATGTGTCTGTCTTTCTGAATCTGGGTTGTGACTGCCTGACACCTCTGTTCTCTGAGAAGACCATTAAAGGTCATTGATCTACTTTGTTTAGTGTTTTTTATTTTATAAGGGATGATTTTCAATCTTACTACACATTGGGTTTGAAACTGGCAATCATTCACACTACATCTTCCACATGGCTTATATGAGTTCATTAAAGAAAAAGGCAATGTCCTCAGGACCTGGAATGCTAACTGGAAAAAAGTCAGATTCAATGGTGCCACTTGCGTGCCTAAATTAAATGCTTGCTGGGAATGGTGTTATCCCTATGTTTTTTAAAAAGAAAAACTAGAATTTTGGAGAATAAGCAGTTTCCTTTACTAATCAGCAAAAGACTATCCCAGCCACTTTGACCCACGTTCCATAGACGTCCTATTACAGAAGCTGCTAATTGCGCTGTATAGATTCTGTACTTGCCACAGGAAGTGCAGGAAGCAGAAAGTACCATATGTTCATGTTATGATGGCTACATTTGCAGAGTTTGTTTGTAGACTGTCTTCTACATTGTTTAAATAATGTGTTCTTTCTTGTGATTGCTAGAAATCCAGTTTATTTATTTTTTCCTCAATATATGTTTTTATTTAAATTAGAAGCATGATTGCTTCACATGTCAATCCCAGATCCCTCTCCCAACCCTTCTCCCTTGTCCATCCACCAACACCCCTACACTAATAGTCCCTCCTTGATGATAAGGTTGATGACTACCTTATATGCCTTCCTAGAACCTTCATCCAGCGACTGATGGAAGCTGAGACAGATACCCATAACTAAACACTGAACTGAACTCCTGGAACCCAGTGACAGAAATAATGTGTTCTTGATTGAAGGGGAAACTGTATCTGTGATGTCTTCCTGGGACCCAAGTTATTAAATAAGCAAAACTGTTTGGTAGGACATGTGCCATCTCCTGAGATGAAGCTAGGGCTATTGTGGGACTGAAAAAATACCCCTTTAAGATGAAAAATGTAGGGCCAGAAAGCTGGCTCCATTGTTAAGAGTTAAAACTGCTGTTCTAGAGTAGTTGAGTTGGGTTCCAGCACCCATATCAGGCAGCTCAGGACAGTCTGACACTCTGTCGCTATGGGCTCTGCCATCCTCTTTTGGATTCTGTAGATACCTGAACTCACATATATATAAAACCACAAACTGGCACACATATGTGCATGTAATTTAAAGATAAAATAAAAATCTTAAAAACAAAAGGGCTCTATCCTGTATTTTGTACTTCTGAGAGTGACTAGGTGGTTGACCCCTCTTATTGCCCTAGCTTGGGCACTGGCCAGTGATGGCACGTGCTGCCCTTTTCTGAATGTCCTGTCTTTCTTCATACTTTGTGTGGTCCTGAAAATGGGAGCCTCTTTTGATTTGAGTTGTTTCTCTTAGAACACCATAGACACCGTGTTTTGGAGGAAGTCCTTAGGAAGGGCATGTCTGGAGAATAGATGCCTGTATCGCATGCAGAGTGACAGGTGGCAGTGCCTTAGCTTGAAGGTTTGCATGTCAAAACTGAACAGCTCTTCAGAATGAGCTCAGGGCGGTGTGCCTGCTGAAATCTCAGGCTGCAGAAAGACAGTGTTAACCAAGAGAAACAGGATGTACCGAGGCGCTTTCAAAAGTTCATGGCTCAATTAAATCCTTCAGCCGGGTAATGATGCTTAAGTCTCACGGAGATGTGCCTTTAGTGAAGCCACTCAAGTGCATTTCAGACTTCAGTAGTCACAGCATGCTGATCACAGAAGCCCATGACTCACTGTGGTACAATCAAAGCAACCTAGACTCTGATACACAGCAGAGGACCAGAGAGAGGCCACTAGCTCGCAGCTATACATTGTGTCATTCATCTCTATTAACTTTGCTCCCTTTGAGTTTTCTAGGATGTAATCGTGGAGGTGAGCGGGGAGGCTGGAGAGTTGGTGTGGGAAGTCAGAGAAAGACCACTCCCCATGACATTCTTTGTGATGAGTTTTTCCATCCTCCCAAGTTTTCTTCATGTCTCATCAGCCACTTTTCGTTAGTCCATACAGCAGTGGGCAAACTATACCTCCCAAGCACAGCTGCAAAGTGAGTAAAACAAGATAGAGACAGAGTCAGAAACCCAGATGCTTAGGAGCACAGGAGAGGGAGTCATCTTGGAGGCTCTGTTCTCAGGTGTGTTCCAAGGTACCTAGAACAGTGATGCTGTGATAATAACTGGAACGGTCCTTCAGAGACTCCAGTCTCACACCGTGAGGTCTAGGGGACAAAGAATGTGCTCAGCCTTGGCAAATACAGATTTAATGTAGGATATGGTAAAGACATGGGACAGGCCCTAAGAAATTAGGGATAAGGAAAAAACAGCAGAGGGAAGCAAGTCAATCTTCAGGAAGCCTTGACTTTGTTAGAATCTACCTTAATTTCTCACTCGGCGCTGTTTCCGATCCTCTAGGTATTTTTCCTGCCTTAATTATGTGGTTGTGCGAGCTTAAGACACAGGAAAGGAAATTTGTTCTGTCTAGTCAAGCAATCAGCAAGTGGATAGAAATTCCTTCCTCTTAAAAATCCACCATGTCACCTAAGGACGGGAATGCTCTCCCCTGCAAATGGAGTCAGTGCAGCGTTCCATTGACTTTCATGCTCTCCTCTCCCTGCGGGTCTCCCGCCTCTTTGGAGATGTTGCAGAACCCATTAATTTGATATGATGCAGATGGTACGTAACGTTCCTCTCTGCAATAAGTAGATGGAAAATGTTAAATTTAATGTGCTGCAGTCAGTAAGCTGCCTTCTCATTTTCTCCAACAAATTACATAGTATAACATGTTAATTACCAGTATAACTATAAGGTCAAAAGGATTCAGGAAGCAACACTGATGATACTTTCATCACTAGAGTGACTGTATGTACATGTTCATGCGTGAGCACACATACGCTTATGTGTGTGTGTATGTATAGAGGTCAGAGGGCAATGCCAGGTGTGTTCCTCAGTCACCCATCATTTTATATCTTAAATACTGATTTTTCTTTATGTGTATGTGTGCAAGCCTGTGTATGTATAGGTTATGAAAGCATGGGATACTAGGAGAAGTCAGATCCCCTGGAGCTGGAGTTACAGGCAATTACGAGGAATGCTGAGATCTGAACGTGGGTCCTCTGCAGGTCTTCATCTTAGTTTTGAGATAGTCCTTCACTGAGCACGTGCTTAGTGATGCAGTTAGACTGGCTGACCAGGGATCCTCCTGTATCTGCCGGTCCAGGGATGGGATTACAGCATGGCTTCTGGAGGATCAAACTCAGGTCTCTATACTTGCACGGCAAGCACTTTACTGACTGGGCCATTTCCTTAGGACAAGCATGTCTCTTTTATTTACATGGTATCTCCTAGGTATAAGTGAGTTCTCCAAGCTGCTCACCAGGGGACTGAATTTTAGTTTTCAATTCATGTAGGCTGCCAGATTTTTAAAGGAAACTTACATACAAATCAGTAAGGTAAACTGACTGTGTCGCTCCACATCCCTTTCTCTTGTCACCGGTCTTTATTAGTCCCCTTTGTCTCATGGATAGTTTTGCTCCTAATTCAATGTCATAGGTACAGACTGATCTGTCTGTCTGTCTCTACACACGCCCACACCCCCACATACACACATACACGATCTTGAATTCACGAAGGAGAGAGAACATGATATTTGTTTTTCTTTGCCTGACCTAATTTACTCAACATAATCATTTCCAGTTGCATCTGTTTTCTTGGAAACAGCATAATCTTGTTCTTTTCATCTGAATAAAGTCCCATTGTGTTTGTAGAAGACAGAGAAACCTAAGCACAATGGGTAGATAGGGTTTAGCCAGCCAGAGGAGGTGGCCCTGGGGGCTCAAGCATTCTCTGGCTCCATGTGTCTCTAGGGGACTGCTGTTTCCCGTGGCTTATCAGGTAAGAGCTGAAGCAACCTAATGATCTTAGTTCCATCCTCAGTGAGGAATCACATGTTCCCCCTGAGAGTACCCGTGGGAAGGTTCTGAGCTGAGGACAGTGGGGCCAGCAGGGTGAAGAGGAGGCCTATGGTCTAGCTTACACAGTATAGACAGGGTCATAACTTCATTCCCTAAGTCAATAGGCAGCCAAATGCTTACATAACAGATGCATCTGCACTGTTCCTAATCTCTCAACATGAATAAACTTGTGATACTGGCCACTGTACCAGTCACTGGTGCAGAAAGAGAAGCAAGCAGGGAAACCTAACTGGTGTGTGGAAGGGCAGTGTCTGCGTCATCCACCTGGTAGCTCAGGAGGCCTGGTGGCAGATGGGGTGGGAGCCAGGAAGGTCCACAGCTCACTGCTAGCACAGGAGCAGGGAGGTGGCCGTCTGTAATGCTGGACATTGCAGGCCATAGACCACAGACTGGTGGGTTGGTGGCGGGGATGCATGGCGGTGGAACACCAGGCTGAGAGCAAATCCCTCCCTCTGCTAACACAGGCTGGCAGAGAGAATTTGGGCAGGTGTTAAAACTATCTCCAGGCTCAGAGCTCTCATCTGTCAAGTGAGCAGGTCCAAGCAGAATGAAGTAAGCTGCCAGGGCTAGACTACCAAAGAACAGACACATGCACACACACACACACACACACACACACACACACACACACACACACACACACACACAGAGATAGGCACATAAACACACACACACGCACACACATACATAGAGAGAGACATACACAGGCACACACACATATACAGAGAGAGACAGACACACACACATATACATATATATAGAGACAGACACATAGACACACACATACATACACAGAGAGAGAGACAGAGAGACAGAGACAGAGACAGACAGACAAACAGGCAACACACACAGGCACACAAAGACACACACGGGGGGAGAGAGAGAGAGAGGAGAGAGAGAGAGAGAGAGAGAGGCAACACACATAGGCACACAGAGACACACAGATGCACACACACAGACATATACATACACACAGAGATGTGCACAGGTGTATCTTTGATGTGTAATTAACATAAATGAAAACTTACAGCATGGGGCTGAAGGGTTCCCATTTTATTCTGGGCCTGTTGACATTTTTTCATGTTTTAATCTGTATTTTCTGCTTCAGCTCTGTTGTTATTCACCTGACCGTCACAGTCAAACTTTGCTCAACGGAAACAAGGAAATCAAGATAGGAGCAAACTGATGGAGCAGAGGTACCCATTCTGGTCTGCAGTTTTCTTGAAATTGCATTTGTTAGTGGTTCCTTTCTCACAGTCTATATGATACAGCCCCTCAAGGTCATTTTCAATCTTGCAATCCTTTCCAATTCCTTCCACTCAAAAATATGAGAAGCTGATTTCTTGCTTTTTAAAAATTAATAGCAACTAATTAGGGCTGCACAAAAGGCAGGGTTATTATAAATGGCTGATGTGGGTCTCTTTGGGGAAATGTATGGAACACTAAGACAGTGACATACTTTCGAGTACGGCTCTTTATAAGGGATTCCTATGCACCTCACTGTGACCATGCTCACTTCAGCAGTACAAATGCTAAAACTGGAGTTCCCAGAGATGCATGAGATGGCCCACATGATGATGGTACACAAATCCATGATATGTTCTAGATATGTACATGTGCATGCACGTGAATGTATATATTTCTGTGCATGTAGAGATCATAAATCAGAAGAAAAGAAACATGAGGTGGGAGGAAGAGAGTTTTTTTTCCGTTTTTCGAGACAGGGTTTCTATGTGGCTTTGGAGGCTGTCCTGGAACTTGCTCTGTAGACCAGGCTGCCATCGAACTCACAGAGATCCGCATGCCTCTGCCACCCCCCCCCCCAGTGCTGGGATTAAAGGCATGCACCACCTGTGCCCAGCTGAGGAAGAGATCTTAAAGGAGGTTAGAAGGAAGGTAGTGGAATTCATATACTAGGAAAACTGAAAGGGGGACCAACCCAGGGAAGGAGAGGAGCCAGTTGGAAGACGGGACAGGAGGGCACTGGGGGAGGGGAATGGGTGAGAACAATGCATAATGATGCCTATATAGGAAGAGGACATGGTGAGATGATTCATGTAGCCACTCTACTATAAAGAACTTGCAAATTAAAATACCACACAGTGAGAGCAGCATGGCTGCTCAAACAACCACCTGCCAGACCCAAGGTCCATTCTCTCACTGATACAGTTAGACTAGCCATTTCTCAGCTATGAGCTTTGCTTTGGATTTTATACCTTTATCATTAATTAAATTTCTATGCATACATCCAACACACACACACACACACACACACACACACACACACACACCCTAGCCCCAAAATTACACATCCGTCTTCACTCTCTTGCTCTTACCCCCCCCCCCACTCTCTCTCGTCTCCCCCTCATCTCTCTCCCCAGCTCTCTCTCTCCCGCCCTGTAATAGACTCCATGGTTAATGTAAAAAAAACTAACTAAAAAAAGCAATCAGCTTCACATCGTCTTTCAGGCGTCCTTACCTGCATTCAGTCCTCCCTCATCGCCTAGTACTTTACCTATTCTTGTTCTCCTTTCTAATGTACTTTTAATCATAAAGGAAAACGTTTAATTGGGGCTGGCTTAAAGTTTCAAAGGATTAGTTCATTGTCATCACGATGGGACATGGCAGCATGCAGGCAGACATGGTGCTGGAGAAGGAGCTGAGAGTTCTACATCCTGGTCTGCAGGCAGCAGATGGAAACCGTGTGTCATGCTGGATGTAGCTTGAACATATAAGACCCCAAAGCCCACCCCTACAGTGACACACTTCCTCCAACAACATCCTAATAGTGTCACTCTCGGTGGGCCAAGTGTTCAGAGTCTATGGGAGCTACACCTGTTCAAACTATCACATTCCACTCCCTGACCTCATAGGCTTGTAACCATACCATAATGTAGAAATGCATCCAGACCAGCTTTAAAGCTCCCCATGGTCTGTAACAGTGTTTAAAGTCCAAATTACAAAGTCTCTTCTGAGATTCATGCAATCTTTCAACTTTAATCACCTATTAAGTCAAAACAAAAAATATCACATTCTTTCAACAAATAATGATGTAGGCTATACAATCCCATTCCAAAAGATAGGGAAGGGAGCACAGTGAGGAAATACTGGACCAAAGCAAGACCAAAACCAGCTGGGCAAACGCTAAACTCTGCATCTCCATGTCTGATGTCAAATCACTTCAGATTTTCAGATGTTTTCAACTTTGTTGACTGCAACACACTTCTCTCTCTTGGGCTGGTTCCACTCTGTTAGCAGTTCTCCTTGGCAGGTGTCCCATGGCTCTGGCATCCCCGACATCTTGGGGGTCTCCTTTCTAATGTTATACTATACCACGAAAACCTTTGTCTAAAACATATACATTTATATGCTATAGGCTAGGGTCTGCAGATGAGGGAGAACATACAATGTTTTTTCTTCTGAGATTAGACAATATTACATTGTATGTTAACTTAAAAAATTAATGATAAAAGCAAGCTTGTATGGGGCCACAAAAATGCATATTGCCAAAGCAGCCAGGTGGCTTCAGTTAAAATGTCGTCAATCTGTTGGTAAACTTTGGCTAAGTCAGCAATGAGCACAGGGGTTGCAAAAATAATACTGGTCACACACCTGAAGTTGTGACATGTTTGATCACCCGAAAACCTTGGATGTCTTTAGGAAGGTTACCTCGTCCCTGAATTGGGGTGAGCAGCACCTACACGTTCAGTCTTCCACAGTGAAGTTCCCTACACTTTCCTGACATCTTTTGGTCACAAGTGAGGTGACTTGTTCCCAAAGTACCTAAGCCCTCTGGGTTCTAGGATAGGGGACATGAATGGGATGCCCTCATGTGCAGTGGCAATGTGCTACAGGAGGTTGAGAGTGGGAAATACTCCAGCGCAAGCCCTCCACTTCTGCTACGTCATCAGCCGTTGTCTCAGAAGGCAGGATTCTCATTCACTGTTCATGCATTTTCCAAGTTAAATATTACTAACCTAAAAGTGTTTGTGGTTTTAACTTTTCTGTGGGTTTTCTTTGTGTGTATGTTTCCCGTGTCTACTTCAAATATTGCTGAGGACGCTATGGCTCAGTTGGAGGGCGCAAATCACTGGGACCAGGCCTTTGAAGGATTTTTCTTGCTTCCTACCCTCATTCTGTCTGTTTGCTTCCCATCTACCATAAGGTGCACAACTTCATGGTAAACATACAGCCTCTCCTCAGGTCCCAAATGATGGAGCCGGCCAAGTATGAACTCTCTGAATCCATAGTCAAGATTAAACCCTCATTTTAAGCTGTTTAGGTATGTGTCATGAGAAGGAAAGTCCGAGCAATAAACCAGCAATGTTATTTTATTAATAATGGCCCCAAGCATCAGAGTGTTGATGCTCTGGGTTTTCCCGAGAGCAGTTGTCACATGCCCCCTTTAAACCCAAAGTGGCCAGTGCTAGGTTTAATAGTGGAAATGAGTACATGCTGAGGTGTCAAGACCCATGCTTTAGCCATCCATGGTTTTAGGCATCCACCGAGCTCTGGAAACATACCCACTGAGGATAATGGGAATAACTGTCTGAGGTCCACAGTCTCTAATGGCTTTGAGATTGGCTCAAGCCCTAACTGGTGGTTAAGGCTCAAGTCTATGGGAGTTTTCCCTGGTGAAGTGGGGTGTTGTATTTGCTTCCTAAGTGAGAAATATATTTTAAAGCCCCCTGACTTTAGAGTGTCTACTGCAATGGTGTTCACTGGCAGTGTCTTCATTGTGGAGTGAGGGGGGATCTTAGCTGCTCCACCCTGTGAAGCTCCTGTCTTCATCCATTCCTCCTGGGTCTCAACTAGGTCTGGATTGCAGTGGTAAGCAGCCCAGTCTTTGGTGTTGACTCCAGAGTATGATGTTTGTTCCCCTATGTTCCAGGTGTGCCCTAAGCCTTCCATTCCCTGGTTTCCGCGTGTCTGAAATGGCACAACCCTTGAAGCCCTGCCCGGGCAACGTGGGGATCAGAGCAGGAAGCGCTAGCGTGCCACCAGTTGTACATTTAGAGTTCAGCACTATTAAAGACTGCTTCATCCCTGCTTTGGGTGTCAACATTGCCTCGTTTTCATCATTGAGCAAGAACGTTCCTCACTCGTGGAACCTTTGGAGTCTGGGTGACTCAGAGCCTCTCTTGGATACCGGGGATTCCTGGTGGCCTCCACAAGTGCAGGCACCTTTTCACAGGACTGTCTATGAAACACCGTCTCGTACACTCAGAAGCATTGCTTTGTGCTGGTCCTGATGTGACTTCCAGACTGGAAGAAGAAAACCCACCACTGGTTCTTGCCCCTCAAGTTTTCCTTGCCAGTAAGTCCCATTACTGGCAAAGAGTTTTTGAGAAGTTGTACTCTGAAACAGATTTTACACTGGGATGAGATTATAGGAGAATCATGAAGGTTCTGTGCCGCCTGTGGGTCAAGGGTGCCAAGATGGATTTAGAGAAGACTCGAATGAGGTAGATGTGTGGCTTCCCTGGATACATTTGAAGACAACAATCCAATTTCCTCTGGCTGTCTCTTCCTGAGTTCAATTGAGAGCCAATTTCCTTCACCTCTCCCCAGAGGCACCGTTTCCAGTCTTCCCATTACTCTGGCTCTCTAATTAGTCTTTATTCCAGATGGAGTCTGGGCAAAATGGAGTGCATGACCTCTCCCATTATTTGGGAATGGTATGTTTTGCGTGTGGCTGAGGCTTCATTTAATACTAGAGCCACCACACATTGTACTTACTGCCTGGAAGGCTGGAGGCTTCAGTTGCCTGTGTTGATGGCCCATTTCTCTGTAATATCCCACAATTGATTTTTAAAACCTAATATAGACCTTTTTGTTAACAAGGAAATGCTTTTTGACCTGTAAATTTCTTTAGTGGTCCAGACTCTACCCCCTTGTAATAGCATCCACTTTTGCTGTCATCCACAACAAATTTATACTTGGTGAACAAAATGGAAACACTCCTTGAAGTCATGCTGTATTCAAATGTAATGCTTTACACAAAAGAAATGAACTGCCATATAATCCCATAGAAAACTGTAGTTTTGGGAAAGTTAAAGAATTATTTACTTAAAAATTAATTTACTTTAAGATAAAATGAAAGTTACCCTGACATCTTTTGAAATAGTACATAGACTCAAGAATGCTATGACTTCACACATTTTCCCAAACATTGTCCCCCATTTATGTTATGGTTGGTGTCAGTTGTCAATGAAATGACACCTGTCACCTGAGGCCTATGGGTACGCCTGTGGGGGGGATTGTATTGGCTAGGTTAATGAGGTGGGAAGATTTGCCTGCCCTTTGTGAGTGGCACCATTCCCTAGGCTGGGCTAGGAACTGTATAAAAGAGAGGAAGTGAGCTGAGCACAAGCATTTGTTCATCTCTGTCTCCTCCCTGATTGTAGGTGCAACACAATCAGCTGACCCAAGCAGGTAAGCCCTTTCTCCCTTAAGTCACTTTTTTTTTGTTTTTTTTTACGAGACAGGGTTTCTCTGTTTTGGAGGCTGTCGGTCTAGCCTGGCCTCGAACTCACAGAAATCTGCCTGCCTCTGCCTCCCGAGTGCTGGGATTAAAGGCGTGCACCACCAACGCCCGGCCCCTTATGTCACTTTTGTTGGGACATTTTATTACAGCAACAGAAAAACAAAAGACAACTTATAGGAGCAGTCTTGGCTTTCATTGAGGTCCTCCCAGACTATTATTGCATGTGGAGAATGCCAGCGCCTCCTCATGGCCTTGGGGACACAGATGTACAGGCTCTTGCAGTCTACACTACTGGCCCCAGCTCTGGTCTTCACTGGACTGTAGATGGTCTTTCTTTCTGTTTCTTGAACATAGCATGTTCCCTTCCTCTTCCAAGCCTTCCAGTTGTAATGGCCCTGTCTGGAGAGTACTGGCTTCAGTGTTGGAACAGCAGCTCCTCCTTGCAGGGCCTGAGATCAAGTGCCATCCTTTCTAAAGACCCTTCCTGAGCCTCCACTAGACCCTGCCCTAGTTACCCTTACCACCATGCAGTCATGGGTGTGTGTGTGTGTGTGTGTGTGTGTGTGTGTGTATGTGTGTGTGTACATGCATGACTGCCAACAAGTGTAGTTGCTGGTGGAAGCCAGAAAAGAGTAACACATCCACGAAGATGGAGTTAGAAGTGGTTGTGAGTTGCCCAGCATGGGTACTGGGAACCAACTCTGGTCCTCTCCAAGAGCAGTAAGCACTTTTAACTGCTGAGCCATTTCTCCAGACTGTGAGTATGTTTAAATGTTGATAATCATTGAGAACGTTCAGTGAGAGTTGTCTTCCCAAAAAGCAGGGCCATGGTTCATCCTATGCCCTTGATGGATTTTTTTCAACCTGCTACCCTGCATGATTTTTATGACCAAAGACTAAAGTAGGTCTTTCAGCTGCTACACACAGGCAGATTTGGAATCCCTAAGGTTCTCCAGTCACTGAGTTAGTTCACACACATCCATGATACCATTCTTTTTTTGTTGTTGTCGTCTTTTTTTTGTTTGTTTGTTTTTTTGATACAGGGTTTCTTGTGGCTTTGCAGGCTGTCCTGGAACAGCTCATGTAGACCAGGTTGGTCTCAAACTCACAGAGATCCGCCTGCCTCTGCCTCCTGAGTGCTGGGATTAAAAGTGTGCATCACCAAAGCCCAGCTCAAAATCATTCTTCAGGGCTCCCACTGTGCACATCGCAGATCCCAAGGATGAATGTGTGAGCATATCAAGATCACATGGTCTTTCCGTAGTTCCTAGAAATGCCCCCGCTGAAGGCTTGTGGTAGTGGCAGGAGAATGAACAAGGGATTTGACTGAAGCACAGCGGGCCTTTCTTAAACACAGCTGACAGTCAAAGAGTTGGCTAAAGCCACACCTGCAGCCTCTGTAGTTGCTGTCCTAAGAAGCATAGAGAGACCCACAATTCCCCCAGCTGAGGTGTAAGCCTTGTCTTGAAGGGTACTCTCCATCCTGCGCAGTGGTGAAGCAGGCCTGATAAAAGGTACAGTGAAGCCACAGCTTAGCCAGCCACGGGGCTATTTGATTCAGCTCCCACTCCTAGTCGGGGGATGCTCTCTCTGCGTAGTTCCTGAGTTCTGTGTCACATAGAACAGAGCTTTAGTTATAGAGATTAGGAAAGAGTCAATAGCATGAGACCCAGCAGGAGGAATCAGATCCGGAGATACAGACTACAGAATGGGCAGCTCTGGGACACATATGAGACAACCATGACAAGTGTGACAAGAGGTGCAGCTGAAATGGTGAGCAGCATGTGTGAACAGATGGGGAATTTCAGCAGAGACATGGAAACTGTAAGGATAAATAATGGAAGTTCTGGGATTGACACAGCAGCTTATGTTCACCTGCAGCTTCCAAGTCTGTGATGCAGATACCAACAAAAATGAAGCTGTACTAAATCTATAATCAGGTTAGAATTCTCCTGGTGAAGGATTGAATAATTCACTTGTAACTTGTTAAAATTATAAAAATGCATAGAAATTTTGAATATTGTTATCAATCTGACTCAATTTTCATAGATAGACAGCACTCAGAAAACACCATAAATGAGCACAGTTCTTACTTACAAATTGAAATAATAGTAATACAAATACCATGTTAGATATTAAAAATAAAAGTATATAATTCCCACACTCAGGAGGCAGGAGGATCTCCATGAGTTCGATGCCAGTCTGGTCTACAGATCGAGTTCTGGGACAGGTTCCAAGGCAATACAGAGAAACCCTGTCTTGAAAAAAACCAAACAAATAAAATAAAAGTATATATTTATAGACATTTATGATACAGACCATTAAATAGTTCTTGGTTTCAAGGAAGTAACACCATACAAAGTGCCCTGTTCACAAATGCTCAGTAACAATACAGAACATAAAAATTCTAAAACTAGGGAATTATGCAGTAAGAATTTATGAATCAAAACCATATAGAATGCAGAATATTTTGAAGTTAATTATAGGGAAGGAAAGGGCAATAGTAAAGTTCATAATTTGCATCTGAAACACAAGTGTAGAGTTCTGTATCTTTGACTTTCCCTCTTTTCATACATAAACTTACAAATTTAGAAGCTCTGAAAAAAATTAAACCTAAAATAAATACGAGGGGAAACAACAATGATATGAGCAGAAAGATAAGCATCAGGGAAGATCAAAATAAAAGGAGTTATGTGAAAATATTTATAAAATCTGTAAACCACAATGTATTGATGAGGAAGAAATAAAGCAGAATCAATATCAGAAAAATTGAAGGGTATATTGTTATTATCTTGTAGGTATCATGAAGTTGATTATGAAACATGAACAGCTTTCACCAGTGATGTCAATCTCTCAAATAAAAGAAACAAAGAGCCAATATGTTGTTAAAATAACAATTCTCCCTAAACTGACATATAGATTAATACAATCAGAATCAGAATCCCATCAGGCATATTTTTTGTCAGAAATCTTAAGATGCTTATAAAATTGATATGGATATGTAAGTTTTAGAAACATGGTAAAAACTTGACCGGCAGCCTGTGATTTCAACACCATGTTGTAAATGTAAATGAAAAGGCAGTGCAGGATTCGGGTCAGAGACTACAGGTCAGTGGAGAAACTGTGGTCAGTGTGGTCCCAGAGAGTCACCGTAGTTAGTGGCTTAAGATGAGCTCCCACAGGGGATACTGGGAAATTGTGCGAGGCTATGTGAGACATGTGAGCCTTTATTCTTGAATTGTTCCACAGGAAACAACAAGTTCATTGTGGTTACCGATCTGGAACATAGCCATAACCTTAAGTTTTTAGGAGAACAATTGGAACAATCGCTCATAACTCAAGGACAGGCAATGATGACTTACAAAAAGGCATAAGAACCACTAACTGGGCTGACCAAATGGCTCAACAGGTATAGGTGCTGGCTGTAAAGGCTGATGACCTGAGTTCAGCCTCTGGGAGCAATAGAGCACAAGGAAAGGAAAGACGTCACACGTGGGTGGTGGAACGTATATGCCCCACCCTTGCTGTGTGCCCCATAGGCTTGCTCATGTGCCAGTCTGATGGAGACAGTTCCTGCTCAGCCTCTTTCTTCACAGATGTGTTAAACTGACAACCAAGATCAGCCATCACCACATGTCTGAGAAGTGGCTTGTATCCAGAGTATATGACATATCTCACAGTGAAGATGGATGATAGGACAATCTAGGAATCAAATGACAAATAGACAAAGATTTCAATAATTAACAAAAATTACGTATGTATGTTCATTGCATACTTCATTATCCAATAGATAAAGGGACTTTAAACCAACCTTGTGAAATTAGCTCACATCTTGAAAAGCTGCAATGAAAATGCCCACCAGATGCAAAGGTCAGCAAGCTTGCATGAAATGCTCCAGTCACTGGGGCAAGAGATCTGACGGCTTTGTATAAATAAACCTCTATGATATGGCTAATTTTACAGATGGATTTTACTCATAAGAAGTAAAAATAAATGCATAATCTCAGGGCCCTAGAGAACAATAAAAAACATTTCCTTCAGAAGGTGCAGGGTCAGTACATTGTGGTACAACCTATATAAAGTAACAAATGGGAGAAAACAGACACCAGGAATATTCATCATGCAACTTTTATTCAAACAAAGTTCTTAGAACAGTGCAAATTTTGGTGATACAAACAGGTGGAGTTAATTAAGAGAAAGAGACTCTTTTTGGGTCGCTGCAAGACTCTGGATTGCACTTTTCTTGGTAGTTGTGTAGATGCTTATGATGTATGAGTTTCCATATATGGAAGCTAAGACAGCATAAGAGCACCTGAGCCATCATGAAAGCATGATTTTCAACAAGGTGAAATGTTGGTGGCTTCCTGGCACATGTTGTTTCCTAATAATTACTGTAGAATGCTTCATTAGGTGCCTGTTCACTTATGCTCTCATTCAATTCTCATGGTGACTATTGTGAATTGTCAACATTATTAACATTGAGAGAGGGCTAATCAATGAGTCTTTCTAAGCAATGGACTGAGTGGGGTTGAATCGTCTTTCATCTAGATTTACTGTTGTATTGTTGTTACCAGAGAGCCCTGCTTGATACCTGTCTCTAACAGTTAGTTTTACTCTGAACCTTGGCTCTTTAGTACTGGAAGAGTAACCTTAAACACATTTATTTTATTATAACTCACTTGCCTAGAATTCTCATTCAGGTTAGATGAGCATAAGTGTGTAGGTTAAGATCTCTTTGTCCTCCCTGGGGAGTTTTGGCACACCCTGGTAACCCACACAATGCTGTCTTCCCAGGATCAGAGCTGGAAGCCTTGGTGTTTCCCTGTGACATTGTAAGCTTTCTTCCACCTCATATGCAGCATGCCTTTCCTTATTTCTTTATGTGGCTGCCTCTGTCTGTCATTCATCTTAGTCTTTCTGTGATGATGCATAGAGAATAAATTCTTAATTTTAGAAATTATCTTCATTTGTGCTGTGTGTGTGTGTGTGTAGTCTGCGTGTGTCATGGCACAAGTGTTGTGGTCAGAGGATAATGTGTGGGATTCAGTTCTCTCCTACCATGTGGATTACAACTGTAGCCCTCTGCAGCCTTACCCCCTGACTGGCACAGTCTGACAGTGTCAGGTGGACTCCCTGCATTCTCACATGCGGAAGGCCTTGCAAGCAGAGGCAGGTGTGTAGAGAGAAGCCTTCCTGCCTGCCTGGTTCCAGAGCTGCATCAGTCCCAAATGAACACATAGGAGGTTATATTAATTATTAAGCTGTTGGCTTGCTTGTTTCTTACTGGCTAGCTCTGACTTAAGTATTTATCCCATAATTGTTTTTTTTTTATTTTTTGTTTTGGTTTTACGAGACAGGGTTTCTGTGTATTGTTTTGGAGGCTGTCGGTCCAGCCTGGCCTAGAACTCACAGAGATCCGCCTGCCTCTGCCTCCCGAGTGCTGGGAGTAAAGGCGTGTGCCACCACCGCCTGGCTATTTATCCCATAATTGTTAATCTAAGTATTTCTCTTACCGGAGAAGTTTCCGGGCTTCTTATCCCTATGGCGGTTACATCTTGACTCTCTGTGTTTCTCCTACCCAGAGTCCTCCTGGACTCCTAGTCCCACCTACCTTGCTTCCCTATTGGCCAACAGTGCTTTATTGACATATACACAGGACTTCCCCCATCACAGGTGCTTAGGGAGATCATAGGAGCAAGTGAAAGATTTGATGATCAGGACTAGATCCAGGGGAAGAATGATCACATGGATCTTTGTTTAAGATAAAGAATAAAGGGGTCAGCATGACATAGGGGTGTGGTGACAGATATCAGTATGAAGGGAAGGAAGGAGAGGCACTTTGGCGGGCAAAGGAGTCAAGGGAAGTATTGGAAACACCCAGAAGTTAAATCGTGCTTGATAAACTTCAAGAGTTGCCAGTAGAGGAAGAAATTTCCTCTGTGGTGAGTTTTCCTCGTGTTCATGCAATATTTTTAAGTTATCTGCATAGATGTTTCCTGGTGTGAATCAAGTAACTTATGACTTCAATAGTGAGTGACTGCATCTTGTCCTAGACCCTTCTGGAGACAGAGGAAGGAGAGGACAGATGCCCAGACCTTTCTGGCAGGGTCTGGGTGGTGCAGCATTGCTGGATGTAGGGGAGGCTCAGTGCCACTACAGGTGTCTCAGTGAGACTCATGGTTTTCCCTACATTCACCTTTATTTGCGAAGAATAGAGGGGATGACAGTTCCCACTATGGGTTGATGTCAATCATGGCTTCTAAAACTGTGCTTCATGCACCCTTACAGGGTCAGAAAACTGAACAGAAAGACTAAGAACATTTTTGTCATACAGATAGAATTCTGAATTCACAGTGAGGAAAAATTAATTTAAAATGAAGTATGCAATGAACCTGAGGTATCCATGACATTCCACACTCATGCTGTATCTTGTGACTTCTTGCAGCCTTGGTCTCCAACACACAGCATGAATTGTTTGCACTGTGCACGGCACAGCATCATAGAAAC
Source organism: Mesocricetus auratus (assembly GCF_017639785.1). Lineage (NCBI taxonomy): Eukaryota > Metazoa > Chordata > Mammalia > Rodentia > Cricetidae > Mesocricetus > Mesocricetus auratus. The sequence continues at coordinate 108,119,870 of NW_024429266.1, forward strand.
ACAGCTGACACTGCCTGAGATGCCTTGGCTCAGACTGCTTGTCCTAGGCTTTGAGCTGCCATGTTTAACTGTACTTAAAAGCTTTCTGCTCTTACAGAAACATAATGGTTTTAACATGGAAAATAAATACTTGAATATCTTCCCGCCCTCATTCTCAGTATATCCATATTAAATTGCACAGTTTAAGATTTGTGATAGTGTCATGTTTGACTTTTTAAAAATTGTTTGAGTTGCTGACTTGAGTTTCATTAAAAATAATCTTTCAGTGAATTTTGGCTGGGATTAGAACAGCATTTCCAGCAATTTCTGAAATGGCCCTAAGCATACTTCTGCCATTATGTTCTACATATTTATGTGAGGCAGCATTCTTCACACTGGCAATTATAAACCCGGAGTATGTATCAACTCTAAAATGTTAATGATGCCCTGTCTCCCACAACACCGAATACTCAGCTAAGATTCAATTCTTCATGTAAAAATAAATAAGCACATCTCTCATCCCTGTGCAGATTTGATTTTTTATTAAATGATGAATTCAGGTGTATGGCAAAGAACTGTTTTAAAATAAAAACTTCTTGCCGGGCGTTGGTGGCGCACGCCTTTAATCCCAGCACTTGGGAGGCAGAGGCAGGCAGATCTCTGTAAGTTTGAGGCCAGCCTGGTCTACAAGAGCTAGTTCCAAGACAGCCTCCAAAGCCACAGAGAAACCCTGTCTCGAAAAACCAAAAAAAATAATAAAAAATAAAAATAAATAAAAACTTCTTTTTCTTATTGTTTTTGAGACAAGCTAGTCCTGAACTAGTCACTCTAGATCAGACTGTCCTGGACCTCGCTCTATAGCCCTAGGTACCCAAACACCCACAGTGACTCTCCCAACTGCTGGGAGTATGAGCATGAGCCACCATGCCTGGCTAAAAATAAATTTATTATTTGTTATCATTAAAATGTTTAATCTGTATACCAATTTCATATGCCTATATTCTTGTGGTGGTGATGGTGGTGGGGTCACATAAAACTGTCTGCGATGACAGGTTGGTAAAAAATGTAAGAAGCTCAGCAGTAGATCTGGAATTACCGATAACCCTCTAACCTCTGCAGAGCTCTAAGCTTGCTACCAGGAGGCAGTCTTGTTAGGCTCTGGCCCTTGGCCCATTGTGGTGAGATTTCAGAGGGGAGCTGGAGGGCAGCCTGTGTTTGGAACCTGCTGCTAAAGGAGAGGAGAGAAGATGACGGAGCACAGGTCTGAGGTTAGCACTCAGGGGAATTGAGGCAGGTGTGATGTCAGTGAGAGGGAGCCGCTGTAAGAATCCTAATGCAATAAGGTGAGCTTCTTATGACAGGATCCCTGCCCCCCATCTCCATCAGAACGTCAGGATTTTAGAAGGAATCCCATCTCAAGGACTGTTGTCTTACTAAATCACATTGGGCTTCCATGGTCTAGTCAAGTGAATACTAGGAGGTATTCCCTTAATGAATGACTAGGAATGTCAGAATAAACAGCAAGCTTTTGTGTGCAGAGGGCACAAAATACTGGAGAGGCTCCCCCTTGATTTATATCCTGGGCAGCTGTCTTCGGGTTCATGAACAGGTTCACCTGCTGCCTGGTGTTGAAATTCTAAGAATGATTCTTCCTCAGGACCCCCATAGCTATTATAATGCTAGCTTGTAAGATTCCTGGGGTTCAGAACTTTATTCCATCATCAATAACTCTTGCCCCATAATTCACCAGAGATATGCCCTCTGGCAAGGACTCCATGGCAGCCTCTCCGTGCTTAATCAAAGTCATCCACTTGTACCACAAATCTTGGGTGAATATTTTTCTTTGATGCCAATGTGTTCCTTTTCTTCCATGACACCACCTAGGCAGTCTCCCCATCCTGTTTTACAAAATGTTCCTATGAATTTCAATATTCTCTCCAAAGTTAAACATTGTCCCAGGAAGGAAGGGGGCACTCACCAGTCTCGGGTGGTAAACAAAGGATCACCTAAGTGGAAAAAAGAGAAACTTTCCTTAGGAAGCCCTTGGGGGCCCCTAGCCACAGTATGAAGGGGTGAACAGTTGCGGGGGTAGGATACTCTGACCAGCCAATCTGCAGAAAAGAAAGTGATGCTGGCCTGTTGCGTGGCAGGCAAGCTGCATGGACAGCTCCAGCATTGCAGGTTTCATGAGCCCTCACTCATGTTGGGTGGGCTCCCTGGTCATGTAGCTGCTGTACAATAATCTCTGATCCTTGTAAGTAACCCCTTACCCATTGTTAGGAGGCCAGTGAAGACTCATTGGTTCACGTGGCGGTTTGAATAGGAATGGGCCACAGAGGCTCATATATTTGAATGCTTAGTTCTTAGGGTGTGGTTACTAGACTTGGATTAGGAGATGTGGTCATGTAGGAGCAGGAGTGGCCTTACTGGAGGAAGTGTGTCAATGGGGGTGGGTTTCAGGGTTTCAGATGTTCAAGCCCGGCACAGTGTCTTGCTCTTCCTAGTACCTGCCAATCTGAATGTAGAACTCTGGCACCTGCCTGCATGCTGCCATGCTTCCTGCCATGATGATAATGGACTAAACCTTTGACACTGTAAGTCAGACCCAACTAAATGTTCTCCTTTATAAGAGTGGCTGTGGTCATTGTGTCTCTTTACAGCAATAGAACACTGACTAAGATAGTTCACCTATCTGGACATTGGTGCAATTACTTGGGTCTATTGTGTGCTCCTTTTCTGCGATGAGTAGGGTGTGTGTGTGTGTGTGTGTGTGTGTGTGTGTGTGTGTGTGTGCATGTTGAGTCTCTCCAGGAAAATTCTGTCACCCAACACCTCTACTTATGTTTCCCTAATGATCTCATATGTCCTTTTTGGTGGGTTAGAATGTCAGAGCAGCTTGCAAGTTTTGATCATCTATTCCCGTAAGAGCTGTCTAGATTTTCTGAAGTTCTGTGAGCTTGTGAGATGCCTTCAACCTCAGCATCCTTCACCATGCTGGCCAGATAGAGCATCCCAGGATGTGTGTGTGTGTGTGTGTGTGTGTGTGTGGTGTGTATGTGTGTGTGTATGAAATGCTTAGATAAGGCAATGGTCCACAGCTCTGCTACCCCTAGAATAAGGCTAGGATCACGAGAGTGAGCTCTGCAAAAAATACTTTTTGTTGTTTTCGCAGGGGGAGACACATGGAAATACCACCATGAGCCACACAGGTATTTATCCAAGACACACTTGCATAAAAATCACAGCTCAAATACGCAGAAATTCTGAATAGGAAGAACAAATACTGCTTTTCTAAATTCTTAGTTGCAAGATTAAATTGAGCCTCAGAGTGGTTGAGTGATGGCCAAGGGCATGTGGGTGATGCATGATCATTCTTGACAAGGTATTGACAGCTCTCAGCTTGGACCGACTGCCTTTTTCCAGTGAGGCCCATGCTGTATGCCTTGTTGAGTGAAGACTGACAGATGCACATGCATAGGTACTTAAAATGTGGCTCCCTGGCCGTTCCCCCAACAGTTGGTGGGGTGGAATCATTTGAATGTGGGCTTAAGGAACAGGTGCTAACAGGAAAAATGAAGTGATGAGATGCCTTCCGCTATCCTTCACCAGAAAACAAACTTCTGGCAGCTAATGAAGTAAACGTGGAGGAGCCTTGCCCCTCCTGCTGAATGACACCTCGCTTTGGGCAAGCAGGTAAACTCCAGGAGAGTGCCTTTCCCATCTACACTTAAAAAGTTTAGCACATGAATAATTGAGCAGCTTCCTGGCACACTCACTATTTATTTGTTTGCCTACTCAGGGCAGAAAAAGGAGGGAAGAAACATTTTGAAAACAAGCTGTGCATTAGCTTGGAGTTGATGAGTGGTGCCGTAATTATATTTGCAAAGGAGTTTATTGGTATGTCTTGTTATTTTCTTGTTGATACACTGAAGTGTACTATAACATCAAAATAAGAAGGAGAAAGAGACCTGTCTGCTTGATACACGTGTGGGCGACGGATTAGAACCTGCACAACCCTGCCTGCTCCCCTTTGCAGTCTTTATACAGTGCTCAGTCCACGGCCTCATTAAAGTGAGTTTTTACAGTCAGTGCTTTTCTCAGTCAGGGCCAGAAGAAGACATGGAGTTATGCTGGTACCCAGTGCTCAGTAACAGTTTTAGCACTGAAATGTTAGCAGCACTGGTCTGGTTAAATCTGAGCTATGTGCATAAAGAGACAACACCTTGCATCTTTTCCTCATCTAGTGAGGCTAGGAAGAAGGACCTCACTCCTAGAGCTCCCACTGCCTGGTTCCCTTAGGGTTCTCTGGGGTCGTCGGCTTGATGGTGAATTAAAGGCCACCTTTGTGGGAATGAGAATGGTTTTCAGTAATGATAACAGACAAGCTTACTATACATACATACATACGTACATACATACATACATACATACATATGAAAAAAATGGGTGAAAGGAAGAGAGGCCTGTCCTCCTATGTTGACTGTGGCATGGTTCATAGAAGTGTTAGCCCAGTTGTTTTCTCTGCAGGGGTGTGTGTTAAAACAGAGATCTGGTCCTAACTTGGGCCTTTAACAAGCAGAGTTAAATAGAAAAGTCTAGACATTAAACACTGTTGGCTTTATCACTTTTGCCATCACATTCTTCTTACTTCCTCCATTTCACACCTACAGTCTGTATATGCATCCATCTATCCGTCCATCCGTCCATCCATCCATCCATCCATCCATCCATCCATCCATCCATCCACTAATCCATCATCACCCACCCTCCTGTCTCTTTGTCCCTCATCATCTCCAGTACTGTTGGTTTCCCACTGATGTCTCAGTCAATGCTTGCTTCTCTTCTCTACACAGGTGCTACCTCCCACTAAGTCAGCATGGAAGCATGTGATAGCTTCTTCACCTTGACAGCTAGATCTTTGAGAGGCATGAAACACTGACAGGTGAGGACGCAGGTTTTCCCATCAACCATGCTTTAAAGCTGTATCTGACTGCCTTCACCCCTACCACCCTGTGTCACCCTCTTGCCTTCTGTATCGTGTGTGTGTGTGTGTGTGCTCGCGTGTGTGTAGTTACAGACACACTTCACATTTTTCTTACCCTCTGAGGTTAGATCAGTTGGCTGAATACAGAGGAGGGAGAAGGAATGATTGATAGGTGTTTGCTCAAAGACACTGGTCCTGGCCACCCCTGATTCTTGCTCCTACCTCCATTCCTGGTCCTAGCAGTGGCTCATCCCAGCAGGAGGTCAGCTATGCTGGGCAGTCCCCTGTCCCCACTCCAGCTCCAGGCAGGTACACCATGTCTTCTTTTTGTCCCACTGTCCTGTCTTCTCTCTGGCGATTGCCCCTTGCATTTCAGCAGGGGCCTAACTTCTGCGCAGTGTGCCGTTGCAAACTCTTCCTAGAATGCCATTTGGACAGGCCTTCTGCTCCCAGCCAGGTCTTGTATGAATGGCAATCTATGTAAATAAAGCAGCAACAGAAAATACACCTATTTTGAAAACTATACCTATGTGACTTAAATAAGAAAAAAAAAGGCATGAAGGAATAGCTTGTGAGACCCTAATCATCTAAAGCTGTTGCCTTGGTGAACACTAGTTCATTCTTTCAGTTTCAAGGGGTTGTTTCTTTAAAACCACTGGGAATCTGGGCTGTGCATTTCCAGGTTCTTTGTGTCTTCTTCAAGGAACTGAAGTAAATGTAAACGGATTTTTAAGGAAATTTTATCCAAAGCAAACAATCATACGGTTAAGAAAAGAATATGCTGCCAAGAGTGACATCCGGTCACATGAGTGAAGGCACTCAAGGGTCCTGATAACTGTTTGGGGCTTCACTTTATGGAATTCAGGAGGAGTTTATTTACTAAGGGGCATAGTGGGGGGTGAGTCCCTATTTTGATTGACAGATTTGTATGTATGCAATCTTTTGCTCCCTGCCTGTGTCCCTTCCCAGTATATGTCTTATTTCAGTCATATACTAGTGCAATAGGGATGTATATAAATATAAAATGGCACACTGTATTTTTTTCTCTAAAAGTTCTTTCATAGGAGACATTTTGCTTCCTGTGGTGGTTTGAATGAGAATAGCCTCCATAGGCTCATATGCTTGAATGATTAGTCCCTGGTTGGTGGAACTGTTTTAGGAAGGATTAGGAGGTGTGGCCTTGTTGGAGGAGATGTGTCACTGTGGACAGGCTTTGGGGATTTCAAAATCCCCTGTCATTCCCAGTGATTCTCATTCTCTCTCTCTCTCTCCCTCCCTCCCCCCCTTCTCTCTCTCTCTCTCTCTCTCTCTCTCTCAGCTGTTCCTGCCACCACTATGCCTATGCTCTACGATCATGGACTCTTACACCCTGAAACTATCTATCTATCTATCTATCTATCTATCTATCTATCTATCTATCTATCGATCTCCTTTGTAATAGTGTTGATCACAGCAATAGAAAGTAACTAAGATATGGCTTATACACTCAAAGTCGGTCTAGGATGTATTGCCTATTGCCTTCCACACCCAGGTATGTTTTAAAAAATATTTGAAAAGAAACTAACTGTAAAAGGGAATTTCTTTAGTTGCCATGGGGAGGAGAAACTTAATCTGTTGTTTGGAGTGGTATGTTTGTTCAGGTTGGTACAGATGAGAGTCCTAGATTGCCAGTGTGTTGCTGGATGCATTGCTTTAAGAAAGGTGCATGTGCAGAGTACATGCAAACGAGATGGACTTCTTCCCATGTCCCAGGAATGCTTGGAAAGGTGCAGAGAGTGCAGTGTGGGTGACTGACAGGGACCTGAGCTTCTCAGCTAAGCATGGTGCAAGGTCTCTAGGAAGGAGCGGGCCAGGGCAAGAGCCGGTGTAGGTGTACGTCCTCTGCTTGCCACACCATGACCTTCTGCAAGGACGGGGTGGTGTGCTGGAGTGCGAGATGCCGAGGAAGGTCGAACTGGAGCCAGGTGGACAGGAAGGACAGCAGACGGCCCGGGGAGCAGAGGACTCTCTTGTCACCACAGCCTGCAATTAAGGTGATGTTCCCTTCCTGAGGACGCCCTTCTGCTTCCCCCTTCTTTGGAGAAGGAAGGAAAATATGGCCATTCTTGCCTCTGTGAAAGCCCATTATTAAGACCAAAGTTACCTGGAGGAAGTAATTGTTACTTTTCAAAAAATACGCAAAGATGAAAATGAAGGTGAAATTTAGGTTTCTGCAATTTAGAAAATGAGTGGTGGTGGGGGGGAGTTAATCTTCCTTTATGTTGACTCCTTGTCACTTCGAGTTGCTCCTGAACTCTAAAGGAACATTCCAGTACTGATATTTATATTAACTCTCGGTCACCCTTAGTGTGTGTTACTTGATCTTGGGATGGGTTCTTCCACCACCTCTGCTTCCCAATGGGAACAGAGTTAGGCAGCTTTAAAGGTGCTGGGTGGCCCACACAGCCTTCCCTGCTTCTGTCTCTGCCTCAGTATTTTACCTTTCCCTCCCTTGCTTTCCCTCTGCTAGCTCCTCTCCCCCCATCCTATGCTCACTCATAGTGGCCCCAGGATTGGAAATGCTTCCAGCATAGCATCAGCTCTTGGCATCTCTCTCTTACTCTCAGCAAGCCCAGAGCTCCAGAAACGGAAAAGGAATTGTGGGAAAGAAGGTTCCTGAGCACTAGCTGCATGAAAACAGGATCCATGGTTCACTGAGAGACAGAGAGAGGAAAGAGGGGGGAGAGGATGAGACTGAGGTGTATAAAACAACAGAAAGGCTGTTTGGGGGGGAACAGTGTGATTTTAAGTTCACACAGAGAAGCTTTAGACAATCCCGGGCTTCCTCTGGTATCCCCCACCAACCCCGTGGCCTCCAAGCTGGCCTGTGAATCTTTCCTGAGAGCCTCCTGCGCCTGGGACCTGGGGTTAACACATGTGATGGAGGAGGATGGTGCTGGACCTTGGTCACATATATGCTTTTGAGAATGAGGGCTTAGAAACAGGGGGAAGGACAGTGTAGGCTGAACACTGATGCCTGTGCCTGAGCCCAACATCATGGGGTGTTGATGACCGTTCCAGTCCCCGGAGCAGAGGATGCTGGGAATGGATGAGCACCTACACTGCTCCTGGAGTCATCTCCAAAGCTGACAGGATTTTCAGCTTTCCTAACAGTGCTGTGGATTATCCATGAGCCCCATTCCACAGACCAGAGGAGGACGGAGGCTCCTTGTGCACTTGCCTGATGTCACGTGACCGTCATGTGTCAGAACTCAACATGTTCTAATGGACAAGTTGCTGCTTCTCCCAGAACCCATACTCATCCGGGAGCCACCCAGCACTGGGTTAGCCCCAGGTGGGAGTGGGGGCACTAGGGGGGCTTTGTGAACTGTCCTTTCTGTTTCCCACAGCCCCATCCCCAGTGCCATGGCTCCCGGGTGATGGGTTTTGAATTTCAGACAAGGGTAGGAGTTGGCAATGGAGAGTCCAAGGTTCTACATTTCATGTTTTCTCGTCCTCCCTCAAGATCCTCCCTGAACTCCTGTGTGACAGACGAGCCTGTGGGGGTGGAGTGCTCACTGCTCACAGAGGCTGCTGTTGATAGGTCCTGAAACTCAAGCCGGTGACTCTGCCTCCATTGTCAGGAAATAGCTAAAAATAGTTGCCCTTTGTGGCCTGGTGAAAAGCACCCAGACAGGGAAGGCATCCAGGCCGCACACTCTGACAGGAAACCTTCGGTGCCCAGTTTCTGGCCTGTGTTTCAGTCCTCAGTGACACTGATTCTCAACTAAGGTTGAAACCAGGGCAGGAATGTCACTTGGTAGAAAGAGAAATGATGAAGCCCATAACAGTTCCCGGAGTCCCAGTGTTCAGCCTGCCTGGGTGACTCAAGCACCAGAGGAAACTTTTCCCAGAAGCTCCAGGGTGAAGCTGCTGGTCCCAGTGAGGCTTTAGGGCCTCGAGGGCTCTGCTGGTGAATGTTGCCCTGACACTAGGGTGCACCTGTGCATCCTAGGCTGTACCCAAAGGATGGCACCCTGACCAGAGGAGGCACTCCCTCAAGGAACTTAGTCCTTGGTGAGAGGCTTCTAACTAAGCCAGGTCCACAATGCCAGGCACCGGTGACCTCTGAATGAGATACAATCTGGGGATACCCTATGACGAGTGGGTGATGAGTGTCCTAGGAGTGTTTGAAAAGGCTGGTCAGTTGTTAAGATCTTTGAACCAGAAATGCAGTGGCAGGTGGACCCAGTGATGGGCAAGGCTGGAGGAGAATGGAGGGAAAGGCTGAACCAATAGACTGTGGATAAAGAGAGGACTTGGGTACCTGGGACCAGGTAGGAGGCTCCAGGTGTGTGCAGGCTGGGGCAATGATGTTTGGTGTTACTGCCACCCTGAACAGGGTACTGGCTGCACAGACTCTCCCCTACTGTGATTCAGATCATCTCTCGCTGCTAAGAGCTGTGTCAGTGGGAAGGAGGCAGCAGAGGTCAAGGGTGAGGCAACTGGAGGCTCTACAGCAAGATCCAACTTTGATCATTGCCACCATGGAAACCAAACATAGTCAGCCAATATGTCCATGAGGGTGATGGGCATGCACGTATGTAGTTGGGCTTAAATGGGATATTTGAGAGAAAAAAAGCAAGAACAAAGAGTTGACTTTGCATCTCTGCTGGGCTAAGGCCTAGTCAAACTCATTCTCCTGCCTGGACCCTGCAGCACATCTGGGAGATGCTCTTGCTGGGTCCCAAGTCCTTAGGAAAAGCATGTTTATTTCCCTATTTTAGAAATTAATATCCATCATAAAAATTAGGAAAATACAGAAAAGTCAGCAAAGTAGCTGCTGTTAATTACAGCCAGTTTTATATTCACTTTAAAAAGCCAGAAGGAATAATAGGGAGAAAATATGATAAAACAGTAAGAGATAAAGAATGGCCACTGTTATGACCATCATTTTATGGCTGCATATTAGTCCCATAGAATTGATATATTGTGGTTGATTAAAAATCCACCTCAGTGTTGTATATTTAAATTACATCTAAGTTTTTCCAATTTTTTTAAAACAGAGTAATTACATAGCTTTCCCCTTGCTTACAATACTCTCAGAATCTCTGGCTTTATTCCCCCCAAATGCCATCACTGAATGAAAAAGGGCTACTAATTCGTAGGCTCTCAATGCTTGTCACCAAAGAAAGTGCTGGTTTATGTGAGAGCCCAGGGCTGATTTGCAAAATAGACAATGGGGCTGCTGGCTCATCTTCATTGTGCACTTACCAAGGAGACACACCCCTGGGGGTCCACTTTATGCAGAGTGTAGGTAGTGGCATCCCGTGGGCTGGGGTCCCAGCTGGAATAAAGTGACCAAGCAGAAAGCTAGCAGAACACAGCATTCACCTTTCTCTGCATCCAGCTGTGGGTGTGGCCCCGACCTCGGGCCGCCACTGCCATGCCAGCTCCATGATGGACTGTACTCTCGGAGCTTAGTCAAAGCGACGCTTCCTCTCCTAAGTTGCCTTTGTCAGCTGTTTTGTCTCAGTCACAAGTAAAGTCACTAATACTCAGGGCCACCCCTGGGCAGCCTGCTAAGTTTGCACACATGGGTCTTAGGGTGGTACTCAGTGGGACAGGCGAGGGAAGGAGAGGAACCAAGATCCAGATATGAGGAGAAGTGGGGAGAAGCCGGTGTGTCCAGAGGTGTCCCCGTGATACTGTCCCCCTTCACCCCAGAAGGACAATGTCCTCAGATGCGAGGATACAGACGAGGGTCTGGCTGCTCCCTGGAGAACTGAGCTCCATTTACCTTCAGTGGGAAATGTTTAGAAGGGTGTGGAGATTATTCTCAGTTTCTCTATGTGTGTGTTTCCACAGCAAGGTGAACTGGGTGTTTACTGTGCTGCCAGAATTAGCTTTGTTACTAAAATACAGTCAAAGGCTCTTGACTGGGAGTGATACCTCCATCTGGAGATTTTCAAAGACAAGCAAGGTACAGCACATTTTCCACTTAGGGATTGGGCTTTTGGTTCAGAAAGATGAATGGCAGAGGTACTGATACCGGGGGATCCACTCTGGTGATTACCCTAGGCTGTCATCTTTAGGGTCTGTGAGGCGGTTTCTGGATTGGGTTAACTGAGGTGCAAAGACACACACTGAACATGAGTGACACAATTCCATGCTCTCCTGAAAGACTAAGGATTTGTTGTAGGCTACTCCAGGGAGCAGCACCGATCCTCACCTGGTCCCTGCTGCCACTGACGTTTCCAGTCTCCTGTCTGCTGCGCCTATTTGTTGGATATTCAGTTTAACACACGTCAGAAAAAATGTTACACTAGAGAATGGTGGGATGGCGGGCGACAATGACTTTGGCAATTTTCAGCATTTTTCATTTTGATGCTGAAATGGCTTTGGCTGACTTACTTTCGCAGGGGCTGTGGAGTACAGGAGGGGAGCCAGCTACGCCCCCAATCTGAAGGTCACGGCTCAGGTGGACAGGATACTTGTGGTGGTGGATCACTGTGCTCTCTTTCCCCACGAGCCCACCTTATTGGCCCCTCCCATCCTTGTCTGGGCTCCTTATCCAGCTCCACCATCTTTCTCCTCAGCTCCACCGCCATTCCAGGGAGCCCCCGAGCCTTTATTTCACCAGCCAGTGCCTCCACTTTCTCCTCAGGACAGTTTCCTTCCCGCGTCTCTCTGATGGTCTCTTACTTGTGTCTTCCAGCATTGCTCACCTTCTTTGTTAGGACGCACCATGCAGCCTTGTGCTGCCTGTATCACAGACACTGTTTTCCAACCTCATGCAAGCACACTAAGCTGGGGGACCCCGAGGGCAGGGTCTGGACCCCTTTTGTTTGCCTTCGGAGCTCTGCACAGCCTGGAAAATATCCCAGGTGCCCCGAGAGAAGAGTTCACGCCTTGTTTGCGTTTGCGTGTTTCTGTACCCGGCAAAGGGCTCAGTTCATACTGAATGGCACACTCACTGAAGTCCTGAGCTGCTGCAGAGCGGCACATGCCTCTTGCCACTTGGGGGATTTCAGTGGATCCAACAAGCGTGTGTTTGACGGTTCTGCATTTTCTATGTTTGTGACATGTTAACTGTGTTTATGTATGTATGTGTGTGTGTGGCATATGCTTGCTGTGTGTGTATGCTAAGTGCGTATTTGCCATCATGTGTGTATGCATACATTTGTTGCTTATGCTGGGAGTTTTATCCTCTTTGCCGTGCACTAACTCCCATAGACTGCATCGTGGATCCCCTCTTAACTGTGTGCTTAGGGCGGAAGCACAGTATTCCTGATACTCTGCTTTCAGCAGCCCTGACAGTTGTGTGCTCAGGAGCTTTGAGCCTGGGAAGTGCTGCTTCCTGGCTGCTCTATGCGGACACTGCCTTTGTTTCCTTTGCCTCTCCATCTAGCCAACCTGTTCTCTCTAGAACTTAGAACTCCACCTTGCAACACCTCAGTCAAAGGCAGCGTCTGTGCGGCTGGCTGTGTGAGGCACGTTCTACCAAAGGAGCAGTTCACAGCCACAGGGCATTCACCCGAGCAATCCTAGGCAGACTGCTGGCACAGCATCACAGGAGTCACCCTGGATGGTCTTTTGGCCACACAGTGAGTGGCATTGGCTGGTGTGTAGATGGGCACACAGCATCCTCGGTGGCTCGTCTCTCGGGCTTCAGGTAAGATGGCAGGTACCTTTCCCTCAGCATACTTCCCTTGCTAGACCTCCTGATTTTCTCTCTGGGTGGGATAGCACAACACAGTATTGAAGGTTATTTCCTGGGGGAATGACTAGGAAGCATTTAGACTATTCTTTGAGAAAGATATATGATCTGAAGAGAGTTGGCTTCAAATAAAGAGTGATTTTGGTATAGTATCACAGTTTATAATTTGTGCTGGGGAGGTGATGGGCACCAGGGACTATAAGTCACCATCTCCCTGTGTGAGAGAACTGCCATGGAACATATCTATTTGTGTGCCTGTCTTAGTTATTTTCCTGTAGATGGGGGAAAATGTCCTGACAAATGCAACCTCAGGGAGAGAGGGCTTGTTCTGGTTCACAGTTCCAGGGCGAGAGGGTTTGTTCTGGTTCACGGTTCCAGGGCACAGTTCCTCATACTGAGGAAGTAACTGTCAGCTAGATCTGGAGATGGCTGGGGACACTGGGGTGACTGTAGAGAAAGATGGATGCCTTCATTTATTCCAGGTCCCCAGCCACAGGATAGTGCCACCCTCATTTGAGCTGCTTCCCACTCCTCTTACCCAATCAAGACAGGCATGGCCAGAGGGTTGTCACCTTGGTGGCTGACAACCCATTTGAACCACCCCTCTCTGTCAGTGTACTTCCGGGAAACTACGCTGCTTGGCTTCATTTCTCTCAGGGACCCCCCACTCCCTGCTCTTCGTTGCATCCTGTTGGCTGCCTTTCTAATCCTAAATCCACATGTGGGTGGATTTACAGACTCGTCCTCAGAACAGTGTGTTTTAATCTGATGCCAGGCGTAACACTCTGTCAGATAAATTTCCTTTGTCTGATACTGTTTTGTCACCAGGCATTTACAGACAGAAGTCCCTGGGGAATGTTGGAATCGATGGCATTAAATGTTAAGAATGACAGCCACTCAATTTCATGCGGAACAGCAGTAAGTGGCAAAGGTGATTAATTATACAAAGCACGTCTCCCATGAGTAGTCACTGTTCAAGCAAGCTGCCTATCAGGCTGTGACAAGGAGGGGTGGAGAGGTAGAGAGAGCCACCATGCTTTCCTCAGGTTCAGCTGGGGTCGGTGAGAAGATGGAAGAAAATACTAGAACTCTTGCCTTTGGGACTGGGTCCATGTGTTGCTGAGGACGCTTCCTTCCAGCTTCCAAGCTTTGTCTGTGTCAATGGGTTAGGATGGTCATCACTGTTCAGGCACCCTGCACACAACTCGAAGCAAATCTGACATTGCTTTTAGCTTTTCCCTTTAATGTTGTTGTAAGTGCACGGACATTTGGCCTGCAGGTGTGTTTTTGTACTGTGTACATGCAGTGCCTACAGAGATCAGAAGAGGGCGTCAGATCCCCTGGGACTGAAGTTACATATGGTTGTGAGTCATCATGTGGGTGTTGGGAGTTGAACCCAAGTCCTCTGAAAGAGCAGGCTGTGCCCTTATAACCACCGACCCATCTCTCCAGGGTGTTATTTTCTCTTTTATTGTTTGGAGAATGTCACACGTGCGTGCAATGTGTTTTGATCACACCCACCCGCACTCCATGCCTCCCAGTTCCTTTTTATTCCCCCATCCATTATTTTCTCCTACAAACTTTACGTGTTCTCTGTGCCCTTATCTAGTGCTGCCGTTATGTGCATGGGTGTAGACCCGTCTACTGGAGCATGGTGGCCATATTCCTAAAGAAAAGCAACACTCCCTTTCTCAGCAGCTGTCTGTTGTCAATAGCTCTGCAGCTAGAGGTGGGTTTATTTGTGGCTCTGGTTTCAGAGGGTAAGACGCCACTGTGGCAGAGGAGCATAGCACAAGCGACAGGCACTGTGTCAGGAACAGGAAACTGAGAGCTGGCATTTTCAAATATGAACGCAAAGCAGAGAGAATGATCCAGAGGTGTGACAAAGCTGTGACCCCTCAAACCCTGACCCTAGTGACAGACTTCCTCTAGCAAGGCTGTGCCATGTAGGCCGCCTCAAACAGCACCGCCAGCTGAGGACCAAGTGTTCAAATGCTGGAGCATTTTTCTTTTCTTTTCCCCCAGAAATAAAAATACTGATTTGGGGTTTTATTATGTGATGCTTCTTTCGAGACTCAAATCCCTGAATTCATCTTTTTCTTTTCCCACACTTTTTGAGGGCGGCCATTTCCCTGATGCTCCTTATTTTGCCTAAAATATTTAATGTGGCAAGCATCAAGGAATCTTTCTTCACTACAAATTTTCTTATAAGATGAGTTTTAAATAGTGTGTATATGTGTCGTGTGTGTGTGTGTGTGTGTGTGTGTGTGTGTGTGCGTGTGTGTGTGCATGCGCGCATGCTCCACCATGGGGAAAGTCTAACATGGACTAACACTACCAATACTGTTGTGTTCTTCAAGTCCTTGGGCAGAAGAAGCTCAGGATGGAAGTCCTGAAGGATGAAGAATTAACGAGAACTCGGTCAGGTAGGACCCATTAAGCAGGAGTGTGTGGCTGGCATAAGACATCGAGGAACCAGAGGCACTCAGGGCTCACTGATCGACTGAAGGCTCACTGCCCAGTCAACATTTACCCTCAATTAAAACATCCCACTAGAGTGAACCAATGTGGTCCTAAAACTCTGAGGCCGGCCTTCTACCTTTTGCCTTCCACTTGACTGGTGTGGGACAGTGTGGTGCTGAGGGAGGCTGGAGGATTTTGAGACCTCTAGAAGCTCAGTCCCCAGATCTTCCATAGCTACAGATTCAGTGCTAATTCCTCATAAAGCCTCCCCTGAAACTGAGCATTCTCCTCCTCCTCTAATATTCTGGGGTCAACACAGCAAGGAGCCTTAGTTTCTTACTGTTAGCACTGATGTCCGGTCTGCAATCATAGTATGGAGTTTTAAACACGTCCTGGGTTCCTGATAAATACTGATAAAATGTATATTCCTTATTACACACATACACACATATGATAAGGAAGGCCTTATTTTCTTCAATAAAAGTGAAAAGCAGGACTGGTGATCCATTTTCTGATTTATGATTGATAGTCTCACGACAGTCACTGGGAGATCTGTTGTTAATGACTGACAGTCTCGGGAGAGTCACTTGGAGATCTGTGGTTAATATTCAGCTGTTGATTTATAACTGTGATCATTATAACTGGGTTCAAGGTCTAGGTTAACATGAAAAAAAACCTAGTCTGCCACTTAGATAGAAAGATTACAGATAATCAAGAATTTTGTAAATCCATAATTGAACTTTTTGCATGTCTATCTATGGCACGCCTGTCTGTATATATGCAAGTTAGTTTGTGCAGAGGGTACATACATGTGAATGCAGGTAAGGATAGAGGGGTGCGGGCATGTGTGCAGAAGCCACAGAAATGTCAGGTATCTTTTTCATCACTCCAGTCTTTCACTTAAACCTAGATGCTTTTCCTGGATAGCCAGCTTGCTGAGGGGATGCTCTGTTTTCGCCTCCTGCATGCTAGGATTGCTGTAGGGTCATTTATACCCACCCAGTATATGTGGCTGCTGGGGATCTGAATGAACTGTGGCCCTCACATTTGCTAGGCAAGCACTTTCCCTACTGAACCGTCTCCCAAGTCCCCATAATACAATTCTTGTTAATGAAAAATATGTAATAGGAATAGTTCCAGAACTGAAAGTCAGAGTGGACAGAACACACAGATCAATCCTGTACAGCCTGCAACTTGGGATGTGTGGGGTCCTCCACACTGCAAGGGACTGAGTGTTCAACCTCACTGGGTGGCTGAGGGGGTAAGGAGACCCACTGGGGAGCTGTAAGGTCCACATCTTCAAAGAGGCTAAATCCACCCTGTGATGCTGGATAGCAAAAAGGGAACCAGAGGCCATTACCACAGATAAGTCATTCCAGAGGCTTATGGCTGCCCTTTCAAACCCAGAACCCTAAGGCGCAAAGTCCTGAGATGGAGACTTACAGCCCTGGACATTCAGGCAGAGACTAACAGCTGTATGATGGACCTAAGTAGCCAGGTCAGAAGCTTACTGCTCTAGGTTTTGAGTGGCAGTGGCTTAGTGCCCAGAAGGTAGTAATAGTGCCCCGAACCCCAGGTTCAGGGCTTAGGCTCTCATTGTTGGAGACTCAATCTACAATCCCCCTCCTCCTGGGTTCTGTGGATTGTGTGTGTGTGTGTGTGTGTGTGTGTGTGTGTGTGTGTGTGTGTGTGTGGTATTAGCTCTTCTGTTTTATTTTCCTGGAGCTTTAACCCTTGCGTGTGTTGTTTCTGGGCCTTTCACGGTCTCTGCTGCCACACAGTCTTCAGCTGCTTCCTAGATGCCGAGTGATCTGGGCCTTCCAGATTTGCCGGTCAGTCCACAGCTGAAGTCCAGCAGCCCACGGTTTATCCTCTTCCACTCTCCCAGCTTGTACTGTGTGAGATAAAGAACACACAGCATGCCATAAAGATCAGCCAGGGGCCGCTTTCGTTGAAGCCTAATGTCGAAGCGCAATGGGAGACATACCTTAGAAGGGAGTTTCCAGAATGACCTGAGGAGGCTGAGGAGCAAGCTGTCAATATGGCCAGGAAATGGGTGTGGTGCGCTTGTGTCCAGACTCCATTTCTACCAACCACAGCACTGAGTATATACAGCCTTCCGTCCTCCAACCACAGGCTTCTTGAATCACGGAGGAGCTATTTCTTCTCTGGCCCGAGTCAGATGTTATAAGATAGAACCGTCTGCAGCTGCTGGAGGTGGGGTCGTGCCGAGGTCACCCAGCGAATAGCCAGAGTGAAATCCACTGGAGTTGGTGTAAAACGCCTGGAGCAGCTGTGACTGGAACAAAGCTCCCTAAGGCAGAATTCGCCGCTTCCCCGGCAGCTCAAGTCTTGACAGCTGGAGTGGTGTTTCATCAGTGTCTACAAAATGTTTAAAGCAGTCTGTCTGCTGTGGAAACAGTCTTTCACTCTCAGCAGGGGGCACAAGGAAGAGTCTAACAGCTATCAATCAAGGTGCTAATAAGCTCCTCCCAACAGTAAGAACTGTAGAAAATTAAAGGCCATTATTTAGAATATATCATGAAAAGATGGAATTCTATACATGTATTCTCAAAAATAGAAAGATAATATAGAATTAATGAAAATTGTATACCTCACATTAATAACCTTAACTATCTTAGGAAACTAAGCAGAATGTGCAACAAGATTTCTGATTAATCTGAAATACCTCAACTTTTTATTTAAAACAGACTAAAAGCAAATAAAATTGTTGACAGCAGGAATATGAGTTGTTTCTCATCATTCACACTATTCTGTATTTTTTGTTTCTAAATTTAAAAATAAATAAGCCAACATTGTGAGAAATGATGCTAAATATTAAAAGGTTGCATTTAACTTTAAAATACTGAATTTAATTAAAATATTAAAAAATCAGGAAGCATGGAGATAAAAGAAGACTGTCTGCTATGTGCTTATTATGAATCCCAGGGGCAAGGAACAGGAAGATTAGTGAATAGGCAGGCCATCGACCTTTTAAAGTGTGAAAGTGGATATTTTTTCAACATTGGTGTAAGACCCAAATCTTGTATAGAAGACATAAACAAAAATCTCTCACTTAGAACATTGTACCCAGAGTACAAAATGAGCATCAGTATGGAAGGTGGCAGTCCTGACATTTATCAAAAAGATGAACTAATAACCCAAAAGGAGAGTAGTCTGTGAGCAGAGCCAAGGTGGACAAGAGTAAAGTTAGAAGAAGGGTAAGAGTCTCCAAAGCCCCTGCCACCCAGAGTCCCCAGCACCTTTGCTAAGCCCTTCCTGATTGTGACCAGAGAAGTAATGCTGGCAGAGGCTGCTATCAACAGACCTGCTGTGGACCTGCATGGACTCCTGCAGAACACCATTTGGAAGAAGGAAATTAAAGTTGGAAGCTGTAAGTGTGAAGGCAGAGCTTCCTCAGAGATTGAAAAGTTTCTAGTCTGTCTGTATTCTAGTTAGAGAGGGGAGGCACATGGGGTGGGGGCTCCTTATGGCCATTGGAGACTGTCCTGGGCTTATCCTGGGCATGTGGCTTGATGGCTGTCTCTTCTCAGTTCCCCTATGGCCATTGGGATGCAATGGAAATCCATGTCTTCACACTCACTCTAGAGGGAGTGGAAATGCAAAGGACTGTTATGTTGCCCAGCATCGACCCCAGTCTTTGCATCGCCCAATGATGGATTCTAGGTGCTTCTTGGTTTTCTTGGCCTTCAGGTTCTTAGCAAAGAGGAATATAACCACCCTTTGTCATGTGACCCCACTGAGCAAGAATCCTATGATCACCCTCTAAAATCCTTCTATTAATTGTCAGCAGAGAACTAAAGGAAATGGATTCAAGCCAATTTCTAAGATTAAGAGGTGAACAAGGACTTGACACTTCACTCATTTAAAGTTGGGCAGGCAGGGAATATTGGAAAACAATTAGAAGGTGTCCTTCTTAGCTTTAGCTACCAACTTTGACTTAGAATTTTCTGTGAAGAGAATCTTCATGAATTGCCTAGACCAGACTGCCCTATAGGCATGTCTGTGGGGGTTGTTTTGATTGTTAATTGATATGGTGGACCCAGCCACTGTAGGTGGCTCCATTCCCTAAGCAGGTGGCCCTAAACTGTCTAAGAAAGCCTGCTGAGCATAAGCTTGCTAGCCACATAGCAGGCGACATCTCCAATAGTTCCTGCCAGGCTCCGTTGGCCCTAGAGTGAGTTTCTTGGTCTGAGGTAATTCTCTATGGATCAGCAAGCAGGCTGCCTTCAGATTCCTGCTCTGAGTTCCTGCCTTGACATCTCTCCGTGATGGGCTCTGACCTGGAATTGTCAGTCAAATAAAGCCTTCCGTTTTGGCCAAGGTATTTTATGACAGCCACAGAAATGAAACCACCGCAGGAGGGCTATACTCCTTAATCCTGTGAGATAGGGAGGGGCAGGTGCCTGGTTGCCTGAAACAGGAGATATAGGTGGGGGGTATGCCCTGAGCTGGGATTTAGAACACAGAAGCATCACTCACTTTGAGAATGTGACCCAATACACAGTAAGATGGGGCCAGCACACTAGCTACTCATTGTTTCCTGGGGATGGAGAGAAGGTACAGAGGTAGCAAGGGACAGAGCCTTCCCTTTCATGGGGGCAGTGTGTCCCAGAGCAGAGGAAAGATGGTGAGCTGAGCTCTCAGAGGTCTCGTACAGAGAGTGACTGGGAGCTATAGATGTAACACCTTTTGTGTTTACATATTTCAAGACCTGAAGTAAGTCTGGGTCTAGTCATTCCACCAAACCAGCCCTATTTATTTCCTGTTCATTGTTTTGTGCTTCCTTTGTGTAATCAGTAGCACTGCTGAGCACTGGTGATGTCCAGGGCTGTAGAGAGGATCTGATTTTAGCATACTCTGATCATGAGCCCTGGAGTGCTCTGGCCCAGGGAAAGCTAGTCTCACTGCTCTTAATAAATAATCCCCAATATCTTCTTGTGGTAGAATTGCTTCCACGGAACTATCTAGTGTGCACACTTGTTTTTAGTGTCAATAATAGGCCAGTTTCTAATTCACTTGGGGTTGCTCTAAATGAGATAACCCCCAGTTATTCCACGAACTGGTCATTCTTGAAGTATTGTAGAGAATGTAGCCAGTAGTTAGAAAGCCCTCCTCCTGTCTACAGTATTTACGGCTTACTTGTCTTCCTCTAAATTAGCTCCAGAACCCACAGGTACCTGACCCAGGGAATCATCTGATTCAGAGGGTTAAGTCCCATGTTTACAGGAGACATTACTGGATTTCTTTTCCTTTTTGATTTTATTTTGACAGGGCATAACATGAATCCGCTAGTTCGTTTTTCCTTTCTGGCTTGCAGTGTCTTTTTGCTATAATCTGTCTCTAGTGAGACTAGCGGGATGTGTCAGGCCCCACCGCTTCTGAAGAGCAAATGTTCAGCAGCAGCAGCAGTAGCAGCAACAGTGGGGACGACTTGCAGACAGCTTATAGTTCAGGGGAGATGAGCCAGCTCTGAAACTTGGCCAAGCAGTGTCCTCCTCCCCCACTACTGCACAAGGACTACACAGGCTGGGTCATCGCTAGGGTCCCTCTATCTACTGCTTGTGAGAATAGTCTCCTTAACTTACTTGGAACCCATGTGTAAAAAAACAATCTAGCCATTCAGAAGAACCAGGGATGAAATCTTGTCTCTATGTGTTGCCCGTAATAAACACTGACTGTGTGTGTGTGTGTGTGTGTGTGTGTGTGTGTGTGGCTTATAATTCACTTGCTTTTAATTTTTCAAGGAGAGTTGGAAACTCTGGTTTAGGAGGATACTTCTTGGTTCATATTTACAAATGTAAAAGCAAGGCTCTGCTATTCCCAGGTGTGTGACCACTAGTTAACGTGAATTTAAGTGGGAAATTCATGTATATTTATTATTAAGGGGTTCTATCCTCGTGTGCTTTGGGAATCATGTTGTGCCAGAGCTGGCCTTCATTTCGATGTGTTCTCCACATGTTAAATTATAATGGCTGGCAGTGGAGGGCAAGAATTCACCAGGTGAGCCTTTCCAACATAGAGTACACAAGCTAGGGCTGGAGCGGGACTTTTCAGATCAGTAGGCTCTGACCCATCTATCAGAATGGATGTTTAATACTACTATGCATGTGCTTTTTTTTGTCTTTTAAAAAAATTTTAAAGCATGTGCTTTTTAATACCTAGAAATTTAGAAACTTGTGGTTGGAAGGCCATTCCCCTTTTATTGAGTACATTCTGAGTAAGGCCAACACTCACTTAAAGAGGAAAAACTCCATCACTCCCCTCCCCCACCCAAGTAAGAGGCTCTGCTATTTCCTGTCAAAACAACCTGAGCTGGCCCAATGATGTCCAAACCATCAGCTCATCCCAGGTAGCTATAGATAGATTCTGGATAGGTGCCTGCTGACCTGTACTGTTCACAGACAGGACTTGGTAATTTGCTTTTAACACAGAAGAATGAGACAATCAGCCAAGTTCAAGAACTACGGATCCATTCCACTCTCAGGAAATGAGTGAACTCAACTATGCAGTCACAACGACTCATCAATCAAATTTGCAGAGGCCTTTGATTTGACTGCAGCAGTGACTTTTGCTCTCTGTGCCTTACTTATGAATTTTCCTGATGTGACAGAAAGTCTGAAGGGTGCTCCCATCACCTGCAGTTTTAGGAGACATCTGGAGCCCGAAACAGTTTCTCCCGTGATCTTGATTCCTTGTCTACATGTCCTGCCATCACCTTCTCTCACATCCTGTCAATTAAGATCAACTTCCAATCAAGGAATCATTATCTCTGAACTTTGAACAGAGAGGAGTGTCTAGGTGGGTAAATGTTCAGAGTGGCTGGTTCATTGCAGCCATAGATAGATAATGAGATCCTGGGATAAGTAAATAAAACACAGAGAATTGAAACAAAATTACTGAATCATAATCTTTTCCTCCAAATTACAGGAAAAATCATGAGGCTTCAGAATGACCTCCAGCGATTCCCAAGTCCTTGGCATCCTTTCCCTCGGATTGGACCCTGCACAACGAAAGGACAGGACATCTAACAGCAGAAGTATATGCTTTCAAGACTCTTCATTCCCGAGGGTCCAAATGGCTAGTCAAGGCTCTTCTGGGCAGTTTGGGATAATCATCCTGTTGTAGGAACTTGAACCACATCCGCAAAGGGAGGTCAATATTTATTGGATATGTGACTCAGATCCTGAATGTCTTGAGAACTTTAAGTCTGACCATGACAAAAGTTTCTTTTTAAATATATTTTTACTGTTTGTAGATTGTGTGTTCTGTGTGTGGTATGTGCATGCAGATGCAGCTGCTCATGGAGGTCAGAGGCATTGAGTTCTCTGGGGCTGGAGACACAGGCAGACATGTGCCTCCCAACGTAGGCGCTAGGAGTAGAAGTCAGTCCTCTGGAAGGACGGCAAGTGCTCTTAACTGCCGAGTCTTCCCTTTAACCCTCTCTTTTAACTGTACCAAGAAAGCTGATACAGGTTTCCAAGCATTCTACCCCAGGACAACCCCTTCCTCAAAGACAAGTCCTTGCATCTTTTCTCAGGTTACTCTCTGTTGAATAATGAATGCTTCTGTCTGAAAACATGTATCCTGTCTCTCTGTACTCAGTCTTCAGAGGGTGCCTGCCTATGAGTCATGCTTGGTTTTCCTGGAGGACCTGACTGAACTGCTTCAAAGCCATTCTTTGATGTAGTTAAGAAAGCCACCCTAGGACATCCCTCTGTTTTAAGTAGACATGTATGAGGACCTAGTCTTCAGGCTTAGAGCACTGCCTCCAATTGGGGAATTCCTGGGTTTTGTGAGGGGCTTTGCCTGTTTGGCTTCCTACTGTGGACTTTCCTCAGGTTTCCGGGGTAGGGGGACTCCTCTGTGTCATTACTGTCACTGGGGTAAAATATCTGAAAGAAGAAACTTCAGGGATGAAAGATTTCCCGGTCTCAGTCCATCAGCAGGGAAGCCATGGTGGTGGGTGTGAGTGGCAGACTTCTTCACACCGGGGTGAGGGAGGGCTGGGAAGCTGGGAAGGAGCCCTCTATCCCCTATCCCATTACCATGGGGTATTTTCAGTCCTACACCCTTTCTTGTTGGTAAATTCTTTCCCCATCATGAGAAGTCTAGCTCTCATCATCTGCAGAATTTTTATCTGCTTAACACCAGAGCACAAAACAAAGTAGATTTTGAGTCCCAGACTCTTGGGATTTTCCTTTTATTTGCAGCTTCTGAAGCACTTTGTCCTTCGAAAGGCTATTTATTTGTCTCCTTTTCTGACAAGATTGTTTTCTTTTACTCCTTCTTTTTGCCCAAAGCATCAAGTAGAAATAATAATACTTTACACCAGGTAAGCATGGAAAGCTAAAGGAAGTTGGCTGTACACTACAAGCCCAGACACTCACCTTGACATTAGTCCTCCTATTCACAGCCAGCGAAGTCTTGTGGAAATCTAGCCAAGGCCTTGGGATTTCAACTGTCTATGTATACAAGGTCATTGTTACAGTGCACTGAGACAGGGCATCTCAATAACAGTAGGTTGTGCTGCTCTGCCAATGAGACAGCCTCCGAGCTGCCCCCTTCCCTCTGGCAGAGGAGATGCCCTAGCCACCTAGCCACCTTGCCAAGGGTCTAGATGTGTAACACAGAAACACTGATGGAAAACAAAAGCCCTAGAGTTCTCACTTTGCAGACTCTTCTTTAAAATTTTTATTGTTTTTATTTCAGTGTGTATGAATGGATGCCTTGTGTTCAGGTGCCTACACAGTCCTGAAGAAGGCACTGGGTCCTCTGGAGCTAGAGTTACAGGTGGTTGTGAATCACTCGATGTGGGTGCTGGGGACTGAACCTGCGTCCTCTGCAAGAGCAGCAAGTGCTTTTAACCATGGAGCCATTTTTCCAGCCCCAAGAAATATCCTTTGTGTGTAGAATTTTCCCAACAGTGAGAGAAATACAAAGCCAGAAATCAGAACTTCTACCTCTTCATGCATGAAAAACATGAGTGAAATCTCACATAGGAGATTTCAATGAAATGAGCCTACGTATTTCCAAAGACTTTTATTTTGTTTCTCAATATACAGAGAGTTTGGTTTGTTGAGGGTGGGAACCCCATGAAGTGGTCAATGGCCATGGAATGTCATCTAGGTTCTCTAAGAAAGTAGAAACAAGAAAGATTAGAAGATCTATAAGAACCTGTCCTATTTAAAATCAATTCAATTAATAAAAAGCAATTTATGTACAAACCAAATGATCACTATGCATTTTTCTTATCCCTCATTTGCTACAGCTGCCTCAATGCTGTTTTTGTTTTTTTTAAACATATTAACCTAAAAACATCTTTAAAAGTATTTTGCAGATATCATTCCACCTTCTGGAACTTTAGAGGGGCAAAATATAAGAGAAGTTTACTTGAATCAACAGACAAATTTCAAGTAAAGAAGAGAAAGGCTGTTGTATTGGCCAGCAAGAGAAGTCTGAAGACAGGAGGTGGTGCACATTAGATGTCTTGGAAATTATGCACATAGGGTTTCTTTTTGTCTGTGTAGTTTGACTTGTGATATGAACCCAAGATACTTGAATATCACTTACAACACAGCCTAATTTTGTCCCCATTCAGTGGTCAGACTTTTAAACAAATAAGCAAACAAACAAAACTAGAGGTTGCAGAGATGGCTTGGGGGTTAGGAGCAGATGCTCTTCTTCCAGAGGACATGAGTTTGATTCTTGACCCCCACACGATGCACACACAACTGCCTGTAACTCTAGCTCTAGGTGGATCTGACTCGTCTGGCCTCTGCACACCTGTACTCACATACATGTGCATAACTAGATAAAAATAACTAGAACATGATCACAGAGCTGTAACGAAATTTATCAAATATTTTGGTCTATAAATAGAATCTGGATAAATAGTTGGGTTGGTCACCCCTGTATGGCGTAACTTAACATTTACTGACCCCTAATCCCAAGAATCAAGAGGCAGGTCCTCCGCAGGCAGCACTTGTTATGAAGATTTTCAAATACACTGCCTAAATTTCTATCAAAATCTTTTTGAAGAATAGAATGAAGTTTTCAGCCTTCATTAAACCACATCTCCATATATTGCAGTTTGCTGAGGATTAGGGCATCTTCAAATTCCAGTTGATTTATTCAAAGCCTTATTCAGCTGGGCATATCTTCACTTAACTTTTATTTTAGAGCCCTTATCCTAATTATCTGTGGGCCTGGCTCTGAGTCTGGCCAGATGCTGTTAGTAAATGCTGTCTGGAGGGTATGTGGGGTTCTTCATCCCTTCTGTTGGCTACTGCCTCTTGCTAACTCTTTGCTATGTTTTCTGTTCATAACTAATTTTTCTTTCCCCTTTTTACCATTTCCTCCCCCTCTCACACTGTGTTCTCCTTGAAGCCTCCCATTTTCCTTAAAGACACAAACACAGAACTTGTTTCAAAGCCTACAAAGATATTGTCAGGAGACATTTTCTACTCCAAGCCATTAAAACTTTTGTTTTGAAGTTGGATAATCTTGGGAATCTAGTACAGAGGAAGTTTAAAATATTTCACATAAAATGTGTAATTTGTTTTCTGTGGCATTCAGGAGGTCAAAGATCTACAAAAGAGGTATTCTTTGAGTAGTTTACAGGGGAGGAGGGATTTCTATAAAACTATATCATAAGGAAATGATAGAGCCTTCATGAATATCAAAGTTTTTATGTTTCCTGTTGTATTATACATTCAAGGGCAATGGTATAGATGCACATGTGCAGCCAAACACTGGTTTTAAAACTGACAGGTGAACAGGAATAAGAGATATATCACTAGGTAACTTGTGGCGTACAGTGTAAGCCACAAGTTACCATTATTAATATACAGACTATGTTCAGTAGTTACTGAAAGCCAGCACTGTGCCTAATTTTGTAACTGAAGGTTGAGATGGCTAAGAAGATTCCCACTGTGTGGCTGTTCCAAGTCCTTCCTATCTACCAGCGGACAGGAACTTGGTGGTTCTTATTTCTTATTTCTTGGGTATTGTGAATGGCACTGCTGTGAGAATGTGAACAAAGCTCTCATACACTGGCTCTGTGTCCTGTGGATCTGTTCTCAGGCGTGTGATTGCTGGGTCCTATCGTGGCTATGTCTTTGTTTCATGAAGAACTTCCATGCTGTTTGCCATAATATCAGGAGATTCCAATTGTGTAATCGTTAACATTTATCTGTTAAATTAGTTTAATTTTAAAAGGGGAGGTACTGTGAATCTGGTCAGATGCATGTGGCTGGGGAGCCAATAGGCCCCATGGATGGATCTACTACAATTATTATGCTAAATGGGCATACTAACAAACTGTCTCCAATTTTATATCTTTAAACCCATAGATTAGTGCAGCTCTTCAGACATTAGCAGTGGAAGGTACTTAATAGAACAATTCCCAATTGGACAAAATGTAGAAAATAAGTGCCTGTGGAGTGCTCAGTCACAGATGAGACTTCTGTATCACCTCTCTTCCCCATGATCAGGGACCACAGTGAAAGAAGAGTAGAGAGATTTGTAAGAGCAGAGGTCAGAGAGGACCAAAGTGAAACAGCCTTTACTGGGCATGACCAGACTGCTGCACTCATGAATGAACATCATCTGTGGCTGCCTCTATAAGACCGGTATAAGATCAAGCCAGTCAGCCTTCCAGCAGAGATGGGTGAGGGGCTCACATGCCCTAAGGGGCTAGCTGAAGAGCTGTGGAGAGTTGATGGTGTCTGCTCAAGGAGTCACTATTCTTTAAGGGCATGGCTCCTGGCAAATTTACTGTGCTCCAGTAGATGTCCCCACACCCAGGAGTATTTAGGCAACTCAAATCAGAGTCAATGGGCTACTTTCTTTTTTTTTTTTACAAGAGGAAACAAATTTAGAGGGGAGGAAACTGAGGGTAGGCCTGGAAGGAGTTGGAGGAGGAGTGTAAGGTAAATATGATCATAAAACTTTCCATGAAATTATCCAAGAATTAAAATATTTTTAAACAATCAATTTAAGTTAGCAGAAAATTGAAATAGAGACATGCTCAGACCCCTTACAAGTGTTGAGAGCAATCAGCTATCCTGTGGCTGTTTTTGCATTTACTGACTGTACATGTGAACTGCAGCATAACAGTTCGCAGGTTGACAGAAGCCATTAGGACATGTTGTGATAAAGAGCTAGTCCAGCTGAGACCCAGTGAGCACTAAGCCTGCTTGGATACCTCCTTCCATCTCCATTCCCAGTGTTGTTCTGCTCACTGAAGGCCAGGATCCAGGACCTACTCTAAAGGTTGTCCAATTTGTGAGCTATCAGTGCTTACACTCTGTCACCTTGGTTCTTTTAACATAAGTGTGAAGATACTGACCTACTCTGCTCCAGTGTGAAGTTCTCCCTACTACAGAGTCATCTGGTCTGTGGTTTCAGTAGACCATCGGTCCCTGTATTGACCACCTGGGAGGAACACAGTTTTGGAATATAGGAATTCTGGCCATACACACTCACTCATCAGGCACAATTCCTCCATATTTGACTGATATTATCAGGTAGCTGTTTATTTGTCCAACAATTATTGCTTGGTACATGAGGGTTTTGTCTGGCCTAACGAAATCTCTGTGGGTTGATGCTCAATCTCTCTGCCTACACACATCCTAAAACTGTTTCAGTGCTCCTTCATGCCTTTCTGGGTCTATATGAGACAAAAGTCAGGACCCTTTAAGGAGGCTTGGAGTGTGCTGTATGTGCTCCTCCTGTCCCCCTGTTTGACCAGTGGTGTTGGCTGCAGTTGCCTCCCCATTTCTGTGGTTTGAGGAGGTCCATCTTTGTCTGTAGGGAGAGATCTTAGGTACCTGTAGGACTGTCACAGGTACGTAGAAGATGCAGAGGATAAAGAGCTGAGAGAGAGGGGACTTGCTCTCTCTTTGGGGGTCTGGTCTGGTCTCAAAGCTGCTGAGACTAACCTGGGTTGCCGGTTTCTCTTGTAGGTGCCTTCCCACAATAAATAATCTCTTATACCCTCACCAAGTGTGTGATCTGTATTTCCTTTCATTTGCCCTCTAACTAGAAAGGTGTAGAATGTTCTGCTACTGACAACTTGATGTTTGAGGGAGAAAGTAACACAAAGAAGAATCAAAGCTGTATTTCTGGTTTCTAAGACAGTGGACCTCTGCTCTTTGTGACAACTGGGGAGGGAGGGGCAGTGGCAATTGGCGTGCTGTGATGTTATGCTCGGAAATGATGAAATGAAGCCTTTGGAAGGGAACATCATGATGGTAGCACCCTTTTGAACGGAGTAAAAATGTCGCCTTGGAAAGGTACATCAGCCAGGAAGTAGCCTGAGCAGACATGGGACCTGCCACGATGTTGAACTTGGACTAATAGTTCTTCAGATCTGTGAGGAAACCATTTCTGTTCACAAGAAGCCACTGGCCTGAACCATCTTGTTTTAGCAGCTCACATAATTTCAGACAGTCCAGGGGTGAAGACCTGGAGTCACTTGGTGCACTCCAGGGAAGGAGCACTGATGGGAAGCACCACCCTAGCAGACGTCTAAGCAAAGAGCAGCAGGGTTCGAGCTCCACAGCAAGGGGCTTGGGGGTGAGTGTCAGTGTGCCTCAGTCTCTTTTGGGAACAACTGATCATTTAAATGCTGGACACAGGAGGCCAGGTGGAAACATTCACGTTTTGACATATTGATAGATCCACACATGTGTTTTAGTGTGTGCTCTCTATTCTTCATGTATCTATGACAAGGCTAGCATTGGCAGTTTAGCTCACCAGGGCATTAGTACTGGGAGAGCAGAGATACTCATGTTCCCATCCCTATGGAGGACTGGTGTCATTGTCATAAGGGCCCGTTGGAGTGAATTTCCCACCTTAGTGCCATGTGACAGCAAGGTGTTTGTCACTCACGTCTGCTCTGCCATCCACCACGTGAGAGGACAGCAGCAAGTTCTCTGAGAAGCCAGACGCCAGGCGCTGGAATGTTGCTTTTATCTCTCTCCCTGAAGAACTGAGAAAGTACACTTTCTTCTTTCTCTGTTTCCTCCTCTTCTTCTTTCTTCCTCTCTCTCTCTCTCTCTCTCTCTCTCTCTCTCTCATCCTTTTCTTTCTTTAACCCTCTCTTTCTTTCTTCCCTTACTCCTTCACCCTCTTATTCCCTTCTTGCTCTCTCTCTTCCTTTTCTTCTTTCTTTCTTTCTTTCTTTCTCTCTCTCTCTCTTCCTTTTCTTCTTTCTTTATTTCTTTCTTTTTTCTTTCTTTCTTTCTTTCTCTCTCTCTCTCTCTGGACTTTTTTTTAGTTCAAGATACTCTGTTGAAATGCATATTCACTTGACTATAATTTCACAATAGCTCTAAAATTTTGATGTTGGGTAGAGGGCAGAATATAGGCAGCACATTTGCCTCTAAGGTTTTCTAAGTAGAAGCTCCCTCATTTTCTTACTTAAGCTGATATTAATTTGACTTGCTACCTTCTTACAATTTTAGTACTGTAGCTGTTATCTTTAAAAAGTTCAGTGTTGCATACTATTTCCACTGATCTTGGTAGTGCACCAGAACTTCACAGCAAGACCATATTGTAGAATACACCACATGCTTTAATCACCCGACATTGAGAAATCAAATTGTTCTATTCTAGGAACGCTGTCCTAGAATGGAGTCCTGTGAGGAGTGCTTGTGGGAAAACTTCCAAGTAACCAAGGCAGGAGTCTTGTGACCCCAGTTTCTTCAAAAAGGCTGAACTTTTCTTTCGTTATGCTCTTGTGCTCCTCCCAGGCGTAGCAGATAGGAGTGAGTTCACTGCAGAATAAAATGCACATTAAAATGAACATTGTTCCTTGTTTCTATACCTCTATGGAGAAACAGGTTTTTGCCACACGTGGCTTCTCTGCCACGTATGGCTTGTGTTGAAAACTTAATTCATGTGACTCTTCTTAACCCTCAGAGTATAAGTTGTCTGATGCGCAGAATAACACTGGCTCTTAGTATGTGAGGCTTTGGTCTGCCTCATTTATCGGTTCTGCTTTCCCAGGACCCATTGCTGCCTGCATTTTATAGTACAAAATTGGTTGATGTAAGGGTTCACTAATGTAAAGGTCCCCTCCAGCCGTGTCCCTGTGAGCTGTGAGTGACAACCGGTGTGGCAAGACAGACCTATTGATGTGATAGTGGCATCAGCATTATGGTGGTCACTGTGTAAGCTGCATTGCGATTGCTGTAAAGAGACAACATGACCAGGGAACTTTATGTAAGAAATATTTATTGGGGCTTACATGTTCCAAAGCTGAGTCCATGGCCATCATGGTAGAGACCATGGCAAAGGACGGTCAGGAGGCAGAGTTGAGAGCTCACGTCCCGAGACAACAACAATGACGCAGAGAAAAAAGCCCACAGTCCATGTGTAGTTTCATACCTCTTTCTACAAAGTCACATTTCCTAATACTTCCCAAATATTTGCCCCAGATGGGGACTAAATCGTCAAGCACATAGCCTCTGGGGCCATTTCCATTGAAACCACAACAGTGACCAAGCACTTTCTGACTGGAATTCAGATCCAATTCACTGGAGGAAGAACATACACTCTTCTGTATCTGGAGAAGAACAGTACCTGGCAAACTCACAGGACCCCCGGTGACCTTACCACAATTACTATATTAAATGGTCAGATCAAACTGCCCGCTGAATTCACATGTCTCCATGCAGATTGTGAGCTCTCAGCCCTCATCACAGCAGTTTCTTATCCCTGGGAGCCGTGTTAACATTGGAAACTGTCAAAGTGTAGATAGTGTCTGGAGTTCTCAAGCATATAGGTGAGATGTATAGCACACTTCCTGTAAGTCTCTAAGATGATTCTAGAACAGGATGTGCAAACATTTTAAGATCCAGGGGTCAGGTGGCAGGATTGGATCATAACAGTGTCTTCTGGACATGAGAGTACTGCTGCACTTGGAATTCTGAGATCAAGCCAATCAATATCCTAGCATGGAGGAAAGTGGGGCTCACTGGCCCCACCCTAACTGAGAAATCGTTGACAGTTGATGGCTTCTACAGGAGGAACAGTCAGTTTTCTTTGGGGTGCTGCTGCTGGATATACTGAAACAAGCTATGTGGATGAACTGGCACCTGTGAGAATATGGGAGTGAAATATTGGTGTAAGTATGCCATTTTTCAGAAAAAGACACAGTTTGAGGGCTGAGTATAAGATCAGAGAGAGTTTGGGAGAAATGAAGGGGCATGTGGACAAATTACAATGTATTCATGTATGAGATTCTGAAGGAATTAACATGTAATACTTAAAACTTCATTGTTTATTGCTCTTAATTTTTTTATGCTTTTTATTATATATTTAAATTAGAAACAAGCTTGCTTCCCATGTCAGTCCCAGATCCCTCTCCCTCGTCTCCACACCCTCTCCCTCCTTCCGGCTCCACCAGCCCCCTCACCCAATCCCTATTCCATTCCCCAGGGAGGGTATTGCCTATCATGGGGGGATCTCTAGAGTCTGTCATTTCATTCCAGGGAGGGCCCAGACCTTCCCCAAAGTGTCCAAATTGAGAAAGCATTCCTCATTGTGGGATTGGCACCCAAAGTCCATTTGTGTGCCAGGGATAAATATTGATCTACTACCCAAAGCCCCATAGTTTGTCTGAGGCTCCTTACTGACATCCACTTTCAGGGGGCCTGGATGAGTCCCATGTTGGCCTCTCAGCCATCAGTCTGGGGTCCAAGATCTCCACCTTATTCAGGTCAGCTTTTCTCTAGGATTCACCAGTCCAGTCTTGACCCCTTTGCTTATCACTCCTCCCTCTCCGTCACTGGGTTTCAGGAGTTCAGTTCAATGTTTAGCTGTGGGTTTCTGCCTCTGCTTCTGTCTGTCACTGAATGGAGGTTCTAGGATGGTATGTAAGACAGTCCTCAAAATCATTATTAGGGAGAGACATTTAAAGTAGTCTCTCCACTGCTGCTTAGTTTGCCAGTTGGTGTCATCCTTGTGCATCTCTGGAGTTCTCATTAATGCCAGATCTCCCCTCAAACCTAGAATGGCTCCCTCTATTATGTATCTCACATCCTGCTCTCCTCTATTCTTCTCCCAACTCAACCATCCTGCTCCCCCATATCTTCCTCTCCCTTCCTCTTGTCTCCCTCTCTTTTTCCTAACTTTCTTTCCCCTCCCCCACTCCATGCTCCCAATCTGCTCAGGAGATCTTGCCTCACTCCACCTTCTCTAGGGTAGCATGCATATCTCTCTTAGGGTCCTTCTTGTTTCCCAGCCTCTGTGGCAGTGTGATTGTATGCTGGCACTCCCCTGATTCACGTCTAAAATCCATAAATGAGTGAGTACATACCATGTAAGGATGGTTTCAACAGCCAACATCAAACTAAATGGACAGAAACTCAACGCAATTCCTCTAAAATCAGGAACAAAACAAGGCTGTCCACTCTCTCCATACCTTTTCAACATGGTACTTGAAGTTCTAGCTATTGCCATACGACAACAAAGGGGGATCAAGGGGATACAAATTGGGAAGGAAGAGGTCAAACTTTCACTGTTTGCAGACGATATGATAGTTTACATCAATGACCCAAAGAACTCTACCAGGGAACTCTTACAGCTGATTAACACCTTCAGCAAAGTGGCAGGCTACAAGATCAACTCAAGAAAATCAGTAGCCCTACTATATACAGATGATAAAAGGGCTGAAAGAGAAATCAGAGAAACATCACCCTTTACAATTGCCACAAACAACATAAAATACCTTGGGGTAACGCTAACCAAACAAGTGAAAGACCTGTATCGTAAGAACTTTGAATCTTTAAAGAAAGAAATTAAAGAAGCCCTCAGAAAATGGAAAGATCTCCCATGATCTTGGATAGGTAGGATCAATGTAGTAAAAATGGCAATCCTGCCAAAAGCAATCTACAGATTCAATGCAATCCCCATTAAAATCCCAGCACAGTTCTTCACAGACCTTGAAAGAACAATAATCAATTTTGTATGGAAAAACAAAAGACCCAGGATAGCCAAAACAACCCTGTTCAACAAGGCAACGTCCGGAGGCATCACCATCCCTGACCTCAAGCTCTATTATAGAGCTATAGTCCTGAAAACAGCTTGGTATTGGCACAAAAATAGACAGGTAGACCAATGGAATCGAATTGAAAACCCGGGTATTAACCCACACACATACGAACATCTGATCTTTGACAAAGAAGCTAAAAATATACAATGGAATAAAGAAAGCATCTTCAACAAATGGTGCTGGCATAATTGGAGACTGGCATGTAGAAGAATGCAGATCGATCCATGTCTATCGCCATGCACAAAACTTAAGTCCAAATGGATCAAAGACATCAACATAAATCCAGCCACACTGAACCTCTTAGAAGAGAAAGTGGGTGGTACCCTTGAACGAATTGGTACAGGAGACAGCTTCCTGAACATAACACCAGTAGCACAGGCAGTAAGATCAACAATTAATAAATGGGACCTACTGAAACTGAGACGCTTCTGTAAGGCAAAGGACACAGGCAGCAAGACAAAAAGGCAGCCCACAGAATGGGAAAAAATATTCACTAATCCCACATCTGACAGAGGGTTGATCTCCAAAATTTACAAAGAACTCAAGAAGCAAGTCTCCAAAACACCAAAGGACCCTATTAAAAAGTGGGCTGCAGAACTAAATAGAGAGTTTTCAATAGAGGAGTCTAAAATGGCTGAGAGGCACTTGAGAAAGTGCTCAACATCCTTAGCCATCTGGGAAATGCAAATCAAAACAACTCTCAGATACCATCTCACCCCTGTCAGAATGGCTAAAATCAAAAACACCAATGACAATTTATGCTGGAGAGGATGTGGTGAAAGGGGACACTCCTCCATTGCTGGTGGGAGTGCCAACTGGTTCAGCCACTTTGGAAATCAGTGTGGAGATTCCTCAGAAAAATGGGAATAAACCTACCACAAGACCCAGCAACTCCACTCTTAGGCATATATCCAAAAGATGCCCATTCATACAACAAAGATGTCTGTTCCACTATGTTCATAGCAGCTTTATTTGTAATTGCCAGAACGTGGAAGCAACCTAGATGTCCCTCACCTGAAGAGTGGATAGAGAAAATGTGGTACATCTACACAATGGAGTACTATTCAGCAGAAAAAAATAATGGAATCATGAGATTCGCAGGCAAATGGATGACACTAGAAGAAACCATCCTGAGTGAGGTAACCCAGTCACAAAAAGAGAAACATGGCATGTACTTTCTCATATATGGATTTTAGACATAGATCTGGGGAGTGCCAGCCTACAATCCTATGGCCAGAGAGTCTGGGAAACAGAAACTTTATTTAGTGGCTGATCGAAGAAGAGGCAGACTCCCTTGGTTAAGTACTGAGCTGAACTCAAGAAAGCCAGTAACAGAGAGGGAGGACTGATGATCAAAGGGATTAAGACTGGGCTGGTTTAACCCCCCAGAAACAGCTGGTTAACAAAGGTTAACTCTTGAATCCCAGGCATTAGCCTGGGAAGCCAGCATGGGACTGATCAAGACCCCCTGAATCTGGGTGTCAGTGAAGAGGCCTAGGGAATCTATTGAGCCTTGGGCAGCAGATCAGTACCCATCCCAAGTATACACACGGACTTTGGACTCCAATAGAACAATGTGAGGTGCACTCTCACCCAGAACTCTTGGGAAAGGGTCTAGGCCCTGCCCTATATGAAATGACACACTATGGACACCCCCATGGAGGGCCTCACCCTCCCTGGAGAAATGAGAGGATAACGGGTGGGGGGGGAGGGCACGGGAGGAAGGGAGGGAATGGGAGAGGGACCTGGAACTGACTTGTGAAGCAACCTTGATTCTTATCTAAATTTAAACTGGAAAATAAAATAAAAAAAAAGGATGGTTTCTTCTAGTGCCATCCATTTGCCTGCAAATTTCAGGATTCCATTTTTTTCTGCTGAATAGTATTCCATTGTGTAAATGTACCATATTTTCCTGAGGAATCTCCATACTGATTTCCACAGTGGCTGTATGAGTTGGCACTTCCACCAGCAGTGGAGGAGTGTTCCCCTTTCTCCACATCCTCTCCAGCATAAGCTGTCATTGGTGTTTTTTATTTTAGCCATTCTGACAAGAGTAAGATGGTATCTCAGAGTTGTTTTGATTTGCATTTCCCTGATTGCTAAGTGTCTCTCAGCCATTTTAGTCTCCTCTATTGAGAATTCTCTATTTAGTTCTGTAGCCCACTTTTTAATTGGATCCTTTGGTGCTTTGGAGACTTGGTTCTTGAGTTCTTTGTAGATTTTGGAGATCAGCCTTCTGTCAGATGTGGGATTAGTGAATATCTTTTCCCAATCTGTGGGCTGTCATTTTGTTGACTGTGTCCTTTGCCTTGCAGAAACTTCTCAGCTTCAGCAGGTCCCATTTATTAATTGTTGATCTCAGTGTCTGTGCTACTGGTGTTATGCTCAGGAAGCGATCTCCTGTACCAATTCATTCAAAGGTACCTCCCACTTTATCTTCTAACAGGTTAATGTGACTGGATTTATGTTGAGGGCTTTAATCCATTTGGACTTAAGTTTTGTGCATGGCGATAGACATGGATCTATTTGCATTCTTCTACATGCCAGTGTCCAGTTATGCCAGCACCATTTGTTGAAGAAGCCTTCGTTTTTCCATTGTATAATTTTAGCTTCTTTGTCAAAAACCAAGTGTTCATATGTGTGTGGACTAATATCAGGATTTTCTATTTGATTCCATTGGTCTACCTGTCTATTTTTGTGCCAATACCAAGGTGTTTCCAGGACTATAGCTCTGCAATAGAGGTTGAAGTCAGGGATGGTGATGCCTCCAGATGTTGCCTTGTTGACCAGGGTGGTTTTGGCTATACTGGGCCTTTTGTTTTTCCATATAAAGTTGAGAGTTGTTCTTTCAAGGTCTGTGAAGATTTGTGCTGGGATTTCAATGGGGACAGCACTGAATCTGTAGACTGCTTTTGGCAAGATTGCCATTTTTACTATGTTGATCCTGCCTATCCCTGCATGGGAGATCTCTCCATTTTCTGGTATCTTCTTTAATTTCTTTCTTTAAAGGCTCAAAGTTCTTGCAATATAGGTCTTTCACTTGTTTGGTTAGGGTTACCCCAAGGTATTTTATGTTGTTTGTGGCAACTGTAAAGGGTGATGTTTCTCTGATTTCCTTATTAGCCCTTTATCGTCTGTATATAGTAGGGCTACTGATTTTCTTGAGTTGATCTTGTATCCTGACACTTTGTTGAAGGTATTTATCAGCTGCAGGAGTTCCCTGGTAGAGTTTTTCGGGTCACTTATGTAAACTATCATATCATCTGCAAATAGTGAAAGTTTGATTTCTTCCTTTCCAATTTTTATTCCCTTGATCTCCTTTTGTTGTCTTATTGCTCTGGCAATACAATATTGAAGAGGTATGGAGAGAGTGGGCAGCCCTGTCTTGCTACTGATTTTAGAGGAATTGCTTTGAGTTTCTCTCAATTTAGTTTGATGTTGGCTGTTGGTTTTCTGTACGTAGCTTTTATTATACTTAGGTATGTTCCTGTTTTCCCTGATCTCTACAAGACTTTTATCATGAAGGGGTGTTGGATTTTGTCAAAGACTTTTTCAGCATCTAGTGAGATGATCATGTGATTTTTGTTTTTCAGCTTGTTTATATGGTGGATTACATTGATGTATTTTTGTATGTTGAACCATCCCTGCATCTCTGGGATGAAACCTACTTGATTATGGTGGATGAGTTTTCTGATGCGTACTTGGATCTGATTTGGCAGTATTTTATTGAGTATTTTTGCATTAATGTTCAAGAGGGATATTGGTCTGAAGTTCTCTTTCTTAGCTGCGTCTTTGTATGGCTTGGGGATCAAGGTTATTGAAGCCTTGTAAAAAGAGTTTGGCAAAGACCCTTCTTCTTCTAATGCATGGAATACTTTGAGGAGAATTGGTATAAGCTGTTATTTGAATTTCTGGTAGAATTCTGCACTGAGGCCATCTGACCCTGGGTTTTGTTTTGATTTTTGTTTTTGTTTTTTGTTTTGGAGACTTTTGATAACTGTTTCTATTTCCATAGGGGTTATTTAAATTTCTTATCTGTTCTTGATTTAATTTTGGCAGGTGACATCTATCCAGAAAGTTGTCCATTTCCTTTAAAATTTCGAATTTTGTGGAGTACAGGTTTCAAAGTATGACCTGATGATTCTCTGGATTTCCTCACTGTGTGTTATGTCCCCCTTTTCATTTCTGATTTTGTTAATTTGCATGGTCACATTCTGCCATTTTATGAGTTTGGATAAAGGTTTGTCTATCTTGTTGATTTTTCTCAAAGAACCAACTCATTGTAACATTGGTACTTTGTATCATTTTCCTAGTTTCTACTTTATTGAGTTCAGCCCTCAAGTTTATTATTTCCTGGCATCTACTCCTCCTGGGTGAGTTTGCTTCTTTTTGTTCTAGAGCTTTCAGTTGTGCTGTTAATTCTCTATTGTGACTGTTCTCCAGTTTCTTCATGTGGGCACTTAGTGCTATGAACTTTCCTTTTAGCACTGCTTTCAAAGTGTCCCATACGTTTGGGTATGTTTTATCTTCATTCTCATTGAATTCTAGGAAGTCTTTAATTTCTTTTTTATTTTTTCTGTGACCCAGGAGTGGTGCAATTGCACATTATTTAATTTCCATGATTTTGTAGTTTTTCTGCAATTTGTGTTGTTGTTGAATTCTAACTTTAAAGCATGGTGGTCTAATAATATTTATTGAATTATTCCAATTTTTTGTATCTGTTGAGGTTTGATATGCTGCCACGTACACGGTTGTCTTTTGAGAAGGTTCCATGTGGCTGTAGGAAGAAGGTATATTCTTTTGTGTTTGGATGGAATGTTCTGTAGATGTTAGTCAAATCCAATTGGGTCATAACTTTTATTAGTTCCCTTGTTTCCTTGTTAAGTTTCTGTCTGGTAATCCTGTCTAGTGGTGAGAGTGGGGTGTTGAAGTCTCCCACTCTGAGCGTGTGAGGTTTTATGTGTGATTTGAGTTTTAGTAATGTCTCTTTTACAAATGTGGATGCCTTTGTATTTGGAGCATAGATGTTTAGAATTGTTCAGAATGGAGATTTCATCTTGGTGGATTTTTCTGTAAGAAATATGAAATGACCTTCTTCATCTCTTTAGATTGATTTCAGTT
The DNA here is from genome assembly GCF_017639785.1 of Mesocricetus auratus. Taxonomy (NCBI): domain Eukaryota; kingdom Metazoa; phylum Chordata; class Mammalia; order Rodentia; family Cricetidae; genus Mesocricetus; species Mesocricetus auratus. The sequence goes on from NW_024429266.1 coordinate 108,158,201, forward strand.
TAAAGTGTAGTTTGTTAGATATTAGATTTGCTACCCCTGCTTGTTTCTTGGGTTCCATTTGAATTGGAAAATCTTTTCCCATCCCTTAACTCTGAGGTAACTAACATCTGTCTTTGAAGCTGAATTGTGTTTCTTGTATGCAGCAGAAGAATGGAATCTGCCTTTGAATCCATTCTGTTAGCCTGTGCCTTTTTATGGGCAAGTTAAGACCATTAATGTTGAGGAATATTAATGACCTTTGATTGCTCATTCTTATTTATTTTGGAATGGTTGATGGTTCTGGAATTGTGTGTGGATTTTCACCCCTTTTCTCTTTTGGCTGTTGGTAAAGTGAGATTATCTATTACCTATGTTTGTATGGTTGTAGCTAATTTCTTTGGATTGAAGTTTTCCTTCTAGAACTTTTTGTAGGGCTGGGTTAGTGGTTATGTATTGTTTAAGTCATGGAATATCTTGTGTTCTCCATTTATATTAATTGAAAGCTTTGTTGGGTATTGTAGTCTGGGCTGGCATCTATGGTCTCTTAGTGTTGATAGAATATCTATCCAGGACCTTCTGGCTTTCAGAGTTTCCATGGAGAAGTCAGGTGTAATTCTGATAGGTTTGCCGTTATATGTTATTTGAACTTTTACTTAGCTGCTGTAAGTATTCTTTCTTTATTCTGTATTCTTGGTTTCTTGATTATTATGTGGCAAGGGGACTTTTTGTGGTCCACTCTATTTGGTTTTCTGTAAGCTTCTTGTACCTTCATTTGCATGTCTTTCTTTATGTTGGGAAAGTTTTCTTCTATGATTTTGTTGAATATGTTTTCTGTCCCTTTGAGTTGGGTTTCTTCACCTTCTTCTATACCTATTTATTCTTAGGTTTGGTCTTTTCACAGTGTCCCATATTTTCTGGATGTTTTGTGTTAGGGATTTGTTGGACTTATTATTTTCTATGGTCAATGAATCTATTTCTCCTAGTGTATCTTCAACACCTGAGATTCTCTCTTCCATCTCTTGTATTCTGTTGGTAATGCTTGTATCGGTAGTACCTGACCATTTCCCCAGTTTTTCTATTTCCAGCATTCCTTCAGACTGTGTTTTTTTAATTTTCTTCATGTCAGCTCTCAATTCTTGCACTATTTGAATTATTTTTTGTAATTTTTGCTTCGTGCTTTCCTCCCTTTCTTGCATTTGTTGGAATTTTTGGTTTGTTTTTTCTTCCATCTCATTAAGGGATTTTCTCATATCCTCTTTGAGGGCCTCTATCATTTTCATGAAGGTGTTTTTAAGGTATACACTGGGGTGTTTAGGTCTTGCTGGTGTAGAATCTCTAGACTTTGGTGGTGTCATATTTTTTTTTCTGTTGCCTCTTTCCCATCGCTTCTTCCAGTGGATGTAGAAAGAGCCTCTTTGTCTCCTGGTGGGCAGGCAATCAGGGTTCCCTTTCAGTGGGTGCAAGCAAATCCAATACTCTGGCCTCTGCTCTTTGCTGTCTGTCATCTGTCCTCTGCCCTGAGTGCGGGCAGGAGTGGACCAGCTTTCTTTGCTGGCTCCTGGTTGCTTGGTTGGAAGTTGGAGGGCATGTCAACCTGGCTGCAATCCCCAGGTCAGGGGATCCGAGAGAGGGCTAGAGCCCCAATGCCAACCAAAGCATTAAGGACAGCCCCTGCTTTCACTATTAGGAATCTTATAAGTAGACCAAGGTACCCACTACATAACTGTCATACTCACATAGGCACACACACAAATATATATATATATATATATATATATATATATGTATACACACACACACCACATACACACACACACACACACATGCAGTCTCCTTTCTTTGGCAGTATTTTTCTGAAAACTGCCTAATTAATATTTTGCTGTGTGTCTTTGTATCTATTTCCATCATTATTAGATGAAGACTCTCTGATAAGTATTGGGCTAGGCACCAATCTATGATTATAGCAGAATATCATTAGGTTGAGGTCTTTTTGTCTAATTGTATTTGTTTTTATCCTAGATCTGTGGGCCATGAAGCCTCTGGGTCCTGCCAATACAGGCAGTGTCACGGGTGGAATTAATCTTGTGGCATGGGTCTTAGGCTGGAACAATCATTCTTTGGCCACCACCCCAAACTCTGCACCACCCATACTCCTGCACACCCCATTGACAGGTCAGACTCTAGGCTGAAGGTTATGTGGCAGGGTTAGCATCTGGATCCCTCCACTGGAAGTCTTTCTTGGTCACAGGAATTGGCCAGTTCAGTCTACCACATATCTGCTCTGGCTTGGAGTCTTAGCTGGGGTCATCCTTGTAGGTTTCCTTGGAGTTTCCCTTTCATCAGGTTTCTGACTGACACAGAAATGCCCACCCTTTCAGTCATCTCTTTCTGTAGTCTCCCCCTCCACTCACCCCCAACATGATTCCTCACATTTCCATCCCCACTTGCCCTCAGGCAGCAATGGTATTTTCTATTTTACCTTCCCAGGGAGATTCTTGCATTCCTCCCTTGAAACTTCGTTGTTACCTAGCCTTTCTGTGTCTGTGGATTTTAATAGATTGTCCTTTACTTTACAACTACTATCCACTTGTAAATGATTACAAGATTTCTAAATCTGGCTTACCTTACTCAGGATGATTTCTTTTTCTATTTCTGTTCATTTGCTTGAAATTTTATAATATTTTTAAATAGCTGAGTAATACTCCATTTTGTAAGTGTATCACATTTTCTTTATCCATTCTAGGTTGTTTCCAGATTGTATTATGAATAAAGCTACTATGAACATAGTTGAGTAAGTGTTCTTGTGGTATGATTGAGCATCCTTTGTGTATATGCCCAAGAGTGATACAGGTAGGTCAATTCTCAATTTTATGAGAAACTACCAACTTGATTTCCAAAATGACTGTACAAGTTTTCACTCCCACCAGCAATGCAAGAGGGTTGCCCTTGTTTCACAGCCTCTCCAACATATGCTGTCACTTGTGTTTTTGATCTTAGCCATTCTGACAGAGATGGAATCTCAGAGTCATTAAGGTTTGCATTTCCCTGATAGTGGACATTTCTTTAAGTGGTTCTGTGTCATTTGAGATTCTTCTGTTGAGAATCTGTGTTTAGATCTGAGCCCTGTTTTTTTTAAAAACTGGATTATTAGGTATTTTGGTGTCTATTTTCTTGAATTCTTTATACAGTTTGGAAATCAACCCTTGTGAGATATGGGGTTGATGAAGATCTTTTCCCATTCTGTAGGCTGCTGTTTTATCCTGTTGATCCTGCCCTTTGCCTTATGGAATCTTTTCAGTTTGATGACCTCCCATTTGTTCATTGTCCATCTAATTCTTAATGACACTGGTATTCTTTTCAGTACATTGTCTCCTGTGCCAATGAATTGAAGGCTCTTTCCCACTCTCTCATTTTCAGTTTAACTGAATTCATATGGAGATTGTTTATCTACTTGGACTTGAGTTTTGTGCAGGGTTGTAGATAGGCACCTATTTGCATTCTTCTACTGGCCAACATTCAGTTATGCCAGCACCATTTGGTGAAGATGCTTTCATTCTTCACTGTATCATTTTGGCTTCTTTGTCAAAAATCAGGTTTCCATATGTGTGTGGATTTACATCTGGGTCTTCAATTTGATCCCATTGATATACCTATCTGTTTTTATGTCAATACAAAACTGTTTTTTACTAGTATCGCTCTGTAGTAGAGCTTGAAATCTGTGATGGTAACACCTCTGGAAGTTCTTTTATGGTACTGGATGGCTTTAGCTATCTTGGTTCTCGTTTGTTTTCTTGTTTTTGTTTTTCTTTTTTTTGAAATTGAGTGTTCTTTTGTTTTGTTGGGGTATGGGGCAGTTGCCTTGATTTTGTAGATTTCTTTGGGTAAGATGGCCATTTTTACTATGTTACTTTTACTAGTCCATGTGTATGTGAACTCTTTCTATATTCTGATATCTTCTTCATTTCTTTCTTCAAAGACTTGAAATTCTTGTCATACACATCCTTCACTTGCTTGGATAGAGTTACCCCAAGATTTTTTATATTAGGTGTGGCTATTGTGAAGGGTGTTGTTTGTTTCCAGGATATCTTTCTCAGCCCATTTGACATTTATATATAGAGCAGCTACTAATTTAATTGAGTGAATCTTATCTCCAAAGACTTTACTGAAGGTATTTATCAGCTCTAGGTTCTTACCTGAAGAATGTTTTACATCACTTATGTATACTATCATATCATTTGCAAATAAGAATTTTCCAATTTTTCTTTACCAATTTATATACACTTGATCTCATTCAGTTGTCTTATTGCTCTAGATGAGACTTTAAGTACTATATTGAATAGATATTAAGAGGGTGAACAGCTGTGTCTTATCCCTAGTTTTGTTGAAACTGCTTTGAATTTTTCTCCATTGCATTAGTTATTGTCTGTTGTATTGCTGATATTGCCTTCATTATTTTAGGTATTTCCCTTGTATCCCTGACCTCTCCAATAATTTTTATCATGAAGTTGTGCTGGATTTTGTCAAAGGCTTTTCAGCATCTAATGAGAAGATTATGTGTTTTTTTTTCCAGTTTGTTTATGTAGTGGATTACACTGAAACCTTTCATATGCTGAACCATCTCTGTAATATAAGCACTTAGTGCTATGAACTTTCCTTTTAGCAGTTTTTAAAATATGTCCCATAAGTTTGATTATGTTATGTATTCATTTTTTGAACATTAGAAATTTTTTATTTTATTTATTTCTGTTTTGACCTATTTTTCATGCAGCATAGAATTGTTTTCCATGAGTGTTTAAGCTTTTTGTTGTTTCAGATGCTGTTGATACCTGGCTCTAATCCCTGGTGTTCTGATAAGATGCAGGGGGTTATTTCAATATTCTTGTATCTGTTGAGATTTGTTTTGTGTTTGAGTATATGTTCAATTATGGGATAAGTTCATGAAGTTCAGGGAAATAGTAGATATATTCTCTTTTGTTTTAGTGAAATGTTCTACAAATATCTGTTTGCTCTATTTGTTTTATAATGTTTGATAGCTCCAATATTCCTGTTTAGTTTTTGTGTGGATGGTGATATCATGGGTGGGAATTGGGTATTGCAGTATCCCACTAACAGTTTTCAAGGGTTAGGATGTGACTTAAACTTCAGTTTCTTTTGTAAATATGGGTGTCCTTTTGTTGGGTTATAGATTTTAAGAATAGAAATGTTGTCTTGGTAGATTTTCCTTTCATCAGTAAAAGCATCCTTCCCTATGTTTTTCTGCTTGCTAGAAGTCAATTTTGTTAGGCATTAAAAGGACTACACCAGCTTGATTCTAGGTCCATTTGCTTGGAATAACTTTTTCCAATTCTTTCCTTTGAGGCAATGTTGATTCTTAATATGAGGTGTTTTTCTTGAATACAGAAGACATGTGGAATCTATTTTCACATCTATCTTGGTAGTCTGTGTCTTTTTATTGGGGAATGAGTCCATTGATATTGGGAGATACCAACCAATGACTGTTGATTCCTATTACTTGTTGGTAGTGGTTCTGGTGGTGTGTGTGGTTGTGTGTTTGCTTCCCTTCTTTTGATTTTGTTGGTTAGAGATAATCAATTCCCTGTGATTTCACATGTATAGTAAATGTCCTTACATTGGAGTTTTCCTACTATTGTCTTCTGGAGGGCTGTATATATAGATAGATTTTTTTTGATTTTGACTTTATCATGGAATGTGATTTACTCCATTTATGGTGATTGAAAGTTTTGCTGGGTATAATATTCTGTGCTGTCATCTGTGCTGTCTTAGCATCTATAATATATCTCTGTCTAGGCCCTCCTGGGTTATAGAGTCTCCATTGTGAAGTCAGATATTATTGTAATGGATCTGCCTTCATACATTATTTGGTCTTCTCACCTTTCAGATTTTAACTTTTTTTTTTCTTCTCCATGTGCTGAGTTATATTATGTACTAATGCTAGTTTCTTTTCTGGGCCAATCTACTGGTGTTCTGTATGTTGTTTTGTTCATATATATATATATATATATATATATATATATATATATCTTCTTCCTTAGATTAAGAGTATTGTTCTGTAATTTTTAAAAAATATATTTTCTGGATATGAATTGTTATGCTTCTCCTTCCTCTATAACAATTTATTATTAGGTTTTGCCTTTTCATAATGTCTCAGATTTCCTGCATTTCTTGGTTAAGGAGGTTTTTATATTTAATGCTACTTCTATTGAACCTTCAATGCCTAAGCTTATCTCTTCCATCTCTTACATTCTGTTATTGAAGTTTATATTTGTAGTTCTTGTTCACATTTCAGTTTTTTCTTTTCTAAAATTTTCTCAATTTTCTTTATCACTTCTATTTCTATTTTCATGTCTTGAACAATTTTGTTTCCTTCCTATATTTGTGTCATCGTGGATTTCTTTAAGGGGTTTATTCATTTCCTCACACTGTGTTTTGCCAGATTTTTTTGAGGTATGTATTCATGTCCTCGCACTGTTTACCCCCCTACTGATTCTAAAAGGTATTAAGTTTTTTAAGGATCTCTGTCATCATCATACAAGTGGCGGTCTTTGTGCGTGTGTGTGTGTGTGTGTGTGTGTGTGTGTGTGTGTGTTTCTGCTGTATTGGAATATTCTGGTTCTGTTGTTGTGTGATAGCTGGGCTCTAATAGACACATACTTCCGTGCCTCTTTTGATGTGTTTTCATGTTGGCATATAGGCTTCTGGGACTGGGATGATTATAGGTTTAGGTGCTCATTTCTGGATTCATCTTTGTTGAGTGGGTGTTTTGTTTATGTTTTCTGTTTCTCTTCTGGGATTTGGAGTGTGTCATGACTGTGTGTTGCCTGGTAGTACATTTTCTTCTTTTATGGCAATTGTAGCCAAGGGGGTTAGAGGTAAAATGTATTTCTGGGTATTGTGAGCTGACACTTAGGAATGGGATTGTAGGGATAGGGAGAGATCTACATACCCATAGCACTGACCATGCCCATTTTGGTGTGGTCATAGGTAACTAGGCTAGGAATGTGAGTGGTTCACAGAAGTGAAAAGAGCAGAGTGTTCAACCAGGATCTGTGTGTTGTATTTTCTTTTGGTTACTTTTATTATGCTTATTTCCATATCCTTGGAATGGGCATGGGTAGATAATGAAGACAGATCACCCCTGAGGGTCTGCTATAGAACTGGATCTAGAGGAGTCAAAGGATGAGGGAAGGTCTACAGACAGCCTATATGATTCCATGAGAGGTGTGTCCTGTTGATTGGCAGGAGTTACCTGCTGAGGTGGAGTCTGGGATGAAGCAACTAGTGCAGGGAAGGGAGATAGAAGGAAAAGACCTGCTGGAACCACAGTAGATGAGGGAAGGCTTCACTGAAACCTGCAGCAGGGGTTGTGTAGCTGGGGGTGACGCTGACATATAGGGAGTAGAGGAACACAGGGAGAGATGAAGACTGGTAGTTTGCCTACCTGATTCTCTGTCGGTAGTCCATTCTACAGAATGCTCTTAGGATCTGTTTCATAGATAAGGTTGAGCATTACAAGCTATTGATATGAATTGATTTTTAAATGGAATTTTATTGAATGTTCTTGGGGTTGACCTGTCTCTTGTTTGGTAGGTTGGCTAAGTCCTTGGTTTCTGGTGCACTGATGTCTACTCCATTTTTTCTTCATCCTCTTTATCAGTGAAAAACACATTGAGGTCCGCTCTCTAGAAAGCAGTCTTACATGATAGACCGATTCCAACTGTAGATGTGGTTCTTATTACAAATGTTAGCAATGGAGCCATTCATGGTGGTCCCTGAATTAGTCACTTGAGGGGCAGACACAAGAGGAGTGATGTGAGTTCAAGGACAGTATGGCCTCTGTAGGAAAACCTCATCTCAAAAACCAAACCACATTTTAGAAGGACAAAATAATGATTGAAGTTATAGATGTAGGATATGAAAACAAAATGTTAAGAAGTCTGTTATAATTTGAGGATTCAAAGTGCTAGTTGGTTCAAAATGTGCAATGTTTTTGGCATTCTTGGTTCTACCCAGAGTGCATCATTTCATTGGTTTCCTACAGAGAATTACATCTCAAAAGTTTTTTTCTGACATAGACCAAATATCCACATGGTTTCCATAAAAAGTGAAAAATGGTTTAACATGTGTACAGTTAATACAAAAGCATTTATGTGCATTTTAGTGGTAAGAAAATAGGTGGGTGTCAAATCTAAAACTGTTTTTAAATACCCTTTTTATTTTATTATTGTATGTCCTTATAATATTACATACCAGTCCTAGTTCCCTTTCCCTCCCATCTTCCCTTTCTCCCCATCTACTCCTCAGGAAGGTGAGGCCTTCCATTGGGAAACCATCAAAGTCTGTCACATCATTTGGGGTGAGATCTCGGCTCTCCCCCATGTATCTAGGTGAGACAGTATCTCTCCATAGGGAATGGGCTCCAAAAGCTCATTTGTGCACTAGGGATGAATACTGGTTCCACTGCCAGAGGTCCCATTGGCTTCTGAAAACTCCAAATTGACACCCATGTTCAGGGGACCAAGTTAAGTCTTATGGAGGTTCCCCAGCTATCAGTCTGGAGTCTGTGAGCTCCCACCTGCTCAGGTCAGCTGTTTCTGTGGGTTTTTCCAGTATGGTCCTGACCCCTTTGCTCATCACTCCTTCCTCTCTACACCTGGATTCCAGGACTTTGGCTCAGTGCTTAGCTGTGAATCTCTGCTTCTGCTTCCATAAGCTACTGGGTGAAGGCTCTTTGGTGGCATTTAAGATAGTCATCAATGGGAGAAGGGTATTTAAGTTAGTGTCTCCACTATTGCTTGTATTCTTGGTTGGGGTGAATCTAAATCTAAACAGGAAATTTTATAAATCATATTAGATAATTCCTGGCTGTCTGGAGTCTGACATACACAGGTATTGTATAAATCTGAAACAAAAGGCTGAGAAATGTTCTTTCTAGTAAGAAGCTGAGTAAGCTTGTAGTCCTCTCTCTGTGTTGCTGTCCTTCCTGATGAAGGCATCATAGTAGGGATGGATTTAATATGAGAGATGGTGCTTGGGGACATGTGTTGTTAGAATGGGAGTTGTAGGAGAGGATACAGAGAATGCAGATATGTGTCACACATGTGGACGCAGAATGTGAGAAAGAGATGTGCTAAATCCCTACACTTGATATTTGTGAGTAACCATCACAGCCCATTCTTTAAATTTTCAATCTAAAGATTTCAGACCTTTTGATAGAAGAATAGGGAAAGGGCCAAAATAAGCATTTTGGGATACCTATGGTTGCAGATGAACTTCAAATTTATTGAAAACTATGTACACAAATTTAGGGCTTGAAATGCACAAGAAATATTATAAGCCTACAAGGCTTCAGAACTGGTTTATGTATGGAAGACCAAGGAAGAGATTTATAGAAATCATGGTAAAATTCCAGCTCCTTTCACGTAGCCTCTGGTGAGAGTTTAAGGAGGCCTTGGTAAGTATGTCTAAACAGTGAGCATACCAATAAACACGACTCCAACATGTCTCCAGAGGAGAGATTTCAGAGTTCTGACATTACACATTAGAGTTTAAGTTGTGTCTGTACTGTGGGTCATCACATTCTTAATTCATTGGGTTACTTGATGTTTCTAATCAGGTCAGATTGAGGACCAAAATCAACAGGGAGTGGGAAGGTAGCCTGGGATATCAGACTAAGAGGGTTGGACCACATTCTTGGTTTTTGTGAGGCTGATATTACATATCAGACAAATAACAAAGGGCTTTGTGGTAGTAAAATTTCCTGTGAGGTCTGTATTAGTTAAGGGATACACGAGATCATCTTGTCCTGGATCTCTTGTAGACAAATAGCAGCTGGACAAAAATGGCTCTTGGGTGCGGCCCACACACCCATCATGGCACAGTCTGCCCAGATTGATTTTGTGGTATGTCACAGACATTATGAAGGCATGCTTTGAAGTTCTGAGTCCTACCAGTTGAGCTTGTATCGTGGGTTTGATTAGGACAGTGTGGCACTCACAACCCTCAAGAATAAATTTGATCCAGGTTTCTTGGTGGTAAGTTAACCCCAGCTGACACTGCTATCAATTGACTGGCAGGATTGCCTTATGGCTCTTTATGCCTTCTCCTCTTATGTCATTCTCCAGAATAGCACTCTCCATGGTGTTAAAATTTGTGGAACATTTCAGTAGTTGTGTATGGTCCAGGTCACACTTGATATCACAATTCTGTCTTACATGTGTTGTAGTCATGATATAACCTTGGCACAGGGGATTCCTGGGTGCGGCTACACACCTTCTATCCCATAGTGTGCCTAAATTATCTGATATTCCATTGTGACCAAGATTACATGGAGGCTGTATGGTGGTCATGACTCCCTGCTTTGAGCATGCTGCCTGAGCTGGGTGAAAGTTTTGGTAGTCTATAAGTCTTGGGAGGAGCTTGTGGAAATTCAATGATGATACAGCCAGTGTTTCTGTTAGTAGAGTGAGTCCATTCATGTTAGAGGGTTTCCTGTGAGATAGATCAAAGTTCACATCAACTTTTCCTGCATTACTTGAAGTTCTGATAGCATGTTGTCAGACTTGATTTGAGGTGTGGCCCACACTTGCCTACGTATAAAGTCTGTCCATATTAGTTGATGATCATTTGTGATTCAGGCACTGCCAGTGATGTGGTTTGGTCTTACCTCTCCTCTATTGTTAATGGATCTTGGGTTGAAAGAATAGATGGTTTGGCAAAAACATATTTGTAATTTGACTTCCTGTTCTAGGTGGTCAAGCAGCCCTCAGCTTACATTGATATCCTACAAAATAAACTAACATGAAGGTAATGACTTGTGTCACAGTAGGTCAGGATTATTGGGTATGTCCATTTCCTTTTGCGATTTAGGTGATATTTGGTCCCATGAAGGCAGGACTCCTCTGTGTTGGCCTTGTATCCTGGGATAGATACAGAGAGGGTGCGGCCCACACACCCTTGATGATTACAAAGGGTCCAGGCTCCTCTGGGTTCAAGATGCTACCAGGTTTTCTTGAGGTCTGTTAATGTCCTTGCACCTGGACTAATATTCAGGGTCAACATCAAGATCTGAATCTTGTAAGATATAGTGTCCAGATGTCAGTCACTTAGAGAAAGACAATGTACAGGTCAAGCCAAGATTCTTGCTTAAAAGGCTGTGGCCTGAGGTACATTCAAGCAATATAGTTTCTAAAAGAATCAACCTAAGACAAGATACGTTCTGTGTCAGACAGTTACAGGGTGCAGAACAACACCTTTTTGGTATTGCATGTCCACACTGCATGGTCATTTTGGTGAGTGCTTGTCATAGTATGGTGAGGGTATCGTCCTTGTTCATGTGTTGAGCATGCTGCCTGGACTGAATACAGTAGTATGTGAGCACCATGTATTAGATGATCAGGGTGTCTGTTTGTATCAGTCGTCAGTATAGATGCTCATTTGTATCAGTCGTCAGTGCAGGAAGTATTGTGGATGAGTTCAAAATTATTGATGTTGAAGCTCCCATATGTCCACATTGATGCAGGGATTCTTACATTTTAACAACTTAAAGTTAATCCTTGAATCAGAGAGCTAATGGTATATTCTCTTAATGTTCACATCAGACCTGGCATGGGCAAAGTACTCTTTGTTTGGGCACAGGTCTCTCTTGGAATGGATTAATCCAGAATGGTTTCACTTTAGTAATTGTCCAGGGAATCATTGGTTGAATTTTGTGGTGCACACTCCTATTCCTGGTTTGCTCTAGGCCCCGTTTCAGGTTTTGACTGAGGTCCACATGGATGTGCTTTGGGTCCGTGCTTTTTCTAGTTTATATATTAGCCCAGGCCCACAATTCTTCTTGCAGTGGGCCCAGGACTCTCAAGGGACAGGGTTGACCCATGCAAAGACCCATTTATTTCACCTGGGCCTGTTTCATTTGTGGGAATGACCCAGGCCCAAATATCAGCTCTTTCTGGGCCCAGGACTCTGTAGGTTCAGGGACTGGCCCATGCCCACATCTACTATTACTTTTGACCTGGGTTTCTTCAAGGAACGGTTGTAGCCTACACCCATACTCTTTCTTTTCTTAAGCCTAGGAATTTGCACTGAGAAGGTTTGGCCCAGAAAAAGACCTGTTTTTTTTTACCTGGGCCTCTCTCATTTGTGGGATTGACCCAGGCCCATATATCACCTCTTTGTGGGCCCAGGCCTCTTTAGCTTCAGGGACAGGCCCAGGCCGACATTTCCTATTACTTTTAACCCGGTTTCTTCAGGGTAAGGTATTAACCCACACCCATACTCCATTTCCTTGAGCCTAGGATTCTGGACAGATTGGGTTTGGCCCAGACAAACACCTTTTTGTTTTACCTGGGCCTCTCTCATTTGTGGGATTGACCCAGGCCCATATATCACCTCTTTCTGGGCCCAGGCCTCTTTAGGTTCAGGGACAGGCCCAGGCCCACATCTCCTATTACTTTGGGCCAGGCATCTTAAAGATCAGAGACTGGCCCAGGCACACATTTCTTCCTAAGTTGGTCCTGGGATTCTTCATGGCCTCGTTTTGGTCCAGGCACACATCTCTTCTTCTCTTGGCCTGGACCTGTATCATATCAGGAGTTTGCCAAGTCCCAAATATCTTCCCTTTTAGGGCCTATGCTTCTTAAGGGTTATCATTTGGTTCATGCACACACCTCTTCTTGGATTGACCGGGGCCACTAATTTGAGCCATTTCCCATGTCAGTATGTAATCTGCCTTTATGCCTGGGGATATTCGGGGTCAGTGACTTGCCCAGGGTCCCATCTATCCATGACTTTTGCCTGGGCTTCTTTAGGGTTAGCAATACTTTTTTTTTTGGTGCAGGGTTCTTCCACATCAGGATTTGCCACTGGTAGACTTCTCTTGTCCTTTGGCCCTTGGCAGTACAATGGCCAGTTGCAGAGCATGGAACACTTTGGTTTTTAGGTTCATGCATCTTTACCTTTGTGCTTAACCTGGGTTTCTTTCCCCTAATCCTGTAGCACAGGCTTCTTCAGCATCCAGGATAGGCTTTGGCCTCTTACAGTAGGATTTCAGTGTTCAGTCTTTAGCCTAAGTATATCATGCTCTAGATGATCCCGTACCTGTTTCTCTTCAGACTTGAGGAAGGCAGTCATTGCAATTCCAATATTATACTGTCATTAGCCTTTGTCTCTGGTCAGCATTTCTGTAAATAAAAATTGACAGGTTTGCATTACAAAGGATAATACTTGTGTACGTATCTGCCAAGTCAAATGTATTTGTAGCATCATTGACATCTCCCTTAGGACACAGACACAAGTAACACACAGTTCAGGTGAAATAAACTATGCTTTACATGAATATACTATGACTTCGGATGCACTCAAGAGGCAAGTTTCTCCTTCTCAGTAGAGTGAATTAAGAGATTCTCAATGAGAGGCTGTGCTGTCTTTCATCAGTTCTGTGGTAAGATCCCACTATGGAATGTCACAGGAATTGAAAGCCACAGAGGTTAGTCCTCCATGTGTCTATAGCAGTGGATCTGAACCTGTGCTTCCTGACGCCTTTTGAAAACCTCTGTCTCCACAAATTTACACTATAATCAATAACTGTAGCAAAATATACTTATGAGATAGCAACATAAAAATTTTTGGTTGTGGTTCACCAGAACATGAGGAATTGTATTAAAGAGTCACATCACTGGGAAGGTTGAGAACTGTGATTCAGAAGATGCCTTGCTAAGACTTTGGATGATCACAAGCCTCCTTCTCTGTTGTGCAGATGGTGTCTTCTCCCCGTATGTCATGGATGGCAGGGTGTCCCTCTCCTCCTTTCTAATGCAACTCTTCTCACCATCACCTCTGTCTTGTAAGTCAATAACCAGTGACACGGAATTGTGCCTTAGTCACCCTTTTACTAGAAAGCTCTCTTCCCATATATACACTGGTGTGAGGTCACTTCTCCACTCAGAGAATGTTCTCCCGTCATTTACCTGGAATGGATTCTTGCCCACACTCTCCTTGGTTAAATCCTGGTCCACTATAATAGACTCTGCTTCTATCAGAAGTAGGTCACACCCATAACCATGACAGTGACCCTAATGGAAGGTCACAGTGATCACCCCTCACACTATATGTGTAAGCTGAAAGGCGTCCTTGTGCTGGTACTTAGGGGAGTACCTGAATGCTTTCCTTAAAGTCATTTCCTGGATCAAGAGGACACCTAGTATTCCTTCTCCTGCAGGGATCACTACCTCTGGAAAGAGCAAGTCCAGTGTGAATGGGCCATGCTCATCCTCAGTGCACCAAGGGGAAGTCTCCCTGTATCATTTCTGTTGATCTTTTTAATCAGCAGTTTTTTCTCATCATGAACCTTGGACTGTGCAATTGCATGGGTCCTGGAAACCAAGGTGATTGTTATATTTGTCCTCAAACCTGTTGCTTCACAATCATTAATCAGAGCTTGAAAATAAGATTGCCCAGAAATCAGAATGTCATTAAATTCCCATACCAGGCCTTGCCAAGATACTCAGAAGTCAGTCACTGGGGACCAGCACATTCCATCCTGTCACATTGGAAACTGGAGTCCTGAGTCAGGTGCTGGCTCTGCCTCAGCTGCTGTCACCTGTTCTGACAAACAGATGGACATTAATAGAAGAAAAGATCTGACATGCCTTGACACTGTGGACTGTCATTTATGACAATTGTCCCTGGCCTAGGGCATAACAACAGAGCTTTATCCTGTTCTAGTGTGTGTCCTGAATTGTTTTCACATGGTACCAGTCTATATAGGCTGGTGTCCTCCTGGGATATCATCACCTGGTATGTAGTGCATCGAATATCCTTATTTGCCTTTTTGACTAATGCCTTGCACACATGTGCTGATAGTGTCTGCAACTTTTTCTGCTGCTGTAACCCAGGTCCTGTTAAGGATCACTGCATTGTAACTCATACACCTATCATCCTCAGCTCATAGAACATGACAAGGAGCTTAAATTACACCTTTATTGCAAGAATCCTGTTTTTATTTCTCCCACCACTTAGTCCAAACTTCCTACCACCCCTGCAGTTCCATCTGAATCCCAGCCAACCCTAGTAGATACTGTGTCCCCTCCTATGAAGATCATAGCCTTTACCATGGCAATGAGCTAGCCTTTACTATGGCAATGACCCATTGTGAGGTCACAGAGTTTTGAAAACAACTCTGTCCAACTTCTTCCTTAGTGTCAGAGTATAACACAAGGAACTACCATGGATTTGCACTGTGCTGAGAACACTGATGTTGTCCATGTGCATCAATTTACTCTGTTCATGTATGTTGTTAGTGGAATATGTGTGATATTATAATCATCTACATAAACTTGTACATATGGATATAAACCCAGTGACAGGAGCATACACATCAGTAACACACACTCAAGTGAATATATGTATATAAGTACAGAATTAGAGGGGAGGGTGCTGCTATGGTGTTTCCTGTTATAGCGACATTGAGGTTTGTTCCTGTATTATGTCAGCTTTCTGAGTACAAATAAAAGGACTGCTAATACCATGTAAGCTCAGACATCAGTATCTCATAGGCTTTGCCTATGATTCCTGAACAAGCTGTGGATGATGCTCATAGCGCGCATGCAAGCAGGAACCCTTCTTTCTTACCTAGGCTGGAGACTGTAGACTTTTGACTTGTTCCAGATGCATCTGTGTGGCTTAATTCCCAGTCCCCTCTCCCTGATAAATTTAATTGTCGCTTTCCTTGAGTGCTTGATTGATCAGTCCCACTGCTATGGATTCCTTACCTCTGCTCTCTCTAGTTCTTAGAATGAGCCGTCCTATATGAGAGACATTTCAATCTCCCCACTAAATTTCAGTCTCCACATTTGATGTTCCAATGAGGTAGTGCCTCACTCTGAGGGTGTCACGCATGGGATGAATTTCTAGTAGTAGCATCCCAGGAAACAACCCAGACTTACCCAGTCATGTGCTTGCTCTGATTGAAGCCCTCCTTCTGGAGTCTGCGTTGTTCTCAGGTTAGGGCAGAATTCTATTCTGTGAGGTCACAGAGAACTCACCTTACCTCATTCTGAGAATCCCAAAGGACATCCAGGCCTCAGATCTCTCCCCAACTGGCCAATCCTTTTTCTGTGCTGTGCAAACATCCTCAGAAGTACTTAACTTCGGGAAATTATGTAGAGACATTTCTCATAGACCCTTCCCTGGGGATCATCCACATGCATTTCCTGTCAGCCCTCCATTTTGCGATAGGTACAATCAGCCTTGAGAAGATGAACAAGGTTGACAATGCTGCTTCATTTTCTCAAATGTCTGAACCCCACACCCTGCCTCATCATATCATATTTTCTATATCCCTCATGGGTCACTACAGTCATTCATCCTGCAAGGCACTATCTAGTGCCCTTTGTGTCTGACTCTGAAAGGAACCATATACACCTTGTTTTCTAACATGACCAATGGGCACCATTAATCTTTTGACTTAGTTGGGTTGTGGCTGATTAGCTGAATGTGTGCCAGGATTCCCTCTTGTCCTGATTTTAGAGTTAACAATACAAAAGTTCATACATGCAAAGTGCACTAAGACATACTGTGTTCATGAGTCTCCATAAACTGGGTTAGGCAGAGCCCAGCTTGTGAGGTACAGACAACTGGGAGCATCTGCTTTTACTAGTGCTGTCCTCACGCAACCTTCCCACTAAATAACTCTGTGAGTGGATGATCACGCTGTCCAGTACAATTTCAAGCAATCTTTCCCGTGTCCTTGAAGGTTATGTAGTGTTGGCTTGATTTTGTAAGGCTTGCTCTTTTCTAGGACTCTTCGTCAAGTCCTTCCTTACCTTGTACTGGAGCTACAATCTCAACAAGAATGTTTCCTGTGTTTCTGATGAATGCAGGGTGGATTGAAACACAAGTCATACCACATAGTGAGAACTGCTGGGTACTCATGGCCATGGACCACTATACTTTTTTGTAGTGACACAGAATGCATTGTGTCTCCGTCATTAATAGGGAATTAGCTGAAGTAGCCTCCCTCTGTATTTGGGTAAAGAAAGTAAACTTCTGTGATGTTTGAAGTCAGTCACACTGTGTGATTTTGGATGCAGATGGCCTCCTATGTAATATAACTTACTGTGGGGTGTTATTTTAAGATTGTTAAATTAGAGTGCCTGATGGAAGGACAGTTTTCTCTTGAGCAACGCCATTCTCGATCATCACCATGGTCTCAAAAGGTTTTTGCTGGCTGTCTACTATGTGACTCAGGGTATATGTGAAAATACTTGTGCACAGACAGACTTGTATGTTAATTACTCTGAGAAATTGCCCTGCTTATACAAAGTATGCTCCTGTATTGATGCTGAAAGGACAAAGTGTGTCTAAACATGATTAAAATATTGGAAGTAGAATTTAAAGAGGAATTAAATTTAAAGTCATCTGCAGTGACACCAAATGGTACATTGATGTGTTAATTGTATGTTGAAAGTCACAGTGTGGTTCAATTTAAATTCTGCCATCAGTTTGCTTCTCTTTGAGTTGAATATTTCTGCTGCGTTTCAGCCAACCTAGTCACTCCCAGGACCTGTAGTTTCAAACCTCTACAGTGGAAAGTGTGTAGGTCTCCCTGCCCACTGTACCTGGTAGAGATTCAGATCTTCCTCAGAGATTTCCCATGTCATAAGGAACACAAATTATGTTTTGAGAAAAATTCATTTTCTGTGAGATCCTTGTTCACCTCATGCCTGCATTAACACTGACCTATAGAGCAGCATGGTCAGCAGAACAGTGATTAGTGACATCGCTACAAAGTGCAATATCAGTCACAAGTTACTGCTATAAATTATTGACCATGTTGAGCAGTTGCAGGAAACCAGGACTGCATCTATTTTTGTAACTGTAGTTTATTATGACAGAGCTGTTTCCCACTATATGACTATTCCAAGTCCTTCCTCTTTCTCCCACAGATCAACACTTGGTGCATCCCATTTCTTCGCTATTTTGAATTTCCCTGCTTTGACCATGTGAGCCAGTCTCTGGCATACTCACTGTTTGCTTTAGACCTTTATCCAGTAGTGTGATTTCTGGATCTCATGGAAAGTGTGTCTTTGTCTCATTAAAAACATCCATGTTGTTTTCCATAATAACAGGGTATTCATTAGCAAAGTTTTTATTATTATTTATCAGTGATTTTTAGTTTAAAAACAAATAATAGGTATTAACCCCCCTTCTGGCCTCCATATAAATGCCCACAATTTCTAAAATATATAATTTTTAAATTATATTTCTAAATAAATATAATTTAAATAAATTTTTATTTAAATTAGAAACATGCATTCTTCAAATGTCAGTCCCAGATCCATCTCTCACCCCACGTCCCTTGTCCTTTAAGCCCCCCCAACTACTTTCCCCTCCCCGCTCCGAGCCCAATCCCCATATCATTCCCCAGGGAGGGTGAGGCCCTCCTTCGGGTTTGGGGAGGCTCGAGGGTCTGTCACTTCATCCAGGTCAGGACATAGGCCCTTCCCAATGTGTCCATGCATAGAGAGCATCCCTCCATGTGGAATGTGCTCCCACAGATCATTTGTATGCCATGTTGAACACTATTCTACTAACTTAGGTTCCAGAGAATTCTGACGCCTCTTCACTAACACTACATTCATGGAGTCTGGAGCAGCCATCAGTCTGGGGTTCAAGAGCTCCTCCTTGTCCAGTCAGCTGTCTTTGTGGGTTTCACCAGCAGGGTCTTGACACCTTTCCTTATCACTCCTCCATCTCTGTCACTGGGTTCCAGGGGGTCAGTTCAGTGTTGAGGTGTTGAGCTGTGAGTGTCTGTCTCTACTTCCATCAGTCACTGGATGAAGCTTCTAGGATGGCATATAAGGTAGTCATCAAACTTATCATCAGGTAGGGGCTATTAATGTAGTCTCCCTGCTCTAGCTTAGTTTTCCCGTTGGTGTTATCCTTGTAGATCTCTGGAAATCTCACTAGTGTCAGCTCTCTCCTCAAACCTATAATGACTCCAACTATTATGGTATCTCTCATACTGCTCTCCACTATTCTTACCCCAACTCAAATTTCATGCTTGCCCATGTCTTCCTCTTCCCTCCTCTGTTTTTCCTGGTTCCCTCTCCTCTCCCACCATGTTCCCAATCCACAGGTGATCTTGCCTCATTCAACTTCTCTGGGATATAATGCATATCTCTTGGGAACCTCCATGTTTCCCAGACTCACTGCCGTGGGAATGTAGGCTGGCACTCCCCTGACCCATGTCTAAAATCCATACATGTTGGAGTACATACCATGCTTGTCTTTTTGTGACTGGGTTACCTCTCTCAGGATGGTTTCTTCTAGTGCTGTCCATTTGCCTGCAAATTTCAAGATTCCATTGTTTTTTCCCCTTGAATAGTACTCCATTGTGTAAATGTACCACATTTTCTCTATCCATTCTTCAGTTGAGGAGCATCTAGTTTGCTTCCAGGATCTAGCTATTATAAATAATGCTGCTTTGAACATAGTGGAACAGACATCCTTGCTGTATGAATGGCAATCTTTTGGGTATATATTCCTAAGAGTGGAATTGGTGGATCTTGTAGTAGACTGATTCCCATATTCCTGAGGACTCTCCATACAGATATTCAAAGTTGCTCTACGAGTTGGCACTCCCAACACCAGTGGAGGAGTGTTCCCCTTTCTCCACATCCTCTGAAGCATAAGCTCTCAGTGGTGTTTTCATTTTAGCCATTATGTCAGGAGTAAGATGGTATCTCAGGGTTGTATTGATTTGCATTTCTCTAATGAGTAAGGATGTTGAGGACTTTCTTAAGTATCTCAGTCATTTTAGACTCCTCTACTGAGAATTCTCTATTAGTTCAGTGCCCCACTTTTTAATTTGGCCCTTTGGTGTTTTGGAGAGTAGCTTCTTGAGTTCTTTGTAAATTTTGGAGATCAGCCCTCTGTAAGGTATGGGGTTAGTGAATATCTTTTGTTTGGCTGACTGTGACCTTTACCTTACAGATGCTACTCAGTTTCCTTTTGTTCTAGAACTTTCAGTTGTGCTGTTAATTCTTTAGTGTGACTATTCTCCAGTTTCTTCATGTGGGCACTTAGTGCTGTGAACTTTCCTCTTAACACTGCTTTCAAAGTATCCCTTAAGTTTGGGTATGTTGTGTCTTCATTCTAATCGATTTCTAGGAAGTCTTTAATTTCATTTTTTTATTTCTTCTTTGTCCCAAGAGTGGTGCAATTGTGCCTTATTCAATTTCCATTAGTTTGTAGGGTTTCTGCAATTTGTGTTGTTGTTGAAATCTAACTTTAAAGCATGGTGGTCTGATATGATACCTGGAGTTATTCCAATTTTTTATACCTGTTGAGGTTTGCTATTTTGCCATGTATGCGATCAATTTTTGAGTAGGTTCCATGTGGCACTGAGAACAAGGTATATTCTTTTGTGTTTGGATGGAATGTTCTATAGATGTCTGTCAAACCCAATTGGGTCATAACTTCTATTAGTTCCTTTGTTTCTGTCTGGTAGTCCTGTCTAGTGGTAAGAGTTGGGTGTTGAAGTCTCCCACTCTAACTGTGTGACTATTTTTTAAGTTTCAAATTGCACATAGGAGGAATATTTTATTTATGTACCTAATTTATTCATTTATTTTTTATTTAGGTTAGATAAACCTTGTTTCACATGTCTACCTCAGCTCCCTCTCTCTTCCCTTTTTTCCCCTCCCTCCCTACCAGGTCCCCCAGACCCCCACCCAATCCCTACTCTAATCACCAAGGAGGGTGAGGCCCTCCATGGTGGATCTCCAGTAACTGTCATTTCATCCAGGGTGGGGCCTAGGCCCTCCTTCAAGAGTCCTGGCTGAGAGAGCCTCCCATATTGTGGCATGGGCACTCAAAGTCTATTTGTATGCCAGAGACAAATACTACCCAAGGCCCCGTAGATTACCTAGGCCTCCTCACTGACACCTGCATTCAGGAGGTCTGGGTCAGTCCTATGCTTTCCACACAGCCATCAAGCTGGAGACCTAGAGCAACCACTTGTTCAGGTCAGCTGTTTCTGTGGGTTAAACCAGTCCACTCTTTACTCCTTTGCCCATCAGTTCTCTCTTCCTGACACTGGATTCCAGGAGTACAGTTCAGTGTTTGTCTGTGGGTATCTGCCTTTGCTTTCATCAGTTGCTGGATGAAGGTTCTGTTTTCTAGACTCTCTGGCAGTGGGACTGTATGCTGGCACTCCCCTGATTCATGTCGAATATCCATAAATGAGTGAGTACATACCTTGTTTCTCTTTTTGTGACTGGGTTACCTCACTCAGCATGGTTTCTTCTAGTACCTTCCATTTGCCTGAAAATTTCAAGATTCCATTTTTTTCCGCTGAATTGTACTCCATTGTATAAATGTACCTCATTTTCTCTATCCTCTCTTCAGTTGAGGGGCATCTAAGTTGATTTGCATTTCCCTGATGGCTAGGGATGTTGAGCACTTTCTCAAGTTTCTCTCAGCCATTTTAGACTCCTCTATTGAGAATTCTCTATTTACTTCTGTACCCCATTTTTTGATTGGGTCCTTTGGTGTTTTGGAGACTTGCTTCTTGAGTTCTTTGTAAATTTTGGAGATCAGCCCTCTGTCAGATGTGGAGTTAGTGAATATCTTTTCCCAATATGTGGCATGTCTTTTTGTCTTGCTGACTGTGTCCTTTGCCTATGACATTAAAGCAGAGTACTCCACTATCACATATAAGGTCTTGTTCTATAAATACCAATTGGGTATCTATACAAAGTGCAATATCAGTCACAAGTTACTACTATAAATGTATTGACCATGTTGAGCAGTTGCAGAAAACCAGGACTGCATCTATTTTTGTAACTACAGGTTATTATGACTGAGATATTTCCCACTATATGGCTATCCATATCCTGGGTATATTACCCAATTGTATAACCTCACCTTCCATGATGTTTATATGATTCTTGCCAACAATCTCCTCTCAGAGGAGCACAGATAAGTCTGGGAGCATGCTAGGACCCATGCAGATAAATTCCACAAAACTAATATCCAGTTGGGGCTATAGCAGTCTCTGACCAGAATCCTAAATGGGAATTTAATACCCCAGGGGACATCCTAGCTAGGAAGCGATTTTTAACTTGCCTCCTGACTGGTATCTATAAGGCTGCCATTAAGGTGGTAAATTATTTTTAAAAAAGTCCCAGGGGTCATCCAAAAAAAGTACAAAAACTCATCTTAATTCCTAGACTCTCCTACAAAGGCCCTATTACAATAACTCTTTATAACATACTTTTTCCCTAACATTAGGGCCAAAACTTAAAATGTCTACAAAAGGGCTCTCTGACTCCAGAGTCAGAAGTCTTAACTGTGGCATTCAAAGTGTACCATGGAAGGGATGAAAAGGCCCAAAAGCAAAAATACCTGATTATGGCTACAGCATCTCAACTGGCTAAAGCAAAAGCCCAGGCTCACTGGCTTCCTAAAGCCCAGGAACTTCTGTGGCCCTGTTTCAAATGTGGTCGGGAGGGTCACTGGGTCTGGGTCTGTCAGAACCCTCATAAATCACTCAGACTAGGTCCAAGGTGCCATCAAGAAGGACATCGGAGTGTGGGTTGCCCCCATGTCCCTTGTGGCATGAGGACATCAACCCCAGATCATCTTTCATCTGACCTCCTTGGTCTGGCCATGAATGATGGAGGGGGCCCTGGGCTCCCTTGGCCTGACCACCACCATCTCAGACAGGGAGCCTTGGGTAGATATCACAATATCAGGGCAGTTCATCTCCTTCCTTACTGGACATTGGAGCCACTTTTTCAGTACTGATGAAGTTCTGGGGACCCACCACTCCTTGTTCCTCCATTGTCAGAATAGGGGGACAACCTTATCAGGCTCACCAAACCCCAGCCCCTAATTGTATCTTTAAGGGTATCCCCTTGCCCATTGCTTCCTAGAGACATCAACCTGTCCCATTCCATTGCTGGGAAGGGACTTTGTAGCCAAAATGGGAGCCTCTTTATTTTACTCCCCTATCTGCTTGGCCCCAGGCTCGCCAGCTGTTCACCTTCTCCTTCTCCTCCAAACCACATGATCTGGTACACTTCTACCCTTACCATCCTCTCAGGTAGATCCTCAGCTATGGGACACCCAAAACAACTCTAATCATTTAACTATAACCAAGACTCAATATCTCCTTTCACTCCCAAGTCTCAGGGCACTTAAACCTCTCTACTCTAACTTCCTAAGAAACAATCTTCTACACACCATTTCTTCCCTCTTTAATATCTCATACTTTCAGTTAAAAAACAAATGGAGCCTACCGCTTGGTTCAGGTTCTCTTACTTATCAACTCAACATTAGTTGCTCTTCATCCTTAAACTCTACTCCCCACCATCCCCTCAAAATCCTCATTTCTCTGTCAGTGACCTCATGGATGCCTTCTTTTTTATTCCTCTGGTCCCCCAGTCGCAAAATACCCTTGCCTTTACTTAGACTGACCCAGACACACACATTTCTATCCAACTCACTGAGACAGTCCTATTTCCAAGAAAAATAACTAAACCAATGAGGCAGCTAGAACTGCGACTCTCAGGGACCTGGGTCACCATCACATGCCACAAGGCACTCTCATTTTAACCTTTGCCTCCATCACCATGTCCAAAAATTTTATCCTATCTCTATTAGTCAGCCTTTGTCCCACTTTATTAAAGCCTATTTACAAAGACTATCACTAGTTCTTATAAAGTTTGTCAAACTTCTATGCCTACCTCCAGGCATTGGAGTATCCCTTTCCCCAATCGTCAAGCCAGGGGATCCATCTCTGGATCAGACTGGCAGCTTCTTGAGTTCTTTGTAAATTTTGTAATGTTCACTAACTCCACATCTGCTGATGTTTGATATGTTGCCAAGTATGTGTTCGACTTTTGAGAAGCTTCCATGTGGCGCTGAGAAGGAGGTATATTCTTTTTTATTTGGATGGAATGGTATATAGATGCTTGTTAATCCCTATTGGGTCATAACTTCTGTTAATTCCTTTGCTTCTTTGCTAATTTTCTGTCTGGTAGTCCTGTCTAGAGGTGAGAGTGTGGTCTCTCACAATATGTGTGTGGAGCTTTATATGTGATTTGAATTTTAGTTATATTTCTTTTATGAATGTGGGCCCCTTTATATTTGTGGCATAGATGTTCAAATTTGAAACTTCATCTTGGTGGATTTCTCCTATGATGAGTATGAAGTGCCCTTCTTCATCTCTTCTGATTGATTTTGTTTTGAAATCTAATTTGTTAGATATTAGGATTGCTAACCCCACTTGTTTCTTGAGTCCATTTGATTGAAAAATTTTTTTCTGAGGTAATGTCTGTCTTTGAGGCTTGTATGCTTGTATGCAGCAGAAGGATGAGTTCTATCTTTGAATCCACTCTGTTAGACTGTGTCTCTTAATAGGCGTGTTAAGACCATTAATATTGAGGGATATTAATGATCATTGATTGCTCATTCTTGTTTGTTTTCGAATAGTTGATGGTGGTGGAATTATATGTGGATTCCCACCTCTTTTCTTTTGGCTGTTGGTAAGGTGAGATTATCTATTGCCTATATTTTTCTTGTTGCAGTTAACTCCATTGGGTCGGGGTTTTCCTTCCAGGACTTTCTGTAGGGCTTTGTTAGGCAATATATCTTGTTTAAATCTCATATTGTCATGGAATATCTTGTTTTTGACATCTATAGTGATTGAAATCTTTGCTGGGTATAGCAATCTGGGCTGGCATCCATGGTCTCTTAGTGTTGGTAGAATATCTATGCAGGACCTTCTGGCTTTCAGAGTTTCCATGGAGAAGTCAGGTGCGATTCTGATAGGTTTGCTTTTGTATGTTACTTGGCCTTTTTCCTTTGCTGCTCTTAATATTCTTTCTTTATTCTTTAAATTCTGGGTTTTTACTATTATGTGGCAAGGGGATTTCCTTTTGTGGTCCACTCTGTTTGGTTTTCTGTAGGCTTCTTGTACTTTCATTGGCATGTCTTTCTTTAAGTTGGGAAGTTTTCTTCTATGATTTTGTTGAATATGTTTTCTGCCCCTTTGAGGTGGATTTCTTCACCTTCTTGTATACCTATTATTCTTAGGTTTGGTCTTTTCATGGTGTCCCATATTTTCTCGATATTTTGTGTTAGGGATTTATTGGACTTAAGATTTTCTTGGGATGATGGATCTATTTCCCTTAGTGTATCTTCCACACCTAAGATTCTGTCTTGCATCACTTGTATTATGTTGGTTATGCTTTCATCTGTAGTACCTGACTGTTTGCCCAACTTTTCTATTTCCAGCATTCCTTCAGACTGTGTTCCTTTATTTTCTCTATTTCATCTGATGTACTCATGGTAAAACCCTTATACCAAACTCTTATCTTCTTACTTCCCAGTACCTCTGTAGTCCCAATTAACATAATAATCAAATCTGGCATTAGAGCTGAATTTGGCCTTCCTTCTCCAAATTCAAACACGTTGCTTAAATAAAATCCAGAGTTTCTGTCTTATATTCAGAGTTTGATGTAAGACAAAAAAAAAAAAAAACAAAATGTGCGACTACTGTTGTTTTAACGGTTTTCTCTTAAAATCTTGTTCCCTCATACTTACTTTCATCCTTATTTCCTTTCCTTGTATACTTAACAATTAAAGTTAAACTTTCTGTACTGATATTAATGTTTAAGTCTTCCACAGTAAAAAAAATCAGCGTAATATCAATCTTTAAAATCTCTGAAAAGAAGATGGGTCCCACTTCATTGATTCCATTTAATTCAACTTGATGTCATTGAACTAACATATACCACCCCTACAGTGGTATGGGACGCTACTGCTCTAGACAATTCCACACTTGCTAGCTGAAAATGGTACACCTCCTTATTACACCCTGGCCAGAGAACTTGAGTCAAGCATCTCCTGCCATACAGAAACAAGCTAAGAAATTTATATCTAGTCCTCTCGAGATTTTTCATTGTTTAATTTTTTACCTACAGAATCCCATGGAGTCATCGTTGTCACATTTCAGCAGGAAGTAATCCCAAGAAAACAATGCTCCCTTTCCCTACTGATGGCATTAAGGGTATTTTGGGGTTTTCCTCTTTTTTCTTATTGCTGAAAAAAGGACACTTGTCCCCTGCTTAGGGTTGGTTTTAAGTTTTATAGGGTTGGGTATGGAAGTGATGCTCAGACTTGGGTATCTCTTTTACATAAGTGTAAGGGTCTGGATTGGAAGGTTATGGTTAGGATGGGATATACATAGGTTAACATATCTTTTGTGTACTGATTTTAGCCACTATTACCTATAGGTAACCTAAATTTTTAGATTTTTGTATGTTGACTGTATAGGGTCTTCTTTCAGTTTACAATGTTTGGCACACAAACATAAAAGTATCTTGATGTATATACATTTTGTATATTGATACATCTTAAGATATTTGATCATACTGCACTTTACAGTTCTACCTCTAGTCAAGACATTTCAGTTCTATCTCTGCTATTGAGAATTATATATATGTATATGTACATATATACATATATATATATTTACATTTTTAAAAGTCATTGTCCTTGCTAAATTATTTTGGGATGCTTAAGCCATTGTACAACTATGTTTTTGAGAATCACAGATTAGAATTGCCTATGTTTCTTATACCTATTAGATTAGTGAGACATGGATATTTGATTTTCAAATACATCATAGACCTGAGGAATGTGGCATTTAAATGTTTTAATATTAGTACTCTGTTGACATGAGACATCGTTGCTCCTGACAACATTGAGCTATTCCTGAAAGTATGTTGGGCATTGATGTCACTCCTTCTGAAGTTCATTCTCTCATCGACTAATGGCCTCTGGGGCAAAGGACTGCCCCCACATCGACCACTAACTTTTAGGCATTCTGTCCTACTGTGCTTACTGGAGATAAACTTAAAGAAGATTGCTGAACCATGCCAAGTCAGAGTGAAACAGCCTTTTCACCTGTCTGCTTCTGTGTTGGCCAGTCAGTTGTCTAGACCTTAGCCAAAGCTGGTTGCCCCTACACTGCTGTGAGACTCTGGGTGACTGTCTACATAGCCTGCTGTTTCTGCCTTCACTTGCACCTTTGGAATTGATTTGCTTAGGCTCCTTGCCTACCCTAGTATTGTTATCCTCTTTCTCAGGTCTTTTCTGTCACAATCATTGCTCTCTTTTTCTAGATAGAAATATTAGACTTAAACTTTCCAGCTTAGGACAACTTCTTAGTAATCTCTGTTAGGCCTTTACCGTAGGACTGGATAGTTCATGCCAATTGCTCTTTGTTGCTTCTTGGGCAGTAGGTCTATAGTTGCGTGTGTTTTTACATTTCTTACTACCAGGGCATACTTGATATTTGCTATCATGATTTGTAGTTTTGTATCATGCCTAAATCTTCTTTAGAAAAAAAGGGAAACTGTAGTGAGATATTCACCACCCCACACCCCCACACCTGCAGTGTGGATCACACCCGTTTGGACACAGATGCAAATGTGACCAGTTAAAATGACTGAATCTGGGTTGGGAAGCCCCTTCTTTGGGTGGCAGAGAGCATCCGTGTCAAGGTCTGCATGCTTGGAGTGCGAGCCCGCAACCATCATTTGTTTCCTGTGTAAGTTATTTTCTCCTAATAAAGTCAACTTCTTCTTAGTGGTCAAGCATCCTAATTTGCACATGCAATAGATATTGAAAGAACAATAGTCAGTTTTATATAGAAAAACCCAACACAGTAAAAGTAAAAGTAAAAGAACTTCTAGAAGAGTCACACATATTCAATTTCAAACTCCAATACAGGACTATGGAAATATTCGGTATTGTCATGAAAAGAGACTGATCAATGAAACTGAACTAAAGATCCAGATGTAAATCCACAAACTTACAGACACCTGTTTTTTTTCTTTCTTTTTTTTACTAAGAAGCCAAAATTATACAGTGGAAAAAAGAAATCATCTTTAACAAATGGTGCTGATCTAACTGAATGTCAACCTGCCTAAGAATACTATTTGTTCCATATCTAATATTGTGAAAGTAGGAACATATTGGCATGCAAACGCTCATAGGGAGTAGCAGTGTTAGAAGGCATGGCCTTGTTGGAGTAGGTGTGACTTTGTTGGAGAAAGTGTGTCACTATGGGGATGTACTTTGAGGTCTCCTTTGCTCAAGCTACACTGAGGGTGGCACTCAGTTCACATCTTTTGCCTGCAGATTAAAATGTAGAAATCTCAGCTCCTTAAGCACCATGTCTGACTGAAAACTTTCATGTTTCCTGTCGTGACAAAAATGGACTGAAACTCTGAAGCCATGTGTTGCCCCCAATTAAATGCTTTCTCTTACTATAAGATCTGCTGTGATCCTGATTCCTCTTTCCAGAAGTACAAACCATAATGAAGACATTTACCCTGCACAAAACTCAAGTCCATGTGGATCAAAGACCTCAACAGAAAATAATCCCAGCACTCTGCAGCGAAGAGGCAGATGGATTTCTGTGAGTTTGAGGCCAGGTTAGTCTTAGAATTGAGTTGCATGGAAGCTAGGTCTGTTAAACAGAGAAACCCTGTCTCAAAAAAAAACCCAAACCAAAAAAAACAAACAAACAAACAAATAAACAAAAATCAGATTCACTTAACCTCATAGAGGAGAAAGTAGGGAATAATATTAAGCTCACTGGTGTTGGAGACAACTTCCTGAAGTGGCTAAGACACTAAGATTGACAATTAATTTATGCTACTTGAAGAAACTGAAAATCTTCTGAAAGGCAAGTCACACTATCAGAAGGAAAAAAACAACAGCCTATAGAATTGGAACAGATCTTCACCAACCCCACATCTGACAGAAGTCTGCTCTCCAAAATAGGTAAAGAACTCAGGAAGCCAGAAAGGGAAATAAAAATGAATCTGAGATACCATCTTTTTTGTCTTAGTACACTTAAGATAAAAAACACAAGGGACAGTTTTGCGGGTGAAGACTGGGGCAAAGCGGAACGTGCCTCCATTGTTGGTGGGATTACAAGCTTGTACAGCCATTTTGGTATCAATATGTTGGTTTCTGAGAAAAATTGATAGTAGACCTACCTCAAGACCCAGCTATACCACTCCAGGGCATATATGCAAAGGATGCTCAAGTATACCGCAAAGACACTTGCTCAAATTTGTTTACAACAGCTCCATTTATAATAGTCAGAACCTGGAAACAAAGTAGATGTCCCTCTCCCAATGAATGGTTGAAGAAAATGTGAAACATTTATATAATGGAATATTAACAGCTGTTAAAATAATAACTATTAATTTTTCAGGTAAATGCATAAAACTAGAAAAAAAAGTCATCCTGAGTGACATAACTCAGACCCAGAATGACAAACATGGTATTTACTCACTTATACATGGATATTAGTTTTAAAGTAAAGGATAACCATGCTACAATCTAGGGACTCAAAGAAACTACGTAACAAGGAGGGCTCAAGTAGGAACACATGAATATTCTTTGGAAGGGAAAATAGAGTATCAGTCACATCTGGACAGGTGGAGTGGGCTGGGGTTAGAATCAGGAGTTATCAGGTAGGTGGAGACTGGAGGGAGAGATAGTAAGAGCCAGAGGTCAGAGAGTACCAGAGAGAAACAGTGTCTCCTGAACATCGCCAGACTGCTACACTAATGAACTTTTATCATCTGTGGTCGCCCATTTAAGACCTAAATAAGACCAGTACTGCAAATATAACAGCACAGAGGGACTGGGGCTCGTGTGCCCTAATTGCTGGCTGAGGAGCAGTGAATAGTAGATGAATTTGCTGAAGGAGTTAGATTTCTTAAATAGTGTGGTTCCTTCTAAGTTTACTATGCTCCTGTGGATGGCCTCACACCCCAGAGTATATGGTTAATTCAAATCAGAGTCAACGGACTATATTCTACTTTAAAGAGGAAACACATTTAAGGAGCAGTGTTACATGTATTCTTCCTGCCAGCCACTTGGGTCCTGCTGCAATCTCAGCCCCCCCCCAAAAAACCACATGAGACACTGTATTCATTATGATGCTTTTGGCCATTTGCTATGAATACTTATCGTGTAGCTCTGACTTAATTATTAACCCATATGTGTCAATCTGAGTATTTCCAAGTGGTGTTCTCTTATCATGGAACACGTCGGGACCTCTTACTCCTCTGGTGTCCTACATCATGACATACCTGCTTCTGTTTCCCAGAATCCTCCTCGACTCCTAGTCCCACCTATCTTGCTTCTCTATTGGACAACATTGCTTTATTCAACAACCAATAAGTTAAGCACACATATACAGAAGGACTTCTCCTATCAGGGTAGGAAGTTGAGGGCAGATCTGGAAGGAGTTAGGGGGATCCAGTATTGGGCAAAGATGATCAGAAACTTTGAGTGAAATTATCAAAAAATTAACAAAAAAGTTTCATTTATTTTTCTCATTTTCTTTTTATTAAGAAACAATTACTAAAACTTAAATAACATATAAAGCCCCACACACTTATAGTGGGAGACTTCAACACACCACACTCACCACTAGACAGGAATACCAGACAGAAACTCAACAAAGAAGCAAAGGGTCTAATAGAAGTTATGACCCAATTGGGATTAACAGACATTATAGAACATTCCATCCACATAAAAAATAATATACCTTTTCTCACCACCACATAGAACATTCTCAAAAATCGACCACATACTTGGCAACATATCAAACCTCAGCAGCTACAAAAAAATTGGAATAACTCCATGCATCTTATCAGACCCCCATGTGTTAAAATTAGAATTCAACAACAACACAAATTGCAGACACCCTACCAACTCATGGAAATTGAATAATGCACAACTGCACCATTCCTGGGTCAAAAAAGGAATAAAAAAGAAGTTAAAGATTCCTAGAATTCAATGAGAATGAAGACACAACATACCCAAACCTATGGGACACTTTGAAAGCAGTGCTACGGGGGAAGTTCATAGCACTAAGTGCCCACATGAAGAAACTGGACAATAGTTATACTAGAGAATTAACAGGACAGCTGAAAGCTCTAGAACACAAAGAAGCAAACTCCCCCAGGAGGAGCAGACACCAGGAAATAATCAAACTGAAGGCTGAAAGCAATAAAATAGAAACTAGGAAAACAATACAAAGAATGAATGCAATGAAGAGTTGGTTCTTTGAGAAGATCAACAAGATAGACAAACGTTTGTCCAAACTTACCAAACAGCAGTGTGTGAACATGCAAATTAGCAAAATCAGGAAAGAAAGGGGGGGGAACATAGCAACAGACTCAGGAAATTCAGAAAATCGTCAGGTTATACTTTGAAAACCTGTACTCCAGAAAGTTCAAAAATGTAAATGAAATGGATGACTTCCTGTATAGCTATCATTCACCAAAATTAAATCAAGAACAGATAAGCAATTTAAATAGATTTATAACACCTATGGAAATAGAAGCAGTCATCAAAAGTCACCAAAAAAAGCCCAGGTCCAGATGGCCTCAGTGAAGACTTCTACCAGAAATTTCAAAGAGCAGCTTATATCAATTCTTCTCAAAGGATTCCATGCAATAGAAGCAGAATGGTCTTTGCCAAACTCTTTCTACAAGGCTTCAATAACCTTGATCCCCAAGCCACAAAAAGACACAACTAAGAAAGAGAACTTCAGACCAATATCCCTCATGAACATTGATGCAAAAATAGTCAATAAAACACTGGCAAATCAGGTCCAAGAACATATCAAAACAATCATTCACCACCATCAAGCAGGTTTCATCCCAGGCATGCAGGGATGGTTCAACATACGAAAATCCATCAATGTAATCCACCATATAAACACTCTGAAAAACAAAAATCATATGATCATGTCACTAGATGTTGAAAAAGCCTTTGACAAAATCCAACACCACTTCATGATAAAGGTCTATAATAAAAGCTATATACAGCAAACCAACAGCCAACATCAAACTAAATGGACAGAAACTCAAGGCAATTCCGCTAAAATCAGGAACAAGACAAGGCTGTCCACTCTCTCCATACCTTTTCAATATTGTACTTGAAGTTCTAGCCAGAGCCATATGACAACAAAAGGAGATCAAGGGTATACAAATTGGAAAGGAAAGGGTCAAGCTTTCACTATTTGCAGATGATATGATAGTTTATATAAATGACCTAAAGAACTCTACCAGGGAGCTCTTACAAGCTGATTAACACCTTCATCAAAGTGGCAGGCTACAAGATCAACTCAAGAAAATCGGTAGCCCTACTATATACAGATGATAAAAGGGTTGAGAAAGAAATTAGAGAAACATCACACTTTACAATTGCCACAAACAACATAAAATACCTTGGGATAACACTAACCAAACAAGTGAAAGACCTGTATCGCAAGAACTTTGAGTCTTTAAAGAAAGAAATTAAAGAAGCCCTCAGGAAATGAAGATCTCCCATGTTCTTGGATAGGTAGGATCAATGTAGTAAAAATGGCAATCTTGCCAAAAGCAGTCTACAGATTCAATGCAAACCCCATTAAAATACCAGCACAATTCTTCACAGACCTTGAAAAAACAATAATCAATTTTGCATGAAAAAACAAAAGACACAGGATAGACAAAACATCCCTGTTCAACAAGGTAATGTCTGGAGGCATTGCCATCCCTGACTTCAAGCTCTATAGTCCTGAAAACAGCTTGGTATTGGCACAAAAATAGACAGGTAGACCAATGGAATCAAATTGAAAACCCTCACATTAACCCACACATGTATGAACATCTGATCTTTGACAAAGAAGCTAAAAATATACAGTGGAAAAAAGAAAGCATCTTCAACAAATGGTACTGGCATAACTGGATATTGGCATGTAGAAGAATGCAGAGAGATCCATGCATATAACCATGCACAAAACTTAAGTCTAAATGGATCAAAGACATCAACATAAATCCAGTCACACTGAGTCTCTTAGAAGAGAAAGTGCATGGTACCCTTGAACAAATTGGTACATGAGACAGCTTCCTGAATATAACACCAGTAGCACAGACAGTGAGAACAACAATTAATAAGTGGGACCTCCTGAAATTGAGAAGCTTCTGTAAGGCAAAGGACACAGCAAGACAAAAAGGCAGCCCACAGAATGGGAAAAAATATTTACTAACCCCACATCTGACAGAGGGCTGATCTCCAAAAGTTACAAAGAACTCAAGAAGCAAGTCTCTAAAACACCAAAAGATTGAATTAAAAAGTTAGCTACAGAACTAAATAGAGAATTTTCAATAGAGGAGTCTAAAATGGCTGAGACGCACTTGAGAAAGTGCTTAACATCCTTAGCCATCCGGGAAATGCAAATCAAAACAAATCTGAGATACCATCTCACTCCTGTCAGAATGGCTAAAATCAAAAATACCAATGACAATTTATGCTGGAGAGGATGTGGTGTAAGGGGAATACTCCTCCACTGCTGGTGAGAGTGTCAACTTGTACAGCCACTTTGGAAATCAGTATGGAGATTCCTCAGAAAAATGGGAATAAGCCTACCACAAGACCCAGCAACTCCACTCTTAGGCATATATCCAAAAGAGGCCCATTCATACAACAAGGATGTCTGTTCCACTATGTTCATAGCAGCATTATTTGTAATAGTCAGAACTTGGAAGCAACCTACATGCCCCTCAACCAAAAATATGGTACATTTACACAATGGAGTACTATTCAGCAGGAAAAAAATGGAATCCTGAAATTTGCAGGCAAATGGATGGCACTAGAAGAAACCATCCTGAGCGAGGTAACCCAGTCACAAAAAGAGAAGCATGGCATGGATTCTCTCATATATGGATTTTAGACATAGACCTGTGGAGTGCCAGCCTACAATCCTAGGCCAAAGAGTCTGGGAAACAGAACCTTCATTCAGTGGTTGATGGAAGAAGAGGCAGACTCCCATGTTTAAACACTGAGCTGAACTCAAGAAATCCAGTGACAGAGAGGGAGGACTGATGACCAAAGGCAATAATGTTGGTCTGGTTTAACCCCCAGAAACAGCTGACCTGACAAGGGTTAGCTCTTGAATCCCATTCTGATGCCTGGGAATCCAGCATGGGACTGCTCAAGACCCCCTGAATGTGGGTGTCAGTGAGGAGGCTTAGGTAATCTATTTAGCCTTGGGTAGTAGATCAGTATTTATCCCGGGTATACAAATGGACTCTGGACTCACATCCAACAATGAGAGATGCACTCTCACCCTGAACTCCTGGGGGAGGGTCTAGGCCCTGCCCTTGATGAAATGACAGACTATGGACACCCCCATGGAGGGCCTCACCATTCTTGGGGAAATAAGGGGGTATTGAAGGGAATGGTGGGAGGGCACAGGAGGAGGGGAGGGAAACGGAGAGGAAACCTGGAATTGACATGTGAAGCAACCTTGTTTCTAATTTAAATTATATATATATATATATATGAAACAATCATTTTACAAACCAACCCCCTCCATTCCTGCTCCCTCCCATTCTTCCATGCCCCACACCAATCCCCCAACCCATCCCCACATCTCCCCTAAGATAGTGAGGCCTTCCACAGGGGATCATCAAAGTGTGTCCCATTATTTGGGGGAGGGCCTAGACCCTTTTTCATGGATCTGGCCTGCAATAGTATCCCTCCATAGTGAATGGGCTCCCAAAGTTCATCTGTGCACTAGGGATAAATAGTGACTCCACTGTGAGAGTGCCCATAGACTGCCCAGGTGTCCTAGCTTATGCCCACATTCAAAGGGCTTGATTTGGTCTAACGCTGGTTTCCCAGCTTTGTGACTATCGTCTTCGTGCTCTCACTAGGTCAGGTCAACTGTTTCTGTGAGTTTCTCCAGCAGTCTTGGCTCCTTTGCTCATCCCTCCTTCTCTACAACTGGACTCCAGGACTGTGGATCAGTGGGTGCCTGCTTTTGCTTCAATTAGGTACTGGACGAAGGCTCTAGGATGGTAACCAAGGCATCAATCTCATTATAGGGCAAGGTCATCAAAGGCAGCCTCTCCATTACTGCCTTGATTCTTAGTTGGGGTCATCCCTGTGGATCCCTGGATTTTTCCCTAGTTCCGGACCTTTCTCTAAACCTATATTGGCTCCCTCTATCAAGGTATCTCCTTTCTTGCTCTCCTCTATTTGTCCCCTGTGGAAGTCTTCCTGATCCCTCTTGTTCTTTTCCCTCCTCCTCTTCTCCCCTTCTCCTTTTCCTATCTCCCTACTCACTTCCCCCATGCTCTCAAAATGCTCAGGGGTCTTGTCCTTTCCCCTTTTTCGGGGGACCATGTGTATTTCTCTTGTGGCCCTCCTTGTTTCCTAGTTTATCTGGTGGTGTGGATTGTAGACTGGTAGTCCTTTGCTCTAAGACTAATATCCATATATGAGTGGGTAAATACCATGGCTGTCTTTCTTTGATTGGATTACCTCACTCAGGATGTTTTACAGATCCATCCATTTGCCTGTGAATTTCAAGATTTCATTGTTTTTCCTACTGAGTAATACGCTATTGTGTAAATATACCACATTTTCTCCATCCAGTCATAGGTTGAGAGATACGTAGGTTGCTTCCACATTCTGCCTATTACAAACAATGCTGCTATGAGCACAGCTGAACATAGGTTCTTGTATGAATGTGAATTTTTCGGGTATATGCCCAAGAGTAGAATGGTTGTATCTTGAGGTTAACTGATTCTCATTTTCCCAAGAAACTGCCATACTGATTTCCAAAGTGGTTTAACAAGTTTCCACAACCACCAGCAATGGAGGAATGTTCCTCTTTCTATACATCCTCTCCAGCATAAACTATCATTGGTGTTTCTGATTTTAACCATTCTAACAGGAGTAAGATGGTATCTCAGAGTTGTTTTGGTTTGCATTTCCCTAATGGCTAAGGATGTTGTCTTTCAGCCACTTTAAATTCCTCTATTAAGAACTCTCTATTTACTTCTGTGCCCAAATTTTAATTGGATTATTTGGTGTTTTGGTGACTAGCTTCTTGAGTTCTTTGTATATTTTGGAAATCAGACCTCTGTCAGATGTGGGGTTGGTGAAGATCTTTTCCCATTGTCTAGGCTGCTGTTTTGTCTTGTTGACTGTGTCCTTTGCCTTACAGAAGGGTGCCTACCACTGTCTCCTCTATGAGGTTCAGTGTGGCTAGATTTATGTTGAGGTCTTTAATCCATTTGAAATTAAGTTTTTCATGTATGGTGATAGATATGTATCTACCTGAAGTCCTCTACATGTCAGCATCCAGTTATGCCAGTACCATTTGTTGACGATGCTTTCTTTTTTTATTGTATAGTTTTAGCTTCTTTGTCAAAAATTTGATGATCTCAGGTGTGTGTTAATATCAGGGTGTTCAATCTGATTCCATTGGCCTACCTGTCTATTTTTGTGCTAATACCAAGCTGTTTACAGGATTGTATCTCTGTAATGGAGCTTGATGTCAGGGATGGTGATGCCTCCTGATATTGCTTTATTGAACAGGATTGTTTTGGCTATTCTGGGTCTTTTGTTTTTCCATATAAAGTTGAGGATTGTTCTCTCAAGGTCTGTGAAGTACTGAGGTGGGATTGCATTAAATCTGTAGGTTGCTTTTGACAACATTTCCATTTTTATTATGTTGATTCTACCTATACAAGAGCATGGGAGATCTTTACATTTTGTGGTATCTTCTTAACTTTTTCTTTAAAGACACAAAGTTCTTGTTATGCAGATCTTTCATTGTTTGGTCATCCATTTATCATCTGTATGTAGTAGGGCTACTGATTTTTTGAGTTGATCTTCTATCCTGCCACTTTGTGAAGGTGGTTATCAGCTGTAAGAGTTCCCTGTTAAGAGTTTTTGGGTCACTTATGTAAACTATCATATCATCTGAAAATAGTTTAAGTTTGACATCTTCTTTTACAATTTGTATCCACTTGATCTCCTTTTGTTATCTTCTTGCTGTAGCTAGAACTTCAAGTATAATATTAAAGAGGTATGGAAAGAGTGGACAGTCTTGTCTTGTTCATAATTTTAGAGGAATTGTGTTGAGTTTTTCTCCATTTAGTTTGATGTTGGCTGTTATTTTACTGTATAGTGTTTCTATTATGTTTAGGTACGTTCCTGTTATCCCTGATGTCTCCAAGACCTTTATCTTGAAGGCGTGTTGGATTTTGTTGATGGCTTTTTCATCATGCAGTGAGATAATTATGTGGTTTTTGGTTCGCTGCTTGTTCACATGGCAGATTACATTGTTGGATTTTCATATGTTGTACCATCCGTGTATCCCTGGGATAAAGCCTACTTGGTCATGGTGGATGAGTTTTCTGATGTGTTCTTGGATTCAATTTGCCAGTATTTTATTGAGTATTTTTGCATTAATGTTCATGAGGGATATTAGTCTGTAGTTCTCTTTCTTAGTTTTGTCTTTGTGTGGTTTGGTTATCAAGGTTATTGAAGCCTCATAAAAAGAGTTTGACAAGGACCCTTCTGCTTCTATTTCATGGAATACTTTGAGGAGAATTGGTATTAGCTGTTCTTTGAATTTCTGCACTGAGGACACCAGCCCTGGGCTTTTTTTGTTTGGGAGACTTTTGATGACTGCTTGTATTTTCTTAGGGGTTATAGGTCTATTTAAATTTCTTCTCTGTTCTTGGTTTAATTTTGGTAAGTGGTATCTATCCAGCAAAATGTCCATTTCCTTTAAATGTTCCAATCTTGTGGAATACAGGTTTTCAAAGTATGACCTGATGATTCTCTGTATTTCTTCAGTTTCCATTGTTATGTCCCCCATTTAATTTCTGATTTTGTTAATTTTTATGTTCACACTCTGCTTTTTGCTAAGTTTGGATAATGGCTTGTCTATCTTGTTAACTTTCTCTAAGAACTCACTCTTTGTTACATTGATTATTTGTATTTTTTTTCCTAGTTTCATCTTTATTGATTTCAGCCCTCAATTTGCTTATTTCCTAGCATCTACTCTGGGGCGGCTTTGCTTCTTTATGTTATAGAGCTTTCAGTTTTGCTGTTAATTCTCTAGTGTGACTATTCTCCAGTTTCTTCATGTAGGCACTTAGTGCTATGAACTTCCCCCGTAGCACTGCTTTCAAAATGTCCCATTAGTTTGGGTATGTTGTGTCTTCATTCTCATTGAATTCTAAGAAGTCTTTAATTTCTATTTTTATATCTTCTTTGACACAGGAGTGGTACAATTGTACATTATTCAATTTCTAGGAGTTTGTATGATTTCTGTATTTTGTGCTATGGTGAATTGTAGCTTTAAAGCATGGTGGTCTGATAAGATACATATACTTATTTTAAATTTTTGTACCTGTTGAGGTTTGCTATATTGCCAAGTATGTGGTTTATTTTGGGGAAGGTTCTATGTGGCACTGAGAAGAAGGTATATTCTTTTGTGTTTGAATGGAATATTCTATAGATGTCTGTTAAACCCAATTGTGTCATAAATTCTATTAGTTCCTTTATTTCTTTGTTATTTTTCTTTTGTCTTGTAGTCCTTTCTAGTGGTGAGTTTGGGGTGTTGAAATCTCCCATTGTAAGTGTGTGAGTTTTTATGTGTGATTTGAATTTTAGTAATGCTTCTTTTATCAACATGGATGCCTTTGTATTTGGGATGTAGATGTTCAGAATTAAGGCTTCATCTTGGTGGATTTCTCCTGTGTGAGTATGAAATGACCTCCTGAATCTCTTTTGATTGATTTTAGTTTTTAGTGTAAGATATTAGGATAGCTACCCCTGCTTGTTTTTTAGGTCCATTTGATTGGAATATCTTTTCCAAACCCGTAACTCTGAGGTAACATTTTGTATTTGAAGCTGAGGTGTGTTTCTTGTATGCAGCAGAATGATGCATTCTTACTTCAAATCCATTCTGTTAGCCTGTGTCTTTTTATGGGCCAGTTAAAACCATTAATATTGAGGGATATTATTAACCATTGATTGCTCATTCTTGTTTGTTTTGGAATTGTTGATGGTGGTGGAATTGTGTTTGGATTTTCAACTCATTTTTCTTTTGGCTGTTGATAAACTCGGTTTTTCTATTCCCATGTTTTCCTGGCTGTTAAATTCCTTGGGTTGGAGTTTCCTTCCAGAACTTCCTCTATGGATGTGTTAGTAACTATGTATTGTTTAAATCTGATTTTGTCATGGAATATCTTGTTTTCTTCATCCATAATTATTTAAAGCTTTTCTGGGTATAATAGTCTTGGCTGGCATGGTCTCTTATTATTGGTAGAATATCTATCCAGGATCTTCTGACTTTCAGAGTTTCCACGGAGAAGTCATGTGTAATTCTGATGTTTGCCTTTATATGTGACTTGTCCTTTTTCCTCAGCTGCTCTTAATATTCTTTCTTAATTCAGAATGTTTAGGGTCTTGATTATTATGTGGCACGGGGACTTTTTGTTGTCTATTGCTTCTTGTACATAGTTTTCTTCTATGATTTTGTTGAATATGTTTTCTGCCCCTTTGAGATGGATTTCTTCACCCTCTTCTATACCTATTATTATTATGTCATCTTTTCATGGTGTGTCATATTTCCTGGATATTTTGTGTTAGGGATTTGTTGGACTTAAGCCAGTAACAGAGAGGGAGGACTGATGACCAAAGGGATTAAGACTGGGCTGGTTTAACCCCCAGAAACAGCTGACCTGACAAGGGTTAACTCTTCAATCCCAGGCTGATGCCTGGTAATCCAGCATGAGACTGATCAAGACCCCCTGAATGAGGGTGTCAGTGAGGAGGCCTAGGTAATCTATTGAGCCTTGGGCAGTAGATCATTATTCATCCCAAGTATACACAATGACTTTAGACTCCCATCCAACAATGTGAGATGCACTCGCACCCTGAACTCTTGGGGGAGGGTCTGGGCTCTGCCCTGGATGAAATGACAGACTGTGAACACCCCCATGGAGGGCCTCACCCTCCCTGGGGAAATGAGGGGATATTGGGGGGGGTTGGGGGGAGAGCACAGGAGGAGGGGAGGGAATGGGAGAGGGACCTGGAACTGACTTGTGAAGCAACCTTGTTTCTAATCTAAATTTAAACTTAAAAATAAATAATAAAAAATAAATAAAAATAAAAACAACAACAAAAAAAGATTTCCTTTGGTAGATGAACCTATTTCTCCTAGTGGTTTTTCAACACCTGGTATTCTATCTTCCATCATTTGTATTTTGTTGGTTATGCTTGCACTGCAGTACCTAACCGTTTTCCCAGCTTTTCTATTACAACATTCCTTCACACTGTGCTTTTTTATTCTCTCTAGTTCAGGTGTCAAGCCTTGGGCTGTTTGAATTGTTTCTTGCTATTTTTACTTTGGGTTTTCCTCCATTTCTTGCATTTTTGGTTTGTTTTTTCCATCTCTGTAAGGGATTTTCTCTGTCTTTGAGGGCCCCTATCATTTTCATGAAGTTGTCTTTTAGGTCATTTGAATGTGCTTCATCTGCATTGGGATATTTGGTTATTGCTGGTGTAGAGTCTGTAGACTTTAGTGGTGTCATATTGGTTTTTCTGTTGTTGAGTATGTTTTTTATATTATCTCATTCCCATACTGTTGGGAGCCAGTCTCAGATTGCCACCTAGGACAAATAGAACTTTTGGCCACAGGTCCAAGCTTATTAGAACATTTATACAGCCAGTTCCTAGAAACCTTATAGTTGCCCTTAACAAGAAACAAACCTCCCCTATCATGCTCAACCCCAGAGGCTAAACATAACCTTTAGGCTACCCACAACGCACAGTTGCCAAGGCAACCTTTATTTCACCGTTTGCATCCTTCCAGACATCCTCCTTCTGTGGTCTTCTAACATCCTGCTTTCCTTGTAGCTACATGCCAACTACCCCCAAAACCTACCCCCTCCAAACCTGCTTAACCAACTACATAGCTAGCCCAGCAAAAAATAAAATTGCCACTTGATCAGAATCCTGTCTTGTGGTCTTTTCTCTCATGCCTCCTGCCCCACTATTTTCATTCCTCACAGGTCTCTGCTCCACGTTCGGTCCTGGCTGGACCAGGACAACTGGCACCCTAACAGGGACATGACGGCCAGTTAGGAACCATTCAGTGCTCTCTGTAACGGTCAGGCCTGACCACGCATTTGGAAAGGCCCGCGGCATCACCGAGAGGGGAATCCAGTAGAAGGTCTCCACACTCACTTTACTCCGTGACTGGATCTTCGGGATTGAGAGCGCCACTTCGAGAAGGACACGGTGACTCATGGGGCAGGCATTTCGTAAAGAGGATCCTTTCCTCTCTGGGATTAAAGAATCCCTCAAGGTGCGAGGAATTAGGGTTAAAAAGAAACAACTCAGGTAATTTTTTATTTTCATAGGAGATACTTGTCTTTCATTCCCTCAAGAGGGAACAATTAATAGTCAGAAATGGAGAAGAGTTAGAAATACCCTCCAAGATTACTATCAGACCTTTGGCCCCAACAAGATCCCTGTTGAGGCTTTTAACTATCGGAACCTTATCAGTGATATCCTCCATGTCCATGACCACTCCCCAACCCTCCAACATTTAGTTAAAGAGGGAGAAAAGACCCTTAAAAGATACTTTCGCCAAAACACCCCACAGCCCACCACCCAGATCTCTCGTTGCCCCAGTCCTAGTCCTTTCCATCACTCTTTAGAGCTGAGTAATAAGTCATCTCCCCCCTCATGAGGACGATTGCAAGCCTGTCTCATCTCCCTGTCCCGAGGTAAAAATTGAAATGTCTCCACCTCCCCCTGAAACACCAAAATATCCTCTATTTATCCTGTCCTTAACAGCACCAATGACGAGCCACTTGACTCCGGTGTAGCTGCCAGATATTACAACCCTGACTGGCCTCTGCTCAATTCCCCCCTCAAAAATCACCCCTCTGCACCACCCCCCCTATCCCTCCACTCTGGCTGACGCCATCCTGCAAAGACCATTTATGAATCTCTACTCCCAGACATCCTTTGACTTAGCACAACCTAAAACCCTCATCACTAACCTCCAGCAACAAATCCAACTCCTGACCCAACTACGGGACCTCGACTCCTGGTTATCCTCTTTAGCCCTGGCCCTTTTCCCTGCACTGTCAAAATAGAAAAGACCAAAGGCCTCAGGGTCACTCCTGGCCTTCCCACTCACCCTATGTAGTGGCAATCAAGTCCCCTCTACCACAACCAGAGGGCGATTCTGGGGAGGAAGATGAGGTCCCTGTCATGGCCCTAGAGACTCTCATATTGGGTCTAGAGGAACACAGGGGAGATGAAGATTGGTAGTTTGTCTACCTGATTCCCTGTCAGGAGTCCATTTTACAGAATGCTTTTGGAAGCTATTTCATAGATAAGGTGGCACCTCATAAGCTATTGACGTGAATTAATTTTTAAAGAAAAGAGGGATTTTATCTGCCTCTTGTTTTGGTAGGTTGACAGAAATCCTTGTTTTCTGATGTACTACTATGTGTTCCATTTTTTCTTGATGCTTCTTATCACTGAAGAACACAGTGAGGTTCTGCTGTCAGGATTGAAGCATGGCACCTATAGATGTGACTCTAGTTGCAGATGTTAGGAATGGATCTAGGCATGGTTGTCGCTTAGTTTCATCATATGAGAGGCAGAGACAAGAGGGGTGATTTGAGTTCAGGGCCAGGATTTGCTATGTAGCAATACTTGATCTCAAAAACCAAACCAGAATGTTAGATGGACAAAATAATGATCAAATAGTTATAAATGTTGAATAAAAGAACATGGTAATTAGTCTACTACAATTTGAGCACTCAAATTCCTAATTAACCCATTTTGTGCAATAATATTGCCATTCTTGGACCTAGTCAGAGTGTCTCATTTCATTGGTTTTCATACAGTGAATTACATACATCTCTGAAGCTTTCTTTCTGACATGGACCAAGTGTCCATATGACTTGCATAAAATGTTAGAGAGTGGTTTAACATGTTTATAAATCATACAAAAGCATTTAAGTGCTTTGAGTGGTGGGAAAATAGTTGGGTGTAGCATCTCAATCTGAATAGGAAATTTTATAAAACATATTAGATCATTCCTGGCTGTCTGGAGTCTGACACACACACAGTACAGTATAAATCTAAAACATAAGGCTGACCAAGTTTCTCCTCTGTAGTGAGAAGCTTAGGAAACTGGTAGTGCACCCTTTTGTGTTGATTTCCTTCCAGGTGAAGGCATCATAGTAGGGATGATTTTAATATGAGAGATGGGGCTGTGGAAATGTGTGTGGAATGGGGGTTTAAGAGAGGTTACAGCATTTACACTGGGATGTCAGCTGATTTCAATTCTCAAGGTATCTCTCCATGTTACTATGGATACTACGTGTCCAACATGATGTAATGCCTGTGATTGTGACTCCTTCAGAGAAGAGAGATTGGCAAGTGCATGCAGAACTGCTAAACTAAATGTGCATGCATGAAATGTGTGTCATTGCATAGCTATTATAACATTGCACATTGAACCCAGGCTAAGATTTCCAGTAAATAATTCTAGAAATTATAAAAAGAAAAACAAATCTTACACACTCCTTTTCTCTCTGAGCATTTTCATTCTTCTCCATCCTCTCAAATATATTGCCCCTTTTAATTTTTAAGTGATACTTACCTGTTAAAATGCATAAATATATGCAACAATGTACTGAGTGTTCTCAGTGATGTTTGCATGTGTTGTTTTCATTCTGACACCTAGGTAATAGATACAACTAGTAAACAACAAATCTCCCCTCTGCCAGTAATGTTTTGTTGCCTGTAGCTCTTTGTCTAGGGCTGAGTCACCTTAAGTTTTCTGTATTCACACTAGCATGTCAAATGGGATTGTCCTTGTTTAAGTCTCATTTAGACAGTCATAATATTGTGGTTTCTTGTTTGCAGCTTCCACACCATTTCTTGGAGTCACAGGCTTTGTGACAATTGGCATAATGGGAAAGTATCAGTAATAGGTTCTGTGATGAGATCATGACTGCAGCTGCCAT
Source organism: Mesocricetus auratus (assembly GCF_017639785.1). Lineage (NCBI taxonomy): Eukaryota > Metazoa > Chordata > Mammalia > Rodentia > Cricetidae > Mesocricetus > Mesocricetus auratus. The sequence continues at coordinate 108,202,165 of NW_024429266.1, forward strand.
GGGTAATTGGCTAGTATTCCTGTAACATGCAGTATTTCTGTCGTGTTGAACAAGTCTTCATTTAAGTTCTATCATATAGATATACAATTACCTTATGTGAATGCCAGCGTTGCACCCTTCCAGGCCCTTAATTTGTTGGTCATTTGTGGTTTGTAGTCGTCACTGTTGAATACTTCTCTCTCTTGACTGCTTGTATAGGATATGATAGGACTATGAAGCTAGCCCTCATGGAAGAAATTTTAGTGTCACATCCAGCCATAATTCTTAGGAATCCCCTGTCCCAAGTCATTGGCATTTTCAAAAATAAGACCTTCCCTTAAATTCTGGAGAGTGGCCAGGGAAACAACATTATGTTATATTGTTTTGGGAGTCACTTGAACTCACATAACCAGCAATTAAAGAGAGTTTCTCATGTCAGGGTCTTTGTGTTTGAGAGTTTGTTTTGGCCTCTGTGGTTTCAAAATACATTTTTGCCTCATTTTGGGACTTGGTTTGTTCTGAGAATTTAGAGAGAGGATTTGTTCCCTTAATCCTGGTATTTTGAGTGTGTCCTTGTCTACTACAGGTTCGTATTTTGACTATTATCCTCATATCATGTTTTGTCCTTGGGTTCTCTCATTTAGGTTTCATTTTGGCTCCTTTGTTTTCAGGGATTAGAAAGGTACACTTTTTTGTTAGCTTTCAGCCCATGGGTACAATGCACATATTTAGTGGTACATGGGCACTGACTAAGGATCTCTGAAGGTGTTTCTCATGATTTCTGGATCCCCAAATTAATCCATCTATGAACAATGAACAAGGAATGTGATCTTGGTTAAGATGATCCAGTTATCCTTAGGAAAGAACCCCATGCATGGAAAGTCAGTTTTGTTTCTACCTCACTGGTGTTTAAAACACCCTTCCCTCTGTTGTTATCCCATGTGATTTGTACCCAGAATCTGCTAGATTCTTTACAGTACTGGATGCTGCTTAGTTAAGACCACCTTAGAATGTCAATTGAAAAATTAGAGTTAGAGACTGTCAAATATATGGTGCTTGTCTTTTCATACTGTCAGATAGACCCATATCTCAGAAGGCTTTCATTCTCCTGTGGAGTCTCACTGGAAAACACTTTCCAGAACCTCTGTTCTTTCTCAGCTTTGAAGCTGATCATTAGCAACTCTCTAGAAGTTGGTTCTGGAAGGAATGGGTAGCAGCCCCTCTCTTTCAGAAATCTTTTCACAATGGTGTCATGAATATGTGAGTGCTCCAATCTCCTTGGACATTTTATTTTCTTTAGTTTTCCTCAGGAGACTACAGATTAAAACAGAGATAGAAAGCATGGAGCAGCGAGGTGTATTGATCTTCAGGATGAGGTCTGAGAATGCAGATGTGTCAGACATGTGGACGCAGAATGTGAGAAAGAGGTATACTAACTATCTTCACTTGATGTTTGTGAGCAACCATCACAGCCTGTTCTGTAAATCTTCAATCTAATGATTGCAGACCTTTTGATAGAAGAATAGGGAAAGGGCCAAAATAAGCATTTCAGGATAACCGTGGTTACAGATGAATTTCAAATTTATTGAAAACTATATACACAAAGTTAGGGCTTGACATGCACAAGAAATAATAATGTAAGCCTACAAGGCTTCAGAACTGATTTATGTATGGAAGACCAAGGAAGAGATTTATAGAAATCATGGTAAACTTCCAGCTTCTTTCATGTAGCCTCTGGTGAGAGTTTAAGGAGGCCTTGGTAAGTATGTCTAAACAGTGAGCATACCAATAAACATGACTCCAACATTCCTCCAGAGGAGAGATTTCAGAGTTCTGACATTACACATTAGCATTTAAGATGTTTCTGTACTGTGGTTCATCACATTCTTAATTCATTGGGTTACTTGATGTTTCTAATCAGGTCAGATTGAGGACCAAAATCAACAGGGAGTGGGAAGGGATCCTGGGATATCAGACTAAGAGGGATTAAACCACATTCTTGGTGTTCGTGAGGCTGATGTTACATATCAGACAAATAACACAGGGCTTTGTGGTGGTAAAATTTCCTGTGAGGTCTGTATTAGTTAAGTGATACACGAGATCATCTTGTCCTGGATCTCTTGTAGACAAATAGCAGCTGGACAATAATGGCTCTTGGATGCGGCCCACACACCCATCATGGCACAGGCTGCCCAGATTGATTTTGTGGTATGTCACAGACATTATGAAGGCATGGTTTGAAGTTCTGAGTCCTACCAGTTGAGCTTGTATGGTGGGTGTGATTAGGACAGTGTGGAACATACAACCCTCAAGAATAAATTTGATTCAGGTTTCTTGGTTCTAAGTTAGCCCCAGCTGACACTGATATCAATTGCCTGGCAGGATCCCCTTATGGCTCTTTATGCCCTTTCCTCTTATGACATTCTCCACAGTATAACACCATGGTGTTAAAATATGTAGAACCTTTCAGGAGTTATGTGTTGTTCAGGTCACACTTGGAATCACAGCGCTGTCCTGCATGTGTTGTAGTCATGATACAACCTGGGCACAGGGGATTCCTGGGTGCGGCCCACACACCCTCGATCCCATAGTGTGCCTAAATTATCTGATATTCCATTGTGAGCCAAATTACATGGAGGCTGTGTGGTTGTCATGACTCCCTGCTTTGAGCATGCTGCCTGAGCTGGGTGAAAGTTTTGGTAGTCTATAAGTCTTGGGAGGAGCTTGTGGAAATTTAATGGTGATACAGCCAGTGTTTCTGTTAGTGCAGTGAGTCCATTCATTTTAGGGGTTTTCCTGTGAGCTAGCTCAAGCTTCACGTCAACATTTCCTGCATTACTTGAAGTCCTAATAGCACCTGCTCAGATGTGATTTGAGGGTGTGTCCCACACTTGCCTAAGTACAATGGCTGTCCATATAAGTTGATGATCATTTGTGGTTCAGGTACCATCAGTGATGTGGTTTGGTCTTACCTCTCCTCTATTTTTAATGGAGCTTGGGTTGAAAGAATAGATGGTTTGGCCAAAACATATTTGTAATTTGACTTCTGGTTCTAGGTGGTCAAGCAGTCCTCAGCTTACATTGATATCCTACAAAATAAACTAAACTTGAAAGTAATGACTTATGTCACAGTAGGTCAGGATTATTAGGTATGTCCATTTCCTGTTGCCATTTAGGTGATATTTAGTCCCATGAAGGCAGGACTCCTCTGTGCTGGCCTTGTATCCTGGGTTGGATACAGAGAGGGTGCGGCCCACACACCCTTGATGATTACAAAGGGTCCAGGCTCCTCTGGGTTCAAGATGCTACCAGGTTTTCTTGAATCAACCTAATTCAAGATACGTTCTGTGTCAGAGAGTTACAGGGTGCAGCACAACACCTTTTGGTATTGCATGTCCACACTGCATGGTCATTTTGGTGAGTGCTTGTCATGGTATGGTGAGGGTATCGTCCTTGTTCATGTGTTGAGCATACTGCCTGGATTGAATGCAGTAGTATGTGAGCACCATGTATTAGATGATCAGGGTGTCTGTTTGTATCAGTCGTCAGTACAGGAAGTATTGTGGATGAGTTCAAAAGTATTGATCCTGAAGCTCCCATATGTCCACATTGATGCAGGAATTGATATATTTTAACAACTGAAAGTTAATCCTTGAATCAGAGAGCTAATGGTATATTCTCTTAATGTTCACATAAGACTTGGCATGGGCAAAGTGCTCTTTGTTTGAGCACAGGTCTCTCTTGGAATGGATTAATCCAGAATGGTTTCACTTTAGTAATTGTCCAGGGAATCATTGGTTGAATTTTGTGGGGCACACTCCTATTCCTGGTTTGCTCTAGGCTGAGGTCCACATGGATGTGCTTTGGGTCCATGCTTTTTCTAGTTTATATATTAGCCCAGGCCCACAATTCTTCTTGCAGTGGGCCCAGGACTCTCAAGGGACAGGGTTGACCTATGCAAAGACCCATTTATTTCACCTGGGCCTGTTTCCTTTCTGGGATTTTTCTCAGGCCCAAATATCAGCTCTTTCTGGGCCCAGGACTCTGTGGGTTCAGGGACTGGCCCAGGCCCTCATCTTCTATTACTTTTGACCTAGGTTTCTTCAGGGTATGGTTGTAGCTCATACCCATACTCTTTCTTTTCTTGAGCCTAGGAATCTGCTCTGTGAGGGTTTGGCCCAGACAAAGACCTTTTTGTTTTACCTGGGCCTCTCTCATTTGTGGGATTGACCCAGGCCCATATATCACCTGTTTGTGGGCCCAGGCCTCTTTAGCTTCAGGGACAGGCCCAGGCCGACATCCCCTATTACTTTTAACACAGTTTCTTCAGGGTATGGTATTAGACCACACCCATACTCTATTTCCTTGAGTCTAGGACTCTGAACTGATTGGCTTTGGCCCAGACAAAGACCTTTTTGTTTTACCTGGGCCTCTCTCATTTGTGGGATGGATCCAGGCCCATATATCACCTGTTTGTGGGCCCAGGCCTCTTTAGGTTCAGGGACAGGCCCAGGCCCACATCTCCTATTACTTTGGGTCTGGTCTTCTTCAGGTTAAGAGAATAGCCCAGGCCCAAACTTCCTTGTATTTTGGGCCCGGGCATCTCTGAGAGAGGGTTTGGCCCAGGCGTATTCCTTTTGTGGTACTACCTGGGCCTCTTTCATGTGTGAGATTACCCCAGACTCATATATCAATTTTGTGTGTGTGTACAGGTTTTTTAAGTTCCAGGAATTGTCCCAAGCCCAACTCTATTCTTGCTTTGGGCCTGGATCTTCAGAGTAAGGTATTAACCCAGACCTATATCTCTTGGTTTAGGCCCGGGATTATTTGGGGTTACAGTTTGGCACAGGCATATTCCTATTGGGTTTACCTTTGCCTTTTTTATTTGCAGGATTATGTGAGATCCAGATACCATCTTCATTTGGGCACTGGCAGACATTTCCTCTTGTTTTCTGCCTGAGCTTCTTCTGGGATATATGCTAGTACAGACCTGACTATTACTGATTTGTCCCGGGCTTCCTCAGGATTATGGAATGGCCAGCCACTCTCCTTTCCTGGGTTAACCTGGGCATTCTTCATTTGCAGCATTTACGCAGGCATGTATATCATCTCTTTTTGGGACCAGGCATCTTAAAAAACAGAGATTGGCCCAGGCACACATTTCACCTGAGTTGGTCCTGGGATTCTTCATGGCCTGGTTTTGGTCCAAGCACACATCTCTTCTTCACTTGGGCTGGACCTCTTTCATATCGGAAGTTGCCGAGTCCCAAACATCTTCCATTTTAGGGCCTAGGCTTCTTAAGAGTTATCATTTGGTTCATGCACACACCTCTTCTTGGATTGACTTGGGCCTCTAATTTGAGTCATTGCCCATGTCAATACGAAATCTGTCTTTAAGCCAGGGGAATTTCAGGGTCAGGGATTTGCACAGGGCCCCATCTATCCTTGATTTGGGCCTGGGTTTCTTTAGGGTTAATTTTTGCGATGCACAATACTATTTTTTGTTTTTTGGTGCAGGGCTCTTCCCACATCAGGATTTGCCACTGACATACTTCTCTTGTCCATTGGTCCTTGGCAGTACAATGGCCAGTTGTAGACCATGGAACACTTTGGTTTTAAGTTCATGCATCTATACCTTTGTGCTTAACCTGGGTTTCTTTCACCTAAGCCTGTAGCACAGGCTTCTTCAGCATCCAGGATAGGCTTTGGCCTTTTCAATAGGCTTTTCCATGTTCAGTCTTTAGCCTGAGTATATCGTGCTATGGATGATCCTGTACCTTCAGACTTGAGGAAGGCCGTCGTTGCGATTCCAATGCAATATTGTCATTAGCCTTTGTCTCTGGTCAGCATTTCTGTAAATAAAAATTGACAGGTTTGCATTACAAAGGAAAATACTGTGTACTTATCTTCCAAGTCAAATGTATTTGTAACATCATTGACATCTCCCTTAGGACACAGACACAATTAACACACAGTTCAGGTGAAATAAACTACAAATTCCATGAATAGACTGTGAGTTTGGATGCGCTCATTTGGGAAGTTTCTGATTCCCAGTAGAGAGAATTAAGAGATTCTCAATGAGAGGCCATACTGTCTTTCATCAGTTCTGTGGTAAGATCCCATCATGTAATATCACAAGAATTGAAAGCAACAGAGGTTAGTCCTCCATGTACCTAGAGCAGTGGTTCTAAACCTGTGCTTTCTGATGCCTTTTGAAAATGTCTGTCTCCACAAATTTACATTACAATATGTAACAGTAGCAAAATATACTTATGAGATAGCAATGGAAATTTTTTTTGGTTATGGTTCACCAGAACATGAGGAATTGCATTAAAGAGTCACATCACTGGGAAGGTTGAGAACTGTGATTCAGAAGATGCCTTGCTAAGACTTTGGATGATCACAAGCCTCCTTCTCTGTTGTGAGCATGGTGTCTTCTCCCTGTATGTCATGTACAGCATGGTGTCCCTCTCCTCCTTTCTAATGCAACTCTTCTCACCATCACCTCTGCCTTGTAAGTCAAATACCAGTGACACTGAGTTGTGTCTTAGTCACCCTTATGCTAGAAAGCTCTCTTCCCATATATACACTTATTTGAGGCCACTTCTTCACTCAGAGAATATTCTCCAGTCACCTACCTGAAATGGATCTCTGCCCACATTCCCCTGGGTTAAATCCTGGTCCACTATAATAGACTCTGCTTCCATCAGAAATAGGTCACACCCATAACCATGACAGTGACCCTAATGGAAGGTCACAGTGATAAGCCCTCACACTATATATGTATGCTGAAAGGCTTTTCAGGCACATGGGAGTCTTTTGGACTGGTACTTGGGAGAAGTACCTGAAGGCTTTCCTTAAAGTCATTTCCTGGATCAAGCTTACACCTAGGCTTCCTTCTCATGTAGGGATCTCATGTATGTTTTTAGTGGAATATGTGTGATATTATAATCATCTATGTGAAATTTTACATATGGATGTGAACCCGGAAACAGGAGCATCAGTAACACACACCAATTGAAAATATGTATATAAGTACAGAATTAGAGGTGAGGTTGCTGCTATGGTGATTCCTGTGATAGTGACATTGATGTTTGTTCCTGTATTATATCAGCTATCTGAGTACAAATAAAAGGATTGCTAATACCATGTAAGCTCAGACATCAGTGTCTCATAGACTCTGCCTGGAAAGAACAAGTCCAGTGTGCATAGGTCATGCTCATATTCAGTGCACCAAGTGAATTCTCCTTGTGTCCATTCTGTTGGTATTTTTAACCAGCAAGTTTCTCTCATCATGGACATTGGACTGTGCAATCGCAAGGAACCTGGAAACCAGTGTGATCATTTTATTTGTCTTCTAACCTGTCCCTTCACCACCATTAATCAGAGCTTGAAAGTAGGATTGCTCAGAAAGCATAAAGTCATGACATTCCCATACCTGGCACTGCCATGATTGTCAGAAATCAGTCACTGGAGACAAGCATAACAGCAGAGTTCCATCCTATCACATTGGAAACTGGAGTCCTGAGTCAGGTGCTGGCTCTACCTCAGCTGCTGTCACCTGTTCGGACAAACACATGTGGACGTTACTAGAAGAAAAGAACTGACATGCCTTGACACTATAGGATGTCATATAGGACAATTGTCCCTGACCTGGAGCACAAAACAGCCTTATCCAGCACCAGTCTGATGTTGTCCATGTTGTAATGTCATCATATTAACAAAGCCTGAGCATAAAATAACTCTGTCCAAGTATGTTGTTAGTGGAATATGTGTGATATTATAATCATCTATGTGAAATTTTACCTATGGATGTGAACCCGGAAACAGGAGCCTCAGTAACACACACCCAAGTGAAAATATGTATATAAGTGCAGAATTAGAGGTGAGGGTGCTGCTATGGTGGTTCCTGTGATAGTGACATTGATGTTTGTTCCTGTATTATGTCAGCTATCTGAGTACAAATAAACGGATTGCTAATACCATGTAAGCTCAGACATCAGTATCTCATAGGCGTTGCCTATGATCCCTAGACAAGCTATAGATGAACTCAAATGTGGATATACAAGCAGGAACCATTCATCCTTACCTAGTCTGGAGACAGTAGACGTGAGTGTTGTTCCAGATTCATCTGTGTGGCTTCAATCACAGTCCCCTCTCCCTGATGAGTTTAATTGTTGCTTTCCCTGAATACCTGATTGTTCAGTCCCACTGCTGTGGATTCCTTACCTCGGCGCTCTCTAGTTCTTCGGATGAGCCGTCCTAAGTGACATTACAATCTCCCCACTAAAGTTCAGTCTCTACATTTGATGTTCCAATGAGGTAGTGCCTCACTTTGAGGGTGTCACTCATGGGATGAATTTCTAGTAGTAGCATCCCATGAAACAACCCAGACTTACCCAGTCATGTGCTTGCTCTGATTGAAGCCCTCCTTCTGGAGTCTGCGTTGTCCTCAGGTTAGACCCCTGATGTTATTAGGGCAGAATTCTATTCTGTGAGGTCATAGAGACCTCACCTTACCTCATTCTGAGAATCCCAAAGCACATCCAGACCTCAGATCTCTCCCCAACTGGCCAATCCTTTTTCTGTGCTGTACAAGTATCCTCAGAAGTACTTAGCTTTGGGGAATTCTGTAGAGACATTTCTCATAGACCCTTCCCTGGGGATCATCCACATGCATTTTCTGTCAGCCCTGCATTTTGCAATAGGTCCCATCAGCCTTGAGAGGATGAACAAGGTTGACAATGCTGCTTCATTTTCTCAAATGTCTGAGCCCCACACCCTGCCTCATCATACCATATTTTCTATATCCCTCATGGGTCACTACAGTCATTCATCCTGCAAGGCACTATCTAGTGCCCCTTGTGTCTGACTCCAAAAGGCACCATACACATCTTGTTTTCTAACCTGACCAATGGGCACCATTAATCTTTTGACTTAGTAGAGTTGAGGCTGGCTAGCTCAATGCCTTCCAGGATTCCCTCCTGTCCTGGTTTTAGAGTGAGCAGTAAAAAGTTCATAGATGCAGTGAGCATTAATACATACTGTGTGCATGAATCACCATAGACTGGGTTAGGCAGAGCCCAGCTTGTGAGGTGCAGACAACTGGGAGCATCTGCTTCTATTTGTGCCATCCTCAGGCAACCTTCCCCCAAAATAACTGCATGAGAGGATGATCACGCTGTCCAGTACCATTTCAAGCACTCTGTCTCCATGTTCCTGAAGGTTATGTATTGGTGGCTTGATTCTGTAAGCTTTGCTGTTACCTGGGACTCTGTTAATTCCATGCTTCCTCTGTGCTGGAGCTATAGTCTCAACCACCATGTTTCCTGTGTTTCTGATGAAGGGATGGGGATTGAAACACAAGTCATAATCCACACTGGTATTTGCTGGGTACTCATGGCCATGGACCACTATACTTTTTTGTAGTGACACAGAATGCAATATGTCTCAGCCATTAATAGGGAATTGGCTGAAGTAGCCTCCCTCTGTCCTTGGGTAAACAAAGTGAAAATTCTAGCATGAGGATGTTTTAAGTCATTCACACTGTGTGATTTTGCATGCATGTAATATAACTCAATTGTGGGGTGTTATTTGAGATTGCTGAAGTCAGAATGCCTGATGGAAGGACAGTTTTATCTTGAGCATGGCCATTAGCAGTCATCACCATGGTCTCAAAAGGTTTTTGCTGGCTGTCCACTATGTGACACAGGCTATATGTGAAAACATTTGTACACAGACAGACTTGTATGTTAATTACTGTGAGAAATTGCCCTATCTACACAAAGTATGCTCCTCTATTAAGGTTGATAGGACAAAATCAGTCCAGTCATGATTAACGTTTTGGAAGTAGAATTTACAGAGGAGTTAAATTTAAAGTCATCTGCACTGACAACAAATGATACACTGATGTATTAATTCTAATTGAACTACAGTTTGCTTCTCTTTGAGTTGAATATTTCTTTTGGATTTCAGCCAACCTAATCACTGCCAGAGACCTGTAGATCCAAGCCTCGACAGTGGAAACTGTGTAGGTCTACCTGCCCACTGTACCTGGTGGAGATTCAGATCTTCCACCACCATTTCCCATGTCATAAGGAACACAAGTTATGTTTTGAGAAAAATTCATTTTCTGTAAGATCCTTGCTCACCTCATGCCTGCATTAACACTGACCTGTAGAGCAGCTTCGTCATCAGAACAGTGATTAGTGACATCTCTGCAAAGTGCAATATCAGTCACAAGTTACTGCTATAAATTATTGACCATGTTGAGTAGTTGCAGAAAACCAGGACTGTGGGGACACCAGACCTTGAGCAGAAACCCACTTCCCCTTTGGCCTGGGAGCAGGCATCTATGTATTGTTTACTGAAAACAATTCAGTGCTTTAAAGCTTGATAGGGCTCAGATAGGGCTGGCTCACTGAAATACCATGCCTTCCACACCTCCTATGGCTAGATGCCTCTTCCTGCCCCCTGTGGTGTCTCCCCGATTCTGGGGCCGGAGATTAAACCACCAGCCAGGAGGGTGAGAAGTGGAAAGAATGGTATGTAAATGGATGGCAAAAGTCCTTAAAAAGGGAAGCTCCTTTTTCTTAGAGAGACTTCTCCAGAGATTTCGCCAGAGACTTCTCCTGAGATTTCTCCTGAGAGCTCTCCTAAACTGACTTGGGAAGATAAAGTTTTCTTAAAGCAACCGACCGGTCTCTGTGTCATCTATCCCGACCACCTCGCTACATTCTCGGATGCAGGCCACACAGCAGGTGCGACACAGGACTGCGTGTATTTTTTGTAACCACAGGTTATTATGACTGAGCTGTTTCCCACTATATGGCTATTCCATGTCCTTCCTCTTTCTCCAGCAGATGGACACTTGATGGGTCCCATTTCTTTGCTATTTTGAATTTCCCTGCTTTGACCATGTGAGCCAGTCTCTGGCATGCTCGCTGTTTGCTTTAGACCTTTATCCAGTCGTGGATCTCATGGAAAGTGTGTCTTTGTCTCATTAAAAGCATCCATGTTGTTTTACATAATAACAGGGTATTCATTAGCAAAGTTTTTGTTGTAATTTATCAGTGATTGTTAATTTAAAAACAAATAGGTATTAAACCCCTCCTTGCCTCCATATACTGGCCCACAATTCTTACATTGTACTCTTGTTGTTCCTGAGACCATGCTGATACTAGAATTCTAGGTAAAACACTGCCAACTGCCTGCTAGATGGCCACTCATTGCCAACTCCCTCCCCTGGACTCCATTTCCTAATCCTCACCTCCAGCAGAATACCCATGTTTCATTAGAGAACACAATGGTGCCAAGAACCCCAGAGACCAAGCCAGTACTTGGAAACCCACATAACACACAGGCTGTCAGAACTACAGTGGAAACACTCTACTGGTCCTAAAGACTCTCTGGTTACCACTGCCACATGCCATTTAGGGTACAAGACCAGAGTGGAAACAAAAGCCTACAAGAACAAATATTTTTTTTAAAAATCCATCCAACAAAGATAACTCAGAAATTGACGTTTAACCCTATAGTAATTCAAACCCAAATGACCGAGTTGGCAGCATGAGAGCACACTCAACAACAGTCAAGGAAATATTACACAACTAGAGCCCAGCTTTTCTTCTAGAGCAAGCCCTGGATAATACAACACAGAAAATGGCCTTATATCTAATCTCATAAAGATGTTGCATCCCCGAAAGGGTATATTAATAAATCCCTTAAAGAAATCCAAGGAAAACCAATAAACAGTTGAGGGAATGAATAAAACATTTCAAGACCTGAAACTGGATATAGAAGCAATAAAGTAAGCTCAAACAGAGATCATCCTGGAGATGGAAAAATCTAGGAAAGCAAACAGGAATTATAGATTCAGCCATCACCAACAGAATACAAGGGATGGAAGAGAGACTCTCAGGTGAAGAATATATGTTAGAAGAAATTGATACACCAGTCAAATAAAATGTTAAACCTATAACGTTTTTGACACAGAAAATCTAGGAAATCTGGGACACTATGAAAAGATAAAACCTAAGAATAATAGGAATTAAAAAAGGAAAAGATTTCCCATTCAGAGGCCCAGAGAATATTTTCAACAAAATCATAGAAGAAAATTTCCTTGCCTAAAGAAAGAGAGTTCTGTAGAGTTACAAGAAGTTTACAGAACACAAGTAAACTGGACCAGAAATGAGAGCCTCCCTCACCACTTGATAATCAAACACTAAATGTGCAAAACAAGGAACCATATTAAAAACTAAAAGGGAAAAAGTCAAAATAACATATGAAACAGAACTATTAAAACTACACCTGACTTCTCAGTACTGACTCTGAAAGCAAGAAGCACTCAGACAGATGTTTTTCAAACTCTCAGAGACCACAGATGCTAGCCCAGAATACTATACACAGCAAGATATTCAACTGCTATAGATGAAGAAAATAAGGTACTTCATGACAAAGTTAAACTTAAGCAATATCTACAAATCCAGTTCTTGAGAAGGTAGTAGAAGGAAAACACCAAACCAAAGAGGTTAAATATACCCAAGAAAGGAAAGGAAATTTCCTACTTTTGCACTAGGAAAACCAAAGGTATGGAAGTGCACACACAAATACACACTATTATCATAAACAGCAAAAACAAAAATAGGAATTAATAATAATTAGTTGTTCATATCTCTCAATATCAATGGACTCAATTTCCCACTAAAAAGACACAGATTAGCAGAATGACTGTGGAATCAGGATTCATCCTTTTCATTCATACAAGAAACACTCCTTAATATCAAATGTAGACATTGTATCAGAGTCAAGGGTTGGAAAATATATTCCAAGAGAATGGACACAGGAAGCAACTTGGTGTAATCATTCTAAAATATAATTAAATATACTTACAATCAAATTTTTGAAAAATGATCATGGACATTTCATTTTCATCAAAGAAAAAAATCCCCCCAAATGATATCTCAGTTATGAGTATCTATGCCCCAAATGCAAGGGCAACTGCATTGGTAAAAAAATATATTTCTAAAACTTATATCACACATCAAGCCCTACACAGCAATAGTTGGAGACTTCAACAATATACTTTCACTGATGGATATGTTATCTAGAGAGAAAATAAACATAGAAATAATGGAACTAACAGAAATTATGACCCCAATGGACCAAATATATATCTATAGAGAATTTTACCCTAACACAAAAGAATATACCTGCTTCTCAGTGTCTCATAAAACCTTCTCTAATCCTGACCCTATACTCGGTCACAAAGTAAACCTTAAGAACTATGAAAAAATTGGAAGAACTGCCTGTATGTTATCAGACCATAACCAACCTATGAAAAAATTGGAAGAACTTCCTGTATGTTATCAGACCATAACTGAATAAAGAAGGGTTTCAACAACAACAGAATCAACAAAAGCCTACAGACTCATGAAAACTGAAAAACTGTCTACTGAATGGTCATTGAGCCAAGGCAGAAAAAGGAAATAAATGAAAGAATTCCTAGAATTCAATGAAAATAAATGCACAACAGACCCAAAGTTGTGGGAAACAATGAAAGTAGTGTTAAGAAGAGAGTTTATAGCATACTTCATAAAGAAAGAGAGACCTCATGCTTTCTTCTCAACAGCAACCCTGAAGAAAAAGCAGTAAACACACACAAGAGGAACAGACAGTTGGAATTAATCAAAGTGGGGGCTGAAATCATTAAAATAGAAACAAAAAGAATAATACAAATTCAGTGAAACAAAGATTTGGTTTTATGAGAAAATCTGCTAGAAAATTAAGAAAATCAACAGATCTTGAAAGAACAATACTGAGTATCATATGGAAAAACAAGCACACACAGGATACCTAAAAAAATCCTGTACTATAAATAACTTCTAGAGGTGTCACCCCTCCCCAATTTCAAACTCTAGTACAGAGCTATAGCAAAAAAACCAGCATGGTATTGGCATATAAACAGGTTGATCAATGGAATCTATTTAAAGACCCAGGTGTAAATCCACATACTTATGGACACCTGATTTTTGACAAAGAAGTCAAAATTATACAGTGGAGAAAAGAAAGCATCTTCAACAAATGGTGGTGGTCTAATTGGATTTCAACCTGTATAATAACACAATTTGCCCCCTATCTATGAGTGTGGAAGTATGAACACAGTTGGTATGCATAATCTCATAGAGAGCAGCACTATTATATTGTAGGGCCTTGTTGTGGTAAGTATGACCTTGTTAGAGAAAGTGTGTCACTATGGGGTGTGTTCTTTGATGGCTCCTTTGCTCAAGCTGTGCTATGTGTGACATTCAGCTCCCTTCTTTTTTCCTGAAGATCAAGATGTTTTAATCTCAGCTCCTCCAACACATGCCATGACGATAAGGGACTGAACCTCTGAAGCCATACGTCATTCTCAATTAAAAGCTTTCTCTTATATGAGTTGCTTTGATCTTGATTTCTCTTTCCAGAAGTAGAAAGCAAAACTAAAGAAATTCACTCTATACAAATTCAATTCCCAGTGGATCAAAGACCTGAACATAAAATAATCCCAGCACTCAGGGGAAAAACGTTGGTGGATCTCTGTGAGTCCAAGGACATCCTGGTATTAAGTGAGATCTAGAGCAGCCAGGGATGTTACACAGAGAAACCCTGTATCAAAAATCAAAAACAAACAAAAAACCCACCCCAAACAAACAAACAAACAAAAACAGATTCACTGAAACTGAGAGTAGAGAAAGTGGGGAATACCTTCAACTCATTGACACAGGAGACAACTTCCTGAACAGACATGGCCCAGACACTTACATTGACAATTATTTTATAGGACCTCATGAAACTGAAAAATCTTCTGTAACGCAAATGATACTGATTTTGTTAGTTTGCATGTTCACAGTCTGCCTTTTGATGAGTTTGAAGCATATATGTTCAAAATCAAGACTTCATCTTGATGGATTTTTCCTGTGGCAAATATGAAATTACCTCCTTCATCTCTTTGGATTGATTTCAGTTTAAAGTCTCATTTGTTAGATGTTAGGATTGCTACCCTGTTTGTTTCGTGGGTCCATTTGATTGGAAAATCTTTCCCCAACCCTTAACTCTGAGGTATTGTCTGTCTTTGAAGCTGAGGTGTGTTTCTTGTATACAGCAGAAGGACAGATTTTGTCTTCGAATCCATGCTGTCAGCCTATGTCTTTTTATGGGCGTGTTAAGACTATTAATATTGAAGGATATTAATGACCTTTGATTGCTCAATCTTATTTGCTTTTGAATGGTTGTTGTTTCTGTAATTGTGTAAGGATTTCTACCTATTTACTCTTTTGGCTGTTGTTAAAATGGGATTTTCTATTGCCTATGTTTTTGTGGTTGTAGTTAATGGAGTCCTGTGAGGAGATTTCTGAGTGCTTGTGAGAAAACTGCAAGTAACCAAGGCAGGAATCTTCTGACCCCAGTTTCTTCAAAAAGTCAGACTTGTTCTTGCAATATGCTCTTGTGCTCCTCCCAGGTGTAGCAGATAGGAGTGAGTTCACTGCACAATATTCATTTAAAGTTCCCATTGTTCCTTGTTTCTATGCCTCTATGGAGAAACAGGGTTTTGTCACATGTGGCCTCTGCCATGTATGGTTTAACCTTATGATTGAAACTTAATTCATGTGACTATTCTTAATCCTCAGAGTTAAGTTGTCTGATGCACAGAATAACATTGACTAGTATATACAATACCACACCTCTTAATAATACCCAAATTGTTGCCTAAATCGTGGAATCTAAATCTTCAAGCACATAGCCTCTGGGGCCATTTTCATTGAAACCACAACAGTGACCAAGAACTTTCTGACTGATCCAATGCTCTAGAGGAAAAGCATGTCTGCTTCTGTTACTGGAGAATAACAGTCGCAAGCAAACTCACAGGTCCCCAGACTGACATTACCACAATTACTATATTAAATGGTCAGATCAAACTGCCCCCTGAATTCACATGTCTCCATGCAGATTGTGAGCTCTCAGCCCTCATCACAGCAGTTTCTTATCCCAGGGAGCCGTGTAAACATTGGAAACTGTCAAATTGTAGATAGTGTCTATGAGATTTATAGCATACTTCCTGTAAGTCTCAAAGATTATAGAAGAGGATATGTAAATACTTAAATTCCAGAGATCAGGTGGCAGGATTGGATCATAACAGTGTCTTCTGGACATGAGAGTGCTGCTGCACTTGGAATTCTGAGATCAAGTCAATCAATATCCTAGCATGGAGGAAAGTGGGGCTCACGGGTCCCCACCCTAACTTAGAAACTGTTGACAGTTGATGGCTTCTACAGGAGGAACAGTCAGATTTTTTTTAGGGTGCTGCTGCTGGATATACTGGGTCAAACTATGTGAATAACTTCACACTCATGAGAATGTTGGAGCGAAATATTGGCATAGCTATGTCATTCTTTTAAAAAAAAAGTCACCAAATTGGTGGCCAAGTATAAGATCAGAGAGAGTTTTGTAGAAATAAAGGGATATATGGTCAAAATACAGTGCATTTGTGTTTGAAATACTCAAGATGTTTTGGATTTTATCTAAGGCTTTTTCAGCATCTAATGAGATGATCATGGTTTTTTTCTTTCAGTTTATTCATATGCTGAGTGACATGGATGTATTTTCATATGTTGAACCACTTCTGCATAACAAAAATAAAGTACACATTTTGGAGGTGATCATGGATTCCGTTTTTGAGTATATTTATTAGTGTGTGTTTTTGCATCAATGTGCATCTGGGACATTGGTCTGTAATTCTTTGATATGTCTTTATGTGATTTAGGCATTAAGGTGACTTTAGCATCATAAAATGAATTCGGTATTCCTTCTATTCTGTAAAAATTTCTCGAGTATTGGAATTAATTCTTTTTGAAAGTCTAATAGAATTCTCTGCTAAAACTGTCTGGCCCTGGGTTTTTTTGTTTGGGAAATTTTAATCGTTGCTTCTATTTCCCTATAGGTTATACATATATTTGTATTGCTTTTCTGATCCTGATTAGCTTTGGTAGTTGGTAACCATCTAGAACATTATCCATTTATTTTTCAATTTTTAGGGGCTATAGGTTTTTCAAATATGACCTAATGGTTTTCTGGATTTCCTTAGTGTCTGTAAAGTTCCCCTTTTGATTTCTGATTTTGTTAATTTGGACAGTCTCTGCCTTTCAGTTAATTCACATGCAACTTTACCTATTATGTTAATTTTCTCAAAGAGCAAACCCTTTGTTTTATTGATTCTTTGTATTGTTGTGTTTCTGTTTAATTAGTTTCATCTCTCAGTATGAGTATATCTTACTGTCTGATTCTCTTGGGTATGATTACTTCTTTTTCTTCTAGAGTTTTCAGGTGTGCTATTAAGTTGTTACTATGAGATCCCACCAGTATTTTTCTTTTTTTATGTAGGTACTTAGTGCTATAAACTTTTCTTTTAAAAACAGTTTCATTATGTCCCATGAGTTTGATTATGTTGTGTTTATTTTCCTTGAACACTAGAATGTCTTTAATTTCTTTCTTTCCTTCTCCATCCATTTTTCATTAAGAAGAACTCTTTGTTTTCTATTTGTGTGTAAGCTTTCTGATGTATCTGATGCTGTTGATATCTACCTTTGGTCCATGCTGTTCTGATAGGATGCAGGAAGTATTTAAATTTTCTTGCATCTGTTCAGACTTGCTTAGTGTTTGAGTATATGGCCAATTTTGAAGAAAATTCCATGAGGTGCATAGAAGTAGGTATATTCTTTTGTAATTTGAACAGTGATCGAAAATATCTACTAGGTCCATTTTTCACAACATATCATAGCTCCAGTATTCTTTACTTTTGTTTTTGTGTGGACGACATGTCCATTAGTGAGTATTGGATATTACAGTATCATACTGTATTTGTGAGGTTCAGTATGTGCTTTAAGCTTTAGTAATATTTCATCTGTAAATGTGGGTGCCCATTTGTGTTGGGCATAAATTTTAAGAATAAAAATGTCATCTTGTTGGATTTTCCTCTCTTGAATATATAGGGTCCTCTCCTATCCCATTGATTAATTTTGGTTGAAGTCTTTGTTGTTAGACACTAACATGCCTACACCAACTTGATTATTAGGTCCATTTGCTTGGAATATATTTTTCTATCTCTTTACCTTGAGATGTTGTTGATACTTGAGAAGGTGTTTTTCTGGAATGAAGCAGAAAGTTGGATTACATTTTCACATCCATTCTGTTAGTCTTTGTCTTTTTATTGGAGAATTAGGTCCATATATGTTGAGAGGTAACAATTATCAATGACTGTTGATTCCTATTACTTCTTTGTGGTCCTGGTGATGTTTGTCTTTCCATTCTTTTAATTTTGTTTGTCTGAGACTATTAATCCCTTGTGTTTAAATGGGTGTAATGAACCTCCTCATCTCTGGTAAACACAAATTTTCCCTTTCACAGCAGTGCTTAGCTCTTATGAAGGGATGAAACCACATGAGGTTTCCAGATTCAAGTAGCAGTTCCAATAGAATTGTCCTTATTTATGTCTTATTTAGGAAGCCGTATTATTGTGGCTTCCATACCATTTGTTGGAGACACCTGCCATGTGGCCATTAGGATAAATTTGGAGAATTCAGGCAGGAATAACAATGGTTTAGTAATGTGCCAATAACAGGTTCTGCTATAAGGTCTTTACTGCACTAGCCATGGGTATTTTGACTAGGATTCCTTTTTGTTTGTTTGTTTTTGTTTTCTTGTTTTTTTTTAACGAGACAGGGTTTCTCTGTATTGTTTTGGAGGCTGTCGTCCAGCCTAGCCTTGAACTCACAGAGATCTGCCTACCTCTGCCTCCCGAGTGCTGGGATTAAAGGCGTGCGCCACCACCGCCTGGCTGACTAGGATTCCTTTAACAGGCAGTATTTCCACCCTGTTGAACAAACCTTCATTTAACTCCTATCAGATAGATAAGCAGTTTCCATATGTGAGTTTCAGGATTGTACCCTTTCAGAGCTCTACCATGTTGGAAATTTCATAGTTTATAGGCATCACTATTGAATGCTTCTCTCTATTGACAGCTTCTATAGCATATGGTGGGACTTCGAAATCTAGTGTTCATGGAAGAACTACTAATTCTTAGGAGTCCCATGTCCCAAATCAATGGCATTTTCAAAACTAGACCTTGCCTTAAATTTCTGGGAAAAAGCATTAAGTTATATTGTTTTGGGAGTCCCATGTAGCCCATGACCAGCAATTCAAGAGTGTTTCTCATGCCAGGTGTTTTTCTATTTGAGAGTTTTGCTTGGGGATCTTTGTTTTCAGGATACATTTTTACCTCCTTTGGGGCCTTGGTATGTTCTGAGATTATAGACATAGGATTTGATCCCTTACTCCTGCGATTTAGAGAATGTCCTTGCTTCTACAGCCTCATAATTTGACTGGGCTACTCTCATATTAGGCCTTTTCCTCTCATTTAGGTTTCATCCTGGCTCCTTTGATTTCAGGGTTTAGCATGGTATACTTTTGTGTTAGCTGTGAACCCACACTTAAAATACATGTATTTAATGTTAGGACCTACATGTGTTCTCACCAAGGATCACTGATGGTGTTTCTCAACATTTCTGTATCCCCAAATTAATCCATAGATGGTAAATCAACAAGGAATGTGTTGAAATCTGGCTAAGGTGATCCAATTATCCTTAGGAAAGGACACCACATCCCTGGAAAGTTAGTTCTGTTTCTAACTCACTGGTGTTTAAATCACTCTTCCCGCTGATGCTGCCCCACGAGCATTGCATTCATAGTTGCCATGTTCTGTACAGGACTGGAAGCAGCTTGGTTCAGACTTCCTTATAATGTCACATGAAAGTTAATGTGAGAGAAAGTGAAGAGAGTCCATGGTCTTTCTTTTCAAACTGTGTCCTGGATCCCCACATACCTGAAGGAAAAGGATGTGTGATTGACAAACAGAATCAACCTAGATGGGAGGAGCCTCCCTATGACCATGGATGTCCTACTCTAAGGAATGGACATTGCTTGAAAGGATGATGGAAACTACAGGATGTATTTGCAGAAACCTTGCTTAGTCCCTGGGGTAATAGGAAGAATGTACATTGACAAAAGTCTAGGGGAACAGGACCCAGGTGTAGAGTGCAGCCTTCCCTGCCATCTGCCTGTGCCCTGCCACAGTAGCAGTCCCCCAAATAACACACAGGATGCTATGTTAATTATGAAGCTGTTGGCTGTTTGCTTGGGTTCTTACTGGCTATCTCTGACTTAAGTATTTACTCCTTAATTGTTAATCTAAGTGTTTCTCTTACCAGAGAATGGGTCTGGACCTGTTATTTCTATGGCAGCTACATGATGTCTGCCTGTGTCTCTCTTTCTCAGAATCCTCCTCAACTCCTAGTCCCACCTATTGCTTCCTTATTGGCCAACAGTGCTTTATTGACATATACACATGACTTTCCCATCTCCCAGGGGTCTATATGAATGGATAGTGAATATGACAACAATCTGCCACCTGAAATTTGCATGATCAACAGGGACAAGTCTAGAATTGTAACACATTAGGCTGTAGTTCCTGTGATTAAGGAAGCACAGCACATTTTACTATTCCTATAACATGATCCTGTACTGACTGTGTTCAGTCTCCGTGCATGGGATATCAGTGGGCATGCATTTGTCCTTGCATCGAGAAACACTGTAAAACACATTTCAGAAAGCTGGCACCCCGTGACCTACACAGAAAACTTGTTTCTTCTCTTTATTGCAACTCTTTAGAAATGGGCACTGTAAGGAGTGAGTAGCAGCCCTCCGCTTAGAAATTTACACAGTGATTTCCTGAATAGATTTGTGCCCCTGCATATTTGGACCTTTTCTTTGGTTTTCCTTGGGAGACTCCATCTTAAAACAAGGATAAAAAGAATGGACTGAGGTGTAGTCATCTCCAGGATGAAGTCTGCAAATGCAGATGTGTGTCATACATGTGGCAGCAACAGTTGAGAAAGAGATGTCTGGATACCCACACTTGATGCTTGCAACCATCACAGCCTGGTTTTTGAAACTTCAATACAAAATTGAAAGTTTTATAGAGGAATAGGAAAATGTAGTAATACATTTTTATGATCTAATAAAGCATATCTGAAGATCAGAATGCAAAGCTAGCTATAGCCATAGAGGTCAGGAAATGGTGATACACACTTTTATTCACAACAGCCACACTAGTTAGCCATAGAAGTTAGGTGGTGGTGATGCACACCTTTAATCCCAGCCCTAGAGAGGTATATAAGACAGGAAGTCAGTGTCTCATTCTGTTTACTCATAATTAGTCTCCATTAACGTTGAGGACAGGATCACCCCAGTATTGGAAGAGATGAGAACTCTCTGGTGACTTGGCTGTATTGCTGTTCTTTTCTTTGGTTTGAATGCCACTGACTGTTTCTATGTCTATTAATTGTGCTACAGGGATAGGGTCAAAATAAGAATTTCAGGATACACAAAGGCTGCAGATGAACATTCAATTTATTGAAAAGTATATACAAAATGCTAGGACATGAAATGAACAAGAAAGAATATTGTAAGTCTACAAGGCTTCAGTACTGACTTATGTTTGGAAGATGAAGGCAGAGATATATAGAAATCACAGGAAAATACCTGTTCCTTTTAGGTAGCCTCTGGTGAAAGTTTAAGGAAGCCTTGGTAACTATGTCTAAACAGTGAGCATACCAATAAACATGCCTCCAATGTGTCCCAGAGAAGGGATTTCAGGGTTCTCACATTATACAGTTGCTTTAAAATTATGTCCATATTGTGGGTCATCACATTCTTAAGCCAATGGATTACTTGATGTTTCTAATCAGGTCAGATTGAGGACCATATTCAACACGAATGGGAAGGATGCCTGGGATGTGAGGTTAAGAAGGTTTAGACCACAGTCTTTAAGTTTATGAGGCTGATGTCACATATTAGAGCACTAACCCAGGACATTGTGGTGGGTCAAATTTCTTGTATGGCATTAGTGTTGGCTATATCACACTTGAGATAATCTTGTCCTGAATTTCTTGTAGACAAGGTAACAGCTGAACAATAGTAACCCTTGTGTGCAGCACACACACCCATTATGGCAAAGTCTGCCCAGACTGATTTTGTGGTGTGACCCAGACATCATGAATGTATGTTTTGTAGTCTGGGTGCTCCCAGTTGAGCTTGTATCCTGGGTTTGAATAAGACAGTGTGAGGTCCACAACCCTCAAAAATAAATTTGATCCAGGCTCTTTAGTGGTAAGTTGGCCCCAGGTCACGTAATATCAATTGGCTGGCAGGATCCCCTTATGTTACTTTATGATCATTCCTCTTATGTCATTCTCCAGAATATAACGCCATGGTGTTAAAATATGTGGAACCTTTCAGGAGTAGTGTGTGTTTCAGGTCACACTTGAGATTACATTGCTGTCCTTCATGTGTTGTATTCCTGAACAACCTGGGCACAGGGGATTCCTGGGTGCGGCCCACACACCCTCTATCCCAAAGTGTCCCTATGTCATTTGATATTCCATTGTGACCCAGATTACATGAAGGCTGTGAGTTCGTCATGACTCCCTGATTTTAGCATGTAGTCTTAGCTAGGTGAAAGTTTTGGTAGTCTGTAAATCTTGGGAGGAGCATTTGGAAATTCAATGATTATACAGCCAGTGTTTCTGTTAGCGCAATGAGCCCATTCATGTCAGAGGGTATCCTGTGAGCTAGATCAAGCTTCATATCAAATTTCCTGCATTACTTGAATTTCCAGTAGCATGTGGCCAGACTTGAAATGAGGGTGTGGCCCACACACCCCTAAGTACAAGGTTGGTCCATATTAGTTGATGATCATTTGAGTTTCAGGCATCTTCCGTGATGTGGTTTGGTCCTAGTTATCTTGTTTTTTTAATGGAGCTTGGGTTAAAATAATAGATGGTGTGGACAAACACACTTGAATCTTGAAATGTGACATCACGTTCTTGGTGGTCATACATTTCCCAACTTATGTTGATATCCTACAAAATAAACTACCATGAAGGTAATGTCTCGTGTCCTTTTAGGTCAGGATTATTGCATATGGTCATTATTGTGTAGTTCATTCCCATTTAGGCCTGGGTTTTTGTGTTGGCATTGTATCCTGGGTTGGATAGAGAGAGGGTGTGGCCCACACACCCTTGAAGATGATAAACTGCCCAGGGTCCTCTGGGTTCAAGAGGCTACTGGGTTTTCTTGAGGACTGTTAATGTCCTTGCACCTGAAATAATATTCAGAGTCATCATCAAGTTCTGGGTTCTGAATCTTGGAAGATATAGTGTCTAGATGTCAGTTACTCATAGAAAAACAAACTATGAGTCAGGCCAAGATTCTTGCTGTGGCCTGAGGTACATTCAAGTAATATAGTTTCTAAAAGAATCAACCTATGTCGAGATATGTTCTGTGTCAGACAGCTACAGGGTTCAGCACAACACCCCTTTCGGTATTGCTTGTCCACAAGGTCAGGTCATTTTGGTGAGCGCATGACATAGTATGGTGAGGGTATCTTCCTTGTTCTTGTGTTGTAAGTGTTGCCTGAATTGAATGCAGTGGTATGGGAGCACCACTTATGAGATGCTAGGATGTCCATTTGTATCAGTCATCTGTACAGGAAGTTTTGTGGGTGAGTCAAAAGTTATTGATATTGAAGCTCCCATATGTCCAGAGTGATGCAGAATTGGTGGAATTATATCAACTGAAAATTAGCCCTTGGATCAGAGAGACTAATGCTATATACTCTCACTTAGTATTGGTTCTGTTCAGACTTGTTATGTTCACATTGGTCTTTTACCTGAGAGAACCAAGTTCTCTCAGGTAAAAGATTCATCAAGAATGATTTCACTTTAGTAATTGTATGGTGAATCATGTAGAATTTTGTTGGGCACACTCCTGTTCTTGGTTTGCTCTAGACCTCTGTCATTTCAGGTATTGACTGACGTCCACATACATTTGCTTTGGGCCCATTCTTCTTCTAGATTATATATTAGCCCAGGTCCTCATCTCTTCTTGTTTTGGCCCAGGCCTCTCAAGGTTTGTCCCAGGCAAAGATCATTTTGTTTTACCTGGGCCACCTTTCAATTGTGGGATTGTCCCAGGCCAACATATCACCTATTTTGGGGCCCAGGCATCTTTAGGTTCAGGGACTGACCCAGACCCACATCTCCTATTACTTTGGCCCTGGGTTTCTTCAGCATAAGGTATTAACCAAGGCCTATACTCTTTCTTTCTTTGAGCCTAGGAATCTAGGCAGAGAGGGTTTGACCCAGGCAAACACCTTTTGATACACCTGGGCCTCTTTAATTTGGGGGATTGTCCTAGGCCGATATATCATCTCTTATTGGGCCCAGGCCTCTTTAGGTTCAGGGACTGGCCCAGGCCCACATCTCCTATTACCTTGGGCTGGGATTCTTCAGGTTCAGAGAATAGACCAGGCCCATACTCTTTCTTTCTTTGAGCCTAGGACTCTATACAGAGAGTGTTTGGCCCAGGTAAAGACCTTTTTGTTTTACCTGGGCCTTTCTCATTTGTGGGACTGTCCCAGGTCCATATATCACCTCTTTATGGGCCCAGACATCTTTAGGTTCAGGTACTGACCCAGGCCCATATCATTTAGTAGTATGGGCTGGGCTTCTTCAGGTTAAGCAATTAGCCAAAGGTCACACCTCTTCCTGCTTTGGGCCTGGATTCTTCAATAGAGAGGACATGGCCAAAGCAGAGACCAATATATGTCACCTGGGCCTCTTTCATTTGGGGGAATTTCCCAGGCCCATTTATCACCTTTTTCTGGGCCCAAGCCTCTGTAGGTTCAGGGACTGGCCCAGACCCACATCTCCTATTACTTTGAGCCTGGGCTTCTTCAGGTTAAGGGAATAGCCCAGGCCCATACCTCCTCATGGTTTGGTGCCAGGCATCTCAAGGGAGAGAGTTTGACTCAGGCATATACATTTTGTGGTTTGATCTGGGCCTCTTTCATCTATGAGATTACCCGAGTTTTATATATCAAATTTTGGGGGCCCAGTCT
Organism: Mesocricetus auratus; assembly: GCF_017639785.1. Classification (NCBI taxonomy): domain Eukaryota; kingdom Metazoa; phylum Chordata; class Mammalia; order Rodentia; family Cricetidae; genus Mesocricetus; species Mesocricetus auratus. The sequence continues at coordinate 108,227,195 of NW_024429266.1, forward strand.
TTTTAAGCTTCAGAGATGGCCCAGGCCCACCTCTATTCTTGCTTTGGCCTGGGCCTCTTCAGGTTAAAGTATTATCCCAGGCCTATATTACTTGCTTTGCGTCTGGGCTTTTGGGGTGTTAGGGTTTGGCCCAGTTATACTTCTATTGCATTTTACCTGGACCTCTTTCAGTTGAGGGATTATGTCAGACCCAGATATCATGTGTTCTAGGTCCCAGGCATCATAAATTCATGGATGGCCCAGGCCCACATTTCCTCTTGTTTTTTACTTGGGTTTCTTCTAGGATATAGGTTAGCCCATGTCTGTCTCTCATTGATTGTGCCCAGGATTCCTCAGAATTAGGGAATGGTGAGGCATACTACTTTGTGGATTGGCCAGGGCCTCTTTCATTTGCAACATTTTCCCAGGCACTTATATCATCTCTTGTTGGGTCCAGGCATCTTCAAGTTCAGAGACTAGCCCAGGCCCACATTTCTTCCTGATTGGAGATTAGGCTTCTACATGGTCAGGTTTTGTTCCAGACACACACCTCTTCTTATCTTGGCCAGGACCTCCTTCATATCAGGAGTATCCTGAGACTCAAACATCTTCCCTTTTAGAGTCCAGGCTTCTTAAGGGTCATCATTTGGTTCATGCACACACCTCTTCTTGGTTTGGCCTGGGCCAGCAATATGACTCATTTTCCCATGTCAATACATAGTCTGTCTTTAGGCCTGGGCTTATTCAGGGCCAGGGATTTGCCCAGGACCACATGTATCCTTGATATGGGCCTGGGCTTAAGGTTAACTTTGCCATGCACACTACTTTTTTTGGTGCAGGACTCTTTCACAACAGGATTTGACCCTGGCACACTTCTCTTGTCCATTGGGCTTTGGCTGTACAATGGTCAGTTGTAGACCATGGAGCACTTAGTGTTTTAGTTTCCTGTGTTTTTACCTTTGTGCTGAAACTTGGGACATTTTCACATAAACTTTTAGCTTAGGCTTCTTCTGCATCCATGTTTGGCCTTGTCCTCTATCATTAGGATTTTTAGTGTTCAGTCTTTAGCCTAGTGTATTGTCCTAGGGATGATCCTGTACCTGTTTCTCTTCAGACTTGAGGCAGTGCAGTCATTGTGTGTCCAATGCCACAGTGTCATTAGACTTTGTCTATGCTCAGCTTTTCTGTAAGTAAAAAAAGGACAGGTTTTTATAACAGAGAAAAATATTTGGTGTTCTTATCAGGAATTGACCTCTGCCTTAGGACTCAGACACAGAAACACACAGTTCAAATGAAAATAAGCTTCCAGTTACCCAAATAAATGAAGTATTTGGGAGTGAATGGAGTTGGGAAAGTCTTTCCTGTTGCATATCTGACTGTGAGTTTGGATGCGCTCATGTGGGAATTTACTGCTTCTCAGTAGAGAGAATTAAGAGATTATCAATGAGAGGCCATGCTATCTTTCATCAGTTCTGTGGTCAGTTCCCACGATGGAATATCACAGAAACTGAAAGCCACAGAGGTTAGTCCTCCATGTGTCTAGAGCAGTGGTTCTGAACCTGTGCTTCCTGATGCCTTTTGAAAACCTCTGTCTCCACAAATTTACACCACAATCCATAACAGTAGCACATTGTACTTAGGAAATAGCAGTGAAAAAATGTTATTGTTGAGGGTCACCAGAACTTGAGGGACTATATTAAAGAGTCACATCAGTTGGAAGGTTGAGTACTGTGGTTTAGAAGATGCCTTGCTAAGACTGCACAGATGATCACAAGCCTCTTTCTCTGTTGTGAGCATGGTGTCTTCTCCCAGTATGTCTTGTATAGCAGGGTGTCCCTCTGCTCCTTTCTAATGCAACTCTTCTCCCTGTCACATCTGTCTTGTAAGTTAATAACCAGTGACGCTGAATTGTGCCTTTGTCACCCTTTTTCTAGAAAGCTCCCTTATATGTATACACTGGTTTGAGATCACTTCTTCACTCACAGAATTATCTCAATTCACTTACCGGAAATGGTTCCCTGCCTACATTCTCCCTGGTGAAACCCTGGTCCACTATAATGGAGTCTGCTTCACTTATAACTAGGTCACCCAGCAATCAACACTCATTGAGGTCACAGAGGTCAGGCCTCACTCTCTTTAGGTATGCTGAAAGGCTTTCCAGGCACATAGGGGTCTTTTGTACTGGAGCTTAGGGCAAGTACCTAAGTTAAAATCATTTCCTGGCCAGGCGGTGGTGGCACACGCCTTTAATCCCAGCACTTGGGAGGCAGAGGCAGGCGGATCTCTGTGAGTTCGAGGCCAGGCTGGACCGACAGCCTCCAAAACAATACAGAGAAATCCTGTCTCATAAAAACCAAAAAAAAAAAAATCATTTCCTGCATCAAGCTTACACCTAGTCTTCCTTCTCCTGCAGGGATCTCCACCCCTGAAAAGAGCAAGGCCAGTGTGAATGGTCATGCTAATCCCCAGTGTGCAAAGGTCAAGTCTTGCTCTACAATTTCTGCTGATCTTTTTTTAATAGCAAGTTTCTCTCATCATGAAACTTGCAGTGGCTACCTGTAGGATTCTGCCTATGTGTTTGATATATTTTCCTCTATCCTCTACCTTCCCCACCATTAATCAGAGCATGAAATAGGATTGTCCAGAAATAAGAATGTCATGAAATTCCCATACCTGGCCCTTCCATGATACTCAGAAGTCGCTCACTGGAGATCAGTATAGCAGAAGAGTTCCATCCTGTCACAGTGTGGAAACTGGGGTCCTGAGTCAGGTGCTGGCTCTGCCTCAGCTGCTGTCACCTTCAATGATAAACACAAGTGGAGGTTAGTAGAAGAAGAGAACTGACATTCCTGGACACTATGGGCTGTTGTGGAGGACACTTGTCCCTGGACATGAGCACAACAACAGAGCTTTATCAGCATGAATCTGTAGCCTGAAGTGTCTTCACATGGCTGGAGTCATCCTATGATATTTTCTGGTGACTAGAGGATCTAATATCCTTGTGCCTTTTTGCGACTAGTGCCTTGGACACATGAGCTGATGCTCTCTGCCAACTTCTCTGCTGCTATAGCACAGGTCCTGCTAAAGGTCCCTCCAAGAACCACATTGTGCTTCATACCCTTATCATCTTCACCACACGGAATAGCGCATGGGATTTTAATTAGGCCTTCATCCCAAAATTCCCGTTTGTGTTTCTCCCACCACTTAGTCCAAATTTCCCTCCACCCCTCAGTTCCATCTGGATCCCAGCCAACCGTAGTAGATACTGTGTTCACTCCTATGAAGATCATAGCCTTTACCATGGCAATGTGCTAGCCTTTACTATGACAATGAGCTCTTATGCGGTCACAGATGCCTGACAATACCTCTCTCCAACTTCATCTAAGTCCAGAGAATACCATGAGGAAGCACCATGGATTCCCACCCTGTGCTGAGCACACTATCCCAGCAAAATATGATTTTGTACATGTGGTATGCCATCATATTAACAAAGCCTGTGCATAAATTAACCCAATCTCTTGTATGTTGTTAGTGGAACAAGTGTGACATTATTCAATATCATCTATATGAATTTTCACATATGGGTGTGAACCTGGCGACAGGAGCACAGACATCAATAACACACATCCAAGTGAAAATAAATTTATAAGACATGAAACAGTGTAGAATGTGCTACTATGCTGTTTACTATTATAGTGACATTGATGTATTTTCCCATATTTTGTCGGTTATCTGAATACAAAGGACTGCTAATACCATGTAATCTCAGTCATCAGTGTCTCATAGGCTTTACCTACCATAGCTGGAGATGATGATCAAATGTGGGCATGCAAACCACAACGCTCCATTATTAACTAGACTGGAGGTGGAGGATTGAATCTTATTCCAGAAGCATCTGTGTAGCTTCATTGCAAGGGCCCTCTCCCTGGTGAGTTTAATTGTTCCTTTCCCTGAATTCTTCATTGGCAAGTGGCACTGCTATGGTAATTCTCACCTCTGCTCTTTCTAGTCTTAAGATGAGGTGTCCTAAGTGAGGGACATTTCATGCTCCCCACTGAATTTCAGTCTCCACATTTAAACTTCCAATTATGTACTGCCTCACACTGAGTGAGTCACTCATAGGGTGAATTTCTAGAAGTGTGCATCACAGGAAAGAGTACAAACTTACCCAGTCACATGTGCTTGCTTGCCTCAAAGTCTTCTGGACTCTGAGTTGTCCTCAGGCAAGACCACTGGATTCTATCCTGTGAGATCACAGAGGCCTCAGATTACCTCATTGTGAGAATCCCAAAGGATATCCAGTCTACAGTTCTCTCCAGCCTGGCCTATCCTTGTTCTGTGCTGTGCAAGCATCCTCAGAATTACTTAACTTTGGGAAATTATGTAGAGGCATTTCTCATAGACCCTTCCCTGGGGATCATCCACATTCATTTCCTGTCAGTCCTTTATTTTGCAATAGGTACAATCAGCCTTGAGAGGATGAACAAGGTTGACAATGCTGCTTTGTTTTCTCAAATGCCTGACCATCATACCCCGCCTCATCATCTCAGACTCTCTACAGGCCTTATGGTTCATCCTGCAAGACACTATCTAGTGCCTTTTGTTTCATGAATTAAAGTAACCATGTATATCTTGTTTTCTAACTTGATCAATGGGCACCAAAGATCTCTTGACTTAGTTGGATTGTGATTGATTAGACGAATGCCTGCCAGGAATGCTTGTGGTCCTGGGTTTTAGAGTCAACAGTGCACATGTACACACATGACGAGTGAACTGATGTATACTGTGTGCATGAATCACTATAGACTGGGATAGGCAGAGCCCAGCTTGTGAGGTGCAGGCAACTCGGAGCATTGCATTTACTTGGGCCATCCTCAGGCAACCTATCCTCTAAATAACTGTGTGAGTGAATGATCATCCTGTCCAGTACCATGTCAGGCATGCTGTCCCCATGTGCTTGAAGGTTATGTAGTGGTGGCTTGATGTTTTAAGCCTTCTCCTACGTGGGACTCTTTGTCAAGTCCTTGCTTATCCTGTGCTGCACCTGATGTCTCAACTACCATGTTTCTAGTGTGTTCCCTTGAAGGGATGGTGGATTATAAAACATGAATGATACCCAACACTGTGCAATGCTGGCTACTCATGACCATGGGCCACCGTAATTTTTGTAATGACTCTAAGTGTGTTATGCCTCAGCCATTAATGGCGAATTTAGCTGAATTAGCCTCCCGCTGACCTTAAACAGAAAGTGAAACTTCTGGCATGAGAATATTTTAAGGAAGTCACACTGTGTGATTTTGCATTCAGGCAGCTTCTCATGTAACGTGACTCATGAGCATTTGGAGGATGTGGGGAGTCAGAGTGCCTGATGGAAGCACAGGCATTACAACAGTTGAAGGAGTAGCATTGTTGTGTCCTGAGTCTGGCCATTTGTTGTCCCCCAATGGGCTCAGAAATCTGTTGCTGGGTGTCCACTCCAGAACAGAGGTTATATTTGGCAATATTTGTGCACAGGCAGATTTGTATATTAATAACTGTGAGAACTTTTCTCTCTATACAAAGTAAGATCCTCTATTGGGGCTAAAAGTACAAAGTCTGTCCAAACCTGATTAAAATCCTAGAGTTAGAATTAAAGAGGAATTGATTTTAAAGTCACCTCCACTGACACCAAAATGTGCTCTGATGTGTTAATTCCATGTTGAAACTCACAATTACTTGTGGTTCTGGTTAAACTCTCCCATGAGTTTGTTTTGGTGAGCTGTATAATTGTGCATTTTTCATCCATCCTGAGAGATTCCTTCCAGTACATGTACCTCCAAGTCTCTGCAGTACAGAGCGTGTGGATGAGCTGTCTCTGGATCCTGGTGGGGATTCAGATCTTCCTGTGTAATTCCTCATGTCACAAGGTACCGGAATTAGGATTTTAGAAAGTTCTTTTTCTGTAAAATCCTTCTTCCGTTCACACATGCAATAAAGCTGACAACATGGTCCTCAGAAGAGTGAAATAGGGACATCACTTGGAAATGCGATATGAGTCACAAGTTACTGATATTAATGTATAGACCATGTTGAGTTGTTGCAGAAAACAGCATTGATTTCTCTGTCACTTGGCAACAAGAAAAGGAAATAGTAAAAAAAAAATGTCTTACTTGTTCTTTCTTTTTTTGTATTCTTGATTATTTTTTAACTTGTCTTTTTTTAATTATTATTTTTTATTATTTAGGTTAGAAACAATCTTGTTTCACATGTCAATCCCAGCTCCATCTCCCTCCCTGCCTTCCCCAACCTCTGTACCAGGCCCCCCAGTCCCCCACCCAATCTCCACTTCAATCCCCATGGAGGGTCAGGCACTCCATGGTGGATCTCCAGTAACTGTCATTTCATTCAGGGCAGGGCCTAGGCCCTCCCTCAAGAGTCCTGGCTGAGAGATCCTCCCAAATTGTGGCATGAGCATTCAAAGTCTTTTAGTAGACCAGGGATAAGTACTACCCAAGGCCCCATACATTACCAAGGCCTCCTCAGTGATACCCAAATTCAGGGAGTCTAGGTCAGTCCCATGCTTTCCACACAGCCACCAATATGGAGTCTAAGAGCTCCCCCTTGTTCAGGTCAACTGTTTCTGTGGGTTAAACCAGCCCAGTGTTAACTCCTTTGCCAATCAGTTGCCTCTTTCTAACAATGGATACTGGTTCAGTTCAGTGTTTGTCTGTGGGTATCTGCCTCTGCTTTCATCAGTTGCTGGGTGAAGGTTCTGTTTCCTAGACTCTCTGGCACTGGGACTGTATGCTGGCACACCCCTGATTCATGTCTAAAATCCATAAATGAGTGAGTACATACCATTCTTCTCTTTTTGTGATTGGGTTACCTCACTCAGGATGGTTTCTTCTAGTGCCATCCATTTGCCTGCAAATTTCAAGATTCCATTTTTTTCTGCTTAATTATACTCCAATGTGTAAATGTACCACATTTTCTCTATCCACTATTCAGTTGAGGGGCATCTAGGTTGCTACCAAGTTCTGGCTATTACAAATAATGCTGCAATGAACATAGTGGAACAGACATCCTTGTTGTATGAATGTGCATCACTTGGGTATATGCCTAAGAGTGGAATTGCTGGGTCTTGTGGTAGACTGATTCCCATTTTCCTGAGGAATCTCAATACTGATTTCCAAAGTGGGTGTATGAGTTGGCACTCCCACCAGCAGTGGAGGAGTATTCCCCTTTCTCCACATCCTCTCCAGCATAAATTGTCTTCAGTGTTTTTGATTTTAGCCATTGTGACAGGAGTAAGATGGTATCTCAGAGTTGTTTTGATTTGCATTTTCCGGATGGCTAGGGATGTTGAGCACTTTCTCAAGTGTCTCTCAGGCATTTTAGTCTCCTCTATTGAGAATTCTCAGTGTAGTTCTGTACCCCATTTTTGATTGGGTACTTTGGTGTTTTGGAGACTTGCTTCTTGAATTCTTTGTAAATTTTGGAGATCAGATGTGGGGTTAGTGAATATTTTTCCCCATTCTGTGGGCTGCCTTTTTGTCTTGCTGGCGGTGTCCTTTGCCTTACAGAAGCTACTCAGTTTCAGGAAGTCCCATTTATTAATTGTTGATGTTAGTGTCTGTGCTACTGGAGTTAGGTTCAGGAAGCAGTCTTCTGTACCAATCTGTTCAAGGGTGCCTCCCACTTTCTTTTCTAACAGGTTCAGTGTGGCTGGATTTATGTTGAGGTCTTTGATCCATTTGGACTTAAGTTTTGTGCATGGTGATAGCCATAGTTCTATCCACATTCTTCAATATGCCAGCATCCAGTTATGCCAGCACCATTTGTTGAAAATGCTTTCTTTTTTCCATTGTATAATTTTAGCTTCTTTGTCAAAAATCAGATGTTCATACATGTATGGGTTAATATCAGGGTGTTCAATTTGATTCCATTGGTCTACCTGTCTATTTTTGTGCCAATACCAAGCTGTTTTCAGGACTACAGCTCTATAATAGAGCTTGAAGTCAGGCATGGCAATGCCTCCAGGTGTTACTTTGTTGAATTTGGTTGTTTTGGCTATCCTGGGCCTTTTGTTTTTCCATACAAAGTTGATTATTGTTCTTTCAAGGTCTCTGAAGAATTGTGCTGGGATTTTAATGGGGATTGCATTAAATCTGTATATTGCTTTTGGTAAGATTGCCATTTTTACTATTCTGATCCTACCTATATAAGAGCATGTGTGGGAACAATAGACTTTGGCCTGAGGCCCACTCCCCATCAGCCAGGGAGTAGGCAGCTGTAAGACAATATTTACTAAAAACATGTTTACTAAAAACAATACTGTGCCCAGGGCAATAAGTTCCTGAAAAGGGCTTGCCCACAGAATGCCCTGACCTCGACCTTTTCCAATGACTAACTGCCTCTTCCTGAGCCCTCACTGCTGCCTCTGGTGTCAGGGCATAGAACCAGCCAGGAATAAGAAAGGGGGCAGAAGCTTTTCTTGAGGGAAGCCTTTCTTGGGAAGTTTTCTTGAGCCTTGGGGCCTGCTTAAAGTTTTCTTTGCATCACTGACTGGTCTCTATGTCATCCATCCCCACACCCTCAGCACATTTTCAGATACAGGCAGCACAGTGGGCGCAGCAAGCATGGGAGATCTTTCCACCCTTTGGTGTCTTCTTTAATTTCTTTCTTTAAAGACTTGAAGTTCTTGCTATACAGGTCTTTCACTTGTTTGGTTAGTGTTACCCCAAGGTATTTTATGTCGTTTGTGGCTATTGTAAAGGGCAATGTTTCTTTGATTTCTTTCTCAGCCCTTTTATCGTCTGTATATAGTAGGGCTTCTGATTTCTTGAGTTGATCTTGTAGCCTGCCACTTTGCTGAAAGTATCAGCTGCAGGAGATCTGTGGTGGAATTTTTTGGGGCACTTATGTAAACTACCATGTAATCTGCAAAGAATGAAAGTTTGATCTCTTCCTTTCAAATTTGTTTCCCCTTGATCTCCTTTTGTTGTCATATTGCTCCAGCTGGAACTTCAAGTACAATATTGAAGAAGGATGAACAGAGTAGACAGCCTTGTCTTGTTCCTGATCTTAGAGGAATTGCCTTGAGTTTCTGTCAATTTAGTTGATGCTGGCTGTTGGTTTGCTGCATATAGCTTTTATTAAGTTGAGGTAAGTTTCTATTATCCCACATCTCTCCAAGACCTTTATCATAAAGGGGTGTTGGATTTTGTCAAAGGCTGTTTCAGCATCCAGTGAGATGATCATGTGATTTTTGTTTGTCAGCTTATTTATATGGTGGATTACATTGATGGATTTTTGTATGTTGAACCAACCCTGCATGCCTGGGATGAAGCCTACTTGATCATGGTGGATGAGTTTTCTGATGTGTTCTTGGATCCGATTTGCCAGTATTTTATTGAGTATTTTTGCATCAATGTTCAGGAGGAATATTGGTCTGAAGTTCTCTTTCTTAGTTGTGTCTTTGTGTGGCTTGGGGATCAAAGTTATTGAAGCCTTGTATAAAGAGTTTGGCAAAGACCCTTCTGCTTCTATTGCATGGAATACTTTGAGAAGAATTGGTATGAGCTGTTCTTTGAATTTCTGGTAGAATTCTGCACTGAGGTCATCTGACCCTTGGCTTTTTTTGGTTGGGAGACTTTTGATGACTGGTTCTATTTCCTTAGGGGTTATAGGTCTATTTAAATTACTTATGTGTTCTTGATTTAGTTTTGGCAAGTGATATCTATCCAAAAAATTGTCCATTTCCTTTAGATTTTCATATTGTGTGAAGTACAGATTTTCAAAGTATGACCTGATGATTCTCTCGATTTCCTCAGTGCCCATTGTTATGTCCTCCTTTTCATTTCTGATTTTGTTAATTTCAATGTTCACACTCTGTCGTTTGGTAAGTTTGGATAAAGGTTTGTCTATCTTGTTGATTTTCTCAAAGAACCAACTCTTTGTTGCATTGATTTTTTGTATTGTTTTCCTAGTCTCTGCTTTACTGATTTCAGCCCTCAATTTGATTATTGCCTGGCGTCTACTCCTCCTGGGTGAATTTGCTTCTTTGTGTTCCAGAGCTTTCAGTTGTGCTGTTAATTCTCTAGTGTAACTATTGTCCAATTTCTTCATGTGGGCACTTAGTGCTATGAACTTCCCTTGTAGCACTGCTTTCAAAGTGTCCCATAAGTTTGTGTATGTTAGGTCCTCATTCTCATTGAATTCTAGGAAGCCTTTAATTTCTTTTTTTATTTCTTCGTTAACCCAGGAATGGTGCAATTGTGCAATATACAACTTCCATGATTTTGTAGGGTTTCTGCAATTTGTGTTGTTGTTGTACTCTAATTTTAACGCATGGTTGTCTGATAAGTTACATGGAGTTATTCCAATTTTTTGTACCTGTTGAGATTTGATATGTTGCCAAGTATGTGGTCAATTTTTTGAGAAGGTTCCATGTGGCACTGAGAAGGTATATTCTTTTTTATTTGGGTGGAATGTTCTATAGATGTCTGTTAATCCCAATTAGGCAATAACTTCTATTAATTCCTTTGCTTCTTTGTTAAGTTTCTGTCTTGTAGTCCTGTCTGGAGGTGAGAGTGGGGTGTTGAAGTCTCCCACCAGAAGTGTGTGGGGCTTTATATGTGATTTGAGTTTTAGTAATGTTTCTTTTATGAATGTGGGTGTGTTTGTATTAGGGGCATAGATGTTCAAAATTGAAACTTCATCTTGGTGGATTTCTCCTGTGATTAGTATGAAGTTTTCTCCTTCATCTCTTTTAGTTGATTTTATTTTGAAATCTAATTTGTTAGATATTAGGATTGCTCCCCCACTTGTTTCTTGAGTCCATTTGATTGGAAACTCTTTTCCCAATCTTTAACTCTGAGGTAATGTCTGTCTTTGAGGCTGTGGTGTGTTTTTTTTTTTTTTATGCAGCAGACAGATGGGTTCTGTCTTCAAATCCATTCTGTTAGCCTGTGTCTCTTTATGGGTGAGTTAGAAATGCAAATCAAAACCACGCTGAGATATCATCTTACTCCTGTCAGAATGTCTAAAATCAAAAACACCAATGACAGCTTATTCTGGAGAGGATGTGGAGAAAGGGGAACACTCGTCCATTGATGGTGGGAGTGCAAACTTGTACAGCCACTTTAGAAATCAGTATGGAGATTCCTCAGGAAAATGGGAATCAGTCTACTACAAAACCCAGATATTCCACTCTTAGGCATATACCCAAAAGATGCCCATTCATACTACAAGGATGTCTGTTCCACTATGTTCATAGCAGCATTATTTGTAATAGCTAGATCCTGGAAGTAACCTAGATGCCCCTTAACTGAAGAGTGGATAGAGAAAATTTAGTTTGATGTTGGCTGTCGGTTTGCTGTATATAGCTTTCATTTTATGAAATCTTTTATCTTCATACACTCACTCCTACTGAATTCTACTCTGTGGGAATTGGAAGTCATTAGAACAAAAGACCTCCCCTTGTATAAAGGCTGGGTAAGGCAAACCTATATGAGTAACAGGTTCCCAAAGCATTAAGGACATCCCTGCTCTCACTATTATGAATTTCATAACTACCATGCTATACAATTGTCACATATATGTAGGAAGCCTAGGTCAGTTCCACTGGTTGTTGGTTCTGTGAATTTCTATGCGCCCAGCTTAGTTGATTCTGTGGGTTTTGTAGTGGTTTCCTTTATCTCTATGGCTAGAGAAAACTTTCTTCTCTTTGGCAATAGTTTCTGAAAACCGCTTAATGTTTGGCTATAGGTCTCTGTATCTGTTTCCATCATTACTAGATGAACCCTATCTGAGTTTAGCAGTATATCATTAGTTATCATTATGTTCTGGGGTTTATTTTGTCTAATATTGTTTGGTTTTATCCTAGATCTGTGAGCCATCCAGTCTCTGGGTCCTGTCACTACAGGCATTGGACAGGGTGGGATCACTGTCATGGCATGGGTCTTAGGCTGGAACAGTCCCCCACTCTCTGTACCACCCTTACCCCTGCACATGCCACAGACTGGTCCGACTATAGGTTGAAGTTTATGTGGCTAGGCTGTTGTCTGGAAGGCTCCACTGGAAGTCTTGCTTGGTCACAGGAATTGGACAGTTCAGTCTACCTCATATCTGCTCTTGTTAGGAATCTTAGCTGGGGTCATCCTTGTAGATTCCTGGGGGTTTCCCTTGCATTAGGTTTCTATCTGACACAGAAAGGCCCACACTTTCAGTCATCTCTCCCTCTGCTCACCCCCCAAAATGGTTCCACAAGTTCACATCCCCACCTGCCCCCAAACCACCAATGAGATCTCCTCTGTTTCCCCTTCCCAGGGAGGTCCTAGAATTCCCCCTTTGGATCTCTCTTGTCACCTAGGTTTCTGGGTCTGTGTAACATGAAATTGTCCTTTACTTTACAACTACTATCCACTTGTAAGTGATTACAGACCATGTTTGTCTTTCTGGGTCTGGGTTACCTCACTCATGATGTTTTTTTTTCTAGGTCTATCCATCTGCCTGAAATTTAATGATGTTATTTTTAAAATAGCTGAATAATACTCCATTTTGTAAGTGTATCACATTTTCTTGATCTATTCTTTGTTAGGAGACAACTAGGTTGTTTCTATTATGAATATGCTATTATGAGCATAGTTTAGTAAGTGTCCTTGTGGTATGATTGAACATCCTTTGGGTATATGTCCAAGAATGATATAGCTAGGTTTTAGGTAGGTCAGTTCTCAATTTTCTGAGAAATTACCAACTTGATTTCTTAATTGCTGTACAAGCTTTCACTCCCACCAGCAATGCAGTAGAATTCCCCCTGCTTCATAATGTCTGCAGCATGAGATGTCACGGGTGCTTTTGACCTTAGCCTTTCTCTCAGGTGTAAGATGGGGTATCAGAGTCATTTAGATTTGTGATTCCCTAATGGTGGACATTTCTTTATGTGATTCTGTGCCATTTGAGATTCTTCTGTTGAGAATCTGTGTTTAGATCTGAGTCCTGTTTTTTAATAGGATTATTTGGCATTTTGGTGTCTATTTTCTTGAATTCTTTATACAATTTGGAAATCAGTCCTCTGTCAGATGTGGGCTTGGTGAAGAACTATTCCCATTCTGTAGGCTGCTGTTTTATCCTTTTGACACTGCCCTTTGCCTTGTGGAAAATTTTCAGTTTGATGACCTCCCATTTGTTAATTGTCCATCTAAGTGTTTATGCTACTGGTGTTCTATTCAGTACATTGTCTCCCACTGTCTATCATTTTCAGTTTAACTGACTGGATTCATATTGAGGTCATTTTTCTACTCGGATTTGAGTTCTGTGCAGGGTTTTACATATGGATCTATTTGCATTCTTCTACTAGCCAACATAAAGTTATGCTTTCTCTTTTCCACTGTCTAAATTTGGTTTCTTTGTCAAAAATCAGTTGTCCATAGATGTGTGCATTTATATCTGGCCTTCAATTCAGTTCCATAGATACACGTGTCTGTTTTTAAGCCAATATGAAGCTGTTTTCATTACTGTAGATCTGTAGTAGAGAAGAAACTCAGGGATGGAGATTCCTCTGGAAGTTCTTTTATGGTCTAGCTATCCTGCTTTTTTTTTCCATTTGAAATTGAGGGCACTTTTCTTTTGTTAGGTCTTGTGGTCAGTTGCATTGAATTTGTGGATTGCTTTGGGTAAGATGTCTATTTTTACTATGTTACTTTTACCTGTCCATGTGCATGGGAGATCTTTATATCTTCTGATATCTTTTCAATTTCTTTCTTCAAATACTGAAGTTTTTGTCATATCTGTCCTTCACTTGCTTGTTACCACCAGATATTTTATGTTAGGTGTGGCTATTGTGAAGGGTGTTGTTTATACCAGGATATCTTTTCAGCCCATTTTACATTTGTATATAGGGCAGCTACTGATTTTATTGAGCTAATATTGTATCCAAAAACTTTACTGAAGGTGTTTATCAGTTATAGGAGTTCCCCCAATGGAATGTTTTGCCTCACTTAGGTGTATATCATACGATTTGCAAATAAGGAATTTTGACTTTCTTTTTCCATATATATATATATATATATATATATATCCTCGATAAGGTAGAAACTTATAAGCTATTGATATTAATTAATTTTAAAATAAATTTTATTGTTATTCTGCCTCTTGTTTTGGTAGGTTAGCGGAAGTCCGTGGTTTCTGACATACTAATGTCTATTCCCTTTGTTCTTGATTCTTCTTATCATTGAAAAACACATTGAGTTCTGCTGTCTAGAATTCAGCCTTGTGTGTTGCATGCTTCCATGTATAGGGGTGGCTCTAATTGCAGATGTTAGGAATGGAGCCAGGCATGGTATTCACTAAGTTTCATCACTTGAGAGACAGTGATAAGAAGAGGGATGTGACTTCAAAGCCAGAATGGCCTATGTAGCAAAACCCGGTCTCAAAAACCAAACCAGACTTTAGACGGACAAAAATAATTATTGAACAGTTATAAATGTTGAATATTGAAAACATGTTAAGCAGTCTGTTATAATTTGAGCACTCAAAGTCCTAGTTGATGATAATGAACAATATTATTGGCATTCTATGTTCTAACCATAGTGTCTCATTTCATGATTTTCCCTACAGTGAATTACATACATCTCAAATGCTTTCTTTCTGACATGGACCAAGTATCCACATAGTTTGCATAAAAAGGGAAAAATTGTTTAATATGTGTATAAATAATACAAAAGTTTTTAAGTATATTTGAGTGGTAGGAAAATAGTTGGATGTTGAATCTAAATCCTTTTTTTTTTTTTTTGGTTTTACGAGACAGGGTTTCTCTGTATTGTTTTGGAGGCTGTCGGTCCAGCCTGGCCTCGAACTCACAGAGATCTGCCTGCCTCTGCCTCCCGAGTACTGGGATTAAAGGCATGCACCACCACTGCCTGGCTTAAGTCCATTTTTTTAAAATATCCTTTTTTATTTTTATTACTATAATTTCTTAGGATAATTTTACATACCAATCCCAGTTTCCTCTCCCTCTGTCCTCTCATTCTCCCAACCAAACCACCATCCCACCCCCCACTCCTCAGGGATGGTGAGGCCTCACATGGGGGCAACATCAAAGCCTATCACTATTTGGGGCAGGATCTAGGCCCTCCCCCATGTATGGAAGGTGAGAAAGTGAATGGGACCCCAAAGCACATTCTTGCACTAGGGAAAAATACTGGTTCTACTGTCAGAGACTCCATGGACTACCCAAGTCCCTCAACTGACATCCACTTTCACAAGGCTTGGTTCCTCAGATATCAGGAAGGGATTGGTGAGCTCCCACTTGCTCAGGTCAGCTGTTTCTGTGGGTTTCCCCAGCATGGTCTTGAGCACTTTGCTCATTACTCCTCTCCTTCAGCAATTGGATTCCAGGGGTTTGTCTCAGTGCTTAGGTGTGAATCTGCTTCTGCTTCCATCAGCTACTGGGTGAAGGCTCTAGGATGGCATATAAGGTAATCATCAATCTCATTGTAGAGGAATGGCATTTAAGGTAGCCTCTCCATTATTGCTTAGATTCTTATTTGGGGTGAATCCAAATCTAAATAGAAATTTTATAAAACATATTAGGTATTCCCTGGCTGTCTGGAGTCTGACACTCATGTACCATGTAAATCTAAAATGGTTGACAAATGTTCTGCTCACCAGTGAGAAGATGAGCAAGCTTGTAGTCCTTTCTCTGTGTTGCTTTACTTCCAGATGAAGGCATCACAGTAGGGATGGATTTAATATGAGAGATGTGGCTTGGGGACATGTGTTGTTGGAATGGGAGTTGTTGGAGAGGATACAGCAATATACACTGGGATGTAACTGATTTCAAGTCTCAAGGTATTGTTCTACAACACCATGGAATCTACATGTCCAACATGATGTTGTAATGTTTATGATCGTGACTCCTCCCTTGAGATCTGCAATTGCAGGTAAATGTGCTAAACTAAATAGGCATGTGTGAAATGTGCACATCAAACCCAGGATAATACTTCCAGTAAACAATTCTAAAAATCATAAAAAGGAAATGAAACCACACCACTCACACTCCTTTTCTCTCTTAGCACTTTTATTCCCTCACACCCTATCAAACACACAGACTCTTTTAATTTGTAATTGATACTTACATGTTCAAAATGCATAAATTTATACCTACAATGTACCCAGTCTTCTCAGTGATGTCTGCATATGTATGTTTTCAGTTCTGACAACTGGATATTAGGTAAAACTAGTGAAGACCAATTCTCTTCTTTAAGTAGTGCTTATTTGCCTGTAGCTCTTTGTCTAAGAGTGAGTCCCCATAAGTTTTCCCTATCCACAGTAGCATGCCAAATGGAATTGTCCTTGTATATAACTCATTAAGCAGATATATTATTGTGGTTTCTCGGGTGAAGCTTCCACACCATTTCTTGGAGACACCTGACAATTGGGATAAAAATGAAAAACAGAGTCAGGAATTACAGTGGTTTAATAAAGTGTCAATAATAGGTTCGGCTATGATATCATGACAACAGTAGTCATGGGTAATTGACTAGGATTTCTGTAACAGGCAGTATTTCCAACCTGTTGAACAAGCCTTCATTTAAGTCTTATCATAAAGACCAGCAATTGCCATAGGTGAGTTCTAGCATTGCACCCTTCCAGACCTCTAACAGGTTGGTCATTTGTGGCTTTTAGACATCACTATTGATTACTTCTCTCTCTTGACAGCTTGTATAGCATATGCCAGGACTATGAAAGCTAGTCCTCATAGAAGTTTTAGTGTCATATCCAGCCCTAATCCTTAACAATCTCATGTCCCAGTCATTGCCATTTTTAGAAATAGGGTCTTTACTTAAATTTCTGGGAAGTGACTGAAGGAAACAGCATTACATTATATTGTTTTGGGATTCCATGATCTCCCAAGACCAACAATTCAAGAGGGGCTTTGTTTGGGGCTCTTTGGTTTCAGGATACATTTTGCCTCCTATGGGAATTTAGTTTGTTCTGAGATTATAGACACAGGATTTTGTTCCTTAATCCTGGGATATAGAGTATGTCCTTGGCTAATATATATATTTTGATTGGGCTACTCTAATATCAGGCCTTGTACTGGGGTGATCTCATTTATTCTTCATCTGGGATCCTTTGATTACAGAGATTAGAAAGGTATATTTTTGTGATAACTTTGAGCCCAAGCTTACATTGCACATATTTAGTGGTAGGAACTACATGTGCACTCACCAAGATTCACTGATGGTGTTCCTCACCATTTGTGGATCCCCCAATTAATCCATCTATGGTGAATGAACAAGGAATGTGATGAAATCTCAGTGAAGGTGACCCAAGTATCCTTAGGAAAGGACACCCCATACCTCCATACCTGGAAAGTCTATTTTGTTTCTAACTCACAGGTGTTTAAACACCCCTTTCCCTGAAGTTTCCCCATGTGAATTTCATTCAGCTTCTCCAAGATTATTTACAGGACTGGAAGAGTTGGTACAGACCTCCTTAGAATGTCACTAAAAGTTAACTTGAGAGCCAGTAAAATATAAGACCCTTGTACTTTCATACTGTCAGAAAGACCTCATAACTCAGAAGGGAAACTATTGTGCATGGAGAACGGAGTGAATCAGACCTGGATAGGAAGGAGGAGTCCTGTTACTATGGATGTCCAATTGTAAGGAAGAGACATTGATTGACAAGGTCATGAAAGTTACAGGATATGACTTGAGACACTTGACAAAGTGCTCAACATCCTTAGCCATCTGGGAAATGCAAATCAAAACAATTCTGAGATACCATCTCACTCCTGTCAGAATGGATAAAAATCAAAAACACCAACGACCATTTATGTTGGAGAGGATGTGGAGAGAGGGGAACACTCCTCCACTTCTGTTGGGAGTGCAAACTCATACAACCAGTTTGGAAATCAGTCCTCAGGAAAATGGGAATCAGTCTACCACAATTGCACTATTAGGCATATACCCAAAAGATGCACATTCATGCAACAAGGACATTTGTACCACTATGTTCATAGCAGCATTGTTTGTAATAGCCAGAACCTGGAAGCAAACTATATGCCCCTCAACTGAAGAGTGGATAGAAAAACTGTAGTACATTTACACAATGGAGTGCTACTCAGTGGAAAATTAAAAAAAAAAACCAATGGAATCCTGAAATTTGCAGGCAAATGGATGAAACTAGGAGAAAACATCCTGAGTGAGGTAATCCAGTCACAAAAAGACAAAACATGGTATGTACTCACTCATATATGGATTTTAGACATGAAACAGGGAATTGCCAGCCTACAATACCACTGCCAGAAAGTCTGAGAAACAGGGAAGACCCTAAGAGGGATATATATGGTACCCCAGAGAAGGGAATCCAGACAGGATCTCCTGAGGGGAATGGGAGCATGGGGGGAGGGGAGAGGTTTCTGGGAGAAAGAGAGGGGGAGAAGAAGAGGGGAGAGTAGGACATAGGGGAGTGGGGTGCCCGCACTACAAGCAACTCCGAGGTATCAGGAAAAGAAAGACCAGATGTCCAGCTGTTTGTACTAAGAAGTGCCTTTATTGCAAGTGCTAAGAGGTCTCTCTCTTGTAGGAGGGAGCAGTCTTAATATATAATCTTACAACACAGTAGAAAAATCCCAGGTGGAAGAGAGCGTGTTTTCCTCCTGCTAGATGTTGATGTCAGTGGGGCAACACGGGGGCAGTGAGCCAGGACTAGAAAAGAGGATGGATGCACCTGTGGCTATCAGCTCACAAACAACTCAGAGACCCTGTGGGGCTAGGCCCCCACAGGGGAGTAAGAAGTTTTAGTCAGGGGAAGTATAGAGGAGAGCAAGGTGAGAGATACCACAATAGAGGGAGCCACTATAGGTTTGAGGAGAGATCTGGCACTAGTAAGATTTCCAGAGATCTACAAGGATGACACCAACTGGCAATCTAACCAACAGTGGAGAGGCTACCTTAAATGCCCTTCCCCCATAATCTGACTGACTACTACCTTGTATGCCATCCTAGAACCTTCATTCAGTGACTGATAGTAGAAGAGGCAGACACCCACAGATAAACACTGAACTGAACTCCTGGAAACCAGTTGCAGAGAGGAAGGAGCAATGAGCAAGGGGTCAAGACCAGGCTGGTGACACCCACAAGAACAGCTGACCTGCACAAATGGGAGCTCACAGACCCCAGACTGATGGCTAGGAATCCAGCATGGGACTCATCCAGACCCCCTGAATGTGGGTGCCAGTGAAGAGGCCTCGACATTCTTTGGGGCCTCGGGCAATAGATCAGTATTTATCCCTGTCATCCAAATGGACTTTGGGAAGACATACCATATGGAGGGATGCTCTCTCAGCCTGGACATATGGGAGAGGGACTAGGCCCTGTCTGTTGACGATATGACAGACTTTGGAGATCCCTCATGAAGGGCCTCATCATTCCTGGAGATAGTAGTGGGATTGGGAGGGGAGTTGGGGAGTTTCTTGGGGGGAGCAGAAGGAGAGGGAGCTGGGATTGACATGTGAAGCAAGCTTTTTTAAAAATTAAGTAAAAAAATTGTAAAGAAACATAAAGGCAGACCTATTAGAATTATATGTCAATTCTCAGTAGAGACTCTAAAAGCCAGAAGGTCCTAGAGAGATACTTTGTAGAGTATAAGAAACCAGAGATTCAATTGCCATAGAATTACAAAGTAAGATACATTATGACAAACTCAAATTTAACAATATCTATCTACAAATAAAGTCCTACAGATGGTAGCAGAAAGAAAACTCCAATCAAGGAGGTGAAATACACCCAAGAAAGAAAAGGAAATTAATAATTTTGCACTAGCAAAGCCAAAAGAATGGAAGTCTGCTCACACCTGAGTGTTTTCGTGCAGGCATGCGTGCGTGCGCACACACACACACACACACACACACACACACACACACAATCATCACGACACACACACACACACACACTCACACACACACACACACACAATCATCACGTGCAGCAACAACAAAAAGTAGGAATCAATAAGCCTTAGTTGTCCATATCTCTCAATAACAGTGGACTCAATTCCCCCATCTAAAGGCACATATTAACAGAATGATTGTGAAATCAGGATCAACCCTTTTCCTCCATACTTGAAATAAAACTCAATATGAAAGATAAGCATTGTGTCAGAGTAAAGGGTTGGGTAATATTTTCCAAGCAAATGCACACATGAAGCAAGTTGGTGTAGCTATTCTAAAATTGAACAACATAGATATTCAAGCAATATTAATCAAAAGAGATCATGGATATTTCATAATCATCAAAGGAATAATCCATCAAAATGACATTTCAATTCTGAACAGCCATGTCCCAAATGAATAGGCAACCAAATTGGTAAAGGAAATATTTCTAAAGCTTCAATTACATATTAAGCCTTACACAATAGCAGTTGGCAAGTTCAAGACTTTACCTTCACCAGTAAACACATTATGTAGAGAGAAACTTAACAGAGAAGTAATAGAACTCACAGAAATTATGACTCAAGTGAACCAAACATACCTACAGAGCATTTCAATACAAAGAATATACCTTCTTTTCAGCACCCCAGAGAACCTCTCTAATCCTGACCTCATATTGGATCACAAAGCAAGCCTACACAAATAAAAAGTGTAAGAACCCTCTGTATCTTATCAGACCATAACCAATTAAAGCTGGATTTCAACAACAACGGAAACAACAAAAGCCTGCAAACTCATGGAAATGGAGCAACTGTCTACTGCACAGTGAAAGAACTTCTAGAGGTGTCACACCCCATATGATCCATGGGAATAAACACAGGTTGATCAATGGAATTGATTAAAACACCCAGATATAAATTCACAAACTATGGACACATGATTTTTGAGAAAGAAACCAAAATTATACAATGGAAAAAAGAAAGCACCTTCAAAAAATGGTGTTGGTCTTACTGGATATCAACCTATATAAAGACACAATTTGACCCATATCTATTAGTGTGGAAGTGTGAACATGTTTGCATGCATCAGCTCATATGGGGTATCACTATTAGAAGGTATGGCCTTGTTGGAGTAGGTGTGGCCTTGTTGGAGAAAGTGTGTCACTATGGGATGTACTTTGAGGTCTCCTTTGCTCAAGCTAAATCTCAGCTCCTGCAGGACAATGCCTGCCTACATACTTTCATGCTTTTGCCTTGATGATAATGGACAGAGTCTCTGAATCTGTTTGTTGCCCCACAATTAAATACTTTCTCCTATGAGAGTTGCTGTGGTCATGATTTCTCTTTCCAGAAGTAAAAACCATAACTAAGACAATCTCTATGCACAATACTCAAATCCCAGTGGATTAAAGACCTGAACACAAACTAACACCAGAGCTTGGAAGGCAGAGGCAGGTGGATCTTTGTGAGTTCAAGGTCAGGCTGATCTATGATGTGAGTTCCAGGACAGCCAGGGATGTTACACAGAGAAACCCTGTCTGAAAAAACCAAAATAAAAAATTAAGATACACTGAACCTGATAGAAGAGTAAGTAGAGAATACCCTTGAACTCATTGGCACAGGAGACAACTTCCTGAATATGGCAGAAGTGGTTCAGACACTAACATCCACAATTAATTTATGGGACCTCATGAATTGAAAATCTTCTGTAAGGCAAATGACACCTTCACTAGGAAAAAACAGCAGCCTAGAGAACTGGAAAAATTCTTTTCCAACTCCACATCTGACACAGGGTTAATCTCCAAAATATAGACAGAACTCAAAAAACAGACATCAAAAAAGAAAATCAACACATAATCCAGTTAAAAATAGGATACAGACCTGCACAGAGAATTTTCAACAGAATCTCAAATGGCTGAAAGCACTTAAATACATATTAAGCAACGTTAGACTTCTTGGAAAAGCAAATAAAAATGACTCTGAGATTCCAACTAATACTTCTTACAATGCTTAAGATCAAAACACAGGTGACAGTTTTGCTGATGAAGATTGGGACAAGGGGAACAGTCTTTCATTGTCCACTTCAAAGAGGACAATAGTTGTAAAGAATAACCATGCTACAATATAGGGACCCAGAGAAACTAAGTAACAAAGTGGGCTCAAGGAGGGACACAGGAACCTTCTTTGGGAGGGAAAATATATTAGACATCACATATGGACAGGTGGGGTGTGCTGGGTTTGGATTCAGGAGATATCAGGTTGTTGGACAATGGAGGAAGAGATTGTAAGAGCCAGAGGACAGAGAAGACCGGAAAGAGACAGTGTCTCCTGGACATAACCAGATTGCTGTATTGATGAACTCACAGCATCGGTGACTCCCCATATAAGATCAATCCTGCGAACATAACAGCATGGAGAGAGGAGGGACTTATGTGTCCTAATTGCTAGCTGAGGAGCAGTGGATAATAGATGGCTTCTGCTGAAGGTCAGCTTTTTAAAATGACATTGCTATGTTCCATTGGATGGCCTCGCACCCAGGAGTATTTGGCCATCTCAAATTGGAATCAATGAGCTATTTTCTTTTTTTAAGGAGGAAAGGAATTTAAGGGATAGAAAGCAGAGGGTAGATCTCCATAGAGTTTGTGGGAGCAGTGTCGGGTAAAGATGACCAGAAAGTTTGAGTGAAATTCTCAAAGAATTAATAAAAATATTTTGTAACAATTAAGTAAACAGAACATTGAAATTGCTACATGCTCAGGTTCAATACAACTGTTGAGCACAACCAAATGCCTGAGGCTGCTTCTGCAGCTACAGACTTCACATGAGAACTAGAGCTTATTACTCCAGAGGCAGACGGAAGCCACTAGCATAAGTTCTGCTTTACAGCTGGCAGGACACAGCTTTTGCAATGTAGACCTCAGTGTCCAGGAAGCCTGATACCAAAGCTCACTTCCCTTTCCATCCTCAGTTCCCGCTTCCGCTCACTGCAGGCCAGGACCCAGGACCTGCTCTGATTTTGTCTAATTTGTGAGCAGATCATTGCCCAGACTCTGATAAAGTTAAGTGGTTGGTTCTTTTAGCGGAAGTGGGAAAATATTGACCTTCCTTACTCGAGTATGAAGTACTCCCTACTACAGTGTCATCTTGTCTGTGGTCCTAGAGGCTCCTGGCCACCTGTGATGTATCCAGTTCTGGAATATGAGAAATATGACAATTCGCATGGGCCTCACTCACTCATCAGGCACAAATCACTTATATATGTCTAAAATCTTCAGGGAATTGTATATTTGCTCAACAATTGTTGCTCGTTGCATGAGAGTTTCATCTTGTCTAATGAAAACTCTGTGTAATGATGTTCAACCTCTGTGTCTACACACGCAAGTGTTTCCCAGGGAGCACTTCAGTGGGAGGATCCTAAACCAGCTCAGTGCACTTTCATGCTTTCCTGGGTTGATGAGGCAAAAGTTGGGAATTATTTATGGAGACTTGGTGTCTTGTATGTTACTCCCGTGTTGCCCACATATTTTGGCCAGTGGTGTTGGTTGCAGCTCCCTTCCCGTGTCTGTGGTGTGAGGGGGCCCATATTTGTCCTCTGTCTTGAAAGGTTCAGAATGTTCTGCTTCTGACAACTTGATGTTTGGTGGAGAGAGTGACTACACAGAGGAGCCAAAGCTTTATTTCTGGTTTCTAAGACAGTGGGCCTCTGCTTTATGTGACAACTGATGGGTCCCAATTGACATGCTGTGATCTTATGCTCAGAGATGATGAAAAGGGCCTTTGAGAGGTAATGACATCATGAGCGTAGCACCCTTATGAACAGAGTAAATGCTCTGATGAAAAGCCAATTGGTAAGTTTTATCAGCCAGGAAGTAGCCCTCAGTAGACATGGAACCAGGTATAATGTTGAATGTAAGCTTACTGTGAGGAAACAATTTCTGTACATGAGAAGCCACTGGACTGGGCTTTTTTTGTTTGTTTGTTTTAGCATTCTGCATGGCTCGGGTAGTCTCAGATTTGAGGATCATTGAAGACACTGGGTGACCTCCAGGGCAGGAACACTGATGGGAAGAAACACTTGTGCAGTGCTCCAGGCAAAGGGCATCATATCTCTGTGCCCTTATAACTATGGGGCTTGGGGGTGACTGTCACTGTACCTCACTCCCTTTCAGGACCAAGTAACCCTTTCAATGCTAGAGGCAGATGGCAGTTGCAAACTTTCATAGTTTTGAAGAATCTTATAGATGCATGTGTGTGTTTTAGTGTGTGATCTCTGGAATCCATGTGTGCATGACAAGGCTTTCAGTGTTGGTAGTTTTGCTCCCCAGGGTGTTAGCACTTGGAGGTGAACAATTCTTGAGACATTCTTTTTCTCATCCTGATGGAAGACTGGTGTCATTGCAATAAGGGTCTGTTGGAGTGAATTGGCTCCATTCTGACATGTAACAACATGGTGTTTATCACTCTCTTCTGTTCTGTCATCACTATGTGAGAGGTAAGCAGCAAGTTCTCTGAGATTCCAGATGCTGAAATCTTGATCTTTCTACCTGCAGAACTGAGAAAGCATATTTTCCTCTTTCTCTGTTTCCTCTCTTTGTTTTTTCTCTTTTTCTTTGTTTCTTTCCTTCCTCCTCACCCCATTCCTCCTCCCTCCCTCTCCCCTCTCTCTTTTTCCCTCTCCCTTCCTGCCTTCTTTTTTCCTTTCTTTCTAACAGTTAAATTCCTTATTCCATGATCCTCAGACATGAAATTATAAATTTGTCTAAAAATTTGAAATCAAAACCAATCTGCACATCTTCCATTTAAAAAGTAACCAAAGGGAGATGTCAGAACACTGTCCAATAATGGAGTCCTGTGAGGAGATTTCTGAGTGCTTGTGAGAAAACTCCAAGTAACCAAGGCAGGAGTCTTGTGACATAAGTGTCTTCAAAAAGGCCGACTTGTTCTTGCATTATGCTATTATGCTCCTCTGATAGGAGTGACTTCATGACAAAATATTTCTTAAAGTGTCCGTTGTTCCTTGTATCTATGCCTCTATGGAAAAATGGGATTTTTGCCACATGTGGCCTCTGCCATGTAAGGCTTACACTTATGATTGAAACTTAATTCATGTGACTATTCTTAATCCTCCTAGTTATCTGATATACAGAATAACATTGATTAGTAAATACAATGCCACATCTCTTAATAATTCCCAAATTGTTGCCTAAGTCCAGGAGCCTAATTCTTCCAGCACATAGCCTAAAGGCCATTTTCATTGAAACCACAACAGTGACCAAGCATTTTCTGACTGATCCAATACACTAGAGGAAAAACATACCCCCTTCTGTATCTGGAGAAGAACAGTTGCAGGCAAACTCACAGGTCCTCAGGTGACCTTACCACAATTACTCTATTGAATGGTCAGATCAAACTGCCCATTGAATTCACATGTCTTCACTCAGATTGTGAGCTCTCAGCCCTCATCACAGCAGGTTCTTATCCCTGGGAGCTGTGTTAACAATGGAAACTGTCAAAGTGTAAATAGTGTCTGGAGTTCTCAAGCATATAGGTGAGATTTATAGCACACTTCCTGTAAGTCTCAGAGATGATTCCAGAAGAAGATGTGTAAACATTTTAAGATCCAGGGGTCAGGAGAGAGGATTGAATTATAACAGTGTCTTCTGGATATGAGAGTACTGCTGCACTTGGAATTCTGAGATCAAGCCAATCAATATCCTAGCATGAAGGAGAATGGGGCTCACAGATCCCCACCCCTAACTGAGAAACTGTTGGCACTTGATGGCTTCTTCAAGGAGGAACAGTCAGTTTTCTTTAGGATGCTGCTGCTGGATATACTGAGCCAAACTGTGTGAATAAGATACATGGGAGTGAAATACTGGCAGAGCTATGTCATTCTTTAAAAAAAAAAGACTCTAATTTTGGTGGCCAAGTATAAGATCAGAGAGAGTTTTGTAGAAATAAAGGGGTATATGGCCAAAATACAGTTCATTTGTGTATGAAATACTCAAGATGTTTTGGATTTTATTGAAGGCTTTTTTAGAAACTAATGAGATGATCATGTTTTTTTTTTCTGTCAGTTTCTTCATATGGCGAATTACATTGACATATTTTGATATGTTGAACCATTCCTGCATATCAAAAATGAAGCTCACATGATTAATGGAGGATGTTCTTTTTGGGGTGTTCATGGATTCCATTTGTGAGTATATTATTGTGTATTTTTCATCAATGTGCACCTGCGACATTGGTCTGTAATGCCTTTATAGGTCTTTATGTGATTTGGGTATTAAGGTAACGTTAGCATCATAAAATGAATTCAGTATTCCTTCTATTCTGTAAAAATATGTGGATTATTAGAATTAATTCTTACTTGAAAGTCTGCTAAAACACTCTGGCCCTGGGATTTTTTTGTTTGGGAATTTTTAATCGTTGCTTCTCTTTCACTATGGGTTGTACATATGTTTGTATTGATTTCTGATCCTGACTAGCTTTGGTAGTTGGTACCGATCTAGAACATTATCCATTTAGTTTTCAATTTTTAGAGGCTACAGGTTTTTGAAATATGACCTAATCGTTTTATGGGTTTCCTTAGTGTCTCTTACGTTCTTATTTTGATTTCTGAATTGTTAATTTGGACAGTCTCTCTACGCCTTTCAGTTAACTCACATACGACTCCCTATCATGTTAATGTTCTCAAAGAACAGTTTCATTGATTCTTTGTATTGTTGTGTTTCTGTTTTATTAATTTCATCCCTCAGTATAACTATTTCTTACTGTCTACATCTCTTGGGTATGATTACTTCTTTTTCTTCTAGACTTTTCAGGTATGCTGTTGTTGTTACTATGAGATTCCCACCAGTATTTCTCTTTTTTATGTAAGTATTTAATGCTATACACTTTCAGATAGATCAGCAGTTTCCATATGTGAGTTTCAGGGTTGCACCCTTTCAGAGCTCTACCATGTTGGAAATTTCATAGTTTATAGGCATCACTATTGAATGCTTCTCTCTCTTGACAGCGTCTATAGCATATGCTGGGACTTTGAAAGCTAGTGTTCATGGAAGAACTCCTAATTCTTAGGAGTCCCATGTCCCATGTCCCAAATCACATCCAGCCCTAATTCTTAGGAGTCTCATGTCCCAGATCAATGGCATTTTCAAAAATAGGTCCTGCCTTAATTTTCTGGCAAATAGCATTAATTTAAGAGAGTTTGTCATGACAGTTTTTTTTTTTCTATTTGAGAGTTTGGCTTGGGGATCTTTGTTTTCAGGATAAATTTTTACCTCCTTTGGGGACTTGGTATGTTCTGAGATTATAGACATAGGATTTGATCTCTTACTCCTGGGATTTACAGTGTGTTCTTGTTTCTACAGGTTCGTAATTTGACTGGGATACTCTCATATTAGGCCTTGTGCTGGGGTTCTCTCATTTAGGTTTCATCCTGGCTCCTTTGATTTCAGGGTTTAGCATGGTATGCTTTTGTATTAGCTGAGAGTCCATGCTTAAATTACACATATTTAATGTTAGGACCTACATGTGTTCTCACCAAGGATCAATGATGGTGTTTCTCAACATTTCTGTATCCCCCTAATTAATCCATAGATGGTGAATCAACAAGGAATGTGTTGAAATCTTGGCTAAGGTGATCCAATTATCCTTAGGAAAGGACACCACATCCCTGGAAAGTCAGTTCTGTTTCTAACTCACTGGTGTTTAAATCACTCTTCCCACTGATGCTGCCCCACGAGCATTGCATTCATAGTTGCCATATTCTGTACAGGACTGGAAGCAGTATGGTTCAGACCTCCATAGAATGTCACATGAAAGTTAATGTGATAGAAAAGAGTCCATGGCCTATCTTTTCATAGTGTCTCCTGGATCCTGACATAGGTGAATGGAAAGGATGTGTGATTGGTAAAAAGAGAGAATCAACCTGGAGGGGAGGATCCTCCCTATGACCATGGATGTCCTACTCTAAGGAATGGACATTGCTTGACAGCATGGTAGAACCATAGGATGTATTTGCAGAAACTCTGATTAGTCCCTGGTGTAATAGGAAGAATGTACATTGACAAAAGTCTTGGGGAACAGGACCCAGGAACAATCTGGATAGTGAATATGCCAACAATCTGTCACCTAAAATTTCCATGATCAACATGGACAAGTCTAGAGTTGTAACATGTCAGGCTGTAGTTCCTGTGCATAAGGGAACACAGCACATTTTACTATTCCTACAACATGATCCTGTACATGATCAGTCTCCTTGCATGGGATATCAGTGGGCATGCATTTGCCCGTATGTTGAAAATCAGTATAAAACACTTTCCAGAATACTGGCACCCCATGACCTACAGAGAAAACTTGCTCCTTCTCTGCCTTGCAACTGTTCATTAGCAACTCTTTAGAAATGGGCACTGTAAGGAGTGAGTAGTAGCACCTCCCATTTAGAAATTTTATCACAGTGATTTCCTGACTAGTTTTCTGTTCCTGCATACTCGGACCTTTGGTTTTCCTTGGGAGACTGAGGTGTAGTTATCTCCAGGATGAGGTCTGCAAATGCAGATATGTGTCATACATGTGGAGGCAGCAGGTGAGAAATGTCTGGATACCCACACTTGATGCTTGTGAGTAACCATCACAACTTGTTTTTTAAATTTTCAATCCAAAATTGAAAGTTTTTGTAGGAATAGGAAAATGTAGTAATATATTATGATCTAATAAAGCTTACCTGAAGATCAGAATGCAAATCTAGCTATAGCCATAGAGGTCAGGCAATGGTTGTACACACCTTTATTCCCAACAGCCACACTAGTTAGCCATAGAAGGTAGGTGGTGGTGATGCATACCATTAATCCCAGCCCTAGAGAGGTATCAAAGACAAGAGGTCAGTGTCTCATTCTGTATCCTCTCAATTAGTCTCCATTCACGTTGAGGACAGGATCACCCAGTATTGGAAGAGGTGAGAACTCTCTGGTGACTTGGCTGCATTGCTGTTCTTTTCTTTGGTTTGAATGCCAGTGTCTGTTTCTGAGTCTTTATTTATTGAGCTACAGTGATAGGTTCAAAATAAGCATTTCAGGATAAACAAAGGCTGCAGATAAACATTCAATTTATTGAAAAGTATATACAAAATGCTAGGGCATGAAATGAACAAGAAAGAATATTGTAAGCCTACAAGGCTTCAGGGCTGACTTATGTTTGGAAGATGAAGGCAGAAATTTATAGAAATCATGGTAAATTTCCAACTCCTTTTAGGTTGCCTCTGGTGAGAGTTTAAGGAAGCCTTGGTAACTATGTCTAAACAGTGAGCATACCAATAAACATGCCTCCAGAGGAGGGATTTCAGGGTCCTCACATCACACATTTGCTTTAAAATCATGTCTATACTGTGGGTCATCACATTCTTAATTCATTGGATTACTTGATGTTTCTAATCAGGTCAGGTTGAGGACCAAAGTCAATAGGGAGTGGGAAGGGAGCCTGGGATGTCAGGCTAAGAAGGTTTAGACCACAGTCTTTAAGTTTGTGAGGCTGATGTCCCATATTAGAGCACTAACCCAAGACATTGTGGTGCTTCAAATTTCTTGTATGGTCTTAGTGTTGGCTAAGTCACACTTGAGATAATCTTGTCCTGGATCACTTGTAGACTAGGTAGCAACTGGACAATAATAGCTCTTGGGTGCGGCCCACACACCCATTATGGCAAAGTCTGCCCAGACTGATTTTGTAGTGTGACCCATACATCAGGAATGTATGTTTTGTAGTTCTGGGTGCTCCCAGTTGAGCTTGTATCCTGGGTTTGAATAAGACAGTGTGAGGTTGACAACCATCAAAAATAAATTGGACCCAGGCTCTTCGCTGGTAAGCTGGCCCCAGCTCATGCTAATATCAATTGGCTGGCAGGATCACCTTATGTCACTTTATGAACTTTCCTCTTATGTCATTCTGCAGAATATAATGCTATGGTGTTAAAAAATGTGGAACGTTTCAGGAGTTGTGTGTGGTTCAGGTCACACTTGAGATCACATTGATGTCCTGGGCACAAGGGATTCTTGGTGCGGCCCACACACCCTCTATCCCAAAGTGTGCCTATGTTATTTTATATCCCAGTGTGACCCAGATTCCGTGAAGGCTGTGAGGTTGTCATGAGTCCCTGATGTTATCATGTTGCCTGAGCTGGGTGAACATTTTGGTAGTCTCTAAATCGTGGGAGTAGAATGTGGAAATTCAGTGATTATACAGCCATTGCTTCTGTTAGTGCAGTGAATCCATTCATGTTAGATGGTATCTTGTGAGCAAGATCAAGCTTCACGTCAACTTTTCCTGCATTACTTGAAGTCCTGATAGCATGTGGTCAGACTTGATTTGTGGGTGCGGCCCACACAACCCTAAGATCAAGTCTGTCCATATTGGTTGTTGATCATTTATGTTTCAGGCATCTTCAATGGTGTGGTTTAGTTCTAGGTACCATGTGTTGTTAATGGAGCTTGGGTTAAAATAATAGATGGTGTGGACAAACATACTTGAATCTTTAAATGTGACATCATTTCTTGGTGGTAAAATATTCCCCAGTTTACATTGATATCCTACAAAATAAACTACCATGAAGCTAATATCTTGTGTCATTTTAGGTCAGGATTATTGGGTATGGTCATTAATGTGTAGTTCATTCCCATTTAGGCCCGGGTCCTTTGTGTTGGCATTGTATCCTGGTTGGATAGAGAGAGGGTGTGGCCCACAACCCTTGAATATGACAAAGGGTCCAGACTACTTGGGGTTCAAGAAGTTGCTGGTTTTTCACTGAGGTCTGTAAATGCCCTTGCACCTGGACTAATATTCTGGGTCATCATCAATGTTTGAATGTTTGAAGATAGAGTGTCCAGATGTCAGTCACTCAGAGAAAGACAATGTACAGGTCAAGCCAAGATTCTTGCTTAAAAGGCTGTGGCCTGAGGTACATTCAAGTAATATAGTTTCTAAAAGATTCAACCTAAGTCAAGATACGTTCTGTGTCAGACAGTTACAGGGTACAGCACAACACCTGTATGTCTACATGTGCTAGGTCATTTTGGTGAGCACTAGTCACAGTATGGTGAGGGTATCTTCCTTGTTCTTGTGTTGTACGTGTTGACTGGATTGAACACAGTGGTATGTGAGCACCGCTTAAGAGATGCTAGGATGTCCATTTGTATCAGTCATCTCTACAGCAAATTTTGTGGGTGAGTCAAAAGTTATTGATGTTGAAGCTCCCATGTGTCCATAGTGATGCAGGATTGGTGGAATCATATCAACTGAAAATTAGCCTAATAGTCTAATGCTATATACACTTACTCAGTATTGGTTCACTTCAGATTGGTTGTCGGCACATTTGTCTTTGTTTGAGCCAAGTTCTCTCAGGTAAAGGATTCATTAAGAATGATTTCACTTTAGTAATTGTACGGGGAATGGTGGAGAAATTTGTTGGACACACTCCTGTTCTTGGTTTGCACTAGACCTCTGTCATTTGAGGTATTGACTGAGGTCCACATACATTTGCTTTGGGCCCATGCTTCTTCTAGGTTATATATTAGCCCAGGTCCTCACCTCTTCTTATAGTGGGCCCAGGCCTCTGAAGGGATAGGGTTTGTCCCAGGCAAAGTCCATTTTGTTTCACCTGGGCCTCTTTCAATTGTGTGATTGTCCCAGGCCCAAATATCACCTCTTATTGGGCCCAGGCCTTTGTAGGTTCAGGGACTGGCCCAGGCCCATATCTTTTATTACTTTGGGCTGGGATTCTTCAGCTTAAGCAGTTAACCAAGGCTCACACCTCTTCCTGCTTTAGGCAGGATATGGCACAAACAAAGACTCATACATGTCACCTGTGCCTCTCTCATTTGTGGGATTGACCCATGCCCATATATCATCTCTTTTTGGGCCCAGGCCTCTTTATGTTCAGGGACTGGCCCAGGCCCACATCTCCTTTTACCTTGGGCCTGGGCTTCTTTAGGGGATAGCCTAGGCCCATACCTCCTCATGCTTTGTGCCCGGGCATTTCAAGGGAGAGAGTTTAACCTGGGAACATTCCTTTTGTTGTTTGACCAGGGCCTCTTTCATCTGTGAGATTACCCCAGTCTCATATATCAAAATTTTGGGGTCCAGTCTTTTTAAGCTTCAGGGACTGCCCAGTTCCACCTCTCTTCTTGCTTTGGGCCTGGGCTTTTGGGGTGTGAGGGTTTGGCCCAAGCATACTTCTGTTGGGTTTTACGTGGACCTCTTTCATTTGAGGGATTATGTCAGACCCAGATATCATGTCTTATATGGCCCAGGCATCATAAATTCAGGGGTGTCCCAGGCACACCTTTCCTCTTGTTTTCTACTTGGGTTTCTTCTAGGATATAGGTTAGCTCAGGAATGTCTCTCATTGATTGTGCCCGGGCTTCCTCAGAGTCAGGGAATGGCCAAGGCATACCCCTTTGTAGATTGACCAGGCCTCTTTCATTTGCAGCATTTTCCCAGGAAAACTTATATCATCTCTTTTTGGGCCCAGGCATCTTCAAGTTCAGAGACTGGCCCAGGCCCATATTTCTTCCTGATTCGAGCCTAGGCTTCTACATGGTCAGGTTTTGGTTCAGCCAAACACCTCTTCTTATCTTGGCCTGGTCCTCTTTCATATCAGGAATATACTGAGACCGCAAAAATCTTCCCTTTTAGGGCCCATCATTTGGTTCATTCACACACCTCTTATTGGATTGTCCTGGGCCTCTAATTTGAATCATTTGCCCATGTCAGTATGTAGTCTGTCCTTAGGCCTGGGCTTATTCATGATCACGGATTTTCCCAGGACGCCATCTATCTTTGATTTGGGCCTGTGCTTCTTTAAGGTTAACTTTTTTCATGCACATTACTTTTTTTGGTGCAGGTAGGGCTCTCCTCACAACAGGATTTGACCCTGGCACACTTCTCTTGTCCATTGGGCTTTGGCTGTACAATGGTCAGTTATAGACCATGGAACACTTAGTGTTTTAGTTTCCTGAGTCTTTATCTTTGTGCTGAAGCCCGGGATATTTTCACATAAACTTTTAGCTCAGGCTTCTTCTGTGTCCATGTTTGGCCTTGGCCTCTATCATTAGTCTTTTTAGTGATCAGTCTTTAGCCTGAGTGTATCATCCTAGGAATGATCATATATCTGTTTCTTTTCAGACTTGAGGCAGAGCAGTCATGTGTGTCCAATGCCACATAGTCATTAGCCTTTGTCTATGGTCAGCTTTTCTGTAAGTAAAAATAGACAGGTTTATATTACAGAGGAAAATACTTGGTGTTTTTATCAGCCAAGTCAAAGTATTCAGAACATGGTTGACCTCTCCCTTTGCACACAGACACAAATAACATGCAGTTCAGATGACATAAGCTAACAGTTATGCAAATAAATAAAATATTTGGGAGTGAATGGATTTGGGAAAATCTTTCCTATTGCATATCTGACTGTGACTTTGGATGTACTCATGTGGGAAGTTTCTGCTTCTCAGGAGAGAAAATTAAGAGATTCTCAATAAGAGGCCATGCTGTCTTTCATCAGTTCTGTGGTCAGATTCCATGATGGAGTATCACAGGAATTGAAAGCAACAGAAGTTATTCCTCCATCTGTCAAGAGCAGTGGTTCTGAACCTGTATGTGCTGATGCCTTTTGAAAACCTCTGTCTCCACAAATGTACACTACAATCCATAATATTAGCACATTATACTTATGAGATAGCAGTGGAAAATTTTTATGGTTGTGGCTCACCAGAATATGAGAAATTGTTTAAAGAGTCATATCACTGGTGAGGTTGAGAACTGTGCTTTAGATGATGCCTTGCTAAGACTTTGGAGACTGCGCAGAAGTTCATAAGCCTCTTTCTCTGTTGTGAGCATGGTGTATTCTCCCCGTATGTCATGTATGGCAGGGTGTCCCTCTGTTCCTTTTAATGCAACTCTTCTCACCATCACATCTGTCTTGTAAGTCAATAACCAGTGACAGTGAATTGTGCCTTAGTCACCCTTTTTCTAGAAAGCTCCCTTCACATGTATACACTGGTGTGAGATCATTTCTTCACTCAGAGACTTATCTGGAATCACTTACCTGAAATGGATCCCTGCCTACAATTTCCTTGGTTGATTCTCAGTCCACTATAATGCAGTGTGTTTCCCTCAGACCTAGGTGACACAACAATGACAGTGACTCTCATTGAGGTCACAGAGATCAGGCCTCACTCTCTTTAGGTATGCTGAAAGGGTTTCCAGGCACATAGGAGCCTTTTGTACTGGAACTTAGGGGAAGTACCTGAGGCTTCTGTTAAAATCATTTCCTGTATCAAGATTACACCTACTCTTCCTTCCCCTGCAGGGATCACACCCCTGGGAAGAGCAAGGCCAGTGTGAATGGGTCATGTTCATGGCCAGTGTGCAAATCAAGTCTTGCTCTACCATTTCTGCTCATCTTTTTTAGCAGCAAGTTTCTCTCATCATGAAATTTGCAGTGGCTACCTGTAGGATGGTGGCCACCTACGTGTTTGAAATATTTGTTCTCTAACCTGTCCCTTCACCACCATTAATCAGAGTATGAAATAGGATTGTCCAGAAAGCAGAATGTCATGAAATTCCCATACCTGGCCCTTCCATGATACTTAGAAGTCAGTCATTGGAGATCAGTATAGCAGAAGAGTTCCATCCTGTCAGTGTGGAAACTGGGGTCCTGAGTCAGGTGCTGGCTCTGCCTCAGCTGCTGTCACCTTCAATGACAAACACAGGTGGAGGTTAGTAGAAGAAGAGAACTGACATTCCTGGACACTATGGGCTGTTGTAGAGGAAACTTGTCCCCGGCCTGGGGCACAACAACAGAGCTTTATCCAGCACCAGTCTGTACCCTGAAGTCTCTTCATATGGTACAGGCTGGAGTCATGCTGGGATATCATTATCAGGTGACTAGAGGAGCTAATATCCTTGTGTCCTTTTATGACTAGTGCCTTGGACATATTTGCTGATGCTCCCTGCCAAATTCTCTGCTGCTATAGCACAGGTCCTGCTAAAGGTCCCTCCAAGGACCACATTGTGCTTCATACCCTTATACTCTTCACCACACAGAATAGCGCATGGAATTTTAATTAGGCCTTCATCCCAAAATTCCCGTTTGTGTTTCTCCCACCACTTAGTCCAAATTTCCCTCCACCCCTCAGTTCCATCTGAATCCCAGCCAACCGTAGTAGATACTGTGTTCACTCCTATAAGATCATAGATTTTACCATGGCAATGCACTAGCCTTTACTATGGCAGTGAGCTCTTACAAGATCACAGATGCCTGACAACACCTCTGTCCAACTTCTTCTAACATGAGGAAGCACCATGGATACCCACCCTGTGCTGAGCACACTATCACAGCAAAATGTGATGTTGTACATGTGGTTATGTCATCATATTAACGAAGCCTGAGCATAAATTAACCCAATCTCATATATTTTGTCAGTGGAACATATGTGACATTATTCAGTATCATCTATATGAATTTTCACATATGAATGTGAACCTGGCGACAGGAGCACAGACATCAATAACACACATCCAAGTGAAAATAAATTTATAAGACAAGAAACAGAGTAGACTCTGCTACTATGCTGTTTACTATTATAGTGACATTGATGTTTGCTCCCATATTTTGTCAGTTATCTGAATATAAATGAAAGGGCTGCTAATAACATGTAAGCTCAGTCAACAGTGTCCTATAGGCTTTTCCTACCATACCTGGAGGAGCTATGTATGATGGTCAAATGTGGGCATGCAAACCACAACGCTCCATTATTAACTAGACTGGAGGTAGAGGATTGAATCTTATTCCAGAAGCATCTGTGTAGCTTCATTGCAAGGGCCCTCTCCCTGGTGAGTTTAATTGTTCCTTTCCCTGAATTCTTCATTGGCAAGTGGCACTGCTATGGTAATTCTCACCTCTGTTCTTTCTAGTCTTAAGATGAGATGTCCTAAGTGAGGGACATTTCATGCTCCCCACTGAATTTCAGTCTCCACATTTAAAGTTCCAATTATGTAGTGCCTCACACTTGTTATTCATGGGATGAATTTATAGTAGCACGCATCCCAGGAAACAACTCAAACTTACCCAGTCACATGTGCTTGCTTGCCTCAAAGTCTTCTTCTGGACTCTGAGTTGTCCTCAGGCAAGACCACTGGAGTTACTAGTGCAGGATTCTATCCTGTGAGGTCACAGAGGCCTCAGCTTACCTCACTGTGAGAATCCCAAAGAATTTCCAGGCCTC
Source organism: Mesocricetus auratus (assembly GCF_017639785.1). Taxonomy (NCBI): domain Eukaryota; kingdom Metazoa; phylum Chordata; class Mammalia; order Rodentia; family Cricetidae; genus Mesocricetus; species Mesocricetus auratus. The sequence goes on from NW_024429266.1 coordinate 108,263,374, forward strand.
AGATCTCTCCCGCCTGGCCCATCCTTGTTCTGTGCTGTGCAAGCATCCTCAGAACTACTTAACTTTGGGGAATTATGTAGAGGCATTTCTCATAGACCCTTCCCTGGGGATCATCCACATTCATTTCCTGTCAGTCCTACATTTTGCAATAGGTACAATCAGCCTTGAGAGGATGAACACGGTTGGCAATGCTGCTTTGTTTTCTCAAATGCCTGACCATCATACCCCGCCTCATCATCTCAGACTCTCTACAGGCCTTATGGTTCATCCTGCAAGACACTATCTAGTGCCTTTTGTTTCATGAATTAAAGTAACCATGTATATCTTGTTTTCTAACTTGATCAATGGGCACCAAAGATCTCTTGACTTAGTTGGATTGTGATTGATTAGACGAATGCCTGCCAGGAATGCTTGTGGTCCTGGGTCTTACGGTGAACAGTGCACATGTACACACATGATGAGTGAACTGATGTATACTGTGTGCATGAATCACTATAGACTGGGATAGGCAGAGCCCAGCTTGTGAGGTGCAGACAACTCGGAGCATTGCATTTACTTGGGCCATCCTCAGGCAACCTATCCCCTAAATAACTGTGTGAGCAGATGATCATCCTGTCTATTACCATGTCAAGCACGCTGTCCCCATGTGTTTGAAGGTCATATAGTGGTGGCTTGATTTTGTTAGCCTTGCTTTTACCTGGGACTCTTTATCAAGTCCTTCCTTACCGTGAGCTGCAGCTGTAGTCTCAACTACCATGTTTCTAGTGTTTTCCCTTGAAGGGATGGTGGATTATAAAACATGAATGATACCCAACATTGTGCAATGCTGGCTACTCATGACCATGAGCTGCCATAATTTTCTGTAATGACTCAGAGTGCATTATGCCTCAGCCATTAATGGTGAATTTAGCAGAATTAGCCTCCCTCTGTCCTTAGAAACAGAAAGTGAAACTTCTAGCATGAGGATGTTTTAAGGGAATAACACTGTGTGATTTTGTATTCAGGCAGCTTCCCATGTAGCATTACTCATGAGCATGAGGACACTGTGGGTGTCATTTGGAGGTTGTGGTGAGTCAGAGTGCCTGATGGGAGGACAGACATTACAGCAGTTGAAGGAGTAGCCATTGTTGTGTCCTGAGTCTGGCAATTTTTGTCCCCCAATGGGCTCAGAAGTCTGTTGCTGGCTGTTCACTCCAGATTAGAGGTTATATGTGGCAATATTTATGCACAGACAGACTTGTATGTTAACAACTGTGGGAAATTTCCTCTCTACACAAAGTAAGATCCTCTATTGTGGCTGAAAGGACAAAGTCTGTCCAAACCTGATTAAAATCCTGGAGTTAGAATTAAAGAAGTATTAATTTTAAAGTTACCTGCACTGACACCACAATGAACTCTGATATGTTAATTCCATGTTGAAACTCACAGTTACTTGTGGCTCAGGTGAAATTCTCCCGTGAATTTGCTTCTTGGTGAGCTGAATAATTGTGCACTTTTCATCCATCCTGAGAGATTCCTCCCAGGACTTGTACCTCCAAGTCTCTGCAGTACAGAGCATGTGGATGAGCTGTCTCTGGATCCTGGTGGGGATTCAGATCTCCTTGTGTAATTCCTTGGGTCATAAGGAACCTGAATTAGAATTTTAGAAAGTTCTTTTTCTGTAAAATTCTTGTTCCCTTCGAACACGCAGTAAAGGTGACAACATGGTCCTCAGAACAGTGAACTGGGGGCATCACTTAGAAGTGTGATATCATCCACAAGATACTGATATTAATGTATACACCATGTTGAATAGTTGCAGAAATCCGGGACTGATTTTTCCATCACTTGGCAACAAGAAAAAGAAATAGTAGTAAAAAAAAAGGTCCTACTTGTTCATTCTATAACCAAACTCCTTTGTCGGTCAGTAGTATCCCTAACAGTATAGACAGAAATAAAATTTGACAAATGGATGTGCTTCACTTTACAAACTTTGGAAAACTTACAATAGACACATTTTCAAGATTTCAATGAGCCACCACTCTGAGCTATGAAAAGTCTGATTCTTTCATTTTACACCTATTACAGGTAATACCTATTTTGGGTATACCTACACAAATAAAACTGAGAACACTCCAACATAGGCCTCCTGGAAATTAAAACACTTTAAATAGTGTAACATAAAACATATATCTGGTATACCATGCAATCCTACATGACAAACATTTGTTGAGCGATCTAATTGCACTTTAAAGAAAGACTCTGTAAATAGGCAGGGGTAACAAAGTACCACATCATAGGTTATATAATGCTTTACTAACATTAAACTTCCTTATTGCTAATGAGAAAGGAAAAACAGCCACACAAAGACACTGGACAATAGAAAAAAAACTTCTGAACTAAATCAGCTGGTGTACTTCAAAGATGCATTGACTTCAGTATAAAAACCAGGATAGGGCTAGATGTTTCACCTGCGTTTCTATAGGACATGAAAAGCTTTGGATACCATTAAAGTTGATCAAGATTCAATTTGAACAAGAAAATCCTCTTGATGAGAAAAAAGGATCTGTCATCCACCAAGGCATATTCCACGAGTTGTATGGAGATCTCACAAAGATAGAGGAAATGTTCTATCCTTGTCTTTACAGGAAAACAGAAAACACCATCTTCAAGAATTCCAAAACACCAAACATATAGATCCCTAAGAAGAGGGGATAGCTATCCAAAAATAATTGTCAAATAAAGAAGAATCTGATGTACTCATGGTAAAACCCTTATACCAAACTCATATCTTCTTACTTCCCAGTACAGTTGAAGTCCCAATTCACATAAAAATCATATCTGACATTAGAGGTGGATTTGGCCCTTCCTTCTCCAAATTCAAACGTGTTGTTCAAATAAAATTCAGAGTTTTTGTCTTATATCAAAAGGCCATTGATGTAAGACAAAAGAAAACAAAATCTAGAGACACTGTTTTCTTAACTATTTTCTTTAAAATCCTATTCCCTCATACTTACTTTCATCCTTATGGTTACCTTTCCCTGTATACTTAAATATTAAAGTTAAACTTTCTGTACTGATACTATTGTAAGTCTTCCACAGTAAACAAAAAACGTCCTAATATTAATCTTTAAATTTTCTGAAAGGAAGATGGGGCCCCATTTCATAGATTCTGCTTAATTCAACTTGATGGTTGAACTAACACACACCACCCCTACACCAGTTTGGGACTATACTGCTCTAGACAATTGCAAACTAGCTAGCTGAAAATGATACACCTCCTTACACCCTGGCCAGAAATTCAGATAAGAACCTGAGTCAAGAATCTTCTGACACACAGTGACTAGCTAAAAATGTTAAAGATATTACTCTTAACACTTTCCATTGCCCTATATTTTTCCCCTACAGGATCCCATGGAGTCGTTGTTATCCCGTTTCAGCAGGAAGCTATCCTATGAAAACAGTGCTCCCTTTCTTTACTGGTAGCATTAAGGCTATTTTAGGTTTTTCTTGTTTTTTCTTGTCACAGAAAAAGGGATGCTTGTCACCTGCTTAGACTTGGTTTTAAATTGTATAGGGTTGGGTGTGGAAGGTGATGCTCAGACTTGAGTATCTCTTTTATATAAGTTTATGAGTCTGAATGGGAAGGGTATGGTTAGGATGGGATATAGGTAGATTAACATACCTTCTTGTGAACTAATTTTAGCAACTATTAGGTATGTATTACCTAAATTGTTAGATTCTTGTATGTTGACTACATAGGGTCTTCTTTCTGTTTACAATGTTTTGCACACAAATATAAAAGTATCTTGATGTATATTGATTTTGTATATTGATACATCTTAGAATATTTGATCATACCACACTTACAGTTCTACCTCTACTCAAGACATTTCAGTTCTATCTCTGTTTTTGTGAAACATATATATATATATATATATATATAGTTACACTTTTTAAAGTCATTGTCCTTGCTAAATTATTTTGTGATGCTTCAGCCATTGTACAACTATGTTTTTGTGAATTATAGACTACTATTGCCTCTGTTTCTTATACCTATTGGATTAATCAGACATTCATATTTGATCATCAAACACTGCATAGATCTGCAGAATATTGCATTTAAATGTTTTAATATTAGTACTCTGTTGACATGAGACATCATTGCTCCTGACAGCACCCAGCTATTCCTGAGTGGATGTTGGGCACTGATGACATGCCTTCTGAAGTTCATTCTCTCCTCTAATGTCCTCTTGGGCAAAGGACTGTCCCCACCTCGAACACTAATTTTAGGCATGCTGTCCTACTGTGCTTACAGGAGATAAACTTAAAGAAGATTGCTAGCCGGCAGCTGCTGGAGCCAAAGGACCCTAGTCTCCTGCTCCACCCACGGGTCTAGGACTAGGCCCACTGGTTGTGCTTGGGGACTGCCACTGCATCATCAATCCCAGCAGCAGGAGCCAATGTATCCTAGTCTCCTACTCTAACCACGTGACTAAGACTATCAGGGCTTGTCTCCACATACTCTTGTGCCTGGGGTCTACCACTCAGGCTTTCATCCATCCTAGCAGGATCCAAAGAACCCCAGCATCCTAGTCCATTTTTCCATTCAGGAGACCAGGAAGTGGTGAGCTACCAGAGCATTGGACTTGCCTATATACACGAGAAGGGATTCCTGGTCCCACATAAACCAGGAGAGGAAGAGGCATCTTCTGATAACCACTGCAAGAACATATGTTAAGGAGACAATATAAAAAGACAAGGAGCAACAGAAAAACCAATATGACACTGCCAGAGTCCAGAGACCCTACAACAGCAAGACTTGAATACCCCAACACAAATGAAGGGAAAGAAAATGACATTAAAAACAACTTCATGAAAATGATAGAGGCCCTCAAAGAGGATATGAGAAAATCACTTAAAGAGATGGAAGAAAAAACAATACAAAAAGTAAGAAATGGAGGAAAAGACAAAGCAAGAATTGCAAGAAACAATTCAAACAGTGCAAGGGCTGAAAACTTAAATAGAAACAAAAAAAAACACAATGTGAAGAAAGGCTGGAAATAGAAAAGCTGGGAAAACAGGCAGGTACTACAGATGCAAACATAACCAACAGAATACAAGAGATGGAAGAGAGAATCTCAGGTGTTGAAGATACATTAGGAGAATTAGATTCATCAACCAAAGAAAATCTTAAGTCCAACAAATCCCTAACACAAAATATCCAGGAAATATGGGACACAGTGAAAAGACCACACGTAAGAATAATAGGTTTAAAAGAAAGTGGGGGAAAAAACATCTCAAAGGGGTAGAAAACATATTCAACAAAATTATAGAAGAAAAATTTCCGAATCTGAGAAAGACATGCCAATGAAGGTGCAAGAAGCTTACAGAACACCAAATAGAGTGGACCAAAAAATCCCCTCAACACATAATAATCAAGACCCCAAACATACAGAATAAAGAAAGAATATTAAGAGCAGCTAGGTAAAAAGGCCAAGTAACATATAAAGGCAAACCTATCATTATTACACCTGACTTCTCCGTGGAAACTCTGAAAGCCAGAAGGTCCTGGATAGATATTCTACTAACATTAAGAGATCATGGATGCCAGCCCAGAATACTATACCCAGCAAAGCTTTCAATCAATATAGATGGAGAAAATAAGATATTTCATGACAAAACCAGATTTAAAAATTATATATCCACTAATGCAGCCCTACAGAAAATTCTGGAAGGAAAACTCAAACCGAAGGAAGTTAACTACAACCAGAAAAACATAGGCAATAGATAATCCCACTTTGCCAACCGGCAAAATAAAAAGTGGTCAAAATTCACACACAATTCCACCACCAACATGCATTCCAAAACAAATGAGAATGAGCTATCAAATTAATATCCCTCGATATCAATGGTCTTAACTGGCTCATAAAAAGACAGCCTAACAGAATGGATTCAAAGACAGAATCCATCCTTCTGCTGCATACAGGAAATACTTTAGCTTCAAAGACAGACATTACTTCAGAGTTAAGGATTGGCAAAACATTTTCCAGTCAAATGGACCCAAGAAACAAGCAGGGGTAGCAATCCTAATACCTAACAAATTAGACTTTATGCTAAAATCAATAAAAAGAAACAAAGGAGGTCACTTCATACTCATCACAGGAGAAATCCACCAAGTTGAAATCTCAATTCTGATCATCAATGCCCCAAATACAAAGGCATCCACATTCGTAAAAGAAACATTACTAAAATTCAAAGCACATATAAAACATCACACACTAATAGTCGGAGACATCCAAACACAAAGTAATATATATTCTTCTCAGCACCACATGGAACCTTCACAAAAATTGACTACATAATTGGCAACACAGAAAACCACAACAAGTACAAAAAATTGGAATAATTCCATGTATCTTATCAGACCACCATGCTTTAAAGTTAGAATTCAACAACAACACAAATCACAGAACCCTGTAAACCCTTGGAAATTGAATAATATGCAACTGTACCACTTCTGGATCAAAGAAGAAATTAAAGACTTCCTAGAATTCAATGAGAATGAAGACACAACATACCCAAAATTATGGGAAACTTTGAAAGCAGTGCCAAGAGGAAAGTTCATAGGACTAAGTGCCCACATGAAGAAACTGGAGAATAGTCTCACACTAGAGAATTAACAGCACAACTTAAAGCTCTAGAACAAAAGGAAGCAAACTCACCCCAGATGAGCAGATGGCAGGAAATGTTTATATTGAGGCCTGAAATAAATATAGTAGAAACTAGGAAAATAATACAAAGCACCAATATAACAAAGAGTTTGTTCTTTGGGAAAATCAGCAAGATAAACAAATCTTTATCCAAACTTACCAAAAGGCAGAGTATGAACACAAAAATTAACAAAATCAGAAATGAAAAGGGAGACATAACAATAGACAGTGAGAAAATCCAGAGAATCATCAGACAATGGAAAAAAGATAGCATCTTCAACAAATGGTGCTGGCACAACTGGATATTGGCATGTAGAAGACTGAAGACAGATCCATGTCTGTCACCATGCACAAATTTAAGTCCAAATGGATCAAAGACCTCAATATAAATCCAGCCACACTGAACCTCTTAGAAGAGAAAGTTGGAGGTACCCTTGAAATAATTGGTACAGGTGACAACTTCCTGAACATAACACCAGTAGCACAGACTGTGAGATTAACAATTAATAAATGGGACCTCCTGAAACTCAGAAGCTTCTGTAAGGCAAAGAACACATTCAGCAAGAAAAAAGGCATCCCACAGAATGGGAAAAGATATTCACTAACCCCACATCTGACAGATGGCTGATCTCCAAATTTTACAAAGAACTCAAGAAGCAAGTCTCCACAACACCAATGTATCCAATTAAAAAGTGGGGGACTGAACTAAATAGAGAATTCTCAATAGAGGAGTCTAAAATGGCTGAGAGACACTTGAGAAAATGCTCAACATCCTTAGCCATTAGGGAAATGCAAATCAAAATAACTCTGAGATATCATCTTACTCTTGTCAGAATGGCTAAAATCAAAACACCAATGACAGCTTATGCTGGAGAGGATGTGGAGAAAGGGGAACACTCGTCCATTGCTTGTGGGAGTGCAAACTTGTATCGCCACTTTGGAAATCAGTATGGAGATTCCTCAGGAAAATGGGACTCAGTCTAGTATAAGACCCAGCAAGTCCACTCTTAGGCATATACCCAAAGATTCTCATTCATACAACAATTCTTTTGGTATTCCTCACAACCCCACGGGACAGGCTATTGTGGAGCGCACCCATGCCACTCTCAAACAGTATTTTAAGAAAATAAAAAAGGGGGAGTATGTTACCTCCCCCAATATTCAGTTATCCACCATACTTTACATTTTAAATTTTTTGACCATAGACCATAATAATTTGTCTGCTATGGAGAGACATTGGAACAAACCCTCCCAGTCCTTGGGATGGGTCAGATGGAAGGACTTAATTACAGGAAAATGGCAGCCACCCACCCCCCTATTAGCTAGGGTCCGAGGGGCTGTTTGTGTTTTCCCTCCAGGAAGTGAGAAGCCTATTTGGGTCCCCGAACGGTGCATCAGGCATGTCGACCCCAATACTACTCCGGATACTAGGAATGCTCACCATGATAAAGATGATCCAACCATTGTTGAACACTCAGGTAAGGGAAATATGGGCGTTGGTGAGGATTCCCCCCATGTTGATGCCAGTTAGTCATTCCAGCTCCCTGTTCATCAAATTTTATAACACCAATAATACATTGGGAGCGGCTGCCGCCAATGAGATTAAAAAGTCAGAAACTAGACATTCTGAGTTTCCCCCTCCTAAGCCTGATACCAGGGTCAGAAAGTAGGGGAATCCAAGAGATTGCCAGCGGCATACGCCTTTAATCCCAACACGCCTTTATGAGGGAACATCCTGGGTTGAAAGTTGGATTGAAAATGGGTGAATAGCCGGGCGTTGGCAGCACACGCCTTTAATCCCAGTACTCGGGAGACACAGGCAGGCAGATCTCTTGAGTTCAAGGCCAGCCTGGTTTATAGAGCAAGTTCCAAGACAGCCTCCAAATAATACAGAAAAAAAAAATTGGTAACAAGCTGGGCGGTGGTGGCACACGCCTTTAATCCCAGCACTTGGGGAGGCAGAGGCAGGCGTATCTCTGTGAGTTCGAGGCCAGGCTGGACTGACAGCCTCAAACAATACAGAGAAACCCTGATTTAAAAAAAAATGGGTGAAACAAAAAATTTGTAACAGTAAAAAGGTACTGGTATTAAGTAAAGAAAAAGAAAAAGAAAAAGGTATATAGAATGGAAAATTTTGTTTACATTTAAGTTCTATTTTGTGAGTCATCTCTAAAAACTTTTGGCCAAAAGCTTGGCCTCTCTACCTTGCATCTACAGTTACAAGGAGTAGGTACAGCTGTACCCCATGACTGTAGCTCAAATGGAGGAATGATAAAGAACATACAGGACTTTTTAACCTTTTAGTTCAAGGATTGGCTGGAGTTGTTCTTTTACATAGATTTCAATTAAGGTAGCTTCATTGCAACAGACTAATCATGACCTAGGGAAAAAGGATGACTGAAAGATGCATGTATGTTCTGAATGTATGGTGTGGCCACACCGGTATGTATGAAATGTGATTGTGAATGCGTGAGTGTGAACTGCTTATATGATTAAAAGGATACTTAAATCCCTTCAAAAATAGTTAAGAAGCTACCTAGATTGCTTGAAATATAGACAAAAGGAACATCCAGCCAGTCTGTTAATGTTTTAACAGAAAAATTTAAGATACAAATAAGGCCTTGTCAGCTAGTGAGAGCTCTATAGGTTAGATTGGGAAAGACTGCTCACAGACTTCAAATAATTTTCAAAAGTTATTTGGACACAGTATAGTTTACAATCTTTGAGTGATTTTCAGAAGTTTTTGGGAAATATTTAATGGATATGTCCTTTTTAATGGGCATCTACAAATAATCTAAGTAGTAATCCCAATTTACCTAGATAGTTAACCAAGGAGGGTAGACAAATCCTTCTACTGTTATGGTTCAGCTTCAACAGTTCAAAAAAGAAAATTTTTTAGAAAATAAAAAGGGCGGAATAATGTCCCCAGTCCCCACATGACTCATCAAATAATACACTCCTCATTTAAAAATTTTATAATGTGAATGCCAGTGAGCTTCAGACAGATTCTGGCATGATGGAACTTGAGCAACCATTGCTCAGGTCAAATGGAGACATCCATGCACTAAACAGTGGAGAAGACCCTAATTTGGGGTCGAGGGCATGTTTGTGTTTTCTTGTAGGAAAAGAATAAAAGCTTCGACATGGAGCAGAGAAAAACTGGACCTGAGTCCATGGGAGCCTACCTAAGCCAGTTTGAGTGAGATCTCCTAAATCAGTGTTCCTGAACCTTGCTGTCATCGAATCTAGAGCCCAAGAAAGAAAGAAAACAGTCGGTTCGAGATTTCCAGTTTCTCAACAGACCTGCTGCATCAACCTTCCGGACCCATGAGTTTTCATCATGAAGCCAATAGAGAAAAAAGGACCCATTTAAAACCTTTGGACATTCGTATGGACTGTGATGAGGGGCAAAAGCCTCTTTTAAGTAATTGAACAGGACATGGTCACTTGAAATATCAGACTTGATGGTTCCTGTTTCTGGAATCACGACTAGGCCAGTGTATTTTTCTAGAGAGGTGCAACTTGTCCTAATGCGACAAAAAGGAGACTTTGACTCAAGTCGCATAATCAGCTGACGTTAAATCAACAAACTGCATCACCACAGGAACAAATTGGTGCTCTGTGGATAGTGCAACAAGCCTATTGTTCATATTTTTCATAATGCTACATGTGTAACATCAATGATTGTACCTAATGTATCTGTGCAAGTGCACTTTCTAAATGCTTTCCTGAGCAGATCTTGGAACAATTGTAAACTTCATCAAATTGTAAATGTAAATCACATGCGGGTTACCCTTGTAACAGAATGTAAATCACGTGTGGCTTACCCTTGTAACAGACGAAGGCTGGTAGAATGTTATGGCCCAGATCTGGTGATGGGTACGGTGATGGAGAGGCGCTATGTCAATGGGGGTCCTGGAAATGGTGGCAGTGGCGGTAGGCATTCTGGCTTTATGCCGGGCTCAAACGTGCCTTGTCCCAGAGGCAAGAGATCCGTAACCAAGTATTGCTTAGCCTAGCCCATGGCAATCCCGATAGCCATGAAGGTTGGTTACAGATGATTTAAAGTTGGGGTGCTCTGATGACGGGCCACCTGTGGGGAAGACCCCTCCCGCCTAAGACAGGGGTTCAAGGTCCCCCAATGACGGGAAAGGGAGGGTGACCCTACTTGACCTAAGCCAGGAGTGCCTCATTTAAAAATAAAAAGGGGTGAATTGTGGGAACACCAGACCTTGAGCAGAGACCCACTTCCCCTTCTGCCTGGGAGTTGGCAGCTGTAAGACAATCTAAAGACATGTTTGCTAAAAACAATACAATGCCTGGGGGCATTAAGTTCCTGGAAAAGGCCTGCCTACAGAAACCACCCTGACCTCGACCTTGTCCAAAGACTAACCGCCCCTTCTGCCACGCCCAGATCAGTTTCTGGAGTCAGAGCAGAACCAGCCAGGGTAGAGGAGAGAGCAGAAGCTTCTCTGGTGGGAGCCTTTCTTAGGAAGTTTTCTTGAACCTTTTTGGAGCCTGCTTAAAGTTTTCTTTACATCGTTGAACGAGTCTCTGTGTTGTCAATCCCCGACACCCTCCGCACGTTCTCGGACACAGGCCGCGCAGCAGACGCGACATTCCACTATGTTCATAGCAGCATTATTTGTAACAGCTAGATCCTAGAAGCAACCTAGATGCCCCACAACTGAAGGGTGTATAGAGAAAATGTGGTACATTTACACAATGGAGTACTACTCAGAGGGAAAAATGAATCCTGAAATTTGAAGGCAAATGGATGGCACTAGAAGAAACCATCATGAGTGAGGTAACCCAGTCACAAAAAGACAAACATGGTATGTACTCACTCATATATGGATTTTAGAAATGGATCCGGGGAGTGTCAGCCTACAATCCAAGTGCCAGTGAGTCTGGGAAACAGGGAGGGTCCCAAGAGATATGCATGATACTCCAGAGAAGTGCAATGAGGCAAATCTCCTGAGCGGATTGGGAACATCGAGGGAGGTAAGGGGGAACCAGAAAAAAGAGAGGGGGATTAGAGGAGGGGAGAAGAAGGCATAGGGGAGCAGGAATATTGAGTCTAGGTAAGAATAGAGGAGAGCAGGATAAGAGATACCATAGGTTTGAGGAGACAGCTGACACTAGTCAGATTTCCAGGGATATACAAGGATAACACCAATTGGCAAACTAAGCAATAGCAGAGAGACTATATTAACAGCCCCTCCATGGTGATAATGTTGATGATTACCTTATATGTCATCCTAGAGCCTTCATCCAGTGACTGGTGGAAGCAGAGACAGATACTCATAGCTAAAAACTGAACTGAACTCCTGGAACCCAGTGACAGAGATGGAGGAGTGATGAGCAAAGGGGTCAAGACTATGCTGGTGAAACCAACAAAGACAGCTGACTGGACAAGGGGGAACTCTTGAACCCCAGACTGATGACTGAGAGGTCAACAGGGGACTGATCCAGACTCCATGAATGTAGTGTCAGTGAGGAGGCTTCAGAAATCTCTGGGGCTTTGGGTAGTAGATCAATGTTTACCATGGTGTACAAATGAACTTTGGGAGCCCATTCCACATGAAAGGATGCTCTTTCAGCCTGGACACAGTGGGAAGCACCTTGGTCTTGCCCTGGATGAAATGACAGACTCTGGAGATCCCCACAAGGAGGGCCTTGCCCTCCCTGGGGAATGATGCCGGGATTGGGTGAGTGGGCTGTAGAGGTGACTGGTGAAGGGACAAGGGAGGAGGGGTGGGAGAGGGAGCTGGGATTGACATGTGAAACATTCATTGTCTAATTTAAATAAAAACATACATTGAGGGAACAAAAGAAGATTGCTGAAGCATGCCAAAGTAGGGTAAGAAAGCATTTTCACCTCCTTGCTTCTGTGTTGGTCAGTCAGATGCTCTAGGCCTTAGCCAAAGCTGGTTGCCCCTATGCTGCTCTGAGACTTTGTGTGACTGTCCAGGTAGCCTGATGTTTCTGTCTTTGCTTGCACATTTTGGGTGTTGCTCCTTTACACTCCCTGCCTACCCTAGCATTGTTATCCTCTTTGTCAGGTCTTTGATGAGGCTGAAGATTAGACTGCCACAAATATTGTCCTCTCTTCCTAGATAGAAATACTAGGTATAAGACTTAAACTTTCCAGTTTAGGATAACTTCATAGTAATCTCTGTTAGGCCTTTACCCTAGGACTGGATAGCTCATGCTAATTGCTCTTTGTTGCTTCCCTGGCAGTAGGTCTCTGGTTGTGTGTTTTGACATTTCTCTCTACCAGGGCATACTTGATATTTGCTATCATGATATGTAGTTTTGTATCAAGCCTAAATCTTCTTCTTTAGACTAAAACTGAAGTTGTAGTGAGATATTCACCACACCCACACCCACACTTGTAGTGCTGACCACACCCGTTTGGTCATAGGTGCAGATGTAACCTGTCAAAAGGACTGAATTGGAACTGGGGAGCCCCTTCTTTTGGTGGTGGAGAGCATCCTTTTAGCAGGGTCAGCATGCTTGGAGTAGGAGTCCGCAACCATCATTTGTTTCCTGTGTAAGTTATTTTCTCCCAATAAACTCCACTTCATCTTCCTGGTCAACCATCCCGATTTCCACTTGCAAGAGACCTTGAAAGAACAATACTCAATTTCATATTAAAAAAAAGAAACCCTACACCCAGGATAGCTGAAACAATCCTGTACAGTAAAAGAACTTCTAGAGGAGTCACATACCCCCAATTTCAAACTCCAGTACAGATCTATAGAAATATTAACAGCATAATATAGGCATGAAAACAGATTGAGCAATGAAATGAATTAAAGACCCAGATGCAAATCCACAAACTTATGGACGTGTGTTACTTTGATAAACAAGCCAAAATTATACAGTGGAAAAAAGAAATCATCTTCAACAAATGGTGCGTGTCTAAAATCACAGTCTGCCCTCATCTATTAGTGTGGAAGTATAAGCATTATTGGCATGCATACGCTCTTAGGGAGTAGCACTGTTAAAGCACATGGCCTTGTTGAAGTAGGTGTGACCTTGTTGGAGAAACTGTGTCACCATGGGGATGTACTTTGAGGTCAGCTTTGCTCAAACTGTGCTCAGGGTGACACTCACTTTTTCCTTTTGCCTGGAGATCAAGATGTAGAAACATCAGCTCCTCCACCACCGTGTCAGGCTGTTTGCTTTCATGTTCTCTGCCATCATGAAAATGGACTGAACCTCTGAAGCCACGTGTTGCCCCTAGCTAAATGCTTTCTCTTGTTATAAGAGTTGCTGTGATCATGATTTCTCTTTCCAGAGTAAAAATCATAATTAAGACAATCAACCTGCACAAAAATCAAGTCCAAGTGGATAAAAGACCACAACAGAAAATAATCCCAGCACTCAGGGGTTAAGTGGCAGGTGAATTTCTGAGAGTTTGAGGCTAGCCTGGTCTATGAATTGATTTCCAGGGAAGCTGTTAAACAGAGAAACTCTATCTCAAAAAGGTAAAAACAACCCCAGAACAAAAAAATAAATAAATAAAAATATTTACTGATCCTGATAGAAGAGAAAGTAGGGAATACCCTTGATCTCATTGGCACAGGAGACAACTTCCTGAACAGAACACACGTGTCTCAGACTCTAAGATTGACAATTAATTTATGGGACCCGAAAAAACTGAAAATCTTCTGTAAGGTAAGTGACACTTTCACTAGGAAAAAACAGCAGCCTACAGAATTGGAAAGGATCTTCACCAAAGTAGCATCTGACAGAGGTCTGATCTCCAAAATATATAAAGAACTCAGGAAACCAGTCATCAAAAAAGAAAACCAACAAATATTCCAATTTTTAAAAGGCTACAGATCTAAACAGAATTTTATAACAAAAAATCTCAAATGGCCAAAAGCATTCAAATAAATATTAAACAACATTAGTCTTCTGGGAAGGCAAATAAAAATGACTCTGAGATTCCATCTTATACGTCCTAGAGTGCTTAAGATCAAAAACACAAGGGACAGTTTTGCGGGTGAAGACTGGGGCAAAGCGGAACGTGCCTCCATTGTTGGTGGGATTACAAGCTTGTACAGCCGTTTTGGTATCAATATGTTGGTTTCTGAGAAAAATTGATAGTTGACCTATCTCAAGACCCAGCTGTACCACTCCAGGGCAGGTGTGCAAAGGATGGGCAATCAAACCAAAAGGCACTTGCTCAACTGTGTTCCCAGCAGCTCTGTTTATAACAGCCAGAAGCTGGAAAGAATCTAGATGTCCCTCTCCCAATGAATAGTTGAAGAAATGTGGTACATTTATATAGTGGACTATTAACAGCTGTTAAAATAATAACATTATTAATTTTTCAGGCAGATGGACAGAACTAGAAAAAAAATCATCCTGAGTGAGGTAACCCAGGCCCAGAAAGGCAAACGTGGTATGCACTCACTTATAAGTGGATATTCGTTGTAAAGGAAAACCATGCTACAATCCAGGGACCCAGAGGAACTAAGTAACAAGGAGGGCTCAAGTAGGATCACGTGAATCTTCTTTGGAAGGGAAAATAGAATAGCCATCACACATGTGTAGGGAGAGATCTATGTACCCATAGCGCTGGCTATGCCCATTTGGGCGTGGTCACAAGCACATAGAACGTACAGGGGATAAAAGAGCTAGGGGGAGGAGACTCACTCTCTTTGGTGTTCCACTTGCATTCCGGTTGCATCCTTGAGAACATCGTGCTGACCTTTGGTCCTCGAGTTTCTTGGCTTCTCAAGTAAGTGATTTCTCCTTTAGTAAAATATCTTAGGACATCCCTATTTTGAGTAGCATAATATTTTAGCAATTCACATGGACAGGTAGGCTGGGCTGGTGTTGGAATCTGAAGGTATCAGGTTGGTGGATAATGGAGGGAGAAATTGGAAGAGACAGAGGTCAGAGAGGACCAGAGAGAAACAGTGTCTCATGAACATCACCAGACTTTTGCACTAATGAACATATATCATCTGTGGCTGCCCATATAAGACCTAAATAAGATCAGTCCTGCAAACATATCAGTGTAGAGGGACTGGGGCTCACATGCCCTAATTGCTAGCTGAGGAGCAGTGGATGGTAGATGGCTTCTGGTGAAGGAATTAGATTTCTTAAATAGCTTGTCTTCTTCTAAGTTTACTATGCTCCTGTGGATGGCTTAAATAAGAGTCAATGGACTCTTTTCTACTTTAAAGAGGAAACAAATTTAGGGCCAAGGAAGCAGAGGGTAGATCTGGAAGCAGTTAGTGGAGCAGTGTGGGGTAAAGATGATCAGAAACTTTGAGTGAAATTATCATACAATTAATAAAAATATTTTCTCTTTCATTTTTCTTTAGATACAATCATTTTACAAATCAACCCTGTTTCCCTATCCTTTCCCTCCTCGCATGCCCCACACAAGTCCCCAACCCATTCCCCACCCACCCCTATAGGATAGTGAGGCCTTCCATTGGGATCATCAAAGTCTGTCACATCATTTGGGGAGGGCCTAGGCCCTTTCTCATGAATCTGGGCTACAATAGTATCCCTCCATAGGGAATGGACTCCCAAAAATCATCTGTGCACTAGGGATAAACACTGGATCCCCTGTTAGAGGTCCCATAGACTGCCCAGGCCTCCTAACTGGCACCCACATTCAGAGGACTTGATTTGGTTCAATGCTGGTTCCCCAGGTTTACAACTAGGGTCATTGTGCTCTCACTAGGTCAGGACAACTGTTTCTGTGGGTTTCTCCAACATGGTCTTGGCTCAGTGTTTAGCTGTGGGTGCCTGCTTCTGCTTCGATCAACTACTGGATGAAGGCTCTAGGATGGCAACCGAGGTAGTCATTAATCTCATTACAGGGGAAGGGCATCAAAGGCAGCTTCTCCACTACTGCCTAGATTCTTAGTTGGGGTCATCTCTATGGATCCCTAAACTTTTCCCTAGTGCCAGACTTCGTTCTAAACCTATATTGGCTCCTTCTATCAAGGTATCTCCTTTCTTGTTCTCCTCTATTCCTCCCCTGTGGCAGTCTTCCTGATTCCTCTTATGTCGTTTATCTTTTTTTCAGTTTGTTTATATGGTGGATTACATTGATGGATTTTCATATGTTGAACCATTCCTTGCATCCCTGGGATGAGGCCTACTTGATTATGATGGATGAATTTTCTTATGTGTTCTTAGATTTAATTTGCCAGTATTTTGCTGAATATTATTGAATCAACCTTCATGAGGGATATTGGTCTATAGTTCCCTTTCTTAGTTGTGTCTTTGTGTGACTTGGGTATCAAGGTAATTGTAGCCTCATAGAAAGAATTTGGCAATGTCCCTTCTGTTTCTATTGTGTGGAACAGTTTGAGGAGTACTGGTATTAGCTCTTCTTTGAATTTCTTTTAGAGTTCTGCACTGAAACCATGTGGCCCTGAGCTTATATTTCATTAGGGGTTATAGGTCTATTTAAATAGCTTATATACTATTGATTTATTTTTGGCAAGTGATATCTATCCAGAAAATTGTCCATTTCCTTTAAATTTTTGAAATATGTGGAGTACAGGTTTTTAAAGTATGACCTGATGGTTCTCTCATTTTCCTCAGTGTCTGTTGTTATGTCCCTGTTTCCATTTCTGAGTTTGTTAATTATTATGCTGTCTCTCTCTTTCTGCCTTTTGGTTTGTTTGGATAAAGACTGTTCTAGTTGATTTTCACAAAAAACCAACTCTTTATTTCATTGATTCTTTGTATTGTTTTCCTAGTTTCTACTTTATCGATTTCAGTCCTCAATTTGATTATTTCCTGGCATATACTTGTTTGGGTGACTTTACTTCTTTTTGTTTTAGAGCTTTAAATTGTGCTATTAATTCTCTAGTGTGACTATTCTCCAGTTTCTTCATATGAGAACTTAGCACTACTTTCAAAGTGTCCCATAATTTTGGATATGTTGTATTTTCATTCTCGTTGAATTACAGGATGTCTTTAATTTCTTTTTTTTTCCTTGACTCAAGAATGGTGCAATAGTGCATTGTTCAATTTCCATGAGTTTGTATGGTTTCTGGAATGTGTGTTGTTGCTGAATTATAACTTTAAACCATGGTGACCCAATAGGATACAGGTGTTAATCCAATTTTTTGTATCTGTTGAGGTTTGCTCTGTTCCCGAGTATGTGGCCGATTTTAGATAAGGTTCCATGTGGCACTGAGAAAAAAGGTATATTCTTTTGTTTTTGGATAGAATGTTCATTGATGTCCGTTAATACCAATTGTATCATAACTTTTGTCAATTCCTTTGTTTCTTTGTTAAGTTTCTGTCTGGTGGTCCTGTCTCATGATGAGAATGGGGATTTGCAGTCTACCACTCCATGTGTGTGAGGTTTTATGTGTGATTTGAGCTTTAGTAACATTTCTTATATGTATTTGTGTACCTGCATTTTGGGGGCATAGATGTTCAGAACTGAGACTTCATCTTGATGGTCTTTTCCTTTTATTCCTCTCTTTTAATTAACTTTAGTTTGAAGTCTAATTTGCTAGATATTAGGATTGCTACACCAGTTTATTTCTTTGATTCAATTGATTGGAAAATCTTTTCCCAACCCTTTATTCTGAGGTAATATCTGTCTTTGATGTTGAGATGTGTTTCTTGATGCAGTAGAAGGATGGATTCTGTTTTCAGATCCATTCTGTTAGCCCGTGTCTTTTTATAGGTAAGTTAAGACCATTGACATTGAGGGATATTAATGACTATTGATTGTTAATTCTTGTTTATTTTGGATTTGGTGGTGGTGGTGGTATTGTGCGTGGATTTACCCCTTTTTACTCTTGGTGTTTGGTACAGTGGGATTATCTATTGCCTATGTTTTTGTGAGTATACTTATCTTCCTTGGGTTGGAGTTTTCCTTCCAGTATTTTCTGTACAGCTGGATTTATGGATATATATTGTTTAAATCTGGTTTTGTCATGCAATATCTTGTTTTCTCCAACTCTAGTGATTGCAAGCTTTGCTGGGCATAGTATTGTACTGGCATCTGTGTTCCCTTAGGATTGTAGTACATGTATCCAGGACCTTCTGTCTTTCAAAGTTTCCATTGAGAAGTCAGGTGTAATTCTGATAAATATGCCTTATATATTACTTGATCTTTTTCCTTTGTTGCCGTTAATATTTTATCTTTATTCAGTAAGTTTAGTGTCTTGATTATTATGTGGCAGGAGACTTTTTGTGGTTCAGTCTATTTGGTGTTCTATAAGCATATCATATGGTGTTCATAGGCATATCATTCTTTATGTTGGGGAAATTTTCTTCTGTGATTTATTGAATATGTTTTCTTTACCCTGGAGCTGTATTTCTTCACCTTTTTCTATACCTATTATTCTTAGGTTTGGTCCTTTTACGGTGTCCCATATTTCCTGAATATTTTATGTTAAGAGATTTATTCAACTTGAGATTCTCTTTGGTCGCTGACTTTATTTCCTCTAGTGAGTTTTTTAACACCTGAGATTCTCTCTTCCATCTCTTATATTCTATTGGTTATACTTGCATCTGTATTTCCTGATCGTTTACCCAGCTTTTCTATTTCCAGCATCCCTCATTCTGTGTGTTCTATATTGTTTCTATTTCAGCTTTCTACCCATGAACGGTTTGAATTGTTTCCTCCACTTGTTTTTTCTGGACTTTCTTGCATTCTTTAAGAGAATTGTTTATTTCTTGAATTCTTTAATTTTTCTTTTCCTCCATTTCCTGTATTTTTGTTTGTTTTTTCTTCCATTTTAAGGGATTTTCTTTTCCTCTTTGAGGGTCTTTAGCATCTTCATAAAGTTGATTTTAAGATCTTTCTCTTCTGCTTCATCTGCGCTGTGGTGTTAAGGTCTTGCTGGTGTAGTTTCCCTGGATTCTGGTGGTGCCATATTGGTCTTTCTGTTGTTGTGTTCTTATACTGTCATCTTCTCATCTTTTCTTCATGTGGGTACAGGAGCCTCTCCCTCTCTTGTCATCTCCCAGTGGCATAAGTAGGCCAAGAATTCAGTGTTGACAACTCTGGATGGTCGGACCTCTATTGGTGTTTTTCTCGCTCAAGCAGAGGGTGTAGGGGAGCTAAGACTCAAGTGGAGAGCAGAGGGCAGAGGACTTGTAGATGGGTAAGTCTGAGTTGTGGCCAGAATCTAGGTGGTCCTTTATGCTGGGGCAGGTCCACTACATTCATAGCAGACCCAGGAAGTTCCTTAATAAAAATATTTTAAAACAATCAATTAAGTATACAGAACATTGAAATAGGTACATGTTCAGATTCATTACAACTGTTGAGTGCAACCAACTTGCCTGTGGCTGTTTCTGTAGCAACAGATTTTGACAACTGATGGGGCCCAATTCCCATACTGTGATCTTATGCTCAGAGATGATGAAGTGTGGCCTTTTGGAGGTAATGGCATTTTGATGGTATCACACTTAGAAGCAGAGTAAATGCTTTGATGAAAAGTCACCTTGGGAAGGTTCAGTAGCTGGGAAGTAGCCCGCAGCAGATATGAAACCTGCCATGATGTTGAACTTAGGCATACAGTCTTCAGATCTGTGAGGAAACAATTTCTGTACATGAGAATCACTGGCCTAAGTCATCTTGTTTCAACAGCTCAAATAGTCCCAGAGACGAGGATCACGGGAGGCACGGGGTCAGCTCCAGGGAAGGAGCACTGATGGGAATCACCACTCGTGCAGCGCTCCAGTCTAAGAGCACCGACTCTCTGCCTTAATAGCTATCGGGCTAGGGGGGTGACTGTCAGTTTGCCTCAGTCCCTTTCAAGGACAAGTAATCCTCTCAATGCTATAGGCTGAATGCCAGCTGCAAACTTCCATGTTTATGAAGAATCTTATAGATTCATGTGTGTGTTTTAGATGTGATATTTGCTTCCATGTATCCATGACAAGGCTAGTTTTGGTAGTTTGCTCAGGAGGGCATTAGCACTTGGAGGTGAAAAATAAGTGAGACATTCATTTTCTCATCCTAATGGAAGACTGGTGTTATTGCAATAAGGGCCTGTTGGGGGGTGAATTGGCTCCATTCTGACATGTAGCAACATGGAGTCTATCACTGTCTTCTATTCTTTCCTTCCCATGTGAGAGACCAACAGCAAGTTATCTGAGATCAGATGCTGGCATCTTGATCTTGATCTTTCCACCTGCAGAACTGAGAAAGTACAATTTCTTCCTTCTCTCCTTCCTTCCTTCCTTCCTTCCTTGCTCCCTTCCTTCCTTCCTTCCTTCCTTCCTTTCTTCTTTCATACTCCCTTCCTTTCCCTTGCTCTTTTCTTTCTCTCTTTTTTTCTGTGTTTCTTTCCTTCCTTCCACACCATCTCGCTCCTCTCCTCTCTGTCTCTCTGTCCCTTTCTCTCTGTCTCTCTCTCTGTCTCTCCCTTTCTTTCTAACAGGTCAATTTCTTATTCCACAATACATATATCAAATTACAAATATATCTACAAAATCTGAAATCAAAACCAAACTGAATATTCTCCATTTAAAAAGTAACCAAGGGGCAGGAGTCAGAACACTCTCCAAGAATGGAGTCCTGTGAGGAGATTTCTGAGTGGTTGTGACAAAGCTCCAAGTAACCAAGGCAAGAGTCTTGTGACCTCAGTTTCTTCAAAAAGGCAGACTTCTTTTTGGATTAAGCTCTTGTGCTCCACCTAGGTGTGGCAGATAGGAGTGAGTTCACTGCAGAGTATTCATTAAAAATGCCCATTGTTACTTGTTTCTACACCTCTATGGAAAAACTGGCTTTTGCCACATGTGGCTTCTCTGTCTTGTATGGGTTAACTTTTGATTGAAACTTAATCATGTGAATCTTCTTAGCCCTTAGAGTATAAGTTGTCTGATGCACAGAATAACACTGACTAGTATATACAGTGCCATACATCTTAATAATTCCCAAATTGTTGCCTAAATCATGGAGCCCAAATCGTCAAGCACATAGCCTCTGGGGCCATTTTCATTGAAACCACAACAGTGACCAAGCACTTTCTGACTGGAATTCAGATCCAATTCACTAGAGGAAAAACATGCCGCTTCTGTATCTGGAGAAGAACAGTAACTGGCAAACTCACAGGTCCCCAGGGTGCCCTTAGCACAATTACTATATTAACTGGTCAGATCAAATTGCCTGCTGAATTCACATGTCTCCATGCAGATTGTGAGCTCTCAGCCCTCATCACAGCAGTTTCTTATCCCAGGGAGCTGTGTTAACATTGGAAACTGTCAAAGTGTCTGGAGTTCTCAAGCATATATGTGAGATTTATAGCACACTTCATGTAAGTCTCAAATATTATTCTAGAAGAGGATGTATAAGCATTTTAAGATCCAGGGGTAGCTTGCAGTGCCTGAGGACTGCCACAGAGCCTCCCATCCTGGAGAGAGCCATGCACCCCAGATCCCAGGTCTTCTCTTCCACCAACAGGACCAGGGAACCAGGTGGGAGACTATGCACCCCAGATTCTTGGTCTTCTTCTCCACCCATGGGACCAGGAACAGGACAAGGAAGAGGAGAACTGCCAGAGTATTGGACTTGCTTGTACCAACTAAAAGGGAACTTTGGTCCCCTAACCACCAGACCAGTAAGGGGCTCTTTCTGCACCCACTAGAAGAAGAGATGGGAAAGAGACAATACAAAAACACACTCAGTAACAGAAAAACAAATATGACACCACAAGATTCTAGAGACTCCACACCAGCAAGACTTCAGCATTCCGATGCAAATGAAGCAGAAGAGAATGACCACAAAAACAACTTCATGAAAATGACAGAGGCCCTAAAAGAGGATATAGGAAAATCCCTCAAAGAAATGGAAGAACAAACAAACCAAAAAAATGCAAGAAATGGAAGAGAAAGCAAATCAAAACATTCAAGAAATGGAAGAAAAAGCAATCCAAATAATGGGAGAAATGGAAGAAAAAGCACACCAAAAATGCAAGAAATGGAAGAAAAAACAAACCAAAAAATTTAAAAAATGCAACAAATGGGTGAAAAAACAAAGCAAAAATTGCAATAAACAATTCAAACAGTGCAAGGGTTGAAAACTGAAATAGAGACAAGAAAAAACACAATCTGAAGGAAGGCTGGAAATAGAAAAGTTGGGCAAACACGTACTACATAAACAAGCATATCCAACAGAATACAAGAGATGGAAGAGAGAATCGCAGGTGTTGAAGATACACTAGGAGAAACTGATTCATCACCCAAAGAAAATCTTAAGTCCAACAAATCCCTAACACAAAATTTCCAGGAAATATAAGACACCATGAAAAGACCACACCTAAGAATAATAGGTATAGAAGAGGGTGAAGAAAACCACCTCAAAGGGGCAGAAAACATATTCAATAAAATCATAGAAGAAAACTTTCCCAACCTAAAGAAAGACATGCCAATGAAAGTATAACAAGCTTATAGAACACAAATAGAGTGGACAACAAAAAAAGTCCCCTTGCCACATAATAATCAATACCCCAAATATACAGTATAAAGAAAGAATACTAAGAGCAGCTAAGGAAAAAGGTCAATTAACATGTAAAGGTAAACCTATCAGAATTACACCTGACTTCTCCATGGATACTCTGAAAGCCAGAAGGTCCTAGATAGATATTGTACCAACACTAAGAGACCATGGATGCCAGCCCAGACTACTATACCCAGAAAAGCTCTCAATCACTATAGATGGAGAAAACAACATATTCCATGACAAAACTAGATGTAAGCACTACGTATCCACTAACTCAGTCTTACAGGGTTCCTGCTTCATGGAAGAGTCTACAACACTTTCTGCAGGACACAGAAAAATGACTGACAGACTGCTAATGCAGATGGACAGTTTTGAAATTTCCTGCTTTGCTGAGAAATCTTCTGGATACATTGTGGCCTATGGGCTGAAGATGGATGCCCCAGCATTACAGAGGAACTTTGGGTGACTGTCCAGGCAGTAAGATGTCTCTGTCAATCCTAGTGTTTATATATTATCCTTCTATGGTCTTTGATGGAGTTGAAGACAGATAGTTATAATTATAGTTTTCCTTAGTTATGATAAAAGATAAGCTACATATAAGACTTTGGACTCACAAGGATGGGATGGATGATATTTTCTTTAAATCTTGCTAAATGTTAATAGACAAAATGTAACTGTGTTCTTACTTGATAACTGTTCTGTTATATATAATTTGACTATGCTAAAGTTAAGACCTTTCTTTTTGTTTAAACAGAAAAGAGGACATGTTGGGGAAGTCCTGTGCATTTGTCAATAAAGCACTGTCTGGCCAATAGGGAATCTAGATAGGAGGCACTAGGAGTCCAGAAGGACTCTGGGTAGGAGAAACACAAGGAGAGTCGAGATGTAACCGCCATGGGGTAGGAAGCCCGGAACTATTCTCTGGTAAGAGAAATACTTAGATTAACAATTATGGGGTAATTACTTAAGTCAGAGCTAGCCAGTAAGAAACAAGCAAGGCCAACAGCTTCATAATGAATATAGCCTCCTGTGTGCTTATTTGGGACTGATGCGTCTCTAGAACCAGGCTGGCGGGAAGGCTTCTCCACAAGGAAAAAAGCTTCCCTTTACAATCAATGGTCATTAATATTCCTCAGTATTAATTGCCTGAACTCACCCATAAAACGACACAGCTAACAGAATGGATTTGAAGACAGAACCCATCCTTCTGCTGCATACAAGAAACACACCTCACCCTCAAAGACAGACATTACCTCAGAGTTAAAATTCGGGAAAAGATTTTCCAATCAAATGAACCCAAGAAAGAAGCAGGGGTAACAATCCTAATATCTAACAAATTAGACTTTAATATCAAATCAATCAAAAGAGATGAAGGAGGTGATTACATACTCATCACATGAGAAATCCACCAAGATGAAGTTTCAATTCTGAACATCTGTGCCCCAAATACAAAGGCATTCACATTCGTAAAAGAAACATTACTAAAACTTAAATCACATTTAAAGCCCCACATACTTATAGTGGGAGATTTCAACACACCACTCTCACCACTAGACAGGAATACCAGATAGAAACTCAACAAAGAAGCAAAGGGTCTAATGACTCAACTTGGATTAACAGACATCTATAGAACATTTCATCCACTTAAAAATAGAATATGCCTTCTTCTCACCACCACATGTAACCTTCTCAAAAATTGACCACATACTTGGCAACATATCCAAACTCAGCAGCATCAAAAAATTGGAATAACTCCATGCATCTTATAGGACCACCATGCTTTAAAATTAGAATACCAAAACAACACAAATTGCAGAAACCCTACAAACTCATGGAAATTGAATAATGCAAGATTGCACCATTCCTGGGTCAAAGCAGAAATAAAAAAGAAATTAAAGACTTCCTAGAATTCAATTAGAATGAAGACAAAACATATCTAAAACTATGGGACACGTCGAAAGCAGTGCTATGAGGGAAGTTCATAGCACTAAGTGCCCACATGAAGAAACTGGACAATAGTTACACTAGAGAACTGACAGCACAGCTGAAAACTCTAGAACACAAAGAAGCAAACTCCCCCAGGAGGAGTAGACACCAGGAAATAATCAAACTGAGGGCTGAAATCAATAAAGTAGAAACTAGGAAAACAATACAAAGAATGAATGCAATGAAGAGTTGGTTCTTTGAGAAAATCAACAAGATAGACAAACCTTTGGCCAAACTTACTAAACAGCAGAGTATAAACATTCAAATTAAAAAATCAGAAATGAAAAAGGGTGATATAATAACGGACTCTGGAGAACTTCAGAGAATAATCAGGTCATACTTTGAAAACCTATACACCACAGAATTCAAAAATTTAAAGGAAATGGATAATTTTCTGGATAGATATCATTTGCCAAAATTAAATCAAGAACAGATAAACAAATTAAATAGACCTATAACCCCTATGGAAATAGAAGCAGTCATCAAAAGTCTCCCAACCAAAAAAGGCCCAGGTCCAGATTGCGTCAGTGCAGAATTCTACCAGAAATTCAAAGAGCAGCTTCTATCAATTTTCCTCAAAGTATACCATGCAATAGAAGCAGACAGGTCTTTGCCAAACTCTTTCTATGAGACTTTAATAACCTTGATCCTCAAGGCAGACAAAGACACAACTAAGAAAGAGAACTTCAGACCAATATCCCTCATGAACATTGCTGCAAAAATACTCAATAAAATCTGGCAAATTGGATCCAAGAACACATCAAAAGAATCATTCACCACGATCAAGTAGGTTTCATCCCAGGGATGCAGGGATGGTTCAACTTGCGAAAATCCATCAATATAATCCATCATATAAACTAAATGAGAAACAAAAATCACATGATTGTCTCACTATATGCAGAAAAAGGCTTTGACAAAATCCAACCCCCCTTCATGATAAAGGTCTTGGAGAGATCTGGGATAACAGGAACATACCTAAACATAATAAAAGCTATATACAGCAAACCAACAGCCAACATCAAACTAAATGGACAGAAACTCAATGCAATTCCGCTGAAATCAGAAACAAGTCAAGGCTGTCCGCTCTTTCCATACCTTTTCAATATTGTACTTGAAGTTCTGGCTAGAGCCATACGACAACAAAAGGAGATCAAGGGGATACAAATTGGAAAGGAAGAGGTCAAACTTTCACTATTTGCAGATGATATGATAGTTTACATAAGTGATCCAAAAAATTCCACCACAGAACTCCTACAGCTGATGAATTCTTTCAGCAAAGTGGCAGGATACAATATCAACTCAAGAAAATCAGTAGCCCTACTATATACAGACGAAAACAGGGATGAGAAAGAAATCAGAGAAACATCACCCTTTACAATTGCCACAAACAACATAAAATACCTTGGGGTAACGTTAACCAAACAAGTGAAAGAACTGTATCACAAGAACTTTGAGTCTTTAAAGAAAGAAATTAAAGAAGACACCTGAAAGTGGAAAGATCTCCCATGCTCTTGGATAGGTAGGATCAATGTAGTAAAAATGGCATTCCTGCCAAAAATAATCTACAGATTCAATGCAATCCCCATTAAAATTCCAGCACAATTCTTCACAGACCTTGAAAGAACAATTATCAATTTTGTATGGAAAAACAAAAGACCCAGGATAGCCATAAAAACCTTATTCAACAAAGCAGCATCTGGAGGCATCAACATCCCTGATTTCAAGCTATATTACAGAGCTGTAGTCATGAAAACAGCCTGGTATTGGCACAAAAGTAGACAGGTAGACCAATGGAATCGAGTTGAACACCCTGATATTAACCCAGACATGTAAGAACATCTGATCTTTGACAAAGAAGCTAATAATATACAATGGAAAAAAGAAAGCATCTAGAACAAATGGTCCTGGAATAACTGGATGTGGGCATGTAGAAGAATTCGGATAGATCCATGTCTATTGCCATGCACAAATTTAAGTCCAAATGCATCAAAGACCTCAACATAAATCCAGCCACACTGAATCTCTTAGAAGAGAAAGTGGGTGGTACCCTTGAACGAATTGGTACTGGAGACAGCTTCCTGAACATAACACCAGTAGCACAGACAGTGAGGTCAACAATTAATACATGGGACCTCCTGAAACTGAGAAGTTTCTGTAAGGCAAAGGACACAGTCAGTAAGACACAAAGGCAGTCCACAGAATGGGAAAAGATATTCACTAACCCCACATCTGACAAAGGGCTGATCTCCAAAATTTACAAAGAACTCAAGAAGCAAGTCTCTAAAACACCAAAGGTTCCAATTAAATAGTGGGCTACAGAACTACATAGAGAATTCTCAATAGAGGAGTCTAAAATGACTGAGAGGCACTTGAGAAAGTGCTCAACATCCTTAGCCATTAGGGAAATGCAAATCAAAACAACTCTGAGATACCATCTCACTCCTGTCAGAATGACTAAAATAAAAAACACCAACAACAATTTATGCTGCAGAGGTTGTGGTGAAAGGGGAACACTCCTCCACTGCTGGTGGGAGTGCCAACTCATACAGCCACTTTGGAAATCAGTATGAGATTCCTCAGAAAAATGGGAATAAGCCTACCAAAAGACCCAGCAATTCTGCTCTTAGGCATATATCCAAAAGATTCACCTTCATACAACAAGGACATCTGTTCCACTATGTTCACAACAGCATTATTTGTAATAGCCAGAACTTGGAAGCAACCTAGAGGCCCCTCAACCGAAGAGTGGATAGAGAAAATGTGGTACATTTACACAATGGAATACTATTAAGCAGCAAAAAACAATGGAATTCTGAAATTTGCAGGCAAATGGATGGCACTAGACAAAATCATCATGAGTGAGGTAACCCAGTCACAAAAAGAGAAATATGTACTCTCTCATATATATGGATTTTAGACATAGATCTGAGGAGTGCCAGCCTACAATTCCATGGCCAGAGGCTCTAGGAAACAGAACCTTCATACAATGGCTGATGGAAGCAGAGGCAGACTCCCACAGCTAAACACTATGCTGAAGTACTGGAATCCAGTGACAGAGAGGGAGGACTGATGAGCAAAGGGGCTAAGACTGGGCTGGTTTAACCCCCGGAAACAGCTGACCTGGCAAGGGTTAACACTTGAATCCCAGACTGATGGCTGGGAATCCAGCATGGGACTGATCAAGACCCCCTGAATGTGAGTGTCAGGGAGGAGGTCTAGGTAATCTATTAGGCCTTGGGTAGTAGATTAGTATTCATCCCTGGTATACAAATGGACTTTGGGTGCCCATCCAACAATGAGAGATGCACTCTCATCCTGGACTCTTGGGGGAGGGTCTAGGACCTACCCTGGATGAAATGACAGACTATGGACACTCCCCATGAAGGGTCTCACCCTCCCTGGGGAAATGAGAGGGTATTTGGGGGTTTGGTAGGAGGGCGTGGGAGGAGGGGTGAGAAAGGGAGAGGGACCAGGAATTGACATGTGAAGCAACCTTGCTTCCAATTTAAATTTAAAAATAAAAATTAAAAAAGTATATCCAGGGGTCAGGGAGGATTGGAATATAACTGTATCTTTTGGACATGAGATTACTGCTACACGTTGGAATCTGAGAACAAGTCAAACAATATTCTAGCATGGAAGGGAATGGGACTCACGTCCCCCACCCTTAACTGAGAAACTTTTAACAGTTGAGGCCTTCTACAGGAAGAAGAGTCAGTTTTCTTTAAGGTGCTGCTGCTGGATATATTGAGCCAATCTTAGTGATCTTAATGGATGGCCCCATGGCCATGAGAATATGGGCTTAGGTATGCACTTCTTTAAAAAAAGACACCAATTTTGATGGCTGAAAAAGATCACAGTGAGTTTTGGGAAAATGAAGGGGCATGTGGTCAAAATGCAAGGTATTCATGTATGAATTCTAAAGGAGGTAATTAACATGTAATATTAAACTTTATATGAAATCTTTTATCTTTTAAAGGTAAAGTGCGAGACACCTAGTCTCATTGAATTATGCTCTGTGGCCATTGCAAGTCACGATTGCTCCAATTCACCTTTGTTCATATTGTTCTATAATATTGGGGATACAGAGCCAGATAATGGACCTGACTCTCTTATGATTTTTTCTTTGTTAATCAGAAATATGAAGGGCTGCCTTGTGATTCCTCTAATTAATTATGAAATTTATTCATGTATTTTACATCCTGATCACAGTTTTGCCTCCCTCTTCTCCAATACCCTCCTCCTAACCTCATGTGCAAAATGCCCTCTCCACTCTTCCTTGTTTCTTTTTAGTTATTATTATTATGCTTATCTCCATATCCTTGGAATGGGCAAGAGTAGACCATGAAGTGAACTATCCCCAGAGGGTCTGCTATAGCACTGGACCTAGAGGAATCAAAGGAAAGGAAGATCTACATACAGACTATCTGCTGCCATAACAGGAATGGTCTATGCATTGGTGGGAGTTGCCTGCTGAGGTGAAGTCTGGGATTAAGCCAAAGTGCAGGGAAGGGAGTTATGAGGGAAAGATCTGTTGGAACCATACTAGATGAGAAAAGTCTTCACTGAAAAGTATAGCAGGTGTTGTGGGGCAGAGCTGGGGGTGACTCTGTCATATTGGGTCTAGAGGAACACAGGGGAGATGAAGATTGGTAGTTTGTCTACCTGATTCCCTGTCAGTAGTCCATTTTCCAGAATGCTTTTCACAGCTATTTCATAGATAAAGGAGTGCCTCATAAGCTATTGATATGAATTACTTTTTAAACAAAATTTTATTGAATATTCTTGGGATTTTATCTGCCTCTTGTTTTGGTAGGTTGGCAGAAGTTCTTGGTTTCTGTTTACTAGTTTGTATTCCATTTGTTCTTGATGCTCCTTAACACTGAAGATCAGTGAGGTCTGCTGTCAGGAATGAAGCATTGCAATTTTGAGTACATCCATCTATAGATTTGGCTCTAATTGTAGATTTAGGAATGGATCTAGGCATGGTGGTTCCTTAATATTTCATCATTTGAGAGGCAGAGACAAGAGGAGTGATTTGAGATCAAGGCAAAGATGGTCTATATAGGAAAACCTGGTCTCAAAACCAAACCACATATAAGATGGGCAAAATAATGTTCAAACAATTATAAATGTCAAATTGTAAAAAAAAATGATAATAAGTCTGCTGTGATTTGAGCACTCAATGTCCTAATTAGCCCATATTGTGCAATAATACAGGCATTCTTGGACCTAGCCAGTGTCTCATTTCATTTGTTTCCCTACAGTGAATTACATACATCTCAAAAGCTTTCTTTCTGACATGGACCAAATATGAAAATGGTTTGCTTAAAAGGTGAAAACGGTTTAATAAGTATATGGATTATACAAAAGCATGTAAGTGCTTTTAATGGTGGGAAAATGATTGGGTGTCGAATCTCAATCTAAATAGGAAATTTTATAAAATATATTAGATAATCCCTGACTGTCCAGAATCTGACACACGCACAAGTAATGTATAAATATGAAATATAAGACTGAGAAAGTTCTCTTTTCCAGTGAGAATCTTAGCAAGGTTGTACTGCTCTCTTCTGTGTTACTTTCCTTCCAGATGTAGGCATCATAGTAGGGATGGTTTTAATATGAGGGACTGGTCTGGGAAAATGTGTGTGGAATGGGAGTTTAGGAGAGGAAACAGCATTATATACTGGGATGTCAGCTGATTTCAATTCTCAAGGTATCTCTCCATGTCACTATGGATACTGCATGTCAAAAATGATGTAATGCCTGTGAATGTGACTCCTTCTGAGAAGGGAGATCTGCAAGTGCAGGCAGAAGTGCTAAACTAAATAGGCATGCGTGAAATGTGTGTCATTGCATAACTATTGTAACATTGCACATTGAACCCAGGCTAAGACTTCTAGTAAATAATTCTAAAAATTATAAAAAGAAAGAAAAAACATACCATACACACTTCTTTTGTCTCTTAGCATTTTTAATCTTCTACATCCTCTCAAATATATAGCCCTTTTTAATTTTTAAGTGATACTTACCTGTTGAAAATGCATAAACTTATGCAACAATGCACAGAGTCTTCTCAGTGATGTTTGCACGTTGTATGTTTTCATTTCTGACACCTAGGTATTAGATATAACAAGTAAAGAACAATACCATTCTTCCCCTGCCAGCAGTGCTTAATTGCCTGTAGTTCTTTGTCTAGTGGTGAATCACCTTAAGTTTTCCCTATTCACACTAGCATGTCAACTGGAATTGTCCCTGTTTATGTCTCATATAGGCAGCCATTGTATTGTGGCTTCTTGGGTGCAGCTTCCACACCATGTTTTGGAGACACCTGCTGTGTGACAATTGAGATACATATGAAGAATAGTGTTAGGAATAACAATGGGATAGCAAAATGTCAGTAATAGTTTCTGCTATGAGATGATGACTGCAGTAGCCATGGGTAATTGGTTAGGATATCTTTAAAAAGAACCATTTCTGTCTTGTTGAACAAGTCTTCATTTTAGTCCTATCATAAAGACTTACAATTGACTTATGTGAGTGCTAGTGTTGCACCCTTCCAGACTCCTTACCTTGTTGGTCATTTTGTGGTTTATAGCCAGCACAATTGAATACTTCCCTCTCTTGACAGTTTGTATAGGGTATGCTTGAACTATGAAAGCTAGTCCTCATGGAGGAAATCTTAGTGCCACATCCAGCCCTAATTCTTAGTAGTCCCATATTCCAAGTCATTGGCATTTTTCAGAAATAGGGCCTTCACTTAAATTCTAGAGAGTAGCCAGGGCAAACAACATTAAAATGTTTTGGATGTCCCTTGGATTTCCATGACCAGCAAATAAATAGAGTTTCTCATGCCAGATTATTTGTGTTTGTGGGTTTGTTTGGGCCTCTTTGGTTTCAGGATACAATTTTGCATCCTATGGGGACTTGGTTTGTTCTGAGATTTTAGAGACAGGATTTGATCCCTTAATTCTGCCATTTTGAGTGTGTATTTCGCTACTATAAGTCCATATTTTGACTATGCTATCCTCATATCATGCTTTGTCCTTGGGTTCTCTCATTTAGGTTTGATCTGGTCTCCTTTGATTTCAGATTTTAGAAAGGTATAATTTTGTGTTAGCTTTGAGCCCATGTATACAATACACTAATTTACATACATGGGCACTGTCTAAGGATCTCTGAAGGTATTTCTCATGATTTCTGTGTCCCCAAATAAACTCATCAATGAAGAATGAACAAGGAATGTGATGGAATCTTGGTTAAGATGATCCATTTATCCTTAGGAAAGAACTCCATTCATGGAAAGTCAGATTTGTTTCTACCTCACTGGTGTTTAATCACCCTTCCCTCTGATGCTACCCAACATGAATTGCATTCAAATTTTGCTAGATTCTTTACCGGACTGGAAGTAACTTAGTTCAGACCTCCTTAAAATGTCATGTGAAAAATTAAAGTGATAGCCAATTAAATATAAGAACTATGTCTTTTGATACTATCATTTAGACCCCATATCCAATAATGAGAAGGATTGTGCATGGAGAACAGAGTGAGTCAGACCAGGGGGAAGGAGGAGTCCTGTGACCATGGATGTCCAACTAGAAGGATGAGACATTCAATGAAAAGACCAGGAAAGCCACAGTAGGTTTTCCACAGGATCTGTAATGTCAAAGTGTCAATGAGAATAATGTACTTTGACCAAAGACCAGGGGAAAGGGACCTAGGGTTGTATATGTATCGACAGTGAACATGACAACAAATCTGCCACCTGAACTTCCCATGATCATCAGGGAAAAGTGTAGAGTTGTAACATATCAATCCCTAGTTCCTCTGATTGAAGGAACATAGCACATTTTACTGTTCCTGCATTATGAATCATTATTGACTGTGCTTAGGTTCCATGCATGGGATAACACTGGGCAGGCTTTCATTCTCCTGTGGAGTCTCGCTGGAAACATTTTCCAGAAAGCTGGTGCAAAGAACGTCTGTACTTTCTGTGCCTTGAAGCTGATCTAGAAATTGGGGCTGGAAGGAGTGGGTAGCAGCCCCTCTCATTTAGAAATTTTATCACAGTGATGTCATGACTGTGGGAGGGTTCCTGTCTCCTTGGACATTTTTTCTTTAGTTTTCCTTGGAAGACTCCAGCTTAAAACAAAGATACAAAGCATCGCATGCATTGTAGTGACCTTCAAGTTGAGGTCTGAGAATGCACATATGTGTCATACATTTGGAGGTAGAAGGTGATAAACAGATGTGTTAAATACCTACACTTGATGTTTGTGAGTAACCATCACAGCCCATTCTTTAAATCTTCAATCTAAAGATTGAAGAACTTTTGTTAGAAGAATAGGAAAAGGGCCAAAATAAGCATTTCAGGATAACCATGGTTGCAGATGAACATTAAATTTATTGAAAGCTATATACACAAAGTTAGGGCTTGAAATGCACAAAAAAGAATATTGTAACCCTGCAAGGCTTTAGAACTGATTTAGGTGTGGAAGACAAAAGCAGAGATTTATTGAAATCATGATATGATTGCAGCTCCTGGTGAGAGGTTAAGGAAGCCTTGGTGAGAGGTCAAGGGAAACTTAGTAACTATGCCTAGAAAGTCAGCATACCAATAAACATGCCTCCAGAGGAGAGTTTTCACATTACACGTTATATTAAAGTTGTGTCTGTATTGTGGGACATCACAGTTTTAATCCATTGGATTACTTGATGTTTCTAATCATGACAGGTTGAGGCCCAAAGTCAACAGAGAGTGGGAAGAGAAAGAGAACCTGGGATGTCAGACTAAGAGGGTTGGACCACATTCTTGAATTTTGTGAGACTGATGTCACATATCAGACCACTAACACAGGACTTTCTGGTGGTTACATTTTCATGTAAGGTTGTAGTGTTGGTGAAGTCACACATGAGATTATCTTGTCCTGGATCTCTTGTAGACAAATAGCAGCTGGACAATAATGGCCCTTGGGTGCGGCCCACACACCCATCATGGCACAGTCTGCCCAGATTGCTTTTGTGGTGTGTCCCAGACATTATGAAGGCATGGTTTGTAGTTCTGGGTCCTACCAGTTGAGCTTGTATCGTGGGTTGGATTAGGACAGTGTGACACTCACAACCCTCAAAAATAAATTTGATTCAGGTTTCTAGGTTGTAAGATAACCCCAGCTGACACTGATATCAAATTGGCTGCCAGGATCCATTATGGCTCTTTATGCCCTTTCCTCTTATGTCAATCTCCAGAACACTACTCCATGGTGTGACAATATGTGGAACCTTTCAGGAGTTGTGTGTGGTTAAGGTCACACTTGAGATCACAGTGCTGTCTTACATGTGTTGTGGTCGTGATACAACTTGGGCACAGGGGATTCCTGGATGCGGCCCACACACCCTCAATCCCAAAGTGTGCCTGAATTATCTGATATTCCATTGTGACCGAGATTACATGGAGGCTGGGTGGTTGTCATGACTCCCTGCTTTGAGCATGTTGCCTGAACTGTCTGAAAGTTGTGGAAGTTGCAAGTCTTGGGAGGAGCATGTAGAAATTCAATGAATATACAGCCAGTGATTCTGTTAGTGCAATGAGTCCAATGATATTAGAGGGTTTCCTGTGAGCCAGCTCAAGCTTCACATCAACTTTTCCTGCATTACTCGAAGTCCTGATATCATGTGGTCAGACTTGATATGAGGGAGTGGTCCACACTTCCCTAAGTACAAGGTCTGTCTAAATTAGTTTATGAACATTTGTGGTTCAGGCACCATCAGTGATGTGGCTTGATCCTATCTTCCCTGAGTTGTTAATGGAGCGTGGATTAAAAGAATAGATGGTGTGGCCCAAAGATATGTGTAATTTGACCTCTGGTTCTTGAACAAGCAGCCAGCGGCTTACATTGATATCCTACAAAATAAACTAACATGAAGGTAATGATTTGTGTCAGAGTAGGTCAGGGTTATTGGGTATGTCCATTTCCTTTGGGCATTGAGGTGATATTTAGTCCCATGAAGGCCCAAATCCTTTGTGTTGGCCTAGCATCCTGGGTTGGATAGAGAGGGTGCGGCCCACACACCCTTGAAGATGACAAAGTTTCCAGGCTCCTCTGGGTTCAAGAGGCTTCTGGGTTTTCTTGAGGTCCATTAGTGTCCTGGAACCTGCACTAATATTCAGGTTCATCATCAAGATCTGAATATTGGAAGATGTAGTGTTCAGATGTCAGATACTCAGAGAAAAACAAACTATAGGTCAAGACAAGATTCTTGGTTAAAAGGCTGTGGCCTGAGGTACAGTCAAGAAATATATTTTCTAAAAGGATCAACCTAATTCAAGATACGTTCTGTGTCAGACAGTTACAGGGTGCAGAACAACACCTTTTGGTATTGCATGTCCACACTGCATGGTCATTTTGGTGACTGCTTGTCATGGTATGGTGAAGGTATCGTCCTTGTTCATGTGTTGAGCATACTGCCTGGATTGAATGCAGTAATATGTGAGCACCATGTATTAGATGCTCAGGGTGTCTGTTTGTATCAGTCGTCAGTACAGGAAGTATTGTGGATGAATTCAAAATTATTGATCCTGAAGCTCCCATATGTCCACATTGATGCAGGAATTGTTATATCAACTGAAAATTATTCCTTGAATCAGAAAGCCTAATGGTATATTCTCATCTTGTTTCACATTAGATTTGGTGTGGGCAAAGTGCTCTTTGTTTGAGCACGGGTCTCTCTGGTAATGGATTAATCCAGAATTATTTCACTTTAGTAATTGTCTAGGAAATTTTGTAGATTTTTGTTGGGCACACTCCTGTTCTTGGTTTGCTCTAGGCCTCTCTCATTTCAGGAATTGACCGAGGTCCACATGGATGTGCTTTGGGTCCGTGCTTTTTTCAGGTTACATATTAGTCCAGGCCCTCACTTCTCTTGCATTAGGCCCAGGACTCTCAAGGCAAGGGTTTGGCCCAGGCAAAAACCCATTTATTTCACTCAGACCTTTTCATTTGGGGGATTGTTCCAGGCCCATATATCACCTCTTTCTGGGCCCAGGCCTCTTTACATTCAGGGACTGGCCCAGGCCCTCATTTCCTATTATTTTGGGCCTGGGTTTCTTCAGGGTATGGTAGTAGCCCACACCCATACTCTTACATTTCTTGAGCCTAGGACTGTGGACAGAGAGTGTTTGACCAAGGAAAAGACCTTTTTGTTTTACCTTGGATTCTTTCATTTTTGGGACTGTCCCAGGCCCACATATCACCTCTTTTTGGGCCCAGGACTTTTTAGCTTCAAGGACTGGTCCAGGCCCACATCTCCTATTACTTTGGGCCTGGGCTTCTTCTTAAGGGATTAGCCCAGGCGTATACCTACTTGTGTTTTGGACCTGGGCATCTCAAGGGAGGGGGTTTGGCCCAGGCATATTCCTTTTGTAGTATAACCTGGGCCTCTTTCATGTGTGAGATTATCCCAGACTCATATCAATTTTGTGTGTGTGTGTGTGTATGTACAAGTTTTTTAAGTTTCAGAAATTGTCCCAAGCCCACCTCTATTCTTGCTTTGGGCCTGGATCATCAGAGTAAGGTATTAGCCCAGGCCTACATCTCTTGGTTTAGGCCCGGGATTCTTTAGGGTTAGGGTTAGCCCATGCATACTCCTATAGGGTTTGCCAGTGCCTTTTTTATTTGCAGGATTATGTCAGACACAGATACCATCCCTATTGGGCCATGGACAACATTTCCTCTTGTTTTCTGCCTGAGCTTCTTCTGGGATATATGCTAGTCCAGGTCTGATTATTATTGGTTTGGCCCGGGCTTCCTCAGGGCTATGGAACAGCTAGGCACACACCTTTCATGGATTAACCTGGGCATTCTTCATTGGCAGCATTTTCCCAGGCATGTATATCATTTCTTTTTGGGACCAGGAATCTTAAAGATCAGAGACTGGCCCAGGCACACATTTCTTCTTGAGTTGGGCCTGGAATTTTTCATGGCCTGGTTTTGATCCAGGCACACATCTCTTCTTCTCTTGGCCTGGACCTCTTTCATATCAGGACTTTGCCGAGTCCCAGGCCTTTTAGGGCCCAGGCTTCTTAAAGGTTATCATTTGGTTCATGCATACACCTCTTCTTTGATTGACCTGGGCCTCTAATTTAAGCCATTTGCCCATGTCAATATGAAATCTCTTTTTAGGTTGGGATTATTCAGAGTCAGGGATTTGCCCAGGGCCCCATCTATCCTTGACTTGGGCCTGGGCTTCTTTAGGCTTATCTTTTGCCATGCACACTACTTTTTTTGGTGCAGGGCTCTTCCACATCAGGATTTACCACTGGTACACGTCTCTTGACTGTTGGTCTTTGGCTGTACAATGGCCAGTTGTAGGCCATGGAACACTTTAGTTTTTAGGTTCATGCATCTTTACCTTTGTGCTGAACCTGGAGTACTTCCACCTAAACCTGTAGCACAGGCTTCTGCAGTGTCCATGATTGGCTTTGGCCTCTTTCAGTAGGCTTTTCTGTGTGCACTCTTTAGCTTGAGTGTATCGTGCAATGGATGATTCTGTACCTGTTTTTCTTCAGACTTGAGGAAGGCAGTCATTGTGTTTCCAATGCTATATTGTCATTAGCCTTTGTCTATGGTCAGCTTTTCTGTAAATAAAAATTGACAGGTTTGTATTACAGAGGAGAATATTTGTGTACTTATCTGACAAGTCAAATGTATTTGTAACATCATTAACCTTTCTCTTAGGACACAGACACAAATGACACACAGTTCAGATGAAATAAACTACACATTATATGAATAGACTGTGGCTTTGGATGTGCTCGTGTTGCAAGATCACTGCTTCTCAATGGAGAGAATCAAGAGATTCTCAATGAGACAGCATGCTGTCTTTCATCAGTTCTGTGGTCAGATTCCATGATGGAATATCACAGTAATTTAAAGCCACAGAGCTTATTCCCCCATGTGTCTAGAGCAGTGGTTCTCAACCTGTGCTTCCTGAAACCCTTTTGTAAACCTCTGTCTCCACAAATTTATACTACAATCCATGTCAGTAGGAAATTATACTTATGAGGTAGCAGTTGAAAAAATTTTTTTTCATTTTTTATTTTAATTTCAAATAGCTTGTTTTACATGTCAACCCCAGTTCCCTCTCCCTCCCCTCCTCCCGCACTCCCCTTCCCCCCACCCTCCCACCCCACTGCCAAATCCTTCCACATAGGGGATATTCAGAGTCTGTCATTTCACTCTGGGTAGGGTCCAGGCACTCCCCTAAGAGTCCAGGCTGAGAGAGCATCCCTCTTTGCGCTACAGGCACAAGAAGACTGTTTGTATACCAGGGATAGACACTGATCCACAGCTCAGGGCCCCATAGGTTGCCCAGGCCTTCTTGCTGACACTCACATTTGGGGGGTCCAGATCAGTCCCATGCTGGCCTCCCCACTGTCGGTCTGGGGTCCAAGAGCTCTCCCCTGTTCAGATCAGCTGTCTCTGCTGGTTTTGCCAGCCCATTCTTTGCCAATTTGCTCATCACTCCTCTCTCTCTGTCACTGGGTTCCTTGGGTTCAGTTCAGTGATTAATTGTGTGTTTGCCTCTGCTTCCATCAGTCACAGGATGAAGGCTCCCGGATGGTTATAGACATCAAGTTCACTATCAGGAATGGGCATTCGAGGTGGTCTCTCCACTATTGCTTAGCTTGCCAATTGGTGTTATCCCTTTAGATCACTCGAGGTCGCTCTGGTGCCTGATCTGTATTCGATCCTATGATTCCCTCTTCTCCCTATTCTACCCCCACCCCTCAACTTCCTGTTCCCCCATGACCAACTCTCTTCCTCTTCACCCCCTCTCTTCTTCCCAGGTCCCACTCCCCCCCACCCCTCGCCATGTTCCCCATCCATTCAGAGGATCTTGTCTCAATCCTCTTCTCTTGGGTACTATGCATATATGCATATCTTCTAGGTTCTTTCCTGTTTCCCAGATTCTCCATCAGTGGAAGTGCAGACTGGCACTATCCTGATCCATGTCTAAAATCCATATATGAGTGAGTACATACCATGTTTGTCTTTTTGCGACTGGGTTACCTCACTCAGGATGGTTTCTTATGGTTGTGTTTCACCAGAGCATGAGGAATTGTATTAAATATTCACATCACTGGGAAGGTTGAGAACTGTGATTCAGAAGATGCCTTGCTAAGACTTTGGATTATCACAAGCCTCCTTCTCTGTTGTGGAGATGGTGTTCTCTCTCCGTATGTCATGTATAGCAGGATGCCCCTCTCTTCCTTTCTAATGCAACTCTTCTCACCATCACTTCTGTTTTGTAAGTCAATAACCAGTGACACGGAATTGTGCCTTAGTCACCCTTTTACTAGAAAGCTCTCTTCCCATATATACACTGGTGTGAGGTCACCACTTCACTCAGAGAATATTCTCCAGTCACTTGCCTGACTTCTCACATTCTCCTTGGTTAAATCCTGGCCCACTATAATAGACTCTGCTTCCATCAGAAGTATGTCACACCCATAACCATGACAGTGACCCTCATGTGAGCTCACAGAGATCAGTCCTCACACTATGTATGTATGCCGAAAGGCTATCCAGGGACATGGGAATCTTTTGGACTACTTAAGTTAAGTAACTGAAGCCTTTCCTTAAAGTCATTTCCCAGATCAAGATGACACCTAGTCTTCCTTCTTCAGGGATCACCACCCCTGAAAAGAACAAGTCCAGTGTGGGTCATGCTCATCCTCCATGCACAAAGTTGAAATATCCCTGTATCATTTCTGTTGATATTTTTAATCAGAAAGTTTCTGAAATTGCAAGGATCCTGGAAACAAAGGTGATTGTGGTATTTGTCCTCTAACATGTCCCTTCACCAACATTAATCAGAGCTTGAAAATGGGATTGTCCAGAAATCAGAATGTCATGAAGTTCCCATACCTGGCCCTTCCATGATACTCAGAAATCCGTCACTGGAGTCCAGCATAACAGCAGAGTTCAATCCTGTCACAGTGTGGAAACTGGAGTCCTGAGTCAGGTGCTGGCTCTGCCTCAGCTGCTGTCACCTGTTCTGACAAACACATGTAGAAGCTACTAGATGAAAAGAGCTGACATGCCTTGACACTATGGGCTGTCGTAGAGGACAGTTGTCCCTGACCTGGGGCACAACAAAAGAGCTTTATCCTGTGCCAGTCTGGGTCCTGAACTGTCTTCAGATGGTACCAGTCTATACAGGTTAGTGTCTTCCTGGGATATCATCACCTGGTGTCAAGTGCATCGAATATCCTTATGTCCTTTTCTGACTCATGCACTGGACACATGTGCTGATACTGTTCCTGCTGCTGTAACCCAGGTCCTGTTAAGGATCACTGCATTGTGACTCATACACCTATCAGCCTCACCTCACAGAATATGACATGGAGCTCTGTTCATGTATGTTGTTAGTGGAATATGTGTGACATTATAATCATCTATGTAAACTTTTACATATGGCTGTCAACCCAGAGACAGGAGCATACACACCTGAAACACACCCAAGTGAAAATATGTATATAAATACAGAATTAGAGGGGAGGGTACTACTATAGGGTTTCCTGTGATAGTGATGTTGATGTTTGTTCCTGTATTATGTCAGTTATCTGAGTACAAATAAAAGGACTGCTAAAACCATGTAAGCTCAGTAATCAGTATCTCATAGGCTTTGTCTATTATCCCTGGATAAGCTGTGGATGGTACTCAAATGTGGGCATGCATCAGGACGCTTCATCCTTACCTAGCCTGGAGACTGGAGGCTTGAGTGTTGTTCCAGATACATCTGTGTGGCTTTATTCCCAGGCCACTCTCCTTGATGAATTTAATTGTTGCTTTCCCTGAATGCTTAATTGTTCCGTTCGACTGCTGTGGATTCCTTACCTCGGCTCTCTCTAGTTCTTAGGATGAGCCGTCCTAAGTGGGGGACATTTCATGCTCCCCACTAACTTTCAGTCTCCACATATGAGGTTCCAATGAGGTAGTGCCTCACTCTGAGGGTGTCACTCATGGGATGAATTTCTAGTAGTTGCATCCCAGGAAACAACCCAGACTTACCCAATCATGTGCTTGCTCTGATTGAAGCCTTCCTTCTGGAGTCTGATTTGTCCCCAGGTTAGACCACTGGTGTTACTAGGTCAGACTCCAGTGGCCATGCGTCAGTCACACTGTGATTTGGCATGCAGGTAGCCTCCTATGTAGCTAACTCACTGTGGGGTGTTATTTGAGATTGCTGAAGTCAGAGAGCCTGATGGAAGGACAGTTTTATCTTGAGCATGGCCATTAGCAGTCATCACCATGGTCTCAGAAGATTTTTGGTGGCTGTCCACTATGTGACCCAGGGTATATGTGAAAATATTTGTTCACAGACACACTTGTATGTTAATTATTGTGAGAAATTGCCCTCTTTACACAAAGTATGCTCCCCTGTTGTGGCTGAAAGGACAAAATCTGTCCAATCATGATTAAAATCTTGGAAGTAGAATTTACAGAGGAATTAAATTTAAAGTTATCTGCACTGACAACAAATGGTACACTGATGTGTTAATTCTATGTTGAAACTCACAGTACTGTGTGGTTCAATTTAAATTCCACCATCAGTTTGTTTCTCTGTGAGTTGAATGTTTGTACTGCTTTTTAGCCGACCTAACTGCTTCTAGGACCTGTAGATCCAAGCCTGTGCAGTGGAAAGTGCACTGAACCTGGTGGAGATTCAGATCTTCTACCGCCATTTCCCATGTCATAAGGAACACAACTTATGTTTTTAGAAAATTCATTTTCCGTAAGATCCTTGTTCCCCTCATGCCTGTATCAAAACTGACCTGTAGAGCAGCTTCGTCATCAGAACAGTGATTAGTGACATCTCTGCAAAGTGCAATATCAGTCACAAGTTACTGCTATGAGTGAGTAGTTGCAGAAACTGCATCTATTTTTTTTTGTAACCGCAGGTTATTATGACAGAGCTGTTTCCCAATAATGGCTATTCCATGTCCTTCCTCTTTCTCCAGCAGATCGACACTTGGTGCATCCAATTTCTTTGTTATTTTGAATTTCCCTGCTTTGACCATGTGAGCCAGTCTCTGGCATGCTGACTTTTTAGACCTTTATCCAGTAGTGTGATTTCTGGATCTCATGCAAAGCATGGCTTTGTATCATTAGAAGCATCCATGTTGTTTTCCATAATAACAGGGTATTTGTTAGCAAAGTTTTTGTTATTATTTATCAGTGACTGTTAATTAAAAAACAAAAAATAGGTATTAACCCCCCTCCTGGACTCCATATAAAGCCCATAACTCTTACACAGTACTACTGCTCTACCCGAGACTGTGCTGCTACTAGAATTCTAGGTAAGTCACTGCCAACTGCCTGCTAGATATCATTAAAGCCTTTCCAGCTTTTCCCAACTCCTTCCCCTGGGCTCTATATCCCAATTCACAATTCCAGCAGAATACCCATGTTTTACTAGAGGTCACACTTATACCAAGAACCCCAGAGACAAAGCCAGTACCTGAAACCCCACATAATAAACAGGCTGTCAGAACCACAACAGAGACACATTACTGGTCCTAAAGACTCTCTGGTTACTAGAGTCACATGTAATTTAGGACAAAAGACCAGAGTGGAAACAAAAACCTACAGAAAAAATAAATAAATTCATCCAACAAAGATAAACTCAGGAATTGACATCTAACCCTATAGTAATTCAAACCCAGATGAGCTAGTTGGTAGCATGAGAGCACAGTCAACAGTAGTCAAGGCAATATTATAGCACTAGAGCCGAGCTTCCTTCTAGGTCAAGCCCTAGATATTGCAACACAGTAGAAACACAAGAAAAGGACCTTATATCCAGTTTCATGAAGATGCTGAGGCCCTGAAAGGGTATATTAATAAATCCCTTAAAGAAATCCAGAAAAAACAATAAACAGTTGAGGGAATTAATAAAACAGTTCACGACCTGAAACCGGAAATAGATGCAATAAAGAAAACTCAAACAGAGGGAATCCTTGAGATGGAAAAACATAGATAAGCAAACAGGAATTATAGATTCAGTCATCACCAACAGAATACAAGAGACGGGAGAGAGAATCTCAGCTGTAGAATATATGATATAAGAAATTGATATAACAGACAAATAAAATCTCAAATCTATAAAGTTCCTGGTACAGAAAATCTACAAAATCTCAGGCACTATGAAAAGACAAAACCTAAGAATAAAGGGAATAGAAAAAGGAAAAGATTCCTAGTTCAGAGGCCCAGAGAATATTTTCAACAAAATCATAGAAGAATATTTCCTTCCCTAAAGGAGAGTTCTGTAGAGGTACAAGAAGTTTATAGAACACCAAATAAACTGGAGCAGAAAGGGAAGCCTCCCCTACACATGATAATCAAACACTAAATGTTCAGAATAAGGAACGAGGATTTAACAGGAAAAGGGGAAAAG
Source organism: Mesocricetus auratus (assembly GCF_017639785.1). Taxonomy (NCBI): domain Eukaryota; kingdom Metazoa; phylum Chordata; class Mammalia; order Rodentia; family Cricetidae; genus Mesocricetus; species Mesocricetus auratus. The sequence goes on from NW_024429266.1 coordinate 108,306,973, forward strand.
ATGCAATTACATATAAAGACAGACCTATTAGAATTACATCTAACTTCTCAATAGAGACTCTAAAAGCCTGAAGGGCCCATAGAGATGTCTTCCAAACTCTAAGAGACCACAGATGCTAGCTCAGAATAGTATACCCAGCAAAATATTCAGTTGCCATAGATGGAGAAACTAAGATACTTCATGACAAAGTCAAATTTAAACAATATCTACAAATCCAGTTCTCCAGAAAGTAGTAGAAGTAATACGCCTACCCAGGAGGTCAAATACACCCAAGAAAGGAAAGGAAATTAGCAGTTTTGCACTAGGATAACCAAGGGTAGTGAAATGCACATACAAACACACTCTATCATCACAAACAGCAACAATAAAAAATAGGAATAAATAACAATTAGTTGCTTATATATCTCAATATCAATGGAGTCAATTCCCCATTAAAAAGGAACAGATTTGCACAATGACTGTGAAATCAGGATTCATCCTCTTCATCCATACAAGAAACACACCTTAATATCAAATGTAAACACTGTATCAGAGTAAAGGTTTAGAAAATTTATTCCTAGAAAATGGACACAAGAAGCAAGTTGGTGTAGGCATTCTAAAATATAACAACGTAGATTTTTCAAACAAAATTAATCAAAAGAGATCATGAACATTTCATATTGGTCAAAGGAAAAATCTCCCCAAATGACATCTCAATTATGAGCATCTATGCCCCAACTGCAAGGGCAACAACATTAGTAAAAGAAATATTTCTAAAGCTTAAATCACACATCAAGCCCTACATATCAATAGTTTGAGACTTCAACACCTTACTTTCACCAATGGACAGGTTTTCCAGAGAGAAACTAAAAAGAGAAATAATGGGACTAACAGAAATTATGACCCCAATGGACGAAGAACATATCTACAGAGCATTTCACCCTAACACAAAAGAATATACCTTCTTCTCAGAGTCTCATAAAATCTTCTCTAATCCTGACCCCTACTTGGTCACAAAGCAAGCCTAAGCAAATACAAAAAAAATTGGAAGAACCCCCTCTATTTTATCAGACCATAACCGATTAAAGTTGGATTTCAACAACAACAGAAGCAACAAAAGCATACAAACTCATGGAAACTGAACAATTGTCTCCTGAATGATCATTGGGCCATGGCAGAAAAAGGAAATAAAGACTTCCTAGAATTCAATGCAAGTAGATGCACAACAGCCCCAAAGTTATAGGAGCAATGAAAGTAGTGCTAAGAAGAGAGTTCATAGAACACTTCAAAAATAAAAGAGACCTCCTGCTTTCTTCTCAACAACAACCCTGAAGAAAAAGCAGTGAACACACCCAAGAGGAACAGACAGCTGGAATTAATCAAAGTGAGTGCTGAAATCATTAAAATAAAAACAAAGGGAATAATACAAAATCAGTGAAACAAAGAGTTGGTTCTTTGAGAAAATCTGCTGGATAATCAAGAAAATCAACAGATCTTGAAAGAATAATACTCAATATCATATGGAAAAACAAACACACCAGGATATCTAAAACAATCCTGCACTGTAAAAAAAAAAACTAGAGGTGTCACCCCTCCTCAATTTCAAACTCTAGAACAGAACTATAACAACAAAGATAGCATGGTATTGGCATAAAACAGGCTGATCAATGGAATCTATTTAAAGACCCAGATTTAAACCCACAAACTTATAGATACCTGAGTTTTGAGAAAGAAGCCAAAATCATACAGTGGAAAAAGAAAACATCTTCAACAAATGGTGCTGGTCTAACTGGATTTCAACCTGTATAATAACACAATTTGCCCCCTATCTATTAGTGTGGAAATATTAACATAATTGGCATGCATAAGCTCATAGGGAGTGGCACTATTAGAAAGTATGGCCTTGTTGGAGAAAGTGTGTCACAGTGGGGATGTACTTTGGGGTTTCGTTTGCTATGTGTGACACTAAGTTCACTTACTTTTGCCTGAAGATCAAGATGTTTTAATCTCGGCTCCTCCCGTGCATGTCTGCCTGTATGCATTCATGCTTCCTGCCATGATGATAATGGACTGAACCTCTGAAACCATATGTCATCCCCAATTAAAAGATTTTTCTTTTAAGAGTTGCCATAATGTTGATTTCTCTTTCCATAAGTAGAAACCATAACTAAGACAATCACCCTATACAAACTCAATTCCAAGTGGATCAAAGAAGTCAATATAGAATAATCCCAGCACTCAAGGGGGCAGAGGCAGGTGGAGTTTGTGAAACCAAGGCAAGCCTGGTACAAAGTGAGTTCTGGTGCAACCAGGGCTGTTAGACAGAGAAACCCTGTCTCAAAAATAAGAAAAATCCAACCCCAAAACAAACAAGCAACAGATTCACTGAAACTCAGAAAAGAGAAAGTGGGGAATACTTTTAACTCATTGACTTAGCAAACAACATCTTGAACAAAACAAAATTGGTTCAGACATGAAAATTGACAACTAATTTATGGGACCTCATGAAACTTTGAAAAATCTTCTGTAAGACAAATGACACTGTCCCTAGGAAAAAACCAACAGCCTACAGAATTGGAAAAGAACTTCACCAACTCCACATCTGACACAGGTCTGATCTCCAAAATATATAAAGAACTCAAGAAACCAGACATCAAAAAAGAAAACCAACACATAATCCAATTAAAAAATAGGATACAGACCTAAGCAGAGAGTTTTCAACAGAGGAAACTCAAATGGCTGAAAGCACTTAAATAAATATTAGGCAATCGTAGACTTCTTGGAAAGGCAAATTAAAATGACTTTGAGGTATACCTCTTAGAATGCATAAGATAAAAAACACAAGTTACAGCTTTGCTGATGAAGAAATAGGGTGAAGGGAAGCACTCCTCCATTGCTGGTGGGAGTGCAAACTTGTACAGCCATTTTGGTAATCACTATGTTGGTTTCTGAAATAAATAGATAATTGACCTACCTCAAGACCCAGCTATACCACCCCAGGGCATATATGCCAAGGATGGGCAATCATACCTCAATGATACTTGCTCAACTATGATCACAGCAACTCTATTCGTAATAGCCAGAACCCAGAAACAACCTAGATGAACCACACCAAATGAGTGGTTGAAGAAAATGTGGTACATTTATATAATGGAGCATTATCAGCTGTTAAAAATAACATTATTAATTTTTCAGGCAAGTGGACAGAAAAAACTCATCATGAGTGATGTAACCCAGATCCAGAAAGATAAATGTGGTATGTACTCACTTATAAGTGGATATTACTTGTAAAGGATAACCAAGCTATAATCTGGGCACCCAGAGAAAGTAAGTAACAAGGAGGGTTTAATTAGGAACTCATGAATCTTCTTTGCAAGGGAAAACAGAATGTAAGTCACAACTGGACAGGTACGGTAGTCGGGGGTTGGAATCGAGAGGTATCAGGTTGGTGGAGAATGGAGGGCGAGGTCGTAGGAGCCAGAAGTCAGAGAGGACCGGAGAAAAGCAGTGTTTCCTGGACATCACCAGACTGCTGCACTGTGACTGCTCATATAGACCTGTATAAGATCAGTCCTGCAAACATAACAGCATAGAGGGGCAAGGGGCTCAATCGTCCAAATTGCTAGCTGAGGAGCAGTGGATGGTAGATGGCTTCTGCTGAAGGAGTCAGTTCTTAAACGTCTCCTGGGAAGTTTTCTATGCTCCAGTGGATGCCCCACGCAGGAGTGTATGGGCAGCTGAAATCGGAGTCAATGGGCTTTTTTCCTTTTTTTAAGGGGAAACAAATTTCGGGGGTAGGAAGTTGAGAGTATATCTCACGGAGTTAGTAGAAGCAGTGTGGGGTAAACATGATCAGAAACTTTGAGTGAAATTATCAAAGAATTAATAAAAATATTTTTAAACAATCAATTAAGTAACCAGAACATTGAAATGGCTACATGCTCAGATTCATTACAATTGTTGAGTGCAACCAGCTTGCCTGTGGCAGTTTCTGCATCTACAGACTTTACATTAGAACTGGAGCTTAATACAGCAGAGGTAGACAGAAACCACTAGGATATGTTCTGCTAAACAGCTGGCTGGACCATAGCTAGTCCTGCAGAGGGTCCAGTGTCCAGGAAGCCTGACACCAAAGCTCACTTCCCTTTGTATCCCCAGCTCCTGGTTTTGCTCACTACAGGCCAGGATCCAAGACCTGCTCTGAAGTTTGTTTAATTGTGACAGATAATAGCTAAGATGGTTAAATTCAAGTGGTTGGTTCTTTAGCATAAGTGTGAACATATTGTCTTTCCCTCCTGGAAAATGAAGTACTCCCTACTACAGGGTCATCTTGTCCTAGTGGCTCCTCACCACCTGGGTTGTATCCAGTTCTGGAATATGAGAACTGTGGTCATTCAAATGGACCTCACTCACTCATAAGGCATATTTATCTAAAATCTTCAGGTATCTGCTTATTTGCCCAATAATTGTAGCTTGGTACATGAGAGTTTTGTTTATTCTAATAAGTCCTCAGTGTGCTGATGCTCAGCCTCTTTGTCTACATACACAAGTGTTTCCCAGAGAACATTTCTATGGGAGGATCCTAAAACATCCTGACTCCTTCATGCTTTTCTGGGTTGATATGAGACAAAAGTCAGGAATTTTTAAGGATGTTTGGAGTATGTTGCATGTTGCTCCTCTTGGAACCATTACAGTTTAGCCAGTGGTGTTGGTTACAGCTCCCTTCCTGTGTCTGTGTTGTGAGGGGGCCCATATTTGTCCTCTGTCTTGAAAGGTTCAGAATGTTCTGCTACTGACAACTTGATGTTTGATGGGGAGAGTGACTACACAGAGGAGCCAAAGCTTTATTTCTGGTTCTAAGACAATGGAACTCTGCTCTATGTGACAACTGATGGGGCCCAATTTCCATGCTGTGATCTTATGCTCAGAGATGATGAAAAGGGCCTTTGGGAGGGAAAGACATCATGAGCGTAGCACCTGTATGAACAGTAAATGCTGTGATGAGAAGTAACCTTAGGGAGGTTTGTCAGCCAGGATGTGGCCCTCAGCAGACATGGAACCTGCCATGATGTTGAACTGGGTCTTACAGTCTTCAGATCTGTGAGGAAATCATTTCTGTATGTAACAAGCCACTGTCTTGGGTTATTTTGTTTTAGCAACCCACATGTCTCAGAGTCCCAGAGATGAGGATCACTAGAGATACTGGATGACCACCAGGGAAGGAGCACTGATGGGGAGCATCACTGGTGCAGTACTCCAAGCAAAGAGCACCAAATCTCTGCCCTTATACCCTTGGGGCTTCAGTGGGTGGATCAAGTAATCCTTTCAATGCTATAGGCAAGATGCCAGTTGCAAACGTTCATGTTTCTGAAGAATATTATAGATTCATATGTGTATTTTAGATGTGATATCTTGCTTCCATGTATCCATGAGGAAGCTAGTTTTGCTGGTTGGGGCATTATTAGGACTTGGAGGTGAACAATTAATGAGACAATCTTGTCCTGATGGAAGACGGTTTCATTGCCATAAGGGCCTGTTGCAGTGAACTGGCTCCCTTCTGACATGTCAACATGATCTTTATCACTCTCTTCTGTTCTCTATTCACTATGTGAGAGAGGACAATAGCAAGTTATATGAGGATTCCAGATACTGGCATTGTGGTCTTGATCTTTCTTCCCGAAGAACTGAGAAAGTACAATTTCTTCTTTCAGTTTCCTCACTTCCTTCCCTCCTTCACCCCCTCTGTTTCCCTTCCTTCCTTCCTCATTCCTTTTTATTCTCTCCCTCCATGCCTTCTTCCCTCCTCTTCTTCCTTCTTCCCTTCCTTCCTTCCTTCCTTCTTTCTCTCTCTCCTCTGTCTCTCTGTCTCTGTCTCTATCTCTTACCCCCCTCTCTCTCTTCCTCATCTACCTCTCTCTCTTTGTATGTCTGTTTTTCTTTCTTTCTTCCTGGTCAATTTCTTATTCAATAATGCTCATACATCAAATTACAAATATGTCTACAAAATTTGAAAACAAAACTGTACTGGATATCCTCCATTTATAAAGTAACCAAGGGGCAGGATTCAGAACACTGTACAAAATGGGAGTCCTGTGAGATTTCTGAGTGCTTGTGAGAAAATTCCAAATAACCAAGTTAAGAGTCTTGTGACCTCTGTTTCGTCAAAAAGGCTGACGTTTTCTTGGATTATGCTCTTGTGCTCCTCCAAGGTGTAGCAGATAGAAGTGAGTTTCCTGCAGAATATTCTTTAAAAGTGCCCATTATTCCTTGTTTCTATGCCTCTATGGAAAAACAGATTTTTGTCGCATGTGACTTCTCTGCCACATATGGGTAAAGCTTATGGTTGAAACTTAATTCATGTGACTCTTCTTAATCCTCGGAGTTAAGTTGTCTGATGCACTGAATAACATTGGCTTGTACATGAGACTTTAGTCTGCCTCATTTGTAAGTTCCATTACCCTGGGTCCCACTGCCTCTAGAGCAGGAAACAGTCCTGAAGAGATGTCTTTTTTGTCCACATTGACTGCCTTTTATCATACAAAATATGCTATATAGGTTGCTGGAAGTGTCCACTAATTGTCCTATCCAGCTGTGTACCTGTGGTCTATAAATGACATTGATGTGGCAAGATAGACCTATTAGTCCAATAGAGGCATCAGCCTTATGGCAGTCACAATGTAAGCTGCATTGCTATTGCTGTGAAGAAACAGCATGACCAAGGAACTTTATACAAGCTGACTCCACGATCATCATGGCAGTGATCATGGCAACAGACTGCCAGGCATGGGGCTAGAGCAGTAGTTGAGAGCTCGCATCATAAGAAAATCACAACGAAGAAGATAGAAACCCTAAATGTCCACTTCTAGTGATATACCTCTTCCTACAATGTCACAGTTCTTAATAATTCCCAAACATTTGCCCCACCTGTGGCCTAAATCTTCAATAGCCTCTAGCATCTGGGGCCATTTCCATTGAAACCACAACAGTGACCAAGCACTTTCTGACTGGAAATCATATCCAATTCACTAGAGGAAAAACATGTCTCTTTCTGTATCTGGAGAAGAACACTAGCAGGCAAACTCACAGGTGCCCAGGTGACCTTACGACAATTACTATATTAAATGGTCAGATCAAACTGTCTTCTCAATTCAAATCTCTCTATGCAGATTGTGAGCTCTCAGCCATCATCACAAAAGTTTCTTATCCCAGGGAGCCATGTTAATATAGGAAACTGTCAAAGCATAGATAGTGTCTGGAGTTCTCAAGCATATATGTGAAATTTATAGCCTACTTTCTCTATGTCTCAGAGATGATTCTAGAAAAGGATGTGTAAACATTTAAATTCCAGGGGTCAGGAAGCAGGATTGGATTATAAGAGTCTTCTGGACATGAGACCACTGCTGCATTTGGAACTCCCCGATCAAGCCAATCAGTATCCTAGCATGGAGGGGAATGGGGCTCACTGGCCCCACCCCTAACTGAGAAACTGTTGACAGTTGATGGCTTCGGCAGGAGGAAGACTCAGTTTTTTTTAGGGTGCTGCTACTGGATATATTGAGTGAAACTACGTGGATAACCTCACACACATGAGAATATGGGAGTGAAATTATGGTGTAGGTATGCCATTCTTTTAAAAATGACACCAATTATGGTAGCTGAGTACAAGATCATGGAGAGTTTTGGAGAAATGAAGTGGCATATGGTCAAATGCAATGTATTTATGTATGAAATTCTAAAGGAATTAATATACATGCAGTATTAAAAACTTCATTGATTAAAGCTGTTAAATTTTTTATTAAATCTTTTAAAGGGAAAGTGAGACACTCAACTTTCACTGAATTCTGCTTTGTGGGCACTGGAAGTTACTGTTGCTACAATTCACCTCTTTGCACAACTGACTAGAATATTTGGGGTGTAGAGCCAGGTGATGGTCCTGGCTCAGTTATGCTTTTCAACCATTTCCTTTTTTATTCAGAAATATAAAATGCTGCCTTGTGATTTTTTAGTTTTAAATTTTATTTATTTTACATCCTGACAGCAATTTCCCCTCCCTCTTCTCCTATCCCCTCCTCCCACCTCGCCTCAGGAACATTCCTGCTCACTCCTCCTCTGTTTCTGTTTAGAAATGGGAAGGTCGCTTCTCATGCATATCAACAAATCATGGCACAGCAAGCTGTGGTAGAACCAAGTATGAGGAACAGGTTCCAAAAGCCAGCCAAGGTGTTAAGGACAAGCCCTGGTCCCATTGTTAGGAATTCCACATGTAGATCATGCCACACACTTATCACACATATGTAGAGGACCTAGGTCAGTCCCAAGCAGTCCCACTGGATGTTGGTTCAGATCTATGAATGTCTGTGAGCCCAGGTTAGCTGATTATGTGGGTTTTCTAGTGGTGTCCTTGACCTCTCTGGCTTGAACAATCTTTTTTCTCTTTGACAGTGTTTTCTGAAAATTGCCCAATGTTTGCCTGTGGATTTCTGCATCTGTTTCCATCATTACTAGATGAAGCCTCTCTAACGTCTATTTCGCTAGGCACCAATCTATGAGTATAGAAGACTATCATTAAGCACCATTAGGTTGACTTTTGTTATATTTTTTGTCTAATTGTGCTTGGTATTATCCTAGGTCTGTGGACAATCCAGCTTCTGGGTCCTGTAACTATGTGCAGTGTCAGGGGTGGTGTCATTCTTGTGGCATGTGTCTTAGACTGGAGCATTCTCCCAATCTGCACCACACTTAGCCCTGCACATCCCACAAACAGGTCAGACTCTAGGTTGTAGGCTATGTGGCTGGGTTGGCATCTGGATCCCTCCACTGGAAGTCTTTCTTGGTCACAGGAATTGAACAGTTAAGTCTACCTTATATCTGCTCTTGCTAGAAATCTTAGCTGGGGTCATCCTTGTAGATTCCTGGGGGTTTCCCTTGCATCAGGTTTCTACCTGACCCAGAAATGCCCACCCTTTCAGTCATCTCTTTCTGTAGTCTCCCCTCCACTCACCCCCAATGGATCCTTCAAGTTCCCATCTCCACCTGCCCCCGACCACCAATGATATCTCTATTTCCCCTTCTCAGGGAGGTCCTAGAATTCCTCCCTTGAATCTTTCTTATAACCTAGCCTTTCTGGGTCTGCGGATTGTAAAATGATTGTCCTTTACTTTATAACTAATATTCACTTGTAATGGTTACAGACAATGTTTGTATCTGGATTACCTCATTCAGGATTATTTTTTTCCTAGTTCTATCCATTTGCCTGTCATTTCTATCCATTTGTCATTTTTAAACAGCCAAGTAATACTCCATTTGTAATTGTATCACATTTTCTTGGTCTATTCTTTGTTTGGGAGGACAAATATTTAAAGCATGGACTGAGATGCAATGAGATGCATTCAGGATGAGGTCTGAGAAGATTGCAGACCTTTTGTTAGAAGAATAGGGAAAGGGCCAAAAATAAGCATTTCAGGATAACGATGGTTGCAGTTAAACTTCAAATTTATTGAAAACTATATACACAATGCTGGAGCATGAAATACACAAGAAAGAATGTTGTAAGACTACAAGGCTTCAGAACTGATTTACGTATGGAAGACAAATGCTGAGATTTATAGAAATCATGATATAAAGAATAATTTGTAGCTCCTTTTAGTTAGGCTCTGGTGAGAAGTTAAGGAATCCTTGGTAACTGTGTCTAGAAAGTCAGAATACCAATGAACATGCCTCCAACATGCATTTTAGGATTTTCACATTACACATTACCTTTAAAGCTACCTGTGTCTTCTGTGGATCATTAACATTCTTAATCCAGTGGGTTAATTGATGTTGCTAATCAGGACAGGTTGAGGACCAAAGTCAACAGGGAGTGGGAAGGGATCCTGGGATTTCAGGATGAGATGGTTTGGACCACATTCTTGGTGTTTTTGAGGCTGATGTCACATATTAGATCACTAACACAGGACTTCGTGGTGGTTCCATTTTTGTGTGAGGTTTGTGTTGGCTAAGTCACACATGAGATCATGTTGTCCTGGATCTCTTGTAGAAAAGTTAGCAACTAGACAATAACGGCTCTTGGGTGCGGCCCACACACCCATAATGGCAAAGTCTGCCCAGATAGCTTTTGTGGTGTCACCCAGACACCATGAAGACTATGCTTTGTAGTTCTGTGTCCTATCAGTTGAGCTTGTATCCTGAGCTTGATTAAAACACGGTGATATCCACAACCCTCAAAAATAAATGTAGCCCAGGTTCTTTGTGGTAAGTTAGCCTCCAGCTCACACTGATATCAATTGGCTGGCAGGATCCCATTATGTCACTTTATGACCTTTCTATTATGTCTTCCTCCAGAATGCTACTCCATGGTGTTAAAATAGGTTTTCAGTAGTAGTATGTGGTTCAGGTCACACTTGAGATCACCCTGCTGTCCTTGATGTCTTTTAGTCGTGATATAACCTGGACACAGGGGATTACTGGGTGCGGCCCACACACCCCTTATCCCCAAGTGTGCCTATGTTTTTTGATATTCAAATGTGACCCACATTACCCAAAGGCTGTGAGGTAGTCTTGACGCCCTGATTCGAGAATGTTGACTGAGCTGTGTGAAAGTTGTGGTGGTCTATAATTCTTAGGAATAGCGTGTGGAAATTCAATGATTAAATTGTCTACTTTTCTGCTAGTTCAGTGAGTCTTCATCTTAGATGGTTTCCTGTGGGCTGGTTCAAATTTTACATGAACTTTTCCTGTATTTCTTGTAGTCTGGATAGATTGTGGTCATACTTGAAATGAGAGTGTGGTCCATAAACCTCTAAGTACAATCTGTGTCCATATTGTTTGATGAACATTTGTGGTTCAGGCACCTTCAATGCTGTGGCTGTGTCCTTTCTCCCCCCGGTTGTTAATGGATCCTGAGTTGGAAGAAGAGATGGTGTGGACCAAACACATTTGAAATTTGACTTCATGTTCTTGGTAGTCAGGCAGCCACTAGCTTACATTGATATACTAGTAGATAAACCAAGATGGGGGTAATGTCTTGTGTCAGACTAGGTCAGGGGTATTAGGTATGTCCATTTCTTGTGGTCATTAAGGTGATATTTAGTCCGCTAAAGGCCCAGCTCCTTTGTGTTGGCTTTGTATCCTGGATTGGATAGAGAGAGGGTGTGGCCCACACACCCTTGATGATTACAAAGGGTCCAGGCTACTTGGGGTTCAAGGAGCTGTTAGGTTTCCTTTGAGGTCTGTTAATATCCTTGCACCTGGACTAATATTCACGGTCATCAGCAAGATCTGAATCTTGGAAGATATAGTGTCCAGATGTCAGTTACTCAGAGACAGACAAACTATGGGTCAGGCCAAGATTCTTGCTTAAAAGGCTGTGGCCTGAGGTACAATCAAGAAATATAGTTTATAAAAGAATCAACCTAAGTCAAGATATGTTCGGTGTCAGACAGTTACAGGGTACAGCACAACACCTTTTGGTGTTCTGTGGGTCATCACATTCTTAATTCGTTGGGTTACTTGATGTTTCTAATCAGGTCCAATTGAGGACCAAAATCAACAAGGAGTGGGAAGAGATCCTGGGATATCAGACTAAGAGGAATTGGACCACATTCTTGGTGTTTGTGAGGCTGATGTTACATATCAGACAATCAATACAGGTCTTTGTGGTGGTAAAATTGTAAAATTTCCTGTGAAGTCTTAATGTTGGCTAAGTCACACATGAGATAATCTTGTCCTGGATCTCTTGTAGACAAGATAGCAGTTGGACAGTAATGGCTCTTGGGTGCGGCCCACACACCCATCATAGCACAGTCTGCCCAGATTGATTTTGTAGTGTGTCCCAGACATTGTGAAGGAATGCTTTGAAGTTCTGTGTCCTACCAGTTGAGCTTGTATTGTGGGTTTTATTAGGACAGTTGTGACACTCACAACCCTCAAAAATAAATTTGATCCAGGTTTCTTGGTTGTAAGTTAACTCCAGCTGACACTGATATCAATTGACTGCCAGGATCCCCTTATGGCTCTTTATGCCCTTTCTTCTTATGTCATTCTCCAGAATAGTACTCCATGGTATTAAAATATGTAGAACCTTTCAGGAGTTATGTGTTGTTCAGGTCACACTTGAGATCACAGTGCTGTCTTACATGTGTTGTAGTCGTGAAACAACCTGGGAACAGGGGATTCCTGGGTGCGGCCCACACACCCTCGATCCCAAAGTGTGCCTGAATTATCTGATATTCCATTGTGACCCAGATTACATGGAGGCTGAGTGGTTGTCATGACTCCCTGCTTTGAGCATGTTGCCTGAGCTGGGTGAAAGTTTTGGTGGTCTGTAAGTCTTGGGAGGAGCATGTGGAAATTCAATGAATATACAGCCAGTGTTTCTGTTAGTGCAATGAGTCCAATGATGTTAGAGGGTTTCCTGTGAGCCAGCTCAAGCTTCACATCAACTTTTCCTGCATTACTCGAAGTCCTGATAGCATGTGGTCAAACTTGATATGAGGGTGTGGTCCACACTTCTCTAAGTACAAGGTCTGTCTAAATTAGTTGATGACCATTTGTGGTTCAGGCACCATCAGTGATGTGGTTTGGTCCTACCTCCCCTGAATTGTTAATGGATCTTGGGTTGAAAGAATAGATGGTTTGGCCAAAACATATTTGTAATTTGACTTCCGGTTCTTGGTGGTCAAGAAGCCCCCAGCTTACATTGATATCCTACAAAATAAACTAACATGAAGGTAATGACTTGTGTCACAGTAGGTCAGGGTTATTGGGTATGTCCATTTCCTGTGGTCATTGAAGTCATGAAGGCACAACTCCTTTGTGTTGGCCTTGTATCCTGGGTTGGATAGAGAGAGGGTGTGGCCCACACACCCTTGAAGATGACAAAGGGTCCAGGCTACTTGGGGTTCAAGGAAATGTTAGGTTTCCTTTGAGGTCTGTTAATGTATTGGCACCTAGACTAATATTCACAGTCATCATCAAGATCTGAATCTTGGAAGATATAGTGTCCAGATGTCAGTTACTCAGAGAAAGACAAACTACGGGTCAGGCCAAGATTCTTGCTTAAAAGGCTGTGGCCTGAGGTACAGTCAAGAAATATATTTTCTCAAAGAATCTAAATCACGATAAGTTATGTGTCAGATTGTTACAGGGTGTACCACAACACCATTTTTGGTATTGCATGTCCACACTGCTGGGTCATTTTGGTGACTGCTTGTCATAGTATGGTGAAGGTATCATCCTTGTTCATGTGTTGAGCATGCTGCCTGGATTGAATGCAGTGGTATGTGAGCACCATTTATGAGATGCTCAGGATGTTTATTTGTATCAGTCATCTGTACAGGAAGTATTGTGGGTGAGTCCAAGGTTACTGATGTTCAAGCTTGCATTTGTCCACAGTGATGCTGTATTGGTGGAATTATATCAACTAAAAATTAGCTCTTGAAACAGAGATCATGATGCTATATACTCTTACTCAGTATTGGTTCAGTTCAGATTATGTGTGGGCACAGTGGTCTTTGTTTGTGCCCAGGTCTCTTCAGGTAAGGAATTCATCCAGAATGGTTGCACTTTAGTAATTGCACAGGGAATCAGTGGTTGAATTTTGTTGGGCACACTCCTGTTCTTGGTTTGCCCTAGGCCTCTCTCATTTCAGGTATTGACTGAGGTCCACATACATTTGCTTGGGTTCTGTGCCTCTTCTGGATTATATATTAGCCCAGGTCACAGCTCTAGTTGCTTTATGGCCAGGCCTCTCAAGGGAGAAGGTTTGGCCCAGGCAAAGGCCTTTTGTTTCACCTGGGCCTCTACATTTGTGGGACTGTCCCAGGCCTATACTTCAGCACTTTTCGACCCAGGCACCTTTAGTTCAGGGACTGGTCCAGGCTGTCATCTCCTATTACTTTGGGCCTGGGCTTTTCAGCTTAATGTATTAGCCAAGGCCCATAACTCTTCCTGCTTTGGGACCAGGTATCTCAAGTGAGAGGATCTGGTCCAGGCAAAGACACATTTATTTCACCTGGGCCTCTCTCATTTGTGGGATTGACCCAGGCCCATATATCACCTCTTTGTGGGCCCAGATCTCTTTAGGTTCAGGGACTGGCCCAGGCCCACGTCTCCTATTACTTTGGGCCTGGGCTTATTCAGGTTAAGGGATTAGCCCAGACCCATACCTCCTTGTGTTTTGGGCCTGGGCATCTCAAGGGAGAGGGTTTGGCCCAGGTATATTCCTTTTGTGGTTTAACCTGGGCCTCTTTCATTTGTGAGATTACCCCAGGCTCATATACCAAATTTTTGGGGATCCAGGCTTTTTAAGGTTCAGGGTTTGGCTCAGGCCCATAATTTTGCTTTGGGCCTAGGCTATTTTGGGGTTATGGTTTGGCCCAGGCACACTCCTATTGGGTTTTGCCTGGGCCTCTTACATTTGTGGGATTATGTCTGACCCAGATATATCATGTCTTTTAGGGCCCAGGCATCATAAGTTTTGGGATGGCCCAGACCCGCATTTCTTCTTGTTTTCTTCCTGGGTTTCTTGTTAGATATATGTTATCCCAGGCCTGCCTCTCATTGATTTTGCCTGGGCTTCCTCAGGGTTAGGGAATGGCCTAGGCATACTACTTTTGTGGTTTGAGTTGGGTCTCTTTCATTTGTGAGATTATCCCAGGCTCAAATATCAAACTTTTTTGGGTCCAGTCTTTTTAAGCTTCAGGGATTGGCCCAGGCCCACCTGTACTCTTGCTTTGGGCCTGGGCTCTTTCAGGGTATGGTATTAGCCCAGGCCCATATTTCCTTCTTTGGGCCTGGGCTTCTTTGGGGATGGCCCAGGAATACTCCTTTTGAATTTTATCTGGGCCTCTTTCATTTTAGGGATTATGTCAGACCCAGATATCATGTCTTTTAGGGGCCCAGGCATCATACATTCAGGGATCGCCCAGGCCCACATTTCCTCTTGTTTTCTGCTTTGGTTTCTTCTAGGATATAGGTTATCCCAGGCCTGTCTCTCACTGATTGTGCCCAAGCTTCCTCACAGTTAGGGAATGGCCGAGGGATATTACTTTTGTGAATTGACCAGGGCCTCTTTCATTTGCAGTATATTCCCAGGCACTTATATCATCTCTTTTTGGGCCCAGGCATCTCAAAGTTCAGAGACTGGCCCAGGCCCACATTTCTTCTTGATTTGAGCCTAGGCTTCTTCATGGTCAAGTTTTGGTCCAGGCACACATCACTTCTTATCTTGGCCTGGACCTCTTTCATATCAGGAATTTTCCCATCCCAAATATCTTCTCTTTTAGGGCCCAGGCTTCTTAAGAGTCAGGGTTTGGGCCATGCACACACCTCTTCTTTGATTGGCTGTGCCTTTGAGTCTTTTGCCCATGTCGATATGTAATCTGTCTTTAGGTTTGGGCTTATTCAGGATCAGGGATTATCCCAGGGCCCCATCTATCCTGCACTTGGGCCTAGGCTTCTTTAGGGTTAACTTTTTGCCATGCACACTACTTTCTTTGGTGTGGGGCTCTTTCATATCAGGATTTACTCCTGGCACACTTCTCTTGTCCTTGGCAGTAAAATGGTTAGTTGTAGACCATGGAATACTTTGGTTTTTAGGTTCATGCATACCTTTGTGCTGAAACCTGGGAACTTTCACCTGAACTTTTAGCTCAGGCTTCTTCAGGGTTCATGTTTGGCCTTGGCTTCTCTCACTAGGCTCTTTAGTGTTCAGGGTTTAGCCTGAGTATATCATCCTATGGATGATCCTGTACCTGTTTCTCTTCAGACTTGAAGCAGTGCAGTCATTGTGTGTCCAATGCTACATTGTCATTAGCCTTTGTCTATGGCCCCCTTTTCTGTAAATAAAAATAGACAGGTTTATGTTTCAGAGGAAAATACTTGGTGTTCTTATCTGCCAAGTCAAATGTATTCAGAACATCATTGACCTCTCTCTTGGGACACTGACACACGTAGCACAAAGTTCAGATGAAATAAACTACACATTACATAGATAGATTAAATATGTAGGAGTGAATGGTGTTGGGAAGGTCTTTCCTGTCACATATCTGACTGTGCCTTCGGTGGAGAGGCTGGACCTGCTCATGTCAAAAGATTGTTGCTTCTCAATAGAGAGAGTAAAGAGAAACCCATTGTGGGGACACGCTGCCTTCCACCTGGTCTGTGGTCAGATCCCAGATGGAATACCACAGGAATTTATGCAACAGAGGTCAATCCTCCATTTGTCTGGAGCAGTCATTCTCAATCTATGAGTCCTGCCCCCTACTGCAAACCTCTGTCTCCAAAAATATTACATGGCAATCCATAACAGTAGCAAAATTATAGTTATGTAATACCAATGGAAATAATTTTATGATTGTGGCTCAACAGAATATGAGGAGTTGTATTAGAGAGTCACATCACTGGGAAGGTTGAGAACCATGGTTTACAAGATGCCTTGCTAAGACTTTGAAGGCTGCACAGATGTTCTCAAGCCTCTCTGTTGTGAGCATGGTGTCTTCTCCCTGTATGTCATGTACAGCATGGTGTCCCTCTCCTCCTTTCTAATGCAACTCTTCTCAACATCACATCTGCCTTGGAAGTTAAAAACCAGTGACACTGAGTTGTGCCTTAGTCACCCTTTTACTAGAAAGTTCTCTTCCCATATATACACTGGTGTGAGATCACTACTTCACTCAGAGAATATTCTCCAGTCACTTACCTGGAATGGATTCCTGCCCACATTCTTCTTGGTTAAATCCTGGTCCACTATAATGGACTCGGCTTTCCTCAAAACTAGGCCACACCCATAACCATGACAGTGACCCTGCTGTGAGGTCACAGAGGTCAGGTCTCACTCTGTTCATATATTCTGAAAGGCTATGCAAGCACATGGCTGACTTTTGGACTGTTACTTAGGAGAAGTACCTGGGGGCTTCCTGGATCAAGTGTAACCTGTCTTCTTTCATTAGCTAGGATTACCACCTCTGGGAAGAGCAAGGCCAATGTGAATGGGTCGTGCTCATCCTCTGTGTGAAAAGATAGTCTGGCTTCCTCATTCTTGCTCATCTTTTTATCATCAAGTTTCCTCTCATCACGAAACTTGGAGTGTCCCATCTGTAGGATCCTGCAAACCAAGGTGATTGGTATATTTGTCCTCTAACCTGTCCCTTCATCAGACATTAATCAGAGCTTGAAAATGGGATTGCCCAGAAATTAGAATGTCATAAAATTCCCATACCTGGCCCTGCCATGGTAGTCAGAGGTTGCTCACTGGAGACCAGCATAACAGCAAATTTCCATCCTGTCACAGTGCAGAAACTGGAGTCCTGAGTCAGGTGCTGGCTCTGTCTCAGTTCCTGTCACCTGTTCTGACAAACACAGGTGGAGGTTATTAGAATAAAAGATCTGACATGCCTGCACACTATGGGCTGTTGCAGAGGACAGTTTTCACAGAGCTTTATCCTATGATCCAAAATCTGAAATCTTTTCACATGGAACAGGCTTAGTTGTCCTGTGATATCAGTCTCTGGTGACTAGTGGCTCTAATATCTATGTGTCCATTTTTTGTCTAGTGCATGGACACATGTCCTGATATTTCCTGCAACTTGTTCTGCTGCTATAGCCCAGGTCCTGTTAAAAGGTCACTCCAAGGACCACATTGTGCCTCCTGATTTTATTACCTCCAACTTCCAGAATAGCACAAGGAGCTTAAGTTAGTCCTTCGTGCCAGGAATCCTGTTTGTGTTTCTCCCACCACTTAGTCCAACTTTCCTTCCACCCCGCAGGTCCATCTGAATCCCAGCCACCCCTAGCAGATACTGTGTTCCCTCCTATGAAGATCATAGCCTTTACCATGGCAGTGAGCTCTTATGAGGTCACAGAAGCCTGATAACACCTCTGTCCAACTTCTAAGTGCCAGAGTATAACATGAGGAATCACCATGGATTCCCACCCTGTGCTGAGCACACTTACCCAGAAAAGTCTGATGTTGCACATGTGGTAATGTCCTCATATTAACAAAGCCTGAACATTAATTATCTTTATCCCATGTATGTTGTTAGTGGAATATGTGTGACATTATTTAGTATCTATGTGAAATTTTACATATGGATGTGAACCCAGAGACAGGAACCCAGAGACATATATATATATGTTACCCAAGTGAAAATATGTATACAAGTATACAAGCACAGAATTAGAGGGGAGGGTGCTTCTGTGGCGCTTCCTGTGATAGCGACATTGATGTTTGTTCCTGTATTATGTCAGCTATCTGAGTACAAATGAAAGGATTGCTAATACCATGTAAGCTCAGACATCAGTGTCTCTATAGGCTTTGTCTATCATCCCTGGACAAGCTGTGGATGATGCTCAAATGTGGGCATGCAAGCAGGACCCTTCATCCTTACCTAGGCTGGAGACCGGAGACGTGAGTCTTGTTCCAGATGCATCTGTGTGACTTTATTCCCAGGCCCTTCTCCCTGGTGAGTTTAATTGTTGCTTTTCCTGGGTTCTGGAATGACAAGCCCCCAATGCTATGAGACTTCTGACCCCTGCTGTTTCTATCTCTTAGGAACAGCTATCCTACATGAGGGACATTTCAACCTCACTATGTTTTAGTCTCAATTTAGTTCCAATGAGGAAGTTCTTCACACCGAGTGAGTCCCTCATGGGATAAGTTTCTGGTAGTGTCCATCCCAGAAAACAGCTCAAACCTACCTAGAGACATGCTCTTGCTTTGGCTCTCAGCCCTCCTTGGTGGAATCTGAGTTGTCCTCAAGTAAGACCACTGGCGTTAATAGGTCAGGGTTCTATCCTGTGAGGTCACAGAGGCCTCATCTCACCTCATTCTGAGAATCCCCAGGGGCATCCAGGCCTCAGGTCTCTCCCAGCATGGTCATCCTTGTTATCTGCTGTGCAAGCACCCTCAGAATCTCTTGGCTCTGGGGAATTATGTATTTCACATAGGCCCTTCCCTGGGAATCATTGACTTGCATTTCCTGTCAGCCCTCCATTTTCCCATGGGTACCATCAGCCTTGAAAGGAGGAACACAACTGATACAAATGCTGCTTCCTTAACACATTTTTGAACCTCACATCATGACTCATTATTTCAGATTCCCTACCGCCCTCCTGGTTCATTGCTGTCACTCAGACTGCTAGGTACTTTCTATTGCTCCTTCTATCTGGCTCCCAAAATAACCACACATGCCTTTTTTTTAACTTGACCAATTGCACCATTAATCTCTTGGCTTAGTTGTGTTAGGTAAATCCTGCCAGGAATGCCTGTGGTCCAGGGTTTAGAGTGAACAGTACAAATGTACACACATGAGACATGAACTAATACATACTGTGTGGGTTGCAGGCTTGTGAGGTGCAGAATCCTTTGGAGCTCCTGCTTTTACGTGTGCTATACTCAGCCAGCCTTCCACCCAGATAGCTGTGTTAGTGGATGATCACGCTGGCCAGAACATGTCAACCGCTGTCCCCATGTGCTGGAAGGCTATGCAGTGGTGGGCTGGTTTTGTAAGCCTTGCTCTGACACAGAACTCTGTCAGTCCATACTTTCCCAGTGCTGGATCTGCAGTGTTTCTCATGAGGAATGAAAAATGGAAAATACTACTGACACCATACACTAGACATTGCTGAGCATTCATGGTCATGGGCCACCCTGAATTCTCAGCATGTTGTAAGATTCCACCATTAATTGTGAAAAGCATTAAACCTTTGGCTTAATTAGGCTGTCTCTGTCCTCAGAGACAGAAACCGCAGCTTCTGGCATGAGGATGTTTTAAGGTAGTCACACTGTGGGTTTGCATTCAGATAGCCTCCCATATAACATGACTAATGAGCATGAGGATGGTGCATGTGTCATTTGGAAGTTGTGAGAAGTCAGAGTAAGGACGGACTTTTACAGCAGGTGAAGGGGTGGCCACTGCTGTGTCCTGAGCTTGGCTGTGTGCTGTTCTCACCATAGCCTCTCTGTCCCTGTTGCTGGCTGTTCTCTATGGGACCCACTTTATATGTGGCACTACTGGACACAGATGGACTTGTATTATTGATTAGTGTGAAAAACTAACCTCTCTAGCCAAGGCTTCACCCTCTCTTGGGGGTGAGAGAACAATGAATTCTTTCCAAATCTAATTGAAATCCTGAGTTGAGAACTTTTACTGGAGTTAATTTTAAAGTCACCTTCACTAGAATTATATGGTATACTGGTATGTTATTATTATGTTGAAACTCTCACTCACAGATTGTCCAGGTCTAATACCTCCATGACCTTCTCCTCAGTGAGCTGAACATGTGTGATACTTTTCAGCCAGCTGAATCTCTCCCAGGATCTGCAGTTCAAGCCTCTGACAGTAGAACTAGTGTGAGCCTAGCTGCTCGCTGGTTCCTGGTGGGGATTCAGATCTTCCACAGCCCTTTCCCATTCCATAAAGAACCTAACTTACATTTTAGGAAGTTCATTTTCTCGAAGAGACCTTGTTACTAGTGTGCAGGTAGGTACAGTCTCTATTCCCTTCTGTGCTGCAGTGTCTTCTCTCATGGGGGACTACTGATTGACACTTAAGGGCTGTATGACCCTTTCTGACCTCTGTATGTCCATTCATCCTGAGCTACGCTAAGCCTCAGTGATCTGTTTACCTGGGTGCTCTCTGTGCTTACCATTTGGGCCACCTCTGCCAGCTCATATTCACAGTTCTTGCTGAGGGCCGTGTAGTCATCTCTCAGGGGAAGTTGTGGGTGCTTCATTCTGTTGCTGCTGGATTTCCCGACCTCTGCTGTGGTCTTCAGGACTCTGTCCATCACAAGGTTCTTACGTCATTGTCTGAGCAATCTGCTAGCCCCCATGTTCCTGGGTGGTTTGTGGCTAGAGTTCCTGCATGTGTAAACGGTGGGCTAGAGCAAAAGTAGCTTCTTATTCAAGTCCGAGGTCTCATCACCTCATGATGGCTGTGGCTCTCCATGTGGAGTGGTTGCGTGGAATTCCTGCCACTGTGGACCAGGGTTAGGCATGATCTGTACTTTCTGCTGCTCAAACTGTCTCACCTTCACAGAGATGGAACAGAGTTGCTCTTGCACCAGAGAGAGGCTCTGCGTTCTGTCCAACAAGGGGAAGAGATGTCTGCCAGGCTTCTGTAGCATTTGTACCACCAGTGAGTTGTGGGTATAGCCTGATATGATATGGCTCCTTATATATGGTGGTTTCTCAGTAAGCTACAAATAGATCTACCATATGATGCAACCATACATACCACACCTGGGCACCGAGCAAAAGGCTTCCTTGCTGTGGAAGCTTGCACATCCATTTGATTGGCACTCTGTTCATGATCACTGGGGAATGGAATCAACTGCCCTGTTTAACACTCTGTCCTTTCTGGCTAGCACCCATGTGACCTGTGCAGCTGCAGTTGACATGATGGGCTGTAGAGAACAATCACAACCTCATAGCTGGGGAGGACTCTTATGGGTGAACTCACTGGGAAATGCTTTCTGGGGGAGGTAAAGCCTGCTGCAGCATGCAGCCAGTAGGAATGAGGATGGAAACAGCGCAGAGACAGCGGGATGGTGGGGAAAGCTAGAATGATGAAATCCACAGAGGTAAGATGAAGTGTGTAGACATGGAGACCTTCGCGGCTTCTTATAACCCTGTTCACTGCAGTTGGTGTTCAGTGGTCCTAGACTTTAATGTTATGATCTGTGTGCCTGAGAACTTAGCCTCATTATACCAAATCACACAGAAATAGCTCCCAATCAAGAAGGGCCCTTATGGTGCTGGTTTGGGTATAATCTTAAAGGAGGAGGCATAGAAAGCCTAAGAGCTCTGACGGACTCCTGCCAAGTCAGGTTTGCCTTTCCTTCCCCTCACGCCACACCAGTCAGGAGAGCCCTTCCAGATCTCTAGCCCTGGTCTTCTATCTCCCCAGCGTCTTCGGGCACTCAAATGGCAGGGCATCTAAGGGCAGGTTGGCCCGTCTCTCCTTCCCACTGATCCAGATCCTCCCCCCTCCTTCACAGGTCCCACCTCCCTCATAAGCCTCCTGCATAAGCCACTCCAGGGCTTGGTACACATCTCTCACATAAACCCTGCTTCTCTGTGGATGTTCTAAGCCTCCTGAGAGTGTGAGTGCTGTCCCACACCCCTCCAGGTTTGCCCGGTGCTTTGGGGGATAACTAGAGTATGTGAGCTAGCTGAGATGTAGCTCCTGGTGAGATTGGCTGCAATGGTGTTTTCTCACACAATAGATCACAATGAAGATCAAGACAAACTCACAGTCAAAGTTCAGATCACCTGCTTCTTCCCCTGGGCGTCCATTACCCAGGCACAAGAAGCCTGCCTCCTTTGAGCACACTTTCAGGAGCTGTTTCTCCAGCCACAACTGACCTGCTATTCTGAGTGTCCACAAGTACTCTGACTGTTTCTTTCTTATTCTTTCCTCCCCTAGAATGTCTTTCTGTTGTCCCAGGACCTCCTAAAGAATCCATGATCAGGAGTCCCAAGACTCTTCATGAACATGGATGGAAGGCATTATTAACATAAGTCATAGGATCAGAGAGCAAGATGTGATCGGAACCAGGAGACCACAGCTCTGGTACAGTTTTTTTCTCAAACTTGCTGTCTCTGTGGCCTTAGAAAAGTCAGCTGACTTATCTGAGCCACCATTTAATCACAGATGGCTTAAAGTCCAATACTATTGGTGTTAGATTCTCAGTTCTCACCTGAGAATGAAATAACCACAGGTAAGAACATATTTTGAGACATGACATGCATCATTCCAGCCATGATCACCATTAGCATCACGGTGTGAGTGGAGCCCATCTGCACATCCACATACATAAGTCATGTCCGGCTTATGAGATCTGGAGAAGTCTACTCTGCTAACATATGTGAATTTCTGGAAGGAGATCAAGAGATTGCATTGCTGTGCCACAGAAAGGGAATTCCTAGTTTCAGGCAAAACAATGAAAATGAGCCGTCTCTCCCCCTAGAGCTTGTCTGGGAAAGGCACAGATCTCGTAAAGATTGTGATTGAGGCAGAACCATTAACCCCAGTTACCAGCTGAGGAAAAAGTTCTCACTGGCCACGATTAACACTAAATGCCAGCTAAAATCAGTCTGTGTGAGCGCTTAGGCAAAGCTTGGTTTCAGCCTTTTGGGAGTCAAGCATCTAGCTTTGGTAGATCCTAACATTGGGTTGGAGAAACCCAGAATCTACCCCTGGCCTTGTAGGGCAAAACCAGAAAGATCTTGATTAGGAGTGGGACCCCTGGGTGTATTGCTGGCCCCTCTAGAATAGCTGCCTGAGTCTTTCTCAACCAGGGATTGGAAGATGCTGTGAGAATGAGGGTCAGATGGAGCTGCAGTATCCACTGTCATCATGAGGGTGATCAGCCTTTACATGCTAGATGGAGCCTGGCCAGCATCCTGGATATAGGTTCAAAACCATCAGGTATCCCATGATGTTAGTGTGGTCATTTCATGCGAGTGAGTGTTTGCAGCATCATTTTGGGTAAGTAACGCTCTCTGGGTACACCAGTTATCAGTATTGTGTATCCCATGATGCAATGTGTATGTGTCCTACCAAAATCATGTCATATGCCTTCGTTAGCACCTTCTCAAGTAGGTATTTTTATCCAGTGCCCACCTCATCAATAAGAAAACAGAACATGGAGAAGCTCAATACTTTTGGTTGTGTATCTGCATGTATGTGCTCATGTGAGTGTGTGAACTTGCGGATATGAATCCATGTGCACATGTGTGGCTATGTGTGGAGGCTAGAAATTGATGTCTTTTTCAATTGCCTTCCACATTATTTCTGAGAAAGGGTCTCTTAGTGAACTAGGAGCTCACTGACAGGCTCCATGGATGCACTTGGCCCTGCCTTCCCAGTGTGAGGTTGTTAGTGTTCCACTGCCACAGCTGGCTTTTCAGGAGCTAAGGATTCAAACTCACGTCTTCCTGCTTTAAAGTAACCAGTTTGCTGACTTAGTCAACTCTCCACTCTCTTAAGTAACCCTCGAAGCTACTGAGCCACTAAGAGATAGTTTTAGAATAACACTGACACCTGTACACACCCAGCAACTGCGTGGAGTTTGGAAGCTCCCTGATGCCTTGGGAATGAGAGCCCCTGTCTCGGGATCTCCCCTGTGCACTTGGCGTGCACTGAGCGCTCAGGAGTGTTTTTGGACTGATTCACCAGTGTGGCTTGAAGGTGGGAGCAGAGCATCTGTGGCCCAGCGTGAAAGGGAAATGAGCTGGAGCAGAGCCCCAGAGCCTCAGGAAGGACAGAGGTCCTGGGGCAGACCCGGGGAAGGATGCGGGCTAAGGGCGGTGGATTGATATAGAGAAGGACAAACAGAATGGGTGAAAGGAGTACAAAGAGAAGGGAGCAGGAAGGGAAAGAAATAAGTGCCAGGCCTTAGGGCAGCCTTTCATGCCCCTGGGGTAAACGTCTCATCCCAGGCAGTGGCTCATTGGTATTTCCATACTGAGGCGTAGCTTTTGCTCAGACACCCTGATTGTACAGATGTTTGGATATTTAGCGGGCAGGCTGCCTGCTCATTTTTCTAGACTTGTGCACCCACATCTTGGCTCTACTTCCCTCTGAGAAAGGAAGTGCTTCTGTGCCCAAAAGGATGTGTGCCTCCAGCAGGTTACACTCAGGCGGCAAGAGCCCTGCAGACCCAGGGCGATTTGTTGCTTATGAAATGGAAGAAAGTGTCATGGGCCCCCCATTCCTTCAGGGACTCAGCCACCACATGAGAATTCTCAGCTGACTCTCCCACTTCATTCCACACTCAGGTGGCAAGACCTTACTGGGAGAACCAGAGGCGTACACAGGGCCCCTGGGCATAGCAAATTTCTCACAAACAATTGCAGTTTATAAATGTCTCCACATGGCCAAGGGAAACAGGCTGTCTCAGCCGGGAAATGGAGGAGAAGGGTGGCAGAGACCAGAGGACCAAAACAGGGCAACTTTCAGGAAGTGATTACATGGTGGGACAGAGTAGACCCTATGGCCTACTTATCAGATCACCACACTTGCCAAAGGAGGGAACCCATATTCTTTCGACGTCATCTGGTCCCCACTTCTCCCAAATACTATTTCTGAAGACCTTACCTGTGAAGTTTGACACCTCCATTTCAGGAGTCTGTGCCTTCAGTCCAGAAAGGGGTAAGGCTTCTCAGGAAGAGGGATGTGGTAAAGACAGAGAGCCTTTGACAGATTCAGTCCCTATGGATATGTAAGTCCTGGTGAGGACAGATTGGCTGTGAGCGTGAGGTGTGTAAAAGGAAGAAGAGGGTTGAGTTTGAGCAGTCTCTTCACAGAGAAGACAAGAAAGGGAGGCAGAATAGATGAGCTGAACCCAGGCCCCAACCCCTCACTATGTCACCAGCAGATGCAGAGTGCGGGGCATGAACGAGAAAGTAACCAAGCTGAAACCCATGAGAACTTCTGAGAACAGCAGACTTAGAGTTTAGGGAAGTTTTATTCATGTCCATCTATACAAAAGTCTCTTAGGAAGGGAAATATGCACACCTCTATGAAAGTGGCAGTTTTGGTCTTTGGTAAATCTACTAGGGACATCTCTCTAATGGGTTTGTATATTTGGAAATAAATATTCTGCAGTTACCAGTAGATGTGCTAGTCTATCTGTCTGTCTGCCTGTCTGCCTGTCTGCCTGGCTGCCTGCCTGCCTGCCTGCCTGGCTGCCTGTCTGTCTATCTATCTCTATGCATATTGCTATGACTTTTCAGATTCCACAGTCCAGAAATTAAAGCATCAAAAAAGCCCCAAATGAAACAATTCATTTGTCCACACTGTAGCCTGTGAATATTGGGAGAACGATTCTGTTAGTGGTTTGACCTAACCATCATAGGAAACTGACCTATCAGGTTGACAGGAATCTAACCTAACTGGTACTTAAATACACTGTACCTAGCATATTAAATTTATAAAATCGTGCTTGCAAACAAGCTCTCAATCACATTGTTTGATTAAAGTGTTAAGAATATACAACACTGATTCAGGAAAGACAGGTCTAAGAGGCTGGTCAGCCTACTGGTGTGTGCTTTCATATTATTCCCAATGTACCTATCTGGCATGTATGCAAATGTTTAAACTTTAAAATAACAACACTTACTTTGATAGTATTGTGTGTTTCTAAGTTTTTAAAAGTGTGTGTGTGTGTGTGTGTGTGTGTGTGTGTGTTATTGAAATGAGGAGCCACAATTCTGTTTTGGGTAGACCTGAAACTGGGGTTATAGGCAGTTTCAGTTGCTCAGTGTGGGTACTGGAAGCTGAACCCAGGTCTTCTTAAAGAACTAAGCACTTTTACCCACTAAACTATCCACTGAGTCATCTCTCCAATTTAATACCTAATATTATTATATTTAACATGTAGGAGCCTAAGAGGGAAGGCAATCATTCTGCCCTGAAAATGAGTAGATTCAATCATCAATTTTTGTTCTATCTGCATTTGAGAAGTGCTTATGTCAGTATGCCAAGGAGACAGGATAGGATTTTACATACCAGGAAAGATATACTGTGTGCTTGGAAATGTAGGAAAAGTGGGTTTGTGCAGAGAAGAAAGAGAACAAAAGGGGGCACGTTTGCATGTCCTTTTAAAAGTGAAAATGTCTCCCTTGTAGACATCTTTGCATCTACAGTGTTTAGCACAGCAAATGTATGTGCCTAGGAAGTATTTATTGAATTGAAGTGCCAACAAAAATGTAGATGAGGTTATAATTTTGCTAAATTGGTCTGGAAATACAGAGGTCCAGACAAGAGGACTCCTTACTGGCTCTTTCTGGTGGCCTCCTTGTGAGCTTCAGAGCCTCTTGATGTCTTGGAAGAAACCCTAGTCAGAAAGACTCCACAGTCATGACTAACTGGACACAGGGACTTCCTATGGCTGGGTGACCTGAGGAGGAGGGAGATCTACCCAGTCTCTCCTGACCAAGCAGAAGAGCATGTGCTGAGCCAGCTGGTCATCTCAGTCTTGATTTTTCATGTTTTAGGTTGGCAATAGCATTCCTCAGTGAGTCAGAAGAGATGATGTTCTAGAAACTCCAACAAGGAGAGCAGAGAATACCTGCTTAACCCCCAGTCTGTTGGTTTGAGGGCCTTGAAGTGTCCTCAAGTGACAATCAGGCTTCACCCATGGGCAAAAAAGAAAGAGGATATTCAGAGAAGAGACTGGAGTGAAGAAGGCTTGGATGGTGACAGATTGAAGGGTTTTAGGTGTCTGGGGACTTAGGGGGTACAAAGTTAAGTGGACAAGCTTCCATTTGATAAGCGATGATGTGGGTGTCAGTAACTGAGGCACACAGGATGTTGGACAGGGAATGCATCTTTTGCATGTTGGAGTGGTGAGACCACACCTACAGTGAGCACAGTGAGGCTCCTCCAGAAGCCAGCAGGATTCGGCCCATCTTCAGTCCCATTGTAGGAGGGCAGCTTGGAGGAGAGGGGTGCTGTGACACACTGAACTCTGGCATCCCCTGGCAGCCTGCCCCAACAGGGCTTCCTTGACTGGCAGGTTGGCATGCAGGGGAGTTGTTGGCATGCACTTACTGTGAATGGTACCCTGCATGAAGAGAGATGTTTACTTGTAGATGGTTCCACCAGGAGCATAGGGTGCTTAGGGTGTCCACTTTTCTGCTGAGGAAACTGAGAAATAGTGAAGTCCAGCACCTTCTAGATTTCACTCCTATCACTAATGGGATCCGATTTTGACCCCAGCATTTGAAGAGGCTGTCGATCTTAGCTCTGCATCTTGAATGTGAGGTCTTTGGTCCCTGGGCTGTATTACCACCAAAAAGAAACAAGCACCAGAATGTTTTTGAAGGGAATAAATTGATTTACATATGCCAGATCAGCATTTGAGAGTTACCTCTGTCCTTAAAGGCACAACTTAGCTTCTAAGTTTGCTGGTCTTTGGCTTCTACTCATAGAGACTAGTGAGGGGCAATGGTGACTGGAGACTTGCTGAATGGAAGGGCTACACTCATCTGGTCACCATGTTGGTGAGGCCACATTTATTGGAGTTTGATGATTTTCCACCTCATGCTAACCTGTTTCTCTTGGAAGGCCTTCCAGTTATCTTCCTGGGGGTGCATATGTGACCACTAGTGTCCTCAGAGGCAAGCGAGAAATATGCTGAGAAGGTTATTTTTCCCCCAGTGTTGAGATTTTTGGAAAAGCACTTGCTTTGGCCCCCTTTTAAATGTCTTCCACTCTCCTAGAACTCCTGATTCCGTAGCTTCAGCTCTGTAATCACATTAGAGACTCTGTTGTCCCATTTTTATCCTCTCAGGAGGCCCTTGCCCTTGGGCAGAGATGACTTGGAGTCCGATTCACATAATATTCTTGGAGTCACCTCTAGTTGGAGTTTCTTTTCTGCCTGGTCCCACAGCCATTTTGCCCCAAATAAACTGACACTTAATTAGAAACTTTTGGGCCAGTGGCTCAGGCTTCTTATTGGCTAGATCTCTCTTAACTATTAATCCATTTTATTTACATAAGTATTTCCACGTGGTCTTATCTTACCAGAGAATGCTTCAGCATGTTACTCCTTTGGTGGCTACATGAAATCTTTCTGGTGGCTTCTTTCTGTGTCCTCTCCCCAGAATTCTCCTTGTCTGGTAGCACCCCCTATACCTCCTGCCTGGCTACTAGACAATCAGTGTTTTATTCATCAACCAATAAGAGAAACATATATATAGAAGGACATCCCCCGTCAGGTACCTACATCCTGGTCACTGTGGTAGTGCCTCTATTTGTGGCTTCCTACCCCCTGTATTGTCATTGCTTAAATCCCTTTCCCTCTTGTGTTCCCAGGTGAACTGCTCATCTGTGTAACCTCATCATAGACTCTGCCTCCAAGGTACCTAAGGAAGAATTGCATGTCTCTAGGTGTGGAGCTTAGAGTGGGCTGGCCACTTGGCTGGGCTACAGGGGCTTCTAAGTATTCCTTATACAAACTCTTCTCCAGTCCCCTGTTTTCAGCCTGCCCTTCAGTCCTACTTTCCATGGATCCTGGGGTGTTCAATTCCTGAGGCTTTTTCACAGCTCAGTGGTGTGAAACGCCTGGATCTTTATTGCTTTCTATCTCTGCAGGATATTGGGTTTCAGCATTTTCCGCTCTGATGTATTATTTAGCACCCATGCGTCTCCTTTGCCTCCTCCGAGATTCTGTTGACTTTGACGCCCCTCATCTGGCATCACCTCCTGGGCACTTTCCTTGTCCTTGCAGGCTCATATTCAATGGCACACAGGGCTTTCTTTCCACCGGACCCCCAGAGAGGGCACAGGGAAGATGAAGGCAGCCTTCTATACCAGTGAACACATGTTCATCAGAAACTCAACATTTCCTTGAGGCCCAGTGTGGCACAAGAGCAGGAAACCTGAACGCCACTTTTGTGGCACTCATAATTAACTGTGGGATCTGGAGCCAGACAGCAAAGGTCTCCGAGCCTCAGTTTCCTCTTCTGCGAAATGAACTGATGGGTTGATCATCCAGATCCCTTTCAGCTCCGAAATGCTATTGATTATGCAGCGTGCCACATCTTAAGGGGAAGAAACAGATAGAGACAATGATGGAGAGAGAGAGAGGGGGAGAGAGAGAGACAGAGAGAGAGAGAGAGAGAGAGAGAGAGAGAGAGAGAGCAGGTGAACCAGTATTTTAATATTTGTACAACCCAAGGCACTGACATCAGAACAACAGATGTGCCTGCCCTGTAAATAAACAAACCTTCCCCTTCCCCCAGTCTTGGAAGATATAGGAGCAATTGTGATGGGGATGGAATGATAGACTATTTGAAGAATAGTCAAGAAGCAGCCGTGATTTCTTCCTGGTCTCGCCCAGTCCAGTGACACCCAAACAGTGTAAGTCAGTCCTGTCAGTGCATCCATCTGTCTTTTGTTTTATTTTCAATTGACATAATCTCTGACTAATATCTCACCGTGGGCTACCACCTTCCTCCTCAACACAGAAAAAGCATATCTAATGGGGATTCGTGCCTGGGAGACTGTAGCCATGGTCAGCACTTGTCTGTCTGAAGAAGACATAGACGATGTGATTCTCACAGTATCCTGGACAAAGGAGGCTAGCTCACTGAGGATCTGGACAGAGCAGTGCAGGAGGGTGCAAAATCCAAGGTGTATGAGCAGTTGTGTACCTGCATTACGGTTAGAAGCAAAATCCCACATGAGGGTACAGAATTCAGGTCAGCTCAGATACCAAGGACCGGGCACAGCTGGCTGTCCTCTGGGAATCTTCAGGGCTCCCTCCTGGCTAGTACTGATGACTCACAAGAGCAACCATGCTGATACTGAGAAGTAGGTTAGTGTCTAGGGAATAAGACCTGTGTGTAAAGAATGTGACACCTTTGTCTTTCCACTCTGTCGTTCAGTTGCAATTCAAGACAGTCTTGAACATCAGAGTGACAGCAACATTTCAGAGCTTATTAAGACAGATTCTGAGGGCTCACCCTGCTGGTCATATGGGAGTTTGAGGTGGACTGGCTTGGGAAAAGACACTATGATTCTATTAGGACCCCCAGGCCTCTAAGGATGTGGCCAACTCAACCAGTCTGCACACACTAACTGCCTGCAGTTGACTTCATGTTTCTTGCTTTTCCTTCTGAGTGTTATGTTATTAAAATAGAGCTCGTGGGCGAGGGACTCAAGAGGGGCAGAGAGAGAACACGGGTGCAAATAGATGTTTCTGTAGTGGCCTGACAGAGGGTTATTTCGGCCTGCAGTGCGGCAGGTGGAGGTCCCCTCTGACAATGCCAGAACAGCTCATGAGTCTCCCTCCCACCCCACTAAATGTTTGCCCACATGCAAGGCTTTCTTTGCTACTTGGTGACGATGCTATGAAACCCTGCCTCCCACTAGCTCTGCCTTCTGAGTAATTCCGGGGACCCAGAGGACAAGGAAAATAATTGAGTTTTGTTTTCCCTAGTGCCAGGCTGATTCTGCTGGTGAGGAGTTCTGATTTCTGGGAAGTCTACTGGCTTGTCACATTTGCAGGGAGAAAAGGAGGGTGTTTACATTCCTCTAGAAAAAAACAACTTCCAAAGCTGTGCCTTATTTCTGCACACAGCAGTGATGAAAAATAGAAGCCAATTAGCCCTGGAGAGAGTTGGGTGCTGGGTGAGGTACCTGAAGAAAAGCCCACTCTCCTCGCTGTTTTTGGTGGAGGGAGCAGTATTTCCGACTGGTGGGATAAAAGGCAGTAGCAACCAGTGGTGACTTTGTTTCTATGGGGCTCACATGTTCCCGGGATGCTCCCTGCTCAAGGCTTGGGTGCTAGGATTGAAAGCAAAAGGGATGCTGGCTAGCAGGTGCAGATGGGCTTGAATTGTGACTTCTTAGTGTTCCCGCCTAGAGACACCATGACCAAGGCAACTCTTATAAATAGAAAGCGTCTAATTGGGGGTCTTGTTTACAGTTTTAGAGGGTTAGTCTATGATCTTCATGCTTGAAAGCAGACAGGCCTGGTGCTAGACCAGTGCAGCAGAGAGCCTTTTATCCTGAACTGGAGGAAGTAGCTAGAGAGATACTGGGCTTGGTGTGGACTAAGCCCACTGCAAGTGATATACCTAAAACCACACCTCCTAGTCCTTCCCAATTGTCCACCAAGCATTCAGACATATGTGCCTATGGGGTGATTCTCATTGAAACCACCACATTAGGCAATGGGTGGTTTCTTGTTACAGCTCTAGTGCATGATAAAACACACTAGACTGTGGTGGGGCTGGAACTATGCATGAAACTACGTGAGCCTTGTGGGCCAACAACATTGTTCATTCATCCAGTTTCTGTGTTTGTTCATAAGCACACTTGCATGTGAGGCCATTGGTCTCACTCCCCGGGATGCCATCAGTCTCAATTTTAGAGAAAGGATCTCAACATTTTGAATTCAACGACTCAGTAGGATCCTATTGAGCCTCAGGAATCCACCTGCCTCTGCCATCTCAGTGCTGGAATTACAGCCACAGGCTACCACAGCAACTTAGACTGGGATTGACCTTGGGTTCTCATGCTCGCATGCCAACCTCTTTACTTGGCTGCAATATCTTCCCAGCCCTACTTGACACATTGTAAGGAACTCTATACCAGGTGTCTCTCTAAATTCTAGGGTGTAGTGCCAACAAAATGCTCCATAGTGTGTGTGTATGTGTGTGTGTGTTGCAGTTTGACTTCCAAACCCTTGTTATACTGGTTTGGATATGATCATAAATCCTATAAAATTTCCTGATCTCAAACTTCCTCATTTTCCAAACAAATTCCAAGTTCTATCAGTATTTCTTGAATTTTCCTGGCCAAGGAAAAATCACCCAGAGGGGCCTATGAACCCAGGCCTCCCACCAAAGACTGATCCTGAATGCCAGGCCCAGCTCATCTGCCAGAAACATTGTGTGAGCCAGACAGGGAACATTAATTCTGACATCTCTCATTTAATCTAGTGTACTGAAAATGAACGTCCTTTCAATAAGTAATCAATATCATGTAGTAATGAGAGGCCTCCTGCTCTTCTTTGTAGTGAGTCTTCAAGGTGCACTGTGTATGTGATACATGCTGCACCACTCGCTATGAAGTAGGCACTTTCAAGTGCTTGCTGCTGCCTGGGACCAGGGCTTCCCACTGAACCATGCTCAGAACCTAGAGTCTGGGCTTCTAACGTGTTCCAGAAGGTTTGGAGGATAAGGCTAAGGATCTCTAGTTCAACACTGGGTTAGAACATTGGTGCGTGAGAGGAGGCTATATCAGTAGGAGGACTCCTTCAGTGGATAAGTAATGTACACAGTGTTCTCAGACCTGCCCCTCCATTGCTTATTATCTATATATCTATCATGTCTGTGTGTCTGTCCAATTTTTTGAGACCGGGTCTTACTGTGTAGCCCTGCCTGATTTGGAACTCGCTGTGTAGACCATGCTGGCCTTGCACTTACAGAGATCCACCCACTTCTTTCTCATGCCCCTCCATGCCTGGATAAGCACCCCTTCTCCATCTGACAATCATAAAGACATAATGGTGCCACAGATGATCCAAAGAAGAGAATTTTAACTGATCAAAGGCACAAGGAGGCTGACTGGTGAAGGCAAACTCAAAACTACAATACAAAAGACTTGAAGCTTGAATGGGGGCGCTGAGAGGCAATGGTGATCAAAGTCTGCGGAGCCCGGAAGCAAAGGCAGAGGCTGAACACGAGTGTGGGATGATCTCCAAACAGCCTAGCACAGGGGACTGATAGGTGGGTGGGAAGAGCTTGCATAGGACAGACAGGGAGAAGCTGTACCTAGAGGGCAGGAGCTCGGTCCCCATGATGCGGCAAACCATGTGACACAGCAAACTCTGTGGTCCAGATTCATGTGTTTGGTCTCACAATATCCTAAAGCATCCCATGTTTCCTTAGTAAAAAGTCAAGTTTGTTTTTATAAAAAATGTTTTCCATCTGTGCATCCACCCACCCATACTCATTAAAATTCCTAAGGGCCTATGCTGTGAGATGAATTTTGTTGTGGGTTTTAATGTGCAGAAATTCACTTACTATACACAACTCTGTAAAGTAGATGTTCTCCATCTGTACTTCATGATGTAGACATATCTCAAGAGAGGTTAGGGCCTTGTGTAGACTCATTTGGTAGGCACTCTGCTTTGCCTGCTAGAAGCTTCATCCTGTCTTGGCTGCTTCCTTGTTGCTTTGCTAACATTCTCTGGTAAAGGCAAACTAAGAGAGAAAGGGTTTCCCTGGGTTTATAGTTACAAGGCGATACAGTCCATCACGGTGGGGAAGACATGGCAGCAGGCAGTGAGGTGTTGGCAGGAGCAGGAGGCTGCTTGTCACATTGCGTCTGCACTCACTAAATGGGGAATGAACGGGGAATGGGGTCAGACTATAAAATCCCAAGACACACTTCCCCGGTGAGCCACTTCCTCCTGAAGCTTGTACAACCTTCCCAAAGACTGCCCCAAGCTGTGGGCCATATGTTTCAATGCTTGAACCTGTATCTTAACCTGTGGATGGGGACCCCTTGGAGGCACCGAGTCGCCCTTTCACAGGGTTCACTTAAGACTATCAGAAAACACAAATATTTGCATTATGATTCATAACAGTAGTAAACTTACAGTTATAAAGTAGCAACAAAATAATTTTGTGGTTGGGGGGTCACTGAAGGGACTCTAGTCACTTGAGCGTGTGAGCATAGCTCTGTCAGGCCTTGCCATTCTCCCATTCCCTTTGTCCTGATAAAAACTGATAGAGTAAATCCCTGAATCTAGTCCCCAAGGTCCATCTCCTTATTTGGCCATTTTCCCCTCTGAAGGCTGACTACTGAGGTCCAGCTTTCAAAGTATTGAAATCCAGCAATCAAAAGTCCCCCTTGGCTCAACTAATTAACAAGCCCAATTAAAATTAAAAACCTCTCCTAACACAATATTTCCCCTTGTACATTTATAAGCTGCCATTTTCCTGTGTCTCCTCTCTATCCAAAGGCAGTCCGTTGTCCTTGGCTCCCCTGGGGAGGGGACAAGAACCTTTTCTCCCTTATCCTTCTATCCTTTCCTTTCTCCATCATCTTTCTGGGGCAAATAAATCTCCTTTGTGCTGAGAACTTGGTC
The DNA here is from genome assembly GCF_017639785.1 of Mesocricetus auratus. NCBI lineage: Eukaryota > Metazoa > Chordata > Mammalia > Rodentia > Cricetidae > Mesocricetus > Mesocricetus auratus. The sequence continues at coordinate 108,341,569 of NW_024429266.1, forward strand.
TTGGGGGTCCTTAGCTGACACTTTTCCTCTCAAAAACTGTCTGTGGCCTGGTCACAAACCAGTGCTTCAGAGGGGCATTGGGCTGCTGTCACTAAAATGCAGATATGTCCAATTAGTTTTCTTAGAAACAAAGAAAGACTATCTTTAGATGTGCCCCTGTTAAGAATCACACACTTACACATTGTTATACCCATTAAGGAACTTTTTTCAACTTTATACTTCACAGTAATAGCCCACCAGCTGTGTGTCAGTGACTATGCTGAACCCAGGCTAGGATTAGAGTCAGCCTGCCTACCAGCCTGCTTGTCAGCCTAGGGTTTCTCCAGTTTGACATCTTTGCATGTAGTGACCTTTCTGGCTGTCAGGTGTGCAGAGTAAGTCAGCATTTGACATTTTATTCTTGACGTTTGATTGAGATGCCTGAAATATGTTACATGAACCCAAAGAATCATTAGGGCCAGTAATACACAAAAATGAGTGGTGGTACCAAACCAAAGGTTGAATGTAAGACAAAATCACTCTGGGAGACTCTATTTTTTATTGTTGCTGTTTGTGATGATAGTGTGTGTTTGTATGTGCATTTCACTACCCTTGGTTATCCTAGTGCAAAACTGTTAATTTCCTTTCCTTTCTTGGGTGTATTTGACCTCCTGGGTGGGCGTATTACTTCTACTACTTTCTGGAGAACTGGATTTGTAGATATTGTTTAAATTTGACGTTGTCATGAAGTATCTTAGTTTCTCCATCTATGGCAACTGAATATTTTGCTGGGTATACTATTCTGGGCTAGCATCTGTGGTCTCTTAGAGTTTGGAAGACATCTCTATGGGCCCTTCAGGCTTTTAGAGTCTCTATTGAGAAGTTAGATGTAATTCTAATAGGTCTGTCTTTATATGTAATTGCATCTTTTCCCCTTTTCCTGTTAAATCCTCGTTCCTTATTCTGAACATTTAGTGTTTGATTATCATGTGTAGGGGAGGCTTCCCTTTCTGCTCCAGTTTATTTGGTGTTCTATAAACTTCTTGTACCTCTACAGAACTCTCCTTTAGGAAAGGAAATGTTCTTCTATGATTTTGTTGAAAATATTCTCTGGGCCTCTGAACTAGGAATCTTTTCCTTTTTCTATTCCCTTTATTCTTAGGTTTTGTCTTTTCATAGTGCCTGAGATTTTGTAGATTTTCTGTACCAGGAACTTTATAGATTTGAGACTTTATTTGTCTGTTATATCAATTTCTTATATCATATATTCTACACCTGAGATTCTCTCTCCCATCTCTTGTATTCTGTTGGTGGTGACTGAATCTATAATTCCTGTTTGCTTACCTATGTTTTTCCATCTCCAGGATTCCCTCTGTTTGAGTTTTCTTTATTGCATCTATTTCCAGTTTCAGGTCGTGAACTGTTTTATTAATTCCCTCAACTGTTTATTGGAGGAGGTCTATACCAAAGACAAATGAGAGAACCCCAACCTCTCTACCATTGCCTAGATTCTTAATTGGGGTCATCCCTGTGGATCCCCAAACATTTCTCCAGTGTCAAATCTCTCTCCAAACCTATACTAGTTTCCTCTATCAAGGCATCTCCTTTCTTGCCCTCCTCCATTCCTCCCTTCTCAGTCCTCCTGATCCCTCCTGTTCTCCTCCCCCATTCCGTTCTCCTCTCTCCCCTTCCCACCTTCCTCCTCTCTCTCACCACCCCCCATGCTACAAATTTCCTCAGGAGTTCTTGTCCCTCTCCTTCTTTGGGGGGAAATAAGTGTTCTTCTCTTGGAGTCCTCCTTGTTTCCTAGTTTCTCTGGTGGTGTGGATTGTAGGCTGGTAGTCCTTTGTTCTATGTCTAATATACATATATGAGTGAGTACATACCATGCTTGTCTTTCTGTGATTCGGTTACCTCAGTCAAGATGTTTTCTTCCAGTTCCATCCATTTGCCTGCAAATTTCAAGATTTCATTGTTTTTTTTTTCAGCCGAGTAGTACTCCATCGTGTAAATGTACCACATTTTCTCCATCCATTCTTCGGTTGAGGGGCAACTAGGTTGCTTCCAGGTTCTGACTATTACAAACAATGTTGCTATGAAAATAGTTGAACATATGTCCTTGCTGTATGACTGTGCATTCTTTGGGTATATGCCCAAGAGTGGAGTTGCTATATCTTGAGGTAGACAGATTCCCATTTTCCTGAGGAATCTCCATACTGATTTCCAAAGTGGTCATACAAGTCTGAACTCCCACTAGCAATGGAGTAGTGTTCCTCTTTCCCCACATCCTCTCCAGCATAAAATGCCATTGGTGTTTTTGATTTTAGCCATTCTGTCAGGAGCAAGATGGTATCTCAGAGTTGTTTTGAGTTGCATTTCCCTGATGGCTAAGGATGTTGAGTACTTTCTCAAGTGTCTTTCAGCCATTTTAGATTCCTCTATTGAGTATTCTCTATTTAGTTTTGTACTCCACTGTTAAATTGGATTATTTTGTGTTTTGGTGGTTAGCTTCTTGAGTTCTTTGTATATTTTGGAAATCAGCCCTCTGTCAGATGTGGGGTTGATGAGGATCTTTTCACATACTATGGACTGCTATTTTGTTTTATTGACTGTGTTTGTTGCCTTACAGAGGCTTCTCAATTTCAAGAGAACCCATTTATTAGTTTTCAATCTCAGCATCTGTGCTACTGGAGTTATGTTCAGGAAGTGGTCTCCTGTACCAATTCATTGAAGGGTACCCCTCACTTTCTCCTCTAAGTGGTTCAGTGTGGCTGGATTTATGTTGAAGTCTTTGATTCATTTGGACTTAACTTTTGTGCCTGGCAATAGTTATGGATTTATCTGCAATCTTCTACATGTCAGCATCCAGTTATGCCAGCACCATTTGTTGAAGATGCAAATTAACAAAATCAGAAATGAAATGGGGACACAACAATGGGCACTGAGGAAATCCACAGAATCTTCAGGTCATTCTTTGAAAACCTGTACCCTACAAAAATTGAAAATTTAAAGGAAATGAGCAATATTCTGGATAGATATCACTTACCAAATTTAAATCAAGAACAGACAAGCAATTTAAATAGGCCTATAACTCCTAATGAAATAAAAGCAGTCATCAAAAGTCTCCCAACCAAAAGAGCCCAGGACCAGATTGTTTCAGTGCAGAATTCAAAGAAGAGCTAATACCTGTACTTCTCAAACTGTTTCACACGTTAGAAGCAGAAGGGTCATTACCAAACTCTATTTATGAGGCTACAATTACTTTGGTACCCAAGCCACACAAAGACACAGCTAAGAAAGTGAACTCCAGACCAATATCCCTCATGAACATTGATGCAAAAATACTTAACAAAATACTGGCAAATAGAATCCAAGAATACATCAGAAAAATCATCCACCATGATCCAGTAGGCAGGACGAACCACCCTGAGTCTGGCCACACCTCAGTATTGGACCCCCCTCTGCCTTCTGCCCTCTGCTCTCTTCCTTGCACCCTCCACTTGAGTCTTGGCCCCCCTATGCCCTCTGCTTGAGTGAGGAGAACACCAGGAGAGGTCAGGCCATCCATAATTGCAGACACTGAAGTCTTGGCCCACCTACACCACTGGGAGAGGAGATGAGAGGGAGAGGCCCCACCTGCACCCACTTGAAGAAGGGATGGGAAGGTGACAGTATACAAACACACTCAACAACAGAAAGACCAGTATGCCACCCCCAGAATCTAGAGACTCCACACCACTAAGATCTGAACATACCAACACAGATGAAGCAGAAGAGAAGAACCTTAAAAACAACTTTATGATGATATTAGAGACTCAAAGAGGAAACTAGAAAATCCTTTAAAGAAATAGAAGAAAAAACTAACAAAAATTACAGGAAAAAGAGAAAAAAACAAATCAAAATATCAAGAAATAAACAAATCTCTTAAAGAATATAAAGGAAGCCAACAAAAAAACAACCAAACAAGTGGAGGAAACAATTCAAGCTGAAATAGAAACAATACAGAACACACAGAAGGAGGGGATGTTGGAAATAGAAAAGTTGGGTAAATGATCAGGAACTACAGATGTAAGTATAACCAATAGAATACAAGATATAGAAGAGAGACTCTCAGGTGTTGAAGACTCACCAGAGGAAATACAGTCATCAACCACAGAAAAATCTCAAATCCAACAAATCCCTAGCACAAAATATCCTTGAAATATGGGTCACTGTGAAAAGGCCAAACCTAAGAATAATAGGTATAGAAGAAGGTGAAGAAATACAGCTCAATGGTACATAAAACATATTCAACAAAATCATGGAAGAAAATTTCCCCAACCTAAAGAAGAATATGCCTATGAAAGTGCAAGAATTTTACAGAATATCAAATAGACAGAACCACAAAAAGAAGTCCCCTCCTTTGGGATCCCACTCCACATAGAGGGATGCTATCTCAGCCTGGACACATGGGGAAGGGTCTAGGTCCTGCCCTGGATGAAATGACAAACTCTGGAGATCCCCCCAAGGAGGGCCTCTCCATCCCTGGGAAATGATGTGGGGATTGGGCTGGGCGTGGGGGTGGGCTGGTGGAGGAAGAAGGGGGGAGCTTGGATTGACATTTGAAGCATGCATGTTTCTAATTTAAATTAAATAAATTAGAATAAAATATAAAATAAAAAATAAGTCCCTTGCCACATAATAATCAAAACATCAAATGGAATAAAGAAAAAATATTGAGATCAGCAAAGAAAAAAGGCCAAATAAAATATTAAGTTAGACCTATCAGAATTACACCCGACTTCTCAATGGAAACTCTGAAAGCCAGAAGGTCCTGGATAGATGTTCTACAAATGCTAAGGGAACATGGATGCCAGCCCAAACTGCTATACTCAGCAAAACTCTCAATCACTATAGATGCAGAAAACAAGATATTCCATGTCAAAACCAGGTTTAAACAATACATATTCACAAATGCAGCCCTACAGAAAGTTCTGTAAGGAAAACTACAACCCAAAGAAGATAACTACACTCACAAAAACATAGTGAATAGATCAGAAGATAAAAGGGGAGAAATCCAATACCAACAACAACAAACCCAAAACAAATAAGAATTAACAATCAATGGCCATTAATATCCCTCAATGCCAATGGTCTTAACTTGCCTATAAAAAGACACAGACTAACAATGTATATGAAGACAGAATCCATCCTCTGCTGCATGCAAGAAACACATTTCAACATCAAAGATAGACGGTACCTTATAGTAAAGAGTTGGGAAAAGATTTTCCAATCAAATGGACCGAACAAAACAAGCTGGTGTATCAATTCTAATATCTAATAAGTTAAACTTCAAGCTAAAATCATTCAAAAGAGATGAAGTAGGACATTTCGTATTTATCAGAGGAAAAGTCCATCAAGATGAAGTCTCAATTCTGAACATTTATGCCCCAATTCGAAGACACCCACATTCATAAAAGAAACATTACTGAACCTCAAATCACACCTAAAACCTTACACACTTATATTGGGAGACTTAAACACCCCACTTTCACCACTAGACAGGACCACTAGAGAGAAACTTATCAAAGAAACAAAGGAACTAACAGAAGTTATGACCAAATTGGGATTAACAGGCATCTATAGAATATTCCATCCAAACACAAAAGAATATACCTCCTTCTCACCTACACATGGAACCTTCTCTAAAACTGGCCACATATTCAACAACATAGCAAACCTCAACAGATACAAAAAATTGCAATAACCCCCTGTATCCTATCAGATAACCATGATTTAAAGTTAGACTTCAGCAATAACACAAATTGCGGAAATCCTACAAACTCATGGAAATTGAACAATGTACAATTGTACCATTCCTGGGTCAAGGAAGAAATTAAAAAAGAAATTAAAGACTTCCTAGAATTAAATGAGAATGGAGACACAACATACCCAAACTTATAAGACACTTTGAAAGCAGTGCTAAGAGGAAAGTCCATAGCACTAAATGCCCACATGAATAAACTGGAGAATAATCACACTAGAGAATTAACAGCACAACTGAAAGCTCTAGAACAAAAAGAAGCAACCTCACCCTGTAGGAGTAGATGCCAGGAAATAATCAAATTGAGGGCTGAAATCAATGAAGTAGAAACAAAGAAAACAATACAAAGAATCAATGAAGCAAAGAGTTGGTTCTTTAAGGAAATCAACAAGATAGACAAATCTTTATCCAAACTAACCAAAAGGCAGAGAGAGAGCATACTAATTAACAAAATCGGAAATGAAAAGGGGGACATAACAACAGACACTGAGGAAATCCAGAGAATTATCAGGACATACTTTGAAAACCTGTACTCCACAAAATTAAAAAAATGAAAGGAAATGGACAATTTTCTGAACAGAGTGGAATTCTTTTGAGAGTCTTTCTTATAAGGATTGTTGCCATGGGCCTCCTTTATGGGTCTCCTGCATGGGTCTCTATCATAGGACTCTGGAAGGAGCATCTTGCTAGGCTCTTGGGTGTGGGCCTCCTACATAGGTACCCTTCAGGGCTCTCTTGAAAGTCTCTTCTGCCTGGCTTCACTTAGCCGTTCTCCTATGGACATGGACTTACTTGCTCCTAGTGACTCAGAGATCTAACCCTTTTTGTTACTATAGTTCTGCCATATTAGACCCTAAACAAGAAACAGAGGAATGGGAGGGGAGAGAGCCAAGGGAGAACACACATTTATATTTTACTTAGACCTCAGAAAGGAAGGCACATTGTATTCTATTCATGTCCCCCTTGAGAATGTCAGGTGACCTAGTTTAGATTACCTAGGTCTGAAGATAGTGAGGAACATACAGTATACTTTGTGAGTAAAGTGGTCTCTATGGTGCCAGATCTGGATTTCACCACCTTCTAGCAGTGTTCCCAGAGACTCTAATTTGAGCTTTGCATCTGAACAGTTAACTGAAAGTATTGAGCTGGCAAGAATTGGAACTGCCCTCTGACTTACATTGGCCTCGGGTCACTGTCTGGACTATGAGCTCTGTTCAGTAGGAATCTTGTTATTTTCTTCCCCTACATGCTGCCCTCACACACAGGGTGTCTCTGTCTCTGTCCATAGTGCTGAAAGTTTGGTTCCTCTCCAGTGTGAGTGTGGGATTGATAGTTAGATAGTATTTGTTTCATCGTCACACAAATAGGGATGGGAGTCCTGGTTTCTCAGCCACAAACTAGGAAAGGACATGGAGTTTTAGTTCACTGTGAATACACTAAACTTTGGTCAGCCGTGTTGTGCTAATCTTGCATACTATTACAGGTACTGGCTGTGACAGTACATCCTGATTATCAACTTGATTGAATGTGGTCTCAATTAAGAGGCATGCCCCTGGATGGATCTGTGAGGTCATTTCCAGGAAGGCTACCTGGTGGATGAAAGACCTTCTCAAAGAGAAGGCAGATTCTCAGATGTGACAAGGGGCCAGGAGAAAGCAGCCCTTCTTAAAGCCCACCCTTGGTTTTGTCTGGTGTCTGTGAATTGCTGTCACCCCTCACTTCCATCCAGTTCTGACCTCTCTGTACATGTACAGTGTGCGAGAGACACACAGGTCTATTTTCTATTTAGGGAAAGCTTTCTCTCCAACTTTCAACTCTCTCACTAGGAAGCAGCTACAGAGGGGTTGCTGTTAGCCGTGATGCATTCTAGGGTCCACTTATGAGAAGAGTTGAACTAGTGGCATGATCAAGATTCAATAGCGTGACCCTTGTCAAGTCATGGTGAGTGGGCAGAGGGAGAGAACGTGTGGCCTCCATGAAAGAGGCAGCAAAGAAATTCAAAAGAAGTGAGAATTAGCATCTGAAATAAAGCACAAGTGACTAAAGGGTGATTTACAAATAAGATCCCAGCTTGTAACAAAGTACTAGAGAAAGAACAGCTCTGTAAGACCTCAAGCTCAGGGGAGAGGTCACAGCCAGTGAAGATGGGAAGGAGACTCGTGGTCCCAGGAGCTGGGTCAAGGGCTAACGGAGGTTGTCGGTCTGTGTGGCCTACTCTCCCAGTACATGCAGAACATCCGTGTAATGCACCTGCCATCAAAGCAGAGGAAGCCCTGTAAATACTTTAGCCTAGCACTCTGTGGGCTGCCCTGTCTGATGGTGGGCTGAGCCTCAGAAGTCTGAGACTGGTGATTAACTTTCTGGACACAAAAACCTAGTAGTTGCAGGGGACCCAAAGCAAGAAGCAAGAAGGGCACCTTGAGAGGACACGGCCACGAAGTGATAAGGGTGGGTGTGAATGGGAGGTGAGCATTAAGGGGCAGCACTTCAGGGGATAGGCCTTGCTTCTCCCCAGAAACCACTGCGGATAACTCAGCTGATCAACTTGTGATTTTTCCATATCTACAAGGACCTTCCATGTGGGCTGCCTTCTAAAGCTCTCCAACTTCTTATCTCCCAGGACTACATCTTTACCATGTGGGATCACAAAATTTACAGACTTGCAACACTGACTCTTCCTGCTTCTGAAGTTACCCCCACGGTCTCACAAGGGACTGTCCTATAGAACTTGGATTTACAGGTCTGCCTCCCTCCTCCATTTGCTGTGTCTTATATTGGTTCTGGGTCTCTGGTCAACCTTGATTGATCTATAGTGCTTACTGGTTAGCTTGACCCTCTAACAGTGAAGCCTGTGGAAGTCTCTTCAACAGATACCAGGTCCTAGGGTCAAGGACTCAGTGAGGAGTGGGGAGAAGATGGCTGTCCATGTTAGTCTTTAATAATTGACTTGGAAGCTGCTCAAGGTTTCTCTTCCTATTTTTGTGGATTATTGTCTGTGAGTCACTGAAACAACTTTTATCCAACAGAAAGGCATTAGATTCTTTTTTCCATGGGCAGCATCAGACATTTGCAGATGGGCCTTTAAAATACCACTGACCACCTATGCTGGCCTTTTCTTGAGACTGTGCTAAAGCTCTATCTGGGGGAGTGTCAAACTCACAGGGTTCCTACCCAAGTGGTGTAGCTGAGGTCACCAGATGTGGCTTTTTAGGCAGCGTTCCCAGAGTGCAGCCCTTTCCTTCTGAGATGTGAATTCAAGAGATCACATGGTCCTCCTATCCTACAAATCACCCATGATGCTCAGAACAATAGCGTTAAAGGTTATTGTCATCTCATTATGTTCAGTTTCCTCCATCCCCTGCTTCTCCCCTTCCTTCCCCCTCTCTTCCCCCTCCCTTACTCCTCTTCCTTCCCTTTGTCTGATGTTATTGAGAACAGATGGTATCTAGGTATAATGATAAGTATTGTCAATTTGACAGAATCATCTGGGAGAGGGGCCTCCGAGGGTACCAGTAGGGGACTATCTCAATTTTGTTAAATGATGTGGGTAGAACCATCTTAGCCGTGGGTGGGACCATTCTCTGGGCAGGGAATCCTAAGTTGTATATAACAAGGAGAGTGAGCTGAGCTGGACTCCAGTGTGAATTCATTTCATTGCTCCTTTCTGGCTAGAAAGAGCATGACCATCCACTTCAGGGTGCTGCTGCTTTGACTTCCCCACACAATGGACTGTACCTTGAACTCGGAGCCAGAGTAATCCCCTTCCCTCTTAAGTTGCTCTTGCCAAAGTATCTTATCGCAGCATCAGGTAAAGGAGCTGAGGCAGCAGGACATCTGGCGTGCTGGGCAAAGCCTCTGCCACTCTGCTGAGCCCAGTACCCACTCCCGCGACAATGCTTGCTCTTCTTCATGTTTCTTCCAGGCTGTCCTGACACCGGCTGTTCAGGTCTGTGCTGTTAGCCTCTTTCACACACTTAGAGATTCCACACGATTTTGATACCCTGCCTTGTTCCCAGCAATGGTTGATAGTATCCACTTGTGTACACAAGAGACACTTCCAAGAAGTGAAGAAAGACGAAGACACAGATAGCAGATGCTCTTCTAAATGTCCACACCAGCCCTTAGAGACCTGTGGAGGTGTGCCATTAGCTTCGAGGGATTGCAAAAGAGTACAGTTCAGTGGTGCTTTCCCCACCTCTCTGTGGGTGTTGGACCACGTGTTTTGCATACTAGAAGTAAATGCCTTGAGGAAATTCTGTAACCTGAGCCTGAATATGGGAGTACTGGCTGTGTGGAGACCAAGAAGCAGGCTCGGGGGTGGGGGGGGTCACGGGCAGTGATCTCGTTCACAGTCCCTGGCTGCTTCCTATTGGCTGCCAGACAATTGGAACCAGAAACTTCTCTGGTTGTATTATACACTTTATTGATACTCTTTACATTTAATGGTAGCTTTTGCAAACGTGGGGCTTAAGGTGCTGAACAGTCAAATAACTTGCACATCTAGGGTGTGAATGCTGTCTCCTTTGAATTAATTTCCAAGCCTTCCACGCAAAATTCCCAACAGCCATTCGACCTTGCTGTGTTGCTCTCCAGCTCTCCCTGAAGTCATCAATTTGCTGCAAATGATTTTGAAATCTGATGGTTTATTAATGTAGTATGCTGCCTCTGACCCTTCCTAGTGGTCTAAGACCCAGAGACCCTGAGGTGGGGAGGGCAAGTGCCACTGTGCAATTCAGCCTTCTTTCCTCGCTCGTGAATCTGAGGGCTCGCTTTGGTCACTCCAACAGCAGCGGGAGATTGGGGGGGGGTGCCTGGAGCCTCTGAGTCACTCTTGTTTCTGCTTTGCACACAGCCGGGGGTTGGGTGCATAGGTGTCACTCACAGGTTATTCTCATGGACCATGTTATTCAGACCTGCCTGCCCTTGAATAATGAAGAGAGAGGAATGTCTCTGCATACCCCAAATGTCACCTATCCTTCAAACAGTGACCTTCATATCCAAAGGCCATTTGCTCAGTGTACTCTGTCAGGTGATCCTTGTCTCTGGGGACAGTGGAAAGGCAGGGTGACCATGAATACCTCTGCAAGCAGAGGGGTGGAAAGGAGGAGGAGCCTCATACCCCAGACTGAGAAGGAGCTGGCTCTGGGCATAGCCTGTCTCTGAACGGACTCTGACTCTCTATCCATGTGGAGCAGCCTGGTGTTGGGGGACTTCGGCTAGGACGTCTGTCTGCAGAACTGCGTTGCTCGCATTGTGGCTTGGTCAGAAGCAGCATCTGGGGCAGTGCTAATTCCAGCTCATCTCTTTTGTGAGCATGGACAGGGAGCAGCCTCTCCTTCATGTAGTACCGGGCTTGTGAACCTGCAGCTAATTCCTCTGCCCTCTCTAGCACTGGCTCCTCCACCCATGTATCAGCCATTTGCCACCTCTGTGACAAGAACACCAGACATAAACACGAGGGGCCATGCTGCTCACGTGGTTGGCAGAACATCATGGTAGCAGGAGCCTGTGACATGGGAGGCTGTTCACATCATGACAGAAAGCAAAGCCCAACCTGAAAGTGAAGGCAAGGCATCAATTTTAAAGGCTGCCACTTCCTCCCCTAGGCTCAGCCTCCACCTCCTAAAGGTTCCACAGCTTCCCAAAGTAGAAGGAAGGGGAGGGAAATGGAGAGGTTGAGAGGGAGGGGAATAAAGGGAGAGGGAGGGAGAATATGAAGAAATGATGCAAAAACAAAACAAACAAAACCCAGAATCCCTTGCCTCATTCCTAATTTTACCAGACTGTTAGATGCTGGCACCCTCCTGCGCCCACACTGCCCTCTAGAGGTTAGCACCCTCTTTCACATGCACAGACTTGAGATTTGCCCCTAGCCTAGCTTGCTATACTTTCCCACAAATGTCTGCCATTATTGTCAAAGGGAAGCCCACTAAGAAGGATTTTCTTCAAGTAAGTTACTGGAGACTGGTTTATAGGTAATCCAAGAAGAAAAAGAAACCCACCTTAACACATCCAACAAGCATTCTGCTACTCCGCCCATGGATTTTCCTTCTGTCTCTGCTCTCTCGTCATTCACAGGCCAGTGTTTACACCTTCGTAGCTCCTGTCTCAGGACCATTGCCTCCATGGTTCCCCAGTGAGCTCAGCCAGCCTCTGTCCAGCGTGGGCTGGCTTTCAAAGACGCGTCACCTCTGTTCTCACGCCACCATGCCTCTTCCCCACTTCTTTAACTGCTCTTCAAACAATTTCCCACTTAACTTTATGATGACTTAATTATGATAATTTAATGACATTTTCAACCACCATAGACACAAGCAGAGAAAGCATTCCATTTTTGTTCAGTCTTATCCCATTTAAATAGCACACTGTTTAACAAATAGAATGCACTCAATAAATATTCCCTGGGTGAAAGAGTAGTTAACAGAATGGAAAATTCTCAAATGGACGCGAAAGTGAGTAGATGTGCCTTCATCTCAGCCACCCTCCCCCTTTACTCCCCACTGCATAGGGACCCAGTGTGCTTGGTGTTCACTCTGATGGCCCCACAGCAAGTAAGTAATACCACACACACAGCCTTGACACAGCTGCCGAGACATGCAGCCCCCAATGCCACTTGCTGTTTTGGTTTTTTTTTTTTTTTTAGGTTTTTTTTTCTGAGACAGGGTTTCTCTGTATTGTTTTGGAGGTTGTTCTGGAACTCGCTCGGTAGACCAGGCTTGGTCTCGAACTCGCAGAGATCCACCTGCCTCTGCCTCCCGAGTGCTGGGAATAAAGGCATGCTGCCACTTGCTGTAACTAGACCAGGGTTTAAGGCAGTGGGTGTCAACCTTCCTAATGCTGTGACTCTTTCACGTGGTTCCTCATATTGTGGTGACCCTCAATCATAAAATTATTTTCATTGCTACTTTATAACTTTAATGTTGCTACTGTTATGAATTGTAATGTAAATATCTGATATCCAGGATGTCTGATCTGTGGCCCCCAAAGGGGTCATGACCCACAGGCTGAGAACCACTGGATTAAGGAGTCTCACACACACTCTTTGTTATGAAAGACAAAGGGGCATCTGAAAAGCAGGACTTCTGCAGTTCAGCTTGCAGGCCCAATGCTTCTTACTCAACTAGAATCTGTATTTGACATCTCTCCTGTAACATGAAAAACAAAGGAAGATCAGAAAAGCAAAGCAGCCAGTCACTAGCTCTTACCTCTACCTCAACTCAGACCAAAGGGGCGATCCTCATATTGCTCCAGATTTCACTGCTCCTCAGATTCACTCAGAGTGCTATGCTCTCCTCAGCATGGCGGAGACTACTCTCAGAATGTCACTCTGTCCTCAGTGTGGCTGGAGAATGAATGTCAGCTATGAGACCATGTTCCAGTCTTAAATACCTCCCTAATGCTGGGACTAAAGGTCTGTGATCCCAGATGTTGAGGTCACCTTTGTGTATGCTGTTTCTTTCTGGACTGGATCAATTTTGTGTAGTCAGTGTGGCCTTGAACTAACAGAGATTCCTCTACCTCTTAATCCTGAGTCCTGGGATTAAAGGTGTGTACCACCACTGCCTGAACTCTATAGCTTGAGGCTGGCTTTGCTTTCTGAATCCTCGGGCAAGCTTTAATAAATTATAAATAACATATCACCACACTCTCCAGCCTTCCTAACTGAAAAGACATGTGTTGGTTGGGCATACTGAACGTTGTTTTGTTCTATCATTCTTTGGTCTGTGTTAGCTGTGTCCTTCAGCACCTGGCTTCTCCCTTTCCCACAGGAGGATGTTTCTTGTTTTTAAAACAATGTTTGACCTCGACCTTTTCACACATGCACACAACACTATATGCACATACATATATACACTCACATCTCAGGACTTGCTCTTCCTAACAGCACTGCTCAGATATTTTTAGTCTTTGCTGTTTGAAAACATTATGACTGGGGCTGGAGAGATGTCCCAGCAACTAAGAGCCTGTGCTGCTTTTCCAGAGGACCAGCTCCAGGGGTGACCTCTTATGGATTCCAGGGCACCTGCAGCCACATGCATATGCCCACCTGAACATACATACATAATTGAAAATAATAAAAACAAATCTGAACTTGATTAATTTACCTCAAAACCCACTTGGACTGTAACATGCAGTTTGAAAAACTGTAGCTTTGTTGACCCAGTTTAGCTATTACAGATCAAATCCAGTACTCACAGGCCACAAGACAGGCATTGGTAGAAGGATGCAAGGGAAACAGCCCAGGGCATTTCCTGAAGGATGCTGTCAGGATCAACATCTGTCAATCACCCAGCAGCACTGTCATCTGAGAATCCCTGCGTAGGAAATTGATTTCTGAGGCTCTTCTTGGTTTGGTCTGTTGTGGTTCTGAAGTTTTGTTTACATCTCTGGCATTTCCTTGTCTCTGGCTGTCCTGTTCTGTATCCTTACCAAGGTCCCTTCTATCCTAGTCCTCCCAGTGGCCAAGAAAACCTAAACATCCACCTTCAAGCCTGGTTCCTCTGTCTGTTCATAGATGCCTGAAAGGAAATCACTTTAAATGAATGTTTCTCTAGCTCCCTCTGGGTGATAGCCTGGTGGATCCAGACAGCACCACTCCAGGCACTGAGGACACAGTCAGATCATAGATAGTCTGGGAATCAGATAGAGCCCCAGCTGTTGAGGATTGTTAGTCTGTTTTAGTGAATGCTGGGTGTGCTCTGAGCGATGGACAAGAAGACACCAACCACTTCTCTCTATGGAGTCTCCTCCATCCTTGTTAGGCCCAAATGCAGCATCCCACAGACTTTTGGCATATTTGGCTCTTTCTGAAGTGGAGTGGGTGGTGGGACCATGAGGGCTGTGGTAAGGAGATTTCACCTTTCCTTGGGGGCTCTGATGGACCACATGAGGACATCCATGCTCATGAGGGCTGTGGGTGCCATAGTGGTAAGAGAATTTCACCTTTCCTTAGGGGCTCTGATGGACCACATGAGGACATCCATGCTATTTAAGAAACTGGGTATTCACTATGTCGTTGCTTGAAAGCCAAGTCTTGCCTGGAAAAATCATTATAAAAAGCTTAATGGGTGGAGAGACAGATTGGAGGTTAAGAGCACATCCTGCTCCTGCAGCGGTTCCCAGCTGAGCTGGGGGACACACAACTGCCAGTAACTCTAGCTCTGATCATTTGATGCCCTCTTCTGACATCTGCATGCACTGCACACACATGTACACACACACACATATACACAAAATTAAAAATTAATAAAAAGTTTAAGTATCTTAATCTTTAACCCCGTGTGAAGTCACTTAGGATACATGACACTACCCGTAAGTTTGTAGTAAGTAGAATTAAGAAATAAGTCCAAATTAAACTTTTTTAACATAGTCTAGACATTTTATTATAAATTTTTTTCCTTTGAATAATTGAGTTTATTAAAAATAGAAGACACCTTGAATATTATTCATTAGGCTACTGCTTTGAACTGTTACCATCAAAAATGTCATTTTTTCTTTATATATATATATTTTTTTATTTTTAGATTTAAATTTAAATTAGAAACAAGGTTGCTTCACATGTCAATTTCTGGTCCCTCTCTGTTTCCCTCCCCTCCTCCCGTGCCCTCCCACTAACCCCCCCAATATACCCTCATTTCCCCAAGGAGGGTGAGGCCCTCCATGGGGGTGTCCATAGTCTGTCATTTCATACAGGGCAGGGCCTAGACCCTCCCCCAAGAGTTCAGGGTGAGAGTGCATCTCTCATTGTTGGATGGGCACCCAAAGTCCATTTGTATGCCCGGGATAAATACTAATCTACTACCCAAGGCCCAATAGATTACCTAAGCCTCCTCACTGACACCCACATTCAGGGGGTCTTGATCAGTCCCATGCTGGATTCCCAAGCATCAGTCTGGGAAAAAAGGTCATTTAAATGGTGAGAATGTACTGCTTTAAAAGCACCTCATCATGAAATTTTAATAGCTGAATATCCTATGCTTTCATTCAATTATTGCAGGAATGAATTATGTATAAGGATATACCTGTGTTTATTTCCTTATTTACATTTATGAGTAGGTCTGTATGCCCATGGCATGCTTGCTGGGGCAGCAGCTGGAGTCCGGCTGCCCTCCACATAAGAGGATATCTGAAACTGGATTTAGAAGAACCTGGAGAATTTAAGAAACAATGTGGGACTTGTCAAATACTGACATGTGCTACCTAGAACTATTGCAAAGCTGAAGACCCCAGAGCTGATACTGTCAGTCTGGAAGTCCCCACCCAGCAAGGTGGAGACATGTGGTCTCTTGCTTAAGGTTCCAGTGCTGGGCCCTCTGTGTCTGTGCCTTCTAGCAGCCACATTATCACACACTAGCTCTGACCTTGCCTGTATGCCCTTCATCTCTACAATACATGACAATGACTGTCTGGAGCAACAAATAGAGCAGCCAGTCTCCAGCATGGTGTTGTACCTGCTGGGTCTGCCAGGGTTTCTATTGCATCCTGGAACCAGATACTCACTCAAGTGAGTGCCCATGTTTCAGTCTCATGTGCCAACCCAAGCAGGTCTCCTGGGAGCCCATGGCCTACGAATTCTCCTGTGCCTAATGCTCCACCCTGTGGGAACCAGTATCCCATGTCCGTTTGTACTCTGTGTTACAGAGCTCACTGGCTTGGGCTGTGTCTCCTAATTCTACACTTTTGATTTACAATGATGGTCCCAGTGAGGCTGCTAGTGGCTGCCACGTCTTCTTCTTCCTGGAGAGGTAGAGTTGTATTCTTGAAACTTCCAAAACTCTCTCTATCATGTGGATTCTTAACACATGTCTGACCAGTTCTCTTTATGCCTTTCAACTGTGTTTTCAGGGAAGGACGCGACTGGAGGTTTGGTTTCTTTGTCTCAGCTGTGTCCTGACTCCCTCCAGCATCCATCACCCAAGCCTGCTCTGCACTGGGTCCACACATGTGCTCTTTCTGAAGCAGGTCTTCCCCCACGGAGGCTGGTGTGCTGTGGCCTTAGCAGATACCATGCTGCTGATGAAGAGAGGAGATGAAGAAGCCATTCCTCCCACATCCTTCATCCTTTCCTCGATTCTAATGTTGCCTATCCAGAGCTGCTGTCCTGAGATCTCCAGCTGTGTTGTCCCTGTTTGCTTGGCAGTCCCATCCCTACTGCCGTGTTTGGAGGTCCCATTCTCTGTAAAGGTTTCTCTAAGCAGGATGAGAGACACAATAATAGAGGGAGTCATTCTAGGTTTGAGGAGAGATCTGGCACTAGTGAGATTTCCAGAGATCTACAAGGCAAACTAAGCAGTAGTGGAGAGACTACCTTTAATGCCCCTCCCTGATAATGACTTTGACGACTATCTTACATACCATCCTGGAACCAGACGGAGACACCCACAGCTAAACACTGAACTGAACTCCTGGAACCCAGTGACAGAGAAGGAGGAGTGATGAGCAAAAGGGTCAAGACTGGGCTGGTGAAACCCAGAGAAACAGCTGACCTGAACAAGGGGGGAGCTTATGGACCCCAGACTGAAGGCTGAGAGGCCAGCATGGGACTAATCCAGATCCCCTGAATGTGGGTGTCAGTGAGGAGACTCAGGCTTTGGGTAGTAGATCAATATTTAACACAAATGGACTTTGGGTGCCCATCCCACAATGAGGGATGCTTTCTCAATCTGGACACTTGGGAGAGGGCCTGGGCCCTCCCTGGAATGAAATGACAGACTATAGAGATCCCCCATGGAGGGCCTTACCCTCCCTGGGGAATGTAGTGGGGGGCAGGGGGGACTGGCGGGGGGAGCAGGTGTGGAGGGGAGGGAGAGGGAGCTGGGACTGACATGTGAAAGCAAGCTTGTTTCTAATTTACATACATAATAAAAAAGTGTTTCAAAAAAAAAAGGTTTCTCTAGGTTGATTCAGTCATGAGGGTGGGGGTAGGGCCACCAGAAAGTATCAGCTCTATGGCAGGTTTTGCCTGGCAGTGAATCTGCCCTTGCCAGACAGTCCCTCCCTGGGTCTGTGTTTCCAGCACCAAGGTACCATACCCTCCCACTGTGGTCCTAGCTTCTGAGAAATGCAGACCTGGGAAATGGGAACATCTACTTACCATGCTCTTACTAGTTAGCTAGTTATCAGTTTCACAACAGCCCAGGATTTCTGAACAAATGAAGTCACATGACCTCTGAAATGCACATATTGATATTAATATAGAACAGCTTAGGAAATGCTGAAATGTAAGAAGTGATCAATTGTATTGTCATTCCCCTCCTTCCTCCTTACAATATATGCTGTGCATATACAAGACTCCTCAGAGGCTCTGCCATGCTTGCTCCTATTGCTATGCAGACCTGCTTGGCTTCGGCTTCCATTTTTTGCCACATTCAGATGGACACCACTTACGAGATGTTTCCCACAATATACACCAAGAAGTGCTGAGTGAGCATAGCGAAAGACACCTGACTCACAAGACGACACTTCCCATGATCCTTTGCTTCTCTCTTCCCCTTCCTCCAGCCCAAGGCTGAGAGCTGAACTTTCAATAGAATGAACTTTCTCTTCTGCTCTTCAATGAAGGGACATTATTTCAGTATTTAGTAACACCATAGGAAGCTGTATTCACAGGATGTGGCGAGTGGGTTGTAGGGCTGTCCTCAGGGCTGTGGATCCCTGGTGGACACAGGCCTTCTCACATCTGTGGACTGTCTAACCTGGGTCCTGCTGGGAGGCTGCTCACAGGGCGTACCCTCACCCCAAACTAGGTCACTGAAAACAGGGAGCAGTGGGGAGTCTGACTTGAAGCAGTGGTGCTAATAAGGGGGAAACAGGCTCAGTGGGAGGGACCGTGCGTGTGCACACCAAAAGGTTGGAGCTGGCTTTGGGGAGGGGGAAGCAGGTCCCTGCAGCCAGCTAGGCAGTAGGAAGGACCTCACCTCTGTACCCATCAGGAGTGGATTTTGTCACATTTAAGCTCCAGATGAGCACACAGACTGGGGAACACTTGACTTTGAGAGAACTCAGGCCTCCTGGGACAATTGCAAGCTTGAACCGCTCTGCCCCACCGAGTGTGAGCCGCTGAGCGGATGTGGCTTCAGGCTGCCGAGTGTGTGGTAAAAGTTACACCACAAATGAAAATCCGTAAATGATGCTGAGGCTGGGAGAAGTAAAGTGATTCTCCTGAGTTCTCAGCGGCTGTGTGGGCACTGTGCCAGGACTTAGGCGCAGGGCATGCGTGTCCACACTGGGGTTCCTTGCAAAGGGCTGTTTTTAAGGAAAGCAGGGCTTGCTGTCAGGTTATTCAGACAAAATTGCAAATCTTCCTGCACGTCCCCTGAGTGGGTGGACTGTGTGAGGCGAGAACAAAGCAGCCCGCTCTCCCAGCTGCAGGGCTTTTGTTCTCTGCTCCTCAGAGGACATGTGCACTGTCCTTCGTGCTGGGACAGGGTAGAGCCACCCTTTGTCCAGGATCCAGTAGCTTCAAAGTCCAAAGTGGGCTCCCAGAAGAGGGCGCCCATGTGCATGCCCAAAGCCTGTGGCTCTGAACCAGAGAAGTGGTATGTCTGTTCTCGTTCCCAGATGCCCGGCTCCATCTGTCTGTCCTTCCAAACTTGGCATCTGGTGACAGGATTCAGAAAGAAAATGGGCTTTGGAAATGAAATCACTGTCAATATTTCATCACCGTCTGCTACTCCAGTACACAGGCCCAGCCCCTCGGCATAGGTACCAAAGTTTACTACTCCCAATCCGTCTTTAAAAATCTGACTGTCAGTAACTGGTGGGTCTGTCATAGACCCAGAAGGCCTCATGTTGACCCACTGTGCTGGACTGACAGTCTTCCAGTAATGGGAACCTAGACTACTACGGTGAACCCTCATCAAAGAGTTTTATAAGCATTAGTTACTGCTCTACCTGGCCTTTGCCAGAGCCTTTAGAAGATGCCAATGCAAAAAAGGATGGTAGAAGTTAACATAACTTCTAGAGTATAAAGTGCAAACCCAACATAAGTGACATCACTTGAGCCCTTGAGGGAAAATCCACAATAGCAGTGGTCTGTCTTTGTGGGAGTTAACATAATGGAATGGGTGTGTCAGAACAGAATCTATCCATGTGCAGTCCTTGAAATACACAGCACGTCCCTCAAATGGAAGTGGGTGCTCCCCTAAGATTGTTACCTTATTTCACTGTAAAAATTGTCTCTACTCTTAGAGAACATTCATTTGTTTCAGTTAGGAGCTCTGGGCTCATCCAGCAAAATATTATAAAGTTTCCATTAGACTGCAAGTGAATCTGTGCCCTCCACAGCCTCTCCCCGTCAACACAGGATTCAAGTGGATGTCTGGTAGGCACTGGGTGTGTCTACTGGTGTGTGAGTGTTGAGTTCCAACAACACAGCAGTCCCTCTGTGTTGAAGAGAGGGTGATGTATTAAATGCCTGTCTTGTGTAAGAAAGGGCCATCCTTGGACAGGTAAGGCTGAAACTCAGACTGCTGGCTGCAGGGGTCTATAGGACAGATCTTGGGAGAACTTGGCTCTCAGTTTTTGAAGTAAAGCAGTCTCCTCTGTGTTATAGATATTGGGATAATCAAATACACTTGCAGTGTAGAAGAAACGTGTCTGTTAACTGACTGTTGTGTTCACCGATTCTCCTGATTTGGTTTAAACAGAATTGAATATTGGTGGATCACAAAAATGAGTACTTTACAAAATTCACAGCCAAATAATGAAATGAAATGGGAAATCATGATCTATTTGAGGGTTTTAGTGTCCCCCAACTCTAGATCATTAATTCTCACATATGCAGATCAATTCAGTGAGTGCCACATGTGAATTCTAGAATATTAAAGTTCCCAGTGAGCAAAGGAAATGGGAGAACTCATTGGCCTAGAATTCTGTGAATAAAGCTGAGTTTCTGGTTCAGCAAGTTCCATTGCCCCATTGCTGGCATTACAGGCACACTCAACTTGGAGGGCTTTTACATGGGTTCTAGGGATCAGACTCGGGTTCTTACATCTGTGAAGCAATCACTTTAGCCTTCTTCCCCACCCTAAAGCTCCTCTACGAGCAGCCAGAAAGACATCTCCCAAAGCTGCTTTGTGAGGATGCTTCATTGGGCGGTCCTTTTATCCTTCCTCCTCCCACCTCGTCTCCCTTTCAGTCATGCATGCCCTGAAAAGGAAACTCATTGCCGATGCTCTTGGTCTTCTCCATCCAGGGAGACTGTTCTGAGAGAATCCCCTACCTGCTTTCTGTGCTGGGGAGTCTGTCCGATGATGTTCGTGGAGAAAGGTAAACTAATTGATTCCCTTTAAGGAGGCTTGCTGTTGAACTGATGAACTTCATCTTGAAGGACATAGAAAAACTCACACACAAGGTGATGCTGAGGTTTGTAGCAAATGGTATAGCGACTTGACTATTATAAAATAGGCAAACTTTAAAACAACTTTCAAAAGTAAAATTATGTTAAAACTTTAAACCTGTATCCATAGACATCAAACTAAGCAAACATTCTTTTAATAAATATTTGAAATGCAACATTCTTCTTTGGCTGCTGAGGTCCCGGGGGTTACAAAATAAATTCTGCTAAGTAGAGGATATTTTTAGTTCTCCTTTGATTTTAAAATGACAAAAATTGTCATTATGTTCACAGGTAGATCTTTTTGTTTCCCTAAATGCTAGATATTCTAAAAATACTGTCTTTTATAAGACAGAATACATAAAATCCTTTGGAACATGATCAAATTTGGATGCCAAAAACCATTGACCTTCTCAGAGGCATCCCATTCTGCTAAAGAATACAGATGCATGCATTAAAAATGCTGAGGTGTTCCAAAATACAGTTTTAACTTAGTCAAAAATTAAGTTTTATGAAGTCATTTTATAGAGCCAGAAGATGCTTCATTTTACTGACCCAGGCCCTTGCATCAAAAGAATGACTTTCTCCTCTTTATCTGTTATATTTTCACTAGTTGCCATTATTAGAGTTATTTTTATATTGAAATTCTTTTTTAAATTTTG
Organism: Mesocricetus auratus; assembly: GCF_017639785.1. Taxonomy (NCBI): domain Eukaryota; kingdom Metazoa; phylum Chordata; class Mammalia; order Rodentia; family Cricetidae; genus Mesocricetus; species Mesocricetus auratus. The sequence continues at coordinate 108,363,350 of NW_024429266.1, forward strand.
TATTTACTGTGTGTATTTACTGTGCCATGACACAAGCGTGGGAGTCAGAGGAGAACTTTATTGTTGGTTCTCTCTTTCCCCTTTATATGGGGTCTCGGGATCAGGCTTGGGTCACCAGCATTTCACAGAAAGTGTTTTTACCTTCTGGACCATCATGTCAGCCCCCAAACTCCTTAATAGAAATATTTGCATTAGAGAACATTTAGACCATAATTTTTAAGCAATATTGAAACATAAAGCAAATTGTTATTATACATAACCTTTCCATGTGATATATCAGTTCATTCCTTCTGTCTTCCTGGAACTTGGTGACTTTGATTAATAACCTCTTTTCCCCTCCCTGCCTGCCCCCTGTCTCTTTAACCACCATGTTGTTAAGTACCAAGATGAGGAATGTGTGCTTAATACTTCCATAATGTGAATAACTATCAAAACATTACACAATGATACTCTGATACATATTATTATTTGCTAGTCAAAAATGAGACCTTTAAAAAGATTTGCATCTCATCAGATGGTGGTGGTGCAAGTTTTTAACCCCATCACTCAGGAGACAAAGGCAGTACTCTGAGTTCCAGGCCAATCTAGTCTAGAGAGTGAGTTCCAGGACAGCCAGAGATACACAGAGAAAACCTGTCTCAAAAAAAACAAAAAACAAAAAACAAAAAATAACCCTTTACTAAAACTCAAACCACACATAAAACCCCACACACTTAAGTGGGAGACTTCAACACCCCACTCTCACCACTACACAGGACCACCAGACAGAAACTCAACAAAGAAACCAAGGAACTAACAGAAGTTTTGACCCAATTGGGATTAACAGATATCTATAGAACATTCCATCCAAACATGAAAGAATATACCTTCTTTTCAGTGCCACATGGAACCCTCCGTAAAATGGACCACATACTTTGCATCAGATCAAACCTCAACAGGTCAAGGAAGAAATAAAAAAAGAAATTAAAGACTTCCTAGAATTCAATGAGAATGGAGACACAAAATATCCAAACTTATGGGACACTTTGAAAGCAGTGCTAAGAGGAAAGTTTATAGAACTAAGTGCACACATAAAGAAACTGGAGAATAATCACATTATAGAATTATCAGCACAACTGAAAGCTCTAGCACAAAAAGAAACAGCTTCACCCAGGAGGAGTAGATGCCAGGAAATAATCAAATTGAGGGCTGAAATCAATAAAGCAGAAACTAGGAAAACAATACAAAGAATCAATGAAACAAAGAGTTGGTTCTTTGAGAAAATCAACATGATAGACAAATCTTTATCCTAAGTTACCAAACGGCAGAGAATGAACATGCAAATTAATAAAATCAGAAATGAAATGGGGGACATAACAGTGGGCACTGAGGAAATCCAGAGAATCATCAGGTCATACTTTGAAAACCTGTACTCCACAAAATTTGGAAATTTAAAGGAAATGGACAACATTCTGGATAGATATCACCTACCAAAATTAAATCAAGAATAGATAAGCAATTTAAATAGGCCCATATCCCCTAATGAAATAGAAGCAATCATCAAAAGTATCCCAACCAAAAAAAGCCCAGGGCTGGATGGCTTCAGGGCAGAATTCTACCAGAAATTCAAAGAACAGCTAATACAAATTCACCTAAAAGTATTCCACACAATAGAAGCAGAAGGGTCATTGCCAAACTCCTTTTACAAGGCTTCAATAACGTTGGTACCCAAGCCACACAAAGATACAACTAAGAAAGAGAACTACAGACCAATATCCCTCATGAACATTGATGCAAAAATACTCAATAAAATACTGGCAAATTGAATTCAAGAACACATCAGAAAAATCATTCACCATTATCAAGTAGGCTTCATCCCAAAGATGTAAAAATGGTTCAACATATGAAAATCCGTCAATGTAATCCACCATATAAACAAACTGAGAAAGAAAAATCACATGATCATCTCACTAGGCACGGAAAAACCCTTTGAGAAATCCAGCACCCCTTCATGATAAAGGGACTGGAGACATCAGGGATAACAGAAACATACCTAAACATAATAAAAGCTATATACAAAAAAACAGCCAACATCAAACTACATGGAGAGAAACTCAATGCGATTCATCTAAAATCAGGAACAAGACAAGGCTGTCCACTCTCTCCATACCTCTTTAATATTGTACTTGAAATTCTAGCTAGAGCCATATGACAACAAAAGGAGATCAAGGAGCAAAGAAAATAAGAAGTCAAAGATTCACTATTTGTAGATGATATGCTAGTTTACATAAGTGACCTGAAAAATCCTACCAGGGAACTCCTACAGCTGATAAACACTTTTCAGCAAAGTGGCAGGATACAAGATTAACTAACAAAAATCAGTAGCCCTTCTATATATAGAGATGATAAAAGGGCTGAGGAAACCTGGGGATTGGTGTGGGAATTGAGAGGGGGGCTAGGGGGTCTGGTTGGGGGGTAGGGGAGGAGAGGAGGGACAGGGAACTGGGATTGACATGTGAAGTAAGCTTGTTTCTAATTTAAATTAAAAAATGAAAAAAAAACAGCTGAGAAAAAAATCAGAGAAATATCACCCTTTACAATTACCAAAAACAACATAAATACCTTGGGGTAATGCTAACTAAACAAGTGAAAGACCTGTATAACAAGAACTTTGAGACTTTAAAGAAAGATATTAAAGAAGATACCAGAAAATGGAGAGTTCTCCCATGCTCTTGGATTGGTAAGATCAACATAATAAAAATGGTAATCTTGCCAAAAGCAATCTGCATATTCAATGCAATCCCCATCAAAATCCCAGCACAACTCTTCACAGACCTTGAAGGAACAATTCTCAACTATATTTGGAAAAACAAAAGACCCAGGATAGCCAAGACAACACTGTTCAACAAAGCAACGTCTGGAGGCATCAGAATCCCTGACTTCAAGTTCTATTATAGAGCTGTAGTCCTGAAAGGAGGTTGGTATTGGTACTAAAATAGACAGGTAGACAAATGGAATCGAATTTAAAACCTTTATATGGACCCACACAACTACGAACACCTGATTTTTGACAAAGAAACTAAAATTATACAATAGAAAAAATAAAGCATCTTCAACAAATGGTGATGGCATAACTGGAGGCTGGTGTGTAAAAGACTGCAGATAGATCCATGTCTATCTCCATGCACAAAACTTAAGTCCAAATGGATCAAAGACCTTAGCATAAATCCAGCCACACTGAACCTCTTAGAAGAGAAAGTAGGTGGTACCCTCTAACTAATTGGTACAGGAGACTACTTCCAGAACTTAACAGAAGTAGCACACACACTGAAATAGACAATTTATAAGTGGGGCCTCCTGAAACTGAGATGCTTCTGTAAGGCAAAGGACACAGCAACAAAACAAAATGGCAGCCCACAGAAATGGAAAAGATATTCACCAACCCCACATCTGACAGAGGGCTGATCTCCAAGATACAAAGAACTCAAGAAGCTAGTCACCAAAACACCAAATAATCCAATTAAAAAGTGGGGTACAGAAGTAAATAGAGAATTCTCCATAGAGGAATCTAAAATGGCTGAAAGACGCATAAGAATGTACTCAACATACTTAGCCATCATGGAAATATAAATCAAAACAACTCTGAGATACCATCTTGCTCCTGTCATAATGACTAAAATCAAAAACACCAATGACAGTCTATGCTGGATAGGATGTAAAAAAAGGGGAGCACTTCCCCATTGCTGGTGGGAGTGCAAACTCCGTACAGCTATTTTGGAAATCAGCTGTACAAGTCTACTACAAGATTTAGCAATTCTACTCTTAAGCAGATACCCAAAAAATGCACATTCATACAACAAGGACATCTTTTCAACCATGTTCATAGCAGCATTATTTGTAACAGCCAGAACCTGGAAGCAACCTATATGCTCCTCAACTGAGGAACAGATGGAGAAAATGTGGTACATTTACATAATGGAGTACTACTCAGCTGAAAAAACAATGGAATTTTGAATTTCGAAGGCAAATGGATGGACTAGAAGAAACCATCCTGAGTGAGGTAACCCAATCACAAAAAGACAAATATGGCATTTTAGATATAGAGCAAAGAATTACCAGCCTACAATCCACACTTCCAGAGAAGCTAGTTAACAAGGTGGTCCCTAAGAGAGATATACATGGCCCCCAGATAAGGGGAAAGGGACAAGATCTCCTGAGCTAATTGGGAGCATGGAGGGAGGGGAGAGGGAGTTAGGAGAAAGAGAAAAGGGAAAAAAGGAGGGGAGAGGAGGACATGAGGGAGCAGGAAGGTTGAGTCAGGGGAAGAATAGAGGAGAGCAAGAAAAGAGATACCATAATAGAGGAAGCCATTATAGGTTTAAAGAGAAATCTGCCACTAGGGAAATATCCAGAGATCTACAAGGTTGACCCCAACTAACAATCTAAACAATAGTTGAGAGGCTACCTTAAATGCCCTTCTCCGATAATGAGATTGATGACTACCTTATATGCCATCCCATCCTAGAGCCTTCATCCATTAGCTGATGGAAGCAGAAGCAGAGGCCCACAGCTAAGCACTGGGCTGAACTCCTGGAATCCAGTTGCAGAGAGGGAGGAGTGATGAGCAAAGACCAGGCTGTAGAAACCCACGGAAACAGCTGACCTGAACAAGGGGGAGCACATGGACCCCAGACTGATAGTTGGAATACCAGCATAGGACTATTCCAGTACTCTGAGTGTGGGTGTCAGTTAGGAGACCTGGGCAATCTATGGGGCCTCTGGTAGTGGATCAGTATTTATTCCACGTAGAGGGAAACTCTCACAGCCTAGACACACTGGGGAGAGTCTAGGCCCTGCTCCAAATGATGTGACAGACTTTGAAGATCTCCCATGGAAGGCCTCACCCTCCCTGGGGGAGCAGAAAGAGGATGGGATAGGGGGGTTGGTGGGAGGCAGGGGAGGAGGGGAGGGAGAGGGAACTGGTATTGACATGTAAAACAAGCCTGTTTCTAATTTAAATAAAAAAGTAAAAGAAAAAGATCCCCTCCCCCAAGAAAGATTTGGATCTCATTTTGAAGAGAGTATAATAAAAAGTTTGAGGATATATTTACTAAACACAAGTTTATAATTGAGATGGAAATTGGGACTAAATTGCATCTGAAGGCCCCAAGGAAGACAGGCTCAAAGGGAAGAGCAGGCTCTCTGAGAGCAGATAAGAGCACCAAGTGTTTCTTTAAAAATGTTCTCCTCTCCTCTCCTCCCCTCCCCTCTCCTCCCCTCCCCTCTGCTCTGCTCTGCTCTCCTCTCCTCTCCTCTTCTCTAGTCTCCTCCCTTCCCCTTTCCTTCCCCCTTCTCTCCTCTCCTTGTTTCCTCTCTGTTTCTACCTGTGTCCTTTTCACACAGAGTAAAGCTGAAATTTTTTTGTGCAACATAATAGTTGTTTTTTAATACAGCTTCATCACAGTATAATTTACATATCATTAAACTTACCCACTACAATCACATACAATCATTTTGGCAAATTTATTGAGTTGTGTGCCATATTGCCATGACTGTTTTTATTTCTACCACTGCAGAAAATTCTTGCAACCAACAATCAGTTCTTTCTGCCTCTCACTGGGTGGGTCTCCAATGACCTGCTTTCAGTACAATATATTTCTTCTTGTGTGTGTGTGTACTTAATAGAGAAGTATATCTGAATCATTCCCACCACTCCCTCCTCTCATGTTCTACCCCTCCTTCCAAAATTCATGATCTATCATTATTATTGTCACATATATATGTGTGTATGTGTGTTTGTGTATGTGTGTGTATGTATGTATGTATGTACACATATATACACATAGAGGAAATACAGATATAGACGTATGAACACTTGTATATACAACCTAAGTTCATTTAGCTTTGCTCCTATGTGCAGCTGTACAACAGTGACTGCTTGGGATTGAGCAACCTCTAGGAGTTCATCCTGGAGCAGACTGATCCTCTCTCCCAGCAGCCATTGACCATTTGCAACTCTTCCTCTAGGGCTGTAACAATAGGGAATTTCCTCTCTCCTTGTTGGCATGTTAACTGATATTGTCATTATGCTGGTTTTCTTCGGGCAGATGTGGCTGCCTGAAATTTTGTTTGTGAACTTTTTTGTCATGTGTAAGAGAGACTACCCAGCAACAGGTGTTTTGGTCCCCTGGCTCTTAAAATCTTTTCACCTCCTCTACAATTATCCCTGAACCTTAGGTGTAGGGGTTGTGTTGCAGGTATTGATTGGGAATGGGCACCCCATCATATTCTTTGCATGTTGACCAGTTGTGGGTATCTTTAATAGACTCCTTTTCAAAAAAAAAAGATGCTTGTTTGGTGAGGAGTAAGACCTACACTTACCTATGAGTATGATGGTATTTAGATTACAGTTAGAGATTACACTGAGATTACATTAGGAAAATGGCAGCAATAGGTTCTCCCCTCAGGTCCACTAGCTCTCCAGCCACAGGTATCTGGCTGGGTTTACCATGTAGTAATTCCTTCCAAGTAGGTGGGAATTGTGTCCAATTAGACAATGGTTGGTTATCCCCAAAATAAAAGTGCCACTATTGCACAACTGTGGATACCTTCCTGGTCCAGTCATTATTGTGGTCCATGGGCTTTACAGCTAGGTCAGAAGATTGACTGCTCTTCTCCTTCGGCAGCTTGCACAGCGCCTTGGGATGTGCTGAGCACCAATGCTCAAAGAACAATCTTCCAAATCAGTTCCAACTCAGCTCCTCCAAGTTGTGCGTCCGAAGTATGTGGTGTCTTCAGCAACAGGGTCTTTACTCCCAAGTTCGGGAAAGTTACCAATGTAAATGGCAACAGGCATTCCCCCAACCAACACAATGGGATGTTTCCCATGACTGGCAGAGAGGTTTTTGTTAGGTAGTGCATGTTCTTAGGGGGATACACCACTATCATCCCACGTGGGGCAACTCTCTATATATGCATATCACATCCATGTATGTGTGTATATAGGTACACATGCACACACTCACATACAGTAAATAAGGTTGTAAAATAATGCTTCCCCACTGCCTTTTAAAATATCCTTAATGCTGTTTGCTTCCTCTTCCCCCTTATTCCCACCTGTATTGCCTTTCTTTCCCTGCCCAGCAGCTCCTCCCATTTAGCATCATCCCCTTTGCAGCACCTGTTTCCGATCATCTCCTTTACTAGAGTGCTTCTCTCTCCCCTCCCCACCGTCCCCCTTTACTTTCCTGGCTTCTTCCCATACTTCAGACATGTACTCACATCTAAACATTTGGAGCTAAGAGCTGCAGAACGTTCAGTGTTTGTCTTTCTGAGTCTGGGTTACCTCACTCAATCCAATATTTTCCAGATCTGCCAATTTACCTGCAAATTTCATAATCTTATTTTTCTTTACAATGGAATAGTATTCCACTGTATATTTGTATCATGATTTCATTATTCATACATCATTCAAAGGACATTCAGGTTGTTTCCGTTTCCTAGCTATCATGAGCAGAATGACAATGGACATGGCTGAGCAAGTATATATAGAGTAGGATGTCTAGTCCTTTGGACATATGCCAAGGGGGGGCATATCTGTGTAATATGGGAAGAAGTACTTTTAGCTTTTAAGAGTTATCTGTACTGACTGCCATAGTGATTTCACCAGTTTACAAACTCACCAACAGTGAATGACGGTTCCCATCTGCCTACATTCTCACCAGGATATATGGACAGTTGTTTCTTTTTTTTTTTTTCAATCTTAGCTGTTCTAACTGATGAAATCTCAAAGTTGTGTGATATATTATTTATGATTTATTAAAGCTTGCCTGAGGATTCAGAAAGCAAAGTCAGACACAAGCTATAGAAGCCAGGCACACATCTGGTGGTACATGCCTTTAATTTTAGGACTCAGGATTAAGAGGCTGATGGATCTCTTTGAGTTCAAGGCCACCCAGGGATACATGAGATTGAATCGGTCTAAAAGAGTAGCAAATCACATGCCTTCAATCCTATCACTAGGGGGAATAGAAGATAGAAGCAGCTTCTTCAGTATTCAGTATAAGGCATTCACTCTTCAGCCACACTGAGGGGAGGTTACAGTCTGAGAGCTCAGGGATCAGCCCATTTAGCCTAAGGTGAAGGTAAGAGCTAGTGGCCAGCCTGGTTTGCTTTTCTGATTTCAGCTTGAAGCTTGAACCCCAGTATCTGTCTCTGGGTCACTTTTTTGTGTTACAAGTTGTTTTAATTTGCATCTCACTAATTACTAAGGATGGTGGATGTTTTTAAAGATTGTTCTTAGCTAATTTTATTCCTTTTTTGGAGAATTCTCTTTTCAGACTCATAGCCCATTTTTGTTTGAATGTGTCATCACTTAACTTTTTATTTTTATTCTTGAGTTCCTCATGTATTCTGGATACTAATCCTCTGCCAAATGTGTAGCTGGCAAAGATTCTTTCCCACCCTGTGGACTTCCTCTTCCCTTGATGATTGCCTTTGTTGTACAGAGTTTTCTGTTTGATGAGGTCCCATTCATCAGTTGTTGGCTGTAACTCATGAACAAATGGAGTCCTATTCAGAAAGTCTTTTCCTGAATCTGTATTTTGTAGGATACTGTATATGCTTTCTTCTAGAAGTTTCAGGGTTTCCGGTTTCACATTGAGGTACTTTTATCACTTTTGTTATGTTGGTTTATATGCAGGGTGAAATCTAGGGATTTAATTTTATTCTTCTGCTTGTGAACATCCAAATTTTCCCAGCACCATTTGTTGAAAATGTCATCTTTCCTCCAGCATATATTTTTGACATCTTTGTCAGATAGAGGAAGACTGTAAATGTGTGCACTAATATTTGGGCCCTTTATTTTATTCTATTGATCTGCATGCCCACTTTTGTGCCAGTACCATGCTGATTTTATTACTATAGCTCTATAATATATCTTGAAACTGGGTGTGATAATCCCTCTAGTACTGTTCTTTTTGCTTGGGATGCTTAAACTATCTGTAGCCTTTTGTGGTTCCATTTGGATATTTTTTTCTATTTCTGTGGCAAATATCATGGGGATTTTGAACAGAATTGTATCAAACCTTGAGTTGTTTTTGAGAGAACATTCATCTCCACAATGTTAATTGTACCAAGCCATAAGCATGGGAAAGCATTATATCTTCTAGTGTCACCCTCAGTCTTTCTTTAGAGGATTAAAGTTCTGCTGTAAAAATCTTTTACCTCCCTGGTTAGGTTTTATTCTGATATTTTCTTTATGAGGGTGTTGTAAACACCACTATGTCCATGATCTATTTCTCAACATTCTTGTGGTTATACAGGGAGGCTATTGGCATTTGTAAGGATTTTGTATCCTTCCACTTTGTGGTGGGACCATTAGGAGGTGGAGTCTCAGAGTTTGGCATGGTCCCACATGGATGAATTTCCAAGACGAGAAAAGTAGAAGCACAAAAAATCCTTATTAAATCACAGAGCCAAAAAGCAATTAGCCAGAATCAGTAGTGCTGTGATAAAACACCACGACCAAAAGAGAACTGGGGAGGAAAGAGTTTATTTGGCTAACACTCCTACATTGCTGCTCTTTGGAGGAAGTCAGGACAGGAACTCTAGTCGGGCAGGAGCCTGGAGGCAGGAGCTGATGCAGAGGCCTTAGAGGAGAGCTGCTTACTGGCTTGCTCCTCATGCCTTGTTCCGTCTGATTTCTTAGAGAACCCAGGATAATCATCCCAGGGATGGCACCATACACAATGGGCAGAACCCTCCCACATCAGTCACTAATTAAGAAAATGCCTTATAGCCTTGCACACAACCTACTCTTACACAGGCATTTTGTCAACTGAGGCTCCCTCCTCTCTGATAACTTTAGTTTACATCAAGTTGACATCAAATCGTCAGCACTCAGCTCTTGGTTGTGTAGGACAGAGCCTGGAGGCCTTGATGGATGGCAGGGTGTGTAGCTTCTGGGTTGGTAGAGACCAAGACAGACAGACAGTGTGAGAGCCAAAGTTACATCTTAAGTTTTAATTACTCTGCCTTAGAGATCCATGAAACAAAAATGTCTGTGATCTGCAACCCCCTTGTCCAAGGACAGATAGTTACTAAAATACTGGAGGTTGTTTGTTTATGGGAGATAATAAGCCACATGTTTTCACTCCCCTAAACAAGTTTGTTTGACCCCTTCACACCAGATGTGCTTGATCACATGAGGGTTGGAAGTCACAGGCAGGAAATATGACAGGATGCTCACTTGTACCTGATAGAATGTAGGCAGGAGGTATGTCAGATATATGCTTGCTCCTGATTGGACCTGATGGGAAATACTTACCCCAATGTAAGCCCTTATTTTGGGACATTTGTTTTTTTCTGGGAAACCAGAGATAAACCTGACCAGAGCCCATTTCCCTGGTCAGTATTGAGTCAAATCTGGCTTTAAGCTGTGGTAGTAGTCTTATTCTCTACCGGCAGAGTTAACAAGCCAAGTGTAGCTGTGTAAGTTAGCTGTCCATCATTGGTTCGCACACACGGTAGTGAAGAGGGTATGGCTTAGATGTCCCATTGCTGTCACTCTAAGTTACCCTCGGCACCTCTGTGCCATGGACACATGGTGCTGTGCTCTTGAAGACGTCCCACCCATTTCTGAGCAGCCTGGTGTTGGATTTCTAGCTAGGTTCAGAGGTACTAAAGACCTCATCAGTGCACAGTGTTTCTCATTGTGAAAGCGGCTTTCCTTCAGGCAGTCATTAACCATCCCAGCCAGAGGATACCTCTCACACCAGCTGGCTACCAGTCTCAGAGCGCTCTTGGGCCATCTATCACCAGCACAACATCTGCTCGTCATTTTGCCTTCCCGGTCCTATGAAGCAGAAGTAGGGCAGGATCGTGGGCCTGACACACCCTTTATCCTTCAGCTCTGGGCAGCTTGTGTGGCTCAGAGCTAATATAAACCTGACCTTATCCTTCCCTCTGCAGCGGGGAAACAAGATAACAATGGCAGGGTGGGATGGGGTGGGGTGGAGGCTCTCCCCAGCACTCAGCCTTCCAGCAGGGTTTCTCACAAAGGCTAAGTGCCTCAGCTCACATCAACAAGAAGGTATGCAGGAAGCAAGGCAGACCCTACACTCTGTGCTTGGCAGAGATCAACTTTTCCTTTCCTTCCTGATCTATGAGGGAAGAATGCTTTCTGCACTTGAGTCTGTCAGGGGCAGAGTCACTGTTCCAGTGTCTTTCCATTGCTGTGATAAAACTCTGTGACCAGAAGCAACTGAGGGAAGTAAAGGGCTTACATGGCTTGTCCTTCCGGATCAGTCTCGTCACTGAGGGAAGGGAGGAAGGGACTCAAGCAAGAACTGGAGGCAGAAACCACGGAGGATCCCTGTTTGCTGGTTGCAGCGGGAGGGGATGGGAATTCTGGAAGTGATGGGAGCATGGGTAGACTGGGTGGTATAAGGAGCTCAGCTGCCCGAGTTTGCTAAGGACGGCTGGTTTGCTCACATGGTTGGGAAGCAGACAAGCCTTAGATGCTGCAATGTATATATTCTGCTGTTGGTGTCTCTCTATGTTGGCCTTGGCACCAAGTTATCTAGATCTTTAAAATGTCTACCAACAAGTGAATTCAGAGTTTTGGCTATGTGCAGTTCTATTCAATGGCAAGGCAATTTATTACTGATGTGGTTCCATTCAGACAGGTTTCTAGTACAGGCCAAGTAGAAGGATGAAGAGTTCTGATGACATGCGGACTTAGAGAGACAGATGACATGCCAACCTAGAGGAACAGACGACAGCCCTCCATTGTTTTCAAATAATTCAACAAGCAGAAATGCTAATCCTGTCTACCCTGCCCCCAGTAGTAGTATTGACCTGTCATCCAGAAGCATCAGGAACATGAAGTTTTCAGTTCTGAACCTGTTACTATGTGACCCAAGGTAAGTCAAAGACTTGGGGGATTGTTTTTAAACTTTGTATTTATTTAATCATTTATTTTGCTTTGTCTGACAATCTTTCAGGGGGATGAGTTGTCTTTTTGATCTTATAGGGTGTGCATGAAACTTGATGACAATATAAATTGGATAGAATGTTAAAAATAACTTATAAATATTGTGATTAATGTCATAGCCCACATTCCCTAGACCACCGAAAAGAAAGTGAATGTTGGTATTCATAAATAATCGGAATGATTTATTCATTTTTATGATTAACTTGGTATTCTGACAGTTAGGAGCCTGCATGGGAGACAGAATGGGAAAACATAACCAAATAATTTATCATCCAAACCAGGGTGAGAGAGTGAGAGGCTATTAATCACTGTGTAGGACAGAAAGTGTGGGGCACACGGGAGCTAAGGGAGTGTCCCAGATGGGCCCTGGTTTACCTTATCTCTGTTTGACCATCCCAGCTCAGTGACAGCTCTCCCAGCATGCAGATTCATGGCCTGACAAACTGCCTTGGGATCTGAGGAGACTGTGTGTGGTAGAGGCCTCTAGAGCAAGGAAATGGTGGGAGCAATGGGCATGAGAGGAAATTCTAGAACGGGTAGGGTCTTCCCATGTGTAAGCCATACAGGCCCTCAAAGAGGATGGGTTAAAACTGCAAATCAGAGATAATGGCCTGGGCTGGGCTGGCTCCTCCTGAGACCACAGTTTTCTGTGTCTCCCACAGTTACTCCTCTGTTGAAGTCTGGGTCCTATCTTTTCCTGTAAGAAACCCAATTCAGTTTAACTTGACTCGCTGTTAAGTGATCTTGTCTCTGAGGACTTTCACCCTCTGAGCTGCCAGAGAAGCTTATTTCACACGCTTGGGATTGGAGATAGATATTCATCACTCCCACTCCCTCCTCGGCCCTGCCTGCCTGGCCCCTGTCCTTCTTGTGGTTTCAGGATTCTGAGCAGCTTCCACCGAAGGAGGCAGAGAAGGGGAGCTTGAGACAGCAGAGCCCACGCCATCAGGGTCTGTATCTTGAGATGGTGGTCTTTTCTTTTAAGCCCATTCCATGTGCGGCCTGCCTTGCAGCCTCCAGGCTGAACTGTCACAGGGGGCTTGGTTTACAGCCATGTTGATATCCCTGCTCTGTGGTCAGGGCAAGTTCTCTGCTAATGGTGACTCTGCCTGTGATAGAGGCACTGTGTATCCAACTTCCGGAGATAAAGAACAGGCTCCTGCGTAGCAGGCACCCCAGAATCTCTCCAAGGAGGAAGTAGCAGGGTAAGAGCTTGTCCTATCACAGGCTGTCTTTGTGGACCAATCACTCTGTCTGTGAGACTGTCAGACAGTGAGGGAAAGGGATCTCAGGGCCAGCCTAACAGCCGACTAAAACACCTCAGGAAAAAGGCAGATGATAAAGGCAGGCAGCAGACACCTGGAACTGAAGCTACACCTTCCCCCTGGGCTCAGTGGCTCCTTCAATTCTGCACGTGGGTGTTATTCAGTAGAACCCAGACGCTCTGCCCAGGGCCATGCTTCTGGGGACCTGTCCTTTTCTAAGCAGCTACTGCCATGCTTTCAGATAAACAGGGCAAATTACCTAATGGAGACATTGCTCCAATCCAGGTACAATTTGCAAAAGTGGCTGACACTATAACCAACCACAGCAAAGTGGTTGATCTGGGCACAAAATCCATCACCGGAGAACGCATTTAGACTTGGTTCTCAGTGCTTGGCTAGGCACAACTGTCAGCCTTAACTCAGGGGCAGTGACTGCATTTGTGTCCAGCTGCATGCTGGAAGTGTCTCAGTGGACACACAGCTTCCTTTGTTATCAAGGAAATTCCAGGCTGAACAGTGTGCACTCACACATGTTCCCAGTGCAGGGGCACTCTGTATATTCAGAAAGTGCCTTTGAAAAGAATATGATTTCTGCTTAATGAAATGGCATCATAGTATGCTGTTTTGAGAACCAGCTAGTTTCTCTGTGAGAGGGAAGCTGCCTCAGAACTCAGGCAAAAAACTTGCTACTCAGACTGCAATTTGTGAAGTCATATGTTATGTCAGCCTCCTCTCTCTGCTATGCCCCCTGGGATTGGGTTGGGGGCTACAGGGTGGACTCAGAAGTGGAAGGCATTTTGCAGTGCACACTGAGCCCTCCCCATATGGGCATGGCTTGTTCAAGGTAGTACTGTTGTTTCAGCAGTAAGGCTTTGAAGACTCGTCAACACAACCTGTCTGTACATCTGGTTGAATTTCTTACTCTGTCATCCATGTCCCGTGATCATTGGCTCCCTCTGGCACAGTACAAACAGGTCCTGTTTTCTGCTGGTGCTGTCTCTCAGCAGACAGAATAGGTGTGAAGGTCTTGCTCTGTTGCCAATTGCACATGAGGTTCAATCTTAACCTTATAAGCACAACCCCTGTAACACTGGGCAGGGGCTTCGGTTGTTTTAATCTTCGATTTCCCTGTCAATATCATAATAGTAACTGTCCTTTAAGATACGACAGTTGACACAATGCACGGGAGACATCTGATATGTAGTGACTGCTTTGAAGTCAAGCTATCCTTAAATGCAGAAACTGGAGCTTGGCTCATTTTCCTTGTGTCTAACAGAGGAGTGGTCCATAGTCAGTGTCTGAGAATACTGGCTGAGATGCTGAATAGGCAGTCACTGGAGATCAAAGCAGACAGATGTGTATATGTTCTACTACCTTCTAAGATAATATTAGCACAGAGTAATGAAAAAGAAAATCAATGAGGGGAAAGGGAACGTTTCATGGAGGTACTCTAATGAGTAAGTCTTGACATTTGTAAATATACTTAGTTTTAAAATCTGCAGGAACACATACATACTGAAAGATGAAGAGAAGAACAGACCCAGTGGTATGATGTGGACTTTGGCACTGGAATTTTGAGCTCAAACTATAGCTCTACAGTGTCATAGTGATGTGACAGTATTAGCTATTAACTAACCATCTTGGTATCACAGTTTCTCTATCTGTGAATATTTCCCAGGAGGATGACGATTAAACGGTTATTACGCATCAAACGATTTGCTGTTCGTTGCTATGGTGAGTCACCGTTGCAGCATTTGCCATTGAACTTGGTCACTATCTCACAGATGCCTGCACAATCTGTCTTTCGCTGTGGGACTTAAGCCTCACATGAAATCAATCTCCAGGTCTGAGATCACTGTGACAGTGAGAGTCACACCGGGGAAGTAACAGGAGGACACCGGAATAACAGGGCAACTGTGTGGTAGACTGGGGGCCCAGAAGAGGTCAGAGACTGGCTTTCTTAACTGGAAGAAGCACACAGGAGAAGGACGGCCTGCACAGGCGACACAAGAGCACAGCTGGGAAACCTGCGGGTCCCGGGAGAACTAAGCATCAAATGGTGGAGGATCTGCTCGGAGGGGTTTTGTGGGGAACATGGTCCAGTTGCTTCTGGGGCCTCCAGTGCAAAGGGATACCACTTGAGAATTTCAAGGTGTAAATAAAGCCTCAACTGGAGTGGAGCCTGCTCCAGATCCAGGGTGAGCATCAGCATGGAGTGGCCTTCCTGGTTTCCTCAAAGATCCCATGTCTCTTCTTCCTGCACAGGCTTGTCTGTGGGGCCTGCTGAGCAGGCAGCCTGGAGATGACTCCAACCAGTGGATAATGCAGAGCACCAGGCCTGAGTGAGGCGCTAGGGCTGCCCTGCAGTCATTCCATGGATTTAATGAGGATGAAGGGAGGAGAGGATAGACAACAGAGGAGCTGATGCAGAAAGTACGAAGGGGCTGCTGCCTGGGGAAAGGAAGAACTCAGAGCAGAGTATGGCCAGGTGTGGAGCTGCCCACCCTTAGCTCCTCTTACAGATTACCGATCTGCCTGTCCTTCCTGCATGCCAGTCACAGCGCCCTAGACTCTGAGTTGATTTCCACAGAAACCTTCTTTTCATGAGGCACAGTCAGAGGGTTCTACAATCAGCCTAGAAGACAAGTTAGCCATCTCCCCTGGAAGGATTATGTCAACACTTCCCAAACTCTGTGTACAAGGAACCTACCTCCTTTCCTTGGTCCATCCTCTCCCCACACCCAAGCTTTCCCACATAAACCCCACTTGCTCAGCTATTTTTCTATAATCATTGCACACACACACACACACACCTAAATATATAAGTGCAATCTACTTAGTCTGCATAATGTAGTTACATAAGTTTTCAGGGCTGATCATTTGGTTTTGACTAAACAGCTGGTGTACTCTTCACTGGGGAAGACTATTTCTACCATTCTCAGCATTCCTTAGTTGGCTATAGTTCTCTGTGTAGGAATGAGACTTCATGAGTATCCCCCTTTCCATGTTAGCACGTCTGTTGGTGTCATCCTTTTTCAGGTCTTAATTAGGCAGCCATGTTGGTGAGGTTTAATGGGTATAGCTTCTAACTCCCAGGAGACACAATCTCACGGTCGACTTCTTCTGTCTCTTGAAATCTGCCTGCCCCTCTTCTGCAATGATCCCCAAGCCTTAAGTATGGGAGTTACACTATGGGTGGATATATCAGTTTGAGGTAGGCATGGCACAATCCATTATTCTCTGAATTCTGATTGGATGTGGTTTTCTGTAATGGTTTCTGTCTGTTGCAAAGAGAAGTTCCTTTGTTGAGAGGTGAGGTGTTCTCTAATTGTCAAGCCTAACCTCTGATTTCTAGAACGTTGGTAGCTGGGCCATTCCTACAGAATGGAACCAGACACTTGTTGCTGTTTCCTGATGTCCATATGGCATTGGCTTTGCTCACAGTGATCATCAAAGCTTAGTTTTGCCATGGAAAGCAATGCCTCTGGATCTGAGGACATCTACTACCAAAATGAGGCACTCACAATGTGTACCACAAGGTTAGATTTCCGTGTTTCCCTCAAACAATAAAAGCACCCAAGGGTATGCTGTGAGTTACCCCATGGGATCTGAGCACCTCCATATTCCAACAGGGACCTATAGGGTGTGGGGCTCACAAGCTATTCTGGTCAGGATGGAGAAGTGGGCTTGCTAAGTCAGATACCCTGTGGCTACTATTCAGTGGAGTCCCAGCTCAGTGACAGTCACGAATCTCAGTTGTCAAAATTGTCACCTTAGACAAGAGGTTGGAGCTCCCACCACAGATACTATTGATGGCTGACTGGACACTAGAAAGAAGTAGACTGCATGACAGATAGTCTTTCAGAGCTTTTGGAAAAAAACTACAATGTCTCACCCCACCTCCAGCTGAAGCTGTAACTGGAGGAAGACCCCGTCCCTTTCCAAAGTCCCTTCCTTCACAGTCCCCAAGAAATGATGCCTGTTGAAGGTAGGCCTCATCTCCTTTGCACTTTTCATTGGTTTTATCTTCTGAGGACAAAGAGGAAAAAGTGCTTTCTGGACAGGTTTTGACTCTGGGGCACATTCCCCAGGGACAGTGGGAAGAAGCCAGTTGTAGAAGTTTTGGGGTACTGTAGGAAGAAGTCTCACCCATCAGACTCTAGGGTCAATCCTCCTTCCTCTGGAAGAGTACCAGTCCCAGAATATTCTTCAGAATAGATACTATCCTCACTACTGTTATAATTAGCATGACTACCATCTTGAAATAGCCTGCAGTTATCTGAGGGGGATAACTGAGTTATCTCCTTGAGGAATAATAACCTTGATCAGATTGGCCTATTGGCATGGGGCATTGTCTTGACAGATGGTTGACTTAGGAAGACTCAGCCCTCAATGGGCAGCACAATTCCTAGGCTAAAGTCCTGGGCTGCATATGAAAGCTAAGTAAGCTGGAGCCAGAGAGTGACAGCAAGCAGCAACCCTCCCTGTTTTCTTCTTCAGGTTCCTGTCCTGACTTCCCTCAGTTTAAGTCCATGGCTCAGAATTGGGCTGATAGGGGCTCAGAGCTCAAAAACAGCTTGAGAGATAGTTGCATTCTGCACACTCTTCACATCTTGTGGTGACAAGCAAAGACATGAAGCTGGGAGGGTACCCACATCCTGAGCAGAGAAGGAATAATCCCCAGTCGATAGTGCAAGCCATCCTGTAACTGCAGAGCCTTTCTGGCGATTGGCTGCTATTTATCACAGAAGGTGGCAGGTGGGCTGATCTGGACCACAGCCTTTGGAAAGGAAACAGGTATACAAAGCTGTCAAGAGAGGATGGGCATGACACGGACTGCCAAATGGACTGGGTAAGCATGTTTGACAAAGGGGCAGGAGCTCAGGATATAAGTTAGGACGTGAAGACACAAGGTTGGGCAGACATCGTGGGATCTGGACCAGGTGGGCATATGGATTTGGCATTCCTGATTGGAGGAGGTGGGTCTGGGACCAGTACTGGAGCTGTCCCTGTCCCCATATCTGATGTATTCTACCGCCCATGACACAGCTTGATGCCTCTTTTCCAGCTTGTTTTGCAAATTGTTGTACTGACCGCTACCTGTGAGCCCATCTGTGCACTGCAAAGAGAAGCCTCTGCCACCACTCCACTCCACACAGGTGTATGGGTCCCTGCCTGGCCCAGAGCTGACACCAGGAGACTTTCCATGGGGGCAGGGCTGCCACAGGCCAGATGGGCAGGTTCTGGCCGTGACAGCCATTGTGCTCATCCGCTTGCTGTTCTTGCCATGCACACCATACACAAACACTATAGCACCATTAACCACATTCGTATCAGCTGATAAAAGCATTTGCCTTGTAAGCATGGAGATCAGAGTTACATCCCTAGGAGTCTTTAAGAAAAGAAAACAAAAAACAGGCATGGTGGCCAACATTTATTGATTCCAGCACTGGAGAAACAGAGACTGCAGATCTCTAGAGCTTCCCAACCAGGCAGCCTTGCCTGCTAGATCAGTCTCAACAAGCAAGTGGCCAGTACCTAAGAAACAACGCCTTAGGTTATCCTGTAATCGCCACACTCACAGGTACACTCCACACACATACACTCAAAAGAAATAAGTGTGTGGGTCGTGCTTTTGAACTATAAATCTGGATGTATCTCATTGCCACTGTTACTTCTTGCCTGCACAAAAGGGTAAGAAAAACAGCTGTGTGTCTGAAACTTGGCACCGTCAGTCTTGGACTTGGGGAGGCAGGTACCAGCACAGGTATCCAAGTGTAAGACACACTAGGATTGGCTGAGGAGGGCATGGAGATTGCATCCTCCAGGAAAGTCTCCTTATGTCAGCCCCAGGTCAGGCTGTCTGTACACAGGGTTTGCCTGAGACCATGAGAGGCTCCTGGAGACAGGGTGAGGAGCCTTTGTGGGCTGGAGTGTTCGGGGAGTCAGCAAAGGCAGTCAGTTCCTTCCTTCTCTTGGGGGACTTGGAATGAGACCTTCTTGGTAAGATCTGACAGTATGAGCTGTCTGACTTCCCCCTTGAAGTCATAGTAATATTTTCATTTTACAAAACAGCAAACTCTGTGAACACTACTACTAATTTTTTACTCCGATGTTTGGTTTGACTTGGGCTCACAAATGTGAGCTTTTGTTTTGTCTGAAGCACAGACTGAAGTTGAAGCCTTATGTTTGGAATGAGTAGGTGAGAGTAACCCCCACACACACACATCACCACTGAACTGTGGAAAGAGCTGGAGAACCCTGCTTGCTGCTCATCTGTGACAGCAAGGACTGCACACCTGCATGCTCATCTGGATTCACAGCTGCACTCTGCTGCCTGCTCAAATCCTGTTTGAAAACTCAGGTGACTTTCCTGTGTGTAAAGTAGCATTAGTTAATTGTGTGAAAGACCTGAGGGATTTGCATTGAGATAATGCGTGAAAAGCTTCTAGCACAGTCCCGAGCACTAAGTGCTCCTTTAAATTTTAATGATGATAGCAGTTTTTATTTCCAAAGCCAGTAATGCCTGGATCCAAAGCAGAGTTTTTCTAATGATGAAATTCCATGCCCAGTAGGAGAAAATATATTGTTTTAATACCTCTACTCCCCTCAAAAGAAACCCAAAAGCCACACACTCTTAGACAAGCACAACTCTTCTGAGCACATCTGTGACTCCACTAAAGCACCATGTACTTGCACACACACATATATGTAGACATGTACATTCATGTGCACACACATTATTTGGCAACCAAGACTCATGATTCTTTTGGAGGTGTTTCACATGCTGATGTTAACAATGAACATAATTTGATAGTGTTTAAGGTATTTTTTTGCATGCTATCTTATTGACCCATTTAAAAACATACTAGGGACAATTCTGTAGACAGGTAACTCATTTGGTAAAGTAGTCACCTTACAAGAATGAAGAGCTGAGTTTGGTACCCAGAACCCACATAGAAGTCAGGCATGGTAGTAAATGCTTGTAACTCCAGTACTGGAGAGGCTGAGACAGGTGCATCCCCGGGGGTGCTGGGCCACTGAGGTTCAGGTTTAGTGAGAGATCCTGGCTGGGAAACAGAACCTTCATTCAGTGGCTGATGGAAGCAGAGGCAAACTCCCACGGCTAAGCACTGAGCTGAACTCAAGAAATCCAGTGACAGAGAGGGAGGACTAATGACCAAAGGGGTTAAGACTGGGCTGCTTTAACCCCCAGAAACAGATGGCCTGAAAAGGGTTAGCTCTTGAATCCCAGACTGGGAATCCAGCATGGCACTGATCAAGAACCCCTGAATGTGGGTATCAGTGAGGAGGCCTAGGCAATCTATTGAGCCTTGGGTAGTAGATCAGTATTTATCCTGGGTATACAAATGGACTTTGGACTCCCATCCAACAATGAGAGATGCACTGTCACCCTGAACTCTTGGGGGAGGGTCTAGGCCCTGCCCTGTATGAAATGACAGACTATGGACACCCCTATGGAGGGCCTCACCCTCCCTGGGGAAATGAGGGGATAATGGGGGGGTTGGTGGGGAGCCTGGAAGGAGGGGAGGGAAACAGAGAGGGACCTGGAATTGACATGTGAAGCAACCTTGTTTCTAATTTAAATTTAAAAATTATATATATATATACATACATACATATATATAATGAAAAAATTAAGGTGGGTGACACCTGAGAAGCAGTACCCAGGGAGGACTTGTGGCCCCACATGCAAGTATACACAATTGTACCTCCATACACACACAGAGAGAGAGAGACAGAGACAAAATGAGAGGAGAGAGAGAAAGTGAGAGGAGAGAGAGAGAGAGAGAGAGAGAGAGAGAGAGAGAGAGAGAGAGGGAGAGAGAGAGAGGGAGGGAGAGAGAGAGAGAATACAAATATATTCACTGCCAGCGGGGGTTACTTTTGTGAAGACTGCTGTGTGTATTAGGCAGGACACATGCAGCTGACCTCCCTTCTAGACTCTGTTGTGCAGTACACAAGCTGGTTTGCATTTGAGCCTATGTATGCCTCCAATTTAAACCACTCCTGGTGACTTTTCCTCACCCTCCTGGATATCACATTGAGCTCCCTCAGAAAGTGACAGTGAGGTCCATGGGCAGGTGTCGTGAAGATATATCGGGATGGCAGTCGTCACCTAGTGTGGCTGATGTTTTACACAGAACTCGCAGGTCTGGGCTCTGAATGTCAAGGTCTTTTGGCAGGGACATGAAGTGAAGAGAAGGTGGGTGTAGCATGACCAGCTATGGGAACTGAGGTGGTTGGAATCTCCCTTCATATGGCAGGATTGTAATGCAACCCCAGGGCTGATGTGGGAGGTCCTTCTGTGTGCTGCAAACATGGGTGGCTTTTATTGGTTGCTGAATAAAGCTGCTTTGACCTGTGGCGGGGCAGAATATAGCTAGGTGGGAAATCCAAGCAAAGCTACAGGGAGAAAGAAGGCAGAGGCCAGAGGAGATGCCATCCAGCTGCCAAAGGAGAAAGATGTCCAAACCAGTAAGCCTCGTGTCGATACACAGAGCTAGTTAATAATAAACCGGAGCTAATTAAGTCAAACAATTTGTACCGGTAATGCCCAGCAGCGAAAATCCCGAGTCCAGTCTAAGCAGGTGGGTTAGAGGTCTCCTCACAGACTGGGGGTGAGAGTGCCAGCCCTGTGGTTCTATTCAGATCTGCAACTGGTTGGACAAGTCTCACCTACATCAAGGACAAAGCTCACCTGTGACGAGTGCCACTACTTGTCTTAGTCGTCCAACCAAAATGCCTATCTTGTCACTCAACACCTTCACACATACACAGAATAATGCTTGACAAAATAAATAGCTAGTTTTTGTGGACCAGTCAAAGTGGCACCCAAAAGTGTTCCCCACCAGACATTTTTTCTTTAGCTTCTATTTACCTGTTTTTATTCCAACATTCTCTTTGGTTATGCAATCTACTCTGTGGCCCAATCTCTATAGGTAGGGAAACGGGGACATCAATGTCTCTGTCACGAGGTAGCAAATGGGTCACTATGGTTTATGGCCCTCAGCAAAATTCTGTGAAACTAGTTAGCTAGTTTTCCTTAGACAGAGGGACTCAGAAGAGACACTGTAGTTAAGGTTTTGCACAAGAAGTTTATTTGTTTTATCGTCTGAGAGTTTCGGACATACATATAATGTGTTTTGATCATGTCCATCCCATGCAATTCCTCCCGACACCCCAGCACTTTCCTCTCTCAACTTCGTGTGCTCTTTTGTTTTGAAAATTGAGTCCACTTGGTGAGACTGCCCAGCGAAGCAGAGAATCCTCTCAGGGGCTACAGATACTGACAAGATATGCTATGTGTGCTAGGCAACTGTGCTGTATAGACAGCTAAAGTCATCTGAGAGGAAGAAACCTCAGTTAAGAAAAAGCCTCCGTAAGATCTAACTGTACACAAGCCTTTAGGACATTTTCTTAAGAAGTGACTGATGTGGGAGGGCCCAGCGCATTTTGGGTGGTGCCATCCCTGGGCTTGTTGGTGGTCCTGCGTTTAGAAGAAACTAGGTTGAGCAAGCCATGGGGAACAAGCCAGTAAGCAGCACCCCTCTGTGGCCTCTGCATCATCTCCTGCCTTTGAGTTACTGCCCTGTTGGGGTCCTTGTCCTGACTTCCTTCCATGATGAACAGCATTATGCAAGTTTAAGCCAAATAAACCTCTTCCTCCCCAATTCTCTTTTTGGCCATGACATTTCATCACATCGATAGAAAATCCTAACTAAGACAGTACCTTTTTGTCTCAGCGACAAAATTCCTGATATAACCAATTAAGGGGAAAAGGGGGCTTAGTCTTGTGATTCTAGAGGTTTGAGTCCATAGTCAACTGACTGCATTCCTGTGGACTAAGATGGAACATCATGACAGAAGTCTGTGACTGAAAAGGCTGCTCACCTCATGACAGCCAAGAAGCAGAGATATGGCAGGGGGAGAGAAAAGGTAGGGCATATATTATTCCCTTCAGTGGCAACTCTCCAGTGATCTACTTTCTCTGTCTAGGCCATGATTCCCAGTTTCCACCAACTCTCAATAATCCATTGAATGATAAATCCATGATTGGATTGAATTCTTGATTAAGCCTTCATGATCTGCTCATTTTCAAGAAAGCCCTATTGGTAAGCAACCAAGACCCCAACTTATGTACCTTCCGAAGACATTTCAGATTCAGACCATAACAATGAATATATATGGTATATCATATAAGCAGTTGTTTTTGTGTTGTCGTATTGCCTCTCACAGCCACCTTGTAAGACAAGAGCTTCTAAAGCCACCCCCTGGAGAGCAAGCAACCTGATTTACATGTGACCTACATCCTGGCCTGGCAGGAAGAACGTGCGACCTGGATTCGTTACCTTCTGGCACCTTCTAACCTCAGTGGCTGTGGCAGCTTTTCGTCCCTGACGATGCAGACAGAGTGCTCCAGCAATTGCTGGGTCCCCTCATGGTCGATCAAGAAATGGTTGTTAGAACTCATTCCCCACTCTCGTTTATCCTCCCTAGGTCCCCGTGCTGTTCCTAATAATTTCTGACCCAGGACTGTGTCTATGCCATTAATTTCATGCTTTGTACCTTTCTAACCACATAACTGCTATTATTACCCACCTGTGACTCCTAGGAGTAGGACATTTATCAGAAGTCTCTTTTTGAGTAAATAACCAACTGAGAAATTTATATCTCCCAGGATAGTGGAGAACTGAGGAGTCATCAATCATGGCTGAATGTGTGTGATTTAGGTAATCTCCCAGAGACAGTGCTTGGAGACAGAAAAGAAAAAAAGGTTGCAATGCTGGAAACTTTACCATCCATGTCCCTGTGCGCACGAATGATGTGGTGGCATGGGGCCAGCAAGGCAAGGATGGGAGCCAGGGTCTTAGGGATGCTGTGGGATGTCATACACTCACCTCGCCCCCAGCAAAGTCACACAGCCCTTGGCAGAGTGAGTATGTAAATACTCACCCCTCTGCAGATGGGGTCCTTGGCTGTGAGAGGTACAGATGGGAGGCCAGGGATGGGAGCCAGCGAGAAACAGGAACTTCAGTTTTCCTGGCCAGGCACTCATTCATGGCTTACCTTCTGGGCTCTCCATAAGGCCTCAGCTCCTCATTGGCCCAAGTTACCTTCCTTATCGTTTGTCATTGAATTTCTTCCTGGTGACCTTTTGCCTCTCCTGATGCTTCTTTTTTTAATGTTTTATTTATTCTTTGAGAATTTCATATATTTTGATCATATTATTTCCCTTCCCCCAACTCCTCCCAGATCCTCCTCTACCTCTCTACCCACCCAACTTCATTTTCTCTTTTTCCTCTCAATACACAACAGACACACACACAAAAACAAAAACAAAAACGAAAAAACATGGTGTCTGATTTATGCTGTCAAACTATAAACAAGGAACCTGCTCTGGAGTGCAGTTGATAAACCCAGTGCCACTCCACTGAAAGGAACAAATTTTCCTCTCCTAGCTTCTATCAGTTGTAAATAGTTTCTTGGCTAGTAGGACTCAGTCTTCAGTTCTCCTACACACTGGGATGTTGTCTGACTTGAGCGTATGCAGGTCTTGGGCATGCTGTCACAGTCTCTGTGAGTCCTTATGTGCATCTGCCCTGCTGTGTCTGGGAAATGCTGTTAACTTGAAGCCATCCAACACCTCTGCTCTTATAATCGTTCCTTCTGGATGCTTCATGGGCTGTGGAGGCAAAACTCAGTGCTCCTGCCATGTCATGTGATTTAGGGAAATGATGATCTTATGGGACAGAAACTTCAAGGCATGTGGGAAGTGTAGGCTTTCACCAGCCTGTTCTTATAAAAAGATGAAGGATGGGGATGGCTACAGGCATCGTGAAAAGCTGAGCTGGTGAATCACAGCACCGCATGGGTGGAGGGAGAGCGTCTCCCCAGCCAGCGATAACTACCAGGTCTCCCAGTGTGATGACCTTCCTGCCCGATCACTGAGTGTGGAGCTCTAAGTGGCAAGTGGCAAGTGCTTGGCTCTTGGCCTGCACCAGACAGTGAAGACTCTCCTGCACTCCTCGCTCTCTCTGCCCTTCCTGCTCCCCAGTTTTAAAGTCAGCCACCAAAAGACAGGTTACAAATGAGCATTTAAAGTCTAGGATGCACAAATGAGAGAAGATGTGTGTCTATTTTTCTGAAGCTTAATTCTTAATTCTCCTAATATGATCTCCAGTTACATCTATCCGGCTGCAAATGATTTCTGTTTTCTTGTCTAACCTTGAATTGGCATTTTAAAATAAAAATGTAAAATGTTTTAGAATTTCATATGTAAGTACTCACTTCCTTCCCTCTCCCTCTTCCTACCCCTCCTGTGTTCCCCTAATTTTCAAATTCAGAAGCTTTCTCTTTATTATTGTTTTATATGCACACACACACACACACAATCTATGTTGTCCATATGTACATACGGTGAGGGTTGCCCACCTGGACTTGGATAACTGGTCAGGGAGCTCATCTCTGGTGAAAACTGATGCTCCTCTCCACAGCCACTGATGGCTGCTCTTTACCACCGAGGAAAGGACCACATGCCTAGGCCATGTGGCAAAAGTACAAGCAATATGAAAGGTCACAGCAAAATGCCCTGCCCCAAAACTGACTAGTTCTGTAGAAATGTTCTCCAGTGATATCTTGCTACATGAGTCCCAGGACACAGAATTCAAGAAACAATCATGAACATGTTTTAAACAAAGTAAAACTGCTCATCCACAGGTAGCTGCCTGCAGCCCAATGAGACTCTAATAAACTGAATCACTGAATTGGGAATGCTCAAAAGGTCAGGGTTTGATCTGTGATAAGGAAGAAAGGGTGTGGTGGTTCCTGCTCCTATGATCCTCCTTTTTGGGAAGCTGTGTCTTCGTCCTGTACAGTCTTCATTTTCCCTCAAATTAACACTGCGATTTTATGTTAATTCAAACTGTGATTCTTAAGCAAATAGATAAATAATGCATGAAGAGTTCTTTGTCTTCTGGGGCTGGAGGGATGGCTCCTTGGTTAAGAGTACTGTCTGCTCTTGCAGAGGACCTAGGTTTGGTTCATAGCATCCACATGGTGACTCAACTGTCTTTAATTTTGATTCCAGGAGATCCCATGCTCTCTTCTTGTCTCTGGGGGCATTAGGCACACACTCAGTTCACAGACAAATATGTATTAAAAACAGTGATAGACATAAAATATATCCCTTTTAAAAGAATTCTTTATCTTATGAAACCCCCATTCATCCATTCATTCATTCATTGGTTCACTCATTTGAATGCTTATTGCCATGCCACTGCATATGAGCTGGAGGACAGAGTGATGAAAGTCAGGGAAGCAAGAGCTTGGGCCTCTTGGGAAGAGGGGATTTTCTCAAGGGATGAGGAAAAGTAAGCCATGCCTAGCAGGGTCTCAGTGCAGAGGTAGAAGTGGCAGCCACAATGGGCGTTGCTCCGTCTTTGGAGAACCGCGTGATGTCTGTGCTGATGAGTTCATTCAAGCCAGGCCGCGGGCCTTCCAATCAAAATGTGGCCACGGGTGAGACACCTCCATGGCTCTGTGACTGATCCCATTGTGCTGTTTCTGCACTTGGCCATTTCCTCCAGTGTTCTGCAGGCCTTGCTTCAGGGCCTTTGGTGTACGTCATTCCACAAGGGAGACAGACAAAGGGAATAATCAGACACCCCGGGAAACCCTGCAGCACGAGGAAGAGAGGTTGAGACAAACAACAATGAATGGAAATAGTGAGACAGGTGAGAGGGAACTTACCAGAAATAGTCATAGGAGCCAAACCGGACATGATGTGCATTGTTTCCGAGTTCCAGGGTTCGATTAGAGAACATAAGTTAGACTTTGGAAGTTCAGATAAGAATGCTTCCAGGGATGTGTTATTAATTCAGTGCTAGGTTTAAAGCAAAGGCCGAGGGGGCATTCAACACTCAGAGCACAAAACTAGAGATTGGGAGTCCCTGAAGAAATAGAAAGGGCATGATATTTAATGAGAGAAAGTCACAAAAAGATCAGAGGGAAGCGATAATCAATAAATGACCAATAGTCAAGGAAGTAATAGCAAGATCTACTCAGACTTAAATGGGATTGGGGTCTTTGATTTCAATAAAGTACTCAAGGGTAAAGGGATAAATGAAAAGATATGCATGAGTACATATGCTTGCATACCCGGATATGCCTGAATACAGGATTGTATAGCAGTGTTACTAGGAAAAGCACCCAGTGGGAAGTCAACAAATAACAAGGCTCTAGCAGGTGCCAGACATCTCATCAGTGAGAAGACAATGGAGAAGCAGCCCAAGGAATATGTTGGGAAAATTACCTTAACCTAACATCTGTACCCAGAAGATTCTCCATGGTTCCCAAGAGCAAAATAGAGTTCCTTGTAGTTAAAAGAAACAGAAAAAAAATTACCTTTAAAAACCTTCTGGAAGAGGTGCTTGAGTTTATATTCCAACAGCATCGACATAAAAGTCATCAAAAGAATAAAACTAAGCCCAAGCTCACAGAAAAGAAGTCCTGAGGTGAAAGTTTAGATGTAGGTGGTAAAATCAGATCAGGAAGCCTTGAGGACAATGTGTTAGGACTTGGAAAAGGAAGGCAGAGAGTCCAGTCAGAAAGAATGAGAGATGCTATGAATAGGATTAGTGACATCTCCCACACTCAAAGTAAAGTGCATTTGAAATTCCAGGAAAATAGTGTGCAAAAATTTACCGTCTAGATAGCAAATAAATTTTAAATGTCAATATAGGGACCATAGTCAAGCACAAGGAGAGGAAACTCATTCAATTGGATCCTGTACACAATGCTTTTAGTGAAGAACAGTGACATTAGCATTTTAGAAAGGACAGTATCCTGGTTAGCATTGACTGTAAACTTAACACTGCCTAGGATCACCTGAAGAAAGTCTTAACTTAGTAATTGTCTTCATCGGGTTGGTCTCTGAACATGTCTGTGAGGAATTGTCTCCATTGATGTAGAAGGGCCCAGCCCATTGTAGGTAGCATTTTCCCTAGGCAAATGATCCTGGGCTGTTTAAGAATGCTAGCTAAGTACATGGAGTGAGCCAGCTAGCAGTTTGTCTATAATTCCTGTTTCAGGTTCTTGTCCTGAAGTCCATCAGTGTAAGTCAAATACAGCCTTTCCTCCCAAGTTGCTTATGGTCAGAACATTTCATCACAGCAACAGGATGAAACTGAAACAGACAGTAATGTTTATGCTAACATGATTACATTGTCATCTTTTCAAATTTTCAGATGAAGTTACAACACTGCCTTAGAAGCCTTGATTATGGAAAGTTCAGAGTAAATATTATCAATCTTGATAAAAATATAAAGATATGGCACACAGAACTTGAAAATTATAGAACTTCAAATGTATCATTTTCAAGAATGGGTCTAGCAAATGAAAACATCTGAGAAAATGGAGAGAGCTTCAGAAGGGTCTAATTAGAGGACCTGAAAGTCTCAGTATAATTATAGCTGCCTGGACAATGGGAATTGGTGTCAGTGTATTGAACCCTTGGCTTCCATGGCAAAGTGGTTGCAAAAATCAATATCGAGGAAGAAAATTGCTTAACAACATGGGAATAACCATCAGAAAGACAAAATGCAAGTGGGTAACGTGGCTGTCTCCTGGAATGGGGTTCAGAGCTGGGTCAGAGACCTTTCTACTATTTAGGTTATAGTTTAAATTTTGCTCAAGCATTGCTTTGATAAAATTTATTAAAATTGGTTACTGAACTAAACTTTAAATGTCTTCCCCAG
Source organism: Mesocricetus auratus (assembly GCF_017639785.1). NCBI lineage: Eukaryota > Metazoa > Chordata > Mammalia > Rodentia > Cricetidae > Mesocricetus > Mesocricetus auratus. The sequence goes on from NW_024429266.1 coordinate 108,392,368, forward strand.
ATATGGCAAGCAAAGGAATTGCCTAGCAACCTAGGACCCCACTTCCACTGAGCTATATACATACCACTTCAAAAATTGCAATGGGTCACTCTTTCCTGGCAATTCCTCAGTTATCTTCTTTGGTCACCAAATACATTCTGGAACATGCCCTATAGCTGTGTGCAATGGAGCAATGCATCTTGAACTGGAAGGCAATTTTTGTCAATAAACTTTTAAAGATAATCACCTATTTAGTATCTTGTGCCTGTGTGTGATTGGGTGGGCATGAATAAAATTAGATGCATTATGTAGTGAAGAAATGCTTACATAACAGAGTCCGTCAATCAACACAGAGAGTCACTAATATCCCATCCGTAGAAATAACTCCTCCTCTGTGTAGACCCTCAAAAGGAGGCCTTGAGAGGTAGTTCAGCAACTTTGATTAGCTTCATTCCTATCCCACTTCTCCCTTGTATATGTCTAACCACTAACAGGACTTTAATTAAAACTCTGGGATGCTGTGCTATTTGCATGCATATTTTCAATTATTTGAATAAGACACCAAGAGCAAGGCTCTATGTTCTGGCTTGCTTGACCAAAATCAACTTGGGGAAGAAAGGATTTACAGTTCATTTTGAAGGAAATCAGGGCAGGAACTCAAACCTGCAGGCTAGACCTCAAGCAGAGACCACAGAGGAATGCTGCTTACTGGCTTATACTTAGCTAACCTTTTTACACAGCTAAAGTCTGCCTGCCTAGGTGGGATGATTCCACCCATGCTGAGCTGGGTCCTCATACATGAAATAGCAATTAAGAAAATGCACACAGACATGGCCAATCTGATAGAGGCAATTCCTCTGTTAATGGTCTCTCTTCCCAAGTATTGCAAGTTGACAGTCCAAAGAACTACGACACACCTGGTTCACAACCAGGAGCTGATAGGCCATTTGTCTGTGCAATATCAGTGTAATTGTATAATCAGTATGCATATGTATGCGTATGTATGCATATGTACATGCATACATATAGAATACATAATCTACCATGTAACTCATGGAACTTCATGGAGACACCAGCCATTGCCTAAATGTCTTTCATTCTAATCCACATATTTAGATTTAATCTACATATTCAGATTTTCTGTCATCATCATTCCAAGAACCACTGTGCCTCTTTGTTGTGAAGCAATTTAATCTGGAATTAAAACCTTTCATCTTGGAGGAAAGCTTTTTAAGATGCAGAAGGGTAAAAGGAGGCAAAATCGTGAAGGAAAGCTCCCTGCAACAGGATGTAAGCAACCCAAAAGTTTCAGGAAGTCCCTGATACTGACAGGTTCATTAGGCCTTCAGGCAACTGAGGGAAAGGGGCATTTATTTTAGTTTACAGTTCCAGGTCACAGTCTATCACTCATCACTGCATGACAGTCAAGAGCTAGTCACCTCCACAGTCAAGGGTGTGAGAGACAGTCAAGAGCAGAGAGAATGCATACCTACTTGTTCTCAGCTCACTTTCTCACTGGTACAACAGGAAATAGTGCTGGCCACAGCATCTGGTCTTCCCTCAGCAATTATCATAAGAAAATCCCCCATGTAGTTGCTCACAGGTCAAGCTGATATAGACAGTCCTTCATTGAGACTCTCTTCGTCATGGTTCTAGATTGTGGCTTATAAATAAAGAAAGTTAACCATCTCTGTTGTGCTTAGGATTAGTTAATAAACTCAGTTTAAAGCATTACTTGTCAGGTACTTAGCCCCGGTTTTTACATATCATATGTTGGTATTAGGACCCCTTCCATTAATGCCTGGATGGAATCCATTATAATTTATTAGTATAAAAAATTAATACATCCTTGTTTGGAAGGATAAACTATCCTTTGACTCAGTAGATCACATAAATATGTATTTTTTCTAATTACATGATTTGCATGATTTGATAAGCTTTCCCAAGAGTTGAAGAGATTATGTCAAGGTTTTGAGGAAGAGATGGATTAAAAATTTCACCTTCATCCCAGGATATCCAGTGATTAAGCAAAGTCTGAACAGAAAGCCAATGTGATGTGTTCTCATTTCTACATGAAATATGAACTAGCTAACCACATGGAAGCAATATGGCTGCTGCTCGGTAGAAGGATTGACAAGAAATGGTTTAAGGGTACAATTCTTTACCTAATTGAGATGAATAAATTCTGAACAGAAAGTATAGTGCTGACATCTGACAATATTGTATTATATACTTAAAATTTGACATAGATCTTACTTTGTGTTCTCATCATAAAATCATAACACCACCAACAGCAGCAGCAAAAACAGCAAAGGAAGAGTGAGGGGATTTTGGAAGGTGATGGGTGTGGTGATGGCCTTGAGGGTGGTGGTGAGTTTCATGAATGCACATTGATCCCCAAACTCAGAAGCTTATACGACATACATTTAGATTCTCATAGTCAATTGTGTCTCAGTCAGTGGTTATGCAACTGGTTGAGAAAGTAACTTTGAGGATTTCTGTCAAGATATTATTCATGAATGCACATTGATCCCCAAACTCAGAAGCTTATATGACATACATATAGATTCTCATAGTCAATTGTGTCTCAGTCAGTGGTTATGCAACTGGTTGAGAAAGTAACTGAGGATTTCTGTCAAGATATTATTCTGGTACATAGAAGACTTTTAGAAAATATTTATTACCCACTCCCTAGGTAGACTTCAAAATTAATCATACTACTGAAAGAACCTGTTTCCCACATTTGCTTTCTATTGGTATTTAAATCAACTTTTTAGATTTGAACTGACACATCAGCCAAACCTAATTGTCTGTACTTATTAAAAGGCAATCTAGTTTTTAATGGGATCCTGACATTTAATGACTTCTTAGCCTGTGTCATCATTATTGTAAGTCCTTTAAGTTGTCCTGGTGACTAGTTGGATAACACTTGAGTGATCATGCATTTAATATAGCTCTACTGCTGTTATGGACCTATTTAGGCAAAGGAAAGAGACCACTTAGTTACTTGATCAGCTGCTGTAAAGAAACTAGTTCAGAACCTATGCAACATGGTAGGTAGTTGGGGTTCTGAAATAGAAATCAGCAAGCACTATTATTGTAAGTCACAAGTTTCACAATGTAGGCTCCTAAAGATGAGTTTCAGCATATGGAAAGTAATGGTAGAGGAAATCAGCCAAAGACTATGAGAAGCTTATGACAGTATAGAAATATTTGCTACAGGAGGAAAGCAGTATTCTGAAAAGAACTGTGTGGGAGCTGGAGGTCCCTGGGCTCTGAGTTGGTGCCTGCCCTGCATAGGTATTTTTATCAACTTGATACAAGCTAGAAATATATGGGAAGAGGGACCTTAATTGAGTAAATACGTCCATCAGATTGCATTTGAAAGTCTGCAGGGAATATTCATGATTAATGGTTGACGTGGAAGGATACAGTCCACTGTGGGTGGTCCCATCCCTGGGTAGATGATCCAGCATTTATAAGAAACCAAAGTGTGCAAGCCAGGGGCAGCAAGTTGTAAGCATTGTTCCTCCATGGCCTCTGCTTCAGTCCTACCTTCAAGTTGTTTTATCACAGCCGTAGAAAACCCAACCAAAGATCTCTGAGGATCGTACTGGGAGTCTGAGGAAGTACTGAGAAACCACAACAACAAAAAGGAAGCTAACAGGAAGTGGGTGGTACTGACCACGAGAGAAAACATCAGGACTCAGTCCAAGGATTATGACTTCTTTTTGGCTTCAGATTCCTGGTCTCTTTGGTGATCCCTACTGACAAGTATTGACAAGAAATTGACAATACTTAATTTGGAGCACCAACTCAGAGCTCAGGGACCCCAGCTCCCACACAGTCCCCTTTCAGAATACTGCTTTCCCCCTGTAGCAGAGGGAAATACTTCCCTAGCCCCTTCTCCAGCACTCAGCAGAGCAGAGCACAATGGTGAATTGGGAAAGAGACTCCAGTTACTGGCAGTTGTGGACCTGTGGTGAGTATTCCTAGAGCCCCACACTAGGACCTAAACTATACCTACGGAATTTCTCCCAGCCAACTCTTCTCCAGAAATTGCCATTGGCTAGAGAAAGTTCTAGCCAGTTTCCACCATCAGCAGAAGGCAAACCACATCCAATGCCTGGTCATAGAATGCACAGATGTCTATCCACACTCCAATGGCTAATCTTCATCAACTTGTACCTGGGAACAGAGACTCTCATTTGAAGAATTGCCTCTGTTAGCTTGGCCTGTGGGCATATCTGTGGTACATTTTCTTGAATGACAACCTATGTAGGAGTGCCCAGCCCACTATGGTGGGTCTGGACTATGGAGGGAAGGTAGATGAACAAGCCAGAGGAGGCAGCCAGTAAGCAATGTCCCACCACAGTATCTACCTCAGCTCTTGCCTCCAAGTGCCTGTCTTGGCTTCCATCCTTGTTAGTTGTTTGTGTGTTTGTTTGTTTGGTCAACTTGACACAAGTTGGGAACTTCAGTTGAGAAATGTTTCTATCAGATGGGTCTGTAGACAAGTGTGCAGGGAACTTTCTTGATTGATGGTTGATGAGGATAGGTCCAGCAACTGAGCAAAGGGATACACCTACCCTTGTCATATGCAGGAAAACTCTGGAAGTCCGTCCTTGCTCGAGGGTCTCCTACATGATCAGTTAAGAGCCCTAACACTCACGTCTTAGCCGGATTTTGTCCTCTTTTGTCTGGCTGCCTTCAACATGTTGTTCCTGTGGGTGCATTGCCTGTGAAGGCTAGAAGAGGGAATCAGATACCCCAGAAGTGGAGTTAGTACTGTGAACCACCTGATATGAGTGCCGTGAACTGAACACGGGTCTTCAGCAAGAACCGTATATTCTCTTGAGCCATCTCTCCAGCCCCTGGATATTTTTTTTTGTAATTAATGTTATTCACGTTGGTTTCTTGTTATGCTAAAACTTTAAAGTACATGCCAATGGCTCTAACACTTTTGGCATACATTTTTATGATCCATCATGATCAAATGGGTCTTCCTCCCCACATCAGATAGTTCGTCTCTTGATTTTAATTAAAGAAACAAAGTGTGTGGTTCTCTTGTTTGTAGCACACCATCTGATAGCATTTTGCCAAACAGTTGAAGTATTTAGTTTTTAAGATTATGAAAAATGTTTTCTGGCCTCTTTCTGTTTGGCTTTAGTTTCAGAACTTTGGGGATTTCACAGCATAGAGTAGACATACTTCCTCTGTTTTCTGACAGAGTGTAATTAGGATCAGGTAACACAGCCCTTAAAAGTTAGAGAGAGTGCAGAGTGTGCCTAAGTGTTTACAGCATCACTCAGGCTGTCCATCACTCAGTCATGTCTCATACCCTGAAGCACTGGTGGTTTGTATTTTTGGAAAATTTGCCTATTCATCTGAATTTTATACTTTACAGATAAATTTGTTTAAAGTATTCTCTCAACATTTTAATAATCTCTTAGGATTCTGCCCCTGCATTCCACTGAGGGGGCTGAGTGCTCCTTTCCCAGGGACTGAGGACTCCTCCTACAGGGACTGAATGCTCCAGTCCCAGGGATTGAGTGTTCCTGTCCCAGGGACTTGCTGTGGAAATTGAATGGACAGGGTATTCCTGGTTCTGAGTGCTGCTGTCTTGGAGCCTCACCATGTAAGTGAGATGGATGGCGTGCACCTTTAATAGAGACAGGGTGTTCTGGTCTCAGGGACTCACTGCGGAAGCCGGTGGACTGGGTTCTCCTGTGTTGGGACAAAGAGCTCCTGTCTCACTCCTGCTCCAGTGACTTGCTGTAGAAATGTTATGGATTCTGGAAGCTTACACTTCCTTATCACATGTATGAGAATTTCCTTTTCAGAGGGCTTAAAGAACAGTGCTGCACCTCCACTGGCTCATCCCCATCCTTTCTTCCATGTGTTCTTTTTTGTGAAGATTTTGTTGAACTGCAAATGCTGGGAAGCTTTTATTAGTTTTACCTGAGAGGTTGGTATGCAAATGGTGTGAAATAAACAAGGGATTAAAATTCCTCAACATTAATATTCATCAACCTAGACACCTCCAGCATATCTTCTCTCTCCAGGGCCAAGCAAAGAAAGCTGGGTGGGTACCATGACTGCTGGGTATCCTCGAGTTAGTCGTTGCTAATCACGTAATTATCGGCCAAGTTTTCCCTAAAGAAAAAAGCGATGTGCTGGAATGATCAATGTTGGTGGAAATTGAAAAACTTCTGGGTGTGAAAATATGCTGCTTTTTCTACAGACTCACCTTTGTCTTCCTGAGACTCTCCAGGATCTGCAGCTGATCACATAATCATCTCCCGTCTTGCCTGATTCATTATTTATCGGTTGTCTGTGTGTTTTAAGCATTAGCTAGATTTCATGTTCCTTCAGGGAAGGCTCAGGCTTGCCTTTCACCTCCTTTTACCCTTGTCTAAATATCCCAAAGCAGTAAGTTCACTCTTCAGGACTTCAGGATTCTGGCCAATTAGTCTAAAGCATGTAACAGCTTCAGCTGCCAAGCAGGCCCAAAACCTTCCTTTGAAATCCAACGATTGACTTAGCTTCCACTGCACTGGACTGGTGCCTTGGATTGTGCTGTGTAGAGCATCATCTGATCCCATCTGGGCTTCCTCATCTAACTATCGTCACCTTAGTTCCTCTGTGAGGATGACATGTCCAGGACTGATAGCATACTAGAGAGCACCAGGGACTCATAAGAGTCAACTCAGATCATGGTTCAGCAGTAGAGGCACTCCATTTTGATGAACTAATTTTTAAAATATCACATTGTAGAGGAAGATGGCATGGAAGGAATAGTTACAGCCATTTTCAAACCACTGTCTCTTGCAAGTTTGAATTACTTATCATATATTATAGTATAATAATTTAAAATATGTAGTGTAATAATCTTAAAAGTACCTTGTTCTCATGGCTTTCTTTGGTGTGGTAATTGTTGATATAAAAAAAACAAAAAAGAAAAGAAACAATGTCTGTGAACCAGGGATGTAGCTGATGATGTCTTTTTCTATTTCTCTCTACATTTTTCAGAAAAGAAGTCCTAGAAATGACTCCATCCTTCTGTTAGAAGGGCTGTCTCACCAGTACAAGAACAGTTGTGGCCTTGGCAGTAATTCCTGTGGTCCTGGTAGAGGCGCTATGAAGTGTGTCACAACCAGCCATCTCTCTTAAGCACCCAGAAGCCTGTGAAGCCACACCCATACCTGCCAAGCCACACCCATACCTGCCAAGCCACACCCATACCTGCCAAGCCACACCCACACCTGCAAGTTTATGTCCTGTGCTTGTTCTTAGAGTTATATGACATAAAATGAAACTTCAGAGTCTTAGAACACAGAGAGCCTCTAGTTACCCTGTAATCTTCAGATAGATAACTAATTTCTCTGATCCTTAATTTTCTCATATATCAGTGTGTGGCTAACCCCAGAGTTACACTGAAGGTTAAATAAACAGCATGAATTTACCCCTCCCCCCACATGTTAGGCTTTTGATAAATATCCTTGGCCATTCTTTGCCTTCTCTGCTTGAGTTGTATTGATTTTTTGGTGTTGTTAAGGTTGGCTTTTCTGTTCTTTTACTGCTACAGAGAAGGTTTTTTTTTTTTTTTTTTTTTTTTTTTTAAGATGGGTCTCTTGTAGCCCAGGCTGACCTGGAACATACTATGAAGCCTAGGAGAACTTTGAACTTCTGACCCTCTGCCTCCACCTCTAGGGTACTGATACCCTGAAACAGGACAACCTACTCACAGTGCCAGCCACCAGTCTCCCAGCACAGGAACACAAGGCCCAGCCTTTATGTGTCTTGTTTCCCCATGTCCTACCCTTCACAATCATGCTGGAATGCTACCATCTGTCCTAGCCCGCATCCTCAGGTGCAGCTGAGCGGCCCCCATGGCTCACCTGCCATGTGTTTAGAGTAATCACTGAGAGCCGTCTGCTCAGGTTCACTGCCAGACCCCTTAGATGCCAGGCATTGCATTTCAGTCATAGTGAAGCCCTCAGTGGGTGGACACTGCCTCCTGTCTCCTGTCTTGTTCTTGTCCCACACTCCCTCAAGAGTGAAGTGAGGCAGACACGGAAGGGGCACAAGGCTAACTTTACTTGTCATAACCACTTGAACAGGAAAGTAAAGAATGTCCAGACCATCAGCAGCAACAGGACAGTCAAGAGAGGTTGGTGGTGTCACAGCCCGCAGTTCCCCATGGGCTTCAGGGTGCCGAGCAAGAGATTGTATTACAACTCCAAAGCTCTTAAAGGGCTCTGGAGCACCAACCAAGAGCAGGCCCTTATAGATCAGGGCTGTAGAAGGAAGCAAACACCAAGAGAATGTGGCCAGCAGCAGTAAGGATGCAGGGAGCCCCTGTGAGTCCTTCTCCGTGTGAGCTCTCTGCTTGGGGCTGAAGACTGGTGCAGGGAGCTTCTGAGTCTGTCTGGCTGCTGCTTCCTCCTCCACCGAGCTCTGTTGCATGTCGGCATCTGAATGTATGGGTGCCATTAGGGTCCTGATTAAATGTGGGCATATAAGTATGGTTCAAAATGGGCCATTTGGGAAAGAGGCACCAGAAGTTTCCTGTGGCTATTTGGTTACCATGGAAATCCTTTCAGGTTAGTGCACAGGAACTGCTGTACAACTGGGAGAGATTTGTTTCCCTGTGGCTGTCTTGCTTTCAGGCGGGGCTTGAATTTCACACCTCATCGGGAGTGCTGAATCCAGCTGGAAACTCCTCAGTGGTGGGGGTGGGGTGGGGCCTTTGGTCCCTAACCATCCATGTTCCTTGGTATCTGACTAACAGGGGTTCAGCACCTCAACCTCCAGCTACTGCCTCAGCTATGTCCAGAGAGAAAACCAGCCACGCCCAGCTTCCAGTTGAGCCTTTTCTTCACTGAAGTACTGCTGCATTGTTTGGTTGGGCTGCAGTGTTTTAAATCCTGCTGTTGACAAAGGAGTCCATCCCTTGAAGATTTTCCTTGCCTCCCGAGGGAGCATGATACACTAAACAAGAAGGACGCGAGCTTCCTCTGTGCAAGAATGGTATCTTGATCACAAATCCCTTGGTGCTTGCATCTGAAGGGATGTCCACGGGGACTGTATGAGTTGCTTTTAATGCCTTGTTGTCTTAGGAAAGCTGACCTTTTAGTATCAGATAGAGGGGCCCAGGGGCCCTGAGTCCACCTCAGGGGCACTGGCTAGAGTTTTGTGCTTAGAGGAAGACTTGGGGCAAGAGGGCTGCATAATTAGCATCTCCATTTTGACGCGGTGTGGTTGGTCACTGTCTCAGTAAGGCAGTCAGTCTAAAGGAGATGATTTGGCTCGTGTGAGACAGACAGCTGATTGGCCTGCCGTTTGCAGCCTGGCATTGGTGTATAATCACGCTCTCTGAAGCCCAATCCTCCCTGATAGTCCTGGGTTCCTGGGGTTCAGGACAATGCCCACCTCTGTGCCTTCAGGCTGGACAGATGCTCTGATTGCTGACCTGCAGAGGTAAACAGGTGACCTAAACTGAAGGAGACTGGAACAGCAAAAGATAAGGTGCCAAGCCTCCATCCAGCTTCACTTCTGAGCTGGGGAGCTGAGTGGTTTTTACCAATGCAGCTTTGGAGCGCCTGTTTAACCACTAGCCACGGAAATCATCCATGCGTGTAGGTAAATAAGACATCCCTGAATTTCTCTAGTTCCCCGACTCCCTGAGAGTCTCCCCTTGGGACTGGTTTCCCAGGAATGAGATTAGCAGATGTGGGTGTAGTCAGCTGCTCTGAACCCTAAAGCTGGCAGAACTTTCTAAACCGAACAGAATCAAAGAACATGAACCGCAGACAGCAAGTGAGGGCAGGAGTGGGGTTCCCAGGTCCTTGGGGAACTGCATTTACACCCACGTTTCCCAGGAGACTGCTATCTCCTCTAGGAGCAGAGAAAATCACTATTTCCCCGATATCCCTGCTCTGGGAGGAAAGGGGGTGTCACACTTCTTGTGTTCAACCTTCATCACCATTCCCCAGTCCCAGGCACCTTTCCCTGTGGGAACAAAAGACCTTGGCCAGAGGCCCACTTACCCATCAGCCTGGGAGCAGGCAGCTGTAAGACAATGTTTACTAAAAAACATGTTTACTGAAAACAATCCTGTGCCCTAAGAAATGTTTACCAGAGCAATAAGTTCCCAATAAGGGCTTGCTCACTGAAACACCAGGACTTTGATCTTTCCAATGGCTAGCTGCCTCTTCCTGCCTCCTGCCGCCGACTCTGGTGTCAGGGACATATAACCAGCCAGGGGGAGAGAAAGTAGGACAAAAGCTTTTCTTGAGGGAAGCCTTTCTTGGGAAGTCTTATTGAGCCCTCTTGGGGCCGGTAAAAAGTTTTCTTTATACCACCGACTGGTCTCTGTGTCATCAGCCCTGACACCCTCCGCACATTCTCGGATAGAGGCTGTGCAGCAGGTGCAGCATTTCCCCAGTCCTCCTAAGGGTTCTCTGGGGCCTGATGGGAGCCATGAGGGAGCCAACGCATCTTTTATTACTACATTTTAAAGAAATGGAGATAAAATGAGTAAAGATGAATCCTAAAACCCTGGCCAGGAGTCCAGCACAGCACTTTTGGCCATGGTCACGCTTTTGTCACCCCCGTTTAGGCTGGCTCTGCCTCTGCCCAGCGTAGCTGCTTCATTGATTTCTTTCGTGACTGAAACAAGCTTGCCGGTCTTCTTCAGAGCACATGCCTGGGCAACCAGAGAGGCCACAGGCAGTCCAGTGCAGTTCGTCCAGTGTAAGGCTGGGAGCTTGTACACAGGGATGGTGCTATTCAAGTTAGTATAAAGGCACACAGTAAATATGGGAATCTATAGGATTTTAGCATAAGTGAGTTGCATCAAAGCCTTGTTTGTTTGTCTCTGGTATCTAGATACAGCACTATTCATCATCTCTCAGGTTAGCTTCTGTCTGCACATCTGTCCGCATAGGCAGAGTACTCAGTCGCCTGCAGCATCTCATCATCTCTGGCCTGACTGGGGCAGTTCTCTCTCTCTCTCTTTCTCTTTCTCTTTCTCTCTCTCTCTCTCTCTCTCTCTCTCTCTCTCTCTCTCTCTCTCTCTCTCTCTCTCTCTCTCTCTCTCCTCTCTCTCTGTATCTCTCTCCTCTCCTCTCTCTCTCTCTCCTCTCCCTCTCTCTCTCTTCTCTCCCTCTCTCTCTCTCTCCTCTCTCTCTGTCTCTCTCTTCTCTCCTCTCTCTTCTCTCCTCTCTCTCTCTCTGCTCTTTTGTAAGTGTACATGTATAGATTCATGTACACATATGTGGCTAGATGTATGTCAAATGACCCAAACTGTGGTCATCTGAGGAGGAAACACACATTGAGCAAGAGTGTATGGAATTCCTTAGTTAGTGACTGATATGGGTGGTGCCATTCTTGGGCTGATGGTCCTGGGTTCTGTAATAAATCAGGCCAAGCAATCTATGTGGAGCAAGCCAGTAAACAGCATCCTCCAAGGCCTCTGCCTCCGGTCTATGTGAGTTCCTGTCCTGACTTCCCTCATTGAGGACTACAACGTGGAAGCGTAAGCACAATGAACCCTTCCCTCCCCAACTTGCCTTTTGGTCATGGTGCTTCATAGCAGCAGCAGCAGCAGGAACCCTGGCTAAGACTGAGGTCAAAGGTTAACCTTGAGTGTTGTGCCTCAGGATGTCATTCCATTCTTTTGTGAGACAGGGTCTCTCACAGGCCTGGAACTCAATTATGCTGGCTGGATATTGAGCCTTAGGGATCGCCCCCTGTCCTGGCCTCCCAGGTACTGGATTATCACCAGGAACCATTACACTCTGCTTCCTCCCTGGCATCTGGGAGTCAGGCTCAGGTCTTCATGTTTGCACAGCCTGGCTTTCCCTGTGGAGCAGCCTCCCAAACTCTCAGTCACCCTTGAGCAGACTCTGTGCAGCCTCTTGCTCCAGAATGGAGGCTTCTCTGCTAGCCTCAGTGAGGAAGCTCCCCCAGATGAGGCCTTGGCCACCAACTTGAACACAGCGGTCAACCTGCTGAAACTGTGTTGCCGCGGGGGGGGGCAGACTCAGCTCCCACATTCACATTCAATGTCTCCTTCCATGGCAGCTCAGATATCAAGGCTCTCTTGTCCTCTCCGAAGCCCCTGCTCCCTGTAGCTCTGGCCAGGCTCCTTCACTCCCAGCCTCTGACCTCCCCTCACTCTTCCAGGCTTTCACGCCCCCTCTCATCTCTGACCCAGCTCAGCCTCACCCTTCCCTCGCCGTACTCCTCACCCACATCTCTAAGGCTTTCTAGCTATGGCATTGAATGATGGACTTTTGTCATTGACTTATATTCTGGCTTTAATTATTTAGAGTTGTTACATGCTAATGGTGACAAACCAAGCCAAATGCAGCAGTGACCTCCTCCTGTCTACTGTCTAATGTTTTATTCACACTAGACATTTAATTGGCGACTGTTGACTGGCCTGTTGATTGATGGTAGGCACTTAGCACTCCTCTCTGTCTAGGCTCTTATTGAGTCTGCCATAGTACCATGAATGGGTCTTGCTAGCCTTGTCTTTAAACAGGTCAGCAGATGGGAGAGTCTTCCTGGTGCTTTGACTCTGCTGGACACTTGACATGTGCAGTACTGGTCTTGGAAATTTTAAAGTGATTTATTATCTGTGCGGTTTCTTCTAATCCTTTCCTTTACACCTGAATCATATACATTTATGAAACATCAAAGAAGAAGAATTTCAAACCACACAAGATCTTACAAGTTGGGTAAATTACACATTGCTGGGACATGGGTATTTTTGGATCAGTTATTATTATTTTATATAATTTATTTCAACTGTGGTTTTTTTTTAGCATATACTTTGAAGTGAGCTTAAAATATTCTTCTAACAACCCTATTTAATGAGTTCATTGCAAGAGAAAAAAATGTTTCTGTGCTTCCAGATGCTTCTCCGGGAGAAGGGAGCAGACATGGAGGCACAGGTCTGACCCAGCGCTTTGAGGCACACAGTCTGTACTGCAGCAGTTTTGCGGAGGGTGCACCAGGTGCTGTGGTAGCAAAGGAGGTCTGCCATACAGCCTGTGAGGTGGCAGCCATTGTGCCCTCTTTGTATGCCCAGCCCGGATTACATGGCCGATGCATCTGCATCTCACAAAGACAAGTTCTGAGACAGCATTTGTGGAAAACACAGGCAGAAGCCACTTGCCTATATATGTGAATTCTATTAGAATGGCACCAGGGAAATCATTTTAAGTCAAAACATGCTTGTCTCTACAAGAAGACCAAGTATTAAAGCCCCTATGGTATCTGACGCACCGTGGAGATGAGTGGGATGCAGCTGTAGCATCTCCTCGGGTGAGACTCTCGTCACTGGGACGTGCCTCACACAGTCTTGCCACGTGTGACTGGAGGCTGGTCTCTGCTTACCAGCCTGCATGGTACCACCTGGAATGTGAGCTCTAGAATATCGCACAAATATGGTTTATATCATTTTATTTATTTATTTGTTAGTTGATGTGTGTGTTTTTCCTGCACATCTGCCCATGTGCCACGGGTGTGTAGTGCCTGCAGAGGCCAGAAGAGGGCGTAGGATTCCTTGGAACTGAAGTAGCAGGCAGTTGTGAACTGCCAGGCAGGTTCTGGGACCCAAACCCAGGTCCTCAGCAAAAAAGAGCAAATGCTCCGAACCTCTGACCCATCTCTCTAGCCCCAAAAGTATGGTTTGGAAAGAAGGGGGCCTACTGAGAACACAGGGGGTGAGGCCAGAAGGGAGGGTGGTGGAGTGTTGGTGAGGAACACCCCACCCCCACACACTTTTCTCCCTAGTCCTTAAAGCAAGGACTTTCCACACCACCCTAGTCACTGGGAGACCCAGCAAAGGTGACTCTCCTAGTTTTCTTTAGGTTGTTGTGATAGCATACCCTGACAATAGTAACTTAGAAGAATAGGGAGAATTTGGTTCACGATTCTAGGTGATTGTCCCTCGCTGTGGGGAAGACAGGGCAGCAGGAACCTGAAACAGCTGGTCACATTGCACAGTCAAGAGCAGAGAGGAGCCAAAGCATGGATGCTTACTCGTGTTACCTGCTCCATTTGCTCTCTCCTCTCTTATACAGTCCGTGGCCAGAACTTGGGGATTGGTGCCATTCACAATGTGCTATCCAACGGAGTCCCCTACATAATTGCCAATCTAGGCAATGCCCTGCCAAGACTCTTCTGAGGCAATCCTAAACTGTCGTTTGAATCAATCATCAGAGTGACTGTTTATACGATATTCCCTCCGGCTTTTCCTCAGTACCTCATTGCCAGGCCCACTCTGTCCATCTACCCAAAATCTTGTGCTTCTCCAGTCTCCTAGGCAGCAAGGAGACATTGCCAGGGGCAGCTCTGTGTTGCCGACCTTTGGTCAGCACTAGTTTCATATCAGGATAACAACCCAATACTTGTAAGGCAGGCCTTCTTAAGCTTCCACGTGTGGCCACCTTTTCTCTAATGCATTTTTTGCTTGACCTCAAGTATATATAAACTACTTACATGAACCAAGCATTCACTGATACTTAGTATTACATTTCTTTTTAAACAATGCATTGGCATATGCATGATTTTACCACTTAACTACAGAGAAAAGTACATTTCCGTGCTGCCGTGTGCTTGGATGAGAAACATGTCCTGTGGGCTCAGGTTTTTTTGTTTTGTTTTGTTTTTTGTTTTTTTTTATTTTTATTTTTTATTTATTTTTCAGTTTAAATTTAGATAAGAAACGAGGTTGCTTCACAAGTCAGTTCCAGGTCCCTCTCCCATTCCCTCCCCTCCTCCCGTGCCCTCCCCCCAACCCCCCCCCCCGTTATCCCCTCATTCCCCCAGGGAGGGTGAGGCCCTCCATGGGGGTGTCCATAGTCTGTCATTTCATACAGGGCAGGGCCTAGACCCTCCCCCAAGAGTTCAGGGTGAGAGTGCACCTCACATTGTTGGATGGGAGTCCAAAGTCCGTGTGCATACTCGGGATGAGTACTGATCTACTGGTGGCTCAGGTTTTTAAGCACTCGATTCCTAGCAGATGGTACTGCTTGGGAAGGTTGATTTAAGTGCTGCAGACTTGCTGAAGGAAGCGCATCCCTGGGGCGGGCTTGGGCAGTTCACAGCCCTGTTCCACTTCCAGTGCATGCTTTGTGCTCGCAGTTGAGAGTGTGAGTTTTCAACTTCCTGCTGTGGCCACCGGCTTCCAGGCCTCCTCCTCCACCTCACTCTCCCTCTGAAACTGCCTTTGGACATGGCGTTTTAGCATAGCAGTGGAACAGTAATACACATGCATGCTAATGAAACAGATGTATTCCTTGGTCTGACACAATACAACCCAAAGATTTACTAGCATGGTGTCTACAGACTGAAGGGAGATGATAAGAGAAAATACTCTTCATTTTCTGTCATTAAACTGCTATGCTTCTGTAAGAGCCAAAAACTTGCTCAGTACAACCAAAAACAATTGAGTTCATAGCATGGGATAGTCTAAAATGTGAGCCCAGGGGTTTCAGTGTTTGTGGGCACTGTGGGTGTGGTGGTCCCACACTGTGTGAAGTACACACTGAATAGCACAAACACCTTAGGTTCTTATGAGTTTGAAGTATTCATCCCCTCATTCTGTCACATTGCTCCACACTAACATCTCACTGTGAATACTGTGGTCATAGTCACCGAGAACACAGTTCTGAGTGTCAAGCCTCCAAGTTCCCACCGAGAAAGGTATGACTGCTATGGGTCCTCCCTAAGGCCCACAGAGGCCAAGAGAAAGGCTCAAATGGAGCTCTGCTGCTCAAACTACAGCTTTCAAAAATTATTAAATGTTATTAAATAATATATAGAATTACATATAATGTAATATTTACACAATTTTATATTGATAAATAAATGATAAAATAAGTTTATTCCAATTGCACAACACACAAATGAGAGGAGAGAGAGAGAGAGAGAGAGAGAGAGAGAGAGAGAGAGAGAGAGAGTTAGGGGTCTCAGTTAGGGGTCACTATTGCTGTGATGAAGCACCATGATCAAAAACAACATTGCAAGGAAAGTGTTTATTTGACTCATGTATCCTGAGTCACAGTCTGTTTAGGGAAGCCATATCTGGAGCTCAAATGAGGAATGAATAAGGAGGCAGGAACCCATGCAGAGGTCATGGAGGGGTATTGCTTACTGGCTTGCTCCCCATGGCTTGCTCAGTCTGCTTTTATATGCCATCAGAGCAGGGGTGGTGCCATCCATAATGGGCTGTGTCCTCCCATATCAATCACCAATTAAAAAAAATAATGTCCTACAGGCTTGTCAAAGCCCGATCTTGTAAAGACATTTCCTCACTTGAGGATTCCTGCCCTCAGATGACTTTAGCTGGTATCCATTTGACACAGAACTAGCCACCACACCTCACTCTATCCAGTTTCCAAGGCTTCCTTCAGGAATACCCAACTCTTGCTCACTGAAAACGCCTCCTCTAAGAGGCCAATTTCCCTCCTGGAGTCTTGTTCATGTTCGATTCTGTGAGGAGAAGCAGAGACATAGGGTTCCTAGATGTCTGGAGTACACTAGACAAGAAGGCCAGGAATAAGGAGTTGGAATAAGCAGTATAGAAATGATAAAGTAGATGTGCAGAGCCTTGTTTGGTCTAAACATTTAGGCAAAGACATGTTTACTCAAAAAATTGCATGCTTAGAGATGGGAGGATGGCTCAGAAATAAAGAATGCTTGTTCTGAAAGCATAAAAACCTGAGGCCAATTCTCAGCACCTACACAAAGATTCAGGCATCACTGTGAATGCCTGTAACCCCAGCATCAGGAAGTATAAACAGGTGGAACTTGGGAGTTCTCTGGACAACCAACCAGGCCAAAATGGTGAACTTCAGATTCAGTGAGAGACCCTGTGTCAAGACAATATGACAGAGCGATAGGGAAAGATGCTTCATGTCTTCCTCTGGCTTCCACCTGCTTGCACACAGATACCTACACCCACATACTCATACACATGCACCCCATATGCATACACCACACATGCAGATAAAATGGAATTATTTTGTCTTTGTAGTAGAAATGCCACATAAAATAAGGAACAGCAGACATGCTTGTGAAGCAAATTAACTGGTACCATTAAATTCCAGCTCATGGTTCTGGAGATTCCCAATCAGGATCAGGTGGCTTCTGGCTTTGGACTTTTTGTAAGGGCATCATGGTGGGATTTTGCAGGGAGATGAGCAGCTTGCCTCAAAAACCAGCAGACACAAAGGGAGAGAGGGACACGGGTCTCACAGTCCCCTTTGAGGCCACACACCAGGAACATCATGACCTCTCTCTAGGCCTTGCCTCTTACAGACGTCACTGTGTCCCACAGACCATGCCTTGAACTTGGGCTTATAGGCACCATCATACAAATGACACAATGCTGTGGTTCTGCGTTGAGAGGGCTCCCGCTTCACACAGTGCTGCAACGGGTGGTTGAATTTTGGATTTTGTAGACTGATACAGAAGAATAGATTCAGACACTAGCCGTAGTCTTTCTTAAGGACTGCATCAACTGAAGTGTTCACTTAAGCATGAGGTCCACCTACTCAAGCCCCGCTGTTTTTGGAGATCACAGATGTCTCTGGTTTGGAACAATAGATGTAAGTTTCTCCAGTAGTCTCACTGCTAACTGGAAATTATCATGTCCACCAGGACAGTGCAATAAAGAAAAAAATGGCATTTTATGTTGACATAATTATTGTGGTTTATTTTCAGGATGTGAATTGTAATGATTCAACTGACTAAATTTAACACAATATAAAATTACACGCAGTCACTTGAGACAGCGGTACAAGGAAGGGCTGTCACAGAGCTTGCAGAGTTGTGGTGCCTTCAAACTTCCCCCAAAGTCTGTGGGCTTTTGTTTTATATGATGCTTTAATTTCACGGAGATAACTTTTTCTTTCTGTAACTTATCTTCTTCCATTGTTTGAGAATTTTATGTATGCATATAACACATTTTCATCATCCCTCCCCAGTTGCCTCTACTTGAATCCCTTCCCTGTTCCTCTCAACTTTGTGTTCCTTGTTTTAAAAGGGTAATTTTTTGAGATTATAGCTACATAATTTTCCCCCTTCTTCTTTTTCCTGTCTCCAGGCCCTCTCCTATACCCCTCCCTGTCCTTAAATTTGTGGTCTCTTTGTTCATTGACATGTGTGTGTGTGTGTGTGTGTGTGTGTGCGCGCGCGCGTGCGCGTGCACGCAACCACCTCAGTATTAGTATAATATTTATTCTTGTATGTATGTTTTCAGGGCCTCCTAAACATCATAGAAAAAAAACAGGATCATAGATGGGTTCTCTGTTTTGGAATTGTTGGTCAGTGAAGTCCCATTGACCCCAAACATTACAGGTTGTTGCCATTGCTCTTGGTGACTGTCCAGAACTTGATGGCAAGACTCCATGGCTGATGACATCATATACTTCAGTCATAGAACACAGAAAAACCAAACTGGTACTGATCTGGAAACTTCATGCCTAGTGGCTGTCATAGTGCCACAAGTTTCTATTTATGGTATTGGAGAGGAAAAACATTGTATATTCCTACCCAGCTGTTAACCTTATTGAGCTACAATAACCACTGGCACAATAGCAGCATGAATGTCATGCAAATAACCACTTTCTGATTATTTTTAAAGGCCTGTTCCACAAGACAGAATTATGCCTGCCCTGTTAACTAGGACAAACTTTGTTTTCAGTCCTGGGAATATTGTTCAAATTAAAGTTGGCATGTAAGTTAATTGCCTTTCTACCTGCTGCTTGTTTGAAAGCAGGCTTTATCTGTTACCATGACCCCATTGTGATACCCATTGCCCTTGAGGAATCTTGAAAGTGCCCACCTTGAAGCATCACTTAATCCTCTGATTTTGCTTCAGTCTCTGTGTCATTGCTTTGAAGAGTCGGGGATGAAGCCACTGAAATTCATTCTAGACTCTGCTATTTATCAGCAATGGGAACTCCTACATGGTATCTGACCTCACAATACCTGCTGATCAGATGGCAGATGAATTCATTGTATCAGGTGAGGTAGCTCATGGCAGGGCTGGAGCAGGGGCTCACACACAGCAGGGACTTGGTGAACTTTTACAATTCTTCATAAACTAAGGCTAGAAGCTTCTCAATGGTGCGTAGCCTAACATGGAGTGTTGTCCTAGTTAGCTTTAACTGAATGATATGCAGCTCTCAAGTGAATACATTTTTAATTTTCATCATATATTTCAAAGTAAGAAACAGACTTGACTGGGTGTGAGAGGTCTTTTTTACAGGTTAAGAGAAGTAACTGACGAGAGACAGTGGGGACAGATGTGGAACAGTGTGCACTAGTGTGTGCTGAGCCATAACTTACATCGAAATAGCATTTGGTAAACAGCTCCTGTTTCGTTTGTTCAGAGAGTGCTAAGTTCTTTCTCTCCCTCTTCCCCACCTCTCTCTAGTATGTATACAAATTCCAGGAGGTTCCCCCTCTCCTTTAGCAAGAGATTATAATGTAGGATTTCTTCAGTCATCTCTGGAATCCATAGGAGGTTGTACCTAAGTTTGTTGAAATGAACCGACAGGCGACAGGCAGGCTAGTGCCTCCTTTGTGTGTTCCCAGGACTCACATACAATGCTATTGGTGTAAAACCCTCAAAACAAAAGGAACAAGAGCCACACATGAATGTCTGTGGCCCAGGAACATGGGCACAGGGTGTCCTGGGTGACATGCTCTGCTGTTCGAATGGCTACATGAACCTTTCCAGAATAGAGCAGGGAAAACACAGCTACAGACTTGAGATACTGCCTAGTGACTGGTGACATTGTCAGCTTTTGATTTGTTGAAGGCTAATGGCATGCCAAGAAGTCACACCGAGGCTCTACCTGATAGTCTAAAGGATGCTATGTCAGATATAGAAGTGGGTAGTAAATGACTATTAAATCTTAGAATCTTGTCTGCAGTGTCCAACCACCACACTACGACGCGCTAGTCAGTCAGTCTGCGGGGCGTCAACGCAGGTGTGACTCTTCCTTGGAGCTTCTGTTCACAGAAGTAACGGGCCTGATGACTGAAGCTTAAATGTCCCCTTCATGGGGATAGAGAGGGAAGCAGGAGCTGCTTTTAATTGCAGAGGAGGCAGAATGGATCCCAAAGAACAAATGGCTCGATGGGACAGAAGAAGGAAGGGCCTCGCATGTTGGGGACGGTGCTCGATGTTCTCGCTCTTGCTTTAATTAAAGGTTTAGTTTCCTTTAGTGACCCTTAAAGAAAAATGAGCAGAGGTAATCATATATTCTTCTTTGGTGGACACACTCTATCTAAAAAAGGCAACTTCAGAGAAAGTTTTTTTCCTGAATTTCCTGTTCCCAAGGACTCTTGGTCTGAAGCCCAAAGCAGCACATTTTATGGTATTGGTTTCAAAAACCCAACAAACTCAATCAAACTCCAAAATTTCTGGAAGATAAGGAAAGGCAAGTTTAGTGTGCAGCTGCTTCCATCTTTTCTCACCGGTGCCTCTTGTGCTAAGCAAAGCGGGAGCTGATGGTTGGCTGTTGGGTCTTGTTACTGGTGTGAACTGCGAGCCGTCTCAAGGGGCCAGCAGAGAAAGCCTCTCTCTAGTGCTTCCTGAGTTGTTAGGGTCAAAACCAGGGCTCTGCAAAAGCTCAGTTACCTATTCCCAATGTGTCAGCTGAAGAGGAAAGTAAGGGGACACTCATGAGATTTATCTAATGTGGCCACAATGGAAAGAAGGGCCCAGTGACCCCAAGTCTGTCTTGAGGGTCCTGACAGGAGCTCTAGGTTTGAACAAAGTATAAAAGGTGTGCATAACTAAGGAGGCGTGGCCCTACCCACCCCTGACCCATTGCTGCCTCAGCTCCTGGCAGCTTCACCGCAGTCTGATAGGTGGTCTGATAAGCTGTCAGAACTGTATGAAATCCCTTCCTGCTAGGCTAGCTCCTTCTCTGGCTCCCCTAGGCTTCCGCTCTTCCGCTCCAACCTAAAATTCTAATTCTTTGGATAAATCATTTCAATGATCTTAATGCAGGAACACCAGGAAGTGCCTCCATGCACTCACAGAGACTTCATCTTATTCCTTTTATTCATATGTCAGATGTTAACAGTGAAGAGATCCAAGATTCCCAGAGGAGGTGGGTGCCTCTGGGTGTAAAACAAATGCCTTGCAAGGTTCTTGCTTTCAAATATTCCTGTGTCAACTTGTTTCTATGTAGAGCTCCGTAACAGATTGGCTTCCAGTTTCCCTGAAGCAACCACAGATAACAGACCAGAACAAACAGATCCGTGTACTATTATATTCTTTATCGTAGAGGCGCATCTGTACCTCGTGTAAAAAGGAGTTTGCCAGCGCCCACTGTGATTAGGTTGTCAGATGCACACCGCTGCTAGTTCTGAGTTAACCTCTGTTCCAGGTAGCATGTTGGGAGGAATGCCAAGCCTTGGGAGTGCACAGAGTAAGGGAAAAGTACAAGGGACAATAGAGAGAGACGCACCATATTCCTGGAGCCAAGGCTACGCTCCTGAAGGATACAGCTCTTGGGTACAGGGGTCTAGCCCTCTGCAGGCCAGAGAGAGTGGGGCGAGGGGCAAGTCGGTGAGAAAAACACCCAGACATCCTTTCTGAGGGATAAACGCTTCTCTGTTTTAGTCTTTCTGTTGCTTGCTCTACTCTATCCTTTTTCTGCTCTCTTTTTCTGCCCGGAGGTTCCCCTTCTTTCTCTTCCCTGATGACTTCTACCTGTTTACTTTTTCCCTTACAGCTTATATATCCCAGCAGAACTTTCAAGCAATATAAAAATTGCAATATGGTAATGTTCTATTTTTTTAAGTGAATGATTACAATGAATACAAGTAAAAAAATGTTTCCCATTTTCCTTATACGGTTAAACATTTTGCATATTACAGGTGAAAACCAAATTATCCCCAAGAATCTATGTTTATCTTTTATACTTTTCATGGATCAGGAGCCTTTTAGCCATAACTGTTTACATAGGCAGTAGTTTTTTATAATTGCCAGAAAGCAGGTTACTAATTTCACTTTTCATATTTTAGAGTCCACTCCAATTATTTTAATTAACATCAAATTCTTTGTTTTCTAGTTACATGAAGTTAGTTGCTTAAAGCATTGTTTTAGTTCTGATGAATACTGAAACCTGTGAGTAAATTTCCCAATATCAAAAACAGCTTGAATTAACTCCTGGGACTCAGTTGTTTTCCTTAATCATTAACCTAAACCGTAGTCTATATGACTCCTCAAGAGAAACTCTTAAGTCCTCTGTGACACTTCCTTGTTCCTATTTTCCATCCTCTGCAGCCCCTGCTTTATCTGGGTGTGGGGGGACGACACACCTTTACTAATATTAATTTTCTCACTAAACCAACTGCTACCATAATCTCTTACTATATTTGCTAAAAATCTTTAATAATTAAAGTTCTATTTAAACTAACACTATTTTTGTATAAGATCACTACTTCAGTTAAACAGGATAGCTGAAAAGGAAGTCATCTTCATCATAATCCATAGGTAATGATGCCCAGTAGAATGGGATGTTTCCATGAGATAATCACACTACATTAAAGGCAGTGGGGATCCTCCCCACACTGACACTATGCAGATACTAGAGAAAAATGGCAACAGTAACCATGTAAAGCACAACAGTAGCCAGAGACATTCTGGAGCCGAAGCCCGCGGGGTCCTGCCTATCAGAGATTCAACCATCAGTGCCTTGCTTTCTAGTGGGTCAAACCCCTGATGCTCAAGTGCTACCAGCTGCTGCTCTGACTCGGCCACCTGCAGCTATAGAGTGACTAACCCTCCAAAGTGTGCTAATGGGCCAGGAGGCAGTCTTTAAAGCACATGCTACTCGTTACTGATTGCTGGCTTTCTGGATAAAGTGCAACCTAAAGATTCACGTCTCCTTTCTGCTCATCAGCTCTGTGGTAACAAATACCAGGAACTCTAGTATTCAAGACACAGAATAATTTGAGGACCAGAGGTCTCCATGCATTCCCACTGTGTAGAGTATTCCCTTTTCCTTCCTTCCTCCCTCCCATCCTCCTTCCCTCTCTCTCTCTCTCTCTCTCTCTCTCTCTCTCTCTCTCTCTCTCTCTCTCTCTCTCTCTCTCTCTCTTTCTTTCTTTCTTTCTTATGTATACCCTGCCCATGGGCATTGGATCCTCTGGAACTGGAATTTGACATTATCACACATGACTCTGCTCATGGTTTTGTCTTTTAACCCACCTTGCTAGACCATAGGCTCTGGAGGTCAAGGACCTATTGTGCTTGCTAGTGACGAGAGCACCCAGTTTAGTTACTCTCAGGAAAGTTGTCTGGCATTTCCCTCTTGCTGTCACTCAAAGCCCACTGTGGTCCTAAGAGCATCCAAGAGAGCCCGAGAGTACCTGCTTTGATTTCCGTTTATTTGTAGTTTTGCCGAAACCAGAGTAAGTACACCGAGGCAAGCAGAAAGGACAGCGTGGGGACCTGGGGGGGGGGGTGAGTGACTGCATGACCGAGTCCCTTGCTCATTTCTGAGAGGAGAAGACCTTCTGTTGGTTCCAAGGCAGGGAACACTTCTGACCTGGTGGCTGGCCGAGGTCCCAGACAAACACTGGCAAAGCATGTGTTAATGCTTGAATCCTGGGAGCCACTTGCCCAGCGAGCTCTGCAGCTGCAACTGTTTTCATTTGCATCTGAATATGCTGCATTACAAAACACTGTAAAATCAATTAGCCTTCTAGAGAGTGTGCAGATCACCATTTACTAAACCTACCATTAAAAAAAAAAGAAATATAAACCCAAACAAATATCAAACATGTTGCTTAAATGGGTAGCCACCTCTGGGCTGTCAAATTGTTTACTCCCACATGAAAAGCTATAATTCATGAGCATGAAATAACATCTGGGGTCTCTCCAGTGTCCATCTCTGCTTCTTCCTCCTTCCATCCACCACCTCTGTGGCTTTCCGACCTTCTCCTCCGTACAGCTCTACCCCCCAGATTGTCCCTGTCAACTCTAGTGTAGAGGCTGCTGCCTTGAAGGCTGTTATGGCTGCTGTGAGACCTAGAGGAGCCACCAGGGCAGGGTGGCTTTGGTGCAGGCCACTCACTCTTTGTCACGCGCCTTGAATGAGCACTGTAATTCCACGGGCATGCTGTTATTTCCAAACACATAAAACAGGACCCTGAAGACATAGAGGGACAGAAAAACAAATGCCGCCTGAGCCAGGTCAGAGCACTGGTCAGTGGTAAGGACTCATCCTGAAGCGGAAAGAAGAAGTTTTCTTTCTTCTTGGTTCAGTTCCTTTGGGGCAGAACAAACAGACATGAAAAATTAGGGAATTCAAGACAGGTAAATATCTCGTCATTTCTTCAGATCTTCTTTAAGCCTCTGACTGGCCCAGAATTAAAGAACTTCAGGACAGTTAACAAAAACCACTGCCAAGATTGCAATATACCCTTTCTTAGAGATATTTTGTTTTATTTAAGATTTCTTTATTTTATGTGTACAAGCATATTGCCTGCATATATTTCTATGTCTCATATATATGTATATACATATATATGCCTGGTGCTTACAGAGCAGGCTGGATACCCTAGGACTAGAGTGTTACAGACAGTTATGAGCCACCATGTAAGTGCTGGGAACCAAACTCATGTCCTTCAGAAGAGCAGCGAATGCAGTTGACTGCTGAACCACTCCGAGAGACATTTAGAACAGATGTGCAGAAATAACTAGAGAGCCACACTAAGGCAGAGTTACGTGTGACCTTTGAATCTGACCTTACCAGCAGCCCTTTCTCATCTGTCAATCTGTACTTTCCCTCAGAAACCTCCAGAACAAGATTATCTATCAACCATGTGGATGGTCGACAGGTCTCTGCCCCCTTGTGGCTGATGTATAATGAGAATTCCTTCGCCCTTTTTGACCCATGTTTCTATCTTGTCGGCATTCTTATTTCCAAGCCTGTGGGATAAAGCTACAACATTCTTTATGAAAGAAAGATTCTTTAGATAAAAAATAAGCAAACACAAATATTTTGCTATAAATTATACCTTTTGAATAATGTAATTTCAGAAGACACAAATCATATATATATATATGTATAATATGTACACATACACACACATGTATGTATGTACGTGCCTGTACCCCATACACACAAGTAGCCATTGTTAAGTTACTTAGATGTGAGTCTCTCTCTTGAGATGCCTACACTCACTATCTCATCAACTCATCTTGAAATTCTTTTTTGTGCAGGAAGCCAGGATCCAGGCTACACTCAAGTGGGGGTCCCAGGGTAGCCCCGTCGACTGCATGGGTGGCAGGGGGGAGTCAACCGTGGAAATCCTCTTACCACCACTACTACTTCCTGTAAGCTTCAGGAGCTTGTGTTTTTGCGTCCATTCTCCTGGAGATTTTTCTGGGTTTCCTCCTGATTTATTCTTTGGTTATTGATCAGGATACTTGATTTCTAGACATTTGTGGATTTTTCTCAATTTTCCATTTACTGTTGATCCTAGAGTCACCCTGTTTGGACCGGAGAGGTACCGGTTTCAGGGATCTGGGAGTTGTTGGGGCTGACTCCACAGTGTTCTCAGAGTTGTTGGTTCTTGCTTTATGGCCTTGCATATGCTGTGTCCTAGAGAGCCAGGTGGTCTTGAGAAGGATATGCGTTCTGCTGCTGCTGCTGCTGGAGTGCTCTGCAGAGGTTTCCTCTGTCATTGGTCTAAAGTGGTCCACCCACTGCCTCCTTATTGGATTTCCATCTGGGTACCCCGTGCTCCATCAAAGCAGGTTCTCAAGGCGCTCCAACTGTTGTGACATTGTTTTCCACTCTTCAGCGCCACAGACATGCCTGTTGTGTACCTAGGGGTGCTAATGTTGAGACACAAATACGGACGCGTACATTACATACAATTACTGTGTCCTCCCTGTGACTCAATCCATTTTCTCCACAAAATCTCCTTCTTTGCCCTACTTAGTTCCTACTGTTTAAGGTACTCATTTCCTTCCTTCCCCCTCCTGCCCCTCCTCTTTGTTGTAAGGAAAAATAATAATTTTCTGCTTTCTGTTTTAGTTAATTCAGAAGTTGGGCCAATTAACTGCTGCTCTGGTTCTGTCATTAATTGGCCCTGGGACATCAAGGACGCCACAGAACTGCTTTAATACAGTTTTGTTTATTTGTGTGAGAAAGAGTAGCATTCGATGAACAAACTTTCTAAGGTTCGAATTTTCAAATTTTACAACAGATTTGACCTCAATTTTAAGCATTCAAAGCAATTACTTTTGTGGAATTGCCACAGGAGTGTCTATTAAATATGAGGTGTTATTCTCCCAATCTGGGTGAATCTAGGTGAAATTACTTGTTTCATAAGAACTAGGCAAGGTCTTAACCATTGTAACATCAAATATTATGGTTCAAAGTTGTTATTTAAGTGACAACTTAATTACATTTATAAAATTGACACATAGCCACAATAGAACATTCAGATACTGCAGAACAACATAAAGAAAACAACAAATTATATTTTCATTTGATAAGTAGTGCTTAAAATATTTTATGCAAATGAGGATGAATAGGAAAATGTAAATATAGATTCAGATTATAAATATTATTTTAATTTGAAAAATACTATACTTGATGATCTGTCTTTAGAATAGGGAATAATGAGAAAGTTCAATCCTTTATCACTCAGTGACTAGTTTCTAGAAATGTCTTCAAAAGCTAAGAGAGATTTAATAGTCAGATACCTTTAATACACCATTCAGATAACTTTAGTTCCCTGCTGTCTTGGACCAAATTTTAAAAATATTATTGAAAATATCCTGTGCACTTCACCCAAGCACAGATGATAGACGAGACTCTCATGGTACAGAGGAGATAAGACCCAGGGGAAGACTTTTTTGACAAGTGGAAAATTAGAGTCAATGCTAAATGAATCAAATGAGCATCCATACTCACGGAGACTTGCCTCATAATGAACATATGTATCTTGCCTTTTTCTACATACTGTCCTTGCAGAGTTCGCCAAAAGTTTATTAAAATTGGTGAGTTATGTGCTCAGCAGAATTGTAGGATACCACATATGAAAATCAGTTGTAGGTTGGAAAGATTGTGTGGTGCGGTTAATTGCACAACCCGCCTGTGCAGAGCATTTGAGTTCAGCTCTCAGTACCTGCATTGGGCAGCTCTCAACTGAGCTGTCTGTATTCTTGTTCTAGGGCACCTATTGCTCTCCTCTGGCCTCGGGGCACTTTCACTCACATGTGCATATATATCCACGTACAGGTATTATAAACATATATAAAGTTAAAACCATTATGTAACAAAGTCAGTTGCATTTCTAGATACTAATGATAGCCAATCTGAAAAGGAAATTAAGAAAACAACCCATTTAGTATAGAATGTAAAGGGTCAGCATATTTAAGGCTAAACCTGACCACAGATGTGAAGGTCAGGACACTAACCACTCTAGTGGCCTCACAATTTATAACTCCAAAACTCATTACAAAGTAATAGTAGTCAAGGTGGTATAGCACTGTCGTTAAGGGGAAAATGCTGACCAGGGAAACAGAATAAAGAGTCCATAAACAAACCCTTGAATATCTGGCCAAACAATTTTTTGTGTGGATGCCAGAGCTACACAATGGAGAAATGTGTAGTCCAATTCCTTCAACAAATGATATTGGGGAAAATGGATGTTTACACATAAAAACGAAAATTTGTGTATGCTATATGGAAAACTTAATTCACAATTTATAACCCGAGCAAGCCCAGGAATCAAAACTGAAGGACTGCTAGAAGAAAATATGGAAAATCTTCAGGACACATATTCAGCTATGTTTTCTTGGTGTATAACAAAAGCATAGGCAAATGGGATGGTGTCAATTTATAAATATCTGAACGTTAGAGGAAACAAGGAAGCTAAGAGGAGGAGAGAGTGTATGCAAACTGTGTATCTGGTGAGAGGTTAACAGCTAAAGTACATACAGGGAACTCCTATCACAAAACCACCAAAGCTACAAATGATCTGAATATGTTAGGCAAAAGAATTGAATGGGCACTTTTTTAAACAACTTTATACAGTGGTCAACAACTGTACCAAGAGGCAGTCATGATGACCAATAATAACAATGCTAAACTAAATCACAATGAGATATCATCTTATTCAGGTCAGAATGGATGTTATCTCTGATAGGTTGCTTCTATCAACATGGTACAACCTAGAGTCACCTAGGTAGAGGGATTCAGTGAGTACCGTTTCTATCAGTTGGCCTGTGAGCATATCTGTGGGGGTTGTCTTGATTGTGTTGAGGAAGGAAGGTTTGTTCACTATGGGCAGCACCATTCTCTGGGTTTATATCCTGGGATGTAGAAAAAGGAGAATGTAAGCTGACTATTGAGTCTGTTTCCTTGACAATGGGTGATTCCTAGTTCCCGACATATTGAAGTCCTGTTTTGATAGAGTGTAACCTGGAATTGTGGATACAAATGAACCCTCTCTTTCCTAAATTGCTTTTATACATCAATTGTAAATGAAATCAAGACATTATTAAGACAACAGTGTTGATGTGTTGCTAAGAAGTCAGAATATTGGACATCATTGTTGGGAATGTAAAATAGTGCTACCATTTTGGAAGTTCTTAAAAACATTGAACATAAAATTGCTGAACATAACCCACCAATATTATTTGTGAGTATGTATTCTAAAGATCCTAAAGATGACTTTGAACTATTTGGAATGCATATATATTCCCATATTTCTGTGTACCCTTATTGCCCATATGGAAGATACAGAAGCAAACCAAATGTTCATTGACATAAATGTGGCGCATACAGGGATATAGTACACAGCCTAAAAAAAAAAGCCTCATCTTACTTCCTGCAAGTCCTTATGGTGAATGGAATGAGATAATCACTGAAGAACAAATACTGTGAGTATTTTCCTCATGGGAAAGTTCCAGTTTGACAAACTCAAGTGAATATAAAATAAAAGTGAATATCAAGGGCTTGGGGCCTTGAAAATGAGAGGAGAGTTTCAGTGTACAAAGTTGGAAGAGTTCTATGGCTTAGTGGATATATCAACTCGTGAATGTATTTAGCAATGCAGCTCTGAACTGAATCCTTGAAACTATTATGATGGTGAATTGCATGCCAGGTTGGCCTGCCTCACTAGACAATGGAGTGCTGTGAATCCTCTACTCCATAGTCACAGCTAAAAATAGCAATTAAATCATGCTTTAGACTTCCTTAGTGGTCTTCTCTACCATGCATATTATTAGAAAGAATCTTAACATTTTAAAAATTGACTCACTTTTCCTCTTTACCCCCTCCCCCCGGAGAGTAGGTCTTGGTGGGGGCAGGACTTTATATTCTTCTATTTCTTTATTTTGCTTTTGTTGTTTATTTGTCATCAAGGTATGATCTCATGGTGTAGGCCAGACTGGCCTCATGCTCATAGTCCCCCTACGTCAGCCCCAACACCCAGAATTTACCATTCCTTATACATGCTGTACCATATGTAGATTTTATGTTGACCACAGGTTAGTCACTTCTCCTGTGCTTGTTGACATTTTGATTCTTTATTGAGCTAGCAGGCAATCATGGGAGAGGGCTGGCATGAGCGGGCTTCCTTCTGTTGTCTTCCTCATTTGTGCTCCTCAATAAAGGCCTTGGTCACTTGTTTTTGGCAACTATGATAAGTGCACAGACCTGGTTCTGGCAAGGTTTTGATATTTCTGCATGTCTGTGTGTTCCTGACCTAATTCAGTAAGTCCATAGGTAGGAATATTTCATTTGCTTAAGTAAGCCATGTACCAACCTGTACTTCGTGGTTCATGCTGAATATGTGGTGTTCATTTTCACATAGAAAATGTGGAGTCCTTTTGCGCAATACGGAGGAACAGGTACAGCCTGAAAGCAATGGTTTTACCCTGTGGGGTAACTCAAAGCAGGGCACAGTCTGCTCTGCACAGACAGTTTCTAACTGTCTGACTCCTCTTACCTTTTAGTTTGTGACAAAGTGTGGGGACAAACATTCACTCACCTAAGGCAGTGCCAATTGCAGTCCAAAGAAAATTCCACAGAAGAGTACTTTAGTGAACCAATTAGTTTATTGGAATTACCTACAGCAGTGGGGTCAGTTACAAGAGTGTGGGTGGCTCAAAGGCATCTGCATCACTAAAACTACTCCAACACTGAATATGGCTTCGACTGTTGTGTTACCAAGTTCCCCTCGCTTGTAGATAGCTCCATCAAAAAGTCTTGTTTTCCTCAGCAACTGTTTGCTGCTTATATGACCTCTGGGTTGAGGCTTGCAGAGTCCTATATATAAAATTTGAGTTTTGTGAACTTCCTTGACCTAGTGTTTCATCCATTAACTTCCTGGATCTGGTGAACTTTCCTCCTTTGCCCTAGAATAAATGCTTCATTATGAGAAAAAAAGCTAAACAACTCCCTCAACATACTGTACTTTGTAATTAAAGTTAGGGCATCCCAGTATTTTCCTTTTATCATGAGATGATAAACTCAGAAAGTTCCATTCCTTTTGAGATAGAAGAGGCCAGAGATCTAGCTTAGTCTCTTCCCACCGTGAGAGAATCCAAGAATAAGTCCACTGTATAGTGTGTATTTAAAGGCCTCACCAGATTCTGACTGGTCTGGTGGCCCTCAGGTACCATGACTATCAGGAAGGTTTGTCTGTTGCTTTAAGCTTCAGTTTATGGTCATCTGTCATATCTGCCTGAGATAGTCAAGATGACAGGGTTAATCTATGCTGAAGTGAGTTGGCTTGGTAAGCAGAGGAACCACATCTGACCTCCAGGAAAGTCTGGTGAAGGTCAATTGGGGAACTAGGTGAAAATGGATCTCGTCCAGAAACCAGGCTGCTAGGAGTCAAACCTTGAAGGACACATGTGATTTCAGCCTGGCTCATGTATGACAGTTTGTTACCTCAGAAGACGGGCTCTCATCTGCTCAGAGACAAGGACCCAAGGCTCTTTTCTGCCTGTGACCCAGATCAGCAGTCTGTGAAAGTAGATCCTAACATGCTGATGCATTTGCTGTCGTAACAGTGGATGAGAGGCGCTGACGGCAGCAGAACTGTTGGAAAGTCAGATGTTGTGCTTGTGCTGGAACAAATATCAGTGACTTTGCAAAATGGCCAATAGAAACTATCACAGTGACAATGTGCTCATTTACTGACAGACAGAGGCAACTTTGGGAAGTGATGCCATCTCTAGGCTGTAATCAAGGGTTTTGACTTAAGCGTTACTCAGAAAGACTGGCATATCGGCTGTCCACACATGAGCAGTGGAACACATCCAGGTTCACTAGGTTGTACAACAGTAAGGTCTACTAAGAACTAGATAACAAGGTGTGGTTGAGAAAGATACTCTTCTGAGTAGCATGGATTTTGAAGAAGTCTGCATTTTTAGGGTTCTCTGTGTATAACTGAAGTTTTAACCATTTACCTTGGGGAGGGGTTTATAGCAGATAGGATGGAAGATAATCTTTGACTTCTTGATTCCCTGATGTGAACTGTTGATTTATCTTGTAACAAGCAGCATGTATACTTTGTAGTTTGAAGGGAATGCATAGTAAAATGTTAACAAATAAGGTTGCATCCATCTCTGGTCCAAGAAACAATTGTAGAAAAATTGGGATCTAAGGAATCTCTTTGCTACCTATAAAATTTGTGTCGTATTTCCCTGCCTGGCCCACAGACTCATTAATCACACAGTCCTAGGTCCCTGGTATGGGAACATGATCCAAAGTCTCACCCAGAATCCCATGGAAGATTCAGCCTGCCTTAGTATGCCTCTCAGACTGGCATTCTTGTCTCTGTGGACTCAGAGCATCACTCTCTGGAAGGGATGGAAGCAGATGAGACAGGGAGGGTGACAGACTATCTGGTCTTCCCCAGGGTCTCCATTTACCTAACTAAAACACAGTCTCAAGAAGGCTCTTCAGCAGCTTCCATGTCACACAGTATCACGTCATGGGGTTACATATTAGACCCGTCCAGGAAGGCGTTTGCCCATCAAGCGCAAGGCGGAAGGACTTGGCAGTGTGCTGGTTCCTAGACCAGACAGGAACACCAAAGGGGCACTTCATCCCCCCTCTTCCAGTTTCATTTCTGTGTTATGAAAGCATATTCACAAAAAGGCAATGTAAGGAAGAAAAGAGCCTATTTGGATTGTAATTCCCAGTTGCTGGGGATCATTTTAGGGAAGTTAAGACAGGAACTAAAGAAGCTGGTCACATCACATCCATAGTCAAGAGTGATAAATACACCCTTGCATTGTTTGCTCCCTGCTGGCTTTCTCCTGTCTTCTACTGTTCAGCATCTCCTGTCTAGGGAATGATGCCATCCACAGTGGGCGGAGTCTTTCTACATCAACTGTCAAGTTGCCTGCCCTCCAGCCATGTCCAGAGGCAAACCTGATATAGCTAGCTCCTCATTAAAGACCTGTTTTCCAGGTCACCTGAGGTTATGTGGACAATTAAAACCAGCCAGCACACTCTCCATCATATAGGATACACTTTTAGTCATCATTGTGTCTAAACTTCATCTATGAAGGTTTCATAGGCAAGACTGAGTATTAACTACAGCAAAGGTTTGCCAAACAACTCACGTGCACTTCTAATTGCATTGCAGAGAACTTGAACACAACTCCTATAAAAATGCAAACACCAGGCATAATGTGTAGCTGTCATGGAGGCTCCTGAGTCAGCACAAGGCATACTGGGAACTAAATGAGACCTAGCCTCTTGGCTTTCCGGCAGATGACCATCCCACATAAGCCTTTCAAGGGCCCAAGTGAAATCATCCACTATAACACCTGTCCCCCAACCCCACGAGCCCGCACCCCTCCATTCTGACAGCTGCTGCCTGGTATGAGGAAGAATTGCCAGAGACATGCGCTACTTCGGGAAGCTTCTAATTCTCATCCAAGTCTTCTGAACTCACAGAGATAAATCCTCCCACGTACAGAGTCTGATATGCCGTGGCATAGGCGATGGGATGGCAAAGGTAGCAGCCCTTACCTAGACTTGAGATGGCATGAAGTGGGAGGAGAATGCCACATAGGGACAACATCAACTAAAACCTCAGACGTGGATCCATATCATTGGTGCAAATGTGAACAGAGAGCATACAATCACTCCAAGTGCACTGCGTATTAGCAAGCCCCCTGCCATTTTACAACTCTCTTCTCCCCATCCCTCTCCATCTTCCTCTCCCTCGCCTCCCCCTCCCTTTGCTGTATAGTGTGAATTTTTTTCTATGTGGATGTAATAGCAATGCACATATCCTGTCCTGGGTCACCAGGGAAAATACAGTGTTTTTGTCCCAGTGCCTGATGAGATGGGTCATGGGGAGTCTACCACTGAGCACTTAGGCCAGGATGGCTGCTGTGTGATGTTGGGTGAGTCACTTAACCTCTTTCTATCTCTGCCACTTCATCTTTGAAATATGAATTTTGGAGCAGATAATTGATGACACCAGGATGGCCTGAATGCAGGCATAGTTTGCTAACTTGCCTCCTGTCCGCTCACACGAAGAATGGAGAGAGAGAAGATAAATCAAGGAGGAGACATGTAAGAGTTCAACTGTGCACATTCCGTGTCAGCCACTTGCTGTAGTACTAGAGGTTCCTTGCCCGCAACCTCGGGCTTCTCAGCACAGGGTCTGCTGGTTAGGATCCTGGGCCTTCTGTACGGGAGAACATGAGCCTCTCTTTTCGTGTGCCTTTCTCACAGACATGAACAAATGTTACTAACCCCAGAGAGGACACGGGTGACAGACTGGAGAGTTGATCCCACCCGTGTTTGTCTCATGAACCAGTGAGTTTATTGGGGTTACTCACCAAGCATGAGCCTGGCTTGGGTGGCCTCTTGAAATAGCTGAGTCCTAGGAGCTCCCTACATAGCTTGGGGGCAGTTCTGTAACTCTCTCTCAGGCTGTTGTTACTGCTTAGGTAAGGAAGGGAGGTTCCTTCACTTCCTGAGTCTCCTGAGTCCCCTCCCATGAGAGAACATCTCAGTTAAAGGGAAATCTCTAGTCAGCATTGGGTGTGGAGGGTGACTCTAATTTCTAGTATTGGTTCTCTCTTTGCTGACCTGTACCCCTCCCTCCTTATTCCCAGTATGAATTGGTAACTGACTGCCTCGCAGTACCATCAAAGCATCATTTGCCCAGGCATTTCTGTAGCGCATCAGAGGTAGAGTGTGTCTGTAACCCTAGCACCCAGGAGCTGAGGGGGAGGGTTGAGATTTCCAGGCCACTTGGGCTACAAAGTGAGACCCTATCTAAAATAAGAAAAAAAAGTTTAATTTGCATTGTCTGAGAAAGTAAGGTTGAAATACGTCATGGCCATTTACCTATACCACTTCAGACGGGAGACTAGCATTGCAGTAGACAAGATGAAGGGTGCAGAACCCCATTTTTACCTCCTAGCAAAGCTGCCCTAAGGCTTTGTTCATCTGCCCCATCATAGGCTTATGAGACATAGCAGGACCGGGGAGATGACTCTGAGATTCAAATGCTTGCTGAGCATGTGAGGACCAAAGTTTTGCTTTAAAGGACCCATGTAAATGTCAGTTGAGGTTGTAAGGCAGACACAGAGGATTCCCAGAGCATGCTGGTTCATGATTAGCTCTATCTGTGAGCTCTGAGTTTCGTTGAGAGACCCTGTGCCAAAGAATTAGGTGGAGGAATGTTTGAGGATGATTCCTAACATCAAATTTAAGCCTCCACACTTGAGGAAATTCTCTCTCTCTCTCTCTCTCTCTCTCTCTCTCTCTCTCTCTCTCTCTGTCTGTCTGTCTCTCTCTCTCTCATAGAAGGACAAAAGGATCTACCACTTATCACACACAATTAAGCAGTTCATTGAACACCTTTGCAAACTGCTTTTCGTAGTTTAGGTATGAGTTATGGTAGATGCCCTGGTCCTGTGGTCATGGAATCACTGGGGTTTAAGTTCATTGAGACACTGCACAGCTTGAACAAGGTCCCTGAAAAGACTTTGAGTGGCTAGAGAGCAGAGTCCAGTCCAGGTAGCTCCAGGGGCCGTGAGATGAGCATCCCTCAAGGAATGCTCAGGGGTAGGCAAGTCCTGAGAGAACCACGGGCTGAAGTCAGTTGAGAAGATCTGGATTGGTGGGAGGACAATCGACAAGGGACAGCTGGGGATAAGAACAGCATAAGCATAGGCAGCAGCAGAAACTTGCTTACACCTGCCTGGGAGTTGCTGATGGCTATGCTGAGCCTAGGGCCAGCCTCCATGACCAGTCACAGGAGAGGGTGTGAAAGTAATTAAATCTGTAGCCAATGTCCTGATGTCTTGAACTTACATCCCCCATCTCTAGTGGAGACTACTGCTGACCCTGGATGGACACACAGGGCTCCCAGCTCTCAAGCAAACTATTGTCTTTTCCCCCAAGTCTATAAAAACCTGCTCTTGATATCGCACTAGGTTGTGGGATGTGATGACATAACATTTAAAAAGAAAGTTTGCAAGAATCTGAAGTGCTCTCTAAGAGAACCCTGCAATATTCTCTTTGCTATGGAAACTGGGTCTTTTCCCAAAGTTAGAAGAGTGATTTTCTATCTCAGGAGGGGGTTCAACTTAATTGGATATTGTACCATGGAACAGCTTTCCAGAACCTTCCCTTGAGAATCAGCTAAAGGAACAGTGATTACCCATGAGGCTGCTCAGCAAGGACTAGATTGATGGGGGTTGGTGAGGCTCCTGAGATCCCTGCTACAGACACTTGTGAGTTTTCATTTTCTTCCCCACCAGACACCCTGAGTGTTTCCCCCCACAGCTTAAAGTTTTATAGCAAGTCTGTTTCAGTTTGAAAGCCAGAAAAATTCAAGTGTCAGGTCAAGCCCCTGCTGCTAGCTGGGCCTAGCTGGGTGATGGATGGGCTTATAGCTGCTTTCTGGGCCTTTCTGAGCAATAGGCTTACAGCTGATGACAGGGCCTTGCTGAGTGACAGGTTTACAGCTTATGGATGGGTGTGTGGGTCTTGGTGAATGATAGTCTTATAGCCAATGACACAGGATCACAGTGAGGTGAAAATCCCAGAATGATGAAGCAATTGGAATGTCTTTCTTTGCTACTCCAGACACATCTCTGACTTGAACCCCGCTGTCTTTGATTCTGTGTGTGTGTGTGTGTGTGTGTGTGTGTGTGTGTGTGTGTGTGTGTGTATCTGTGTGCCACAAATGTGGAAGACACAGGACAATATGAAATTTTGTTCCACAGGTGCTGCTACCTTGTTTTTTGCAGTTTCTTGTTGACTTGGAACACATCAAGTAGACTAAGCTGCCTGCACTGTTGAGGTTTGCCAGGTTTTTAGTGATTTCTGCCACTGTATCTGTATCTGTATGTGGACCTCTGTGAAGTGATGGGCATGAGACTCAGCTAAATAGTTGCTCATAGGAAGCTGTGATGGCTAATTTTGTTGTCAACTTGATATAACCCAGAGTCACCTTGGAAGAAGAAACTTCAATTAAAGGATTGTCTTCATCACATTGGTCTCTGAGGGTGACTTTGGGGCATTTTATTGATTGCTAATTGATGTGGGAAGACCAAGACCTCTGTGTGTGGTTCCATCCCTGGACAGGTTATAGTCTAGCATATAAGAGAAGTATAAGAGAAGTAGTTGAGAAAGCCAGTAAGCAGCATTCCTGAAGTTCTATGCTTCAGTTCTTTCCTGGGCTTCCCTAGATGCTAGACTATAACCTGTAATCCAAACAAACCCTTTCTTTTTCATGTTGGATTTTGTCAACATTTTATCACAGCAAGCAGAAAGCAAAGTAGGACAGACATTGATGCGAGAGTTGGATTTAGCTGTGATGGACCTGACCATTTTGTTTTGGGGAAAGATTGTGGCAGTGTTTAGAACTTTGAGCTGGAAAAGCCACTGAGTGTTAAGAGTTTAATGGGCTATTGTGGGAACTTGGAAAATATTGCTGAGAGCAATCTGCATAGAGGCCTAGCTTTTAAAGGTTCAGAGGGAAGCAAAGACTCTGTTAGGGCTGCTGGTATGACATCTTTAATTAATTAGTGGTTTCAGATCATCTGGGGCTGAAGAATCAACCATGATTACATGAGACCAGCACCACTGATGCACAATCTTTGTTTTACTATGACAATTAATGCTGGTTAGCTGGAACTGA
This sequence comes from Mesocricetus auratus, assembly GCF_017639785.1. Taxonomy (NCBI): domain Eukaryota; kingdom Metazoa; phylum Chordata; class Mammalia; order Rodentia; family Cricetidae; genus Mesocricetus; species Mesocricetus auratus. Next base: position 108,429,559 of record NW_024429266.1, read on the forward strand.
AAAATAAGCAACAGTTAAGATGAGACCAGCATCATGGAGGTAAATTCTTCTAGAAAGTATTTCCTCAGGGTCAGCCCATAGAAGCTGTGGTCCACAGGGTCTTAGCTCTAGCCAGATTTGGTCATGTATAAGAGTCTCCAGTATATGCTGGTTTTGAGGGCATGAGGGAGTCCTGGAGAGTAGCTAGGGTTGCATATGAAAGCAGGTTGAGTAAGCCATGGGTGCCAGTCAATTAGTAGCATTTTTCCAGTCTCTGCTTCAGGTCCTGCCTCAGCTTCCATTAACATTGTCAACAAGTTAGAGTCATCAGAGAGGAGGGAGCCTCATTTGAGAAAACGTCTCCATAAGATCCAGCCGTAGGGCATTTTCTTAGTTAGTGATTGATGTGGAAGGGCAGTTTTCTTATGATGCAATGTCAGCCTTCTATGGAGGCTTCAACTAACAGGAGATGAACTAAGGCTGATCCCTCAGGAAGTCGTCTCTCACAGCAGTAGAATTCAGGAAAAAGCTTATATCTGAGGACTACTTCAGCACACATGGCAGAAGGCTGGTAAATAATTCTCAGCCCACTACAGCATCTCCATTCCCAAGCCATAGCAATCCAAGGACATGGCTGGCTGACAACCACAAAGTCAGAAGTTGCTGTCTTTCTCTGAGTAGTGCTTTAATTTTTTTTAGAAGTAACTTAGGTGAAACAATATCAACACAATGAATAGACTGCAGGTGACATTTAATGGTTATTTTCTAGGTGTGGTTGACTGAAGGGGCTCCACTATTTGTTGTGAAAGCTAAATGGAAGACTTCTACCATGGGACATTTTCATGTAAATGTGGTATTTCAGGTCATTGGCCTCATGACCTTGGTCATGGGATGTAGGATGTGTTCTGTCTGTCTTTGCTTTGGCAGTAATGGGAATTAAATAGCCTCTCAATCCTTCCTATGTCTATTTCCCAAGACTGGCCTAAGTATTAAATGAGATTAATATATATTAATGTACTGTACAGTAGGTACTCAATATGTATTTAATGTGATTCATGAATAAAAAATATTTAGTCCACTTAGAAGTATTTTAGCTTGAACAGATTTCTTCAAAGGGGAGTGAGCTGTCTTCTCTTCAGAGGGGAGAAGGGGTCTCTGAGACTAGGTGTTGGTTAGTGGGTGAGGTAGTGTGTTAACTGGAACTTTGAGAACTTCTGGACTCATTCCTGCAGACCTTTTGATAGTGTCTCTTTTCTGTCTTGGCAGCCCCAGAATATATGTATGCAGGCTGTTGCCTTATCTGTTGTTTTTGGTCTAGTGACTGGGAGAAGTGGATATAAACCTGTGTGTTGGCATTGCTGCTGGTGGAGACAGAAGACATGTTTTGCAAGGCAGACTTCTCTGCATCATCTTAAGCAAATGGAGAGTGCTAGTCCTAACTGGAAGAATTTGGCCCCAATGACCAAGAGGTTTGGGACTCAAGGCTTTTCTTTTTGTATTTCCAAAGTTTCTTAGTTCAATTACAGGGTACTACTCTTGTCAACCAAGGCTTTGGCCTTGGTCTTGCTGGGGTTGAGAACTTGGTTCTCTTTGGAATGCTACATGCCTTAATTTGCCTTGTAACTAAGTTTGTAACTGTGTGCACTTATATTTTTCCTACTCTTGGGCTGTAGAAGATGAAAGTCATTTTTATAACCTGACAGAATCCCTTTGGATTCCACATGGCTGTTGAAAGATGACTAATGGCTTTTCTCCCATGTGGCAATCATCTCATCCATGCTTCTTATTACTATCCCGGACCCTCATGATGGCTATTCTGTTGTCATCTTCACTAGAAGGCTATGTATGCCTGAGAAGGGCTCTTTTTTAGTTAAATCATTTGTACTGGAAAGACTCATGATTAATCCAGATCTTTTGAGTTGGGAAGATCCACCTTTAATCTGGGCCACACCATTGCTGGGAGCCTATATAAAAATATGAAAGAAGGAAGCTTGCTCTCCTGTTTGCTCTCAATCTCACTGAAATGGCTTTTCCTTCACTGTCATCAGAGCCTAATTCTTTGGTATTCTGCTGCATACTAAAGACTAGCTAAGACTTCTAGTCTTGTGAATTGAGCAACTACTGGATTCTTGGACCTTCCATTGGTAGAGAACCATTGTTGGACTAGCTGAATCACAACTTGTAGGCCATTCCAATAAAGTTCCTTTGTATATGTGCTTGCGCATGCAAACACACACACACACACACACACACACACACACACACACACACAGAGTGAATTCTATGAGAACCCTAACTAATACAATCTACATACTTCTTCAGCAATGTAAGGTGGCACATTGCTCCAGCCAGAACATTTCTGTTCTCTGGAGTCTTATCCCATTCCACTTGAAGACAGTTTTAAACTTCTGTTGCTCTGGCAGATCAAGGCTCAGTGTACTTTGCCTGTCATTTGACCTAACTGCTGGGCTACTGGTAGATAACACAATATGTATCTTCAAACAGCTCATGTCATTAAATCACCAACAGATAATCTTATCCATGCAGTGGGCTTGGAGGAAGGATGGGTACAAGCAGACGTTGAACTATAATCCAGTTGTAAGAAGGCCTCAGCAAATTCCCCAGGAGATATAGAATTGTTCTAGAACTGTCTAGAATTCTATATAGAGAAATAGGAGTCACTGGTTATATGATGCCCTAGAGAAAGGCCTGTCCATAATTGGGAAGATAACATTTAAAGAAATTTCCACAGAGGGATCCTGCTGGGAACCATCAGCAGCCTACATTCGCAAGCCTGGGTGAATGCAGATTGTACTGCAGAATCCAGTGTAGAATTAGCAAAGTAGCCTTGAAGAAGAGCCCATGAATTCTAACTAGTGAGTTTTTTTTATAGATGGAATAAAGGGATGGATTTAATAGAAGTGGGTTAATCTCCAACTTGGTGAACTTTATAGTCCTAGTTCAAATTTGTAAGTATGATGTCTGAGCTAGGAGAGCTAAAGAATTAAATATGTTCTAGCACTGTCTTGAGGGGAGAGGGAACTGATACCATGTGGGAAGGAGGCTCCCTGCAGGATACAAGAGGTATGAGCTGCATGCAGTTAGTGAGTTAAATAGTAGATGTAAAAAATTTTCCTCATTTAAAAATTCTGTAAACCATAACCAAGTTTTAAAACACAAAATTACTGTCTTGTATGATCAGTGCTTCAGAAACATTCCCAGAAAACTTGGTCTAAAATGCTAGTGTTTGACATACCAAAGATGTCTGTAAACTAAAGGGCAGTCTTCAAAATGCTGAACTTTTGTAAGAAAAGAAATGGAAGGAAGGGAAATGAAGACATGGAAGTTTGCAGTTCTTTGGAGAGGGAAACCCACAAGAGGACAGGGAAGGTTACCTAGGACTGTGACAATTGGTCAGTTCCGTTGGTGTCTTGAGTTTGCTTCCCAGGGTCTTTATGAAGTAGCTCACGATTGCCTGTGTCTCCAGTTCATATACAACACCCTCTTCTGGCATCCTTGGGAATGGGAGCATACACATATGTGTGGGCCCACACACATAATTAAAACTTAATCTTTTTAAAGATAATGTTAATTTCTTAATGCACAAAGAAGTCTCTTGAACAATTTAAACTATTGAGAATCAACTATTCAACCTCTTCAGTGGCAGTTGTCAGATTCTTTCCCATGCCTTGCTGCTGTGGGTAAAGAACCATCATCCATAACCTTTGGCCAATAACTGGACTTCTTCCTAGATAGACTGGGTATTTTAAAGCCCCATTACCAGATGAGGAACACTCCAGGATAGCTGCAAAGAGTGCTACAGCTAAACATGTTTCCCATTGCAGAAGGGCTTGCTCCAGACATAACCACTCCAGAAAGCTGACACTGACCTTGGAAGACACCACGTGTAGATACACCTCGAGGAACTCCATATGACCTTGATTATTCTGTGACCATTATTACCCGGGCCAAAGGGAGCACCTCCCCCAGTGTTTCAGCATAAAGTCTATGGTTGGTATAACACAAAGTCTGTGGTTGGTACTTCTGCCAATCCTGTGGATGAAGGACATGGAAGTCAAGCTGTATCTGGTACCTTATAGCTCCCTGCATTTGTATATCCCTTCTACTTTAACTACATCACTCAGCCCCTCCTTGAAGGCCTCCTGGCCTTATAATATAATGCACAGCAACAGGCTCAACTTGAGTGGTATTTTCTTGCCTTCTCATGGTCTATGTCATGCGTAAAGCATGCTGAGTCACTCTAGCATAGGAGATGGTAGCTGCAGCAGCTGGAGAACTCCAGAGAGTAACTGGGGCAGAAGAGGCAGATGAGGTGACAGAGGGTATCAGAAGGTGAAGGAGACAGTCAAGTGTGTCTGTGGAAAGAAGAAACTTCAAAGAGTCAAAGACAGTCTGCAGATTCTGGTCACTAAAGGAGTTCCAGGAGTTGTCAAGCCCAGAGGACTGAGGTCTAGACTCTCAAGGCTCAGGACATGAGCATCAGCCATTGTTCGTAGCAGAGTGTCAGTTCGTCATCCTGTAATTGGCATGACATCAAAATGTGCTTCAGAAAGCCATTATTGTTCTCCAGTTTTATACATAATATAAAGAATTCAAAAGTCAAAAACAGAAATGAGTATCAATAAAAAGCCCAGCAAGACACAAACAAAAATAGAATAGCTTGAACTTCGGTAAGAAATAAAAGTTAGGGCAGAAGAAGGCTCGGTGCTTGAGAGCACCAGCTGCTCCTCCTGGAGGACCTGATTCAGTTCCCAGCACCCACAGGCAGCTCACAGCCACCTGTGTATAATTGCAGTTCCAGGAAGCCTGATGCCCTCTTCTGGCCTCTGCAAGACCGGATCTCCATGGTACACATTCATACATGTAGGAAAATATTCATACATGTAAAATACAAATATTTTTAAAAAGACAAAATTATTTCTGATTTTAACAGTAAATGATATTTAGACTTAAAAATGATGGGAATCGTAGAAGAAAGGCAAGAAAACAAAAGATGAGGCAAAACTCATGCCTGAATAGTAGAAGAATTAAGTGGAGAAGGAAGGTGGGTCAAATAGAAATAATATTTATATTTTGGGATCTCCAGGAAAGAAAAATATTGCTATAGGACCTTTAAAACCGTCATCCATAAAAAGTCCAGAATAAAAACAAACAAGTTCGTTGAAAGTTTTGTACTTTACAAAGACTCTTTGAAAATACTAATTCCCAATGATTAACATTGAGACACCTCATGGTAAAACTTTCTGATTTCAAAGCTAAAGAAAAGCTTCTGAGGCCTCCGGCAGAAGATCAAGTAATGTCTGAAGATAAAAGGGCTGTGCTGACATCCGGTTTTTTAAAGGAACACAAAGGAAGATGGAAGGGAGGGCAGCATTTACAAAGCATCGAGACTGCTGGGAGGCAGTTGTCAATATCTGGAAATCTAAAACTTAGGCTTGTTGTGACACAGAGACCAATTCTGGACCAATCTGAGGAAGAAAGTTGGGGTTTAGCAGGTGATCAACTATTATCCATTAAGTTAACTATTATTGACTATTAATAATCAGAGGCCTTATTTCAAACTAGTGGAAATGAGTGGGGAAAATGCTCAGATGTTCCCAGTGGTGGGATTTTTTAACTAATACTCAAAGCAGGGGCGATGGAATGAAAGCCTGCTTTAGCAAACGCCACCATCGAAACTGCTGGGAGGCAATGACAGATGTGACATGTTGAGGTGAAAGATAAGATGGGTAGACTCTGGGCCACCGTAGCTCAGTGCGTACAGGTGTTGTCTGAGTGTAAGCTCCCAGTCTCACGTGGTAGGAGAGAGTTGGCCCCTGCAAGTTGTCCATAACCTCCGCATGAGCTCCATAACAGATATATCCCCATTCCCACAGACAGATAAAGGTAATATACCGTCTTAACTTAAAAAAAAAGCTTCTTTGCAGTTTGAGGAGAGGCAAAGCTAGCCCAGAGACGCAGAAGCACACCAGCATCCAGCCTCCTCTTGGAGGTTTGGGAACTGAATGGAGACTTGAAGGGACAAAATGTCCTCCCTCTGCCTTGGAATTGGAGGTGGCTACATGGCTGGCTGTGCACAGTTGTCCAAGCTCCCTGAACTGTGTGCTTCAAATGAGCACCTTCTGCTGGCACACACGGGACCCACGGCAGACTGAGTGAGGACAAGCTCCCTTTGTGGTCAGCAGCCACAGTACTGCTTCTCATCCATATTATCTACCTCACAGGGATAAGAAAATCAGAAAAACTTTTGTAAGCCAGGTTGATTTTCTTACTTCAGGTTACCCCGAATGTATAGTGCTTGATGTAAGCCATTTCTCAGAATTCTGTCTGTCTATGTAATGGGGACTTGAGATATGTTTTTGTTTCATTTAATTTTTTGAGATAAGATCTCACTATGTAGACTTGGCTGTACTGAAACTCACCATGTAGATCCGGCTGGCCTGAAACTTACAGAAATCAGCCTGCCTCTGTCCCTCTAGTGCTAGAATGAAAGTCATAGCCACCTTGCCCACCTCCACTTTGTTTTTGAGGCAGTGTTTCTCACTAGCCTAGAGCTCACCGATTCAGCTAAACTGGTTGGCTAGTGAGTCTTAGGGACCTAACTATCCCTCCCTCCTCAGTGCTGGTACTAAGTGTGTGCCTCCATGCCCAGATATGTGTGTGTGTGTGTGTATGCACACATGTGTGTGCATGTGCACTCCGGGGACTGAATTCAGGTATTCATGCTTGCATGATGATCACTTATCTATTTGAACAACTCTCCAGTCCCAAAGTCTAATAATTTCCTATATTCACTTCATGAGATGATAGCCATTGTTATGTTTAATTCATGAACACAGACACTTTGGATCATATTCTTTAACATGTGCACAGTCACATAGCTGAGGCATGTTCTAATCCAAGTTATTCACCATACCACGATATGTGACTAGAGTTAGACCAGGGGCATGACATGGTAGACAGTACTCAGAAAGTCTACTCTTTTTGTGTTTGTGTTAACCTGTGGAGTATGACACATTGTCCTCTTCTCACCAGACTTGATGGACCCTGAAGCATCTTACAAATATGATCCTGAGTGGTCCTGGACATCCTACTTCATAGAAGATGTCCAGTCCTGTTGCTCTCTCCCCCAAGCCTTGACTCTGCTAAATGCTATGGGCCTCTGTGTCACTTCAGAATTACACAATAGAGGTCAATGGTATCACCAAAATGGCTTGCTATCCTTCTTACTCAACTGTTGATGACTCCCCTTCAATCCTAAGTCTATAAGTAGTAGGCAGAGTAGAGAAGAATATAGATCCCATGGCTATGGACTGTAACCTCTCACCCAGGAAACTAATAAGGCCTGACATATATATAGCACAGAGTTACCCCTCCAAACCTTTCAATTCAACACTAAACCCATTAAGACAGAATCCCACAGAATTAGAGTGACACTCATTCCAGAAATATATGCCATGGTCGCCACAGAGTTCAAGATTCTGTTGCTCAGTCATGTCATCTGCACCACCACAACCTAAGAGAGGTGAGTATTTATTTGAATGTCTAAAAAAATATGAAGAATATCCAGGGATGTTTCCAGAAGGTTAAGCAAATTTTCTTAACAATAATGCCAACTTGCCATAAACTACAACTCATTCAGTATGAGCTTGATACTGAGGAGATAGCCAACTCTGAGACAAAGGAAATTATTCAAATTCACTAATTGATGGAGCTGAAGAGTTTAATTTGAGTCTAGCTATACTCTTAAATCATATCTGTCCTAAGACGGTTACTGTCACTGGCCTGGAAAACGACCAGGGATTCCTTCCACTTATTTCTGAACTTTCCCTCAATTCTCCTCATATCGGAACTCAAGGCTTGACATGGGACTCTCAGGGGACATCATGAACCTGCATGGTGCATTCAGCTGGATGATGAGTGCTGTCTTGCACTGTAACTTCCTGTGACTCTGGCTCCACCCTTTTGTCTTTCACCCCACCCTAAATCCTAGCAGACACAAGCCACAGCCCAGAGAAATGTGTCACCTCCTTGCCTGGCCTATAAGAAGGGACTGAGGTTGTTCTTACACAGTGTGGAAGGTGGAAAACACAGTGTGAGTTCAGACACCTAATCTGCTTGGATCAGGTGTGGGTTGGCTCAAAAGCTCTCTACTGTTCCTCCAGGGCTTTCTCCAACTTCTTCCCATATGCACGTAGCATCTTATAGATGATCCTGAAATTGTTCGGGTTCTACCTGGACCAGATGCTATTTCTCAGCACCAATATTTGGTCAGTGTTGAAGGGGACACCTGCACAGTGGTATATCCTCCCAGACCTGGATTAGGCTCAAACCACAATCACAGAGAGATTCTTTACTAAGCAGGGAAGAAAAACTAAAGTGGCTGCTTTTTGATTCAGGCAGAAAAATAGCAGCAGATGACCTTGCAGGTGTCATTCTTAAGAAGATAAAAGGGGAGGTCTGTGTTAGGATGGGCTGGGATGTGTGGTAAAGGAGATAGGGGATGAGGGGATGAGGGGAGAAGGGGAAGGGGACAAGGGAAGGGACAAAGGACTGAGAGGAGACAGATGTGGCACATAGGCAAACGACAGGTAAAGGGAAACCCCATGTTAGGGTCAGGTATTTCATTGTAATTGGGCATGTTAATTAGGCAAACCAAAGGGGCTTCTGATTGCTGGAATTTGGTACTCAGCCTCAGGAGGAAGAAGTGGCCAAACAAAGGTCTAGACCTTGGTGGCTAGCTTTAGGAATGCAATCTAACGGTTTTTAGCAAGGCAGAGGGAGTGGGGGTCAAGGCCTGCCAGAGCCACATGCTCTATGGGCTAGTGTCCTTCAAGTATTTCCCCCACACCCTGTAATAGAGCAGCTGTTTTGCGCAGAGTCTAAGGCAGTGCTTTCCGCAGCTGGTGAGTTAACAGTAGCCAACCATCATCATCCTTGTCACTCGGCATCAGCTTAGCTCCTCGTCACAGCCTGGTCGCTCCACGTGTGTGGACAGCCTGAGAAAATAAACAGTGAGCAAGCAGGCCTGGGGTTGGTGAGTAACCCTTAACTAATCCTGTCTGTGCTCTGCTGATATACCTGATGCATTTGAGACAGTGAGCTTCTCCATGAAGAATAAAGATGACAGAGAACACTGCGTTATTTAATAATGTAGGACTCAGCAAAGGCACAAGACACAGACACATGGTTGATTAGTGTGCAGACTTTCTAGTGTCATTTAAACTTCAGTGAACAATGCAGCGACTGATCCCAGGACTTACTCACCGGGCAGTAAACTGGCTTCACATTTTGTGAATTTTTCTTCTCTTAGAAGTTTGTGATAACAATGTGTGTGTTCAATACTCTAGGATAGATGGCTTTTTATTACCTTACACTCTTTAAGCTTAATAGTTCAGTGGCTCTTATCTACAGCCAACCTTGTTAAGATACCATTTTGCTTCCACCAGCCATGACACTCCACTGATGGATTGTTTTCGCAAAGTGCAAGTAGAAATGAATTAACTATCCAGTGCCAAATGAAAAGAGTAACTCCATCACTTATCAGAGACAATACATCATCGATGGTTCTCTTGATTTAGTGAATTTGCCTCAGTCTTCTTCCCAAGAAACTAAAAACAGATCAGCATACGCTAGCATATTATCTGTCGGACATCACGAAGAAATGTTACATCATTAATGTAAATACATCATTTGTCCTAGTTACAAGAACCATTATAACATGGCAAAGGGTAAATAGAAAAGTGAAACTTGTCTTTAATATTGTGATCTATCAGCTAAGAAAACTTTAATCCTACTATAAATCAGGATAGCTGCTTCTTCACGCAGTATTATGAGTGCAGACATAGATGTACACATTGCTTTTTGATAAAGGTCTAGATTTACTTTTTAGTAATGTGTGTCTGTGTGTGCCTATATGCACATGGCTGCAGTTGCCCATAGAAATCAGAGGCGGCAGAGGATCCCCTAGAGCTGGAGTTATAGGTGGTTGAGAGCTGCCAACATGAATGCTGGGAACCTAATTCTGGATCTCTGCAAGCCTGGGTCAGGCTCTTCATCATTGAGCCGTCAGTCGAGACCTAACACATATCTTGCTTGCACTGAAGCTTTCTGTATAACTTTGTTACAATGTACTTCACGACTAAGTAATTCCAACAGCAATTTCTTCGTGCCATTTGATATTTTTTTCTGCGTTAAACGTTTGAAAGAATCCAAAGAACTCTCTTTGGAGATATACTGGCCCTTGGAATCAGTAACATGTTATTAAATATTTAAGTAGCTTTTCATTTTCAGTTGTACAATTATGGCAATTACTGAGAAGCACTTTGTCACATTTCTTCCTGCATGAGCCAACTATATCTTTAGAAAAAATTCTTGTAGGGGGCGGGTGTGTGCTTGTGATTCCTGCACTAAAGAGAAAGTTTATTATAAAGTGTTTTAAGAGATTCTAGAATCATCATAGTGATTTACACTCAGACTAGCAGTTTCATGATCTCAGGCCTCTCTGAAGATAGTTAAGTAATTTACCATGCTGTGCGGATCAGTTTTATGTCAACTTGATACAAGCTAGAGTCATCTGAGAGGAGGGACTTCCAACTGAGAAAATGTCTTCTTCACAAGATCTGGCTGTAGGCAGCCTGGAGGGTATGGTTTTCTTTAGTGATGTATAGGGGAGGTCCCAGCTCACTGTGGGCAGTGGCACCCCTTAGCTGATGATCCTGGTTGCTATGAGAAAGCAGGCTGAGCAAGTCATGGGGAGAAAGCCAGTAACTAGCACTCCTCCACGGCCTCTCCATCAGTTCCTGCCTCTAGGTTCTTGCTTGAGTTCCTGCCCAGACTTCCCTCAGTGATGGACTGTTACCTGGAAGTATACGCCAAAATAAACCCAGTCCTCCCTAAGTTGCTTTTGGTAATGGTGTTTTACCACATCAGTAGCAATCCTAAGACACTTATTTTTTGGAGGGGGGAAACTGCAAACTTCTGTGTTTTAAAGCTAACTGGCTTCCTTATTCCAGTTATGGTGATTTTACAGCCAATGCATATTTATACTGTATTTAGATTTTTCAGGATTATCTTTCTAAAAAGTTTGCTGTATGCATTTGTCATCTTGTTTTGTATGAAATGTCTGCACACACTTAGTGGGTTAAAGCAAAATATGTTGCTTGTCTGGTGATTCCTGCAGGTTGGAAATTTGACACAGTTCAGCCGTTACTCCATAGTAGTCTCTCAAAAGGTGCTGGCCAGGGCTCAGCTGAGAATGAGCCAGCTTCTCATTCAGCTCATGGTTTGGTGAGGACCTTTTGGTTTCTGGGTTTAGTGTCTCAGTCTTCAGTGCACTACTAAGTAAAGCTGTCCTCCATGCTGTCTCATACAAACCTTTGTTAGACTGTAACTTCACCAAAGCCACAGCTGGAGAGAGGCTGCCAACAAGATGGAGGGTAAATGCTTTGTAATCAGGTTACTCCTCAAAGATGAGCTTTCCTGTGTGTCAGAGAGAAGTTACTCTTGAATTCTCTAATGAATTTCAGAATCTCAGAGGCAGAGAATAAACCCATCATAGAAACCTGTGTCACACAGTGTTTGGCACCGTTTCACAGAGAGCTTGGAATTCTGTGTCTGCATCTGGAGAGCAGAGATAAATCCTAACTCCTCACAGAGCTGTTAGGAAAATGAAAGGAAATGAAATGCTGTACTTAAGTCTGACATGTGGCAGGCCTAGCCAGCCGCAGGAAGGTCTTCCTACCATCACCCCTGCCCAGCCCCATGCATCACCATTTATACTGGTCAGCGATGAAACCTAGCTTAAACGTACTGTGATCTTCAACACATTTTTTTCTGTTTGTCAAGCAGGTTCCTGGGGGAGGTGGGAGGAGGAACTCAGGTTGTTTATAGGTGATTTTTAAAGAGACTTCCTAGCACCATTTTTTAAATTTTTATTTATAGTGTTGTCATCCTATGATGCCAAAACCTCAGAGCACTGGTGCCCACGTCTTTCGTGGGCCTCGCATTTAGTATGAATCAGAGGACATAAAAGGAGATCAACCCATTTAAGGCATTCCTTCATCAGGCATATTTCTGTCTTTCTATCTAGCCAACAGCTCTCTATCACCTATCAATCATTTATCTGTGATCTACTAGCTAATGATTTTTATGTATCCTTTAAAACATTTTTATTCATTACTTAAAATTTTCATGTGTGTTTCCAAAACATTTACTCTTGTCCCTCCCCACATCTTCTTACTCCCCCAACTTCATGTCTTTTTTTCTTGTAATAACCCACTGAACCCAATTTGTGCACACTCATGAATGGGGAAGGCACCCACTGGAACATCTTGACCTACCAGAAGCCACACCCTTAAAGAAAACTGAGTCTCCCTTCCCCACAACCCATCAATAGTCCACAGCTTCCCAGTCAGGGTGGAAGCATGCTTACTCCTTCCCTCTCCTTTTATATATAACATTTCTGAGTAAATTTCATTCTTAATACAATAGGCTTCATTAATTATAGTTTGCTCATTGGATCGCATGAAAATGTAGAGCCTAGATCAAAGATTGCTTTGTTTTTTCATGAGAAAATAAAGAATTCCCCACAAAAACCAACACTCTAAATGAGGTGAATTTTATCTGTCTAGAGTGGGCAAAGTGTTTTCCATCACCATGGAGAGTCTACTCACATTAACATTAATTAATGTGCTAATTAACAGTCATTCTCATTAAGCTTATTAAATTTTTCTCACTGGTGAAACTCTCCTGGAGTTTCTCATGCATCCTGCAGTAGAACTAGAGGCATTTGCATTGCATGACTCTGGAAGTTTGTGGAATTCAGACCCTGTCACCCTGTTTATCTAAACCCAAATGATTTGCTGTTAATTTATATTTCTCTTCTAGGCATGGAACCAGAACTATTGAATAATATTCCTGCTCTTAAATCATTAATATTTCAGAGGTTTCATTTCTTTAGATTATAATTCTCCAGGTATGTCTTGGAAAGCACAAAGTTTAAAAAATGGGGGAAAAGACAAAACCCTAAACCAAGAAAAAAGAGTTAAGTTTTAAAAGGCAGCAGAAGCCTAGACTTCTTCATTCTTCTTCTTTTCCCTTTTCCTTCTGTTTCTCATTCTCTTTCTCCCTGGCTGTCAGGAAGAAATGAACACTGAAGGTGATGTAGATGCCAGCTGGGGCTCATGTGTGGTAGGATGCCTTCTTCATAATAAGGTCTATTCGAGTAAGCTGACACAGGATGCCCCATTGTTCAGAAGCCAGCTTCATGGCCACACTAAGCTTGAGCATATCGTCTCAGAAGGAAAAAAATGCCTTAATAAATCTTTAAAAACATGCCACATGAAAGTGGGCTTAAAGTGAAACCAGCTCTTTAACTTTTGGCAGAGCAATGCCAACTTGGAGCAAGCCACCAGTTACTCTTCTGCTTGCCAGATTGCAGGATAACAAATCTTCCTCCCTATATCTGAACAGCGTTTTCCATGTCAGTTTTGAACTCACCATGTAGCCCAGGCTGGCTTCAAACTCACTGTGATACAACTGCTTCAGCCAGAATTATGGTCCTGTGCCACCAAGTCTGCCTATGTGTGGATCTACCATATAGATCAAGAACATTTGGCAGTTCCTTCCTCAGAAGAGAAGTAGACTTTGCTGGGTCTCATAGCATCCAATCCATCCCTGCAGACATATTCTACAGTGACAGTTAGCTTCAGATGTCAATGTCTCACAACTTAGAATGAGCTGAACAGGGAGTCTCAATTGAAGAACTGACAAATTGTCTACATCAGGTTGGCTGTAGATAATTGTCTTGACTACCTTCATGGATATGGGAAGAACCACCCCAAAAATAGGTAACTAACAAGACAAAAAGGACCCAAAGAAAAAAGGCTGTTCTCTTTATGCTTGGTGGTCTCTTTCCCTGCTAAGCTGATTTATCCTGTTGTTGCAGCAGCTGCTGATTACTTCACTGATGTTAGAACCAGAGTTTCCAGGCTCCCAGTGTGGACTGCAGACCACTGGCTCTATGAATTCTCCACCCTTCAGGGCCAGATTGAGATTACTGAGGCACCCTGCCTCATGGACTGAACAGGATGCTCAGCATCTTTGTGAGAAAGCCATTGTTGGATTATCAACTGTGTATCATAAGCTGATTTAATAAATTCTTTATGCACAGGCACACATGTACACACATACACATGCAAATATATATACACACATATGTACACACATATATGGATGCATATATATACACATACATACATATATATTCATTCTTTCTGTGATTCTGGCCCTCTAGAAAATAAAGGTATTATTTCTGTTTTCAGTATTGTCTTGATAGACACATAGTAATATTAGTTTAAGTATTTTCTGCATTGGGCTAATTGAGGTGGGAATACCTACCGAACTTTGGGAGATACCATTGCCTGGGACTGGGCCCTAGATGAAATAAAAAGGAGTACAACATAGCATTCATTTTTTTTCTGTTTCCTGACTGCAAATGCAAAGTGATCAGCTGCCTAATGCTCTTGCTGCCTTGACTTCCAAGCCTTGCTACACTATATTTTTGATCTGTAGGACCAAATAAACTTTTCTCTCTTTAAATTGCTTTTGTTAAGTTTTTTTTTTCTTCAGCAGAAAAACAGTAACTAATCAGAATATTAGTACCAGAATTGGGGTTGTTGATATACTTAATCGTGTAATTCAAAGGACTTTGGAAGTGGTTGGTAGAATGTGATAGTTTGGAACTTCAGGCCGTAAAGCCCTAGAAAGCTATAACCATGACCTTGTGGACCATTCTGGCAGAGAAGACCAGAATACTGATAAAATGTGAACAGAGACAAACTTGCACAATTAACTTAGGGTGACAGAAATTGCAGCATCTTTGAAATTAGTATTTGAATTTCATAGAGATCATCAATGGTAATATAAAGGCTTGTAAATATTCTGCACATATGTCTGCTCACTGGTAATATCTAGGTTTTTCAGAGAGCCCAAAGATCCAACTTTATCATGTGATTAGGATAGGCAGATAAGGTTCAGTATGTTGTAGAGATTGGTGTGGCCATGGCCTGACATCTTGTCTTCAATCTGCTACTCTTCTGAACTCATCTGTGGCCTAGTATCTTCTCTACGGGTGGATGAGATGACTGGGACAAACATAACACAATTTAAATTCTCCTCTGCCCAATCTACTTTACTATCTTCTCCACAGAAGACCACACCCAAAATACTTCTTATAAAAGAAACTCTATGTCGGAGTCTATTTCCTGAAATCTATATTGTGACCATCTCTAAACACTGCCTTACTGTGTATTTCCTACATTCTTTTCTTCTTTCTAAACAACCATCTCCTCCTGCTTCTGGCTGCCCAGTGTCTGTCCTGCTCACATGCATCCTCCCTGCTGTGCAGTCAACCACATAGAGGGGAGCATCCTCAACCACAATCTAACTTAGAGCATGCACAAGAGCTAAATTTCTTAGATCCTCCTGCTAAAGCCATTTTAAACTAATACCTTTAAAAAAAGCTTACTTACGATGGGATTTGATTTAGAAGATGTATACTTGTATTATTTGGTTTTGCTGTGACAACAGAATTCTCCCACTTTACAGTGCCTTTCCCAAGGCTACTTCCTGCCTCTTATACATCTTTTCTACAGCTCTGCGTTCTGTTCCTTCTTGCTCCAGGATTCAGACTGGAGGGACCTAGATGTAGAACGCCCTGTTCTAACAAGAGAGCAAAGAGCCCAAGCACCAGCTGTGACCCACAAAGTTGCTTTCAGTGAGGCAGGTGTCCAGCACATCTGTTCTGATTTCATTGGCCAAGACAAGAGAAATGACCTAGCCTTAAAGTGGGGTGACAGAGCGTTATCACAAGCATAGACAGTGGCTAAGTTGTGCAGTCCTTGCACACCATGTATGGTTGAACACAACATGAGACAGTTCATTTCTATCCAAATGTTGGTTCCACCAGTCTGCCACTGTCACCAAAAGCCCATGGCTGTGTTAAGGCACCACTTAACTTGAATAAATGACTTTTCCCTGGATAGTAGCATACTTGTCCAGCACCTTATTTATATACATTATCTTAGCCTTGTAATTTTATTGCTGCATAATAGAAAGTAAGAACTTGAGGATAAGAGGTACAGGGTGGAATATAAACATTTGCAAGGAAAATGAGTGATAGAAGAAGTTATATCAAAGATTTTGTGTTCTGGCTGGTCAGTCACTAACATGCTAGGTGCTATTTTATTCTTTCCTCCTACGTTTAATTCTCATAATATATCTAGGACAGTATCATTTTCATTATTATTCAGATACTTTCTGTTCAGTTTTAGAAGTGGTGGAAATTGCCTGCCTTGTCCTTGCTGCTGCTGCTGTGGCTTGTATCTCTGCTGTCCCTGCATGAGGAGCCAGCCAAGGATCCTAGAGACCAGGGTCAGCCTATGTCATGGCCTGTGGCAACAGTAATGCCCTCAAGCATACAGAAATTGGGAGCTTTGGAGATATTCAGAAAACCAAACTGGAGTGTGTGATGACATCGTAGGAATGTTCTCACCTCTTAATTCCATTTATAATTTCCTTTTAATCTCTCCAAAGCTCTAATGATAAATTTCACTACCCAAGTAGGCTTCAAAGTACTTTCTAAAATTTATAAAAATTAAAATTCAAACCATTTAGCATAGCATCACATCACAATGTAATTACTGGGGTTTCTTCTTTTTTAAATTAGAAACCAAGTGACAAACTTTCTAATTATAATCTCTTAATTAGATTGGCCAGAAACACTTCAGTTAAGCCAGCCAAGGCACACAGAAGCTAGCAAGGACATCAACGCTACAGACTCTGGTCCTGCATTGAGACTCTGTTCTTCCTCAATACTGGGGCTGAGGGCAAAATATAAAAATTATATCCAACAGTACCTTCTTTAAAACAGGATTTGAGAAACTGATCAAGGACTGGGCCTGACCTATATAGATCTGCCTGCTCTTGTCACACCTGTGAGAATTAGGAAGAGTCAAAATACTGTCATATTGATGCCATGAAACTGAGATACATCTAGTACAAAGACAGTGCTCTGTGAATGAGTTCCACCTTTCTTCGACCCGATCACCAGGTGTGTGTGTGTGTGTGTGTGTGTGTGTGTGTGTGTGTGTGTCTGTCTGTCTGTCTGTCTGTCTGTCTGTCTGGGAGGTGGTCAAGGATGGGAAAAGATAGGTTTGCTTTTAATGTAAGAGCAAATCCCCACTGTGTCGTGTAGTAACTCACCAAAGTTTCCGAAGGGTCATAGCACACAGGCCAGCCTCCAGTGAAAACACATTGCCTTCTGTGTGGCTGGACTGCAAACATCCAAGTGAAGGCGATGGCCACAAAGAATGGGACTCCAGAGGCTTCACCACAATTTACAAACATGATTGCAGCCCTTCTGGATGTCAGACCATCTGGGGACAGGTTGCTGTCCTCATTTACTGGTGACAGGGTGTGCCAATGTCAGCTATGTTTATTACATCTGTGTTTTGTGGTTACTTAAGGCTGAGTCCACAGAAATCCACTTTCAAAGTAGAAAGAAAAGACAATCATATGTGGCAAGATTATAAGTACTTTAATGCTTACATCTGTATTTTTTTCCTATAGTTGACTGGTTTATTAGGTCATTTTTAATGAGCCACTTGTTATAGAAAAGCTAATTAGCCGAGGAATGTTTTCTTAGAATATTCCAGAAGGATCAATAGTGCTTATAAAAATTGAAATCATGGGGAAGGACATAGGATCATGTGAGACTGGGCCAGACTTCCAGAGGATGGTAGGAATCCAGATGAACCTCTATGATGTTCACTCAGTTTAGCTTCCTTAAAGATCACTTGATTCTCCCTGACAGTATGATGTATTCAAGGCAGTAGACAATCGCCAAGACACAAATGTCTGCTCAGGAACAGGTATATACACAAGATGGGAAAGAGCTAAGGGGTGTCTTATTCTCCACCGGAACTGGGAGTTGCTCTTAGGGCTGGGTACCATAAGGACAGATACTACTAGAGACACATGCTCAAATGGGACGCCACAGGAGACTCCTGACCCAGAGGAAATGTCTTTCCATGTGCCCATCATATCCATCGCTCCTCTTGACACTTTCTTCCCCCCGGTGCTTCCTGCCCTTTCTTTGCTGCCCTAGCCCCTTAGAGTGACCTCTCCCAGCTGGGATTTGTAGCTTCCTTTGGTTTTGTTCTTTCTGTTCTGAGAAGAGACAAGGTTTCCCCTTGTTACCTAACCTGGTCCTGAACTCCTACTTTCAAGCCATCTCCTTGCCTCTGCTAGGACTAATGACACTGTGTATCACCATGTCTGTGTTCTATTTTTCTGCTTACTGAAGCAAACCTGTGTGACAAACTCTGAGACTTACATGTTAGGTAAATCACCATCTGTTTTTCCTGATGGTTGTTTTTTATTCTAACAATGACTTCCAGGGTGCTAGACCAAGGTCTGACTGACTGGGGTGTCAGGGCACTGGTATTGAATTGTAAACAGGCAAGGCTCCCCAGGACCTTTGTCCCTTTGTCCTTACCTAGCTTGTGATCGTTCTGCTTCTGAAGAGAAGGTGCTAGAAATGCTCTTTTAATATCCTTTCGCTGTACTGAGGAGAAAAATTATAATTAAAGACTGAGTCTGGAGTCGTTGACAATCTGGACATGGCTGACACCTCTTTGAAATGTTTCCTAAGTGATGATACTTCAGAGAATGTCCTGTGGACCTTCTGACCATGGTGTGGTTGACTTCCACACACAATAGCGTCAGAGGGCAAGGTGTTCCTGAGCCATCCTGACCAGACTGTGGGCTTCTTCAGGGTGTAGCCATGTGTCTTCTGTGCCCTTCAAAGAGGTGATTAAGTGAGTGTGTTGGGGTCACCTAGGTATGTTTTAGGGAGTACATTCTGTATTAGTTGCTTTGGTCATTGCTATAACAGAACACCTGACAAAGCTGTGTTCTTACTATACTATATCCATTTTTAACATGCAGTCTCTCTCTCTCTCTCTCTCTCTCTCTCTCTGTGTGTGTGTGTGTGTGTGTGTGTGTGCGCGCGCGCGCATGCACGCATATGATCAGAGGAAAACTTACAGGATCAAGTTCTTGCATTGTACCATGAGGGCCCTGAGGACTGAACTCAGGTTCAGACTCCGCTGGTGGCATGTGCTTCCCTTACTATCTAGGAATCAGGGTTGGGTTTGATTTCTCTGCAGGTCAAAGATTTAAAGGCAGGAGAAAAATTCAAGAACAATAGGAAGCAGCATTGAAGTTGCCACACACAGCAGCAGAATCACCACATGGGCACACATCCACTACTAAAGGGGAAGGAGCACACATGTGCTCACACATACAGATACTGGGGGGGGTCCTTAGATGCAATGCACTTCTATTTAAGAAGGAATATATACACACAGACACAGACACACAAATACACACACTGGGGGGTGGGAGACAGACACTGCAGTAGAGTCAACAGAAGGAATGTGTGTCTATTGACACAGAGACAGAATGAGAGATGATAGACAGATAAATAGATGATAGATATACATAGATGATACATAGATAGATAGATAGATAGATAGATAGATAGATAGGTAGGTAGATGATAATAGACAACAGGGGACCTGAAAAGCTGAAGTCCAGCCTCTTGAAAGGTTGGGGCTTTTGAGGGTCTTCAATGGGCTGTAGTGGGTCTCCTCTAATTTAGAGTTGGTCAGTGCCGCGTCTGCTGCGCAGCCTGTGTCCGAGAATGTGGCGGGGGTGTCGGGGATTGATGACATAGACCCGAAGGCTCCTCAAGAAGGCTCTCCTTATTCCTACTCTGGCTGGCCACATCTGGAGTATGTCATCCCAGAGCAATTAACTCAACCTAATAATGCCTCACAGATGTTCCCAGAGAAGGTCTGTCTCTGTATGCTGCCTGTGTATGTTGTCAAGTTGACTGTAGATCTTAGCAGCATACCTAAGTAACACACTCTGCTCCAAGGGAGCATACATTCTGTGGTTCAGTGAATTTTCTCCTGTCTGCTGGTCATAGAATGTCATTTGGTAGAAAGCCGAAAACCCTCTAGGAAAAGCAGAGTATAAGCAAAGACAGAATTCTTGTAAGAGAGTCCCAAAGGGCTTTCAGAGGGAGTAGGAAGCAGCAGGTGACTTCTCCAAGGCATGCTAAAGCTCTGTAGGTTATCTGTTCCAGCAAGCAGGCTTGGAGAGCTGAATAAATAATTGATCTTCTTAAATTATTTAAACTGGTGACTCCTCAACCCCCTTTAGCTATCGGGTCCCTTTGAGAAAGTGAGGACAGCCACAGACCCTATCATGAAGTAAACATACACACAAACTTTTGCAAATATATCCAAAGGCTGGATGCTAATTAATTCATAATGGTTATCCTCAGCCCCTTGTCTTAAGGGCATCAGACACCAGACTCATTTTCAACCCCAATGGCATTCACAGTAGCAGACTGAGAATTAAGCCACCTGAATGAACAGCCTGTGCTAACACACAGGTAGCTGCCCCAGCTCACAAGTTGTATGCAGTTTCTCATCTGAAATGTGATTGTTCCTTTCATGTGGAGGAGGGCCGGAAGACACAGCCCACAGTTTCCAGGCATTAAAATCTCAAAGGAGGATCTGGGAAAGGTACTCATTTCTCTCCAGGGTTGTAGAATGTTAAATCAGATTTAAATGAACCAGGGACGAGTTTGTGGGCTGCTCATGCATGCATGGGTTGAGTAACAGCAGTGACTTCAACCTCAAAATCCCATTCCCATCTCCCAAGGGGAGTTTTTCTTTCTAGTTAATAAGCAAATAAGAGATTCCTTCCCACTGAGGGTGGGGTAGGAGAAGAGTATGGAAAGTGAGGCCAAGGTTGTCTTTGGGGCAGGGAGAGAGAGAGAGAGAGAGACAGACAGACAGACAGACAGACAGACAGACAGACAGAGACAGAGAGACAGACAGACATACAGAGCAGGAGAAAGAGGACAGACAGACAGACAGAGACACAGAGACAGACAGACACACACAGAGCAGGAGAGAGAGAGACAGAGAGATAGAGAGAGAGACAGAGAGACAGAGATTCCTTTATTTCAAGTAAGTCAATGGAGAATCCCAGGGAAATTGAGGAAGATACCGTCTACGGAAAGCAGGTGTCTATGCTAAAACAGGGCTCCGTTGTCTGAGGAAGAGAGATGTCCATCCTTCTAGCGGCTCTGGAGGACATGTGGCTAGCTGAGGGCATAGGCAAGCAGTTCTTTACCAACACTTGGTCTCAGTAGGCTGAAAGTCTCTCCAAGAAATCACAACCTTGTCAAGGGGCCCACCATTCCAAGATGTATTGCTGAGAACTGTTGGGAGATCAAAGATGTCACTGTGCGGAACTAGTTTCAGAATCTGGCCACCTAGGACACAAAGGGAAGACTTGCTTCCTTTCCTGCAATTCATACCATTCATGCATATTAGTTGTACACAGGTGGGTTTCATCTCCACACACACGGATCCTTGCTTCAATTCTCTCTCTCTCTCTTAAATTCCATCTCTTCCCTGTCTTCTTCCTCTATCTTCTGGTCATTCTATCCTTTGCTAATAGTTTCTGGCTCTATTCATGTTGTCTTCATATTTCCCCTTTTATTCTAGTTTTCACATATGACATGATGGTTCTGCTTAGTTTGACATAAATTTTCCTGCAGATGACATGATTTCATTCTTTTTCACAGTTGAATATCACCCCATTTTGTGTGCTGTGTTGTCTCACCCATCTATTGACAGACACATATGCCAATTACAAAGTGTGGCTATTGTGAATCAGGGCATGTTGGTGTCTCTATTCCATGTTGCTGTGATCCTTCTGGTCACCTACCCAGGAGATCTGTAACTGAAGCAGGTGGTGGTTATCATTATTGTTGCAGGGATTCTGAACTGCTTCCCTTCAGGGGCTATGCTAACTCACCTTCCCCCACACCCTCAGCAGCATTTTCTAAATGGTGAGCCATTCCTGTGGTATAAATATCACTGTGTTACCACTCCCCACCATTCTTACTCCAATGCGATCAAGACTTTCTGATTTCATATTTGGTTTTGAATTTCATTTATAACTGTGGTGAAATAGAAGCTCTGTGTGATTTTGATTTGCATTTCCCTGATGGATGAAGATGGAAACTTTCTTTCTTACTATGCAGTTTGGTTAAAGAATGCTCAGTGTTAAATTCTGTACATGACCATTGGTGGTGATGAGGGCAGTGGGCATCAAGGGCCAGGGGGAAATGAAGACAACTGACTGATGAAGAGATCAAGGGAGGTTCTAGAGGCTGGGGTTCTTTGTCAGTGCTCTAATAATCTAAGCATCTCTACAAACACTCTCCCACACACAGGGGCATGCATTCCTAATCTCTTAGTAGCTCCTTAATCAAATTGACCATCAAAACTAACCATCACATTCATATATCTTAGTGATTGCCTTCTTGTTCAAATTACCTTGAAATACACTAGAGCCTCATCCTCAAAAAAAGAGCCTTTGTAACATGAATAATAAAATAACTGTGGTATCATACATACATATACATATATATTATGTGTAGTAACATCTTTTTGAAATAATATTTTTGTTCTTATTTAAGATTTTCAGGAAGTGCAATTTATTCTTATTCACCCTCCTCCCCCAACTCCCCCTCACCTACCTACACACTCAACCTCCTGTTTCCCTTTTAAGAGGATCTGACTCCTCTTAAGTATTTACTATATAATTATAGTTTTCTGTGTTCAATCTTCTCTGAATTGATTTTCAAAACGCCATGTAGGAAAGATGGCAGCAGAGTGGCAAAATATATCCACATTTCTAGAACACTAGGAGTTAGCCAAATTCTTATGGGAATCCCAGGAGGAAAAAAATGATGTATTGCAACAAAACTATCTAGTTCTTTGATGTTTCTGTCTGTTTAACTCCTCCTAATCTCTTTCTCTGTATCCTCCAGACATCTCTGAGGCCTAATAGTCCAGTTCTGATGGGAGCAAGCAACCTAGGAGTCATAAGGGTGAGCAAACTAGGCTTGAAGCCCTTCAAAGCCTCATTCGTAGGGGACTGACAGTATTTGTCATGGACAGTGATCTCAGGAGAGAGCACTTGGGTGGCTTATTTCATCTGACCATCTGATTTAGAGCTGGCCCAAGGCAACAGGCCTTTTCCCTGGGGTCATCTGGCAGAACTGTTTGGAGACAATTTATAGATGGCTCTTCAGGAAGCTGCTGGTATCCGATGAACAAACAATAGGAGAAGGCCTCTGTTAAAGGCAAACCCAGAGAATGATAAGCTGTCTGGTAGGCTTTATGGAGCTCTGATATACTCTTGGGTGTCTATAAATACATGCAAAGAATATGAACACATGAAGGCTGTGTGCATGTTCCCAAAGTCCCAGGGAGGGTGGAGTGGTCACTCCTGGCTGATCTTGGTGCTATCCCTCACATGTTCTTTTGCATGTCTCATGGTTTTGTTTTTAAACTAAACCTTTTGAACGATATGATGAGGAAGGCTGGAGGTTGGAGCTTCCCAGTCCCGGGGCTTATTTTTCTTGCTGTTTGTGGCTGTTTGCTCTTTGATGAGTCACTGTTCTGCACAGGGCTGTTCTTATCTCTGTTATTTTCTATGTATGTCCACTGAGGCTCTATTCTGTTGGTTTGTGGGCAAATTTTTATTTGGAAAAGATTTCTCTAAACACAGAGAATCGTTAGGTTTTCCAGTTTCTGATGCATCTTTCCAAACACACATAATATGATTTATCATTATGCATCTCTCTATCTTTATCTATAGGTACGGCTCTGCTCTACTATATTCAGGGTTCTATTTTTGGGGAAAAAGTTCCTCAGAGCCTGTGATACCACATAATAAACGGCTTTCTGCACAAGAGCTTTGGTGTCCCGTTTCCCTGATTGGAAAGCCCACAACAAGAAGAGATTGGGAGCTCTGACACTGGAATTTGATTGTGAGCCACCATGTTGGTGCTGGGAACTGAGCCAAGGTCTTCTGTAAGGTCACTGGGTGTTTTATAACCTTTGAGCCTCTCCAGGCCCAGAGATATATCTTAAATATCCAGGAAGTTGTTTGTTCTACTTTAGCTTTGACTATCTGCTGAAAGAAGCTAGACACAAAAGAACACTTACTATATGAGCTAATTTATTTGACATGTCCAGAACAGAAAAATCCATACAGCCAGAAGGTAGGTGATTGGGTTTTATACATTGTAGTAGGATGGATAGAAATTACCTCTCATGGACACAGACAATGGTGGAAACATTCTGGAACTAGAGGTCAATATGTAATGATGTCATTTGAATGAGCTGAAAGCCAGAGACATGTACACAGAGTGGGGTTTCTGCCAAGAAACAGCTGACTTGAACAAGGGGGAGCTCATGGACCCCAGACTGATGGCTGAGAGGCCAGGGTGGGCCTGATCCAGACCCCTTGAACGTGAGTGTCAGTGAGGCAGCTTCAGCATTCTTTGGGGCCTCAGGCACTAGATCAGTATTTATCCCTGACATCCAAATGGACTTTGGGAGCCCATTCCACATGGAGGGATGCTCTCTCAGCCTGGACACATGGGGGAGGGCCTAGGTCCTGCCCAGGATTATATGACAGACTTTGGAGATTCCCCCATGAAAGGCCTTACCCACCCTGGAGAGTGGAATAGGTATTGGGTAGGGGGATTAAAGAGGTTGGTGGGGGCGGGGGGAGGAGGGGAGAGAGGGAACTGGGATTGACATATGAAGCAAGCTTGTTTCCAATTTAAATAAAAATTTTTTTGAATGAAAAGAAAAAAATTTAAAAAGAAAAAAAAAGAGTGGCATTTTGGGAGCCCATTCCACATGAAGAGAGGCTCTCTCATCCTGGACACATGGGGAAGGGTCTAGACCCTGCCCTGGATGAAATGACAGACTCTGGAGATCCCCCATGGGGGGCCTCTGAGGAGGGAAATGGGGATTGGTTGGGAGTTTGGTGGGGTTAGAGGGTGGAGGAGGGGAGGGAGAGGAAGCTGGGATAGACATGTAAAACTAGTTTAAATTAAAAAAAATAAAAAGAGTGAGGTTTATGGTTTGTTCATGCCTCACCTTCTAGGTGGCTGCATGATGCAGTGAGATCTTCTTTGGGCTCTGATAGTTTAACAGAGACTGGCTTTGCTAGTCTGTCCAGGACACCGAATAACAGGAAAAGGTTGCAAGAAAATGGTTTTAACTATTGGACATGGAATCCTGGTGAAGAGAGGTCCTGAGGGATGGAAGCACTTTTCAGTTGTCTTCATGTCTTGCCTTGAGGTACCTGAGCACATAGAAGGCAGGCTTAGTGGCGCAGAGCAGCTAACTGCCTAACCTGGGAGAAAGAACAGAGCTCAGGGGTCAGGGTGAGAGTTTGCTTGGCAGAATGTTTGAAGTAAAAGGGCTGCATAAAGGGAGCAATCCAGGCACATCAAGTGGAACCTGTACAGTGCAGGCATGTGAGGAAGCCTCCAAGGCCAGGACACAGACTGTGGAGGTCACAGTGCCCAAGTCTCACCCCATACCTGGGTTAGAGTTGACCCCCACAACAAGACTGGGTTGTTTCAGTTGTAATGGTGTGTTGGATATAGTACTCTGAAGGGTCATTCCTGGAATCTGGTATAATTATTCTGTGACCTTAGCATGAACAATAAAATTTGTTGGAATTAGCATAACTTTTGTTATGTTATTTTGCATACTCAGAAGCTGAGGAGAAGCATGGCAGT
This sequence comes from Mesocricetus auratus, assembly GCF_017639785.1. Lineage (NCBI taxonomy): Eukaryota > Metazoa > Chordata > Mammalia > Rodentia > Cricetidae > Mesocricetus > Mesocricetus auratus. The sequence continues at coordinate 108,455,324 of NW_024429266.1, forward strand.
TATTTTAAAAAACAGAAATTAAATTTCTAGAGATGAAAACTACCACATCTAAAATGCAAAATGCACCAAATGGCATTAGTGCTAGACAAGACATCCCCCCAGCAGATTTCAGACATTGAAGATCCTGCAATAGAATCCATGCAAATTAAACTTGGAGAAAGAAAAGACTCAAAAGAATAAACAGCAAAAATGAATAAACAGTGTTAGTGAGCTATGGGACAATTTAATTAGCTGGATGTGGGTACAGGCAGAATACTCACAGGAGAGGATTATACAAAAGAGAAGAAAAAAGGGTGGGTGACCATTTTCATAAAGATAAAGGGGTTTGGGGCTGAGATATGGGGGAGGCAGGCATGAGAACAAGTATACAAAAAATTAAGCCATTTCCTTGTCTTTTCTGCTTAGAAATACTAAAACTTGTAGAAAATTGGAGAAAGTGATGATCTTCATAGCCAGGCATCTAAAGGAGCACCAGCAGGCAACGTCAAGTAGGGCTAACCTTTTCCAGAAAGCAGACAAGCTTGTGAGAAGAACCCAGGAGAAGTTAGGCCTGAGATGAGGTGTAGTTTGAATTTCTGTCCCGCCAGGTACCACCACCCTTCAGCCCCAAATAAGCACACAGAGATATATTAATTTTTAAACTGTTGACTGATGGCCAGGCCTTCTTACTGGCTAGCTCTCTCTTAATTATTAACCCATAACTACTCATCTATGTATTTCTACGTGGCTATATCTTACCGGAGAACTTCCGGCATCCTATCTTCCTGGTAGCTACATGGCATCTCTTCCTGACAGTTTCTCTCTGCCTTCCTCATCCCAGCCTTTTCCTGGTCTGATAGCCCTGCCTAAATTTCCTGCCTGGCTACTGGCCAATCAGTGTTTTATTCATCAACCAATAAGAGAAACATATATACAGAAGAATATCCCCCATCAATGAAACTTGAATAAGGTACCTTTGTTTCCATGGGAACATAAAGCTAACTGAATTCCCTGTGCTGGGGACTCACTACAGACAGAAGAGATTCTTACTACAGCACAAATGACTTCTCACTCAAGAAAGGGTAACTGGGTTTTGGAAGTAGATAGATAAAGCTTAGAGAAAGGGGACTGGCCGTAGATGTTGAACACACACAGAAGAGCTGGTTTGTCTCCCCTTCACAGATGAGCTCTGCTCAGACTCATTTATCAGTTTTATGTGCGATTACTGGGTCCTGTTCTTGGGATCTGGGAACTACAAGTGAGGTGGGCTCTTTCCTTTCTCCTAAGAGCTCTTCTTACTTTAGAATCCTACAATAGGAACACTTAGTTCTCTTCTCCCCACCTCCAAAGTGTGTAAAGCTATGCTCAGGGATGGAACATTTGAAATTGCACCCAGTTAAAGGGATCTGATGAGCTGTTTCAGAAAACCTGATTGTGGCTTATATCCCCAAAGCAACTGTGATGCAGTTATTTTTATGTGTTATCTTGATTAGGCCTCAGTAGCCCAGATATACAGTCCATAATATTCTAGGTATTTCTGTAAGCATTGAAGCTTGAGTGGAAAGTTATCCTGCCAGTCTGGAGCCAAGAAATGCCACAAAGTTATTGTAAGCAAAAGCTTACAGCCCTGACTTCCTCAATACAAGTGTAACAACTCTGCTCTGGCAGGGGGTAGGGTTTCCAGCAAAGCTGTTACAGCTCTGCTCCAATCTGAAGAAGTGTTACAGCTCTGCTCAGGTCCCCCACAGTGTAAAAACCCTGTCTGCTATGGGAAACTTTCCCCGGATAAATTGTTACTAGATTGCTCCCCAGAGGCTCCCCAAACACCCACTGCTGGCCCATGGCCTTACTTTCACCACACAGGCTTTCTCTGGACCCCTCCCCAGGTCACCATCCTGGGACAGCTTGGCCACTTTGACACCCACCCACACTTTCTCAGGTTTCTACTGCCACTGCCACCACCGTAGACCCGCGGACTCCAACTACACACAAGCAGCTGCAGGTGCCCTCGGGCCAGTCCTTGGAGCCACGACCTGCTGCTACTCCCCTGCCTGCCACACTAATCTGGCTGCCTGGGTACCACAGAGCCCCCCATTTGCACTGCTGCTACAGCTGGCGAGTCATCCCCACACAGCTCTGCCATCACTGTACTTACTGCTGTGACAACTGAAGAGTCATCAGATCTGGTAAGATATCTGGGAATTCTCAAAAGAGGAATTAGGTTAAATAGGGCACAGGGGTCTTTCTCATATGAAGAATTAAAAATATCACAATGTAGGGAGTTAGGACCCTGCTTAATCCTACTATGGAGACCTTACAAATGGAAAAATTAATGAGGGGATAAACCACTTAGCTGAGATTGACATAATACTGATTTTAATTACTATCAGTTTGATAATTCGTATTTTATCCTTAAAATGATTTGACAACTGTGCCAAATATGAAATTTTGACTAATAATATACAAACCTTAGGAAGACTTACTATTGATAAGATGCAAGCTTTAGAAAAATTACTACTGATAAGATTAGAAAGACTTATTAATGAAAATAATAAAAATTTGACTGATAAGATATAAGCTTTAGAAAAATCTACTAATGAAGATAAGAAAAATATTCATACACAGAGAGAAATTTAGAGCAGAACCTATCATACCATTGCATTATGAAACTGAAGAGGTATAGCCTAGGTTATAAGAAAACCAACCTTAATTTATCCAGTTACCATACAAGAATGACTACTAGATGATAGACATCCCAAGAAGCCTTAGTCCTAGACAAAGAACTATAGGCAACTAAGCAATTCTGAGATGGGGAGAAATAGTCTTCCTCAGGGAAGACTACACCAGTTGCTTATCCAATACCAAATGCTTAGCTCTGAAAACACTAACACAAGTACCAATATACAGACTGTGTATAGGTGTGTGTGTGTGTGTGTGTGTGTGTGTGTGTGTGTGACAACAAGTAAGGAAAAAGAGGCCATACATTTGAAAGACAGCAAGTGGGCAGGATACAGGGAGGGTTTAAAAGGAGGAAAGGGAAGGGGAAAAACGGTAATTTTATTAATCTCAAAAAACATTTTAAGAAGCACTCTCTGACACTACTATTAAGAGCATCAAGACTCTGAGCAAGTAATAAAGGAGGGTAATCATATTATGACCCTTCCCTCACCAAACTGCTGTCAGGCATGCTGATTGCTCAGTGGGACAGTGATGCCTAACGGAGGTTAGCACGAAGTTAATTATTTATAAGATACCTACATTCCCAAAAGGAGGGTGGGTGGTTTTTGGATGTTGGGGGGGCGTGTTTGTCATTGTTTAGGGGGTTGGTTACAGTTTGTTATTGGTCATGGTCAGGGAGGAAACTAAGCAAAGGAAAGTAGACTTAGGGATCTCATTCTAAAAATATAAGGGGTGTATAGAAATGATAGGAAAAGGGGTAGGTTAGTGAATCTACTTTCAAACTAAAAAGTACTACTAGTCTCAAATATTTTACATTGGTATAAATTTTGTTATGCTTCATATATATTTCTACTCTTGATAGATCATCTTCAAATACTTCAGAGACTTACAGAATATGACATTTAACATGTTTTTAATAACCGAAGGCTTTTCGTGACAATGAGACACATCTGCTCTGGGCAATAGCACTTACTTCAACAAGAGGATGATGAACATTGGAGAGCCTCCATATGAAGCTTGCTTTTATTTGTGTCAACATTAGCCACTGGGCAAAGATATTTCACTTGCCTCAACTGCTGACAGAATGCTGTCCATATTGGACAAGCAGGGCACAGAAGAAGGTGACTGTTTAACTCTGCAAAGACAAGGTAGGGCAATCCTTCATAATTCCTGCTTCAAAGAAAAGTCTGTGAGATATTTTAGTCCCATAGGCTGAAGATGGATGCCCCAATGTTGGGATTCCTGTCTAGACAGCCAGGTGTCTCTGTCATTTCTTAATTTTGGAAGTTGCTTGCTCTGCACTTCCTATTCATTCACATAGTATTATATCCTTCTCTGGTCTCTGATGGGGTTGAAGATTGGATAGGTAAATTATGATAAACTAAATAAGGTACAAAACTCTGGACTCACCAAGATAGGATGTCTAATGGGGTTTACCAAATACTCCATTAGGACTAAACACTGTGAATGTATTTCTTACTTGATATTTGTTCTCATTGTATATAGTTTTACTATATTAGAGTTAAAACCTTTCCTTTTTATTTAGACAAAGTGACAATAAAGCCACTATGAATCAAGAACAGAATCAGCAATTGGCTAACCAGGATTGGCCGTGCAGTTGTTGGAGGAGTGAGGAAGTCCTGCAGAGAGGTACAGGAAGACGGAAGAAGGGGCTCTGGGAGAATTCCGGGGCATTTGGAACAAGAAACTGTGTCAGCTGATCACTCCTCCACTGTTACTGGTATTTATCCAGTTTTTAATCTGAATTTCTGACACCTGAGGTTTTATTAATACTAGCATTAATAGGTAAATGTTACAAGGCAACAACAATCTGAACAGAATACAGAGCTTATATAGGATGCTTTCAAGAGTGTCTTGGGATTGGTGGGGCTTTGTGGCCTCATTGTTTGGCATGCTCAGGGATTGGTAGGATTTTGTGTGCAGGAATTGGTGGATTTCGTGTTCAGAAATCTTAGGGATTGGTGATCTCCTTCTTTCCATGGCCCTGGTCTTGGGGTCAAGTCAGGGTAAGGATATTCTTTCTTTGTCTTCCCTTTGTGCTATAATTTCTGTGAAGATATTTTGGATTCAGTTAACCTTTGAACTGTTAGAATGAGTGATATAAATAGTCCTCCCTAGAATGATCGGATATGATCCTTCCCAATGTGACGGTCTTGTTCTTCCTCAAAATAATGTACTGTGGTCTTCTCCAGAGTGATTGGTTATTGTATTCTCCAAAGTTTCAGTCCATGATCCTCCACATAGTGATGGGCTTCTTCCTCCCCCAAGTGACAAAGCTTTGCCCTCCTCAGTATGATGGTCCTTGATCCCCTCTGCCCTGACAGCTGGTTGTAAGTGTTATAGCTCTGAGAAGAAAGATTTCCCCAATGGAAGTGTTACAGCTCTGTTACAGCTTGGGGAAGGTTTCCACAATATAACTGTAACAGCTCTGCTCCTGTGGGAGAAGGCTTCCCTAGTGGAAGTGTTGCAGTTCTGCTCAGGCATGGGGAGGGTTTCCCCAGTGCAAGTATTACAGCTCTGAAGGAAAAAGTATCCTGGCAGTCAGGAGCCAAGCAATACCACAAAGTCACACCACACAACAAAATTCCCATAAGAGATTTATTAGGAGGGAAACACTCAGGAGGGTGGCTGCTTCTGTTCTGGCAAGAAGCAGCAGAAAGTTTGGTAGAACATAGGGGTTATATAGGGTCTTTTGGGGGGTGGATATTTCTAGGGTGGCCTGGGATTAGAGGGATTATGTGACCTGATTTTGGGACAAGATCAGGGATTGGTGAGATTTTTTTTCTTATAGGGTGAGACCTGGCTACTTTCCTGCCTTGGGGGGCTAGGAACAGCTATTAGGAAAGTCTAGGGATAGGACCTGGATGCTGGAGCTCCTCAGGCAGGGGTCTGGCCACTTGTGTGCCTTGAGGGTTTACAAAGGGACTATCTGGCTTAATTTGTCATCGTCTTCTCCAGTGTAACAGACTGTACTCTTCCTCACAGCGACGGGGCATAATCCTCCTCACTGTGGTGAATCTTGTCTAATCACTTCAAGGACAAGAAAGACAGACCACTCTCTCTAGAGTAAGAGGATTCTTCCTACTTGATGGTTTTCACACAAGGATGTTGACTTTCTTCTACTTTCACACTCAAGGTGAGATACAGAATATTCTTGGTTAGGAGCCTGTTGGACTGTACTGTCAGCTCTTGAGGGAATTGAGCTTGCTGACTCATTCATTTAGTCTTAGGGATTGCCAATCTCCAAAGCTGTGTGGGTGAATTCTCCTGTCTCTCTCTCTTCCCACCACTCATCTATTTAATTGCTCACTTGCTTTTTTTCAATTTTAATTTATTTCCTGGAGAGGACTTTGGAGTTGGGGTGTCTGTTTTCTGAGAAACAAGGATTTAATTTGAGAAGTTAATGGGAATAAGATGGAGTCTCTGCATCCCTCCCCCCTTCTCTCCCCTCCTCTCTGCATGGTCTTATATAGCTGAGGCTGACCTCAAACTCCCTATGTAGCTAAGGACATCCCTGAAGTTCTGCTCTTCTTTCATCCACCTCCCAGGTGCTGGTCATGACGGCACGTGACTCTGATCCCAGCACTCATATCCACTGGGCTATAACCCTAGTTCAAGGCTCCTGTTATGGCCACAGAGTTATTGAAAGATTTTATCTATCAGTGATTACTTTATAAACTTAGTACCCTGCTGAAGTCAAATGTATCCAGAGAAAAAAATCACTTCGCTGTCTGAGAAATGTTCTCATATTTGAGGCCAGCTTTGGATGCTTACACTGGGCTGTGATATACTTGCTTCCTCAGTGTGGTGGTTTGAAAGAAAATGACCCCCCCAAAGGGAATGACACTATTAGGAGGTATCACCTTATAGGTGTGGTCTTGTTGGATGAAGTGTGTCATTGTCGAGGTGGGCTTTGAGGTCTCATATATGCTCAAGCCACACCTAGTGAAACAGTTTACTTCCTGTTGTCAGCAAGATCTCAGCTGTGTGTGCAGGTGCTGTGGAGGCAAGAGGGTGCTGGAACCCCTGGAGCTAGAGTTGTTGCCACTTGTGAGCCATGTAAAAGTCCTTTGGAAGAGAAGCAAGCATTCTTAACTACTGGGACATTTCTCCAGCTCCATCGCTTTCCATTTCTCAAATGCTGAAATACTACACAGATTGTCTAAAATTAAAGAATGATTTGGCAATCTAAGCCTTGTCTATGATCACATTTATGTTGGATTTCTCAGATGCTGGTCACAGAAGGTGGAATTGTAAAGGCCCTGTGATTGCTCTGCAGACTTCTTGGGTTGTCTGAGATTCCCTGAGCATCCTTTGGTGCCTTTTTCATGAAAACAGAGATGAACACCTGGCATTAAAAATTTAGCCTTCTTCATAAATCAGTTTTTACTTTTGTACCATCATTGCAGAGAGAACATTACTGACTTTCATGAGTGGGTGGGAGTAGCTGAGCAATTTTGATTTGCAGATAACAGCACAAAGCTCAGTGTATAAATCTTTATGGGCAAACAGGTAGAAATTCATTAGTCAAACCATTCTCCTTCATACTGATACTCATAAAAAGGGAAGAAAGGGTACTTGGAGAAAATGTCTGTCTCTGTTCTTACAATTCACTCCCTATCTTTAACTAGGTGTGAAAGTGCCTCAAGCTCCTGGAAAGAGGTTTAATGGTCATTGCAAACCCAGGAAGAATAAAGCATTAAGAAATGGTCCTTGTTATTACTACATTGTGTAGATAAAATCAATGTCTTGCTATTGCTCTCCATTGTTATAAGACAGTGACAGAAGCAGCTTGAGGAAGAAATCGTTTATTTGTCTTAAGTGTCTAAATCAACACCCATCCTTTAGAAGTCAAAGCAAGAGCCCAGCCAGGAACCTGAAGACAAGAGCTGGGCAAGCTGTGGAGGAACACAGCTTATGGCTGCCCCTCATGAATTGCTCAGTTTTCCTTCTTATACAGCCCAGGATGGCCTCCCTGGAGATGGGACTCTTCACAGTGGAGTGGTGCCTCATACACCAATCATTAATAATCATTTTCAAATGCCCTACAAACTGTCTAGATACCAATCTGGTGGAGGTTTTTCCCAGTTGAGGCATTTCTCAATTTTCTTCGTAGATGACTCAAGCCTATGTCAAGTTGATAAGAAAACAAAGTCAAGCAGGATAATCAGGAGAGGAATTGATGACATAAAAAGATGAGAATATTTAGCTCTAATTATTAGGTAGTCATGAAGCAATACTGTTTTAGAAATTTTATCCTATTGAGGAAATATGACTTTTAAAAACTGATCCATTTTTATTTAACGCATGTGAGTGTTTTGCTAACACGTATGTATGTGTACTATGTATACAGTACCCACAGGCCATAGATGAAGGAATGGAATTCCATAGAACTATAGTTAAAGACAGTCATAAAATACTATGTGAATGCTGGGAACAAAAACCTGGTCCTCAACAACATCAGTAAGAGCTTTTAACCACTGAACTATCTCTCCAGTACCTTCCAAATGCCTTTCCTTCATGCAGAATGACATGGAGTTTGCATTGAATGGACTGCTGGTGAGTTGTTAGTAAACTCTGTACCCTTGAGGCTTTTATCCTCCTTAAAGCAATAGTTCTCTCATGGAAACACCATAGAACCAATGCCAGAGAATATATAAATGTTAGCTGACACATGAAATAGATTAAGTAAAAATTCAGGATTTGTGAGGCTGGTTAGAATTTGTTTGAACAACACTAAGTCCACAGAATTGAGCGTGGAGTATGTCTATTTGTAAGACATATGGGGAAAAGAATTTTGAGGTTAATGAAAATATTAAGATAGAAAAAAAGAAGCTGAATTCTGCTGCTGACTTGCTGGGAGGCCATGGGGAAATCACTTTTGCATCCTCAGTTCCAGTCTGTTCATCCTCAAAATAATTCTAGGGAATAATAAAATGCAGAGGGTTTGCACATCAGTCAAAAAGGGCTAAAAACACTGCCATAATAAAAAAGCCTCAAGCTCCATAGGGTTACACTGAGCATTTTAGTCTTCATTCAAGACACCTGATCACAGGGGCAGCAGGGAGACTGGTCCTGTTATTGCTTTGGTGTCCTCCTGTCACCATCTTGAAGTGTTTTGTCTCCAAGATGAGGACCCTAGAGGAAGATCTCATGTCAGCAATTAAATGTTCAATTGGAGTAGTATCATCACAACTCATTGGCCAGAATTTATCCCATCAGTGTAAGGTCCAGAAGTACAATAATGTCTGATGTATGTAATGTAGAAAAATAGTTTTTTTAATTAGTCTTGATGTTCATCACAGGTAAGTTCTATGAGAACTGAAAACAACACATGTCAAGAGTACAGTCCCATGTCTCACCTACTGAGTCCCAGTAGGTATCAGCCCCTGCAGTCACGAAAAAGCAAGCTATGAAGTTTCTGGTAAACACAAAATATTCTCTAGCAATTACTTTGGCATATTTAAAATGTATATATTTTACTATCTTATTATTGATATTTTATATTAAGGAAACACACCAAGAGATTCATTTTTATCCTTCGAGCTGCATAACTTATAGTCATCTTAGTAGATGGTCTTCAAGTCACAGCTTGAACTCCAGGACTAGAGTTACTGTGCAGCCTTACACAATTCTCCTTTTAAGATGAAGATCTGCATAAAAACATGCTTTATTTATTTCTTAATTTTGCTCACTCTTTATAAAAGCAGTATTTCAATGTATGTTTATGAAATAGATTTACAGCATGTGTTGGTATAATATGGTTATGTCTATCTATTACCTTCACATAGGTTCTGTAGATTTAGAGATACACAGTCAAACTGGCTACAGAACTTGGCACTGCTGTAATTGTTACTCGGGTGGTACTTGTTTTGAAGGCATGACAGATACAAGGTTGAGAGGGTCATAGAGAACATCTGGGTTCAGGCAATGTGTGGCATGATGGAGTCACTGTGAAGATCTGAGAAGCCATTGTGTGAAGCTTCAGTTACAGTGGAGATTCTAGAATATTGGAGATACCAGTATTGTGAGACATCTGTTAAGGAAAGCTGAAAGTGTGGAATTGAGCATACCTAAGAGATCACTGTGTGAGGGGTGGCAGAGCTGATGAGGTAAATCTGCAAAAGCTTCTTGGATCCAGCTGATTTCATTACAAGTTCCTGATGCTGAACATGGAATTGAAGGATTTGGTCTTTACTTTGCTGGACTTTGAATTTTTATTTCATTATTACTTTCTATGCTTCCACTTTATTTATTTATTTATTTTTCAGTTTAAATTTAGATAACAAGGTTGCTTCACAAGTCAGTTCCAGGTCCCTCTCCTTTTCCCTCCCCTCCTCCCGTGCCCTCCCCCCTGCCCTCCCCATTATCCCCTCATTTCCCCAGGGAGGGTGAGGCCCTCCATGGGGGTGTCCATAGTCTGTCATTTCATATAGGGCAGGGCCTAGACCCTTCCCCAAGAGTTCAGGGTGAGAGTGCACCTCACATTGTTCGATGGGAGTCCAAAGTCCACTTGTTCGATGGGAGTCCAAAGTCCACTTTTAAGCAGGAATGTTTACTCTGTGTTATTACATTTTGGAGTACTTAACTTGAAATTTTATTTCATCATAGGCCATGTTTAAGAGACTTTGGACTTTAAAATGTGGGAATATTGAAAATTTTGAAGACGTTTTAAAATTGAAATTACTCTTTAATTTTTGATAAACATGAGATTTTTGGAGACAAGGGGTGTAAGGCTATGGTTTAAAGTAATATGTTTACGTGTAAAGTTGAGAAGGAGTGTAGGAGTGATGAATAGTTTGCTGATCAACTTAGCATAATATAGAATTATTTGTGAAGGAAGTGTCAATGAAGGCTTATTTAGAGGCTGGCCTATAACCGTGTCTGTAGCAGACTGTTTTAATTACTTTAATTGACATAGGAACGCCTTCCATTCTGCATAGCACCATTCCCTATTAATGTCAATGATCTTTTATCTCATTGTAGATGGAGTTATTTTCCCTCCTGGTCTTGCTGCCATTTAGCCACAATAAACACACAGAGATTTATATTAACAGTAACATTATATATAACAAAATAATTATCAAGCAAGAACTATAGTTAACAATATTTAGTCCATTTAAATTTGTCAAAATTTAAAGAAAAATATTCTATTAACTATCCTATCTTTGGAGTCTAAAGTTTTATATGTAACTTATCTATTATCATAACTAAGGAAAACCCTAACCATAATTATCTGTCTTCAACTCTATCAAAGACCTCAGAAAGATAATATAAACTATAGAATTAACAGAGACATCTTGCTGTCTGGACAGTCATCCAAAGTTCCACTGTAGTGTTGGGGAATCCATATTTAGCCTATAGGCCTAGAATGTCTGGCAGACTTCTCAGTGAAGCAGGAAATTTGAAACTATCCCACCTGTATTGGCAGTTGGTCACTCATTTTTCTGTGTGTCCTGCAGAATGTCTAGCAGACTGTTACATGAAGCAGGAATCCTGAAGGGCTGTCCCATCTTGTTTTGGCAAGTTCAGGAGTCACTTTCCTGTGGATCCTGCATGTCCAGTTTATATAGCATACAGTCAGACAGTCCAGGCAACAACAGTGCCTTGCCCAAATGACTAGTCCTGTCATGTCAAAGGCAAACTCATTAATGAGTTTGTTTGATTCCTGTCTTCCTCTCTGATACATTTGGTGTTGCCAGGAGTAGTTGTGTCTCGTTGTCATGAAAAACCCTAATAGACCATTTTAAATGCCATATTCTGTAGGTATTTGAAAGGTTTTGAAGAATGGCTATCCATTTGAAATATATCTTTGTATATCTAGAAAGTCTAACTCATATAAGTTTTGACCAGTATAGTTTGCTATCTATAATCTGTATTTTATTATGGATTACATTTTTAAAGAGCTCTATAAAGACAATACCTAAATAAGAGTAGAAATATATGCAAAATTTTAACCTTAAATTTGTATTAATAAACCAAAATCTATACCAATGCAAAGTATTCATTTCTGTATCATATTCACTTTTATAAGAAGGAGATTGACTGTGATTATTAACCATTTATAACAAATGCTGTTTAAATGAAAACAAACATTTATAAACAGTATTTGGGAATGTGGATGTAGTTCTTTCCAAACTGCTTCTGCTGTTTGGGGTCACTGTCAAAACCAAGGGGATCCCGAGAAACCTGGCCAACTCCTGGCTGTAGTAGTCTGCAAGGCTGCATAGTCCCAGTTGTCTTAGATGTTGGATCACCTGGGCCACTGCTTCAGGAGGTCTTGTTGGATTAAAGCCATATTAGTCTGGAAGGAACCCACAGCTTCTCATTTTCTCTGGAAACAAAACAGAACTTCTTTTCTAAAGTAACCTGTCTTTAGACTTAATTTTGAAGTCAAAGCATTTTCAAAATATATAGGTTGGAATAATCCAGTAGCATTTACAATCAAATGCTTTTTAGCAGCTGTTGTTCTTTTCTCAGCAATGAAAAAATTCAAAGACAACATAATAACATCCAGTATACAGACTCTTTGTGTATTTTTCATCTTATGTGACTTTTTTATTACTCTATTTTCCTTACGTTTGTTTTTTGTTTTTTTGAGACAGTGTTTCTCTGTATAACTTTGGCTGTCCTTGAACTCACTCTGTAGACCAGGCTGGCCTTGAAATCGCAGAGATCTGCCTAACCTGTTCCTTTTTTTTCTCTCTGTGATAGGTCTAGTTTTCCTTAGGACACTTTCAAAGTTAACTCCCTTTGTTAATTGTCTTAGGGTTTCTTTTGATGAGGTAAAACACCATGACCCAAAACAACTTAGGGAGGAAATGGTTTATTGTCTTACACCTCTAGGTAACATTCTATATGTCAAGAATCTGGATACAGGAGCTGTTGCAAAAGTTGTAGAAATGGTGCTTGCTGGGTTGCTCTTCATGGTTTACTCAAACCTGACTTATTTAGCACTCAGGAGCACATACCCATGGGTGGCACCATCCAAAGTGATCTGGGCTCTCCCATATCAATCATTAAGAAAATATACCACATGCTTGCTAACAGGCCAGTCTGGTGGGAGTATTTTCTTAATCAAGGCTATGTATGTATGTATGTATGTATGTATGTATGTATGTATCTATCTATCTATATACCTATCTATCTTATATATGTATATGAGGATATATGGAGAGAGAAAAAGAAAGGGCTTTTGTTTTGTTTTTTAGAGTGGCTTATAGGCTATGGTCTGCCTAGCCCAACAATGGCTATCTACCAATGAAATGGATCCAGTAGTTGTTTAGTTCATGAGGCTGAATGTCTCAGTTGGGCATCAGTATACACTGAAATCCTGAAGAAGTAGGCTTTAATACCAGTGAAGGAATGGACATACCAGTGGCATTGAGAGCAAGCAGGAAAGGACAGCAAGCTTCTTTCTTCCGTGTCCTTTACATAGGCTGCCAGCGGAAAATATGACCCAGATTAAAGATGGAACTCCCAACCTCAAAGAATCTCGATTACATTTGTATTTTCCCACCTCAAAATATGCAGATTAACAGTTGGTTTTCCCACTTCAAGTGATTTAATTCAGAAAAATTCCCTCACAGGTGTATGCGACCCCCGGAGGGGACCCCCGACCCGTGGGGATGAGGTGATGAGGGTCGCTACTAATTTGGTGGGCCTTCACGAGCAGATCCGATCTTAAAAGTAAACTTCAAGAGGTTAAGGGAAGCAGGCTCAAGACAACGTTCGCTGATCAAGAGCATTTATTTTGGGGGCGAGCTGGAACTTATAGAGGAAGAACCTCAGGGGGTGGTACAAGCATGTCAATCAAGTCCCAACTCAAATATACACCAAATAAGGTAGAGACAAAGCGGTAATTTTCCATCAGTCATCAGTCGCATTCCACAAATGCTTGTCAGCGTAAGTCTGGTGCAGGAATTAGGGAGGGGTAAGAAGTATTCAAAGGAACACTTTAACCTTTTGTTAACAAAGACAATTGCTCTGTAAGGGTTACTTCCCCCTGGCTAGGCGGGTGGGCTGCCCTGTGTAAATTTAACTTTTATGGTTAGCCTTTTCCTTTGTCTCAAGGGCATGTGTGCTCGCAGTCACATAGGCAGAAGGCCAAGAAAATGGTTGACAGACTCCATTTTGTTCAAGGTTCTAGCAGTCCCCAACAGGTGTATGCAACTTCTTGGGTTTTAATTAATTCTAGGCGTAGTCAAGTTGACAACCAAGAATAGCCATGATGAGTCCATCCATGTCAATTTGACACACAATCATACTTCCTTAAGTCAAACTTACTTTCCAACTGAAAACAACATTCAGGATGGAATTACACCTAAAGTGACATAACTACCACCCATACAATAACAAACACATTATATATTAAAACAAATAATAATTATGCCTAGCATGATATAACTATCCTCCATACAACTTCAAACACATTATAAATTTTAGAATATCCCTTGAGGGACATTCTTTTAGTACCTCAAACTTAAATATGACAATTCTGATATTCTTTTAATGGATGTTATATTACACAATAAAGAAATCAAGGGGAAAAACAGAGATATCTGTATAAACACATTTTTTACAAAATATGATAGAGGTACTCATGTCAATATCAGTCCTCATTTCTGAAACTGGCCACATGGCCTCAGCTACTACTCATTCTGCATTTCCTCCACCCTCAGCAAGCACCTCAGCAGGTCTTGGCTCTTTTCCTGGAGGAATGACCTACAGCTTCATTCCTGAAGGGTCTGTGCCCTTTATCACTCTGCCTAGATTAGGCTCTTGTAGTTTCCCACAGGACATGGTAGCACCAAGAGACGACCTAAAAGATCTCCTGCACCCCAGTCATTGTGGAGAACTAATCCAATTTCCCCTTGATAATCTGAATCATTCACCCATCCTCACATTGTTATTCCTTATTTTAGCCTGTTGGCTTAAAAACTTTAGATGGTCAAAGTGGACAGAGGGGAGTCTGAGCTTTCAGTTCAATTGAATGATTGCTGTCCATTTGGACAATAGCACCACCTCCCCGCCTTGAACCAAAACTTCTAGGTCATGGGAACACAGAAACAAAGTTTTCCTAGTGGGTCACTATAGATGACAGTGATTAGAACTATTCCCTTTTCCACTCTTCATTTTCTGGACCTGTGAATCCTGCCTATGGGAGTAATGATACTGTATATTTGATGTATGTTGAAAGCACATGCCACCTTCTGGAGAACCCACAGTGCTGATACTACCTAATTGGCACTGTAGTTGTGACTTCAAAAGGTCAATACATCTTTGCATCAGACCACATGCTTCAGGATGATGGGAAACATATAGATCCATGTTCTTGGGCCCACTGTTGTACTTATCTGGCTATGAAGTGAGTTCCTTGGTCAGAAGCAATACTGTGTAGAACACCATGATGATGAAGAAAACATTCAATGAACTCACACATGGTGGTTTTGATAGAAACATTGTATTCAAGAAAGGCAAACCCATAATCAGAATAAGTATCTACTCCAGTAAGGGCATAACATTTTCCTTTCTATGGAGGAATTGTTCCAATATAGTTAATTGCCATCAGGTCACTGGCTAGTCACCCCACGGAAAGTTGCCATATATAGAACTCAGTGTTGGTCTCTGGTCTCAGCAGTTCTGACACTCATCTGATCAACCTTAGTGAATGTCAGTCAATGTTGTTGAGCCCATGCATAACCCCTACCTCTGCCACCATGGCCACTATGTTTAGGGACCCATTGGACAATGACAGGGATGACTGGGAAAATAGACTGACTATTCTCAGAATGAGTCATCCTCTCTACTTGTCCTCATCTGAAGCCCCCTTTTGATGAGCATTTATATGGGACACAAGTATCTTTACATCATGTGTTGCTGAGTTATTATCCACCCAGAGGAGAGAGTACATATAAATAAATCATGGTATGTTTCATTCCTAATATGGAAATATTCTAATAAAATATGAATTAAAGGGTTTGTGTTATTTTGGGTAAGAATTTCAGAGATAGTTAGCTAGTGAGAGAGATACAGAGATAGAACAAAGTTAGAAGTTGGAGGTCTGTGTCTATTGCTCTGTGTTTGGCACATGGTTTCCAAAACAGGCTGCCCTGAGTTTCTTCTCTCGCCTCTACATAGACATTCACAACTTTTCATACAGGGAACCATAGTGCACTCCTCTTTCCTTCGAACAAGGATCTCTCCATTTGTTTTGATTAGGAAAATGTAGGCAGAGTTGGTGCGGCACCACCTCTTGCCCGTCTTGTAAGAGGACTCCCCACTTGTCCTTCCTCCTTTTACTGTGTAAGAAGTCCCATTACTCTAAGGCCTCGGTACTCTGAAAAGCCAGAGATAGCCCTGTGCAGGGGCTGCGTGGGAGCTTGGCGCAGCCCCTAGCTATATTGCATGCAAAAAAGGCAATGGGGGTTTGAGCGAAGAAGTGATTTGGATGTCTCAGCCCCAGAAAACCCTATGTGGGACAGAAGAACCACCAATCTGAGTCCAGGTTGGATTGCAGGCACTTGATAAGTAATGAATTTTACCACATTGATTTTAGGGTGGTTAATTACTCAATATGCAACAAGCATGTCCTCACATGCTGTGGCAATGTGCAGGGACAAAGAGATGGCTTCTCCCTCTGCTGAGTGATTCTTTCTAAGAGTCTCTCCCTTACTCACCTCTTACAAGACTTCTCTTCAAGTATCTCAGATTGCCACTGGAGCCTAGAGCACAGGAGCCTGTGCTCACATAGGAGGTAGGTCTCCCAACAGTAGAGAAGTATGGGAAAGCAGGTCTTCATAGTTCCTGAGTGAACAACCATCGGTGTGGCCTCTTCTGAGAACAGAACACTGAGGTTCGGGGTGAGGTGAAACTCCGCAATGAAGGGAAGAGCAACGGAAATTCTAGAACAGGCAGCCGCCAGGGGGTTCCAGGAAGACAGTTTCAGAGGGTTAGCTCTTTGCTAGCAAGAGCTGCGGAGCCTTTCAATAAGTTAAGGCCTGCAGTGCCCATAGGATTTAACAATCAAGGAGTCAACTGACGGCCAGGGAAGTAAATGCAATGATCTAGTAAAGCTGGGAATGGAATCACATGGATGTGTCGCAGATGAGAGCATAACGGTGGTGGCTGGGAGCATAAACCGCTGACAGGGTTGGCTGCCAGCTTGGAGATAAAAAGAGGACTTTAAAAGTGGAAGACAGCATGCTTTGCTTTTATGTGACTGAATTTTAAGTAGTTTGTCGATTAAGTGCTTGCCCTGTGTGGATCATGAGTTCCTTCACAGTGTGGTGCTCAGAACAGAGTTCTGGCCGCACACACCTTAAGTGCTTGCTAGGTAAGGGTTGTCAATATGCACACTAATAAGGAGAAATGGAAGCATGGGCAATAGAGTTGTTTGACACAGAGAGGAGTGACATGGGGAGAGGTGATAGGACATTAGTGGCGGAGGGTTTTGTTTTAACCAATGAGGCCAGAGACTATCTCCCGATCTGAAACCTCTGGAAGGATGGGACGGACCTGCAGAAGAGCCAGCAGTAGGGAGGGCTGGGATGCTGGAGAGGGTATTCCAGACTGTGGAGCAAACAGTGCCGTCTCTCCAGTACCAGTCATGCAGCAGAGACTGACGCAGCTCGTTCCTGGAAGTAAAAAGGCTGCCATGCACACATTCATTGATGTGAATTGAGACTGCAGAGGCATGTGGGTGTTTCAAAATCACACCAACAAATCTGGGCCCAAGAACTTAATCATTGCACTAGGGAACATTTGCCGAGGAGCTGAGAGAGTCTTGGTGGGAGAAGAATGGAGGCTGGGTCCATCACAGACTCTCATTTTGAGAGCAGTGGGGACACTGGGTGACAGGAATCTTAACAGGGTCACATTGGAAGCAGTATGAGAGCGGACAGAGAGTGGTGGGACAAAATCCAGGAGACCAGTTAGGACCCTGAGCTGCAGGCGAGCAAGACAGCAGCAGGGCCAGTAGCGAGTGAAACAGGAGATAGGGGCATCAAGGACTTAACTGGAGGCAGGAGACAGAGAATAGGGTAGGGATTTAGGGGGTGACTACTGTGTAAGACTTTGGAAAGCAAGACTGATAAGGGGAGCCACTGGCTTCCCTCCTGTTTGCCCATCCAGACCTCTGACCATCCATCCACACATTCCTTCATCTGGACCCAGCCTGGTCCCTTCACATCGGCACTGGACTGAATTCTACAGCACCTTCTCAGCTCCATGACACTCAGCCACCTGCTCCTGCTCGTGGTCCCTTCTCTTCTATCTGCAGCTGGTTTCTGTTCCTGACCTTATCAATAGACTCAGTTTATACACAGTCCTATCTACTGGGGCCTCTGGAGCTCTGCGGTAGCCTCTTTAACCCTTGTACACATTCTGTAACCCACATGCACACTTATGTTTAGCTGCATTTATTGTGTGGCGTGTGATGTTTATACACAGTCCTATCTACTGGGGCCTCTGGAGCTCTGCGGTAGCCTCTTTAACCCTTGTACACATTCTGTAACCCACATGCACACTTATGTTTAGCTGCATTTATTGTGTGGCATGTGATGTGCTAGTTAGTATTAATAATTAAGGTTGGAATAAAACAAGTTGCCTTCACCTTGGCCGGGTGACCAAGAAAGCAGGATTGCGTGGCAAATGGCTGCCCTTGGAACCGGCATGTCTTGGAGGGAGGAAATCAGTAGGTTCTGACATTATGTGAAGTTCTAAGCACTCCTCTGTTTCTCACATAGCCTTCTCATGAGGTAGCTTGCTCAAATTATGTAATTTGCTCAAAACCACAAGCTAGAATCAGCACCAGATCCTACACCCATATTCTCAGACTCCCAAAATTTTAGTCTGTTCTGGAACAGGGTGAAAACTCCTGCCCTTGGCTGTCTCTGTAAATATCACATGGAAGACTGGAGCAGGTGATGGTGCTACTGCAGCCCCGGTGTCTCATGAGGAAGCTGCTTCAGTATGGTAGCATTACTGTTGCTAGGATTTGTGCTTTAAACCTCACAGACAAACTCAGGTCCTTTTCAGTGTCGTTAGTAATCTTGAATGTGTCATTTTCTTGAGGCTGGATTGTTGCATTGGTCAAAAAAGTACATACCAACCAAACTTGAGGATCAGACTTCAAATCTCCAACAGCCATGGGAAAGTACACCTGTCATGCCAGCACTGGGAAAGTAGATACAAAATGATCCCTGAGATGTGCTGACTGAGCATCCTGGCCTAAGAGTGAGCTCCAGGTATAGTGAGAAACCCTGTCTCAAAAAGTAAGGTGGGTGGGGATGGGGGACTGCTCAGTGGGTAAAAGCACATGCTGTCCTGGCAAGGAACCTGAGGTTACAATCTTCTGCAACTGCAGCTCTGCAGGATCCAGTGCCCTCTTCTGGCAACAACAGGCATTGCACCCACATGTGCATAACCACACATATAAATTAAAATATAGTGCATCTTAAAACAAAAAAGAGGAATTTACTGCATTGCCTTCCTGTCGGATCTGCAGTGAGGCAGTAGCCTGAACATTCTGGTAAGGAGTAAGTGATATATCTAAAATGAACCAGGGAGCAAGGGAAAATACTTAACACTGCGACTGCTCTAAAACTGAGAATCCCAGTCTGTAGCAGGGCATGCTATGAAATCCACACTTTATTTCTGTCCTTAAGTTTTTCTTTTTAGGAGGCACTACAGAAGCACCAGGCTGCTAATAACTTCCCAATGCCTTAGGAACCAGAGGTTACAGTATTTGGAAAAGATGGCATAGCTACAAATAATTTGTGTGCTATAGGATTTAACCTTTTTATTGTTTCTGAGAAGGAATGAAGTAATGGTAGACTTATCAGCCACTCCTGCCCAGTGATTTCACTTCCTTAATGCAAGAAGGAAAACATTCTGAAAAATATATGAGCAGATATGGTTTTCTGCATATTTAAAATGAAATTGCTCAATCCATCAAGATATTTTCCCTAAGAGAACTGATTGGAAGGGGTGATGTGCATCTCTTGCTTTTGAGAGAAGCAAGAGTGGCACTGTAAATTGACTCTCATTTTCGGAGCTGTCTGTTTGGAAGGAAGTTTTCATTGCTCCCCTCTGGGATGCTTTGGTGATTTTCCATTCAGTAGGATTCTCTCTCCTTACCCAGCTACACACACACACACACACACACACACACACACACACACACACACACACACACTTACAGAAGTAACCCTGATGATAACTCTTTAACCCAGTGACCCCTTCAGCTACTTACTCATCAAAGAGATAGTGTCATGACCCCCAGTAAGACAAATTACTGGCTAGTCACATGATGACTCTGACACATTATCTTTGAGACATTTCCTCCCAAATCCACAATCTCAATTTGAAGAACATTCTTTTTTTATTTGTTTGTTTGTTTCTAGTTTCTTGAGACAGGGTTTCTCTGTGTAGCCCTGGCTGTACTGGAACTCACTCTGCAGACCAGGCTGGCCTTGAACTCACAGAGATCTGCCTGCCTCTGCCTACTGAGTACTGGGAGTAAAAGTTTGCACCACCACCATGGCTAAATTGAAGAACATTCTATGAACTACTTGACCATTATTCTCCCCAAATCTGAGGGACAGAAAAGTAGGGAAAGAGGAACTGTTCTAGACAGAGAAGCCTATGGTGACACCCAGTTCACAGTTAACATAAGGCCTGGACTGGATCCTGAACCAGAAGAAACACATTGGCAGAAAAGCTAATAATACCTGAAATAAGTGCAAGGCAAAATCCTAGTCCTTTTGTATACCTAAACAATCATTATTTTGCTTTTTATTTCCTTTCCCAGTTTTATTACAACAAAATTTATTTATCCTGCGTACTTTTCACATCATGTACCTTGATCCCATTCACTCCCATCCCTTTGCATCTGCCCCTCTACCCCTGCAGCCCACCCCTGAATAAAACAGAATTCAAGAGGGAAAAAAATGAAGAAAATGTAGTGAGAAAAACTTTGAAAATGGAAGGAATTAAAAAAATCTCTTCATAGAAGCTGCAGTGTGACCCAGCAAGTCACACTATATACCCCTTTGTCCATACATCTCTACTTGCAAGTGTTCATTACAAAGAGTCAGTAGTCGGGTTCGAGACCCCTGGTCTCTACAACATGATCAATGCTGCACCCCCACTAGGACTCTTCCTGGACATCCCATCGGTGCCCTGTGTTGTGGAGATCCTGCAACTTCCAGTCTGCGCATCAGGTCCCTTCATGTTTCCAGTAGGTCATAGATGAGGTGGATATTGGGGTAGACCAAGTAATAACTCTGGGTCTGGGCAGGGGTAGCTGTAGAGTTGGTCTGCCAAATGGCATATAGGGGCATCTCTCGCCTGGTCACAGTTTTGGGGCTCGCTCTCCAATACCTGCAACACTTAAACACTTGTATTCACCATTCTTGCTCCCTAGTTTTGAGAATTGTACCATGGACCTGGATGATAGTGACAGCAGGAAAAGGTGACAGGTGTTCAGAAAATACGTGATGTCTCCAGACCTTTCCTGTAGGTTTAAAGTGATTAAAGGGCAGGTTGTGTTATGTTTCAGGGCTTCCCTGAGATTAGAATGCTGCACTCAGCATCCAGGTGACATGACTGAGTCTTAAAGTTTTAAGCCTATGTTTTTATATTGCTATGAGTGGCACCAGGATGGGTGTGTTTATGTTTGGAATGGCTCTGTTGCAGCAGCATGCTGGGGCTAGCCCCCACAGGGTCTCTGAGTTGTTTGTCAGCTGATAGCCACAGGTGCATCCTGTTTTCTAGTCCTGGCTTACTGCCCCCCCCCAGTGCATCCTGTTTTCTAGTCCTGGCTTACTGCCCCCCCCATTGCCCCACTGACATCAACATCTAGCACGAGAAAAACACGCTCTCTTCCACCTGGAGTTTTTCCACTGTGCTGTAAGCCTGTATATATAAGACTGCTCCTTCCTACAAGAGAGAGATCTCTTAACACTTGCAATAAAGATTCTCTCTCTCTCTCTCTCTCTCTCTCTCTCTCTCTCTCTCTCTCTCTCTCTCTCTCTGTCTCGCTCTCTCTCCTGGCAATGAGAGCAGCACATGCATTCTCCTAGTACAAACAGCTGGACGTCTGGTCTCTCTCTCTCTCTCTCTCTCTCTCTCTCTCTCTCTCTCTCTCTCTCTCTCCTGGCAATGAGAGCAGCACATGCATTCTCCTAGTGCAAACAGCTGGATGTCTGGTCTTTCTTTTCCTGATACTTTGGACTTGCTTGTGGCGCAGGCGCCCAGCGGCATGACACTGTTTTGTAGTAATCAGCTTCATCTGAAGGCTTTAAGCAGCTGACTTTTCCATTTAATGTGCAACTTCAAATCTGTCACTGTGAATTCTCTTTGCTTATTTCTCCAGTTACCCTTTTCTGTGTAACAAATCACCTTAAACCCAGCAGCTTAAAGTATCAGTGGACACTCACTATTGTGACTCTGGTGGCTCAGAGCTTATGTCTTTCATAAAGGTGGTGTTCAAGGTGTCCTCTGGACACAAGGATCTGAAGCTCCCTTGGGACTGGCAAGTTGACTTCTAAAATAGCTGGGCTGCACATTTTCATGAGGATGGAGCTGGTGCTAGGAGGGTTCACACCTCCAGTGAGGCTTGTGTGATTACATGAGATGAGAGGACAGCTACCTTGTCACAGGCCTGAGATGTCACAGATCTGAAAACCAGGAAGGTATTAGGCTGTCGTCAGACCTGATGTGGAGCCTTAGCCTGCCACTTGCTTCAGCAGGCATGTCCTGTCCACCTGTCTTCCTGTTGTTGACCAGTGCATCTTATCTGCTCATCCTATCTACTTCCTGTTGTTGACCAATGTATCCTGTCTGCTCATCCTGTCTACTTCCTGTTGTTGACTAATGATCTGCTCATCCTATCTACTTCCTGTTGTTGACCAATGCATTCTATGTACTCATGTGAGGCTCAGAAATGCCTCAGCAATAGCAACTCAGAAGCAGTTTGGAATCAGTTCTGCAGGAACTTCAGATACTGAGGATGTCCCCACACTGGTCTTCTCAAGAGGCTCGACTAATGGTGTTTCTAGGATGGCCAGGAAGATGGCCTTGGTTACCTTCCCCCCACACTCTTCTTGTCAGGTATTTCATCAGTACTGCCTTGACCTAGTTGTTTCCATGACCATGTCCAAACAGCTGTCTAATGTTCACTATCTGCTGCATCAGAATAATCTGGAATACTCTGTTTAGTTGAAGATTCCATGAGATTTTACATTTCTAAAAAAAAAAAGATGGTGTGCTGCTCACAGCCACCTGCTCTTCACCTTTGAACTTGGTTCTTAGTAACAAGAATTCTGTCTGTGACCGCAGAAGGGAGCATGTGAGGGTTTGAGGGATTCAGGAAGAAAATGTGAAGAACATATATGACACAGTTGTAAATAACACTAGGTTCATCATGGACATTTACTGTCCATTATTCAGCCTACATTCTGGCCAGTTGTCCAAAACCATGAAACACGCTGTGGTGAAAAGCCAGAGATCAGGTTACATGTGCCTCTTGACTGAGATCATGTTTCATACTGGGCTATCCTGCCATCGCTAGGACAGGTCTGGGTCTGTATGATTACCTGGAAGGAAGCTGCCTCCCCAGAGATTATGTCTGACAGGTGAAGGTGCAAGCCAGGCCCAGGGAAACCATCTCAGCTGTGGAAGCTGAGCATGGAGGATGACCACGAAGATCTGGAGATGCATTCATGCTCCCTGCTGTCATTGTTCACCGAGAAGGTCCTCTATGTGTTTGTGGCATTTAAAATGGAAAGAATGGGGTGTCAAGAGAGGTATCCAGAGGCCATGGGCTCTCAGGGTTGGCCATTACATAGCTTCCACTTGTTTGTGTTCTCACAAAAGATCAAGCACCAAGACAGAGTGGGTGCCAGGCAGAATGGATGAGGGCTTCCTATTCATGAAGGGGAGGAAAGGAGGGGGGGTGAGGGAAAGGAGGAATGCAGAGAGGGGGGCATATTAGGGGGGAGACAGAAAGGAAAGAGGGAAAGAAGAGACAGAGGAACACAAAAGGAGGAGAATTGGTACTTTCCCTCCCTCTCCCACTATCCCAGGACACACAAAACACACCCACCTCAGAGGAAATTTTCATTATAGCAAATTGTCTTTGAGGACAAGAGCACATTCTAAAACTGTGACAGTTCAGAAACATATGAAAGGAATTACTTTTCTGTCTCATTAAAACAAGAGAATTAATTTAAGCCATTCAGTTACATCTAAAGACCTGAAACAATTTTTTCTTGTTTTCTTTTAAGAAAATATAATGAAAGAAAAAATAATGAGCTCTTCTTGATATCAGTGTGTGTTGGGGGTGTTACTTTTTAAATTCATCCTTTTTAAAGGCCATAAGAGGAGAGAGATGAGTTTTGAAAAGTGAAACAAAATGTTCCTAATGTTTCTTCTTTTGATAAGAATTTGTATAACATTATTGAAACAAATCTGGCCATCATTCATGTAACTATTTGATGAGAGTCTGTTGTATATGTGTGGAGCTATGATAGTAAGGGCAGGGCTCACAGAATGAGGAAGTCACAGGTCCCTGGCCATCTGGAGCTTCCATCTACAACTGTAATTAGATTGAGTTGTGGTAAGTTTTATAATAACATACAGAAAGAATATAAAAAGCAAACAAAGTAATAAGACAAAATAGTGCTTTAGGGAGATGAATGAATGGATAAGTAGATAGACAGATGGACAGATATGTAGGTCTAACTTTAGCTTTGGTAGACATTCCTTGAGGAACCTGTCAGCTGTAGTATCAAAGGGGTACATGCTTATTTGTCTGGTTATTTTCACAATCATGCTTATACTTGTGGATATGTGTGCTGGGGAGTGATGAAGTATGTGTGAGGAATGCTATAGAAAGAAGAGATTATCTGAGGAACTGAGGGGGGGTGCAATTGTTCTCTGATCCTGACCTTGAACCTCTGAAGAGGTTTTGTTTTTATTGTGCTTTGAAAAGGGAAACTCACTATCTTACTGCTTTTCCATCCATCTTTCCTCTCTGCAGCTTTTCAAAGCTGACAGTACTCAGCATTAAGGCCGGGTTTCCTTGGCCAATGAACTCAACATCATTTCTCTCTTGCTGTGACACTACCCAAAACCAAGGCAAAAACCCAAGACACAAACCTGGAAACAAGAATGATGTAGAAGCCATCATAGAGTGCTACTTACTGGCTTGCTTCCCATGGTTTGCTTTGATTGCTTCCTTATAGTACTCAGGACAACCTTCCCAGGGATGGCATCACCCATGATGATCTGAGCCCTCCCACATCAATCATTAATCAAGAAAAGGCCCTGCAGACTTGTTTGCAGATCAGTCTGGTGGAGGCATTTCTTTAACTGAAGTTCTCTCTCCAATCAACTCTATTTGTATCCTTTAAAACAACAACAACAAACCACTTACCGTTGTGCCCAGATTCTGAACCCCAAATCACCAAAAGGCCCATTTTGATGCAAAAGCAAAGAGTCTTTTATTTATTAAAGTTATTTAACAAGCTAGCCCCATTAGCTAGGGCCCTTTATCCATCCACCATGGTGGATGGATGAAGAAAGACCTCAAGAACTCACAAGGTGGAGATCTTAAAAGGCAGCATAAGAGGAGTGTCTGGGGGTCCGAAACAGTCTCAGGACTGGTGCGCTTCCAGGTTCGGGTGACCCGCCCTGTGTTGATTGGTCAACTGGTTGTTATGGCCCATAGGTCCTCCCAGGGCAGTTGCTATGCTCTCCATGTCACTGTTGTGCACTTGTCAGTAAAGCACACCCAGAGCCATAAAGCACAGCCCTGCCAGCTAACTTCTGATTGGCTCCATGCCATGAGGAGGGCATCTGACCTACTAGCGGCCAGGACAGGAGCGGCAAGGTCATGCAAGCTCATGGCAAGGTCATGCAAGCACATGGTAGCCTGTCATGGGGGCTGGTCACTACATTACCAATTCAGCTTTCCCCCCCAAATGTTATGATCCCATTAGTTTATTTCCTTGTGAGCATGGAGTTAAACTTATTAAATGCAACTTCCATTTCCACATTACAACTGATTTTTAGCAAATTATCACTTGTCTCTTGCTGCTGTCAAATCAGGGAAGAAAACTTGATTTTCTTGGGAGAGTATCAGCATCTCCCACTGTCACTCATTGTTTCTCTCTGTAAGGTCCTGTTTCCTTCATGTTCCTTAGTCAAAACAAAACCTCGAAAGAGCTCGAGCAGATGTGAGAACCAGGCTGTCTTATCTTCAGCCAGATGCCAAAAATATTTTTGAAACTGTAAGATGATACCAGCCCTCTCTCTGTTTTCTTCTCTTTTGGAAACTCTTTTGATCAAGTTATTCATTTTAGTAAGAAATGGCTACCTAGTTATTATCATTTTAAATGATGCCTTCCCAGGGGTGACACTTTAAATGACGTGATGAAGAGATGTTTCTGTTGCTCTTATTTTAATCTTAGTGGTTGTAGGAGGAAGTCTGATGCCGCCATTAAACATGTGACTTACTAAGTCTATGCCGCCATTAAACATGTGACTTACTAGAGGCGCATACAGATGAGGTAATAAAAGGGCGGTTTACCACACCGCTAACCACACCCACTTTAGGCAGGACTAAAGACGTATACGGCTGGACGTAAAGACGTATACGTACGTAGGCGGAACTACGTCACTAGCCAGGCCCACTTTTGGGCATGGCTAGGGGCGTTACGGGGGAAGGCATAAAAGACAGCGCACAGGAAGTCTCGCTCTCTTTTCCTGGAGTTCGGCTTCCGGTCCAGTCGCTAGCTGAGATCTGCTGGGCTTCTCTGGGTTTGGTAACTTCCAACAAGTGGTAAATAACAACTGATATTTAAAGATCTCTTCAGAGGTCTTTAAGGCTGTGAAGGGTCATGAGACCTTTACAGTGACCAGAAAGAAATGAAAAACAATGCTGCATTCGCTGGAGCTGTTAGAAGGGGCCCCTGGCACTGTGATGTGAGGAGGCTCTGGGAGAGTCTCCACACTCTGCCTTCTGGATGGACTCGTGCAATCTGTATCTCTGATTGTCAGTGCTCTCCTTAGGTTAGAATAACTTGCTTAAAATTCACCTCCAACTAGGCCACCAACACAGCGTCACCTTCATCTATTTTGATTTTTCTGTTCACTGTATGTGCAGGCAGAAGCCAATTCTGAAATGACAATTGTCTATGGACTCCTTAACTTTGAAGGATGGAAAGAGACTCAAATGGCCTCTCTACAATGAGAGTGGCAAGGGGAAAATGGAAGGCAGGGTTATAAACACAGATGTCATTGTCTTGGTCTTTTCCTCCAACTGTAATACCTGAGTCCTTCCTGTATTTAGACCTTGTGCAGTATGCTCAGATAAATCTCAATTTTAGATAAACAGCAAATATTTTATTTGCATAATTATGTTGCCACTATTACATTCATCTATGACTGGGTTCACTGAATCTCAAAATTTTAGCTCCTTGAGAATAAACATTTTGTGGCTCAGTGAGCAATTTTTGTTTCATTCATTGCTTTTCAAAGTATCTATTTAGTGCTTTGCACTTTGAAAGGATATGAAGAGATCAGTATAGATTATGCAAAAATATTTTATCCTAATGAAATTGGGTGGCATTTGATAGATGTATTCGCTGAAATGTGGAGATATTTGATACATACTATCAAAAGCTCCGTGGGGAAGATTCTTCCCCATGCTGCAGCTTTTCTCC
The DNA here is from genome assembly GCF_017639785.1 of Mesocricetus auratus. NCBI lineage: Eukaryota > Metazoa > Chordata > Mammalia > Rodentia > Cricetidae > Mesocricetus > Mesocricetus auratus. Next base: position 108,482,734 of record NW_024429266.1, read on the forward strand.
TAAGTATATAGCTTCTAGTACTGCCATCTCCATGACATTCTTTCTTTTTCACTTAGACAATCTGCCTGCATTCCTTTAAAATAGGTTAAGCAATTCTGAGCGCTACCCTTAACTCATTCATGCAGTTAAGAGTCCCAGTTGCCAGGTGTTGTCCAGGTGCTGAAACAGCAGACTTATTTGAAGACACTGTCCGGGGAGACAGATGATAGACAGACATATGCATGAAGGATCTGCTGGTGCACACGGTTCTGAGGAACAGCAAAGTATGAGGCGGTGCGAGGGTGCACTGGGTTTGATGTTAGCTGTGGCACTTGGGGAAGGGCTCTTTAATGAGATGGTTCCTCAGCAACAAATGGAAGGAAGAAAAGGGAGGGGCACGGAGGGAGGATATCCTGGGAAGAGCTTTGCAGGCAGAGGGGGAGGTGAGCAGAAGGCTCATAAGAAAATGATGTATGTCTGTAACAATTATAAATAAGAGGTTATGATTTTGACAGAGTTGAAGGAACATGGGAGAAATTTTGGAGGGAAAATGAGGGGAGAAAATGATGCAAATACAGCACTCATGTATTAAATTCCCAAAAAATTAAATTTCCTCAGTTGAACAAAGGATAGTCATTGATCAGTCAGAGTGGTGGTGGAAAGGGCAATGTGGCCAGAGCCCAGTGAGGGAACAGCAGGGAAGTAAGGAGGTCTGCTTGTTCCAAAGGAGCTGTGAAGTGGAGCCAGAGAGGGAGGCTTGCAGACTTCCCTCCTGAAGCTGTAGTTGGCAGCCCCACATGGGGTATAGCTAAGTATGGAGGTTGGAGAAATAGTTGACAACAGAAAAACGTTTCTGACCAATGTAATAACCAAAAATTAATTTAACATAGAATGTTCTAAGTCAGAGATGTTTCTGGTAGCAAACGCCTGTGTTGCCACATGGAGCACCACTGCGGCCTTGCTGCTGAACTCCCCATGCAGCACCACTGTGGCCTTGCTGCTGAACTCCCCATGCAGCATCACTGCGGCCTTGCTGCTGAACTCCCAGGATGCAGCATCACTGTGGCCTTGCTGCTGAGCTACCAGGATGCACTTTGCATACAGTCACATTAGGCAATGCCAGCCTACATTGTCTGGAACCCCTTTGTTCAAGACTTGTGTGTGATAAAAACCAGTATTTTACTGTGCAGAGAGAATTTCCCCTCTCATAGAAACATAATGGATCGATTACAGACAACAGACTGTGAAATATTTTATTGTTTGAAATTTTCATATATAAATTTTAATCATTTTCCCTCTTCCCATTCTTATTTCTCAGCAATTACCCTCTCCCCTGGAGCCATACTCCTCAACAAACTCCCTTTCCACTTTCATGCCTTCTCTGTGTGGCCCCTTGGGTTTAATTAGAGTTTCATGCCTGTGCGTGGGTGGGGGCTCATTTCCTAAGCAAGAGAAACCACAGAACATGACACACAGTTTTTACCTCCCAGTGGGCCCTCAAGGAGGGGTAGGTCTCATGTCCTCCCCCTACCTGTGAAGAAATGCTGAGGTCCAGTCTTTTGGAGCTCTTGTGCAGATATACAGTGGGCTCATGATTACGGTGGCTATGCTTTGTCCCGGTGACACCTTTTTATTGCACATCTCCCTGTTCTCAAACTCTTACATTTTCCACCCCTTCTTCTGCAATGTTCCCTGAGCCTTGGGGGGCGTGACAGAGCTGTTTCATGAAGGATGAGTTCCCCATCACTCATTCTCAGCACTTAGGCCAGATATGAGAAAACAAAGACTTGTGGTATTCTCCCCGTTATTCCTCAGCAGGGACCAGGTGGTGTGTCTTTGGCTTGGATTGTTCTGGAGAGTTTGACTTTGAAAGTTGCTGTTAGAGCTGCTGATTTAGAATTTTGTAGAAGTTGTTTAATGAGTTTTGTCTTATGATAAGGACATGTTTTCTAATAACCTCTGCATTTCCTAAACATACTTCAGTAATTTTATATGACATACTTATACAGGGTAGCATTCTGAGTATTGATGATAAAGAAATCAAAGGCGTCAACCAACTCAAGGCATCAACCAACTCTGAGAAATGAAGATAGTATCTCCTACAGAATCAAATATTCAGCAAAGATTTAGTTTTTATGTAAAAATAAACAATATTTATTATATGTGCTGTGTCTGTGTGTGAACATGTGAATGTGGGTACCCACTAAAGCCAACAACGGGCATCAGACACCTTGGAGTTGGAGACACAGGCAGTTGTAAACCACCTTATGTGGATGCTGGGAATCAAACTCTGGTCCTCTGCAAGAGTAGCAGGCATGCTTAATCATTGATTCACCTCTCTAGCTCCTTTATTTCATTTTTAATTGTACACATACATTTAGTTTGCAACAACTTTGTTAATGTGACAAGATAGAGTATAGTCAATATTGGACACACAGGATTATCAGCCCTGAAGGTGCTGAAATGCCACTGTAACAATGACTAGCATGTGAGGAGTTTTGCAAGGATTCCATTGTGCATTTGATCTTGGAGAAAGGCTATGGTGGTATCCAGAGGAATGGTGTGTGTAAGCCACAGATCTATGAGCTTCAGTCATTCTTGGATGGCAAATGTTGAGCTGTGTCTGCAGGGAAAAGGACAGCTGGGAAGAGGGAGAAAGGGGAGAACTCTCAGACCCACAGCTCCCAGACTCCTCCTCTGCATATTCTGTTTCTGGACCACTGAGCCTGAAGCTAACCAACTTGGCTAGATTGGCTGGCCCATGAACCCCATAGATCCTCCTGTCTCTTCCTCCTACCACTGAGATCGCAGGTGCACTGAGCTTAGTTAATAATATATTATAATGAGTTTTAAGTTAAAGGCATGTGATGTAATGACCACACACACACACACACACACACACACACACACACACACCTTTGTGGACTTGTGTCTGTTTGTGATAAAAATACATTAGCATAAAATCTACCCGAACACAATTTGAATGCACAGTAGTATGTGACTAACTACAGGCCCCTGGGTGATACAACAGGTATCTAAAACTTACCCATGCCCGAGAACTAAAACTTTAATAGCAAGAATTCCATGTGATTCTATCATATCAACCATTATAACATTGTACAGTGGGAGGCACAGAACAGATTTCCAGGGCATCACTGCTCGGCATCTGATGGCGAGAGCTGTGTATTTACTCACAGGTGGTATCCCACAGACAAGAACATCTCTTAAAAGCATACATGTAAACACACACACACACACACACACACACACACACACACACACACACACACACTATGCATGATCACCCAAAACGGAAATTTCAGCAAATTAATACATGGGTTTGAATGAGAATGTCCTCCATAGAATTGGATATTTGAACATTTGATTCCAAGTTAGTGACATTACTTGGGAAAGCTTGGAAAATATGACCTTGCTGGAGCAAGTACTTCCTGGGGGGCAGGCTTTGGGTATTTACTGTCTCACCCCTCATGCAGGTTGCTCTCTACTTGGTGTTTGCTGTTGACAGAACAGCCACAGCAGACGATAAAAACTGCAGTTCTCTGGTATTGAAGAGGTGAACGTGTTTACAAACCAAGTGATCTGTTTTAACAACACTAAAGTTCAGGCGTCTCTGGCAGCAAACACCTTCACCATTACAGACCACGCTGAGACAAAGCAGCTGACGGGCATGCTTCCCAGCATCCTAAACCAGCTTGGGGCAGACAGTCTGACTAGTTTAAGGAGACTGAAGCTCTGCCCAAACAATCTGTGGATGGGAAAGCTACTGGAGAGGAGGATGATGATGAAGTCCCAGATTGGGTGGAGAATTTTTTTCTTTTTTTTATATATATTTTATTTTCCAGTTTAAATTTAGATAAGAAACGAGGTTGCTTCACAAGTCAGTTCCAGGTCCCTCTCCCATTCCCTCCCCTCCTCCCGTGCCCTCCCCCCAGCCCCCCCCTCCCCCGTTATCCCCTCATTCCCCCAGGGAGGGTGAGGCCCTCCATGGGGGTGTCCATAGTCTGTCATTTCATATAGGGCAGGGCCTAGACCCTTCCCCAAGAGTTCAGGGTGAGAGTGCACCTCACATTGTTTTATGGGAGTCCAAAGTCCGTGTGTATACTTGGGATGGGTACTGATCTGCTGCCCAAGGCTCAATAGATTCCCTAGGCCTCCTCACTGACACCCACATTCAGGGGGTCTTGATCAGTCCCATGCTGGATTCCCAGGCTGATGCCTGGGATTCAAGAGTTAACCTTTGTCTGGTCAGCTGTTTCTGGGGGTTAAACCAGCCCAGTCTTAATCCCTTTGATCATCAGTTCTCCCTCTCTGTTACTGGCTTTCTTGAGTTCAGCTCAGTACTTAACCAAGGGAGTCTGCCTCTTCTTCGATCAGCCACTAAATGAAGTTTCTGTTTCCCAGACTCTCTGGCCATAGGATTGTAGGCTGACACTCCCCATATCTATATCTAAAATCCATATATGAGAGAGTACATGCCATGTTTCTCTTTTTGTGACTGGGTTACCTCACTCAGGATGGTTTCTTCTAGTGTCATCCATTTGCCTGCGAATCTCATGATTCCATTATTTTTTTCTGATGAATAGTACTCCATTGTGTAGATGTACCACATTTTCTCTATCCACTCTTCGGGTGAGGGACATCTAGGTTGCTTCCAAGTTCTGGCTATTACAAATAAAGCTGCTATGAACATAGTGGAACAGACATCTTTGTTGTATGAATGGGCATCTTTTGGATATATGCCTAAGAGTGGAGTTGCTGGGTCTTGTGGTAGGCTTATTCCCATTTTTCTGAGGAATCTCCATACTGATTTCCAAAGTGGCTGAACCAGTTGGCACTCCAACCAGCAATGGAGAAGTGTCCCCCTTTCACCACATCCTCTCCAGAATAAATTGTCATTGGTGTTTTTGATTTTAGCCATTCTGACAGGAGTGAGATGGTATCTCAGAGTTGTTTTGATTTGCATTTCCTGGATGGCTAAGGATGTTGAGCACTTTCTCAAGTGCCTCTCAGCCATTTTAGACTCCTCTATTGAAAACTCTCTATTTAGTTCTGCAGCCCACTTTTTAATAGGGTCCTTTGGTGTTTTGGAGACTTGCTTCTTGAGTTCTTTGTAAATTTTGGAGATCAACCCTCTGTCAGATGTGGGATTAGTGAATATTTTTCCCATTCTGTGGGCTGCCTTTTTGTCTTGCTGACTGTGTCCTTTGCCTTACAGAAGCTTCTCAGTTTCAGTAGGTCCCATTTATTAATTGTTGATCTCACTGTCTGTGCTACTGGTGTTATGTTCAGGAAGCTCTCTCCTGTACCAATTCGTTCAAGGGTACCACCCACTTTCTCTTCTAAGAGGTTCAGTGTGACTGGATTTATGTTGAGGTCTTTGATCCATTTGGACTTAAGTTTTGTGCATGGCGATAAACATGGATCGATCTGCATTCTTCTACATGCCAGTCTCCAATTATGCCAGCACCATTTGTTGAAGATGCTTTCTTTATTCCATTGTATATTTTTAGCTTCTTTGTCAAAGATCAGATGTTCGTACGTGCGTGGGTTAATACCCAGGTTTTCAATTCAATTCCATTGGTCTACCTGTCTATTTTTGTCCCAATACCAAGCTGTTTTCAGGACTATAGCTCTGTAATAGAGCTTGAGGTCAGGGATGGTGATGCCTCCGGACGTTGCCTTGTTGAACAGGGTTGTTTTGGCTATCCTGGGTCTTTTGTTTTTCCATACAAAATTGATTATTGGTCTTTCAAGGTCTGTGAAGAATTGTGCTGGGATTTTAATGGGGATTGCATTGAATCTGTAGATTGCTTTTGGCAGGATTGCCATTTTTACTACATTGATCATACCTATCCAAGAGCATGGGGGATCTTTCCATTTTCTGAGGGCTTCTTTAATTTCTTTCTTTAAAGATTCAAATTTCTTACGATACAGGTCTTTCACTTGTTTGGTTAGCGTTACCCCAAGGTATTTTATGTTGTTTGTGGCAATTGTAAAGGGTGATGCTTCTCTGATTTCTTTCTCAGCCCTTTTATCATCTGTATATAGTAGGGCTACTGATTTTCTTGAGTTGATCTTGTAGCCTGCCATTTTGCTGAAGGTGTTAATCAGCTGTAAGAGTTCCCTGGTAGAGTTCTTTGGGTCATTGATGTAAACTATCATATCGTCTGCAAACAGTGAAAGTTTGACCTCTTCCTTCCCAATTTGTATCCCCTTGATCCCCCTTTGTTGTCGTATGGCAATAGCTAGAACTTCAAGTACCATGTTGAAAAGGTATGGAGAGAGTGGACAGCCTTGTTTTGTTCCTGATTTTAGAGGAATTGCGTTGAGTTTCTGTCCATTTAGTTTGATGTTGGCTGTTGGTTTACTGTATATGGCTTTTATTATGTTTAAGTATGTCCCTGTTATCCGAGATCTCTCCAAGACCTTTATCATGAAGGGGTGTTGGATTTTGTCAAAGGCTTTTTCAGCATCTAGTGAGATGATCATGTGATTTTTGTTTCTCAGCTTGTTTATATGGTGGATTACGTTGATGGATTTTCGTATGTTGAACCATCCCTGCATCCCTGGGATGAAACCTACTTGATCGTGGTGAATGATTGTTTTGATGTGTTCTTGGATCTGATTTGCCAGTATTTTATTGAGTATTTTTGCATCAATGTTCATGAGGGATATTGGTCTGAAGTTCTCTTTCTTAGTTGTATCTTTGTGTGGCTTGGGGACCAGGTTATTGAAGCCTCATAGAAAGAGTTTGGCAAAGACCCTTCTGCTTCTATTGTGTGGAACACTTTGAGAAGAATTGGTATAAGCTGTTCTTTGAATTTCTGGTAGAATTCCGCACCGAGGCCATCTGGACCTGGACTTTTTTTGGTTGGGAGACTTTTGATGACAACTTCTATTTCCATAGGGGTTATAGGTCTATTTAAATTGCTTGTCTGTTCTTGATTTAGTTTTGGCAAATGATAGCTGTCCAGGAAGTCATCCATTTCCTTTAAATTTTTGAATTTTGTGGAGTACAGGTTTTCAAAGTATGACCTTGCGACCCCCGGGAAGGGACCCCCGACCTGCGGGGGTGAGGTGATGAGGGTCGCTACTAATTTAGTGGGCCTTCACGAGCAGATCCGATCTGGAAAGTGAACTTCAAGAGGTTAATGGAAACAGGCTCAAGACAACGTTCGCTGATCAAGAGCCTTTATTTTTTTGGGGCACACTGGAATTTATAGAGGAAGGACCTCAGGGGGGTGGTACAAGCATGTCAATCAAGTCTCAATTCAAATATACACCAAATACGGTAAAGACAAAGCTGTAATTTTCCATCAGTCATTAGTTGCATTCCACAAATGCTTGTCAGCGTAAGTCAGGTGCAGGAATTAGGGAGGGGTAGGAAGTATACAACAGAACACTTTAACCTTTTGTTAACAAAGACAATTACTCTGTAAGGGTACTTCCCTCTGGCTAGGCGGGTGGGCTGCCCTGTGTAAATTTAACTTTAATGGTTAGCCTTTTCCTTTGTCTCAAGGGCCTGTGTGCTCGCAGTCACGTAGGCGGAAGGCCAAGAAACGGTTGACAGACTCCATTTTGTTCAAGGTTCTAGCAGTCCCCAACATCTCCCCCTTTTCTATATAGTAAAAGAAGAGAGCAATTGGGTGGAGTGCCTGTCTTAGGTTACCTGGTGGGCTTCCAGTTCTGGACATGGCGAGAGAGGATACGAATTAAGTTTTTGCCGGCAATGTTTAGAGAGCCATGTTTGCTCCCAGATTCTGGCACCAAGTTATCCCCGTCTTAAGCATCTCCACAGCCTGGAGCAGAGTGAACGCGGGCGGTTGGCCAGGTACTCAAACTCCTGAAAGCTCAAAGGCTGGAATGTAGGTTTGTCTACAGCCTCAGGTTCTTCGGGGTCTTGTTGAGAGAGCTGCTGATAGTGAACCTGAACTGAATTTTTGGTAGCCTCATCAACCTGATTTTTAACAAAACCAGTAAGGCGGCGAAATGCCCAAGGACCAAAGGAAATAAGTAACATAAGGCCAATAAAAGGTCCTAACAAACTTGGCAGCAAAGTCGATAGCCAGGGAGAGGTAGAAAACCAATTTTTGTACCAAGATTCACTTTGATCCAAATTTCTTTTTGTTTCTTCCAGACTCTGTTCAACTCTTCTGATACTATCTCTAACTAATCCTGATTTGTCTTTGAAAAAGCAACATTCCTCTTTAAGGGCGGCACAAACTCCTCCCTCCCGCAAAAAGGCGAGGTCGAGACCTCGGCGGTTTTGTTGTACCACTTCAGCTAAGGAACCAACAGTTTGTTCTAAGTAATCTAAACCTCTTTTTAGCTCATCTACGTCTCTAATAACAGTGCGGGTTAGAGCATTAACAGAGTCCTTTGTGTGGATTAGGAGTAAATTCCTGTGCCAGCACCTGTCGCACCCAGACCAACCAATATGGCTAGTGTGAGGGCGGTGACCGGCTCTCTTTTTTGGCGAGAGAGAGTTACAGTTGGATCACTTTGGGGCAATAAATCAGATTCAGGGCGAACAGTCAATTTGGGCACAAGTACAACAAGGACGCAGTAGTCCTTGTGCGCAAGAAAAACATCTACAATAATATGCGGGGATAACCCTGTGGAGCAAGCAAAAAAGGTGAGGTTGGGGGCAATAAGAAAGGAAGCATGAGCAGCAACTTGCATGGTTTGAGTACATGCTTCTAACAGCGGGGTGGGGGAAGCATACGTGGTCCCAAAAGGCAGAGTCCAGATCCCACGACCTGTCCTAAGGTCATGCCACGTGGTTGTGGCTGCGTGCCCCAGCGAAGCAGATTGGTGTCGTTGGTGTAGATGGGTGAGCCGAAGGCTGCAATTCCTTCGTAGAATGGAGGGATGGGCGAATAGCAAATCCAGCAGCGCTCATAGGTGGTGTTGGCGAGTGCCTGGGCTGAGGCGTTGACCATCTGAAGGATGAGGTCCGCGGTGGAGACTGGACCGGCGGGCATGGTGGGTTGATAAACAGTGGTGGCAGCAGCGGGAGCTGGAGAATGGAGATCAGGACCAGGGCGAGGGGCGGCAGCCTTGGGTAGGAATGAGCCACCACCAGAGGGGTATAAAAAAGGATTGGGGCCAACAGCAAGAGGGCGAAAGGAAGGGATTTCTTTCAAAAGTCTAATGGAAAAGGTGAGGCCTGGGTCCGTGCCAGAAACATATAGGCGTAGACCCCAGTAAGCGCCTCGGGAACCTTCCCAGAGAAACCTTTTTCCTGCAGCCGTAAACTGGATATGCAGGAGGTTGCACCAACTGCGTGAACAAAGGGGATTAAGTGGTGGTGGGCCAGAAGTAAGCAGTCTGGCAGGGGGATTAAATCGCCTTACAGTTATGAGGTCCCAGGAAGAGGAGGGATTCCAATAGGTGTCACCTGTGGTTTCACAGCCCCATTGTGCGCAATAAAAACTTTCTGATTGCCCACACTTTCCTGTTAGGGATCGCTCCCTATGTGGGCCGGGGCAAACGTAAATGGGTGCCATGGTTAGATAGGTACGTGCAATGGGGTTATAACACCCAGGAACACTACTATAGCGGTTATTTGTGTTCACGGGTTTGGGTTGGGGCATGAAGTTATTAGGTGTGCCCCAAGTTTTTCCAGCCGCGCCCATGGCGAGTGCACACAGGTCGACAAAAAGATCAGGCCATGGGATAGAACCGGCAAGTTGTGAGGTAGCATTGGCTATGTCCCCGGCCTCATTGGTAATAATCCAAGTATAGTTGTATACTCGGTAGGGATTGGCAGGGATGCAAGGAGGGAAACTAAAAATCAAAAGGAGAAATGGGAGAAGTGGCAGGCGATGCGGTGTCATCTTCACTGGGAGTTTTGTTGTCAACAGCATCTGAAAGAGAAACAAGAGATTCCTCAGGGGCGCTTTCCCTGGGTGGGTTATAAAGCTTGACCAGCCTGTCTGGAAGCCAGCGCGTTTCTCCATTGCTGGTATTATGAATGCAAGCATGTCCTTTTCCCCAGATAAGGACTGGGTGAGGACCGAGCCATTGGCCCGTGTGCACATCCTTCCAGAGAACCTGTCGAAAGTTTTCACGGGTGGAAGGGTGCCAGAGCCGATCAGCAGCTGATCGGCCATTGTTGTCCAGAGAGAGAAAATTGAGCACAAAAAGTGCATGATTTAAAAGTAGGCGATGCTTGCCTTTGCGAGCGTACAGGGTTTCGCTTTCGGAAGAAAGCTTAAAGAGCATATTTTTTAAGGTCTGATTAGCTCGCTCTACAACTCCCTGTCCTTGAGGGTTAAAGGGAATTCCTGTTTTGTGGGTAATGCCAAATTTTTTACAAAAATCCTTAAATTTAGAACTAATGTACCCTGGGCCATTGTCAGTTTTAATGGCGATAGGGACAGGAATAATAGTAAAACAATGTAAAATATGGGCAATAACGTCTTTGGTGGCCTCTCCTGTTTGGAGAGAGGCACAAACAAAGCCACTAAAGGTATCCACCGTAACATGAATATATTTAAGATTACCAAAGGCAGAATAATGAGTAACATCCATTTGCCAAAGCTCACCAGGCACAAGACCACGGGGGTTGACTCCTGTATGAGGCTCAGGCAAAAGGGAAAGGCAAGCTTTGCATGATTTAACTATCTCTCGAGCCTGTTCTCGAGTGATGGAATATTGTAGCCTAAGCGTTTGTGCATTAAGGTGATGTAATCTATGAGCTTGTTGTGCTAACTGTAAAGAGTTAGACTGATCAAGAACAGCTAGAAGTCGTGTAGCCTTATCAACTGAATCATTTCCTTCAGCCAGAGGGCCAGGAAGATCAGTGTGTGCTCTAATGTGAGCAACAAAAAATGGGTTGGTGCGAAGTAAAAGGAGTTCCTGTATCTTGGCAAAAAGGGCAGAGGCAGGGGTAGAGGGCTTAATATAAGGGACTGTTTCTAAAAGAGGAAGGGACGCTGCAATGTAGCAGCTATCTGTATACAAATTAAAAGTCTGGGGAACTAACTCAAAAACTTTAACTATCGCAGCAAGTTCGACAAGCTGTGCCGAGGTGTGCTGTGTGGGCACTTGATGAATAACGCCGTCCACCTTAAAGGCAGCCATGCTGTTAGAACTGCCATCTGTAAAAACTAAGGAGGCATTAGGAATGGGCTGAAGTTTGGTAATCTTAGGAAAAACAACAGGGTGCAAGCGCAAAAACTGAAGCAATTTATTTGGGGGATAGTGGTTATCCATGGTGCCTGAAAACCCTGAAGCGAAAACGACCCATTCTTGATGGTTTTCCATTAGCCATTGAAGTTCTGGCTTGGTGTAAGGAACAATAACTTTAGTGGGTTGGCAACCAAAAAGCTTAACAGAGGCTTCACAGCCTTGTATAAGGAGCTGAAGTACTAAATGGGGATACGTGGCTAGCACCTTGTTAGGGGATGAGGGAAGATGTATCCAAAAAGAGGGGCTAGCTGCCATAAGACCGCAGTGGGCGCAATGGCAGTGGGACAAACAATAAGGTTGAGGGGTTGGGCGGCATCATAGTAAGTGATAAACTGATTTTGAATTGCAGTATTAACTATTGCCAGGGCTTTGGCTGCCTCGGCGGTAAGCCGCCGTGGGCTGTTGGGGTTGGAGTCTCCTTTAAGGATGTCAAATAGAGGTTTTAAATCACCGGTAGACACCTGTAAATAGGGCCTAAGCCAGGTGATGTCACCCAAGAGGCGCTGAAAGTCATTGAGTGTTTTAAGATGATGTGTGCGAATTTGGACCTTTTGGGTTTTAACCTGATTAGGAAGTAATTCAAAACCAAGAAAAAGCTGCGGAGGGTGGACCTGTATTTTATCTTCTGAAATATTAAATCCTCTAAGTTGTAAAGTGTTAATAAGATCTCTTGCAGCCTGTTGGACAAGTAACTTATCGTTACAGGCCAATAAAATGTCATCCATATAATGAATGAGATAAATCGAAGGGTAAAGAATTCTAAATGGATCTATAATGGAGGCAACATACTTTTGACAAAGGGTAGGGCTATTGGCCATGCCTTGAGGTAAAACCTTCCATTGGTATCTAGGGTTGGGGCCAATACAATTTGTTAAGGGCACGGAGAACGCAAAACGCTTACAGTCCTCAGGGTGTAGAGGGATAGAAAAAAAGCAGTCTTTTAGGTCTAAAACAATTTTAAAGCTTCCTTTGGGAATAGCAGAGGGGCACGGGAGCCCAGGTTGAGTGGCTCCCATGGGTACCATGGTTTTGTTAATTTCTCTTAGATCATGTAAAAGTCTCCACTTGCCTGTTTTCTTTTTGATAACGAAAATAGGGGTATTCCAAGGGGATGTGGAGAGTTCTATATGGCCAGCATTGAATTGCTCCTGCACAAGCTGCTGGGCCGCTTCTAGTTTTTCTCTGGCTAGAGGCCACTGCCCCACCCAGACAGGATCATCATTTATCCAGGTGATTTTATCTGCCTGGGGCGCAGGGGAGGCAGTGACCGCTACTGAAAATTTTGAGCAGGGGGGCTGTAGCCAAGGCCTGCTCTATCTAATTTTATGGGAGGGTTAACAGGTCGTGATATGCCCTGTAAATTCTTTCCAAGACCTTTAGTTGGGGTGTATCCCTGTGCAAGCATTTGTTTTACTGCTGCTGGGTTTTTACATTTTATAATGTAAACTCCCATCTGTTCCATAATATCCCGGCCCCACAAATTAATAGGCAAGTCAGGAATAATGTAGGGGCGAACAAGACCTGTGTCTCCATCTTCATCCTGCCAGACTAACCTGTTAGCACTAATGAGGACCTTTTTGACAGAGCCCGCCACCCCAGAAACAGTATCAAAAGAGGAAACCGTAGCCCATTCGGGGGGCCACTGGGTAGGGGAGAAGCACGTGGTGTCAGCCCCAGAATCTAATAGGCCAGAGAAGATTTTTCCCTCAATATTAATAGATAGCGGGGGTCGGACCCGGCACATGGCGCGGACCCAAAAAATCTCAGAGGAGCCAGGGGAGGTGATACCTCGATCTTGTGACAAGGCGGGGAATTGGGCATTCATGGGTAGAGGGAGAGCCTGGGCAATGCGTTGGCCAGGGACAATTTGTACGGGGTGATAGGGGGCCACCGCAAGGAGCATGATTTCTCCTGTGTAATCATTATCCACCAAAGAAGGTTGGACAATAAGGCCTTTGATGGTTGCAGAGGCTCTGCCAATAACCATAAAAAAAGTATTGGAGGGTGGGGGTCCATAGACTCCAGTGGGTATAACTTGTACCCCATCCTCGGGTTTTAATATCCTTGGGGAGGAGGCACAGAGGTCCAATCCTGCACTGCCGGCGGTGGCCCTGACAAGGGAGGTTGCTGTGGGGGCAGCATACTGCGAGGCACCAAAGGTTGGCTTGCTGGTGCATGCTGCAGGGCTGCAAACTGTGCTGGCTGGGGTGGGGTTTGTAGCGAATGCTGGTAAGGGCCAAACTGGTGGCGGGACCGGCTGTTCCCCGAGGCCGGTTGAAAGTTGGTAAGTTGTGGGACCCGGGGCTGGTCCCGCAACCCGTTTCCCTGAACAAGGGGCAAGGGGTTGCCTTCAATTTCATGTGTGGAGCGGCAAGCCGAGACCCAATGGCGGCCGCTGCGGCACCGAGGACAAGGGGGAGGGCGGGGAGCCGAATTGCCTGTCTGCGGTGCTAGGGCCTGCCGCTGGGGACAGTGGGGGGCAAAGTGGCCAGGGGCACCACACTGAAAGCAAGTCTTTCCTTTGTTCTGCCCTTGAAAAGCAACAAGGGCCTTAGTTATTTTGTGAACAAAGGGATCGGCCTCTCTACATAGGCTGATCATATCATGTAAAGTTTTTCCTTTCAAATTTCCCCTAAGAATATTTTTGCACGTATCATTTGCATTTTCAAAAGCCAACTGTTTCACTAAAGTATTATCAGTATCAGTGGAGGGGACACCCAAAATTCTTTCTACAGCTTCAAGGAGGCGGGAAATAAAACTGCTATAGGATTCATCAGGGCCTTGAACAATTTGGGCTAAAGGAGCCGTGGAGGTGCCTGCCCGGGGTAGAGACTTCCATGCTCCCATAGCAGCTAGGGCTGAATTGGCAAGGAGGTTGCGGGGGAACTTCCGTTGCTCAGCAAGTTTATCATAAGGAGCGGAACCAGAGATACGAGCGAATAAGTCATTGTCCCCTCCAGCTAATTCTTTGCAGCGGCTTAAAAAAATCAACTTCCCATAATAAATATACCTCCCTTTTCAGTGCGGTCTTCGCTACACCCCTCCATTCAAAAGGCATGACAACTCCGCCGCCCCCCACAGATTCAAGGCACGACAAGGTGTAGGGGGCCATAAGGCCATAGGTATTAACTGCCTTGAAAAGCTCATGTAGGTCTTTTTTGTTAATAACCCTATACTCTAAGAGCTGTTCGTGAACAGGGCGGTCAGGGAGGTCTAATCCTTCCGCTGTGCCTCCCTCATCAGGAGTGGGGTCTGGCTCAATGGCATCGGGGTCGGGATTTTGGCGAGCCGCTTCTTCGGCTCGAACTGCCTGTCTAGTGCGTGGTCGCCCCTGTGCCGCAGGAAGAGGTCTAGTAGGGGGAGGCGGTTCGGCTCCTTCCCCTTCAGGGCCAAAAAGAGGGAACTGGAGTTTAGGTGATGCTGAAGAGAAGAGCTGTGAAAACTTGTCGCTGAGAGCTTGAACGAGAGAGGAAGCAAGAGAATCGACAGTGGAGGAGTATTTGGGAGCAACAGATCCAGGGGGATCAGGGAGCGAGGAAAGATCATAGGGAGGAGGTCTCCTGGCCAGAGAGACCTCGCGCCCGAAGGCCTGAAGGTAGGCAGCAGCCTCTTCCTCTAGCTCCTGGGCATCCCCAGGATCGAGAGGTTCCTCAGTAGGAGCAGAGGCGACAGCCCGTAGGGAGGGGTAGATGCCACCGGTGGCTGAAGAGCGAGCTTTAGGGGCAAATGAGGTAGGTTGATCAGGAGGAGAAGGTGGAAGCTTATCAAAGTCAGAGTTAGCAGAGGAAGAGGAACAATCTTTAGAAAGATCAGCGACAGAACTTGCTCTGGAGCTGGCACGAGAGCACCCTCGGGAAGCAACCTCTAGATGTTGTTGGGCATCTTTAAGAATTTGTTCATTTCGGGGGCTTTCCTTTGCGTTAACAATGATACCTTTTAAGAGATCCCAATACTGCTGCATAATCTTTTTATCACTTTCAGAGCCTTTGGTTTCAAAATAATTAGTTAATTCAGCCCCGACCCGTTCCCAAGTACTGCAAACTATTTTTGGGCAGGTAATGACAAACCAGGGACAAACTTCATGTACAAAAAGCAAAAACTTAAGTAAATCTTTTTTCTTAACCTCAATGTTTCTATCTCTTAATTCTTCTTGAATTCCTTTAATAAATCTAGCTTCTTTGCTGATACTAGTCCCCATTTTCGCGGGACGGATGGGACGGCGGTGTTAACCTAGGTCATTAGACTAACCCTACTCTGCGCCACCCGGATGGGGCTTACCTGACACCTTATGAGTGGGCTCCAGACTCGTCGCGCCTCTGCCGTCCGATCGGTGGTCTGTAACTCGTGTCCCACGTGGGCGCCAGTTGCGACCCCCGGGAAGGGACCCCCCGACCTGCGGGGGTGAGGTGATGAGGGTCCTACTAATTTAGTGGGCCTTCACGAGCAGATCCGATCTGGAAAGTGAACTTCAAGAGGTTAATGGAAACAGGCTCAAGACAACGTTCGCTGATCAAGAGCCTTTATTTTTTGGGGCGCACTGGAATTTATAGAGGAAGGACCTCAGGGGGTGGTACAAGCATGTCAATCAAGTCTCAATTCAAATATACACCAAATACGGTAAAGACAAAGCTGTAATTTTCCATCAGTCATTAGTTGCATTCCACAAATGCTTGTCAGCGTAAGTCAGGTGCAGGAATTAGGGAGGGGTAGGAAGTATACAACAGAACACTTTAACCTTTTGTTAACAAAGACAATTACTCTGTAAGGGTACTTCCCTCTGGCTAGGCTGGTGGGCTGCCCTGTGTAAATTTAACTTTAATGGTTAGCCTTTTCCTTTGTCTCAAGGGCCTGTGTGCTCGCAGTCACGTAGGCGGAAGGCCAAGAAACGGTTGACAGACTCCATTTTGTTCAAGGTTCTAGCAGTCCCCAACATGACCTAATGATTTTCTGGATTTTCTCAGAGTCTGTTGTTATGTCCCCCTTTTCATTTCTGATTTTGTTAATTTGCATGTTCACTCTCTGCTGTTTGGTAAGTTTGGACAAAGGTTTGTCTATCTTGTTGATTTTCTCAAAGAACCAACTCTTCGTTGCATTGATTCTTTGTATTTTTTCCTGGTTTCTACTTTATTAAATTCAGCCCTCAATTTGATTTTTTCCTGGCGTCTACTCCTCCTGGGGGAGTTTGCTTCTTTGTGTTCTAGAGCTTTCAGCTGTGCTGTAAATTCTCTAGTATAACTCTTCTCCTGTTTCTTCATGAGCACTTAGTGCTATGAACTTCCCCCGTAGCACTGCTTTCAAAGTGTCCCATAGGTTTGGGTATGTTGTGTCTTCATTCTCATTGAATTCGAGGAAGTCTTTAATTTCTTTTTTTATTTCCTCTTTGACCCAGGGATGGTGCAGTTGAGCATTATTCAATATCCATGAGTTTGTAGGTCTTCTGCAATTTGTGTTGTTGTTGAATTCTAATTTTAAAGCATGGTGGTCTGATAAGATGCATGGAGTTATTCCAATTTTTTTGTAGCTGCTGAGGTTTGATATGTTGCCAAGTATGTGGTCGATTTTTGAGAAGGTTCCATGTGGTGGTGAGAAGAAGGTATATTCTTTTTTATGTGGATGAAATGTTCTATAGATATCTGTTAATCCCAGTTGGGTCATTACTTCTATTAGACCCTTTGCTTCTTTGTTGAGTTTCTGTCTGGTATTCCTGTCTAGTGGTGAGAGTGGTGTGTTGAAATCTCCCACTATAACTGTGTGGGGCTTTAGATGAGATTTAAGTTCTAATAATGTTTCTTTAACGAATGTGGATGCCTTTGTATTTGGGGCATAGATGTTCAGGATAGACACTTCATCTTGGTTGGTTTCACCTGTGATGAGTATGTAATGACCTCCTTCATTTCTTTTGATTGATTTTATTTTAAAGTCTAGTTTGTTAGATATTAGGATTGCTACCCCTGCTTGTTTCTTGGGTCCATTTGATTGAAAAATTTTTTCCCAACCTTTAACTCTCAGGTAATGTCTGTCTTTGAGGGTGACGTGTGTTTCTTGTATGCAGCAGAAGGAAGGGTTCTGTCTTCGAATCCATTCTGCTAGTCTGTGTCTTTTTATGGGTGAGTTAAGGCCATTAATATTGAGGGATATTAATGACCATTGATTGCTCATCCTTCTTCGATTTGCGATGGTTGTTGTTGGTGGAATTATGTGTGGAATATCACCCCTTTGTTCTTTTGGCTGTTGGTAGAGAGGGATTCTCTAATGCTTATGTTTTTCTGGTTGTAGTTAGCTTCCTTGGGTTGGAGTTTTCTTTCCAAAATTTTCTGTAGGGCTGGGTTAGTGGACACATATTGTTTGAATCTAGTTTTGTCATGGAATATCTTGTTTTCTCCGTCTATAGTGATTGAGAGCTTTGCCGGTTATAGTAGTCTGGGCTGGCATCCATGGTCTCTTAGTGTAGGTAGAATATCTATCCCGGACCTTCTGGCTTTCAGAGTTTCCATGGAGAAATCAGGTGTAATTCTGATAGGTCTGCCTTTATATGTTACTTGACCTTTTTCCTTAGCTGCTCTTAATATTCTTTCTTTATTCTGTATGTTTGGGGTCTTGATTATTATGTGGTAAGGGGATTTTTTTTTGTGGTCCACTCTATTTGGTGTTCTGTAGGTTTCTTGTACCTTCATTGACATGTCTTTCTTAAGGTTGGGAAAGTTTTCTTCTATGAATTTGTTGAATATGCCTTCTGCCCCTTTGAGGTGGATTTCTTCTCCTTCTTCTATACCTATTATTCTTAGGTTTGGTCTTTTCATGGTGTCCTATATTTCCTGGATGTTTTGTGTTAAGGATTTGTTGTATTTAAGGTTTTCTTTGGTTGATAAATCCATTTCTCCTAGTGTATCTTCAACACTTGAGATTCTCTCTTCCATCTCTTCTATTCTGTTGGTAATGCTTGTATTGGTAGTGCCTGACTGTTTGTCCAGCTTTTCTATTTTCTGCCTTTCTTCAGATTGTGTTTTTTTTAATGTCTCTATTTCAGTTTTCAACCCTTGCAGTGTTTGCATTGCTTCTTGCAATTTTCTGTTTATCTTTTTGTCCATTTGTTGCCTTTTATGAATTTTTTGGTTTGTTCTTTCTTCCATTTCTTGCATTTTTTGGTTTGCTTTTTGTTCCATTTCTTGCATTTTGTGCTTTGTTTCTTCTTCCATTTTTTTCATTTTTTGCTTTGTTTTTTCTACCATTTCTTGCATTTTTTGCTTTGTTTCTTCTTCCATTTCCTGCTTTTTTTGGTATGTTTCTTCTTCCAATTCTTGCATTTTTTGCTTTGTTTTTTCTTCCATTTCTTTGAGGGATTTTCCTATATCCTCTTTTAGGGCCTCTATCATTTTCATGAAAGTGCTTTTAAGGTCGTTCTCTTCTGCTTCGTTCGCATTGGAATGTTGTGGTCTTGCTGGTGTGGAGTCTCTAGAATCTGGCGGTGTCATATTTGTTTTTCTGTTGCTGACTGTGTTTTTGTATTGTCTCTTTCCCATCTCTTCTTCTAGTGGGTGCAGATAGAGCCCCTTACTGGTCTGGGGACCAGAGTTCCCTTTTGGTGGGTGCTAGCAAGTCCAATAATTTGGTGGTTCTTCTATTCCTTGTCCGAATGCTGTTCCCGTGGGTGGAGAAGAAGAACAAGAATCTGGGGAGCTTAGCCTCCTACCTGGTCCCCTGGTCCCTATGCTGGGTCCTGTTGTACCTGATCCGGAACAGCTACTCCCCTGGTCTCCCTGCTTCCTCTGGTTTCCTGGTCTCGTTGGTGGGAGAGAAGATCTGGAGTCTGGGGTGCTTGGCTCCCGCCGGGATTGGGAGCTCTGTGCAGTTCCCAGGCAATCTGCAGGCACTGGAACACAGGCCTGGAAGCCGGCTTGTTTACCTGATGCTGCAGGAGGAACAGCTGCTTCCCTGGACTCCCAGCCTCCTCTCGTTTCCTGGTCTCGTTGGTGGGAGAGAAGATCTGGAGTCTGGGGTGCTTGGCTCCTGCCGGGATTGGGAGCTCTGTGCAGTTCCCAGGTGATCTGCAGGCACTGGAACACAGGCCGGGAAGCCGGCCTGTTTACCTGATGCTGCCAGAGGAACAGCTGCTTTCCTCTTGGGTGGAGAATTTTGATGAGGCTTCTAAGAACGAGGCAAACTGAATTGAGGCGACTTCTGAAGAAGGTGACACTTGCAGAAGTCACAGGAGCTGCTATTATATATCATGGCTGCTTTTTAAAATTCTTTTGTTTATGGATCTGATGAAATCTAGATCTCTAATATTTTTAAGCCCAAGCCCCCTGGACAATGCAGCTCTTTTCAGTTTTTTGCTTAAACACAATTGATTCTTTGCAGCAAATTAAGCTGAAGATACCTGGGAATAAAGTTTGGAAAGTGGTTAATTTAAAAAAAAAAAAAGGTGTGGCTCTCAGTTCCCTCATGCACTCATTGCCATGTCTCCCTGCTATGATGGACTCTGTGCTGGTTCCTTTATAAATGGCCTTTGTCATGGCGTGTTACCACAGCAGGAGAGTTCCTACAGCCGTTAACACACTGAAACGTGGTGATAAGAACCATGGCACATTATGAAGATCTGTGCCTAGCACCTGTTCCTCACTGTCTACCTGCCTTCTTCACAAGCTTAGACGCCAAGCCGAGGTATTGTTACTGCTGTTTGCCTCTCAGTCAGAAGAGAGTAGACTGTAATTAAATGCTGAAGTGAATCTTCTGACTCAGCCCCACGCTTCAAATTCAGTTCACCAGGACAACAGGTCTTCGTCAGAGAAGCAGGCAGTTAACAACAGAAGGAAGACACGAAAGGCGTCTGTGGGGAAGTGGAGCCCTATCATTTTCTCAATAGGAAGTTTCTTTCAGGTGACCAGCCTGGTCCACTGAAGTGATTCTCATGAGTTTTGTGTAGGAAGGCATGGGGGCCAAAGCACAGGTGCCGCAGAGAACCAAACTCTTGAGGAGTCCTCAGCTGACTATGTCAGGGTTTAGCTGTTGGTATGAATTGAGGCTAGTTTCCAACTTCATTTCTGTTACCTTTTGTGAGCCAACCCCAATCCTCCTGCCCACACAGTGTCAGCTTTGAAAATAAGAGCCCAAGGAGAATGAAGAAACACGATGAGGATGTGGAAATGTTCCCTCTCTCACCCACTCAGCAATCTGAAGGCAGCTCTCAGATGTTCCTATGGGTGAATTCTTCCTTGCTTGCATTAGAAATGAAATTGTGTGAGCCCCAGATCACAGGAATGCCAGCTCAAAACCATACAATGTAAGCTGGTTGTGAAAGGAGAGTGACTCCAGCAACTGAGAGACCCCAACTCAACATTTTTAGAACCCTAACGACTAGCCCATCACAGAGTAATTTGTCTTTTTGCCCTCTCCTGAGAAACTGGTGACCTCAAGATAAACTTAAATGATACCACTCCCTGATCCAGGAACTAGTTCACCACATTCCTGCTCAATGTTTAACTGTACAATGCCCAAAGAATGCTTGCTTGAGATAACCTATAACCTTCCTGTTAAGACATAAGCTATCATTTAACTTCCTTATCCTTTATGTTTATGATATTTACCTAACTCCCCCATTCTTTATGGTTTTTCCCTTTTAAAAACCCCCGACTGCAGCTACTGGGGGTCAAACTCCTCTGCCCCTGCAAGGGTTACGAGCTCGGCCCCAATGCAAAGGTTCCCCAAATAAACCTCGTGTGCTTGCACCAAGAACAGTCTCTCTTGAATTATTGGGGCATCAGCTTATCTCGAGACTTGAGTGAGGGTCTCCCCACTCTGGGGGTCTTTCACAACATGGCCCAGGAGCTAGTGGACACTCATAAATAAGATTAAGTGCATGGTTTGCCTAGTAGACATCTGATGAAATTGCATGATTAAAATCCGCAAAGGCCAGGTGGTTCTGTGGGTGCTAGCAGACCTATACCAGCATCCCTTGAGATTTAATTGCTATCTGCAATTCTCTGTCAGGTTCAATGGGGGAGCAGCTACTTCTCCTCAGACACTTGGCAGACACCTGACATTACAGTCACACCACAAGAAATATTTGTGTCCATAGCCTTCATCTGTGTATGCATGTTTGCTGAAAACATAGCTGTCTGAATTTGAAGGAACTTTTTTCAGCCCCCATGTGTGTTACAGACCTTGGTAGCTCTGTAACCCATGTGCTTTAGTTTCTGATTTTGTAAGACAAGAATGGAAATAATCTTTAACACGTACAGTGGCTTTAGACTAGTTATTGCAGGTGATTCCATTTTAGACTTATTTACATTATATGCATGAGTGCCTTGCCTGCATACATGCATGTATGTGCACCATGAGCAAGGGTGTACCCACAGAGGTCAGAAGAGAGCATCGCATAGCCCAGAACTGGAATTACAGGTAGTTGTGAGCAATCATGTGGGTGCTCGGAACTGAGTCCAGGTCTTCTGCAAGAGCAGCCAGTTCCTTCGCCCACTGAGCCATGTCTCCAGGCTCTATGAATCATTTTCAACAGTGGCATGTAAGTATTCTGTAACTTTAGCACTTATTGTAGCTGTTAGTATCTAAAACATTAATACATTGCAATGAATTCTATATAGTTGTGTGATATATTATAATTAGTCATAATAATTATTAGATTATGAGCAACTATAACTATATATTACAGAGCAGTATAACTGAAGAAATTTCTGAAATTCTGTAACACTAATTACATGCCATGCCATAATAATATTAAATATATATGTTTATGCAAGCAAAAGCACTGATTATTAAAGGATGAGATAAAGTTCAATGTAATTCATGATACTTTTTTCTAGCACCTCAGCATATAGTGTATAAGCTCCCTGGGAATGTGCACATTCCAGAGTGAATGCTGTTTCCATCAGGGTGCATGAGTGTAAGACTAGCTACTAGAGCATGGGAAGCCTCTAAGGCATTGCATTCCTGCAGAAAAATGTCTCTCACTCCCTCAAAAACCACTGAGCGTCAATAGATACTCAATTAGGGGTCAGACAATAAATGTCGTAAGTTCTTTTGGCTACCACAGTCTCTCTGACAGATAGAAAAAAGGCAGCAATAGCCAATTTAAAAATGAGTATAGATGTGTCACCATAAAACTTTATTGACAACATGAGATGGAAGGGTTGTATTTTGCCTACACTTTCCTACAGGGAAGAGCCTGCATGAGCAGGTGAAGGTTTCAGGGCTTGTGCCTTGTCTGTGAAGGCCTAAGCAGAGCCCTAGGGGCTCTGACTGACAGCATTAAAGCTTCTCTGCCATGTGCTAGACACAGAGAGTCACAGTACTTCCTGAAACTCAGATCTGACTTCCAGTGTTCTATAAGTCGGTAAATGTAGGTCAACATGTTTATTCTGGAGGCCGAGAAGAGAATTTGAAAATAACAGTGATATCAAAAATTATAGAAGAAACCAGAACAGAGAGGAAACACAGCCTTGAGACGGGGATTTCTCAGTAAACATGTCACTTTTTAATGAAGAGCACTGAAGGTGTTACATAGGGGGGTGATGTGGATAAGCTTATCGGGTCAGGTGGGTGAGCCTACGGGTTACTTGGTGTTGGGGACCAGCTCACTGAATCTACTTCTTACCCCAGGGCACATCTCAAAACTCAGGCTCCTTCCCACAAATGGCCTAGTGCCAGAGATAACCTATGGCTTACCAATGCTAACACCTAACTCCCTGGTGAGATCTCCTGCTCTCTCACATATCAAATGTTCCCTGCTCCTAACAACACCCTGCCTCACTTCCCAGCGTTTCCGGTCTAACAACCTCTGCCCCATGGCCAAAGCCACACTTCCCTATTTAAGCCGGTACAGTTTTCATTAAACGGCAGCTCGATCAGCCATGTTGTCCTGCTACCCATCTCCCTCGTGTCTCTTGTCTCATTCATTCCAGGTTCCCGTGGCTCAAACCCGTTGTGCCCTGCTGGACAGGGCAATTGGGTCTCTTGGAATGCACCTGCCATGCACAAATTGTGTGTGTGATTCCCAAGCAGCCTCTACAGCATTAGCAGACAGACACAATCAAAGGGGATGTTAGTCCTTAATGAACCACCTTTCCATTCTTTATGATTAAGCATTGGACTTCTCAGGTCACCTCTCAGACTGCACAGATTTGGCAGAGGGAAATGCCTAGATCATTTACCTGGGGTGAAATGTTCTTTGTCATTGCACCTCACCAATAATCCTGTTATTTCTAGACAAAGAAGCAGCACTGCAATTTTGGGTCACCAGGGGCCTGCTGAGAGTGTTTGTGATATCATTGGACCCACTTAGTGCATTGTGGGACATATTGTCCTCATTACACCTGGATGCATGATGATCCCTTAGGAAGTAGACAATGGCAGGTGATTCTAAAGCAAGATCCAAACAAGCCGAAAATTAGTTTCCGACTGTCTGTCCCCCTCTGTCTTCCTCTCAGTGGTTGTCCCAGATGCTCAGACACCCATTCATTCTCGAGCAGCCTGGAGAGTTTTTTGCTTTGCTTAACAGTGAGGATGTTGAGTTCAGTGAATTGCACTTCCTCCCACCATGTCCTCTAGAGGCCCAACTCACTCAGCCCCCTGTGGCAGAGCATGCAGAGCCTCCCCTTTGCTCTGGCCTCTTTCTTCTGTATTCTACCCAGAGAGGGTAGAACTAATCCTTAAAGGCATAGCTATGACCAGGAGATCATGCGATCCATTCCTCTACATCCTGAGAACTGTTCTGAGTCCTCTGTATCTGGCTCTCAGGTTATTCATTTGGACTGAGGCATGCTGGACTGCTTCCATGATAGACAACCAATTCTCCCTCACAAGAGAGTTGTGTTTTCTGGTCCAAAGGCGTTGGGTACCCTCTTAACCACATATATCTTCTCTCAACCAGCCTCCACTTCAAACCAACTCCAGAGAAGCATGACTCCGTTCCCTGGCTGTGTCTAGATGCTGTGTGTGCTATGCATTCGTCTCCTCCTGACTACAAATGTGTTATTGAGGTAAAGTGCCAAGGTGATGAGAGATCCCAACTAGACATTTTTAGACCCCTAGCGACTAGCCCATCACAGAGTGACTTGCCCTTCTGCCCTCTCCTGAGAAACTGGAGACCTCAAGATAAACCTAAAAGACAATCCTCCCTTATCCAGGAACTGGCTTACCACATTCCTTCTCAATGTTTAACTGTACAATGCCTAAAGAATGCTTGCTTGAGATGACCTTCCTGTTAAGACATAAGCTATCATTTAACTTCCTCATCCGTTATGTTTATGATGTTTGCCTAACTCCCCGATTCAGTTTTTCCCAGTGTCATTTGGAGCCTCATTTGGTGTCAGAAGTGTAATTACCCCATAATTGTTAATCTAAGTATGTTTCTTACTGAAGAATAGTTCCGGGCTTCCTACCCCATGGCGTTACATGTTGACTCTCTTGTGTTTTTCCTACCCAGAGTCCTTCTGGTCTCCTACTCCCTCCTATCTTGATTCCCTATAGGCCAGACAGTGCTTTATTGACAAATGCACAGGACCTCCCCAACAACACCTGAAATTCACTAATTATCACATTTGCCAGACATAGTATTTTTGATCTGACTCACAATATTTTGAAAACATGTTTCAATCTCCGATTTATGGTGAGAAAATTGAAGTCTAGGGTTTAAGTGACATCACCAGGATTGCAAGGCTGGTAGAGGGCAGGGTTGTGAGTTTTACTCTCACACCCCAAAACCCCATCTTATTCCATCTGCAGTCTGGAGAAGAAGAGGAAAGACATGGGGATGAAGGCATGACATTGCAATATGGGAACCTTCACCCTCTCCTTCCCTTAGCTAACCTTTCTGTCAATTGTTTCGTGGCCACAGTAGGAAGTTATATCATACAAGATTCACCACATCAGACCACATCCTGTGAACAACTGTGGTCCCTGCTTCACCATTCAGGAAAAAGGCTTCTAAAGATAATAAATGATCATTTATAACTTGCAACACTTCTGTTGTGGTGTTAATGTGAACCATCTCCGTAGGCTCACATGTCTGAACACTTGGTCCCCAAATGTTGTGGTTGTTTGGGGACATGTAGAAGCTTTAGGAGTAGAGGTACATCAGCAAAAGTGAATCAGCACCCACACCCGTAATGATTCAAAGTGAAAACAGCAGCAAGATACAGACAGACCAATAAAAATCCCAATTTAAAAATTTTTGTTAATATTTTGAAATTTTCATACACTTACGCTGTATATCTTGATCATATCCACCCCAAGTCTCCCCTTCAGCTCTTTCCAAGGCTCTCCTACCACAGCTCCTTCCCAACCTCATGTTCACATTCAATAATTACAAAATACCTACTGTGTCCCAGTAGTGTTGGCCATATGGGCGTGAGTGTGAGTCATACATGGATTATGAAGACTCTACCAGTGGCCACACTACCAAGCCAAGGCAACTCTCTCTCTACAGAAGCCACCAATTGCTGCTTGGAGAGTGTGGAGTACATAATGCTCTGCTGACGGTTTGGTCTCTGTTTCATAGCTCGGCTTTCATCCTCTTATGACCTGTTTACCTACTCTTCCTGCCACATCCACCAAAATGACTTCCATCTCCGTTAGCACCTTGCCGTTTGCCATTTGCATGCCCATTTGTTTATTCAACCTTCAGTCTCTGCCATCACTGCTCAGATCTTGCAGTGCCTCTGCACCTTATGTGGTTGGCAGGCCCAGGGAACAGCTCAGAAAGTTACCTAACAGTCAGCCATGCTCTAACCTCCTACCAGCTGGCCCACAAGGGCTTTGAAATCCTTTTCCAATGTTACAGCTCAGAATCCCAGCTCTAACACTTTGTATCTTGTATGTTTACTTTGTTTCAAGTTTGGAAAGTTCAGCATTGGTGACTACAGCTTGCAATGTTTATGACTACTGCTGGATGTGCTTGGTAGAATATCCTTCTCTGCCACATGATCATGGCAAGAAGAGCCAAGTCATATTGTGGACTGGTGTAACATAGACAGTGTTTATGTATTTTATTACAAATATTTTATAAATGGCAAAACTTTGAATGACTTGCATGGATGGCTACACCTAGTCTGCAAGAAACTTAAGTGATTTCTTATAATTGAGTCTAGTCTGGTTTACACCAGTAACAGCCTATGTAGCCCTGGGTGAATGTTGAAGGCATTGTGCTTGTAATTAATCCCTCCCTCCAGCATAAGAAGTTGGTTTATCTTAGTTGTCCATAGCCTCAATTCTAGCCTTCTGTATTACTTTTCTGTTTCTGTGATAAGCTGTCATGATGCCCATCAAGGGCAGGGCCAGCCAGCTCTTCCCTGCCGGGGTTACAGGGTCCTTTATCTCAAAGCTAGTGAGGGGTGGGGGTCAGCTCTCTGATAAGAAGGGGATGCTCTCCCTGGGCCAGTGAGGGGTGGGGCCAGATCAGTATGTCCCATACTTCAACATATGGTTCAACAGATGGTTCTTAAGGGCTCCTGTGGTAATATGGACAAGGGACATCAACACAGGCCCTGGTTACGGCAGGACCACAGACCCCGACATGGCCAGTAGCAGCAGACTAGGCCCAGATGTCACCATGGCACTGGATGGCAGCACAGGCCTCTCAGACATGCATGGGCCTAGCAGCTGTGTGGACCCCAGACTCCAACAGCCAACATATTAGTTAAAGTTGATTCACAAATCTGTTGTCTAAGACACATTAATACAATTGGCATAGATAATTTAAGAAAGCATAATTTTCTATTTACTGAGATTATTCTGTAGGAGATCTCTTTGGAGAGGGATAATAGTAGATCATGCTACAGTCCTTGGGCTACAGTAACTCCTCAGTATCCATCAGCTGCCAATAGCTCCTTTTTTTGGGTTGGGGCTTCATTTCCCCTCCTCCATCCATATCTGAGTGTTAACTGATTTGATCTTGTGTAGGTCTACTGTGGGAACAATAATGCCAAATCCAGAAGACAACATTTCCCAGCACCCCTCCGCATCCCACCCTTCAGCTCTTACATTCTTTCTACTTCTTCTGAGATAGTCTATGAGGTTTTCATACAATCTTAGGTTTCAGCTACTCTTCTTTCTGTCACTACTCCCATCTCCACCCTTGCTTAAAAATTTCCATCACCAATGTTTTCCCTCATCTCTTCCTCTCTCCAACCCTATCCTCCATTACACCTGTCTACCCTCAGTAACCCCATCACCTCTTCCTCTCTCCTATCCCCACCTCTACCCCTAAACATTTCCACTCCCAGGATCCCCCCCCACTCCTTTTACACTTAAAATGTTACCCTTACTACTTCCCTTTCCCCATCTGGAACCTTTTCCTTGACGTAATTTGAGACAGAGGGGAAAGTTGAAGGGTGGGCTGCACATTTTCTTAGTCTTTGAATGATAATAGAGAGCTTGGTTCTGCTTATTAATCAGTATTTGGGGAGAGACAATGCAGACACCTCGTCTCTGCAGCCAGTGTGATATCGTGTGTGTCACCAGCTTGTTAGGGATCCTTTGAATTTCACTGTCACTTGATAAGAGCAGCTACATTGAAATCACACACACCACAGCAGTGGGGCAATTCATTCTGCTTTATGACAAAATTTCTTTGTGTCAAATTAAAGTAATTTGAAGGATGAAGGCACACAGTATTAGCTGAGTCCCAGAAATTCAAATTGACATTACACACAGCATGAAATCATAGAACCTAGAAGCAGAGACTCCCAAATCTGGGGAAGGCATTCAAGATTATATATTTATCCCCCAGACTCCCAGACTTTACAATAAAAAAAATTTTAATTCCTGTAGTCAGGTTCACAGCCAGAAGGTCAGACACCTAGCCCTGGGGGCTTTCTGTAAGGTGATCTGATCTCCCCACAGGTTCCAAGGGAGCTTTAACCCGGGGTGGCACACTGTTGTTGCTTATATTAATGAAGTGGATCATGATACTTAAAGTCAAATTCTCCTTGTTGTAAACTACACTAAAGAGGGTAACCTCAGCAAACAATGAAGACAGGAATGGAAAAGCAATCCAGAAGCAAGCCTGAGATGTGTGAGAGGTGCCACTGAACATAGCTATTACAAACAATTTGCTAGTAAATAAAAATGAAAAATAAATTATCTTGCAACATATCCAGTACAAATCTTTGATCAAAAGTTCTCATTTTGGAATTGGCTATAGACACAGAGGGCACTGCCCGCCCCCAGACTCTCAGGTCTTCAAGGGGAAGAGGGGACATTCAATCAGGAGCTATGTGCCTGACCCTGGCTTGAATGGGTGGGGCCTAAGTTGGGGGTGGTCACAACACAGCTGAGCAGGGACATGGCCCAACAGAGGCATGGGATTTTAACCCTTACCCGCAGTGGAACTCCACCCAGTGACCAGGACAGGAGCGGCAAGGTCATGCAAGCACATGTTAGCCTGTCATGGCTGCTAAAATGGGGGACTGGTCACTAGAGGCACCGCTCTCCAAGGGTCACAAATTCACAATTTGGGGGGTGGCTCACCTATACCTGTGCTAACGGGATCGGCTTTATTGTGCTGTCCTGGCCTACTCTCCCAAACGTTGCATTGGTGGGAGGGTCAGTGATGGCTTTCCCACTCTGATGACCTCAGGGTCATCTCTCCCACTTGCCTCTGGCATTGATGGGCAGGGGGTGGGGTACTTCTTCCCTGTCCCCGTTGCCACATGACAGATTGATAATGGGGACAGCAGTCTCATGGTCACAGTTTCGGGGCTGGCTCTCCCATACCTGCACCAACAGGGTTGACTCAAGTGTGCTGCTCTGGCGAGGTTCAGGGCCTGCTCTCCCTAGTGATGCAGCTGGTGGGGGTCTCCCACACTTACGACCACAGAGCCAGTTCTCCCACCTGTCTCAGGCATTGACTGGCAGGATGCCCTCTCCTCTGCCCATGCCATCGCAAGGCAGACAGGTAATGCTCATGATTTTGAGGATGATCACCCACACCTCTGTTGGCTCTGCTGTGCTGGCTTGGCAGGTACAGGGATGCAGTTTATCGTGGAGGAGAAGGCGTGGGCACGAGGCAGCGGGCGCACGAGGCAGCGGGCGCACGAGGCAGCGGGCGCACGAGGCAGCGGGCGCACGAGGCAGCGGGCGCACGAGGCAGCGGGCGCACGAGGCAGCGGGCGCACGAGGCAGCGGGCGCACGAGGCAGCGGGCGCACGAGGCAGCGGGCGCACGAGGCAGCGGGCGCACGAGGCAGCAAGTGGCATGGCATCCACACCAGGGAGCAGAGAGTGATGAATGCTGGTGCTCAGCTTGCTTTCTGCTATCTGTCCAGTCCAGGACTCCAGCCCAAGCAATGGTGCTACCTACAGTTTGGGTGCTTTCCATTTACACTTACCCAATGAAAAAAAAAATCTCTCACAGATGTGCACAAAGATTTGCCTCATTAAATTGACACATTAGTCACTACATACACTATTCCATTAGGGAACAGAAGTTAGTTTTGCAGGTTTTGTCTTACTCCTTGAGTTAGCAGACTTCTAACTGCAGTCATCAAAACTGCAAAGAGCCAAGACAATATGCTAAACACAGACTTCAGAAGAGAAGGCTCCTGAGGCTGCACTGAGTCGCATGATGGTTGCATGGTGTGCAAAGCCTCTCTGAGCCTCCATTTTCCCCAACAGAAGCAATGGGATTAGATGGGTGTGTCAGAGAAACCTCCTAATGCCGAGTTGGTGGTGCTGGTGTGATCTAGAACTGCCCTTATGTTCCACACAGATTGCCCTGCTTGCATGGCCTTTGCAGGAATGAGTTTGCTTCCCCTCTGGATGCTAATTGCCTTTTCAGATTATGTATCTCATTAAGTTCCACGTATCTTCATTTTCTAGGCTCAGTAGTAATTGAGTGCTCTGTCATTGTTATGTTCACTATCCTGACAACATTTATTAAAATGAAGCAATTAACTATTGTCTTAAATGGAGTTTAGAGGTAAGGCTCATTAGACTCTGGCTCATTACAATTAACTTAAATGATAAATGCAAAATTATTTTAGCCCAGCCTTACTGTTAAAATTTGTTCAATTGGATTTCTCTATAGCTGGCCTTCCTGACTCACAAAACAGCAAAAACTAGTTAGGAATATTTTAGTGGAACATAATATTCATTAAAAGGTATTATTAAAAAATGTAAAGCCCTAAATTGGCTCACAGGGCCCCTACACTGTTGGCGCCTGAACCCGAGCTCACCTGGCTCCACAGGGTGCTGTGTAATTGGACTCAGAGGTCCTCTGAAGTCCAGAAGAAAGAAACAGACCCAGGTTTCAAACGCTGAACCCTTTGTTTGCATTCATTTTCCCAGGAGATGTGAACCCTCTGAATGGGCAGCGGGGAGAATGGCCACACGGGCCACATGTTCCTCTCTAGTCACTTGCTTCAAGCAGGTTGAGGCACTCGGTGTGAAGTGATTTTCTACTGTGTTAATCAGTTATAAAATAAACATTTTCCCTGTCCCTTGCTGGATGGCAGACATTGTAGGGGATAGCTAGAAACCCACCTCGCCCCAAGTCTTCTGAAGAGGAATTGGAAATGTGATTTCATCAGGAATGGAGCTAGGACATTTTGGGTTTTCTCATCTAAAACAGTTCTGTAGTTATGCTAATGGAATTATGAAGAAATCCTTCTGTCTTCGTCACTTTTCTGTTGCTGAGATAAAACACACTGACAAAGGCAACTTAAGAGAAGAAGCATTTCTTTAGCTCATAGACCATCAGGGAATGGAAGTCACAGAAGCAGGGATTGTACTCTGAAGAAGAGAGCCTTGGATGCATGCATGCAAGCGCCTAGCTTTCCTTCTCCACTTGTACTTATACAGTTCAAGATCAGCTACCTCGGGGCTGTGCCACCCATAGTGGGTGAGTCTTCCCACCTTGACAGATGCAATCAAGATAATCCCCCACAAATATCCTCTGTGGCCTGTCATCCAAGTGACTGTTATCTTTAACCACCACACTTGTCAGAATGCAGAATGTATTTCACTACTGACTGACAGTGATTGCCTATGTGTTCTTGTAGCTGCAAAGAGACTGGCAAAATGTCACTTCTGTGCTCTGAAAAATGGAGAAGATGTTTAATCTTTCTAGCTATTGAAAGAATGAGATAATGAATGAAAAAACCCTTAACCTCAAGCATAACAGATATGCAATGGAAAAATGTTCCTTTCACCCTTGGCCCGAATGGACTAGGTCAATTGGTATAATTGGAAAGATATGACAGACTCTTTGCTCAGATATGGAGAGAGAGAGAGAGAGAGAGAGAGAGAGAGAGAGAGAGAGAGAGAGAGAGAGAGAGAGAGTTTTCAGTCAGGGTCTCATGTAGCCCATGATGGCCCCAAACTTGCTATACAGCCATGGATCTTTTTATACTTCTCATACTCCCATCTCTGCCGCCCAAGGGCTAGGATTGTATGTGTGTGCCACCTCCTAGCTTAGGAACATAAATTGAGCCAGCCACTATTAAAATTAGCATGGAGGCATCTCAAAAATTAAAAACAGAACTCCCATGTACTCTGGAGCATCACCGTACATTCACTGTCTCATCTCTGTGGCAAAATTCCTGTTGAAAATGACTTATGGGAGGAAGGCTTTATTTTGTAGTACAGTCCATGGTGGTGAGAGTGTGGGGATCTAGAACTCACCCAGGTGTAATCCAAAGGTCTGCCAATCAGTGACCTGGCTCTTCCAACTAGGTCCTCCCTCCTCAGAGTTCTACAACCTTCACAGATACTGTCACCAGCTGGGGACCACATTGTAAACACGCCAGTCTATGGGGGATACTTAAGTTTCAAATCATCACACTTCATCTTGATGCCCATCCATAGGCTCGTGGTCATGTCCCTATAAAAAGTGCATCCCAGTACCAGAGGTCTAGTCATTGCTCCTCCCACTTCTCACTTTCTGGAAACATTAGATGCCTGAGCTTCATCTTGTACATTTTCCACCCTCAGAGATATATACAGTGGTCTTGATTCCTTACGTGATGTAAGTGTTATTAGAAGCTGAGTTCTAAGCATTGCTTGTTGACTGGGAGAGGGACAATTCTTTTTTTAAGGCAATTTGCATAATGCCTCTATTAGAATGTATCAGATATTTTTATCATGATTGGATTTTAATTATATGTTCAATGACACTTACAGGAGATGTGTGATTTTACTTATTAGTTTACATACAATATGTAGACACACATTTTTCTTATTATTATTGGATGTGTGCATGTTTTAAGTGTGGTTGTATAGGCTATAGTGCACATATGGAGGTCAGAGGGCAACTTAGTAGACTCTGTTATCTCCTTTTACCTTTACCTGTGTCTCAGGGATTGAGTTTGGATCACCAGGTCTGCCTGACACACTAAGCCATCTCACCAGTCCTCAAATCCATATTTCTGTGCTACTTGTGTTCTACAGCTATGGAATGTCTCCAACTCTAATTCCTCTCTACACAGATCAATAAAATCAGAAGACAGAATTTGAAAAAATGCAATAGGAAATTAGTATTCCCTTTGGCCCAAAGAATCATGTACTCATGGCCACGAATACAGACTTGTCTACAGCATTAATTTATCAACATCCAGTGTAACTGGATCCTGAGTCTCAGCATTTGCCTGGATGAGAACAGGATAGGATAGGCTTTGTGAAAAGCAACGTTAATATGTTGTTGGGGTTCCCCGAATTGAGGAGGGGTCCCCAACCTGGATTCGTCGCCCCAAGAATCAAGAGTCCACAAGCCAATTGATGCAACACGCAAGAGGCTTTAATTAGGCATCTGCAGATGGGCCTCTCGGTCAGCTTTTAGACCGATTGGCCCCGAGGTTCAGTTACAATCAGCTTTTAAAGACAAAAACCACAAGCCTTTGGGAGGGGTCCCTATCTTGTGACTGGGGGTACGTGACTACTGACCCGGGGAAGTAGGTGTCTTCCTGTTGTAAATTCCTCAGACCTTGGTATGAGTTAATCATCTCTCCCTAAGTAAATGGTGGTTATCATCTCCTTGTTTCCCACGAATCTTGTTTGCCCATCTCTGACGCCCTGGTCAGTTCGTCACAGGTGGTCAGCAGCCCGGAATTGGCCTTTTGTGGGTTTACAGCCCTTCTGCAATTAAGGTTGCTAAACCATACATCCCATTCTGTGGTCTTTCAACGTCAACAGCTTAGTGACCACACTTTGACCTCTGGTTTGTGTGACATATCTGCTGAAGCCCAGAAGGAGGGATCTTCCCACAGAAGGTAGAATTTTGACAGGTGCTTCTATGTTAGAGGGGGGAGTTCAGCATTGTATACATTGGTATCTACATCTACAGTTCACATGGAAAGCAAGTGGTACAGTCAGGTCTACACAGGATGCTCTTAGCCAAGACAGGCAGAGTAGCCTTGCCTAACTTGAAGGAGAACCAGGAAGTGAAACCCCACTTGAGAACCCAGGAAAGGAAAAAAAATCAGAATTTTTTAAATAACCTTAAAAAAAACCAGTGAAGATAAAACCTGCATATTTTAGATATTTAAAAAAAGTGTGTGTGTGTGTGTGTGTGTGTGTGTGTGTGTGGTGAGGGAGATAGGGAATACTTGTGCGTACAGGTGTCCTCTGAGATGGAAAGGGGGTGTCAGACGCCCTGCAGCTGGAGTTCCTGGTGGTTATGAGCCACCTGATGTAGCTGCTGGGAATAGAACCTGGGTCCTCTGTATGGAGCCATCTCTCCAGCCACTGTATCTTTCACATATTCATATGTGATCCTTCGGCCTCCTTTTTAACACTTCACTGCACTTGGGCATGACTGACATAGGAAAGCTGCACATGTGTAAGCCATGTAGCTTTCTGGGCTTGGAGATGAACACACCACCCATACTCATCACTGTAACCTGTCCCTGTGTGTCATCTGCAGATGGTTCTTCTGCCCTGTTATTGTTACTGTTACAATTGTTACAGAGCACTGCCTACCCTCTGGGCACACTTCAGGATTGTACTGGGCATCACATTGGTACTTTGCTGTGTGCTGTTCCAGCTCACCGGGAAGCTAGCTCAGAAAGTGGAGTCGGCCCCCCAAGTTCAGATCCAGGCTTGTTTGTATCAAATGTTCTCTAAACCCTTGGTCTGGGGATAGGCTGGCTTCCCTACCTCTGTGACAGAGAGGGTAAAACCGCACAACAGTTAAAATACGGTGTCCTTGAGAACAGCAGATGAACTGTTTCCATCGGATGTTACTGTGATTTGTCCTGTGACTTAAATGTGCCTGTGGTGGGAAAGGGAAGCCACACACTCAGCCACGGGAAGCACAGCTTTGTGAAGCCTGGCCGCGGAGAGAGCTCACTGGGAATGCCATTCAAATGCCTCAGGTTTTCAGTTTCTGCTGGACGCTGTGGGCTCCTGATTGGAGGAGTCACATCAATTTGTTGCTACTTGCTCACCATGGAGGCATCACTAGAGTGGGAGCTATGCTCTGCTCTGCCCTGAACTCTCAGTGGGAACTCCAGTTGGCTTGTTGTGCAAGTTGCGGAATCCCAGAGACTAACCCAAGGAGTCGACACTCTGATGCAAAAGCAAAAGGTTCCATTTATTGTTCAGCTGGCCAGCCGGATCTCTTTCCATAGTGGAGGAAATGAGATGCCCACCAGCCATAAGGAGAAACTTTTAAAGGGGCAGACCATAAGGCTGAAGGCCACAAATTTCAGTTTCCATGGTTACTTAAGGTAATACAAAGCACAGAGTAAAGCAGTAACTATATATTTTAAGCAAGATACATTTGGGTAAGATAAGACAGGGAATGGGCTTGCAGGGTTGGGGGGTGTCATAGGGTCTGTCAGCTGTCCCCTGGGCCTGGGGATCTTTATAGCTGGCAAGGGACCTTTATGACCATCAATTAGCAAGGAATGTTAGCAGGAATGGTGGACAGTCACCTCCCCTTCTCTGAGAGCAGGGGCTCAGGCGCCAGTCATGGCACTCCTGATTTAAAGAGTTTCCTTTTCCTTAGAAGTCCCCTTTCTCTGTATAGATTTAGGACCCAGGTTTTTAAACTTTTATTAATTTTAATTTTTAGTCCCTCAGGCTGTGTTGAAGGGGTTTCTTCATTGGTTTCTGCAAGATGTTTTGAGCACCCTTATTTGATTTTTTATTGCTATCTAGCTGTTAATTATCTATCTAGCATCTATTTATCTACCATCTATCTATCTTCCTATCATCTATCTACCTACTATTACATGCTAATTTTCTTTTACTTACACTGATATACACTTAATAAACTCACTCATTTAGATCTAAAAACACGGCTACCATAGATCATCATGTTCTTTTTTTTTTTTTTTTTTTGGTTTTACGAGACAGGGTTTCTCTGTATTGTTTTGGAGGCTGTCCTGGAACTCACTCTGTGGACCAGCCTGGCCTCAAACTCACAGAGGTCTGCCTGCCTCTGCCTCCCTAGTGCTGGGATTAAAGGCGTGCGCCACCAATGCCCGGCTCCCAAGGTGTTCTTAACAAGAAACCTGAGCTTTCATGCCCATTGCTTCATTGTTAGCAGTAGCCAAACATGGAGATAGCATGTGTCCATTGACAGATATGTGCCTAAACACATGTGGTACACATGTAAACATGTGGGAGATTACTCTGCCTTGAAACAGCAGAGCAGTCCTGCCACTTATGACAATGAATGTGATGATGCTATACTGAATTAAACGAATACGCAAACACACTGGCAGACGAACGTCTACGACCTCACTTATGTGGGGAACCCAACATACTCAAAGTCTGCGGGATCAGAGGTAAACAGTGGTTTCCAGAGGCTGGGGAAACAGTAAGAGCAGTGGAGTTTTAAGATCACTGAACACAGTCTTCATCAGACCCAGGCATCCAGACGTAAAACCTCATTGACTTTTCTGAATTAAAAAAAAAAAAGGAAAACAAACACTTGTTCTTTCTCTCAGGCTACTCCCTAGGCAAAAATGCAAAGTGGAGCAGCCCCCCCTCCTGCATCTGCCTCTCGCACTTACTAAGTGCATTTAGAGTAAGAGTTATGCGTTTGTCCTCTGGCAATTGTTTGAAAACCAGTTCTCACTATCTCTTTTTCTACCCCATAGCACGCATACCTTGAGGGGACCTCTTTCTTTCACACAACAGAAACCTCTGGGTCCTCCAGCAGACCTGAGCCTGTGTGGGTGGAGAAGGAAGGAAGTCACCTTGGAGACCTCCTGCTCTGCCTCCAGCTCTCTCCTCACAGGGCCAGGCTTTCTCAGGCTCAGTGTGAATTAGCTCTTGGCAATCTGTTATCTATGAATGTCTTCCAGAAGTGTTTGCACATGAAAGGAGAGCTAAGAGAGCTGACAGGATGCTTAGCCAGCCCCTGTAAACTCTGCAGAGCCAGGAGTGCCTGACTGATGTTATGAGGGCACCTAGCAGGTCCACAACATGGCGACCTCGGGGATCAACTGCAGATTTCGCAGAGAACATCCACAGAGCAGAGTGAGGGAACATGGTGGTATGGTACTATTGTTGGGGTACCCCGAATTGAGGAGGGGTCCCCAAGCTGGATTCATCACCCCAAGAATCAAGAGTCCACGCGCCAATTGATGCAACACGCAAGAGGCATCTGCAGATGGGCCTCTCGGTCAGCTTTTAGACCGATTAGCCTCGAGGTTCAGTTACAATCAGCTTTTAAAGACAAAAGCCACAAGCCTTTGGGAGGGGTCCCTATCTTGTGACGGGGGGCGGGGTTACGTGACTACTGACCAGGGGAAGTAGATGTCTTCCTGACCTACACGTTGTAAATTCCTCAGACCTTGGTATGAGTTAATCATCTCTCCCTAAGTAAATGGTGGTTATCATCTCCTTGTTTCCCACGAATCTTGTTTGCCCATCTCTGACGCCCTGGTCAGTTCATCACAGGTGGTCAGCAGCCCGGAATTTGGCCTTTTGTGGGTTTACAGCCCTTCTGCAATTAAGGTTGCTAAACCATACATTCCATTCTGTGGTTTGGCCAGTTCCTGGGATGGGGTCCTTTGTTCACTTCCCAAGTTCTCTAGTGGGGTGCCCTCCCTGTTTAAGCTTATACTTTATTTCTATAAATTCGGGGTCTTTCATTCCTCCCTTTTCTCTAGGGCATAGTTTTAATCATAAAACTTTTTAGGGGGCCTCAATGTTAGATACAGCTTGATATTGTTGGGTACCAGATACATAGAGCCCATGTTAGTTTTGGGTTGTAGGCAGGTTTGGTTACAGAGGTCCTGGTGGGACCTGGGGACATTTCCCAAGCATGTGCCCTTTCCTGAGACTTGGGTGAGGGTCAGCTGTTGGGGAGCATGTGGGTTCCCTCAGTTGGGGCAGGGAAATGGAAAAGCATTAAGCATAACAAGACAATCAAGCAGTTTGTGAGAGTCTTAGCTTGAGCGGGTTTTGAGTGCGCTGTAACCTCCATTTCGTCGACCTGTCCTCTGCTGAACCTCCGCTGGCCACGGCCTTCTTGGCGTGAGAGGCATGGATCCAGGCTGCAATCCCGTCAACGTTGAGAGCTGTGGGGGTCATCAGGATTACGGTGTAAGGGCCTTTCCAGCGGGGTTCAAGAGTCTTAGCTTGGTGGTGTCAGATGTACATGGAGTCCCCGATCTGGAACGGGTGGGGCACTGTGGAATTTCCAGCCTGGTATACTGCAGCCAGTGGTTTCCAGATCTGATTCTGAACGAGTTGAAGGGCATGTAACTGGGCCTGGAGGGATGGGGAGTCAATGGGATGATTAGAGTCTATGGGAAGTATACTCAGGATAGGCGGGGGTCCTCCAAATAGGATCTCAAATGGAGTTAGCCCATGCACAGAAGAGGTGTTCCGAACTCGGAACAGTGCCATGGGTAGGAGTCATACAGAGTCTCTAGTGCCAGCCTCTATGGCCAATTTGGTTAAGGTCTCTTTAATTGTCCTATTTACCCTCTCTACCTGTCCAGAACTTTGGGGTCTGTATGCACAATGTAGTTTCCAATCAATCCCAAATGTTTTGGCCACCAAAAAAAAAAAAAAAAACATTTTGACTCACCTGAGAGACAAAGGCAGGTCTGTTACCAGACCCTATTACCTTGGGTAGCCCGAACCGTGGGAAGATCTCTTTAAGGATTTTCTTGACCACCACCTGTGCAGCCTCATGCTTGGTGGGAAATGCCTCAGTCCATCCTGAAAAAGTGTCTATGAAAACCAAAAGGTACCTGTTTCCGAGGCTTCCAGGTTTGATTTCAGTGAAGTTGACTTCCCAGTTAGTTCCAGGTGGCTCCCCTCTGACTCTAATCTCCTCAGGCAGCTTGAGCCGCCCTCCCTGTGTTTACTTAGGCGCAGGGAGCAGTGCAGGAACTGGTGATTTGTTGAAGGAGGCTGTTGAGGTTACTCCTCTCCTTGTAGGAGGTCTTTGAGTTTCTTATGTCCGATGTGTGTCCATCGATGTAACTGGAGTAGGAGTTCTTTGGATGTTGTGGTCCCTCGAATTGAGGAGGGGTCCCCAAGCTGGATTTAGGAATGTGGCTGCTCCAAACCGCAACTTGTCGGGTTTGAGGAGCAGTGCCTGATAATGGGTCATTTGTGCATTTGAAAGTCATTTACCAGGCAGCTGTCGGACCACAGCTTCTATTGCATGAGGGACCACCACTTTGAGTGGCTGACCCAAAGTCAATTTGTCTACATCTTTGGCGAGGACAGCCACAACAGTCACCATTTGGAGGCATGGGGGCCATCCTGACGCTACATTGTCCAGTTTCTTTGAGAAGTATGCCACCGGTCTCTTTCATGGCCCAAGCTGCTGGGTTAGGACTCCTTTTGCCTGTCCTGCCCTTTCATCCACATAGAGGATGAAGGGTTTGTTTATATCGGGGAGACTCAGGGCAGGTGCTGACAGCAAGGCCCGTTTGATACTGTCAAAGGCCTCATGGTGCTCCTTTTTCCATACAAAGGGGGCCATAACTTTAGTCAAAGGGTAGAGTGGGGCTGATAATTCTGCAAAGCCAGGAATCCAGAGGCAGCAGACCCCACGCTACCCAGAAACTCACACACCTTCCTGGAATTTTTGGGTGGGGGAATCAGGGCTACAGCCTGTTTTCGTCCCTCTGTCAGCCAACGCTGACTGTCCTGAAGCCAATACTGATACCCCAATTCTCCCAACCTTTGTAATAATGCCCCAGTACCTTGGAAGCAGTCATGTTCTGATTCTGTGGCCAGAAGGAGATCATCTACATATTGGAGTAAAATTATGTTGGGGTTGTGGACTCAGAAGTCCGCCAAATCTTGGTTCAGGGCTTCATCGGAGAGGGTTGGTAAGTTCTTGAACCCTTGAGGGAGTCATGTCCATGTGAGCTGGCCAGAGAACCCAGCCCCGGGATCTTTCCATTCTAAGGCAAATAGGGGCTGACTATGAGGGCTCAGTCTGAGGCAAAAGAATGCATCTTTAAGGTTGAGTACGTATACCAGATGTGGCTTGGAGGCAGGTTGGGTACTGTTGGATGAATGTCCTCTGTCCTCCGATTCACTTCCCGGAGGTCCTGCACTGGCCTCTAGTCCCCCGTGTCTGGCTTCTTCACAGGGAGGAAGGGAGTGTTCCATGGACTATGACAGGGTTTAAGGGTACCCGACTGCATTAGCTTGGTCTTGCTTTGTCTCCCAGATCTCTCGCCTGTCTAGGCCTATTTTTAGACTCCTGCACTATGGTGGCCAAAATTTTTGTTAATTCCTGATTGTGCTTTCTGTCTTTCTTGTCCTCTCTTTCTCCTCCTGCAGCTTACATATCCTCTCCTCCTCTTCCTGCGTCTCCCTTTTGCTAAAAATCTTTTCAGCCTCCTTTACTAAGTCCTGCAGGGTATATCCCTGCAGCCCCTCAAGGCATTGTAACTTAGTGCATACATCGGGTGCTGACTGTCCGATGAATGACATGATTATGTCAGCTTCCCTCTCCTGGGCCTGGGGGTCAAAAGGAGTATACATTCTGTAAGCCTCCATGAGGCACTCTAGAAACCCAGCAGGGGTTTCTTCCTTACCTTGAGTTACTGCATGTACCTTGCCCAAATTGGTGGGGCGTCTCCCTGCCCCTTTGAGACCCGCCAACAGAGTCTGGCAATAGAGACGGTGATGCTCCCTACCATGTGGTGTGTTGAAGTCCCATTCTGGGCAGGCTAAGGGAAAGTGTGCTTCTATCTCATTGGGAAGCTGGGTAGGTCTCCTGTCCGGCCCCAGGACGTTCTTTCTAGCTTCCAGGAGGACTCTCTGCCTCTCCTCTGTTGTGAGGAGAGTTTGTAGTAGCTGCTGGCAATCATCTCATGAGGATGGACTGGATGAGTCCTGTTAGGGCCTGGGGGTCTTGTGAGAAAGAAGGGTTATGAGTTTTCCAGTTGTAGAGATCAGCAGAGGAGAAGGGCCAATATTGGTAGTTCCCTCCCCCCCATTGAGCGGAGTGGGAAAGCCTGGGAGGTCCCAGGCTTATCGGCTCCCCCCTCGATCTTTCCTTGGCTGCAGCCTGGTAGAGGGGGTGGGTTGTGGCTCAGACTTTCCCAGGTGACTATGTAAGGGACCTGGTCAGGACGGCCTTGAGGTTTGGGTTGAACAACCCGAGCTTTAACCTGCAAAATAATGGTGATATTAAAGGTACCATCCCTAGGCCAGCCCACGTTAAAGGTGGGCCATTCTGAAGAACAGAAAGTTAGCTATCTCTTCTTTTGAACCTCCATTGCTTCATCGTGGGCCCGGTCCAGGACGTCTGGCCAATGATCTAAAGTCAAACATAAGGCGGTTGTTAGAGATTGTCCCATGGGTACAGATGAAGACAAACAGAACAAAAGACGACAGACAGGCCGTGGCTATAAAGGAGATTCCAGTGCAGGCACAAAATACAGGTCCTGCAGGCACTTCAGGTCCTCACGACTTTCATTTGAGGCTCAAATACAGGTCCCCGGCACCTCCGTCCAGGGCACAATACAGGTCCCTGGAACTTTCATCCCAGGGCACAATACAGGTCCCTAGAACTTCTGTCCCAGGGCACAATACAGGTCTCTGGGGCGCAAAAACGAAACCCGGGTAATACAGGGCCCCCAGAGCACAAATACAGGTCCCGCACCAGAATAGACTCAGACAGGAGAGAACACACAGAAAATAAATTTTGAGCTCAGTCTTACCTCCAATTGGCAGTGGAGTTGAGTCTGGGGGACACGATCTCGGTGGGACCTCCAATGTTGGGGTACCCCAAATTGAGGAGGGGTCCCCAAGCTGGATTCGTCGCCCCAAGAATCAAGAGTCCACTTGCCAATTGATGCAACACGCAAGAGGCTTTAATTAGGCATCTGCAGATGGGCCTCTCAGTCAGCTTTTAGACCGATTGGCCCCGAGGTTCAGTTACAATCAGCTTTTAAAGACAAAAACCACAAGCCTTTGGGAGGGGTCCCTATCTTGTGATGGGGGGAGGAGGGGGGGTTACGTGACTACTGACCAGGGGAAGTAGATGTCTTCCTGACCTACACGTTGTAAATTCCTCAGACCTTGGTATGAGTTAATCATCTCTCCCTAAGTAAATGGTGGTTATCATCTCCTTGTTTCCCATGAATCTTATTTGCCCATCTCTGACGCCCTGGTCAGTTCATCACAGGTGGTCAGCAGCCCGGAATTTGGCCTTTTGTGGGTTTACAGTCCTTCTGCAATTAAGGTTGCTAAACCATATATTCCATTCTGTGGTTTGGCCAGTCCCTGGGATGGGGTCCTTTGTTCACTTCCCAAGTTCTCTAGTGGGGTGCCCTCCCTGTTTAAGCTTATATTTTATTTCTATAAATTCGGAGTCCTTCACTATGAATGTGTGATCCCACAGGATTTTGATTATGTAACGAGAGACCTTAGAACTGAAATGATTCCCAATCTCAGAGAAAGTGAATACAGAAAATTCCAAAGACACCAGTCAAGAAGCTTTAGGTTTCTGCCCCGGAGCCCTCTGGCAGGCCCATGTACTCTGGTGGCAATCCCATGCAAGGTGGTGACATATCCTGTGAGAAAGAGCAAGTGTCACTTACTGGAGTATGGGTGTGCAACCTCACCTGTGAACACAGTTCAGACACAATCTTCCTTCACCACTGTCACCCATGGGGCTGTTTTGTGGTGCAATTCTTTCATTTGCTTTAATGATTCCTTTGTGAATGGAATCACAAGGGAAGTTACTAATTACAAATCACAATTACTAACCAAAGTGTGTGTCATTTGCATACACATTTTAGCAAAGAGACCATTTACTGAGCAAATGCCATGCTTGACTCGGTATACTAACCCCCACAGTCCTCAGGCCTCAGGAGGAATATGACGCAGGGTGATGCATATTCCTCCAACAGTCTAGAATGAAACCAAGGAAGCCTCAGTGTGGGGGTTCATGGCTAGACACCCTCTGTAGCATTCACCAGGACCTGGAGCCCTGGAGATGAGCTTGACCTCCTCTGAATTGATTTAAACCTATCTTCTACCATAGTTCAGAAGCTGTCTCTAGTCTCAGCAGAGATATTTCTAGTTACCCTATATATTCTCAATCTCTGTATGTGGTTTTATAGGAAAGGGAACAAGACTGAAATATAATAAACTTGGATGTATCTCAGTGGCAGAATGCTTGTCTACCATGAGAGAAATCCTGGGCTCCGTGCGTACGATGGCCCATATAAAGGTGTTATCCCTAACTTGATTCTACCTTACTACACAGCAGAATTCAGTTTTCAACTTTTGCCCTTTTAGTTGTTAGTGTAATTTATGTCCAGAGAACACCTTATCCCTCCTTGATTAATCCTCTGCCTGGCAAGACAACACAGGAACACAAGGATCTGAAGGATTACTGATAAAGAGGATTGCCGCCACCCCCCAACCCCACCACCCCAGGACAGGGGCAAGTCCTTCCAGAGTCAAGCTCACGTGATATCAGAGTTTTCAGGAGTGTAAAAGCTCACTCTTCTCTACAGCTTTGGTAAGTGTGTGAGCCTCCAAAAGGTAACTGTCTAAGAGGCAAGGCATACCTGTATAGGGTGAATGAATTAGAAACAGATCCAGTTTAGGCCTCCCTTATTTCCCATAGTACTCAAACACTCACGGGTATTGCTAAAATTCTTCCCAGGGGAGGCATAGCAATGTCTACCCCTTTTCCTAAGACCCCAACTACATTCCTCTGAAGTTCACCCTGAGGAAATGATGACTTTATTGGGCTTCCTTATAGAGTATAGAGGTGGGGTTACTTACTAGAGTATGGGTGATCACCCCCAAAGGTCATGTTAGAAAACAGGGATACATAGATGGATTACTCACCCCCCAAGTTTTCCCTGGTCCATGTACTTACACCCCTCTTTCCTAGGCAATTAGGGCAGAGGTGCACACAACAGGTGGTGTGGAGCAGCTGAGTACTCAGGTAAGGGTGTCCTGACTCTTCTCACCCCTCTATGGAAGGATGTAATAGTCAACAAGTTTAGCTGGGATGATATTTTATAAGTA
This sequence comes from Mesocricetus auratus, assembly GCF_017639785.1. NCBI lineage: Eukaryota > Metazoa > Chordata > Mammalia > Rodentia > Cricetidae > Mesocricetus > Mesocricetus auratus. The sequence continues at coordinate 108,526,365 of NW_024429266.1, forward strand.
GACACAGCTGAACCTCCCAAGATGGTGGTGGTTTGTCACAGAGGATTATTATGGTCAACAATGGTTGGGGACATTATAAAAGGACAGATGTCTGCATCATCTTCCTGCCCAGGCCCCACCTTGTGTTAGCTTTGGTATACTGTCTGAAATAGACTCTTGGTGGAGTTACGTCCAAACTGTTTCGGAGCAAGTAATAGATTACTTTGGGAATGTGGTGGGTGTTAGACCACCCTCCTGAGAGCCTACTCAGACACTCCAGTGTACAAAACCGAGGGCTTGCACCCCAGAGCTCAGAGCTTTGAGACCAAACTTTTGTCCGTGGGTGTAAACTTGACTGTTTCAGAAAGCAGAGGGCTTTAAGAGGGAGCCCTCTGCAGTAGTGTGCATTAAAGATAATGTTCCTTCTGGGTCAGTTTATCAGAGACTAGCAGATCAAGCAGTGGCTGATTCTGAAGGAGAGGGGAGCTCCCTTTCTGAGGAGGACAGGCCATACAGCTAGAGGACTGTAGAAAAGGGAATATAAGCTAGAGTGAGACTCTAGTATTTCTGGAATGGGGTTAGGGTAGATGGTCCATGCAGGAGCATCTAAGCCAGACCTTGTTGCTTGCTTCAACCTGTATCTCTCCTACAAACCTTTACACTGACTGATTTACAACTGTATTTCTGGGTTCTTAGAAACACATTCTGTGTCCTGGACACCAAGATTATCATACTATTTCCAAGAGATACTGCTGACTTTGATTAAGAAATGGAGTCTTAGACTCCAGATATCCCCTATATGGAAGGAATTGGCAATAGGATGGGAGGCTGGGGGGAGGATGATGGGGTGTGCAGGAGGAGGGGAGGGAGAGGGAACTGGGATTGACATGTAAAACAAGCTATTTAAAATTAAAATAATTAAAAAAAAGAAAAAAAACAGAGTCTTGCAAAGACCAAGTAGCTTGTTCAAGGCTACAGGAGAAGCAGATTTCAAGCTATAAGTTAGCTTAGAGCCTTATGATCAGCTTGAAGGTATAAAAGATTCCAGAACTGTTAACATGACATAAGTGGTGTAGCCAACCACACCATACAAGCACCTGCCTGTTGTTGGGAGCTCTATGAATCCCACATGTGAGGCAGCTAAGATGTGAGACAGATGTCATTCTGTCTCCTTGAGGAATTTGCATCTTAATTAGGAAGAGAAGATGAGTCCCCAGGAAGTTAGTGTTCTCATTTTTCAACCTGATCTGTGGCTTCCATGACAGACTTTTCGTGTTTTCAAAACTATGCAAATATTATCTTGAGTTACTCATAAAGTACATGACTCCATATACTTCCTTTTTTAATTTAATACTAAAGAGACATTTTAGATGTTGACCAATTAGTGAGTAGTGAAGGATTATTAAAATTAATATCAATGACAATATAGCCAAGGAACTCCTGACACCCTTCATAGATTTTTGGACAGAAGTCTGCAATGGCATGTATGCCACCATGGAAGCATCAAGCAGGCGTGTCTTCTTATGAATAGGTACAGGTTTACACTTTACTTGCTTGGGGGGAAGGAATCTGTTGCTATTGTGAAGTCAATTATGGTTTTCCATTTCCATTTATATCTTTTAAAAAAGACATTTATACATATATGTTCATATATATGTATGTTCATATATATGTATATATATGTATGTGCATATATATATGTATATATATATGCCAGTACGAGTGTATGCAAGTGTGTGTATGTGTGTGTATGCCTGCAGAGGCCTGAAGTGGGCATCAATCAAATCCCTTGGAGCTGGAGTTATTATCCTGAGCCTCCTAACTCTGGTGCTAAGATATGAACTCCAATCCTCTGAAAGGGCAACATATGCTCCATCCCAATGTTTTATATTAGTCTATTTAATTTATTTATGTGTGTGTGCTGGTGCTTACTGAGGTCATAAGAGGGTATTGGATCCCTTGGAACTGGAGCTCCAGGAGTTTATGACCTGCCTGATTGGTCAACTGGTTGTTATGGCCCATAGGCCCTCCCAGGGTGGTTGCTATGCTCTGCAGGTCACTGTTGTGCACTTGTCCGTAAAGCACACCCAGAGCCATAAAGCACAGCCCTGCTAGCTAACTTCTGATTGGTTCCTTGCCACGAGGAGGGCATCTGACCTTAGTGACCAGGACAGGAGCTGCAAGGCTAACATGCATGCACATGGTAGCCAGTAATGGCTGCTAAAATGGGGGACTGGTCACTACACTAGAAATGGCCTGAGCCCATTGTAGAGAAAAGATATTTCAGCCAAGGAAGGACTTGAAAAAGGATATGTGCAGAACAGTTGTGGTCTCTGCAGAATGGAAAGAGGATGTGTGCATCAGTAAGAGATCAGAGTCACAGAGACAAGATCAGGCAGTAATGAGAGACTGACAGACAGCACACTCCAGCATCAGAACAGTGGGGTGTTTCTTAGAGGCACTACCTGTCTCCACTCCTAATTGCCTCTGTGAAACTCACCTTGCCATCGCTGGGGCTGTGTTCAGGAAGATATGCAGCTCTGGTTTACTAGTAGATAGATGATCCTACAGAAAGTGAGTCATATCACAGCTAGGGTCAGCCCAACCCAGCTAACTCAAGCATTTTCTTGGCACTGTGGGCAGGGCCCCGCTCCAAGGACAGGTTCTGATGGTCCTCTCTTCTTGGACAGAGATCTGTCTGAGGAATGACACTGTCCAGGAAGTGTAGGCTTTCCACTAGAATGAGATGTGGAACACACTTCCTCTGCAGACTCCAATTGAGAATTCCCTTGTGCTGTTTCATTACAGTGAACAAATTGCTAATAAGGCAGAGTCAACTTTTATGATTTACTTAAAAATATTATTAAAACAAGGCAATAAGAGCTATAAGAATTCATTGCACAAACCATTGAAGCCTAAAATAGAATATTATTAGCCAAGTTCATGAGCTAGTCAGAGCTCTTCCCCAGAGCCCCTCTTACACCTATGCAGTGAGGCAAAATTGTAAGATGGGTGCTTCTTAGTACCTGGATGTTCCTGGTAGTTTTACTAAGTATATGTATAAGTATACTAAAAATACATCAATTTGTCATGGAGTTTTTAAAGTACCTTCATAATACATTTTTATGAATTCTTTTCCTCCAAAAGTCATGTGTAAAACTGGGCCTGGTAGTATATATTCGTATTGATCAATTTTATTTGTGTTTACTATTTTTTACATTTCTGTGTGAATGTGAGTATTCTGAAATGTTTATTAGTTTTTTTAACTAATGGAATCTGTATTTGTCTTGCTTGGAGGTTCACTAATATTTGCTAGCATAACTTTCTCTGCTGGTCTCCCTGTAACAGTCGTCATTTGAGCATGGAGATCCCAAAGTCTCAGCGTGCATATGCCTGTGGCTTATGTGTCATCAGCCAAAGGCAGTCTCTGAGGTCTCATTGTCTAGGAAAAAAAAAAAAACAGTAAAGGAGGATATGGTGTTACACACCTGTAATTCCACCACTCAGGAGACAGGGCAGAGGCAGGTTAAGCTGTCTGGAAACCAGCTTGTCTACATAGTGAGACCCTGTCTAAAACAAACAAACAAACAAACAAACAAACAAACAAACAAGCAAACAAACAATAAAACCAAAACCCCAGAAGAGTTAAAAAGAAGAGCAAGGTCTACAGAGGTCTGGGTAGCAGAGGGCAGCCTCTCCTGCTCAGGGTGGAGTTTCCCTCTGAGAGACTCACTCTTTAGGTGAGCATCTCCTTGGCTTTCCCGGGAGGGAGGGAGGAGCAGCACAGCCCTAGGTATCCATGCAGCCTTATGAGCACTGAATGACACATAGTAGGGTGTTCAGAGGAGGTCCTGGTCCAGGAATGGGGGTGGGAGGGATGTCTTCCAAAGGAAGCCAGTTCATCTACATTTTTAAAAACTAGTGATTGTCTACAAGAGGTTCTTGCATTGGAACCTGCAGACAGAGGGGCGTCTGAGGGCAGGCTGTAAGGAGACTGAGCCAAAGGACAAGTGCAGACTGGGAGGTGGGGGGAGGGACTGGGGATAGCCTGAAAAGGCTTCTGGACTTGGAGTGCTACAAGTGGTTTGCTTAGAGAGAAACAGGACCCGGGTTTGTTTAAGAAGGACCTTTTGGAATTCTTAGTTTTACTGTTTCTTGATCTTTCTATGTGATCATGAACAAGATCAATGCATGTGTTCATCTAACTGTTGGTAGGATCTGAAATCTTAACATTTAAACCCTCCTAAGCAAACCCTTTATCTCTATTTGCCCGAGCAAATGCAGCAAGCACCTTTTCCTGTGCAGCTGCTTATGAGAAGCCCAGGAACATACATATGTGCTGTGTCCTGAAGAAAGAACTGAGAGCATTCAGCATGGCTGTGGAGAGCCAGGTCTCTCTACACAGTCCATGGGGACATCTGCTGTGTCTGGGGTAAGAAGCAGAAGTGAGTCCTTCTGGGGTACGAGGGAACATAAATAAGCTCCCTGCATCCTCCCAGGTCTAGACCCAGGTTCCTAGCTCCTCGGAAAAGGAGCCTTAACTCTTCACTCTGGCATCCCTGCTCTGAGAGGCAAGGCTGCCCTGCCAGCCAGACCAGCCCCGCCCTCTGGATGGATCTCTCTTCAGCTCAAATGCTCCCTCTGCTCTCTATGCATTGAGAGGTCCCCAGAAAGAAGAACTGAGACAAGCAGTCTAAGCTGCATTGCCCTGGCCCCTCAAAGAACACAGCCACACCTGCCTCAAGCTGTGCCTCTGTGGTGCTGCTAGCAGAGCCTGAAGAAACCCAAGAGGCAGGGGTGACTGCAAGGAGCAGGGTATGGGTGTGTGCGTGTGCGTGTGTGTGTGTGTGCGTGTGTGTGTGTGTGTGTGAGAGAGAGAGAGAGAGAGAGAGAGAGAGGGAGAGAGAGAGAGAGAGTCAGTCTCCTTTGGTGACTGTAAGTTGTGCAAGTTCAAAATGTTTAACATAAAGATAGAAATTTAGTTTCCTCTTTTCCTTCTATTCCCTCCTTTCCTTACCCTTTCCCTCCCCCTTCCTTTCCTTTTTCCTTCTTTTCCTTTCCTTTCTCTATTCCCCCTCCCTTCATTTCTCCCCTTTCTTTTCTATTAAATTTGCTTGTTTGCTTGAGGCAGATTCTTACCCTATAGCCTAGGGTAGCTTTGAATTCAGCTTGTTCCTTTTGCCTCTGCCCCTGTCCCATTGCTGGGGTAGCAGGTCTGTACCCCCACATCACCATGTGCCTATAGCTTCGTACTGAATGTTTTGACTGGTGCTGATATTTCTGTTTTTCTAATATATGCAAATGTTGTGCCCAAATTCTGAACCCCCAAATCACCAAGAGGCCCATTTCGATGCAAAAGCAAAGAGTCTTTTATTGTAGATGTTTAACGAGCTAAACCCATTAGCTCGGGGCCCTTCACCCCACCACCATTGCGAATGGCTGGAGAAAGACCCCAAACAACCTTGAGGCAGGGATCTTAAAGGGCAGCATAAGGGGAGTGTCTAGGGCTATGAAACAGTCTCAGGATTGGTGCGCTTCCAGGTTTGGGTGACCTGCCCTGTGTTGATTGGTCAGCTGGTTGTTATGGCCCATAGGTCCTCCCAGGGCAGTTGCTATGTTCTGCACTTCACTGTTGTGCACTGTCCGTAAAGCACACCCAGAGCCGTAAAGCACAGCCCGGCCAACTAACTTCTGATTGGTTCCTTGCCACAAGAAGGGCATCTGAACTTAGTGACCAGGACAGGAGCGGCAAGGTCATGCAAGCACATGTTAGCCTGTCATGGCTGCTAAAATGGGGGACTGGTCACTACACAACCAATGCCCCACATTTCAATCAGAGTATAACTTTAGACATACCCCATGAGTTTTAAGCTGTAGTGTGTTCATCGAGAATGTTTTAGCTACCATGGAAAACTCTTATATTACCAATGGTTATATTAGACTTCGTGACTTAGTTTTTAAATATTAGCTATGTGGATTCTCCTTCATGTGTGGTAAGATTGCATCCCACGATAATTGTCATAATATGATATTCAAAAAGATAAAAATAGATTGTAAATGAAAAGTGCTGCCACTTGACAGTGCATTGAACATGCCTAACATAGTGAACCCCACAGTTCAGCACTGTAGCACACAAGCGATGCTTGCGTCAGTCTGGCGGTTGTCTAGCCAACAATGGGCAAGGGTCAATTCCGCATGCTTGCTACCACTCTCTCCAGAAAATAGGGGACTCACATCACTAGCTTGTCAAAAGACCAGTGTAGGGATTCAGACATTCTGCTGGCCTGCCCTGTCACCTGGCAGAATGCACTCAGGCAGTACCCTGGCCAGCCCAGGGTTCGGTGAGTACTAGTCTCCACCAGGTGCAAAGGACCCCTTCAAAAGACAGACACCCCTTCCACACCCATACACACACTTAGGCTTTCTTTCAAGAACTTTTCCTGTCTCCCTCTTCTCTTCTGTCCTCTCTCTGTGTCTCTTTACCTCTTTTCTCGTTCCCCCTTCCCTCCCCTTTCTAATAAAACTTCTCACTCAGCTCTGTCTGCCTGGCGTGTTTATCCCTCGGCCTAGGTCACCCTCGCCTGCCATGGAATCCGCCAAGGTCCCCCAAGCAAGGGTCACTGAAGTCAAATACAGCCCATCATGTATTGCTTTCATGCTAGAGAGAGGAAAAAAAGAAAGAAAAGGAGGAAAAATCACGTAAGAATCATCAAAAGTCAGGGACTGTTTACTTTTTAATTTCATTAGCAATTTCTTTTGCCTTTTGAGGAAATAAATTTGTTTGAATTCAATCATTTTAATTTGTTAAGGTTAATGTTACAGACAAACTATAGCACTTTTGAAAATTAGCTCATGCGCTGATAGACAAAAAAGAAGAAAAAAAGTGTATTCTACAGTGTCTTTGTATATCCCAGCAACTTAATCAAGTTTTGCAAATCTTTTCATTCTTTTGCCTGCTTATAATCAGTCTTTGAAAAGGACCATATAGTAAATTTTAGTAGCTTATAGGTATATTCTAATAGTTGATAGTTGATTTTGTTTATAGGTATATTCTAATAGTTGATAGTTGATTTTGTTTATAGGTATATTCTAATAGTTGATTTTGTTTATAGGTATATTCTAATAGTTGATAGTTGATTTTGTTTATAGGTATATTCTAATAGTTGATAGTTGATTTTGTTTATAGGTATATTCTAATAGTTGATAGTTGATTTTGTTTATAGGTATATTCTAATAGTTGATTTTGTTTATAGGTATATTCTAATAGTTGATAGTTGATTTTGTTTATAGGTATATCCCAGTATTTGATTGGGCTTTGTAGACTAGGATGCTCTAAAACTATTTCTGATGGTTTTGTTTCATTTCTTATTTATTGTCTGACTTCATAACGCATTCTGCCCCACACTCTGTCTTCTGCAGTTCTCAACATCACTAACATCTTCCTTCTTTGCCACGAACTCGCAGCAGCTGTGCCTTCCCGTACAAAGTAATCAGTCTTAACTAGGACATTGACCCCTCACGTCAGTTTTTATAAACTAAACAGAATGCATGGCTTTAACTTTAAACTGTGTTTCTCCCCCCCTGTGTGTGTGTGTGTGTGTGTGTGTGTGTGTGTGTGTGTGTGTGTGTGTGTGTGTGTGTAGGAGTGGGCGGTGTTGGTAAGTAGATTGAAGACCTCTCGGTGTTGGTAAGTAGATTGAAGACCTCTCCAGAAAGCAACAGTGTTGCAAGTAATAACTGACCTAGAAAGCATGTTGAAGGCAACATGTGGACACGGGCTTCTAACATCCTGCCTGTGGTTTTGGTTGCTTTTGTAGGACAGTAAGGTCACAAAAGCAACTTCTTCCCTTGTAAAACTCTTGTAAAGGCTTGAATAAGACAAAGTCCCTTAATCCTTTCCCAGAACAGGCTTGAGGTGGGATTCAGTTGATAGAGAGGATGTCCTTTGGTAAGGGGCTGGGCTCACTTTAGGTTAACCCTCCCCAGGTGCCAGTCTCTTATACACTCTGCCACAGCCCAGGAAGCTGAGGAGACATTGGCAGTCCATGGGGATTAATTAATACAGAGGCTCACCACAAGTCAGAGTGCTGAGAACATGAGACTGTGGAATGCTCATCCCCTCCTCCCAAGGTTCAAGGGATGGATGGGGAATGGTTGCAATACCCACCTACATGTGTTATATACAATGTGGTAGCTTTAGTGTTAATGTCGGATAGTCTCTCTCACTCTCTCCATCTTCCTCCTCTCTCTCTCTCTCTCTCTCTCTCTCTCTCTCTCTCTCTCTCTCTCTCTCTCCTCTTTCTTCTCCCCCGCCCCACTTGTGTTGTGTCTCAATTATTTCATATTATGAGTATTCCTGAAAGCTAGAATTTTTATGGCTCTTTTTGTTTGTTTGTAGATGACTTGCCTCTCCTTAACAGGCTTCAGAGCAGTTCACCTGATCCAGTAAGCCCTTGCAGTTCTGGGCCTGAATCCCCAATATTACAGGACCAGGCTGCTCATACTGCTAGACCTTTGTCCTTGACAGGTACATTGAGAAGTTTGGGTGTTTTTGTTGGGACTATGACTTCAGTGTTCTCTCTCTGAAGGTTTTTGAGTAACCCCAGTAGCAATCTGCCTCTGTCAGGAGGTGAAGAATGGCCTCATCTCAGTTCTCCCTCCTCCCTGACAAGAGCCCTCACAGTTTTGCAGTTACAGCTCATCCTTAATGGCTTTCAGTAGCCCCGGCTTCCTTTATGTTTTATTTAGATGCTGTGGACATCATTGCCTAGAAACATATTCTGATATTAGCCAGTGCATCACAGACAGACACAAAGCTGCTGACTCCTCTGCCACCTCGGGAGTTTCTCTCCTGCTTACTTCAATTTCTCAATTCTATCCTGTATCATATTGTAAACCCAAGTGTATCCTAGTGAATTTAAAATCTTTTCTGTGTAACATTATTTGTGTTTTCTAGTTGAAGACTCTTTGAAGGAAAGATGTAGTGTTTATTGGAAGCAGAGGTATATTTTAATCTTTGTGTTTGTATGTATCATATATTTTATAACTTACAAAATAAATACATTTTTATTAGTGACGAGGATACAGCGAGAGTGGAAATAGTCTCCAGGCAGGAAGCATATTCAAAAACTTGGGGACATTTCGTATAACATTTAAAGAGAAGGAATGAGTATTGTGGTAATTAAAGTGACAGACTTTAAACGCTGCAAACTTCTGAAGCTGTATATAAGTTTGGTGATGACTGAACTTTCTAGAGCAAGTAGCAAGACAGCATGGGAAAGCTGCAAGTCAGGCACTGGAATGGAAAGTCAGCCAAACTCACTATCCTCCTGCCTCACCCTCCTAAGTGCTGGCATTATAAGTATGAACTCTCGAATTTTGTGTGTACATATGTGTGTATGCATGTTCATGTTTGTGTGTATAATGCATATCTATATACTTATATATGTTTATATGTATGTATATATTCATGTACCTATATGTGTATATATCCCTATACGTATGCATGTGTGTTTATATGTGTATGTTTGTGTATGTATGTCTTGTATGTATATGTATATTGCATATATACATCCATGTATTTGTATATATGTTTGTGTGCTTGTATGTGTATTTCTGTGTGTATATACATGTGCATATGTAAAGGTATGTATGTGCATGTATATGCATGTGTGTTTGTTTTTATATACATGTACATGTACTTATACATGAATGAGTGTAGGCATATGTATATGTGTATGTGTTTGTTTTTATATACATGTACATGTACTTATACATGAATGAGTGTAGGCATATGTACATGTGTATATGTATGTATGTGTTTGTCTGTATATACATGTGTATGTGCTTATTCATGCATGAATATATGCATATGTGTATAACTGTATATATGTATCTATATGTATGTATATCTATGCTTGTGTGTGTGTATGAAGCTATTGCTTTATTGTCTCCTGGTTTGAGTTGAGACAAAAACCCAAAACAAAACAAAAAGCTTAACAAAATTCTTTTTCCTCTTCACTCTTATATAACATGACTATTTCCTCTTCATGTTTTTAGGATTTTTTTCCCTTGAGAAATGATTTTAAATGTTGCAGGTATGAAATCACACAATCCTTAAACAGGAAGCATGAGAACTCAGTCACCTAGGTCACGGTGACCCAACACAGCAGGTTCCCGCAACCTGCAGAGTGTCACTGAGCACTAAATAACACAAGCATAGTCTCTTCCTGCCCCTAACACAGGGGCAGGTCCCGTGCAGGCTCCCAGGCTGGGGAGAATCAGTGAGCCCCTGCTGTGACTTTGGGAGGGAAACCTGATGGGGAGGGAAAGGGTGATGGATATGATCAAAATGTGTTACATACACATATGAAATTATCAAACCATAATCCAGCCCCCTCAGATACGTAGACTGACAGGGCAGCCAGCATCATGTTTGCTGCAGAGCAGGCCATGCTCAGTCTGTCCCCACCCTCAGGCCTCAGTCTGCCCCTCAGGTCTCAGTCTGTCCCCACCCTCAGGCCTCAGTCTCCCCTCAGGTCTCAGTCTGCTCCTCAGGCCTCAGTCTGCCCCTCAGGTCTCAGTCTGTCTCCACCCTCAGGCCTCAGTCTGCCCCTCAGGCCTCAGTCTGCCCCTCAGGCCATAGTCTCCCCTCAGGCCTCAGTCTGCCCCTCAGGCCTCAGTCTGCTCCTCAGTCTGCCCCTCAGGCCTCAGTCTGCTCCTCAGGCCTCAGTCTGCCCCTCAGGCCTCAGTCTGCCCCTCAGGCCTCAGTCTGCCCCTCAGGTCTCAGTCTGCCCCTCAGGCCTCAGTCTGCCCCTCAGGCCTCAGTCTGCTCCTCAGTCTGCCCCTCAGGCCTCAGTCTGCCCCTCAGGCCTCAGTCTGCCCCTCAGTCTGCCCCTCAGGCCTCAGTCTGCCCCTCAGGCCTCAGTCTGCCCCTCAGGCCTCAGTCTGCCCCTCAGGCCTGCAACCCCTGTTCCTTGCTGGAAAGCAAGCTGGAGTGCTCTCGTGCTCTCATGCTCTTTGTTGTAGATCGCTGGGACTCACACACTTCTTGTTCTAGAGGCTTAAAAACCAGCTCTGGTAATTTTCACTGTGAAGCATTTATTCTAGAGTTGCTTTCTCTTTGTGCCTTCAGAGAAAAGGTTCTCCTGTGCTGGCCTGAAGAGGGGTAGCTTTTGGGGGTCTGTTTTCCACTTTGCCTGTCTTCTGCTTCATCTGATTAACCATTAATCTAGTCTGTTGCCAGTTCCACTCTGAGCATGGCTGTTTTACTGTTAGAAGCCTTGCTTTTGTTTCGTTTGTCTCTCATGACTTTACCCAAGAGGTTTTTTCTCTGCTTCCTTGGACATATGGATTGTAGCTACACTGATGTCTCCTTGCCCTCGCCTATGAATCATATGGTTATGTCTTTGCTTTCACTAGTGTTTAAAGTGTAAATACCCTCTCACACACTCACTGCAGATCAGTGCCAGCTTCCAATTTCTTAGAGTTTCAAGATCACATTATTGCGAAAAGAAATGGCAGCAGATGCCCTCCAAGGATCCCTGTAGCTGTCAGTACTAAGAAGCCACAACCGAGCCCCCCATTCACATATTGTTTGCTTGTTTGAAGCTGGCTTGTCTTGAACGCCTGTGTAGATGAGGGTGTCTTGAACTTCTGATCCTCCTGTCCCCACTTCCCAAGCCTGTGGTTGCAGAAAAGCACCAGTATGCCCAGGTCTACGTGGTGTTGTTGACTGACCTTTTAGCTGATTCCACCTGATTGCTGCAGACTGGTATGTACCAAGGTAATGATCAGAAATTAACATGTCAGAAAGTGTGTTTTGTTGATGTAAATTATGAGTTCCTGTTCATGTAGAACTCAAGAGTTCCTGGTTTGGCAACCAACTATGTGGCAGATTCTGAGCTGCACCGATGATTGTTTTTTAACTTTATGCAACAACTTTAAAAAATGTGAAGTGATCTGGGATGTTCTTATAATCACACCCCTAATGAGCACTAAAAATCAAAGTTAATGCATGAAGAAAATATTCAGAGCCCCTATCTGTTGCCAGTTCCAGAGAGGTGGGAGGACATGTGACAGCTGACCCAAACCCATTTCCACTTCCTGACAGAGCTATTGAACCTATGAGGCCTCAGGAGCTATTGAACCCAACCATCCTGTGATGGCATGTCTCAATGTATATGTGTCTGTATATGTTTATGCACGTGTGTGCACATGTATGTGCATATATGTACTTGTGTATGAATACCTACACAAGTACACATGTGCATGTTGTGCATGTATGCATGTAGGTACTCATGTGTGTGTGCATGTGAGTGTATGAATGTGTGTGTGTGCATGTGCATGTTACAGACAAAAGGGAGATGGCAAACGCTGAACATGTGTCTCTCATGATCATCCTTAGTCACTGCTCTGCTTTTCTACAGATTTCCCCTTCCCCTTAACCTGTGTAGGTGCTTCTTAACTGCTGACATACTGGGTCAGTTTTAAGAGATGTCCAGTGTTGTGGCTTCCATAGTCTCATGTGTTGGGATACTTGGTTCCCAGTAGATGGTACAGTTTGGGGAGGATTTGTAGGGAGATGGAAGAAATACTTCACAGGGAATAGGTTTGAGGATTCATTGTCTTCTTTTTAAAAATGCTGCTCGATGATTCCTTTCTTGGGAGGATCACTTTAAGTTTGTTGTGTTCCCTAATGTGAATCTCACTTGGAGATCAGTACAAACAGGTGGGCAATCACTCAGGAAATCTTGTTAAACAAATGTTGAAGTTACGGCATATTTACCAAGACATCAGTGAAATTTATTTTTAGTCACCTCATGTCTCCTTTTGCTTTACAATGAACCTATACGGCAGAAATAAAAGAATGGGTCCAGGGCTAATCTTCCAGGCTCCTGCATGGCACTGACTAAGGACACAAAGAAAAGGAAAGGGCTAGGGTGGGGCTTGAGAGGGCACAATAGAAATGGAGGGATGAGAGGAGGAAGAAGGACCCAGAAAGAGACTGGAAATTTTCCTGAGGAGGTCATCCTTTCCATGTTTCAGCACACCTTAAACTTGCTTGAGGAAAACAAGCTAAAATATTCTTATATCTGGCCAAAAAAATTGTCAGGATAATAATAACAATAAAAAAGAAACTTGAAACCCAGATCAAAGTACTAAAAATATACTGCAATCAACAGAAATGCAACTTGAAAAGTAATGTTTTCATCAGTGCACTCAAAATGTCTTTTTAGAAACAAAAGAATCCAGGGAAGCAAGAGCTTCCTAGGGGGTGTGAATAAGCTGCTTCTCACCCCACATCAGTCACTGACTACAGAACAGAGTACCAAATACACCAAAGTATATCTCGGAGAAGCAAGAGCTCACTGGGTTACTGACAGGAGTGTGGTTGCATGGTCATGACGGAGGCATGGATGCCTGAAAGGCGGCTGTCATCATTGAGACATCCAGGCTATCGGGTGCTGACTCCAAAGCTGCACCCCTACAGCTCCTGACACTACTTTCTGAGGGTTCTACACTTGACAGGACAGACTGTCTCCTACAGGCAGTCCTATTACTCAACTGTTGTTGCTAGCAGCTGCTTACACATTGCATAATCTTGATGAATCCTGTAACTTCTGATTTCCACGACACGTGAGGTTCAGATGCTCCTAGAGTCTCACCAGTCTCACGAGCCTCCCATGCAGAAGAAGCATAAGAAAACTGCTGCACAGCACTCCACCCATTCACCTGGCTCTTACTTCCTTTCTGCCTCCTCCTTTTGCAGTATTTCCTGAGTCTTACAGGGGGCGACATAGATGTCTGTATATAGTTAAGCACTAGGCAATTTCAATGACAGCATTTTCCCAGATTACTTTCTTTGGTCATGTGGTTGGGAATACAGATTCTTTATTCCTATCCCAATTAGCAACATTAACTCTCAAACCAGATGTCATGTCTCTATATGTTCATAAATATAATGTATAGAGTACTTGTGGGTTACAAAATATCCATTATACAAAGGAATCGGCAGCAATGTTTCTTGAGGCTTCAAAAGTAGGCTTATACAAATGCAAATAGATCGGATTTATAAGCTAAAACCTGAACCAGCTGCCAGGAAGACACCTCAACATCAGTCAGATGACTGTGGGCTACAGGGTTGAGAGAGGAGCTGTGGCATTGAGGCCAACTGTGGAGATGAAAGGATATGACACAGTTGAGGTAGGGAGTGGTAGACAGGTGACTGGAATTTCATACGGGTAGATGAGACAATGGGCGGATATCACTGGGTGGACCAAGCCAGCAGCAGGGAGCAAACTCAGCTGCAGTCCTGGGGATTGTAAGAAGTTCTCTCCCTGCCAGTCTTGATTATACATGGGGTGTCAGATGACAGGTCTGTGGTCCAGAAAAGGGAGCTGCGTCCTTCCATCAGTTTCATATGTAAGATAAACTCTTGGGCCTGGTTTCCCTGATATGATTTTAATTCACCATGTGACCCTATAGTCTCAATTCATCTTAATAATTTGTAATGAGGCACCCTTTCTACTCCTGGGCATAATGTATTAGTCTATGCTGTGTGGGTGGCACCAGACAGATAGTACTGTTTGAGGGTCCATCCAGGCATATAGTCATCCTCAACCTGGAGCTAAAAAGCTGCTTGTCAAATGGAGTCTCTTAAGGCGAGGCACAGTTTGGAAACCACTATTTCTCTTTTTCTCTTACAGCAAGACAGCCTGATTTCAACACCAAATCCTTTGGTAACACCCATCCTTCTGTCTTCTGGTGCTTGATAGGGACCTGGTGGACAATGTTATACTAGCCATTAGGGACACTTAATTATCTTCATCAAGGGGTGGGTAATTCTAATGTTCAGTTTCTTTGTCTCCATAGCACCCAGGCTGATCCCATCCACTCTTTTGTCCCACAGCCTCACAAGTCAGGCTGTGGCAAGGTCTTTCCTTGCTTATTAAAAGTATTTCCCAAACCCAGCAGTTCAGAGGCAGAGCACTCCCTGATCTCCATGGCTGCTTGGAGCAGGCCCTTGAGTTCCCATCTGCGTGCTGAAACATGGCTTTTCCCGTTCTCTGTGATAAAGGCTGGACCTGAAGTCTGTCTTCTGTCACCTTTGCCCCCTTCCCTTCCTGCTCCTTATCTGACTCTTCCCATTGCTCCCAAGCTTCTGGCTTCCAGTACAGGCTCCACAGCACAAATCTGACCTTACACACTCTCGCTTGCATCCTGACCACTGTAAGAAACAGCAACCCAATGTCTCCATCTGACCCTCCCTTCTCCCTCTCCTTTTGTCTTAGTTACTTCCTATTGTCATGATGAGACAGCATGGCCAAAGCAACTCATAAAAGTTCTTTTTAGGCAGCTTGGCTGGTCTCTGCCCCTTCTAGGGAGTTCAGAGGGTCTGAGAGTCTCTTGGCAATCTTAATGCTTGGGGAGGGAAGGGATGTGGTGAGCTGCAGGAACTTCCTGAAGCCTTTGAGTCACCTGTTTCTTGATCTTGGGATCCCCCTACTAGCATGAGATGTTTTACCTCCCTTAGGACAATCAGGTGTCTTAATGAGCTTCCCTCCAAGGCGGAACATTTTTATCTCCGAGGAAACCGCTATGCAACAACTGCACTGTTAATGCGTTTTTTCGTTTGTCATGAAGTCTAAACCCAGGTCATATCAGGACCCACACAGTAGAAGAAGAGAACCAAGTCCAAGTTGTCCTCTGATTTCCATACATCACAATGGCATGCATGTGTGATTACACAAAAGCATTCACTGGCACATGCACATGTATGCGCAAGCACACACACACACATGCAAACATGCACACACATAAACACACACCAGTAGTAAATAAATGTAATAGTGAAATTAAAAATGACCCTTGAGATAATAATAAGGAAACCTTGGAGTTGTTGTAAACATCACATTTAAACATGTCTGTGTCCTGCCACAGCCTGTGCCCAGCAGAGAGTGAACAGTACAGCCCCAAGGCCTGTCTACAACCCCAGTCACTATGCCCTGTCTTCTTCTTTTGCTCTTCTTATAAAGCCCTGGTGCTTTAAATTTCTCTAGTTCTTTTGATGCCCTGCTCTGTCTTGAGATTCTGTGCTCAGGGTCTCAGGTCCCTCTCAGGGTCAGGTGCATCCTACCGACCACATCTCTTCAGCTGCAGTCAGCTGCATGCTGTGGTTGTCCTCAGGCCTGGCTCCTTACCACCCCCCCCCCCGCCATTCTCTCTGGTCCACTCTTATTGCACACTATCCCTGATCTCCTGGGATGGGTTCATATGCACACCATAGTGCAGGACATAGCTGGGTTCAATAACATATAATTTACTAATGGAACAAAGCAGAGAGGAAAAGGAGGATGAGCACATTTAGGTATAGGATAACCTGAGACAAACATGGTTTAGGAAATCCTGATTATTCTAAAACTCAACTAAGCTACAAATCCTCCATAAGGAAATAGACAAACACATTGTGTGTAATTAGCAATAAAGAGCTTTGCTGTGATCATGGGAGCGGACTTAAAGTATATCTAAGTGTTAAACGCATTATTTCTGGATTACCTTTAAATGCACAGGTCCTCAAAAAACCTGGCACAAAGACAATGCAAAAGCAGCATGGGATTGTCATTCACTCCTGTTTAGAGCTCCCCCAGACCCAGGGCTAGCAGTTCATTAGCATGTCAACTGTGGACATGTATCATGCTAGTGGTAGTTACTGTAAGAAAATGGCAGGGTGTTTTTTTTGTTTTGTTTTTTTTCAAGACAGGGTTTCTCTGTATTGGTTTTTGGAGTTGTCCTGGAACTCACTCTGTAGACCAGGCTGACCTCAATCTCACAGAGATCTGCCTTTCTCTACCTCCCGGGTGCTGGGATTAAAACCATGTGCCACCACTGCCTGTCTTAGGCAGTTGTTTTTAATTCAAAGAAACCTAGATAAACAATCACCTATACTCTGCTTGCTTGAACTCCATAGTAACAGCCCAGCATTTGCATTGAATACACACTGCCTGAGTGTCTGTAGGAAGAGAGCAAGACCTGGGTTTAGACTTCATGACAAACAAAAATGCATTAACAGTGCAGTTGTTGCATAGCGGTTTCCTCAGAGATAAAAATGTTCCGCCTTGGAGGGAAGCTCATTAAGACGCCTGATATTCTAAGGGAGGTGAAACATCTCATGCTAGTGGGGGGATCTGGAAACAGGTGACTCAAAGGCTTCACAAACAGACAGACAGACAGACTGACAGAGAAAGAGAGAGGTCAAGCCTGCCCTTACTGTGTTTCCTAGACAGTTACTGTTTCCTAGATTTGTGCAGACAGAAGATGGAAATTTCTTTCAAAAGAGGAATGACTTAATACTCAGGTGGCTCCCATGCACAGGGTCTTGAAATACCAATAGACAGAAAGAGACAGATAACCAAAGCCATAAGTCATGAGAAACTAGTTGGGTCCTGCACTTGCAACCAGGGCCTGGGCATGCGTGAAAACATTATTCTGTGGGGGCAGTCAAGAGCGTGTCAGTGGACACTGAAATGACTTGAGTGAATTTAGTATTTATTTACCTGGTGCTTTCCATGTGGCCTTGTGCTCAAGAGGCTGTGCGATGATCCAGGTTTGTTCCCTCCAGGTGTCTTCATTGTAAACAAGATTTGCAGACAGTTGATGTTATTATTGTCGCACATGTCAACAGCTCCCTATGGCTCGTTTATATTTCTCTGCAGTGATACCCATGAAGCCCTATTAGGCTGCAGCTAAGTGACATTTTTCTCACTGTTTCTTCTTCCCACTCACATAATTGGCATGTTGTACTTTCTTCCGTATCATCCTTTTGTACTTAGCCGCAAAATGTCCGCATTTCTCATGCAGCCACCCCAAGGTGGTTCTTGTGTGCCGATGACAAGTATCACTTTCTCTAATGAGAAGAGCCGCTTCCTGGTTCTTTCTGGGTCTTTGCTCATGGAGTGGCCCAGATTGTTTGACAGAAGAGACTTCACAGTTGATTGCTAAGATGATTTACAAAACTAAATAAGAATTGGACGGACTTGGGACAAATCTTTTCTTATGAAGTTAGTAACAGCTTTTATCTGTTAGAAATGCACAAATAGACTATCTGTTTTCACAGAGAGCTTGTGGAGTATAATGAAGTTTAAGAAATAGCTATAGAATTAAATTATTTCCAAATCAATTTCAAAACTCTCCTTTTTAGAATTCAGAACCTTTATCATAGGAGCATTGAATTTCTAAGCTGCAAGATTCTGAGCAATAGGCTCTAATTCGTTTTGGTGTCTCCATCAATCCAACAGTGAATCAGTCAACCAGATTTTCCTCTTGTGACAATATAAAAGAAGCAGCAATGACAGAGCTCAGGAAGAGGAAGGGAGATCAAAAGAAGCTATATACATACTACAGCTGTGCAGGCCCTATGCAGGGAAGAGACCTTAGTGAGAGGGCTAAAATTTGACACTGCCTTTGAAAATTGCATATTTGAAAACACAGAAAAAACTTGGGGGGTGGAGGGGTTGTGGCATCAGGGCCTTCCCAGGTAAGCTGACAGTTCATGGTTAACGAGAAATATAGGATGGCCAGCTATGATATGGGGCTGAGTTGTGTCTTTGGGGGTCTGGGACAAGAGAATAGGTAGTAGGTAATGCAGAGAGTGCTCCAAGTGCTGAGAGTAGTGACTGGGGTGCTCAGGGATAGTTAGGATACTTACATCAAAGCTCAGAGCACATTGCGGAAGAGTGGGGCAGAAGACTGTAAGAGGCAGAGGATGATGAGGAATGACGTCTCCTGAACATGATGGGCCCGTTGTACATGTGAACTCACAGAATTTGTGGTTATCTGCACAAGACCTACAGAGGCAAGCCAGTTAAAATTTCCAGCATGCATGGGGAAGGGGTTCACAAGGCCCCACCCCTAACTGAGATACTGTTGGCAGTTAATGGTTGCTGAGGACAGGGAGAAGCATGGGCTTTGACTGGGACTGGGTAGTGGTAGTTCACACAATTTCCCTCCCACACCCAAGTATATGTGGGCAGCACTAATTAGTTGGGTGGCTTACAATAATATTAATATTGATGATGATAATTAAAATTTAAAAGAAGGCATGAAATAGGCAGCAGGATGTGTTTGAAAGTGTCTAGGGGGAGCTGGAAGAGGGGAGTGGGGATTGCTACAATCAAGAAACACTGCCTAGATATATGGAGATTTCTAATAAACAAAAATGGTCTTAAGAGACTGTGGTGGACATTAATGAATGACAGAAGACTGGGTGCCTTGAAGACAGAGCCGAAGCAGGGAAACCACCTCAGGTGACAGTGGCTCTGGGACAAGCTGAGCTTTCCCTCGCTCCCTCCTTCTGTCTTTCCGGGGAGACACCACACTTGGCAGACTGCTGCAGAACTTCATTCATCATGCTGACTGATGATGTCTAAGGGATACCTGAGGTAGAGCTACTCCCAGGAGGAGCTGAAATTAAACTCAGAAGGATGCTTCAGATATTTAGACACTAGGTCAGTTCAGAGGTGCAAGTCGGGGCATTTGGAGACCTGGAAACACTTCCAGTGTTCCTGAAACACACTGCTGCTCTGTGTTGCCCCAGTTCAGACAGGAAAGACCACATTCTTCATGTTTGTCCAGTTACAGTACCCTTTCCTGTACTTCACTTCTCAGTAAGATCTGTGCTTATTCTGGGATATGCGCATATTTATGTGCTCTGCATTTGAAGCTCCAGAACCAGATAGATGTGTTTAGAATTGCTGCACCTCCTTGCTGAAGCAACCAATTAACCAGTTAGCATGTAGTTACTTTATTCAAAAAAACTTCTTTTTAAATGTCAGATTCTCTACACAGTATCTCTACCAGAATATATGCATATGTATATATATGCTACATATAAAATGTATATCCATGCATACACACATATATAAACACACACACATATTAGTGGACTCAGGCAGGCAACAGACAGTGACGGAGAAGGGTCTTCTTGGTCCAGGCTGCCTGAAGGTATCCACACACTGCAGAGCATCTTGGGGCACCAGTTGGGTGGGTGCCATTATGATGGCCAAGTATATGGTGGAGAAATCAGAAAGAAAGGGAGGTGAAATGGTTTGTGTACTGTGGAAAGAGACAGATTGAAGAAGGGGGTGGTGAGGAATGGGCTGATGTCGGTTACCTGCTTGCCACCTGGGACCAGGGTGACATCTGGGCCTGGGCTGCTGCCTATGGTCATGTCTGGGTCTGTGGTGCTACTGAAGCCAGAGTCAGTGTTAATGTCCATGACCCACGTTGCCACCAAGGTTACAGGGATGTTCAGGGCCTGGGAACCACCTGTGGCCATTTCAGTGTCCAAAGGCCATGCTGTCACTAGGGACATGTTGGCCTGAATGGCCTGTACTCAACTGCCTTGAACCAGACCAATGACTTATTGCCATGAACATTTTGTAGGTGGGACACCCTGCAGCTCCCAATGCCTCTGGGATGAATGAAGTGTTAGAAAGATGGAGGATCAGGTATGGTTTTTGTTGTTGTTGTTCAGTCTGTGATTAGTTTTCAGGGGTTCTTTTGGGGGATTCTGCAGGGATGAGCGGCAGGTATAGAGGAACTGCAAGGTAAGCGGTTCGGGTGCCTGGTGTGAATTTCAAAAAAAAAATCAATAAAGAATTATGTTGTTAAAAATAAATTAGTATTTGTCTGACATCTATTCTAAATTTCTAAAGTAATTTCTCCAGTTTTATTGAAGGAGAGCCGATGAGCACATCTTTTTGTTCAGAGTGCACATGTCTCCTGAGTCTCGGGCTTTCATCCTCTGTTCTTACGTTTGATGCTTCTGTCTGGAGGATTATACCCATCCTGTGTCCCCCCATCCTGTGGTCACCGATCTGCTGGCATTCATTTCTCTCACACCTCTTCTGTTTCATTGTCTTCCTTCCCTGGTTATCTCCACCCTTCTCCTATCTTGCCTGTTTTTTTCTTTGTATTCTTCACTTAGTTCTCCTTCTCTACTAACTTAGGTGGTATTCTTTCTCCATCTTCATGAATTCCCTAAGGACCAGCAAGCTCATTCCCCTCAAAACCTTAGAGCAGCAGTTCTCAACTATGGGTCATGACATCACATATCAGATATCTTCCATATCAGGTATTTACATTACAGTTCATAACAGTAGCAAAATTACAGTTATGAAGTAGCAAGGAAACAATTTTGCATTTGGGGGTCACAATAAAACGAGCAACTGTATTAACGGGTTTACGTGTTAGGAAAGTTGAGAACCGCTGCTTTAGAGGGTGACAAGCATATTTACATCTTCAGCAGGTTAGAATACCTGAGCTCAGATCACTCTTTCCTGACTACTACAATGAGGATTCTGACTTCAAAGATGGGATTTTTTTTGTAGGACAATTATTATTATAATTAAAAAATACTAAAATTACTTATTTACATTTTAAGAATATGTGTGAGTGGTTGCATATATGTATGTGCATATGTGTATTGGTGCCTGTGAGGTCAGAGAAGGAAGCTGTGTCTCCTGGAGCTGCAGTAGCAGGTGGAGCTGAACTTGGGTCCTTTGTAGGAGCAGTGTGTGCTCTTAACACCTGAGCCATATCTCCAGCCCCCTGTTGTTACTGTTTCTTTATCATCTATGTATTGTTGTTACTGTTTCTTTATTCATGTGTGTATTGTTGTTACTGTTTCTTTATTCATGTGTGTATTGTTGTTACTGTTTCTTTATTCATGTGTGTATTGTTGTCACTGTTTCTTTATTCATCTGTGTATTGTTGTTACTGTTTCTTTATTCATGTGTGTATTGTTGTTACTGTTTCTTTATTCATCTGTGTATTCAGAGGCTGTCTTCTTTGCTCATCATTATTGTTCTGTCTTGAACTCTTCTTGAGATTCCAGTGAGTTTTCTTGAAGCACCATGCACACTGATGGCCAGTGTGGACTGCAGGTCACTCTTGTTGGCATACTCTTCTCTACCTGGAGAGGCTAGGTAGCAAGGAGGATTCGTGGGAAATGCCCAGATCTCCCTGGGAAGGGGAAACAGAAGAGATTTCGTGAACGGACTACATGCAGATGGCCATGGGAATATGAACAATCAGATTGAGGGGAGCAGAGAAGGAGAATACTGAAAGAAACTGTTGGAAAATGGGGGGACATTTAGGGGCCAGGTGAAAACCAGGCAATGTTTCACCGTAAGTCTAGGTGTGGATGCCTGTCCATTTCCTCAGTTCTGTAAGGTGTTCATATCTGAAGACGGGCTTCTCACAAACCTGAGGATATCACTTTCACCTGTCTCCCTTGTTCTTTGCTGTCTTTTTGTAGTATCTTGATGGGACCAGGTTTAGATATTCTTAATTAATTTACTCTGTGCTCATATTTGTCCTATAATTTTGTTATAGCTCTCTGTGTAGCAATTTAGTTTTGTTTCTAGATCTGTGTTCAGGACAGTTGTCTTTGTGCACTCTCTACTAAGATGCCCATTGTTAAATTAGAAAACATAAATGCAGACAGATAGAATCAGCTTTCCATTACTATAACAAAATTCTGAAATAATAATTTTTTCAAGGGAAAAAGGGTTGTTTGACCCCATCTTTTAGTAGTTTGGAATCAAGATGGGCTGGCCTATTGCTCTGGGCCTGTGAAGTCCCATCATGAAGGAACAGGGTTGTGCACCAAAATACTTCATGTGGGATCTGGGAAGACAAAGAGAAGAAGGAAAGATCCTAGAGTCCCATCACCCACTTACCTAAATACCTCCCGCTATGCCCATCCTCTAAAGGTCCCATTCCCAGCAGTAATGCCACACTGGAAACCAAATGTCTAATACACAGTCAGGAGGAAGACACTCATGATCCATACAATAGCTGATAGAAAGTTACAGAGAGGTAGACGAATGACAGAAGAAAGATAAAGGTAAATAGACACGGTAGAAATAGAGATAGATGATAGATAGATAGATAGATAGATAGATAGATAGAAGATATAGATAATATATGGATAGGCTGATAGAGATAGAGAGATAGATGACAGAAAGAGATAGATGATAAAGATAGATATTGATGATAGATAATGGATGGAAGAAGATAGATGAATGATTAGATAGATGGTAGGTAGACACATAGATAAGTAGAAAGATGGATGAATGGAGGGGTAGATGATAGATCGGGAGATGATATATAGATGATGGATAGGAAAATGGACAGATATATTGATGTGTACTCCATGCTTTTCCTCTATTACCTGTATCCTTTTAAAGGCCTATTTTAAATAATACACTAAATATTATTTAAATTATATATTAAATATTAATTATCATTTAAAATATGTCTCATACCCACCATTTGGTTTTTCTTTTTAAACAGAAGGCACTTGTCCCTTTCTCCATGGTTGTTTCTCACAGTTGTTAAACACCTTGGTCCTGCCAACTCCAGGAATCCTGGCTAGCTTCTTGTCTACCTTATACCTGTACATTTTTTCTCTCTCTCAGAGTACTCATCACCTAGCTCTTCAACAGACACACTTTATCTTGTCTACTTCTCTACACCTGAGGTCCCTGAGATCAGGTCTATTGCTGTTTGCTTAACACGTGCCTATCCCCAGAGCCTGCTGTGCTAGTAAAACCATTGTTGCTCTATCATCTTCTGCACATTTTCAGGGGTGCTGAGGATGGAACCACGAACCCCCAGCATGCTAAACAGATGCAAGTCTGCCAGAACTTGCATCTACAGCACCCCAATTTTGGTGTCTCATTAATATTTTATAAGATTATGTTTTATAATGGATTAAGAAATATAAGACATGAAGCTCTGTGTGTGTGTATGTGTGTGTGTATGTGTGTGTGTGTATGTGTGCGTGTGTGTGTATGTATGTGAGAGAGAGACAGAGAAAAACAGAGAGGGAGAGATTGTACCATTCTTGCATTTGTAATACTTTTTGCTGGTTTACTTCTTAAGACCCAATGTGCTTGGCTTCTCTTGAAGTCTAAGGGCTGGCATAAGCTTATGAACTTCAGACACCACTTCATGAGAAGCAAGTTAAGTACAGGGTATCTATCAGAAAGCAAGAAAAAATGAAAGTGGTCACTGGGAAGTGAAATACAGAGTGGGAATTTGTTAGCAATTTCTGACTCCCAGAAACAGTTCAGTCTAGAGATGGAAGGGATAACAAATGTTTATCTTTACATTTTAAACATTTTCCCCAACTCTACATCTGAGTACCATCAGCCATGTTTGTGTTGGCAAAGCTGCAAATTTACCTCATTTATTCAAGAGTGCAGAGATTTGCACAGTTTTGAAACCTGTTAGCGTCTTTTCATTAATAATCCCCGGCTCAGGCTTTCCTGCTGATGTTTTACTGCAGAGATGGAAAAGCACTAAGTGGCGATTTGTTCCTTTAATTTTCTTGTGCAAATAAAGTCAGGCAACAGAGAAAAATGAATAGTAACCATAGAATGTCATTGTTATTTTATCCATAATAGTAATACAATTCTCCATTAGTACAGCTTCCTAGTAATAATGGCACATTAATGCAGAAGGACCCGCCAGTGAGAAAGATGGACTCCCATAATACTCTATGAGTTAGTTTGCATGTGGCTGACTGTAGCCCGTCCTGCCAAACAGAGTGATGCCAAAGTAGCAGATTCTACACCTGTCTCCCCAGGCTCTGACTGTGCACTGGCTATGATTAGACTTACTGATGGATACTGGAACTGGAACCTTAGAGCCCCCTATGCTGAGATTCCAGGTTACCTTCTGTATGTGGTATTAGGGGCTACTGATCAAAATTTTTTTAAAAAGAAAATAAATCTCCTTTGTCATTGAAAAGTTCCCCGTTGGGGATGCTAAACTGTATGTGAAGAATGAGCCAACTTATAATAAAGATACTTTAGGTTCATTCTGTTTAAGATTAAATCTGTTTCTCAAGGATTGGGTTATACACAACCTGTAGCCTTAAGTACAAATGGTTCTATATTGCCTGTTCTAGGAATGGCAATAATGTCTTTGTTTCAAAAAGTTAACCTTCTTGAAACCCTGCCTTTGTTTCAAAAGGGTTGTTATGGTTACCTTGTTATGACTACTTATTGTGACAACCACCTCGTAATCATGTCTTTGTTTCAGGAAGTCATTATGACTAACTTGCTATGCTTATGTTCTGCTCCTGTAACCTCAGCTATTTGCCAGACAAATCCCCCATTTGGAAGCCCCCTACCCCTGAGCTATAAAAGCCTTGTCTTCCTCTCATCCAATACTAACTTCTTGAATCCCACCTTAGGGGGAGGCAATGTGTGTACACGAATAAAAACTCACTTTAATTAATTGATTGCTTTAATTAATTTAGCCGTGATGATTTGGGTCAGTGTAGTGTGAATTCTAATTGATCTTGTTAATAAAAGCCTGGAATCAGATACAGGAGTTAATGCTGAAAGATCAGAGAAGCAGAGCAGCCGGCCCCTACTTCTTACCGCTACCTAATCCTCAGACCTAAAGGGTGATCCTGCCCCTATGAATCCTCAGACCGGATGCTCTGAGTTCCTGTCTCTTCTCCCACCCTATATTCCTCTCTCTGCCCAGCCATATCATTCCTGTCTATACCTCCCTAGTGCTGGAATTGAAGGTGAGTAACCCCAAGTTTAAAAGGTGTAAGTCATCACTACTTGGTTCTGGGTCTCTTTGATATGGGATCAATCTCGAGTAGCCTAGGGTAGCCTTAAACTCACAGAGATCCATTTGCTTCTGCCTTCCAAGTGCTAAAATTAAAGGCATATGCCACCACTGCCTGGCCTAACTAGTGGCTCAACTCCACACTCTGATCTTCAGGCAAGCTTTTTTTTGTTAGATTTCAAACAAAATATCACCACAGGTTGATAGTTTTGTTCTCCGATTTTTACAGTAACAACATAAAGTTAAATTTGCCATACATTTACCCTAGTGAAAGATGAGATGTCCCTTGTAGGAGGAGGCACAGGCTGGAGTCAAAACCTAGTTTAACTCTTCACAATAGTAATTGTAAACAGACATTTCTGTCATGCCCCGTCCCACAACCGTTTAGTCCCAAATAAACACACAGAGGTTTATGTTAATTGTAAACTGTTTGGCCAATGGCTCAGGTTTCTTATTGGCTGTCTCTCTCTAAACTGTTAACCCTTTTCTATTCATCTGTGTGTCTCCACATGGTCTTGGCTTACCAGTGATGCCTGGATCTCTTGCTCTCTCAGCAGCTACATGGCATCTCTCTGGCAGCTCACCCTCTCTCTTCCTCTTCCCTGAATTCTTCTAGTCTGATAGTCCCGCCTATACTTCCTCCTGGCTACATCCTATCTTTCCATTGGCCGAAACAGCTTTATTCATCAGCCAATAGGAGAAGCATATATTCACAACATACAGAAGAACATCCCCCATGAGGCAATAGAAGATAATTTGTGAAAGGATGGGGAAGTTTTATGTATCAGCCACTGAAATATAGCTTTTACTTCGTTTAGGAATCTTGGCTCCAACCACAGTTGTATTTGCAAAACATATGACTGTTACGGTTCGATATTAAATACTATTTACAGATTTTATTTATTTAATATGTATCTTTGCCTGCATGTGTGTATGTGCCCACATATGTGCCTAGTGCCCTTGAGACCAGAAGAGGGATGCCCTTGGACTGGTGTTACAGAAGATTATGAGCCACCATGTAGGTGCTGGGAACTGAACCTGGATTTCTGCAAATGCAGCCAGTGCTCTTTACTGCTGAGTGCTCTTTGCACCCCTACGGAAACTGTTTTTTATCACATTACTGTTGTTTCAAATATTTCGAATGATCAATCTCAGCAAGAGCCTGAAGTTATTATATCTATCTCATTTAATTCAGGGCCACACACTTGTTATTCTGATTTGCATCTGCTATCTGACTATTGCTTATTTCCTTGGACACCCCATTGTCCAGTTTTGTCTCTTTGCTTTTAAAAACCTCTCTGGAGAAGTGCCTGATGACCTTGCTGGTGTCCTGGGGTTCAGCATGTTAAAAGATGGCAAGTGCTGTGCATGAAGGTAAATGAAGGAAGAAGTCAGGGTTCTGCTAATAAAGTCCTCCAGCTTCCCAATTCTGCCCTTGGCAAAACAGTGATGTTCCCTTATGAATAAACTAATGGACAATTTAAAAATCAATGTCAGGGCAATGCTGGTGAGCTCTGCTCCCAACAGAACCCTTTTCAGGTTGCCTGGCAACCAGCATCCAGACCCCAAATCTCTGCGCGTGTGAGTGTGTGTGTGTGTGTGTGTGTGTAGGAAGCCTCTTTGTCCTAGGAAATTCACCCAAAACTGTGCAATAAAGCCCAATTTCCTGATGAAGGAAGGAAGTAAGATTGTCGTGAGCTGTGTTTTATAAACAAGCACAGAACCCAAGAAAGTCACAAGAGGATCAGGCAAGGAAACCCTTTTCTCCTCAAAATAAAAGAATGAAAGTGAGAAAAGGCAGTTCTTTCTCATGGTCTCCACAGATCATTTGCTGCCTCAAAGGGTGGATGTTTCCTCTGTGACTTACCAGGAATTTGATGTTCTGGTCTAGCCACATTCACTTTATGTTGATCAAAACACAACATCCAGTGGGACTCCAGTCCAAATCTATGCTGGTTGTTTTTAATGGATGAATCCTTCTCTATTGAATGTATACCATCTAATGGTTACTTTTCCACACCCAGGGCTGGGAAATTGTAAAGTGCCAGCTAGTAAACAGCTAAAGTTTTGAAGTTCCATGACCCTGTCTGTCCTATGGGCATGCAGCATGAGAGTAGGAGCAGCAGCTCCAATAAATCTCATTTATATGATGGTGGACCCTGCTGAGTTCAGGGTTATGACTAGAAGAGGGGCCAGTTCCTGGAGCCAGCATTACAGGTGGTTTTGAGCTGCCATGTGGGTGATAGGAACCAAACTCATGGCCTCTGAGAGAGCAGCCAGTGCTCCTAATCAATGAGTCATCTCTCCAGCCCAGAAATTTCTGTTTAATGGCACCAATTTTCTTCACTGTCTACCCTTGCTTCTCCGAATCAAGCTGTCCAAGCTGTACACTTTCTACACCCTTCTGTTTTCTTCCCCCCCCCCTTTTTTTGGTATTTTAAGACATATTTTCTCTGTGTATCCCTGGCTGTCCTGATACTTACTATGAATCTGGATAAAAGCAACAAGAAATAATGATGCCAAACCTGACTGCTATGCTGTTTTCAAATATCCTTCAGCATATTAATTAAATACCTCTAAATTTGTCCTCACTCAAATTTTGAGGACATGGACAGAATGTAGACAAATCATTATGCCAGAATATAATGGAAACTGACTCCATTAATTTCCAAGAGAGTCCTTGCTCATGCCTGAAACCTGAAGAGTATGGCCTTCACTGTCCATATCTCTCCCAGCATTCTGTTCGTTCAGTGTAGGTGTGTTTGGGGGATGGGGCTATGGAATTTGAAGCATTTTTTCTTTCTTTTTTCCTAGCACATCATTTTTATTAGAAATTAGCAGTGAAAACCAGTAGCTTGGATGCCATATATGCTTTCATTTTATTTTTGCTTGGAAAGTCCTGTGAGTTCTTTGTTTTAACATTTATTGATTGGTCTGGGGCTGCAAGTTGGCGGGGTGGAGCACTGTCTAGCATGGTTAAGGTCCTAGGTTGGATCCCCAGATGCACAATAATATATAAATAGTTTTTTTAATTACCTAGTAATAAACAAATCCAAATCACTTTCAAATTTGGTATTACCATCCATGGAAATAGCTATGCAATAGAATAAACCTCTGTTCTCTAAGGAGTAGTTTTTCTCAAAGACTCCAAGAATCTTCACTTTACAATGAATATTGGAATTCACTGACATAAGTTTTGTGTTTCTAATACAACACCCGATGGAGATTTTAGTGTTGAGATAGGGTAAAACACTCCTTGTTTTGCAAGCCTTGTCCTGGTATACTGGTCTCTTCAGTATGGAGTATCCCCGAGGATGGGTGTGCTAGCTAGTCTTATGTTAATTTGACACAGGCTAGAGTTGTCTAAGGGGAAGGAATCTCAATTGAGAACATGCCTCCATAATATCTGGCTGTAAAGCATTTTCTTATATAGTGATTGATGGGAGAGGACCCAGTCCATTGTGGGTGGTACCATCCCTGGACTGGTGGCCCTGGGTTCTATAAGAAAGCAGGCTGAACAAGCTATGGGGAGCAAACCAGTAAGCAGCACCCTCCATGACTTCTACATCTGCTCCTGTCCTGTTTGAGTTCCTGTCTTGGCTTGCTTCAGAGATCAACTACAGTGAGGATCTGTAGGCCCAATAAACTCTTTTCTCTCCCACTTGCTTTTGGGCCATGGTGTTTCTTCATGGCAATAGAAGCTCTAAAAAATGGGTAAACTACTTACCTTAGTGTTCCAACACTTCGGTCTTTTCACATCTGTGTGGAGAATAGGAAAAGTCAGCTTTTCATCTTCAGCAATGGTCTAACTAGACCTTAGCTACAATGTATCTTCAAAGAATATAGGCACTGGGAACACTGAGAAACATTGGAGAATATATTGGAATTAATTCTCCAGTTTTCAAGTTCAGGTTGCTGCTATTCGGAATGTGTAGCCAGAGATGCCAATAAAAGTCTTGGGAGTTGTGGTGCTTAGCTTGAGCTGTCAACTTGACACAATCTAGAATCTCCTAGGTAGAGTGTCTCCATGAAGGATTGCTTCTGTCAGATTGGCCAATGGATGCCTGTGGGGGATCGTCTTGATTGCGTTAGCTGAGTTGGGAAGATCTACACATTGTGGGTAGCACTATTTGCTAGATTTGGGTTCTGGACTGTGTAAGTACAGAGAGAGGGTTGAGTGCCAATAAACATGTGCGCATTCATTTCTCTGTGTTCTTGACTTTGGATGAGATGTCGTTAACTGTTTCAAATTCCTGTCACCTTGACTTTCCTGTGGTGATAGACTATAACCTGGGATTGTGAGCTAATGTAGATCCTTTCTACTCTAAGTTGATTTGGGCTGAAGTGTTTCATCGCAACAGATATGAAACTAGGACAGATGGAAATCCAGCACAAGTAACTCTTACAAAGGCAAGTCAAGGTGCCCTGTGTTGTAACTGCCATCTGGCAGAAACAAGCTTCATTACACCTGCAGAGGAGCGGGGACTTCACAGCATATTGTTTCAATTATTATTAATAGCCAATCCTCACTGGCAGCTTGCCTCCAAAAGATATCAACATGTGATTTAGAAACAGAGCCTAAGCTGTAAGTAAAATTCTACTATTTATTAGAAATCAATTTTCCATGCATGAATATGAAGTCTCCTTTGTGCTAGCTTCTAGACACTTGGAGGTAAGAGGATCTGTTGAAGAGCTTGGACTGTGACTTGGTTATAGAACATTTTCCTTGTAGGTATAAAGCCCTGGTTCAATTACTGGGACTTCAATTAAACAAACAATTAATCAATTAACTAAGAAGAAATGCTGAGATTAAAAATAGTAAAAGTAAAAAATGAAAGAAAAAATATTAAACCAAGACTGGGAAGAGAACCTGAGTTTGGATCCCAGGACACACAAAAAATGTTGCTTGGGTGTGGTGACATGCCTGATATTCCCAGAGAAAGCTAACTAGTGAGAAGTGAGACTAACCGTGTTGGTGAGCTCTGTATTTGACCCTACCTTAAATGACAAGGTAGAAGAGCCACCAAGGAGGATTCATGATATCAACTTTTGACTTTTACATCATGCACACATGTGCATATGCACGCACACACACATGAATGCATAAACACACATGCAAACATGCCAGCACATACATGACGCATGTAAAAAGAAGATGGAGGGGAGGAACTATTAAATCAATTCACAGAGAACCAAAGATGAATGACACAGTCACAACAGAGAGAAATGTGTTTTCAGCTTAGAGCAACACCCGACTTCAAACAGATTTGAGGTATGAGTGTAAAGAAGGTACAGACCTGGAGATGTTCTTGAACCACATATCCTAAACAAGCAAAAACCTGCTTAGTGGGAATCAGAATTTTTGGAGGTCAGTACTAAGACAAAAATAGATGCAGATTCAGATCATTTTAAGCTCCTACAGGTCAGAGCTACAGAACTACCCTGTAGGGTAGTTTGCTCTTATCCTGTAAAAAGGTAGCCCTATCTATTTCAGGAAGACTCCCCGGACAGGACCCAAGCAAAGCCTCATCTTTTCACTTAACTCTGACACGTCTTTACATGTTTATTATCTTCTGCCCCTGGAGGGGTACATGTAATTCCACTGCACTGTGCCCTTCCGGCTCTGGGCAGATCTTCCATCCAGGACATACACATGAGAGTCAAAAGGTCTCATTTCTCTAGCAGGTTCAGAATTTTTATCTCCTTAAAGCTTCCCCTTGTATATAAATACTAACCAGACCTTCAGGAGCTGTCCCCACTCTGATATCACAACACAATGTCATACAGTCAAGACTGTAAAGACATTATTTTTACCTAAACACAGTTTGGAAAGATTTAATTTTAGGGCACATCTTACTCCTAGTATCCTGTTTTAGAAATATACTACTAGATGTTCACAGATACTTTAATATAGAAGTATTTAAAATCATATATTAGTTTGAAGGTTATCAGACATTTCTTTCATGCAAGGCTTTGAAATCATCATAAAGTAGCTAGAAAAAAATTGGTGACTTAGCTGTCTCCCCACTATCCTTGATTCTATAGCGTTATGTTAGAATACTATCAATACAGCAGGCGGCCTTTCTCTTTATTCACATTCTGCATTGTATCTGGTATACTGTAACTCTGTGATGCTGAGATGAATAAGCTTCTGTGTACCTATCCAGACCTGGGCCACAGCAGTCCTTTTATGCCTCAGGTGTCTCTGGTTGACCACACTGGTCTTCAGACAGGGCTGGGTTAATAAAACCCTGTTGCCCTGTTAGTACTCCTGTGGCATCATGTTCCTTAGATTCTTGTTTGAGATGCACATCACATCAGATTGCACCTTGGGGAGCTAAGATAATGAATGCTTGCTACATCCGTGTTCTTCAAAGAGCCAAAGAATTGCTGATGCAGTGCAGCGTCTGTGGACGTATGTGTTGATGTAGTGATCCACAGGAATTGGAGAGAAAGAGGACGTTTATCTCTTTCCATTACGAACATGCACGCATCCACGAAGATGCACAGTGATTACATTTTTAAGCCAAATGGAAATGCTGTTTTTAAAGCACACAAAGAAGGGTTGCTGTGGCCTTCATCATCCATGGTTCCCATGCTCTGTAAAGGTGCTGAGAATTAGATACTGCTGAACCATTCTCTCTATGAGAAAGAAAAGGATTAGTCCTCTGTATATAAACACACTTTTCATTTGGTCAGTCTTTTATACATGCATCAGTTTATTTGTTTTTCTATCTAAAACAAATTAATATGTGTTAGTGATTCATTATATATTAATTAACCTGAACCATGACAGCCTGAAGGAAGCCACTTAACATATCATGCTGTTTTAAAAATGTCATATTGTGGTTTTCCTGCATATATGTGTGTGTAGCACCATAGTACCCGTAGAGGCTACAGGAGAGCATTGGATCCCCTGAAGTACAGTTATAGGCAGTTATAAGCTACCACATGGGTGCTGGGAACTGAACCTGGATCCATTCCAAGAGCAACACGTGCTATTAACTGCTGGCCCATCTTCCAAGCCCCTGTTGTGACCTTTTACATTTAGAAATGCTGACTGGCACTTTAGCAGCACACAGCAAACTCACTGGGGTGGGAAGTAAAATGCAAAGAACAGGGCCCTACAGACCAGGGAAGGGGCATTGGTTTGCAGAGAAAGCCCTGAACAAGATGGTAAAGCCTCAGCCTCTCCTTGTTCCATCTCAGTTGTGAGAGAGCACAGGGGTGGCTTAACTTTTCCACACAGCCCATCTGCAGACGGCTCTGATGACTCAGAGGTGTTCTTTTGTGTTTACAAACAGGCAAGGACGGAAGTATATGCTCTGTGGATAATGAAGATGGATCCTCAAGCATGCCGCCTGCCAGTCCTCTCTATTGCTACAGGTAGAGGGCAGGGCCCGAGGTTGGCATTTACTGCAGGAACATTTCTTTCGGAGCTCTCCTGTACTCTATGAAGGGCATTCAGGAAAAGCAAAGATGCCCAGAAAAGAAACTTGCGCCCACTCCCAACCTACACACAATGAGCTCTCTCTCTCTCTCTCTCTCTCTCTCTCTCTCTCTCTCTCTCTCTCTCTCTCTCTCTCTCTATCTGTGTGTGTGTGTGTGTGTGTGTGTGTGTGTGTGTGTGTGTGTGTGTGTTGGGGGGGTCCTGAAATACCTCAACATTCATCATCTATAAACACAATTGTCATCCTTTAGTAGGTGGAATCTCTGACACATGTTTCTCACTCCTTTTTTCCTCTTTGAGAAACTCATCTCTTTGTTAGAACACCTTCTGCAGACTGTCAATTACTTTTCTGATCACTAATTGACATTTCTAGTTTCTTTTTGAGAAAAAAGAATCAACAAAGTCACAGAGAAATCTGCGCCTGTCAAGCAGGTGTATTGCTATCCTTGGTTTAGATGTTGTCACCTCTCAGTTTGAAGATAAATAGACTTGAATTGGAAAAGCAAGAAAATAACAAACCAAGGAAAAAGGCAAGTATCTAAGCAAAAGTAAATAATGAAGACTGCAACAACAATAGTGATAAAAGTAGAAGCAAAGAAAAACAACCTCAATGATCAATATAATGAGGTATTTGGCTTTCACTTTTTCTCTCAATTTAAATATCCTGAGAATTTTATAATGTGTCTCAATTAAATCCACTCTTCCCTTCTTCCCCTCCAACTTCTGTAATCCATTTACCACTTTTCCATCCCATGTGAGTTCAATTGTTACTACCAGTATTTGTATAGGGCCTCTGGATTATATGGTTTTGAAAACTTAAAATACAAAATAAACTTTTAGCATAAAAACAAGATCAATAAAATATAGACACAAAAGCGGACATCCCAACTGTCATCACAGAAATACACAAGATCATTAGGAACTATTATGAAACCCCAGAAAATGCCGATAATTTCTAGGAACATTATAACCTACTAAATTTGAATCATCATGACACAAACATCTCAACAGACCAATAGTTGGAAGTGAGATTGAATCACTAATAAAAATATTCTGACAAAGAAAATTTTGTTTGTTTTCGTTGATAATTTTACCAAAGTTTTAATGAACTAACAACCAATGCTTCTCAAATGATCTCAACAAACTGAAAGGGAGGAAACTCTGGGAAACTAATTTTTTAAGGCATGCATTACCCTAACATCAAAACCAGAGACACACAGAAAAAGGAAAATGCAGACCAGGATCCCTGATGAACACATGTGTTAAATCTCTAAATAAAAAATTTCCAAACTGAATCCAACTATATATCAGAAAGTCTACTTACCCTAAGCGTACAAGGATGGTTCAACATAAACACATTGATTAATACACTAAGGTAACAGAATAATGTACCAAAATTATTTCAATGTGGTCATCACAAAATTACAGAATAAGCAGTAAAATTCAACAGCATGCAGAATAAAAACAATTTCTAAGAAAATTAGATATGAAATACCATGTGAGTGGGGCTACAGAACAGTCACTTTGGAAATTAATTTGGAGGATCCTCAAAAAGTCAGAACTAGATCTACCACGTGATTCAGCTGTACAACCCCTGGGCATATACCTGGAAGTCTCTGTGTCTCACTACAGAAATACTCATGTTTATCACTCCCCTGGTCACACTAGCTTGGAAATTAAATCAACCTGTATGCCCATCAACTGGTAATAAAAATGTGATGGATACACACAATGGAATATATACGCAGCTGCCAAGAAAAATGAAATCATGAAATTTGAAGGTAAATGGATGAAACTGAAAAAACATTACAGAGGAAGGAAATTCTGGCCCAGAAAGACCAACATCGTATGTTCTCTTATATGCAGGTGTCAGCTTCAAATCCATATTTTGTGTATTCAACCTTGAGCACATATGGATGGCAGCAAACTAGAAACAGGCAATGGAAAGGAAGTGGGGTTGTAGAGTGAAGGTAAAGGGAAAGTATAAATGGGGAATACTACTGCGGGACAGAGAAGGTTCAGCAGGTCATGGAGTTGATGGGGTCAGGGAAGGTTAACCAAATGAAGTGTGCTGAAAGAAGCTGCTTCAGAACCAATGATCCTGCAACACACGCAAAAGAACATAGTAAGGGAAAACATGTGATAAGAATGGCCATGCTGTAGGGAATGCTGTGAGATAAAGGCTTCAGCACAGATGGGGTAGGATGGTAGGGGAGAAGAACGATAAAGGATGGGCTAATTAGACTAAGATATCATGAAGAGGAATTATTAAAATCTCCCTAATATGTAAGCTATAGTACTTTTTGAAAAGAAATCTGAACAGAGGTACCTCACATGGGTGAACAATGCTGTCTTCGGAAGATATGGATTATTAAATGAAAATCTCAGGTTCAGGTAAAAGTTACCTTCCTATGAGCTATTGGTCAGTAGTGCTCCAGAGGCATCTAAAACAATACAAACCATTGTCATTGCTATAGGTTGCTACCATAAGTAGATGATAAGACCCTATTGCTGAAGATGCTACACATTTTGGTTGCAGATTACATAGGAATCAGTCTTGAACTAACCAGAAAATTCTCTGTGCTGGTTAGCATTCATAGTCTTGGTGCGATGAAGACTGATGGGGAGAAAGGGCAGCAATGGCCTTAAACAGTCCTGGACTCCACATACTATAATACTGACCTCCCACTGGTGAGACAGAGACAAGACTGTATATGGGGTAACCAACCCCTCTTGTGATTGGGCTTGAGACTTGCCCAGAGATATACTAGGATGACCCCAACTGAGAGTCTAAGCAATAGGCTATCTTAAATGCCCTTCCCCTATAATAAGATTGATGGCTACCTTATATGCCACCCTAGAGCCTTCATCCAGTTGCTGATTGAAACAGAAGCAGAGACCCACAACTAAAAACTAAGCCAAATTCCTGGAATCCAGTTGTAGAGAGGGAGGAATGATGAGCAAAGGGGTCAAGATCATGCTGGGGAAACCCACAGAAACAGCTGACCTGAACAAGGGGAAGCTCATGGACCCCAGACTGACAGCTTGGAAACCAGCATAGGAGGGAACCAGGCCCCCTGCACATAGGCATGGGAGATCTATGTGACCCCTGGTAATGGAACAGAATTTATACCTAGTGTACAAATGGACATTGGGAGCCCATTACTCATAGAGGGATACTCTCTCAGCCTAGACACACAGCCTAGGCCCTGCTCCAAATGATGTGACAGACTTTGAAACCCCTCATAGAGGGTCTTACCCTCCCTGGGGAGCAGAAGAGGGATGGGATGGGGATTGGTGGGGACCATGGGAGGGAGAGGGAACTGGGATTGATGTATAAAATAAAATTGTTTCTAATTTAAATTTTAAAAAGATTTTTAAAAAACCAACCAACAAACAAAACCCACAAGTTTATAGCCTGGAGTGGGGTTAAGGGAAGCTTCCATTGAGAAGCTAATGGCCGTCGACGGCCACTGTGAAAAGGAAGAGTCTCCATCCTTTATGAGCATGGCCATTGGTAGGATCCCTGTGCCCCAGAGATGAACCCACACCCATGAAGCACACATAAGGGCCAGTAATGGACTCAATGGGTTTTATGTATAAACACAACATATTAAAGAGGACATGAAGTTGAGAGGGAGATGTGCTGGGGGGCACCCAGTGAGAGTTGGAAGGGAGAAGGTGATGGATATAATCAATATACATTGTATACAAGTATGAAATTTTCAAAGAAAAAAAATGACCCCCGTGACCTAAATTAGCATTAGAGCATGCTAAGTACAGAGTGAATAATGTGAGTCTTTCTCAATAATAATGACAGGTCTTAGTGTTACAACAGTGAAATACTGTAGAAAAATCTCATTAAGTCATTTTTCTTACTGAGTTGGATTATTAAGGTAATAGGAAATAAATGAGGCTTTAAAATTCCCGAATTCCCTTTCAGTAACCACATTGGTGTTCTCATTGTTACAAATTAGCTGCTAACACTGTTCCTGATAAGAACATCCTATCTCTCTGAAGCGGGAGTTTAGATAAGTGTATCAATAAACCTATCTCATATTCATTCATAAACTAATTCCTAGATATGGATACTTAGTCTGCTGCTGAATGCTCAAGCATAAATGGGACATCTATATCACAGCCCCTCCTTCCAAGGCTCAGAGACGAAAGGTTATAAGAGCCAGAGGTGGTGGATAACTGCAAGGAAATTGTGTCTTCTGGGTACTGCAACGGCCATGTACATTTGAACACATAGTGGTTGTGACAGCATCTGCAAATCTAGAGAGGAGAGGTGGGTATGAAGTGCCACTCTTAGCTAAGTGGGTATTTGTAGTGGATAGCTGATGGCAGAGAGTCTGTTTTCTTTAAGGGTGTGTGGCTCCCAGCAGATTGACCTCCCTCCACTAACGACCACCTATCCGAGAGTGTGTGTGTGCAGTGCAAACTGAACTTGATGCATTCTCTTTTCTTTTTTAAGACACTAAGTACGATGTGTAGAGATGTGGGAGTCCAGCTGTGGGTGGAGGGAAAGAGAGGGGTAAATATGAATTGTATAGAATTGCCAATTAAAAATGAGAAAAATGTGGTTACTTCAATGCATTAATGACAAAGTTAAAAATAAAACCCTTTTGCCTCAACAATAAGTTTTAAAAAAGATATTTATTTGTGTCTTAAATTGGTGTTTAGAAAAATAAATCTATATTTTGTCACCTTGTTCTTCAAGTCAATTCATTTAATAAAATTCACCACTAAAATCCCTAAATGTTTTGTTTGCTCTCTATAGTGGACCTGTCTTTGCATTGTGTTCTAAGTGCATGTCTTTCTATTGTGTCACTCTGGAAAATAAAATTGTATCTCTAGCTGGAGAGATGTCTATAAGACAACGTAATGTACTTCCAGAAGCACTAAAGGCTGGTGTTTACTAGAATTCTGTGTATCCATGAGCATCCTGTGGGAAAATGGAAAGTGAAATTTGGTGGAGACGCAATAAATGCACAGCATCTATCTGAAAGCTTCCAAACTCAAGCTGAGTATAATATGTGCAATACCCCCAGTTTCCGATGCCACTTTCTCCAATGTATTTAAGGAGAAACTGGGGGTATTGCACATATTATCAAACCCACTAGGCAGTAGAAACTGTGCCAAATTTTCTGGAATCATCTTTGTTAATAGATGACTCCATTGGAAAATAGGTAGATGTGGTAAGTGAATGTAGTATGCAAGTCAGATATAAAACCTAGTGGCATTTTTGTGTACTACCAGTGGACTTGCAGAGAAAGAACTGCAGAAAACAACCCATTCCCTGCAATGCACACGTGTGCATGAACCTGCACACATGCCTAAAAAAATGCAAGATCAGGCAGGCTGAGATTGATCACAAGGCCCCAGCCCTCCACATCTGACCATCATAGACAGAATCTCACTGGACTTGTCATGACATGTCCAGTGTCATAACTCACTAGTTACACATCTTCAACAAAACTCAATGGTATTGATATGTTCGATTAGAAGAAAACTAAAGTACATATTTGTATAGTTTAAGTGTCTACTCTCCAACACATGTAAGTACCATAGTAGAGCTACTTTAGAGGTCTTTGTTGTAGTTTCTTTTCTGTTGATGCAATAAAATACTGACCCAAAACAACATGGGGAGGAAATGGTTAATTTGGCTTATACTTCCAGGTCATAGTCCATTATGAAGGGAAGTTAGAGCAGAAACTCAAGGAAGGAATCTGACAGCAGGAACCGTGGAAAAAGGCTGCTTGCTGGCTCACTTTCTGGCTTGTTCACACACTTCTGGCTTTCTTATACAGTCCAGGACCACCTGCCTAGGGAATTGTTCCTCCAACTATGGGCTGGACTTTCTAACATCAGTTAGCAATCAAGACAATCCTACACAGATATGCTCACAGGCCAACTTAATCTAAGCAAGTCCTCAATCAAGGATTGTCTCTTTGATGATTAGACTGTAAGGACTGTCGGCTTGACAATTTAAGCCAACTAGGACAAACCCCTAACTTTGGAAAATATCAAGAACCTGAAGACCACCAGGGGATATGGAGAAAAGGAAAATGCAAGTGAGAAGAGAGAAGGATGACTCTTATCACATGGAGACAAGCCAGAACAAGGATAAAAAGCAACAGACTCATGGTTTTTATGTTCTAATAATGCTAAAAGCACATGGTTACCCATCCCATGTGGGAAAAGGTGCTTCTGTAATTGAGCACTGATACAAAGGTTTATTTGGAATTAATCCAATTCTAAAGCTAATTTAATCTATATTTAAGAAATGGTATATCATTGATTATTCTATAAACCTATTTTCCCCTTTAATATAAAGTTAATCTAACATAAGCCAACATGAATCTCCATCATTTAAAAAAGACATTTCATGAAGCACATCATTTAATCTCTCACAATGTAGAGAAAGAACTAAAACAACCAGATTTGAAAGGGTATATTTCTATATCTCAAAAGTACTGGTAAGAGGCAGTTCTGGCAAATTAAAAAAAAATTCTTTAAAAATTTCATTCTTTAATAAGTTATTATTATATGTCTTATAAAGTAGGAAGAAAAAATGCAGTTAATTTTAGTTTTAGAAAGAATCATAAATTTAAGACAAACTCATGAAATATCATCAGACTTCATATTATTGATAAGTTAAATATAAAATATAAACTATTTTTGGTATTTATCATGAGCAGGATAATGAGAAGTTTAGCAGAAGAGTTAGAGATGACAAAAGGCTACTGGGCTGGAAATTAGATGAGTCCCATATCTGCCTCTATTTAATGGTGATGGTGTCTCAGTGGACAGGACTTGTAAGTCACTCTTCACTCAGTAAGTATTAGTGGGTACCTGCTCTAGTCAGTGAGATGAGACCAACAAAAAAGAAAAAGGGCATCCCATACTGTGTTAGTCAGGGTTTTCTAGAGGAACAGAACTGATAGAATGAATATACATGCTCAAGCACAGACACACACACACACACACACACACACACACACACGAGAGAGAGAGAGAGAGAGAGAGAGAGAGAGAGAGAGAGAGAGAGAGAGAGAGAGAGAGAGAGTTTATAGAATAGCTTAATAGTTTACAGGCTGTGGTCCAACTAGTCCAACAATGGAAGATTCAAGAATTCAGTAGTTGTTCAGTCCATGATAGTCCAACAATGGAAGATTCAAGAATTCAGTAGTTGTTCAGTCCATGAGGCTACATTTCTCAGCTGTATAAGTGGGAATCCCAAAGAAGTAGGCTCTCATTCCAGTGAAGAAATAGACTTGCCACTAAGAGTAAGCAGGCAAAGAAAGCAAGCTTCCTAGTTCCATATCCTTGATATAGGCTGCCATCAGAAGGTATGGCCTAGATTAAAGATGGAACTTCTCACCTCAAAAGATCTGATTTAAAGTGTATCATTCCACCTAAAAAGACCCACAATAAAAGTGGATCTTCTCACCTCAAATGATTTAAATAAGAAAAATGTCCTTGCAGGTATAACCAGCCACTTAGGTTTAAATCAGTTCTGGATGTAGTCAAGTTGACACCAAGACACAATCATAAGTCCACACCTTGTCAGCTTGACATATAATCATATATCCTTATGTCATGTTTAATTTCCAAATGAAACAATAATCAGGTATAATTAGTAGTATGATATAACTATACAATGTTTACTCACAAACATGTTACATATTTAACTGGGTCATAATTATGTTTAACATGATATAACCAGTACAAATGCAAACACATTATATATTTTAGAATAGGTGGCAATGTCCCTTGAGGAACATTCCTTTAGTATCTCAAACTTAAATATGATAACTACTAATATTCTCTTTGTTTTTGTTACATTATATAATAAATCAAGGAAAGAAAACTCAAATAAATATGCACACATGTTCTTAACAAAATGAAATAAAACACCATGGTGGTTTGGCAGAAACATTTTATGTAAGAAAGACAAATCCATAACCAGAATAAGCAAGTAAGGACAAAATGCTGTCCTTTCCATGGAGGAAGTAGCCCAATATAATCAACCTGCCATCAGGTCATTGGCTTGTCACCACAGGGAATGGGGCCATGTCTGTGGTTCAGTGTTGGTCACTGATGTTGGCAGATCTGGCAATCAGTAGCAGCTGTAGCCAGATTAAAATTGGTGAGTGGAAATCCATGTTGTCAAACACATGCATAAACCCTGTCTCTGCCAGCATGACTGCTTTGTTCATGGACCCATTACACAATGACAGGAATGGCTGGGGAACACGAGTGGCTGTCCACAGAATGAGTCATCTTGTATACTTAACTATTGAATTCTGCTCTGCTGAAGTCATCTTTTGATAAGTATGGGACACAAGTATCATTATATTGTGCACCCATTTGCAGAAATCTACCCGTGCACTTCTTCCCTAGATGTCTTTCCCCCCAATTTTCCAATCATTATCTTTCCAACTCCTCAATGACCTAGAAAATCCATTGGCTACACATGAACTAGTAAATATCACAAATCTGGCCATTTCTCCTTCCAGACAAAATGTATGACCACGAATATCATCCAAAGTTCTGCGCACTGTGAAGATTTCCCTTTGCCTGTGTCTTTCAGTGTTGTCACAGTAAGGGGTTGTAAAACTGTCACCTTTAGATTGATGCCTATTAAACTGCAGAACCTTCACTAAGCCAGATCCGATTATTCTTTTCGTCAGTCAATTGATCATATAGCATAACCCTATAAGGACATAGATGCATACTCATCAGCAGATAAGCTTTCTAATGGGACTAGACACCATAGGCATTTGGTCAACTTCTTCTTGTCACTTGCTTTGACTTCAGGATATGCTTGGGCACCATGACATATCCTACCTCAATTTGATCATGCCTTGCTGATCTGTACATCCTACTTTATGACTTTGAGGTCAGATATCACTCAGATCATGATATATATCTCAGGTTGCATGGTAACTTTGTAGACCATTGTCAAATGTTCATTTTCCAGTAAGGTTCAATAGCAGGTCAAGAGCTGTCTTTCAAAGAGAATAGTTGTCTGCAGATGATGGTAGAACCTTGTACCTAAATCCCAAAGATCTCTTCTGTAATTCACCTAGAGTAGGTTTTCAAGTGCTCCAAAAAGCATCCCTATCTGCCACTGACACCTCAGGTACCACCAGGTCTTTTGAATCACATGGTCCAATTGGTAGAGCAGCCTAAACAGCAACCTGGACCTGTTGAAGATATTCTCCTGTTACAGATTCCACATACAACTAGCTTTCTGATTCACTTAGTGTATGGGCTGGAATAACACACCCACGTGAGGAATGTGCTGTTTATAAATCCAAATAAGCCTGGTAAATATTGTGCTTCTTTCCTGGAGGTAGGAGGAAGCTGATGCAATAACTTATTTTTCACCTTAGAAGGAATATGTCCATACACCCCACACCACTCCATGCCTAAGAATTTCACTGAGGTAGAAGAACTTTGAATTTTATTTGTATTTATTTCCCATTTTCTGGTGTACATATGTGTTAATCACAAGTCCTAAGTTGTTCCTATCTCCTGCTCACTTGGTACAATCAGCACAATATCATCAATGTAGCTGAGCAATGTGATATTTTGTGGGAGACAGGTGATAAAGATCTCTTTGAACTTAGTTATGACACAGGGATGGAGAGTTAATATATCTTTGACATAAAACTATAAAGGTATATTGGTGGCCTTGTCAACTGGAAGTAAATTGCTTCTGGTGGCCCTTATAGACAGGTAACAAGAAAAAGTCATTTTCTAAAACAATACCTGCATACCATGTTCCAGGAGATGTGTTGAACTGCTCTAGTAAGGATACTGCACCTGATAGAGAAACTGCAATTGGAATCACTACTTGATAATGTTTTCAATAGTCACCAGTCATTTTGTCTCTGTACTGGCAAGACATGAGAATTAAAGGGAGATGTGGTGGGACCAATCACCCTTGCATCTTTGAAGTCCTTGATGATAGCATTAATTTTTGCACTTTTTCTAGGGATACAATACTGGTTTTTATTCACTATTTTCCTTGAGAGGAAACTCTAAAGGATTCCATGTAGCCTTTCCAACCATAATAGCACACATTCCACAGGTCAGAAAAACATATACATATATATATATATACACACATATATATATATATCACAAACTATACATTATGGAACAGGGGAAGCAACCACTGAACCTACTATGAGTCATATTTCAGCCAAAACTGCATTCATCGCCCAAACTATGTAAGCCTCTAGTTTAACTAAAGGACCACAATGTTTCTTGAGGTCATCAAGAATCAGCATCAATCCTTTACCAGGATCTAATAAAACTCTGGAAATTCTGATTGTTTCCTTTCCCCCAGTGTATAGTTACTCTTGTAAAAGGCCATCAATTCCTCTGGGTGAAGACTGGGCAAAAGCCATCTGTCCCTATGTTAGAGTTTCTATTGCTGTGAAGAGACACAGTGACCATGACAACTGTTATAAAGGGAAACATTTAACTAGGACTGGCTTACAGGTTTAGAGGTTTAGTGGTTTAGTCCATTATGATCATGGTGTAAAGCATGTAGGGAGACATAGTACCTGAAGGGGCTCAGAGTTTTGCATCTTGATCTACGTGCAGCAGCAAGTTAATCCTACAGTAGGCCCCGCTTAACCCATCTGAGACCTCAAAGACTGCCCCCATAGTCGCACACTTCCTCCAACAAGGCCACACCTACCCAATCAAGGCTATATCACCTAATAGTTCCACTCTCTATGGGCCAGGCCTTCAAACACACGAGGCTATGAAGGCCAATCCTATTCAAACCACTCCACTCCCTGACACCCATTGGCTTGTAGCCGTATCATAATATAGAAGTGCGTTCAGTCCAACTTCAAAAGTCCCCAGAGTCTAGCAAAGCCCAGCATCCAAAGTCTCTTCTGAGACTCATGCAATCTCTTAACTGTAATTCCTTATAAAATGAAAATGAAAAATGAGATCACATACTGTTAG
The DNA here is from genome assembly GCF_017639785.1 of Mesocricetus auratus. Lineage (NCBI taxonomy): Eukaryota > Metazoa > Chordata > Mammalia > Rodentia > Cricetidae > Mesocricetus > Mesocricetus auratus. The sequence continues at coordinate 108,570,448 of NW_024429266.1, forward strand.
CATAAAATGGCACAGGATATACAATGCCATTCGAAAAGGGAGGGAAGGGAGCATACTGAGGATATACTGGACCAAAGCAAATTCAAAACCCAGTTGGGCAAACTCCAACTTCTGCATCTCCATGTCTGATGTCAAAGCACTCTTCAAATAATTTCAGCTCTGCTGACCTCAACACACCTCTTTCTCTTGGGCTGTTTCCACTCCCTGTTACTAGCTTTCCTTGGCAGGTATCCCATGGCTCTGGCATCTCCAACATCTTAGAGTCTCCAAGGCAACTCAGGCTTCACCTTCAAAGCTTCATACATTGGTTTCTCTAGGCCTCCATTTAAGGACATCCCTGACATATGCCTGGCCTCAGTCACTTTCCTTAGTTGCAGGGGAAGATTCCTTAAAACCTTTCTTCCGTCCTTGACTCTAGAACCATGTAGCTGAAGCTACTAAGTTCTGCTGCTTGCTGGGGTGGGAACATGCCCCCCTTCTTCAATTACATCTTCATTAGCTTTCTGGTTTTGATGTTTTCTTTCACTACCTAAACTTGGCTGTTGTGAAACTTGTTCTGCAGACCAGGCTGGCTTTGAACCAAGAGATCTACCTGCCTTTGTCTATGGAGTGATGGGATTAAAGGCCTAAATCACCACACCTGGCTTTGAGATTTTCTTTAATTCCTTTTCACAAGTTGGAAGCTTAGCTAGGTGGGATCTTGCTCTGAAGTCACCACTCCCTTTATTTCATATAACACCAGGCTTTTCTTTAATCTGTTTATCTCCTTCAACACAGGATTTAGCTCTATTCCACTTCCTGGTGCCCATTTTCTCCTTGAACTGTATGTTTTGTATTCTTCCTTGCTCAGCCTTCTCCCTTCCATTATAGATCTTCCTAAGAGTCAATGCTCATGACCACATGACAGAATCAATGCCAGGGTATTTTGAAATTTCCTCAGCTAACACAACTAATTAAAAAAAACTCTTCAATTTAGCCTCAGGCAGATTTTTTTGGACAATGACAAAAACAAGCCATACTCTTCACCAAAATACCACAAAACAGTCTCTGGGTCACAAGCTGACATTCTCCTCCAAAACCTCTTGAGCCAGACCCCCACCACTCAAATCACCCTCAGCAACACAGTCTTCTGTGCTCCTACTAGGATGGCTCATTAAGCCATACTTACAGAATTCAACTGCTTTTCTAATCCAAAGTCCCAAAATCTGCATTTCTCCAAACAAAAACTTGGTCAGGCCTATCAGAGCAGTACCCTGGTGCCTGGTATCATCATCTGTCCTAGTTAGGGTTTCTGTAGCTGTGAAGAGACATCATGATCACGGCAACTCTTTTTTTTATTTAAATTAGAAACAAGCTTGCTTCACATGTCAATCACAGCTCCCTCTTCCCACCTCTTACCCTGCCCCCCAACCAGCCCCCTCCCCCGACTCCCAGCCAATACCCATTCCTTTCCCCAGGGAGGGTGAGGCCCTCCATAGGGGATCTCCAAAGTCTGTCATTTCTTTCAGGGCAGGGCCTAGGCCCTCCCCCAAGACGCTAGGCTGAGAGAGCAGCCCTCATTGTGGGATGGGCACCCAAAGTCCATTTGTATGCCACAGATAAATAATGATCTACTACCCAAGGCCCCCTAAATTGCCTAGGCCTCCTCAATGACACCCACATTCAAGGGGTCTGGATCGGTCCCATGCTGGATTCCGAGCCATGAGTCTGGGGTCCAAGAGTTCCCCCTTGTTCAGGTCAGCTGTTTCTAGGGATTAAACCAGCCCAGTCTTGACTCCTTTGCTCATCAGTCCTCCCTCTCTGTCACTGGATTCCAGGGGTTCAGTTCAGTGTTTAGCTGTAGGGGGCTGCCTCTGCTTCCATCAGCCACTGGGTGAAGGTTCTGTTTCGCAGAATCTGGCAGTGGGATTGTAGGCTGGTACTCCCTTGATCCATGTCTAAAATCCATAGAGTAAGTACATACCATGTTTGTCTTTTTGTGATTGGGTTACTTCACTCAGGATGGTTTCTTCTAGTTCTGTCCATTTGCCTGCAAATTTCAAGATTCCATTGTTTTTTTCCCCATTGAATGGTACTCCATTGTGTAAATGTACCACATCTTCTCTATCCACTCTTCAGCTGAAGGGCATCTATGTTGATTCCAGGTTCTGACTGTTACAAATAATACAGCTATGAATATAGTGGAACAGACCTCCTTGTTGTATGGATGTGCATCATTTGGGTACATACCTAAGAGTGGAATTGCTGTAGCCTGGTTCCCATTTTACTGAAGAATCTCCATACTGATTTCCATAGAGGCTGTATGAGTTGGCACTCCCACCAGCAGTGGAGGAATGTTCCCCTTTATTCACATCCTCTCCAGCAAAAACTGTCATTGGTGTTTTTGATTTTAGCCATTCTGACAGGAGTAAGATGGTATCTCAGAGTTGTTTTGATTTGCATTACCCTGATGGCTAGGGATGTTGAGTACTTTCTTAAGTGTCTCTCAACCATTTTAGACTCCTCTATTGAGAATTCTCTATTTAGTTCATACCCCACTTTTTAATTGGATTCTTTGGCATTTTGGAGACTTGCTTGTTGAGTTCTTTGCAAATTTTGGAGGTCAGCTCTCTGCCATATGTGGAGTTAGTGAATATCTTTCTCCATTCTGTGGGCTGTCTTGTTGACGGTGTCTTTTGCCTTACAGAAGCTTCTCAGTTTCAGGAGGTCCCATTTATTAATTGTCAATTTTAGTGTGTGTGCTACTTGAATTACATTCAAGAAGCGGGCTCCTATACCAATTTGTTCAAGGGTTCCTCCCAATTACTTTTCTAAGAGGTTAATTGTGGCTGGATTTATGTTAAGGTCTTTGATCCATTTGAACTTAAGTTTTGTGCATGGCAATAGACATGGATCTATCTGCTGTCTTCCTCATGCCAGCATCCAGTTATGCCAGCAACATTTGTTGAAATGCTTTCTTTTTACAGTGTATAATTTTAGCTTTTTGTCAAAGATCAAGTGTTCATATGTATATGGGTTAATAGCAAGGTGTTCAATTCGATTCCATTGGCCTATCTGTCTATTTCTGTGACAATACCAAGCTGTTTTCAGGACTATAACTCTATAATAGAGCTTGATGTCAGAGATGCTGATGCCTCCAAATGTTGCTTTGTTGTACAGGCTTGTTTTGGCTATCCTGGGTCTTTTTTTCCATATAAAGTTGAGAATTGTTCTTTCAATGTCTGTGAAGAATTGTGCTGGTATTTTAATGGGGATTGCATTGAATCTGTAGATTGCTTTTGGAAAGATTGCCATTTTTACTATGTTGATTCTACCTAACCAAGACCATGGGAGATTTTTCCATTTTCTGGTGTCTTCTTTAATTTCTTTCTTTAAAGACTTAAACTTCTTGTCATACAGGTCTTTCACTTGTTTGGTTAGCATTACCCCAAGGTATTTTATGTTGTTTGTGGCAATTGTAAAGGGTGATGTTTCTCTGATTTCTTTCTCATCCCTCTTATCATCTGTATATTTTCTTGAGTTGATCTTGTATCCTGCCAATTTGCTGAAGCAATTTATCAGCTGTAGGAGTTCCCTGGTAGAGTTTTTTTGTCACTTATGTAAACTATCATTTCATCTTCAAATAGTGAAAGTTTTACCTCTTCCTTTCCAATTTGTATCCCCTTGATCTCTTTTCCAACACTGTAGACAAGTTGACTTTATAAATGCAAGGTGCCTTGTGTCATTTCCAGCTCAGAATACTGGTCTCCAGCAACTGAGCAATGTGGCCTCAACAGCCCCACACAATCCAGTTTGCTCCTTTTCTGACAGAAGTTGACCATTCCCCCAGCCACAGACCTTCTTGTCCACCACTGGTGCCCTGCTCTTCTGGGCATCCCATGCAGGGTGCCATGAGTATAGCGGTAACAATCAGTAGCATGTGTGGAACATTCTGCTTTAAGTATAAATGTGTACAAAGGCAGGCACTATATTCATCAGTTGGTGAAAATAATGTCATCTCATGTTTGTGCTGGCTGCCCTCCTGTTACTGAAATAAACAGTGTGTTCCAAAGCAACCCAGAGAGGAAAGGGTTTACTTGGCTTCCACTTCCAGGTCATAATCCATTACACACGCAAGTCAGGGCCAAAATTCAAGGCAGGAAGCTGGAGTAGGCAGGAACTGCGGAGCAACACTGCTAACTAGCTTGTAGCAACATGTTTAACTAACTTTCCTATCCCAGAACCAGCTTCCTTGGGAGTAGTGCTACTCACAGTGGGCTGGTCCCTCTTACATCAGCTAATCGTCAAGGAAATTATTCTCTGACTAGTATGACTTAGGCAATCCCTAAATTGAGGTGCTCCTGTTAGATGACTATAGGATATGATTAGTTGACAAAACAAGGCAGGCCAAAGTTCTCACCAACCTAACCCTGTATATTCCTTAGGAGAAATGGGTTATTAGTATATAATTCAGGTGAGTCATGGAATAAGCTTCTATGAAGCACGAGAAGTGACATAGAAGAGTTTTGTACATATAACTGGAAGGCGGAACACCAGACTGGGGGTGGGGGAGGAAGAGGAGACACACCCACAGGACTTTTATGTGCCACCTTTCAGATTTTTAGACCATCTAGAATAGCACCCGGATTGGTAGATAAGGCAAAAACCAGATTCCAAGGATGGTGCTGCAGTCACAGGCAACATGAAGGTGTTATACTGTAAACCTAGGTTATGATGATCTTCAGCAAGCAACCTGACATATAAAACAAAATGTAAATTACAGGTAATACTCAGATTTCATTTAAGGGAAACTCTCTGTGGTACCTTTTCAAAGAAATTTGAGAATATATACATCACTGTAAATGCAATTCAAGTTTGGTTTGTATTTCCTGTTCAGTTGCTTCAAAGCATAATGTCACCTTGGCGTTGGATATGACAGCTATAACAAGAAGGTCATGATAACCATTCTTGTGTTCTATTGTTTTCGAAGACAATGGCTATTTAATATATGACCTGTATTTCTGATAATGAGGGGATCACAGTAGATCAGAGTACACACAACATGTGGAGCCCCTCCCTCTGTTGACTGACTCTTGACCACACCTTTTAGGCATTCACACCTCTCCAACATGCTGCACTCATCCATCCAGCCTAGCACAAAAATGTTCAGGTTTTCCACTTGCTAGAGACTATGCTCAGAAGGCTCTACAGATAAAATGTTACATTGAATAATAATTGAATGTTACATTGCCTGTTTTTCTCTTTCCTTTGTCTTTTGCTATGGAGCCTCAACTCCTCAAAGTTCCCATTTGTCCCCAATCCTGCTTTTCCCAGCCTGGTGAATGGGCTCCTAATCTGGCAAGATCCTTATGCCCTTGCACCACTGGGATGATCCATGCAGATAGTTCTGTAGAGCATCATTTTACACAGTCAGGTTTCAGAGTTTCAGTGTTCACATAATCTAATAGTTACCTTTATTGCTACTGTGAAAAAAAAACCTGACACAAGCAGTTTAAGGAAAGAAGGAAGCATTTACCTAGCTCCTGTTAGAAGGCACTACCCATCATGGCACAGACTGTGTTATGGCAAGACACGAGGTAGCTAGACATATTACATTCAGGAAGAAGAGATGAACACTGGTGCTTGGCTCACTTTCTCCTTTTCATTTGATCCAGGACCCCAGCCCATGGAATGGTGCTGCCCAAATTCAGAATGTGTCTTTCCACCCATTAACCAAACCTAGAAACTCCCTCATACATATTCCCAGAGGCTTACCGCATCCATGCTTCTAGACCTCACAAGTTGACAGTCAATGTTAACCATCACTCATACAGTTTTGTTCTTTGTACTGCCTTCTACTGCTCTGTTGTCTTGATCTCTCTTGTTCAGACAAACTGGGATCTGTTGCTTTGTCTTCAAGTAAGTTCATTTATTCTGTCTTCTGCCATCTCCATCCTGCTAGAACCAGTCACAGACTTTATTTGGAGTCTTTTCTTTTTCAATTCCACTATTTCCATTTGGCCTCTAATTTTATCGTTTATTTATATTTTGCTGAGGTTTTCCTATATTTTCATTTGTTTTGGGAATACAGGTAATTATTGTGATTTCTTTTTTTTATTAAAATTAAAGCTCAGGAGTTAAGTATTAGGGAATAAAACTGAGAGCTCCATTGAGCAACAGAGCAATGGTCACTGCTCTCTTCTCCACCTTCCCTGATTGAAAAGGCCACACATCTCATTAAGCCCCTCTCTATTCCTCCCGTGTGTCCCTCTAACTGCCTCCAAGTCAGCCAGAAAACTCTGTGGTCCACAATGTCTGACTCCATTGCCAGTCTCCTGCAAAATTTTCCTCTTTGGGTCTAAATAAAAAAGAAAAATTTTAACTGAAACATAGTAAACCTATATATAATAAGAAAAAATATCAGGTATTATCTAAATAAAAAGGAAAGGTATTAACCTAAACAAAATAAAACTATATACAATAAAAACAATTATCAAGTAAGAATTGCATTTACAATGTCCAGTTCATTTGTATTCATTACATTCAGAGAAAATACTCCATTATTTTATCCTCCTTGTTGAAACCAAAGTTTTGCACCTAATTTACTTCTTATCATAACTAAGGAAATTTGAATTATCTAGTCTGAAATCCATCAAAGACCTGAGAGGGATATAATACTTCCTAAGTAAACAGGAAATACAAAGCAAACAACTTCCAAACTATAGAAGCAACAGAGAAACTGGACAGTGATTCCAAGTTTCCTCTGCAATGTGGGAGCATGCATCTTTGACCCACAGGCCTGGAATATATGACAGAATTTTTGTGAAACAAAATTTTGAAGGACTCTCCTACCTTGTCTTGGCAAAGTACAGCAGTCACCTTCTTTTGAGTCCTGCATATCCAACTTGGACAGCAAACTGTCAGCAGTTGAGGCAAGGTCAGTTTCTTGCCCAAAAGGCTAGTTTTGCTAAATTGAAAGCAAACCTCATATGGAGTTTCTTTGATGTATATTGTCCTGTTCTGAAAAAAATTGGTACTGCCAGGAACAGAAATGTCTCACTGTCATGAAAAGTCTTATGATGTTAAAACATTTTAAATGCCATATTCTGTAGGTTTCTGAAGTGTTTCAAGACCATCTCTCTATTTTAAATATATCTCTGTTTGACATTGAGAATGTATTGAGCATGATTATAAGTTTGATTGTTATAAATGACTAATTACTAACTTGTCTTTCTTTATTATCCTAAATAGCTTTCAGGGACTAAGGCTTTACATTTTTAAATGAGCTGCATAAGTACAACACCTTAATCAAGAAATAGAGAAATACAATACAATGTAACGAAAATAATCTTAAATTTGTATAGATATACAAAAATATCGTAAGCAAGAGTAGAAGTATATATATACACATATATATAGTATAACAAAAATAACCATAAATTTGTATCACTGTAAAAGAATCAATACCAATTTAAAATATTTCAGATTAGTTGATGCTCTATAATACCCATTTTTCTTTTCAGAACTGCAACATGTAGTCTTCCTGCCAGCCACCTGAGTCCCATTGCCATTTCAGTCCCCACAATAACACACAGAGACTCTATTAGTTACAATGCTATTGGCCAATGTCCAGGATTTCTCATTGGCTAGTTCTGTCTTAAGTATTAACCCATGACTACTAATATATATTTCTATAATGACTTCTCTTTACGGGGACACCCTCCTGATATGTCCTTTCCTGCTGGGAGATCACATGGCCATTATCTCCTTGACTACATTTTCCAGAATCCTCTTCGACTCCTAGTCCTACCTATCTTATTTCCCTATTGGCCAACAGTGCTTTATTAATCAACCAGTAGGACAACATATGCACAGAAGCACTTCCCCCATCACAGACCAATATCCCACAGTCTGATTTCCTTTGCTTAGTTTCTACCCTAACCAGGACAACTGACAACTTGAAACCACCACCCCCCACCACATGATGACAAACATACCCTTAATGGCCAAAAACCACCCACCCCACTTCTTGGAAATATGGGCATCATGTTCTTAAAAGTATTTCCTGCCCTCTGGGGGAAATGGCATCTTAGGGGACTCTGAAAAAATTGAGATAGAGAGCTAGCTGTTGTCCAGTCTCCATGAGATGGGGAAGTGCAGAGCTTATCTGAAGCCCTGGCTTCAGTATCCATGAGATTGAACCATCTCAGCTAATCATGTTGCAGCTGTCCTGAGCAAATGCATATTGTAGCTGATCTTTGGGTGGTGTTTGTCAGATCAGTGGCATTATCACAGTCCACGTTGATTCATTATTGTTGAGCCCCAACATGCCTTTGGAGACTTCAAAGGTCTCTGTTAGGAATGATCACTGTAGAAAACTTAAACATTTTAAATGCCATATGCCACAATCTTGGAGAGGTTATAAGACCATAATCTATTAAATAATTCTAGGGTACACAAGCTTGATTCCTACTCATCTGCTTCAGACTTAAGACAGAAATGCCATACAGGAAGCTAGTTGAAGCCTGAAGCCAGTTTCTAGAATTAGTTAGTATTCTATATGACCATTAATACCATGATAGAAAAAATATACATATATATATAGTATATATATATATTCTTATAAATTTTGAGATACTAGTTATACTTAAGAAATTTTTTAAGTCAAAATGAAACCAAGGGGTTATGAGATTAATGATTTCCTCTGTCCCATACCAGGTGACTGTTCGAACATGAGACAGAGACCTTGGATTTTTCTATAACAACAACTCTTGGGTTTAGAGAAGGAGCGATCCATGTTCCAATTCCAAAGCTAGCTTTTAGTTTTGATTGAGTTGGCACTACAAAAATATCATTTGCCTTATATGACAGCAGAAACAAGCATTTGGGGAGATTTATGAAAATTTTCCTATTGTAAATGTGTTAGACCATTAAGTCAATTTACTCCTTTTCTTGAGACATTTTCTCTGAATTATTTATTCATCTTCTGATGTCAGATTCTTTTGTTGGATGGTTTTGTCCTCATGGAAAGAAAAAAGCAAAGCCCTGCCCCAGCCCTAACTTTGGGGAGTTTTCCTTTTTGGCAAGTTATGTCTGATTAAATAGAAATTATTTTCTAGTCATATAAGTTTCTTTGAATTGGATGCTCAAGCTGTTTAATGAATTATCACCTCTCGTAATTAAGAAGACTCTCCTGTTTGAATATAGTCTTTATCAATCTTGATGGTATCCATAACTGTTTTTCTTCTTTGGAAACAAAAACAAAACCTCTTCCCTAATGTAACACATGTTCTGATTTTCATTCTGAGGTCAACACATCATTGAAGTGTACAGGCTGATTTAATTCATCAGTTTGTTTCTGTTTTCCAATGTCTCTCTGCAGCTTTATTTCCTTTTTCATTATAATTTTAAATTTGATAAAGACTTATGCAATTGACTTCTGGGGGTCTTTATTATCCCTTATTGTTTATTAAGCATATCTTTTAAAGATCTTTCTATAGCTGCTCGTCTTGTGGGATTCTGTCGTATACCTGTAATAGGCTTTATAATGTAATGTACCAAAAACCTTTTTATTCTACTAGAGATATATTCTGGAACATTGCCAACATTAATTTATACAAGTATCCCCATGATAACCATAACTTCTAATAAAAGTATAATTACAGAATCAGCCTTTTCAGAACTCAAAGCAGTTGCCCATGAAGTCCTGAATAAGTATCCTTGGTATAGTGCACATACTTTAATTTTCTGAACTCCACAAAATGAAACACATCAATTTGCTGAATTTCATTTCTTTTACTACCCTGTCAGAAATTTCTTGCAGGTGGTAGAATTTCCTTACACAAAGAACAAGTAGGACATGTCCTTATAATTTCCTTGGCTTGTTGACAAATGATACAGAAATCATTCTTTAAATCTGTGTTATCAACAAGGTGTTTCTTATGAAATTCTGAGGCTTCTAGCATATTTAATACCAATCAATTTCATTATTAACTTGTGATACAGGGCCTGCTAGCTCATATTGGATCTGATATATGTTATACATAAACAATGATATCTATTCCTGATTATTTCTTGTAATTGAATAAATAAAAAAGTTAATTCTGAATCATCTGAAGTAGGTAGGTGGCTTCAATATGTAAAATGACTCTTTTTGCATATTGAGATTCACTTACTATATTAAGAAGTTCTGAAAACTCTAATAATACCATGAAAATAGCATATAGTTCTGATTTTTTAACTGAATCATATGGTCTTTGAGCCACTTTGATTATTTTGTCTGACTTTTAACCTGTCCTTCCTGATGTATTGGCATCAGTAGAGAATGTAGGGGCTTCAGAAAGTGGGGTTACCCAAACAATGTGACTAAGGATCCCATTAGTTCTCTTTACAAACTGAAGTCTCTTGCGTTTGGGATATTTTGGCTAATCTCTTCCACAAAAACAACTACAAGCTCTCCATCAGTGTTAATACTTGTACATAATGAGGCAATTTCAGCATCATTTAAAGGTACCATGATTTCTGCTGGGTTTATTCCTGCTAATTGATGAATTTTCAATTTTCCTTTCAGAGTCAATTCAGAAGATTTTTTTTACATAGGTCTTTAGTATTTTACTCTATTTTGGTGGTTAAAATATCCATTCTAAGATACTGTCTTCTCTCTGCATAAGAATTTCTGTGAGAACTCATAGAAGGTATAATAACCAGCCTACAATCAAGCTCTGGTAGAAACTATCCATATGTACATCTTATAATTTCTTTTGTACCGAATCCAATTGTCTCTCTCAGACTCAGCTGATAATTTTCTTGGACCCTTTAAGTCCTTAGGACTTTGTAAGGTTTGAAATAAATTATTCAGTTCTTGTTTTGTTAATCCAATTATGGGCAATAGCTGGTTAATACCTCTGAGAAATATTGGAAAAACATTAAGAATTAAAAATTTGTATAAAGGAGGTCATTACATACTCATCACAGGTGAAATCCACCAAGATGAAGTGTCTATCCTGAACATCTATGCCCCAAATACAAAGGCATCCACATTCGTAAAAGAAACATTACTAAAATTTAAATCACATTTAAAGCCCCACATACTTATAGTGGGAGATTTCAACACACCACTCTCACCACTAGACAGGAATACCAGACAGAAACTCAACAAAGAAGCAAAGGGTCTAATAGAAGTAATGACTCAACTGGGATTAACAGACATCTATAGAACATTTCATCCACTTAAAAATAGAATATTCCTTCTTCTCACCACCACATGTAACCTTTTCAAAAATCGACCACATACTTGGCAACATATCCAAACTCAGCAGCATCAAAAAATTGGAATAACTCTATGCATCTTATCAGACCACCATGCTTTAAAATTAGAATTCAACAACACATATTGCACAAAACCTACAAATTCTTGGAAATTGAATAATGCCCAACTGCACCATTCCTGGGTCAAAGAAGAAATAAAAAAATAAATTAAAGACTTCCTCAAATTCAATGAGAATGAAGACACAACATACCCAAACCTATGGGAAACTTTGAAAGCAGTGCTACGGGGGGAAGTTCATAGCACTAAGTGCCCACATGAAGAAACTGGAGAATAGTTATACTAGAGAATTTACAGCACAGCTGAAAGCTCTAGAACACAAAGAAGCAAACTCCCCCCAGGAGAAGTAGATGCCAGGAAATAATCAAATTGAGGGCTGAAATCAATGAAGTGGAAACTAGGAAAACAATATAAAGAATCAATGCAACAAAGAGTTGGTTCTCTGAGAAAACTCACAAGAAAGACAAACCTTTGTCCACACTTACCAAACAGCAGAGAGTGAACATGCAAATTAACAAAATCAGAAATGAAAAGGGGGACATAACAACGTTCTCTGAGGAAATTCAGAGAATCATCAGGTCATACATTGAAAACCTGTACTCCACAAAATTAGAAATTTTAAAGGAAATGGATGACTTCCTGGATAGCTATCAATGCCAAAATTAAATCAAGAACAGATAAGCAATTTAAATAGACCTATAACCCCTATGGAAATAGAAGCAGTCATCAAAAGTCTCCCAACCAAAAAAAGCCCAGGTCCAGATGTCCTCAGTGCAGAATTCTACTAGAAATTCATAGAACAGCTTATACCAATTATTCTCAAAGTGTTCCACGCAATAGAAGCAGAAGGGTCTTTGCCAAGCTCTTTTTATGAGGCTTCAATAATCTTGATCCCGAAGCCACACAAAGACACAACTAAGAAAGAGAACTTCAGACCAATATCCCTCATGAACATTGATGCAAAAATACTCAATAAAATACTGGCAAATCAGATCCAAGAACACATCAAAACAATCATTCACCACAATCAAGTAGGTTTCATCACAGGGATAAAGGGATGGTTCAACATACGAAAATCCATCAATGTAATCCATCATATAAACAAGCTGAGAAACAAAAATCACATGATCATCTCACTAGATGCTGAAAAAGCCTTTGACAAAATCCAACACCTCTTCATGATAAAGGTCTTGGAGAGATCTGGGATAACAGGAACATACTTAAACATAATAAAAGCTATATACAGTAAACCAACAGCTAACATCAAACTAAATGGACAGAAACTCAACGCAATTCCTCTAAAATCAGGAACAAAACACAGCTGTCCACTCTCTCCATACCTTTTCAACATGGTACTTGAAGTTCTAGCCATTGCCATACGACAACAAAGGGAGATCAAGGGGATACAAATTGGGAAGGAAGAGGTCAAACTTTCACTGTTTGCAGATGATATGATAGTTTACATCAATGACCCAAAGAACTCTACCAGGGAACTCTTACAGCTGATTAACACCTTCAGCAAAGTGGCAAGCTACAAGATCAACTCAAGAAAATCAGTAGCCCTACTATATACAGATGATAAAAGGGCTGAGAAAGAAATCAGAGAAGCATCACCCTTTACAATTGCCACAAACAACATTAAATACCTTGGGGTAACGCTAACCAAACAAGTGAAAGACCTGTATCGCAAGAACTTTGAATCTTTAAAGAAAGAAATTAAAGAATCCCTCAGAAAATGGAAAGATCTCCCATTCTCTTGGATAGGTAGGATCAATGTAGTAAAAATGGCAATCCTGCCAAAAGCAATCTACAGATTCAATGCAATCCCCATTAAAATCCCAGCACAATTCTTCACAGACCTTGAAAGAACAATAATCAATTTTGTATGGAAAAACAAAAGACCCCGGATAGCCAAAAGAAACCTGTTCAACAAGGCAATGTCTGGAGGCATCACCATCCCTGACTTCAAGCTCTATTATAGAGCTATAGTCCTGAAAACAGCTTGGTATTGGCACAAAAACAGACAGGTAGACCAATGGAATCTAATTGAAAACCCTGATATTAACCCACACACGTATGAACATCTGATCTTTGAGAAAGAAACCAAAAATATGCAATGGAATAAAGAAAGCATCTTCAACAAATGGTGCTGGCATAACTGGAGGCTGGCATATATAAGACTGTGGATCAATCCATGTTAATCGCCATGCAAAAAACTTAAATCCAAATGGATCAAAGACCTCAACATAAGTCCAGCCACACTAAACCTCTTAGAAAAGAAAGTGGGTGGTACCCTTGAATGAATTGGTACAAGAGACAGCTTCCTGAACATAACACCAGTAGCACAGAGAGTGAGATCAACAATTAATAAATGGGACCTCCTGAAACTGAGAAGCTTCTGTAAGGCAAAGGACACAGTCAGCAAGATAAAAAGGCAGCCCACAGAATGGGAAAAAATATTCACTTAACCCACAGCTGACAGAGGGTTGATCTCCAAAATTTACAAAGAACTCAAGAAGCAAGTCTCCAAAACACCAAAGGATCCAATTAAAAAGTGGGCTGCAGAACTAAAGAGAGAATTCTCAATAGGGGAGTCTAAAATGGCTGAGAGGCACTTGAGAAAGTGCTCAACATCCTTAGCCATCTGGGAAATGCAAATCAAAACAACTCTGAGATACCATCTCACTCCTGTCAGAATGGCTAAAATCAAAACACCAATGACAATTTATGCTGGACAGGATATGGTAAAAGGGGAACACACCTCCATTGCAGGTGTGAGTGCCAGCTTGTACAGCCACTTTGGAAATCAGTATGGAGATTCCTCAGAAAAATGGGAATAAACCTACCACAAGACCCAGCAACTCCACTCTTAGGCATATATCCAAAAGATGCCCATTCATACAACAAGGATGTCTGTTCCACTATGTTCATAGCAGCATTATTTGTAATAGCCAGAACTTGGAAACAACCTAGATGCCCCTCAACCGAAGAGTGGATAGAGAAAATGTGGTACATTTACACAATGGAGTACTATTCAGCAGAAAAAAACAATGGAATCCTGAGATTTGCAGGCAAATGGATGACACTAGAAGAAACCATCCTTAGTGAGGTAACGCAGTCACAAACAGAAAAACATGGCATGTACTCTCTCATATATGGATTTTAGACATAGATCTGGGGAGTGTCAGCCTACAATCCCATGTCAGGAGAGTCTGGGAAACAGAACCTTCATTCAGTGGCTGATGGAAGCAGAGGCAGACTCCCACGGCTAAGTACTGAGCTGAACTCAAGAAATCCAGTGACAGAGAGGGAGGACTGATGACCAAAGGGGTTAAGACTGGGCTGGTTTAACCCTAGAATCAGCTGACCTGACAAGGGTTAACTCTTGAATCCCAGACTGATGCCTGGGAATCCAGCATGGGACTGATCAAGACCCCCTGAATGTGCGTGTCAGTGAAGAGGCCTAGGTAATCTATTGAGCCTTGGGCAGTAGATCAGTATTCATCCCGGGTATACACATGGACTTTGGACTCCCATCCAACAATGAGAGATGAATTCTCACAATGAACTCTTGGGGGGGAGGGTCTAGGCCCTGCCCTGGATGAAATGACAGTCTATGGACACCCCCATGGAGGGCCTCACCCTCCCTGGTGAAATGAGGGGATAATGGGGGAGTTGGGGGGGAGGGTGGGGGAGGAGGGGAGGGAAAAGGAGAGGGACCTGGAACTGACTTGTGAACCAACCATGTTTCTATTCTAAATTTAAACTTAAAAAAATGAAAAGAAAAATAAATGCCAAAAGGAAAAAAATTGTACTTTTTCCTGATTTGTACTTTCTGTGGTTGAATTTTTTGTAAACATACCCTATATCCTAGGTAATTAGGATACAAAGGTAATTAAAATACAAGGAATCTGCTCTTTGTATTTTTTCAGGAGTAATTTTTAATCTACAACAAGGCAATATTTTCTTTATTCTTCCAACATTTTTTACTATGGTATCTGCATCTGAATCATCTAGTAAGATATAATCCATATAATGTTAAATTATAGATTGAGGGAACAGCAAATTTTGTTGGTTGTTGTAAAAAAAATATTGACACAAAATAGGGCTGTTTTACATCCTTTGTGTAAAATCTTTCCACTGATGCCTTTTTACAGGCTAAGAATTAGAAACATGCACTGTGAAGGCAATTTTTTTCTATCCTGTTCTTGTTAAAGTGGTTAAAGGAAAGCAGTTTTTTAAATCATTCACTGTAATAGACCATCTGCTAGAGAATGAAAAAGGCAAGGAAATTCTGGGCTGTAAAGTGCTCATTGGCTAAATCACCTTATTTATGACTCTTCAATCTGCTCATTTTCCATTTTCCATATTTCTTTTTACTGACAAATATAGGAGAATTCCAAGTGCTGTTAGATTCCTCAATATGTTGAGCATATAGTTGCTCTTGAACCAACTGTTTTAGTGTCTGTAATTTTTCTGATGTCAAAGGCTATTGCTGCACCCACACAGGTCTTTGTTTACAATTTTAAAGGTAGGGCTATTGGTACATTTGAAAGACCACCAACTATTGTGCCCCATTTACATACAATCTGAACAGTCTCTGACTGCTCTTGATAATATATTTTAATGTTTCTCTCAGGAACATTTTTTATTTTATGGTTTGTTGCTGAGATTTGGGGAATCATAATATGATTATTGCATGGTTACAATAAATCATGACACAATAAATTTACTGCTATGTTAGCCATATATTTTTTAAATCTTCCTATCTGTCCTTCTGGTCACATACACTCCAACCATCTTGCGCTTTGTTTTCCTGAGATAAAGTTCCAATCCTTAGAAGCTAAACATTTATATCCTAAAGAAATAAATTTGGATGTCAAGATTTTGTTGAATTTGTTACATTTGCATTTGTATTTGACAAACCCTCTATTTTAAAGTCATTGACATTTATTTTTAGATTTTGTGCCTGATCATTTATAGCAGTTTGCTAAAATATTTGTTTTCTGAACTCCCCGGAACTTTTTGTTTTACCTATAAAAGTTGTTATGTCTTAGGTTATGTCCAGAGTAGTGTGGTTATTAGCAATAGGTATCAAGTCTCTTAATTTTTCTGTGGACAAGTTTTCCCAATGCTGACAGGGAATGATTGAGCCAAGTTTGATATCGGGGCTCGTGTGAGGCACTTCAGGTGTTTCCTGATGGCAAAAGGTTACCTTGCCTCTTGCTTTTGATCTGCATTTATTAGTCTAGTGCCAGCCTTTGCCACACCTTCTGCATACTCCAGAAAGCTGGAGCCTTCTGTTTGGATTATCTCTTTTAAAAAATTGTTTCTAGGGACATCTTGCCTACAATCGCTTTTCAAGTGATCTTATTTGCCAGAATTAAAACATGTGGCATTTTTATTTTCTTAAAATTTCTAGAAATCACTTGTGATACCAAATCGGCATTTTAAGACTGAGATCCAATAGGAGCTATATTTCTAATCCATTCATTTATTGGGGCCAATCTTGCCTTTAAAGGTCTAATCACCCTTTTACCTTCTGAATTCACATTTTCAAAAGACAATGATTCAATTTATATTTATCTAACTTCTTGATCTGATATCATTATATTCACAACTGAATTCAGTCTTCGTAATTGAGTGTAAAATCAGTGAATGCTTCTTTTAGGCCTTGTATAATTTTAGTAAATGTCTCAGTCCTCTTTCCTGAGTCTTCAACACTACACCAAGCATTCAAAGCTGCTATACATATGACATAGCACCAAAGTGTGATCATCAAATTTAGACTGTCTTTGCAAATCAGTATTCGGGCCTGCACCAAGGAGCTACTCTTGGGAAATTTCCATAAATTTAGCCCTGCCTTGGTGTTCTATGACCCTAGCTTCCTCTTACCCCACTGTTTTCCATTGTAACTGAGGGTCAACTTCCAATATTGCAGTAGGTTAATCTTTCCAGTCTTGTGGGATAGCTCTGTTTTGAGTTGTACATGAATTTAACATCTGCTTCACATAGGGTGAATGCATACCATATGAAATGATTGCTTCTATAAGTCTCTTCAAAGGTAAAATATCTATAGGATTCCAATCAACTTCTGCATAAACTTGGAGATGCTTATCATCTGGTGGTCACTCTTTATGGAAACTGTATAAACTAAATTGGTTCACTTATAACTTTGAATCATTCCTTGTAACTAGAGGTTCCTTGTCCTGGCATCCTGGTTGCTAGTCAGATTTAGCCCCAAATAAACACAGACACTATATTAAATATAAAACTGTTGACCAGTAGCTTTGGCTTCTTATTGGCTAGCTCTGTCTTAACTATTAACCTGTTTCTAGCAATCTAAGTATTTCCAAGTGATCTTATCTTACTGGATAAGGCTCCAGACCTATTACTCCTTCCTCCACTGAATGGTGACTGACCCTGCCTACATTTCCCAGAATTCTCATCTTCTAGTCCAGCCTATCTCCCTACCTCTATTGGCCACAGTGTTTCATTCATCAACTAACAATACAAACATATATACAGAAGAACATCTCCCATCAACTCCTCTTCAATTTCATAATGCAATGGTGTGGTAGGTACTGCTCTAAATTCCTCTGAATATTTTCCTTGTTAGATCTTTCTAAAGCTTGTACCTTAGTATAATTTTTATTTTTATTAGTAAGTCTTTCTAATGTTTCTATCTTATCAGTCAAATATTCATATTTGGTATAGTTGTCAAACCATTTGTAAGGATAAAATATGCATTACCAACCTGATAGTAATTAAAATCGGTATTATGTCAATCCTAGCTAAGTGGTTTATCCCCTCATTTAGTTTTCCCATTTGCAAATCATCCATAGTAACTAAACAGGATCCTAACTAACTGTCTTGTGATATTTCTGAATTTTTTTCCAATATTATGTAGCTGAATTTATTCCTTTCAATTTAATTGGCATAAGGTAATTTTTTCATTCAATGCAGGAATTTTTTAAATATATTTTATTTTTTATTTTTAAATTTAAATTTAAATTAGAAACAAGGTTGCTTCACATGTCAATTCCAGGTCCCTCTCCCTTTCCCTCCCCTCCTCCCATGCCCTCCCACCAATCGCTCTAATATCCCCTCATTTCCCCAGGGAGGGTGAGGCCCTCCATGGGGGTATCCATAGACTGTCATTTCATCCAGGGCAGGGCCTAGACCCTCCCCCAAGAGTTCAGGGTGACAGTGCATCTCTCATTGTTGGATGGGAGTCCAAAGTCCATGTGTATACCTGGGATAAATACTGATCTACTGCCCAAGGCTCAATAGATTACCTAGTCCTCCTCACTGACACCCACATTCAGGGGGTCTTGATCAGTCCCATGCTGGATTCCCAGGCATCAGTCTGGGATTCAAGAGCTAACCCTTGTCAGGTCAGCTGTTTCTGGGGGTTAAACCAGCCCAGTCTTAACCCCTTTGGTCATCAGTCCTCCCTCTCTGTCACTAGATTTCTTGAGTTCAGCTCAGTACTTGGCCGTGGGAGTCTGCCTCTGCTTCCATCAGCCACTGAATGAAGGTTCTGTTTCCCAGACTCTCCTACATGGGATTGTAGGCTGACACTCCCCAGATCTATGTCTAAAATCCATATACGAGAGAGTACATGCCATGTTTCGTTTCTCTTTTTGTGACTGGGTTACCTTGCTCAGGATGTTTCTTCTAGTGCCATCCATTTGCCTGCAAATTTCAGGATTCCATTGTTTTTTTTTTCTGCTGAATAGTACTCCATTGTGTAAATGTACCCCATTTTCTCTATCCACTCTTCAGTTGAGGGGCATCTATGTTGCTTCCAGGTTCTGGCTATTACAAATAATGCTGCTATGAACATAGTGGAACAGACATCCTTGTTGTATGAATGGGCATCTTTTGGATATATGCCTAAGAGTGGAGTTGCTGAGTCTTGTGGTAGGTTTATTCCCATTTTTCTGAGGAATCTCCATACTGATTTCTAAAGTGGCTGTACAAGCTGGCACTCCCACCAGCAGTGGAGGAGTGTTCCCCTTTCACTACAACCTCTCCAGCATAAATTGTCATTGGTGTTTTGATTTTAGCCATTCTGACAGGAGTGAGATGGTATCTCAGAGTTGTTTTGATTTGCATTTCCCAGATGGCTAAGGATGCTGAGCACTTTCTCAAGTGCCTCTCAGCCATTTTAGACTCCTCTATTGAGAATTCTCTCTTTAGTTCTGTAGCCCACTTTTTAATTGGATCCTTTGGTGTTTTGGAGACTTGCTTCTTGAGTTCTTTGTAAATTTTGGAGATCAGCCCTCTGTCAGATGTGGGGTTAGTGAACATTTTTTCCCATTCTGTGGGATCTGGGGTGCTTGGCTCCCGCTGGGATGGGAGGCTCTATGGGAGTCCCCAGGCACTGGAAGGCAAGCAGGGATGCGGGGCCTTGTTTACCTGGATCCGCTGGTTTCCTGGATTTTTCTGATTTTAACTTGGGAAAGATCACCCCCCCTTTTTTAAACCTAATTTCCTCTTTAAGAATTCCCATGTGTCTCCCCAGGTCTGCTGATGCTGAAAGCATAGTTGGAACTGGGTAATGGGCTGGAGTGAAGATGTTTGACTGTTCTGGCAGGGAAGGAGGACGATGCTGGGTGCATTAAGCCATGCTAATTGTATCCCTGGGCCTGGGGCCACTGAGGCGGCTCATGTGATGTGTGTAGAAGGGGTGATACATAGGAGAAACACACATAGTTGGGATGCAGCATTTGAGGGGACTGAGCTTGTACTCGATGAGTGTGGCTGTCCAGCAAGTGCGATGAAACTGCTGGCCGCTGTGGAGGCAGTGGCAGCTACATGCCACGTTGGTACACACTAAGGCCCCGAATTTGACACCGGATAGTATGACTTCTTTTATTGTTTTATTAAAAAATAATACTCAGTTAAATACTTGGGAATAAGCCTGAGAGATCCATGGAGTGACAGAGCAATAATCGCCAGCTTTCCTCTCCACCTTCTGTGGGGACACCACTAATTAAAAGGCTGTACATCTCCTGAGGCACCTTCTTATTCCTCCTGTGTGTCCATTTAGCTTTCTCTGGAGTCAGCCAGAAAACCCTGTGTCCAGTCTGACCAGCTTAGTGCAGATTCTGCCCTTGGAACCAAGGTCTGACTTTATTGGCAGTCATGGAGCGGCAACACAAACAAATCTCCCAAAACAGGTAAATCCTTACTGAAACACTTACATACTGGTATGTTTGTGTGGGTATAGATGTATGTATAGGTGCGTCCGCATACATGCATATGCATGAGGAACCAGAGGTCAACCTCTGGTATTGTCTCTGATCCAGACAGTCTCTGATTAAAATCTGGGGCTCACATAGTAGGCTACAATGGCTGGTGAGCTCACCCCAGAGTCCCTTCTGTCTCTGCCTCCTCAGATCTGGGATTTTAAGCTCATGACAAGTGCCTGGCTTTTTTCATGGCTTCTGCAGATTGAAGCACATTCTCATGCTTATTGGGCAGACAATTTACCGACTGCACCTATGGAAACATTTTATAGCCATTGTCTTGAAATTCTGCTACAGATTTCCACTAGCTGAGCTATCTTTGGATTGGATCCTTTCCAATGGTTTCTCTCCTGTTGTGGGTTTACTGGCTCCTGGTATAAAATATTATTTCTAAAAATGTTCTGTGAACATCAGAGTACGTCAGAAGCTCAAATCCTCTTCATCATATTCTTTATCAGGTGGGTGGCCTGCCACCAAGAAGTAGCAAATTCTGAGTCAGGCTCATCTTCCTGCCAGGACCAGGGCACAGGTGGGAGTAGTGACTAGTTTGGCTGGCACCCTCTTTTCCATCTCATTGACACGGGTTGGAGGCAGGAATATTGGGGATGAGACAGCAGATTCCCAAGCCCTGGCCTTTCCCTAAGTAATGAGAATTCCTGGGCAGCCTATCACTGACTACAAGGCTACAGATCAAACCCATGGCAAGGACACAGTGGCTGTTTCCACCTCTGTCTGATTCTTGTGCCATGCATGCACACTGCCTCCCATCAGGTACAAATGATCATGCACATCTGTACCCAACAGTGCAGGCCCAGCATGGGCCAAGGAGGCTCTTTGCACATGTCCATCCCTGAAGGAGACCCCCACAGAGCAGATTAGGTGCAAACCACACCCAAACACCCATTTCCACAGAGAAACCCTTTATTAAACAGGAAAGAAAAGTTAAAGTGGCTGCTTTCTGACTCAGGTAGAAAACAGCAGCCAATGACCTTGCAGGCACAAATTTTAAGAAGAGGACTAAGGGGAGGTCTGTGTTAAAATGCACTAGAATGGGGTGGTATATTTTGATTGGCCATGTTAACCAGGTAGACCAAAGGGGTTTTTTGATTGTTTGACTTTAACACTTTGATGGCTGGACCTTGGCATTCAGACTCAGTAGGAGAAATAAGAGAATAGATCTTGGTGGCAGGTTCAGGAATGTAATCTAACAGTGTTTTCTTTGTTTGTTTTGTTTTTTTAGCAAGGCAGAGAGGAAGGAGGAGAAAGGAAAGGCCTGCTGGAACCATGCTTGCCATGCTTAAGCTGGCCAGAGTCCCTTCAATCCCCACAGTCCATATAGTGTAAGTATACAATCAACTCTATTGTTAGCATCAACCACACATGTGAGTGCCCGGTACCTGCAGAGGCCACCAGAAGGGACACTGGGTCTGTTGGAACTGCAGTTACAGATGGCTGTTAACTATCTTGTGTGTTCTCAGGGCTGAATCTTGGTCCTGGAACACAACATCAAACAAACAAACAAACAAACAAAAATCACCCAGTGTTCTTAGCCTTTGAGCCATCTCTCCAGCCCCAACATTTTTTAACTGGAAGTGGAGTCTGGTCTGAGTTGCCACCCTTTGGACCCCTCCCCAGGGAGGGACACTTTGTGTTTTAGCTGTTTTGCTCTGCTGTCCTTGTCTACCTAGCGTTCAGGAGGAGAGAGCTTTTGCCCCTGTTAAAATTTGGCATCTGCTTTTGTTTGCATGCTTATCCTCCACAGAGATTGTACTCACTGGTTTTGTTTGTCAACTTGACACAAGCTACAGTCATCAGAGAAACAAGCCTCAGCTGAGGAAATGCCTCCATGAGACCCAGCAGTAAGCCATTTTCTCATTTATCGATCAACGGAGGAGGACCCAGTCCATGTAGGAAGTGCCATCTCTGGGCTGGTGGTCCTGGGTTCTGTAAGAAAGAAAGCTAAGCAAGCCATGGGAGGCAAGTGAGTAAGTAGCTTCCCTCCATAGCCTCTGCATCAATTCTTACCCCTGGAATTCTGCCCTGTTTGAGTTCCTGTCTTGACTTCCTTTAATGATGAACAGCAAACCTTTCCTCCCCAACTTGCTTTTTGGTTATGGTGTTTTGTTGCAGCAATAGAAACCTTAACTAAGACAGAGACCACATCTTATGTAGAACTCATTATACCTCTCAGACTCCCTCTATTTGTGTATTGTCTGTCATCTCTTTGCCTTTGAACCTGGGGGCAGTTTGGGAAGAAGGAACTCACATCACCAAGTTTTAGGGTCCCAGTAACAGAAGCTCTATCTAGCTGTGTTCTGGTTTGAAAGAAAATGTCCCCCAAAGGGAGTGGCACTATTTGGAGGTGTGGCCTTGTTGGAGTAGATATGGTCTTGTTGAAGGAAGCATATCACTGTGGGGTTGGTCTTTGGAGTCTCTTTTCTCAAGCTTCAATAAGACAGTCAGTCAACTTCCTGTTGCCTGCAAGATACTCCAGGACCATTTCTAACTGTACACCTCCATGCTCCTTTCAGATGATAATGGACTGAACCTCTGAAACTGTGAGTCCCCTCAATTAAATGTTTTCCTTATAAGATTTCCAATGGCCATGGTGTCTCTTCACAGCAATAGAGACCCTAACCAAGACAGAAGTTGTACTAGGGACTGGAGTATTTCTGTGATAGACCTGACCATGCTTTTGCTTGGAGTAATATGGACTTTGGTAGTTTGGGTTAGGAAAGCAGTGGAATGCTTTGAGCACTGCTTAATGGGGACATACTAGTAGGAGCATGGAAGACAATGGTGCTGATAACTAGTTGAAATGTCAGGAGCTGGATTGAGAGGTTTCTGAGAAGAACTTTACTAAGTTGCCTAGAAATCACTCTTGTGATATTTTGTTAGAGAGTGGCTGCCTTTTGCCTTTGTTCAAAGAATCTGCCTTAGGCTAAATTGAAGAGTTTTGGATTAATTCTATTGACAGAAGAAATCTCAAAGCAACCTAGGATAGATTCTGTGGTGTAGACATTACTGGTAACTCTAATGAAGAGTTATAATGAGAAGCAGCAAGCTTAGCAGAGGATATTGCAAAATGCAAATTTTGAGGCAAAAAAGAGCACCAGGAAGTGGAATGGGGCCAAATCCTCTGATCTTCAGCTTGAAGCTTGAGCCCCAACTAATCCCTGGGTTTTTATTATTTGTCTTACAGACTATGGGGACTTCTGAAGTTGGGCTGAATGCATTTTTGCATTATGATATGAACACAAGCCTTTGGAGGCCAGGGAGTGAAATGTGGTGGTTTGAAAGAAAATGGCTCCCAAAGGGAGTGGCACTATTACGAAGTGTGACCTTGTTGGAGTAGGTGTGGTTTTGTTGGAGGAAGCATATCACTGTGGGGGTGGGCTTTGAGGTCTCTTTTCTCAAGCTTCATTCAATGTGACAATCAGTCAACATCCTGTTGCCCATAAGAGGTTGGACTCTCACCTACTCCAGCAAGCAGCACACCTGCCTGTATGCCTCTATGCTCCCCCTCATGATGATAATGGCCCGAGACTCTGAAATAGAAGCAACCCAATTAAATATGCTCCATGGTCATGATGTCTCTTCACAACAATAGCGACCCTAACTAAGACAAGCTGCTTGCTACAGTGTCTCCTTCATATATGATGCTTCAGGTTTCTTTCCATGACTGCCCAGGCAGCCCTTTGACAGTGCCCAACTTTTCAGTTTGTGTCAACACATGTGGCTCTCTAGTGTGTCCAATTAAGTGTTTATTCCAAGACCTCGTTTCAAATGGGGAGTTTTACATGGCTTTCCTCTTGTTAACGCGGACGCAAGTGCCTGTTTGCTTTCCTTCATGCTGCAGGGTGACTGGTGACCACTGTGTTTAAGTTGTCTGCTTATTTGTTATTTGTGCAGCTGATTGACCACTGTGAGAGCCCTGTGATTGCCAGGGTCATGGCCATCTAAGAAAACTGTTTCTGCAGTTTCCCAGGGTGCTCAGTACACAGTGGGTATGTGCTTAATAAATATGAACTATACCAGACTGGCTAGCCACCTGTTACAATAAGTTGTCATTTATCATGATCACTTGTAATATCGACTGAAAAGTTTCTCATGTTCAATTTGAGTTTGATAACTGTTCATATACACAGGAAAGGGAGAAATTGTTTGAATAAATGTCCTAAATCCAAAATTTTAATTATTTAAAATATGAAGATGGTAATATGTCTCCCTTTTCTGTTTGATGGTGACTTTTTAGACCACCCCCTAATCCTATCAATGGTCCCCTTTCTTTTTCCACCTGTAAAAGTCCATTTGTGCTGGTTAGTCCTTTTGTCCACTTGACAGACTAGAGTCCCCTGGGAGGAAGGAACGTCGGTTGAGGAGTTGCCGCCATCAGATTTGCTTGTCGCCACAATTGTGGGAGAATGTAGTTGGGTAATGATAGACATGGGAAGACCTGGCCTGTGTGGGCAGGTGGTCCCGGGATGTGTAAAGGATAAAACGAGTAAGCCCTGGGGAAACAGCAACAAGAGTTTCTCCACCGTCTGTGCTTCGGTCCCAGCCTCCAGGTTCCTCCCTGCCCTTTTAAGCTATAACTAACTGGAAGTGGAGTTCTTGGGTTTTAGCTGGCCACCTTCCCAACCACTCACCTGGCAGGGACACTTGCAGTGATGTTTGCAAACTATAAGTGAAATAAAACCTTTCTGCCTCAAATTTCTTTGAGTCATGGTCTAATCACAGGTACAGGAAGCAAACCATGATGCCATTTTCAGAAAAAATACTCCTCCTGTCTTTATGCATCCTTCTAAGGCAGATGCATAAAGCTTGTTTCTTCCTGGAGGGTCAGTGGCAAGGCTCGAGGGAATAGCCAGCTGCTGTGTGCACACGGGCAATGGTGGGGCTGTGTTAAAACATGCACCTCGAGCAGTAACGTGAGTACTCTGGGCTGTGCAACAGAGTTCCTCAGATCTGCCAGTGTTCACTCACACACTGCCTCTGCATAGACAGAGGAAGAAGCTGAGGAAACATGGGGCATATAGTCACCAAAACAAAAATGATAAGGTTTTCTTTGGGATTCAACAGAGTAATGATGATACAAAATTGCTTTTTTTATTCCTAACCTAATAGTGAGCTTTTTAGGTTATATGGCAATTGGAGGCTGCTGCAGGGGAGTCACTCTTTCTTGGGCCATAGTCACTAGTAGGTTGCCCGTATCCTAATATATGACCCCATATCCATGAGCACGTGAGAAGTGGTAATTTGCTAATTGGACTTAGTAAATTCTTTAAAATTAAAAAACAAAGACATGAGGTTGAGGGGGTAATGTAAGATAGGAAGAGTTCTAGGGGGTAGGGATAAGTATGATCAAGATATATATATACATGTACACATATATGCACAAAAATTTTAAAATAATTAAAAGAAACTAGTCTACTGTCCTCTTAAATTTTACACTTTAACATGTCACAGCCTCTAGGAGACATTGCTTTCCCTTCCATCCCAGATAATTAAGGCAGAGCTCCACACTCATTCTCAGCCGTTGGTTCTTTTCATCTTTAAAAATAAATGCACATCATTTCAAACGTGTTTTATACATATGTTACCAGCACATGAGTATTATAGGTGTTCATACCCTTTTATGTTAGATATTAAGAGGCCAGAGTAAGATACTGGGTGTCTTCCTCTATCACTGTCTAGATGACTGCCTTGGAAAATGGTTTCTTATTGAACTGAAAACTTGCCCTTTTGACTAGCCTGGATGACCAGGAAGCTTTTTGGATCCAGCTGTCTCTACCCACAAATGTGAGGAAATAAACATACGTATCATACCCATGCACTGGGGTTTCAAAACTGCAAAGCAAGCAGTCTTACCCACTGACTTACTTTCCCAGCTCTGCATATTATTTTAAAAGGTAAAATTCTCAACAAATACTTCAGCCAGTGGACTTTCAAGCTTAGTTTATAGATTATCATGGGCAATTGCTATTGGACATGAAAATCCACTCTTACAAATCAAAGTGATGATGAAAAGTCTCTTGTGATACACAAAAGTAGATCAGAAGGCTCTGGTGGCAGGTGTTACCATGCTCTGCTCACAATTTTTTATCTCTAACTGTTGTATGCTTGGCTTTCCCCTGATGGCCATGACTAGTAGCATCGTAAACCCAATGCTGTGGAATTCATCGAATGGTAGATATTAGAAAACCCGGGGCAGAAATATGTAGTCAACTATCTCCTACGGGCTCACATCTCAACCCTTGAAACAAAACCAAAATGGTGCTGAAGCTGCAGGTACACATGCGGAGTAAGTTGGGTCTAGAAAATCCAAAGTACACATTCCCTTTCTGCAAAGAACTACCAGATACTAGCCCTATTCCTGCCTTTTGCCTAGGAGACACAAAGTTGAAGCTTCACAGTCAAGCACTCAGCCTGCTTTTTCTCTGCATAGCCATTTGCTACAGTAAGATTGAACTGCTTGATTTACCAAAACAATCTGTGAATTCTTCCTTCACACCATTACTTACGTGGGACTGGTGGACTGGGACACTGGAAACATTTTTCTTGGGGTCTCAAAGCAAAATGAATGTCACTGTTACTCCCAGGAGCTTCCACCCAGCCCCAATCAACATCCATCCTGCTGTCTCTGGCAAGATAATGCTGAGAGTCAACAGCATGTGACAACATCCAAGTTCATCTGCTCATAGCTTGTCAACAGTCCATCACAGATCTGAGAGGGACCCACATGGCCTCCCTGCTGATCTACAGGATACTGGTGGACTCTGGGGAAGAGCCAGTCATCATCTTCATTAGAGTACCCACTGCTGAACACACCAGACTCCAGCTACAGCCCTGTGGTCACAGACAGCCCTGATTAAAGTCACTGGGTCACAGAACAGAACAAAAGGGCATGAACATGGAGAAGGCAGTTGTCAGGAAGGAAGGAAACTCAATCAGGCTGTGAGAGACATGAGAGAGTGTGAGAGCAGCAGCAATAAGTATTCATTGCAAATATGTATATAAACTGAACTCCTAATCCAGTGTCAGAAAGAGAGAACTGATGGGCAAAGAAGTTAAGAGTGGGCTGGTTTAACCCACAGAAACAGTTAACCTGAACAAGGGGGAGCTCTTGGACTCCAGATTGATGGCTTCGTGGAAAGCATGGGACTGCCCCAGACACCCTGAATGTGGGTGTCAGTGAGGAGGTCTAGGCAATCTATGGGGCCTTGGGTAGTATTTACCCCTGGCGTACAAATAGACTTTGAGTGCCCATGCCACAATATGAGGTGCTCTGTCAGCTGGGACTCTTGGGGGAGGGCCCAGGCCCTGCCCTGGATGAAATGACAGTTACTGGAGATCCACCATGGAGGGCCTCACCCTCCTTGGTGATCGGAGTGGAGATTGGGTGGGGGACTGGGGGACCTGGTGGGGAGGGAGGGGAGGAGGGGAGGGAGAGGGAGCTGGGATTGACATGTGAAACAAGATTGTTTCTAACCTAAATAAAAAATAATAATAATTTTTTTCAAATAACAAAGTTAGTATAACATTAAAGTTATGGATTTGAATATATTTCTAACTTTGCAATATTGCAAATTAGTGCTTATTTATTGAAATAAATAAAGGTCATAATAATTAGAAAGCTAGAGTTTGCATTGGCTGACTTTAATCAAAGATTTGGAGCTAGGTGGTGGGATGTTTACATAGCACGGAAAATACACACTGGTGTTAATTTAAATGTACATTTAAATGTTAATTAAATAGTAGATTGATAAGCAATATTATTTAGAAACAACATTTTCTCTTAGGTAGTTGAGCTTTATTTACACTATTGATTCACTTACTCAAAGCCTTCCTCATAGAGAAGGCAAGAGTGAACCATCCTAGGATTTTGCCAAATGAATAAGGTTCTGCCAAAATACTTTGCTTCCTTCTTTTGCTATTGAGATTAAATATTCTAACAAAAGCACCTTAAGGGATAAAGGAATTATTTGGGCTGAGATCTAGTACAGTCCATTGTGGTAGGGAAGTCAAGACAGCAGGAACTTGATTCTTACATCACTCAGGAAACAGAGGGGAACCAGTATCTGCTGATGCTCAGTTCCCTTCTCTGTTTACACAGTTCAGGATCCCAGCAAGGGGATCGTGCTTCCCACAGTGGGCAGCTTCTGCCACCTTAGCTAATGCAATCAAGATAACCCCCATAGGCATGCCCAAAGGGTCATCTCCCTAGTGATTCTAATTCTATCAAGTTGACAGCTAACACTACCCATCACACAGACAATTCAGAAACCATCAATCATTTCACGTCCATACAATTCCTCTAACACCAACAAAATTTTTAAAGGTTCTTAATGACTTTATTTTTTATTCATAAAATGTAGCGAGTTCACTTGTTTTCTGAAATTGTGTTTTTTATGTACCTGCATACATGGAGAAAGAGAAGAGAGAGAGAGAGAGAGAGAGAGAGAGAGAGAGAGAGAGAGAGAGAGAGAGAGAGAGAGTGAGTGAGTGAGTTTTTCATGTTGCTATATTAAGTTAACCAATATGTTCCATTGTAGATGGAGCCAGCTATAATTTTAAAGAGGTGTGTGTGTGTGTGTGTGTGTGTGTGTGTGTGTGTGTGTGTGTGTGTGAGTGAAGTCCATGGAGCTGTCTATACTGGAGCAAGTGGGTCTCTGGGGAGTTAAGATTGCATCTGAAGGCACAATGGGTGAGTACTAGAACAAATGGAGGCTTTTGCTCCAAACTGAGAAGCAAGCTTCCTGAAATAGGGTCTGGGACAGGGAAAGGTCATGGGTCTGGCAGACTATAATGATTGGCACGTATCAAAAACTTAGAAATGGGCCAGATGAGGAAAATCCAGTGAGGAAACGACTGGCAATCATTTGCTGAATTTGACCAGCATGGTTTCAGACACTCAAATCATAAGAGAACAGGGTGTAGAATGTGCCACATGAAGCTTAATAGAGTTTAGAAACAATAACATGGGGTATTGAGCTTGCACGATCTGCTCAGAGGTGCTCTGGTCTTATGAACTCTCACTGGAATTCCCCACTTAGCAGCATTTAAAGAATTCCAAGATTTTTGTATCTTGCCTCCCCATATATTTCCAAATGCTTTCTAGAAACCTTTTTCAGAGGCCTGCCAACCACACAGCCAAGAAGATGCAACAATCCCACTCCTGGTGCCAATTCTTTGTGTCAGTCAGACTTTTATCACCATGAAGAATACCTGAGAAACAACTGACAAGAAGAAAAGACTTAGTTTAAGTCTACATTCACTGGTCTATTCTTTCTGGGCTTGGGGACATAGAACACCATGGGGAATTGGCGTGTAGGTCAGACTTGAAGCAGAGAGAAGGGACAGGAAGGGCCCAGAGCAAGACATGGCCCCAAGATACAGCCTTCTGTGGCCTACTTTCTCTGGCCAGATCTAACTAATTATAAGTTTCCCAGCACCCCAAAATAACTCCAGCAATGGGAGACCCAGTCATTAACTTCTAAGACTTTTGAGGTACATTGTAAATCTACCTATATATTTTCCTTATATAATACACTACTGCTAATGTCAAGACAATTCATATTATTTTATGAAGAACTGACAGTCTATCTAGAGGTAATATATATATATATTCATATATATATATATATCCTTCACTTACTGTATGTACATACACATACATACATATACATATACATATACATATATATGTACATGTTTGTGTGTATTTGGGTTGATAAAATGCCAAATCTTTTATACGTGGTATTTCTAGAAGCTGATAAATACACTTTGAAAACAGTTCTGTCTATGAGAGTAATAGATCTGGCCCATGGAAACTCTAGATCCAAAGTGTCTGCTGCAAAGTACTAGACAGAAGGAAACATGGGTGTTCACCAGACACTCCCTGGGAGTGATCCCTCCAGCAGGTCATTCAGAATGATCTCCTAATGACAGAGCCCAGGCAGGGTCACCATGTGTAGAAGCTTTAACAAACAGAGATGTCCCAAGGCCACCTATCCTTCATTGCTGCCATTATCAGCAAAGCGCAGGGGCCCTCAAGAGAACACCCCCGCCTTTGCATCCCAAGAACGGCCATCCTTCCCCCTGCGGCCCACATCCACATTCTAGCCGCTTCTAAGGTGTTCTTTTCTCCTACGCTCCACCCCCAGCCTCTCTTTATGGGATGCACTGAGAAAATCACTTCAAAGTTAATTAGTTAGATTGTCAAGTGAGAAGGCTTAATGGCCCGAAAGTTAAGGAAATAAGGTCCCGGAGCATTAGGCTTCACAAAAGAGCAGAGTCAGCATTGCCAGCAGGGGCTGAGGGAGTTGGTATGGAATGAGCTCCAGGGACAGGTGCTGGCAATCTTCTACTGATGAGGTGAAGACTCTGGAATGGAGTGGCCAGCGCAGCTCCTGATTGATGGGATTGCTTGCCAAAGGCAGTCTTGGACTCTGGCCCAGGTAACTTGGGGCAGTGTGTGCAGCTAGGGTTTAATGACAGCAGTGAGGTCAAGGTGGCATGGCCAGCCTCGTTTACTCTCGGAGGGCCCACTTTGTACCCACAAACACACCCACCTCAGACATCGCGCTTCAGAGTATGGCATTCCACACTATGTCAAGTCGTTGGTTATTTTCTCCTGGTATTATTGGGTTGGGCAGCACTGCAGAGCTGGCCGAGATGCCGAGATGCCGGGATGATGAATATGTGCTTGGTATGAATGCTCTGTAGAACACCATCTCTCCATGGAGTACCCATGGGATACTCAGCCCATGTTCAATAGATAGTACTGCATTCTAATAATTAATTTTGGACACAGTAAGAATATCCAGGGTAAGAAAACTGTCATTGCTGTGAGTGCATCCATCTCTGTCCTGCTTCTTGATTGATGAGAAAGGATGATCTGGAATAAACTCCACCTGTTCTTCTTTCAGCCTAGAGATGAAGGGGAGGAGGCCAGCATTCTAGTTCCACAAAACGCATCCCTGGTTCTCTCTCCTGCCTATGGGTTGGATGTGAGTCTGTCTTACAACTGGCTTACTGATAAGAATATCCTTGTACTACATGCAATTTCGTTTTTCATGTTCTGCACCCTTCACTGCCTTGTGTGGAAGATATAATACCAAAGCAGAGAGAGAGAGATGAGTAAACTTAAACATTAAATATTACTATGGGGAGCTGGAGGGATGGCTCAGTAGATAGGAGCTCTGGCTACTTTTATAGATGACCCAGATTCAGTTCTCAGCACCAACATGGCAGCTCACAATAATCTATAACACCAATCCCAGGAGATCTGATGCCTGCTTCTAGCCCCTGTTGGGCACCAGGCATGGATGTGATACATAGACCTACATACAAGCAAAACACCAAAACACATAAAATAAAAAAATATCTGAACTTGGGATTGCCACAGATGGGTTGGTTGACCAGCACAATGTCAATGGCACAGTGGTGACTTTATTACTTATTCCTTGGAGCAAGCTGGTAGACTTGTAGCTGTTGTACTAAGGTGACCATTTCTTCCTCAGAAATGGACACTCAGCATTAAACATGCTTTACATTCTTAGCTAGAATCTTCTAAGTAATAACATGTGCAGGTTTTAAGCATGAGAAAGAATGGAAGCAGAATGAAATGACCAGCCCAGGCCCTGCTCCTTTTCTACGACTGAGATGCTGCCAAAAGGTCTTCTGTAACCCTGCCATCAGGAAGGAAGCTGACAAGGATGGGCTAGTTCCCTGGGGCTTAGCATTGAGAAATCCTCGGTGACAGTGGCTGTGGGGTTGCCTGCATTTGCCCTAACTGAAGAGCCATTTTGTTGCTTCATGTGAAAAGTCCTCGTCATAGTCTCAGACATTTGAGCACTTGCTGCCCTGTTGATGGAACTGTTGGGAGGGTTAAGGACATGTGGCCTTACTGAAGAAGTTCATCACTGGCCAGGGTCAGGGTGAGGTTGTTAATAGTTTAAAGTTTTGAACCACTTCCAACTCATTCTCTCTGCTTCCTGCTTGCAGTTCAAGATGTGAGCTCTCAGCTTTCACCTTCCTGATGCAGCCAACGCTCGAGCTAGCTGACATTAACGATGACCTCTAATTCTTTGGAACCATAAGACAAAAGAAACTTTTTTGTCGGTAAGTTGCCTAAATTATGCTGCTTTATCACAGCACAGAAAATGAGCTAACATAGCCATTAAAAAGCCTGGAGTAATTTGAAGGCCACAGTAGAAAAGTACTATGCTGCTCACTAGGATTCTCAAGAATGGGAAGGAGCAGGGAAGAGGGCAGGCATGGGGCAATTGAAAGAACAAGGAAGCCTCTCCTTTCTCCTGGCTGTGTCTCGTCAGCCAGACAGAGTGTGATCTATTGTGGGGTATTGCTTGCCCAGGCCTGGAAAAAAAATCACTAATGAATGTCACTATACCTACAAGTTCCAAGTTTCACTGCCCAAACACACAATTTATCAGTAAAGCTGGCCACACAACACTGAATTTTATAACTCCTATATTAATTATCTGAGAATATATATGGCAGGTATAGCAGGATGCTTCTGAAATGGTTCCATGACCCCCCTGGAACTGAGCTGTTTATCATGCAACAGCAAGAGCTTGGAGACAGAGTCATCTGCTACCTTGCTGAAACAGACAGTGTGTTGAGTAATAGTAATGTGAAATAAACAAAACCCAGGGGATCCTGAGGTCCCAGTAATATACCAATAGTCATGGCTTCTGTTCCAACATAGCGACAGAGAAGCCATCATGCCCACACTCACAAGACAAGCCTGAAAAGCTAGTGAGTTTCTAAGATCCAGAAGAGAATTGAGTTTTCAGGGCAAGTTATCACCTGGGCAAAACCAGGACCCTATCTGAAGTCACAGCCCATCTGCTTAGGTGGAGCACGACCCTCCAGATACAAACCGCTCAAGTTCTGCCCTGTTGATGGAACTGTTGTAAAGATGACACCAGGATTTGCCAGAGGGTGACACGGTTTGATGACTTGTATAGACTCACAGCTTCTGGGATCTTCCTGAGCCCCGACAAAGTACTCACAAGGAAAAGCTAGGAAACTGTTGCTGTCTTTCTAGAAGATAAGAGAGATGGGGAGATGCTGGTGGGCAAGGACCTATGACAAGCTCAAAGATGTGAGTTCTGAACCCCAGCACTCACACTTCAGAAGCTGGCCATAATGGCACATCAAAAGCCCTATCCCTAAGGGTAGGGAGACAGAGATATGCAGATGTCTGACCCTCCAGGCTCAGTGAGAGACCCTGTTTCAAAATATAAGGTAGGGATTAAAAGAAGACACCTAGTGTTGACCTTTGGCAGGTGAGTGCATCCCATATTCTTATGGACAAATACATGTGTCACACACAAAAAATAAATTTTAAAAAGAAGGGAAGGAGGAGCAGTCATTGTGATGGACAACCAGAGCATCCTCTACAGCTGTGACATGTTCTCCAGCTGTAAAAGTTGGACCAGACATTCATCCTTCCTTGAGAGGATAACACTTCCTACTCCAGACTCCAGAACCTTCCCTCTCTCTTCAAACTGGGAAGTAAAACCAAGACCAGTGAATATCACTGACTGCTCAAATGCTGAGACATAATTGCAGGATGAGCAGAAGTTTCACGTGTGCCACACGTGATACACATGGCCAGTTCTGGAACCCATACTGGGTCTGTCCCATGAGGGTCTTCTCAGCTGAAGGACATGGGCTATCTCTGAGGTGTGTGTGTAGGGAAGCACAGAGCCAATCTGAGAAACCAAACAGGGCTATAGGGACTTTGAATACCCGGTCATCTACAGACACCAGTGTTTGATCCAGTCTGACCCTGCATTAGATTAACAACAAAGACAACTCCCACACTAAAGTTTGTTCACCACACTTCTTCTTTACCACATCACATCTGGCCATCTAAGGAAATTTGTTTTAAAATATTTTAGATTTATTTATTTTATTTTATGCATATGAGCATTTTGCCTGCATGTATTCGTGCGAAAATTCTCAGAAAGAACCCAAAGGAAGTATTCGTATTACTGGGTCTTATTTTCTGTTGTTTGTTTTGATTTTCACTTTTGTGTTTTTGTTGGCATTTCTGAGAGAGAGAGACAGAGACAGAGAGAGAGAAAGAGACAGAGACAGAGAGAGACAGAGAGACAGAGACAGAGAGAGAGAAAGAGACAGAGACAGAGGACAGAGAGACAGAGACAGAAAGACAGAGAGAGACAGAGAGACAGAGAGAGAGAAAGAGACAGAGACAGAGAGACAGAGAGAGAGCGAGCATGAAGTTGGGTGTGAGCAAGGTAAGGACTATCTGATAGCACTTTGGGGAGAGGAAAAGGTGATTAAAATATATTATATGGAAATTTTTAATTGAAAACTATCACTGAGAGAAATGAGGAATGCCTTTAGCAAGCTCCTCTGTAAAGATGGAAAGTCTCAGAAAATCACCAGGGCTGGAGGATAGGTCAGTGGGGACTCAAAAGTATAAAAATGTATGTTCAGAATCCCAGAAAGGAAGCCCAAGTAAAGAAGAAATATATACAATAATGATAACATAAAAACTTTCAAAATCAATAACAGACATAAAACCACAATCCAAAAAGTACAGAGAATATCAACCAAGACAGAAGACACATGTCATTTTCAAATTACAGGAGACCAAAGATAAGGAGAAAAATATCAAAAGAAGTTATTGGAGTCTCAGAGGTGGGAGATGAGAAGAGAGGGCAAGAGAGGAGAGGAGAGAGAGGAGAGAGAGGAGAGGAGAGGAGAGGAGAGGAGAGGAGAGGAGAGGAGAGGAGAGGAGAGGAGAGGAGAGGTGAGGAGAGGTGAGGAGAGGAGAGGAGAGAGAAGAGGAAGATTTTTCCCCAGCTATAAAGAAAAACAAATCCATGTTGGCTGTAAAACAATGGATACAACTGTAGAGTATCATAAAGACTCAGAAAATTTTGGCCTGTTTTCTCTCACTTGTATACCCTAGATTTTGTAAATATACACAAAATCATTTATGTATATATGGCATGAAAGTAGAAGCAAAACTGACAAGAGGAAAGGAAATTAGCAGAGAGGAAAGAGGAGAAGTGAGGTAAGGTAGTGGTGGTGGTGAGACTCAAGCTTCATTAGGTATTTATATGAAGAAATGTGCCTGCTAAATGTAGTACTGTGTACAATGTTGGGGCCTGTGTAATATTTTGGAAATATGTTCTACCCAACCTCGAGTTCTAAGAGCTGAGAACTTCCATTGTCTTTTTGATATCAGCCGGATGCCTGGCCTTGGTAGGGAATGGCTCCTGTTCTGTGTAACGAAATACTTGGGCCAGGGAGAATCTACACCCACTCTGAGGGCCAGTGAGATATGCTGGTGTGGAGTGCCTGAGGGCTTGAGTATGTGCTGTAAAGGAGCGTCTCTAGGATTAAGGGAAATATTTGATATCAGTCCTTTATACATGATAATAGATGCCTTCTGCCATGACCCCCACTTCTGGATGGCTACTTAAGATAATGGAACAATAAACTGTGGCCTTCAGTGTTGACTAGGGCCCTCCTGAAATGACCAGATATCTCTGTCTAGTCTTTAACATCATTGGGTAAGTAGACCTTCCCTCATCCACACTCCTTCACTCAGGGTCACACCCGGGGGCTGTTTGTCTGGTTCCAATCACAGCCCCAAAGGTATCAGTCTGGAGCAGATGGGCCCCTGCAGCATGGGGCTAATATAGGTGGGACCATAGCAGTACAACAACCATACATCAATTAAACATGTAAAAGAAGTTAACATTTTCTACACAGGAACAAGGGTGAAGATGACATCCAGGTATCAGGAGCCAAGGGCCCAAGAGGGGGAGAGTAAAATGCTGAAAGAATTAAAAGGTGGGGGGAAGCACAGGCTTGAAAATAAACAAACTATAAGTGAGGGGCTGTGGGCTTCAGCCACGCACAGAACCCCATGAGTCAGAGTCATTGAAAAATAAGGGGATCAGAAATCAGAAACTGTGTGGAAAAGAAAGAAAATATTTTTAAAAGCTTCCTGTTTTCTTAGTTGGGGCTACAGCTAATTGTTCAACATGAGAATGAACTATGTATTGATCTATTTTAGCATACAGTTAGGAGAACAAAACACTGATGACAATGCAGTTTTATTGTTCCAAGGTGGGCTGGGATAACATACTGTGCATTCTGGGCTTTCCAAGACTTGCTTTAAAACAGTTGCAAAATGAGTGTTGCAATATGTTAATAAGCTAGATAAAAGAAAAATGGAATCACATAAAATGTACAATTAAAACCAAAGAAAATAGAAAGCAGGTAAAACAGAGAGAAAATTTGTAAAATCAATTTTTTAAAAAAGTAGATATTAATCCAGCATATCCATGATCATTTTTAGTGTAAATGCCTTAAAGACAACAATTAAAAGACAGGAAAAATCCAACTGCATATATTCTACAGTAAGTGAATTATATACATGCCTGGATGTCTGAAGGGTTTCTGAAACCACCCTCCCTGTGGAACTACTGGGGGAGTTGTTGGGAGAAGGGTATCATTTTCTTCAGTGGTGTAACCATGGATAACTAGTTATTCTCCAGGCTGTAACATCCCACCCCTGCTTATACAATCAATGCTGATTAAACTTGGTGAATTACGCACAAAAAAGATAGCAGAGTGGAGGGGACTCCTTAGGGAGAAGAAGGGTTTCTGTAGAAGGGGGGCGTTATGAGATGGTGAGAAGAGGTGATAGGAATCAAACAAGTAAAATTTATTGTGTGTGTGTATGAAACTTCAAACTTTTATTTTTATTTTACACGTATGACTGTTTTGCTTGCATATATGTCTGCATAGCATGTGTATGCCTGGATGCCCACAGAGGCCAGAAGAGGACACTGGATTCCTAGAACTGTAGTTACAGAAAGTTATGAGTTGCTATGTTGAAATAACTGAACCTGAATTTTCTGGAAAAGCAGCTAGTGTTCTTAACCCCGAGCAATCTCTCTGGCCTCATATGTATGAAATCTTGAAATAATTAAATAAAAATAAACTCATTATAAATGTTGAGAGGTCAAAGTTAAAGGCATACCGATATATATCTCATGCTAACAGTGATCTAAAAAAATCATGGGACTGTGTTAAACTTGAGCAAAGTGAGAAAAGTTATAAATAATAAAGCAGGTTCATACATAATAGTAAAATAGTCTATTTTCCAAGAAGCCCAGCATGATGTAAAAGCTGACTGAACTCAAGAGAGAAACAGTCTTTCAGTAATTGATGGACAGGCATAAAAACCAGTAATGATACAGTTGATTTGAAAGACTATTGATCAACTTGATGCTTTGACAGGTGTAGAATACCATACACAAAAGAACGTTACATACATTCTTCTCAAACTCCCTAAAGGCATCCACGAAGGTAAGTTACACTACAGGTCATAAAATGAATGAACAATGGTGAAAGACTAGAAATCATACAAAAGATTTTCTCAGAGAAGTGAAGTGAACCCAGAAACAGAATGATAGCTGCACAATCCCCAATTATTTGGGGACTAACCCAATTCTAGGACTTATGGTAAGATGGCTCAGCAGGTAAAGATACAATAGTATATTGCATACAATAGTATATTGCTCAGCAATGATTACAATGACCTGGTGAGACATGCATTAATGTGCTGGATATCAGGAACATGTCATTCTGGGAGAGAGCTCACAACACAGACTGGTTTACAGAAGATTCTAGAACAAGTGAGACCATCTATAGTGACACAATGAGAACAATTATTTACTGGAAAGATTGTGGAGAAGAGGTAAGCTGCACCTCCTGTGTGTGGGAAGCGGTGCATTGGCTGTGCATGGGTGTGTACATGTCAAAACAGGTGGTCATTTCACTCTGTGCACTGTATACCACTGAAGGAAAAGCAGAAAAGAAATAAAAGGAAAGGATTAAAAAGAAGGACTAAGCCCAGATCCACTTTTCAGAACTTTTAAGAATAAGTCTGTCTGTTCCATGGAATAAGAATGATTTCTGTTTCCCTAAAATGTTACTTGGTTCTATCAAAATCTAACACATCAAGAAACTAGACAAGTTTGACAGCTTCCTGGCCTTCTTTTGCAGCCCTCCAAGCTTGGTACATAAAGCACTGAAGAGCCACAGGGCCCAGACTGGGGTGCATGCTGAGTCTCAGGGCCACCACCAGCTGCCTGCCTGATCCTTCCCAAGCCTCTGTCCCCCAATAGCAACCGAGTTTGCAGTCCCAAGTGTGTGAGGGGGAAAGGGAGGTGCTGATAATCACACGAGACCCCGAAATCCAGTACACAAGAGTAGATCAGGACCAGAAAGAGTGATCTGGAGGAAACCTGTAAACTACGGTGAAGCATTGTAAGTCTGGCTAGTGGCCAGTGTAAGTGACTGCCCTGAGGGACCCCTGCTGGGACACCAACTACCTGCCCTGAATCACTAGTTCTCAGGCTTGGCCATCCTCCTTGGAAAGTAGCAGCTGTGAAACCTATCTCGGAGATGCAAGAATCAGTGAGAGAAAGAATTTGCTCAAAGATACCCAAATGGAAGTGGCCAAGCAGATTCTAGCCTGGATCTGCCCTCAAAGCGAGCTCAGTCCACTGTGGTGCCTGATCCTGCTGCTTTTGAATGTGAAGACAAAACAAAAGGAGGTTATTCTGAGCTGGAACTGGGTACAATAAATACATAGCAAAACAACCTTGACAAATAACTGGAGACGTCCCCCTCTCCCGGCCCCAGCTTGGTGAACCAATGGGCTTCCTGGAATTACTTACAGGAGTATGGACGACTCAGACAGTTTCATCATGTACTCAGTGAGCTATGAAAATAGCACATTAACTTAGAAGGGGAACATAGCAAGGGGTTCCCCAGGGGCTGCAGCTGGAGAGAAAACAAGGGTTAATATGATCAGACTAACTGGAGCTTTAAAAGAACTCATCCTTTTCACTGTTAGCAGGGTGCCCTAAGAAGTGGGCTTGTATCGAACCAAAGTGCCTAAAGGCTAAGGGTGTTCCAGTCTTCCTGCACACTATATGCACCATCCAATTAAAGATTTGGGGTTCAGAGATGGAAACTGAATTCTGTGCCTTGGTATTCCACCCGGCTTTATGCAAATATAACTAACCATGCGTGAAGACAAAAAAAAAAAAAAAAAAAACCCGGAACATCTTGCTCATTAATACAGCTGTACCCAAGTGTGCTCTTGGCCACAGTGCAGGCTGTGGTTCTAAGATGTTGCAATGCAGTCTAGTGAAGCCTCTGGGCTTTCTTAGTTTGTGTGCCTGCATTCTCAAGGGCGGGGATTACTCCCACCTGTGTCCAAATGCTACCTAATTAAACCAGTACTACACCGGTTCTAAAAACACAAAGTAAAGGGGAAAGGAGAGGCAGCCCACTGCAAAGACTTAGCTTGCAGCCGTTACCGCCCCAGTGAAGTGAAGGCTGGGCAAAGGAAGCCCACCTGATCTTTAAGAGCAGGCGTGAGGGGCTGAAAGGAGCCTGCATCCCTCAGCTGTGGTTTTTAGGAACCGTGCCAAGGATCTCCGCGTGTCAGCCCTGCTCCTCCTCGGCGGCCCCCTCCACTTTCTCGCCTTCGCCAGTGCAGTGGCTCCTGGTAAAACCTCGCATGCCACCTCCCGACCATCCCCGGGGTTGGCGCCTGGCTGGAGCAAGGAGCAGGAGCTGCGGGGGAGCGCGGTCCCTCGGAGTAGCTTTTTCTTAATTAAGCCCTCACGGAGGGGCGTGCCAGGATCCGCAGCCGCTGCACTTGCAGCCCGGACTGCTGTGGGTCTGGAGAGCCTTGCGGAAACCCCGCTGGAGCTTAACGCCAGCCCCTGGGGTCCTAGCCCTGTGGCTTTGGCAGGTGGCACGTGAGTTCGCGCTGCGCGGCTGATTTGGCTTCCCTGCCTCTGGCGCAGCATAGGGTGGCGGACTTGGACTTCTCGCACTGTCCATCCAGCTTCTTGCCCCTCCTCGAGTCCTTTTGAAGCTGCTCTTGCTTCTGGTTTAGAGAGACCTGGACTGTTTCCCAGCAAGGCAGTCCTGGGCAGAGCGCCCTCAGAGCGCCTGGCGCCTTCCAGGGCTCTCTCTGGGGTGCGGGCAACTGCTCCGAGGGCTCTGGGCTGTGGGTCTCACCGCCCCGGGAGAGGGGGCTCCAAGAAGCTTGGAGTACAAGTCCCCGACTGGAGAGGAAGGACGCCCCCCCCCCGCTCATCTCCCTTGAGGCGCGCATCTGCATTGCAAGCCTCCAGGTTCCCACAAAGTTTGCAAGGTAGAGGATCCCAGATCCCCGACTTCTCACGAACATGAATCAAACAGCTGGAGCCTCCAACAATGTCAGGTGTCCCCCGGGGAAAGGCCATAAGGTAAGAGACCCGCGACGGAGGGGAGGGGACTGTTGTGCACGTCTAAAGGATGGATGAAGATTCACATGCATTAGGAGCTATCATGCATCCCTTCGCAGCGCTGGTATGTCCTTCAGTGGCCAAAGTAGATGAACGGTGCGGATTGTCAAGGATGTGTGCCTTTTAACAGATCCAGAGTCAGCCAGCTAGAAGGGTTCCGTGTATGTGACTGCTTTAGGGTACCCCGGTTTGGAGATGCTCTGTTGCTGGTCTTCACTGGTCCAGGTCTAGTGAATGTAGCTGTTTGCCTCTATTAAGTTTTGTGGGAGGATAAGTATGCAGGAGGCAGAGCCCCTGAATCGCCTCTTCCAGGCTGGAGCTCCCGGAAACACTTTGAGCTTTTGGTAGTGCCACAAACACGTGCTATGTTAACTTTAATGAACCAGCATGTGCCTGCAGCTATTCTTGGGAAATAAGTGCAGTTCAGAGAAAGGGGCATTCAGGGTCCAGAGAACCCTAGCAGATGCCTCTGGAAGCTAATATGTAGGGTCAAGTGTTGGAAATGTCTACTTCCCACACTCAAGGATGCAGATCCTGTTTCTTTCTGCACCCATCTCCAGCTGCAGTTTTCCTTTGGTGACGTCCACGATTCTTGTTCTCTTTCACAATCACCTGTGGTTGCCTTGTGAGCAGTTGCAGGAAATTGCGTACCTGGGTACCCAGGAGAGAACACACCAATACATGTATGACTATACTTGCCAAATGATTCAAAGTGCTTAAGGCAGTTTTTAATCTAAAGGCAAGTACTTGGAGTATTTGTTACACAGACTGAATTGACACTCTTAGCCCTTACCTTGTGTTTGCTGTGCTTAAACTTGCATATACATTACTGGCACGTGACTATTGGCATTCAGGAAAATGTTGCCATTGGGATGTTTGTTGGATTTGGGGATGTGGGGTTGGAGTTAGTAATGATATGGGACTTATTTGGTGGCTAAGGGAAGCCTTGATCTGCTACACTGATGTAAGAGGGAGATATGGCTGTAGTATACCTTTATTTCAGATGAATAGTAACTATCATTTTCCCTCATTAGATCTGGCTGAAACAGCAGGTCATGTAACTGACCTTTGTTCTCATGAGCTAGGGTCCATCTGATCAGTTCCTGGTTCCATATTTATCTTACTTAATATCCAGAGGAAATGTCTTTTAAGTTAATAATGGCTGACATTATAAGATTTTAAATTAAAAAATAATGTTTTACACATTGATGATCATACAGTAGAGACATCTGAGTGATTCAGATGATCATTTAATAATCTCTTTTAGAAAAGAAAAAAGAAAAAAAGAAAGCCTTTGGTTCCACTGGCAAAGTGCCTTTTTGGCAAAATTGGACTTCAGGGTATCGACACCAATAAAATCTTCTGGGAAGTATTGGAACACACACTGCCAGCACTTAGAAGGTGCTAAGCAGAGAACTCCTTAGTCACAAGTCAGGGATTGGTCCATTCATTTGTGGTGTAGCTACACAATGTTCAGTCCATCAACCCCATTAACCCAGCAATAAGTCACAATCAATCCATCATTCATGTCCCCAAAGCAACTCTTTGCTACAGGCCAAGGACTGAGGTGCTAAGAAAGAAGTTAGAACTAAGTAAGAACTCTCTTCAAAGTTCCCATTAGTCCACCTTTCAAGACCTGAAACCTGTGGCGGCTTGCCATCTCCAAAGCCGAGGTGATGATAGCTAAGGAGAAAGATGGTAAGTCCTGTTCTGACAGAGGAGCTAATGCAGGATGTAGTTTGTCATGAAGGTGCTTTGCAAGGAGATTACAACAGCAGAAATGAGAATAATGGGAGAATACAGGGACTGGTGCCCTTCATGATTAAGAACAAGTCAGTAGAGGATCTTGGCATTCAACAATACTGTTTGGACCATATGTGATTTAGGCTACAATGTTTCTTAATAAAATGAAAATTCAATAATATAAACTTACTTTGTTAAAAGTTTGAAAGAAGTTGCTCCCACTATACCTGCTGTCCTGAGTCCTTTTGGGGGAAGACCTTCGTGGATCCCTTCATCTGACATCATTCATCCACTGATAGACCCAAACCACCTTAAAGTGGCCAGGGTGTTAGGATTTGATCTTGTGCAGACAGTTCTTTGTGTGTGTTCCTCTATGTGCTGGTGCATGCATGTGATTGTGCATGAGGAAGCCAGAGAACGACTCTGGATGTTGCCTCTCAGCTGCCGTCCATGTTTAGTCTTTGAGACAGGATGTCTCATTGGCCTGAAATTCCCAGAGTAAGCTAGGATGGCTGGCTGGTGAGCCTCAGGGACAGTGGGTCTCAACCTTCATGACACTGTGACCCTTTAATACAGTTCATCATGTTGTGGTGACCGCGACCATAAAATTATTTTCATTGCTACTTCACTAACGGTAAATTTGCTGCTGCTATGAATCATAATGTACATATTTTTGGAGGCAGAGGTTTGCCGAAGAGGGCACATTCCACAGGTTGATAACTGCTGCTTAGGGATCTGTGTATGCCTTCCACAAACTCGGGTCTTCAGACTTGCAAGCACTTTCCTGATTCAGCTGTCTCCCAACTCAGTGCAGACAGTCCTGGAGGGGCACTTTGTCATATAAGGGGCTACTCACTGGGGGAGTTCAGTCATGCTGAGACATGTCAGTGGCTTTATTCTCAATTACTGAGGACCCAGGAC
Source organism: Mesocricetus auratus (assembly GCF_017639785.1). Classification (NCBI taxonomy): domain Eukaryota; kingdom Metazoa; phylum Chordata; class Mammalia; order Rodentia; family Cricetidae; genus Mesocricetus; species Mesocricetus auratus. The sequence continues at coordinate 108,614,070 of NW_024429266.1, forward strand.
TGAGAAACAGGAGCTCTTTGTTGTGTGTTACATGCTCCTAAGTGTGATACAATTGACCCTCTGCTGTAGGCAATGGTCACTGAAGTACAGAAGTGAAGACCATACTGGATGGTAGATAAGTATCCCATGGGGTCGTAGAGTCACTCCTGAGCTGGGTTATGGTACTGGCCAATGCCTGGGACTAAGTGAGTGCTCACTAGGGATGTTGTGCAAGTAGCCCAGTCTGGACTAGCAGAGTGAGACCACCCATGGTCTGACCCAAGCCACAGCATCCCCTGTGTTGTTATTGATGCCTGGAAACTCACAAGTCCATTATTGAATGAAGGCAGAAAGATTAAAGTTTTGTGGACAGTGGAAAGCAAGAACTGAAGGTTGTGCAGCTTTAGTTCTGGGGAGCCACATGGTCCCCTGCTATGATGGCTTGAATGAAAATAGCCCCAATAGGCTCATAGGGAATGACACTCTTAGGATACGTGACCTTGTTGGAAGAAGTGTGTCACTGAGGATGGGCTTTGATATTTCACATGCTCAAGCCAGACCCAGTGCCTGTCTCTCTCTTCTTCAGATCAGGATGTAGAGCTCCTTCTCCAGGACCATGTCTACATCCACACTGCCATGCTTCCCACCACGTGACAGTGGACTAAACCTCTGAACTGTAAGCCAGCCCCCAATTAAATGCTTTTCTGTATAAGAGTTGCTGTGGTCATGGTGTCTGTTCACAGCAATAGAAACCCTAACTAACACACCTACACAGGAAATAGAATCAGGCAGCCAACGGGAGAGAGTCCCAGACAAAGAGGACTTCCTTTCCTCCTCAGCACTAAGGAAAAAAACATGGCTCTCATGGCAGATGTTTGCTCTCAGGCCTGTCCAACCTTAGACCCTAGGATGCTTGAAATTCACAAAAGCCATGACTGTGGCACAACAAAAACTCATAAACTTACTTAAAATGTGAGGTATACACACACACACACACACACACACACACACACACACACACACATACACACACACTGGGTGCATATGAGAAGGTCAGAGGTCAACACGAAATGTCTTCATTTATTACTCTCAATCTTCACTGTATCTCTTTCTTCATTTATTGAATCCCCATCTCACTGAACCTCTACCTCTGAATGGCTAGACTGACTGACCAGCAAGACCCAGGGATCTTCCTGTCTGAAACCCCAAAGCCTTCCTCCAAAACTTGGGATGCAGACATACACGGTTACACTGGACTTTTCACTTGGGTGCTGGGGCTATGAACTCAGTTCTTTATGCTTGTGCCAGTAGTAAACCCACAGAACTAGTCTCCAGCCCCCACATTATGACCTTCTGTGTGTTACTTGTGTAACTGAATTAGACTGTTCTTTTTTTAAAAATGTTGCATTTACTATTGCCTGCTCTTGAGACCCTTTTCCTCCTATTGGGTTGCCTCTTCTAGCCTTAATATAGAGGGAAATGCCTAGTCTTATTGCAGCTGTATATCCATGTTTGGTCAGTGTCCTTGGGAGGCCCACCCTTTTTCTGAGGAGAAATAGAAGAGAAGTGGATCTTGGGGATTTGGAAGGTAGGAGGTAGGGAAAACTGTGGTTGGGATATAATTTGAGAGAAGGATAAATATATAATAATTTTCCTACATGACTACAACGTATCTTGATCACATCCACCCTCTCCCTCCAAGTCCCTTTCCTCTCAACTTCATGCTGGACCCCTGCCACCCTGCTTCCTTCTTTGATATAGCACACTGGGTCCAATAAGTGCTGCTTGTCTGGGCATAGATGTAGGGTCAACCACTGTGACATGAGCAACCTATTAAGAAGACACACCCCTTAGGAAAAGTTAGGCTCCACTGCAGCTGCTATCAGCTGTGTGGCTCCTCCGCTGAGGTGAGTTAAGTTCTCTTGCCCCAGTAGCCATGCTTGAACTATAACTGAGTTTGTCTTGTGCATGCCTTATGCAGCTGCTATGAATTTGTGTTCCAAAAGCCATATCATACCCAAAGGACAGCATTTCTCAGAATTCCTCCTTACATCCTCTGGCTCTTAATTCATTCTGCCTCATCTTCCATGATGTTCCCTGGTCCTTGAGTAGAGGGAGGGAAGTTGATATCCACCTATGGTAGACCATGCACAGTTCGCATGATTCTTGAGTGTGAATGTTGTAGATGACGATGTCCTTTGGCAATGTCAGAAAGTTGGATATGCCTGGCAGCTTTTTTGAAAGAGGAACTAGCTCATGGCTTTGTGTAGTCAGTCTTGCATTAGCATTAAAGCAAGGATTGATCAGTCCTCCATCCCTGCAAGCCGTGGAGTAAGCCATCCAAGCTCACTCAGAAACTCAATTATAGCAGCACATAATGAAATTATTTCACCTCCTAATCTGAGTTTTATGGGGTGTCACTATAGGGTCTTCAACAGCTTCTAAGTGTCCAAGCCTCTTGCACAACTAACTCCCTGAGGGCTTCTGCAGTGACAAGCCTTCTGTCTGTCGCTCTCTCCAATCCCTGTTATATTTGAAAGGACACTTTGGAAAGATTAACCAAGCTATTTACATCCCACTTTTAGAGTTTATTTCTATAGAATGGGGTAGGTGGGGAAGGATGGATGCTATCTGTTAGGTCATCTGTGTGTCAGCTTCCCTTGATATTAAATGAAAAAACATATATTAATAGAAACCATTTTGGATCAGTCAGATGGTATTTTGTGGGATAATGTGAGCCTGTGTTTTCATTCTTGTATGCCCTTAGATACACACATATATGTACATACATATGGAGTTTTCCAGATAGAAGTACACATTTATTAACCAAGGTATATTGGTATTAAAATAATGCTAATCAAATCCCTGCACATGTATTTACAAATGTTTTAGAAATGACAAACCATGCTTTACTTCAAACTAACTTCATCATATAAAAATGCGGTCTAGAAGAATCATAGTCTCTCTTTTTCTGGGTACAGAAGTCAATCTAACAGGATTTTGCCTTTCTTTTAGCATTTTAAGAAACAGTGCTCTACTGCATTCAGGTCTCTATTTTTGTTTGTTGTCTGTTTGTCTTTTTCCTACTGTGATGTGAAACTGGTTGGGTTCTTGTTCCCTGCCTGTGATGTATCATCTTCTGTTTCCAAGACCGCACCACTGTCTTTGAGTTTCCACCCTCAACTGTCATGTAGCCAAGTATGATTTTGTTTCTATTTTACCCTACTAGTCGTTCAAAGGTCATCCTGAATCTTTAAGTGCATCACAGTTGAGAACATTTTAGCACATGTCTGTTTTTAGCACCTCTTCTGTCTCATTCTTTGCTTTTCAGCATGACAAGTGTCTGTGTGGCTCTATAAAACTCTGGGCCTCTTATAAGATTCTATCTTCCAAGGCAAACTGCTGCCGTCTCCATTAGGGCTTCTGTGTCTGCTTGCAAGGGTCCATCACAATCTGGCCTGTGGGCTGTTGACCATTCCCCTCTGTATGGAGAGGTGGGGAGGATTTTGTGGCCCTCATCTGATTATCCAGTCACTTCTCCCAACCAGTTGTATGCAGTTCTGCCTGAGTTGCACTGGCCTTGGCATCTCAGAGAGGGATAGAGTATATAGGCTGGGGAAGATGGGAAGGGCACTCCATCTATACAGACACAAGGGAGTCATCATCCATGAGGGGTGCAACCTTTCCAGTCCAGCTGTTTCTGGGTCACCTCCTGTCAGTCACCATTCATCCATGCCCTGGGAGTAAGCCTAGTAAACTCATTGGTACCCAGGGTGAACTGTGGTAGAGTCATACTTTGTTCTGTTGTTGGGATCTTGGGAAGTGAGAGTTGGCATAGTTCTAATCTCCCCCAGGGGAAAAACCTGCAACAGGCCCATTAGATTTTCCCTCTATTTTTTCTCATCTTTGGCTATAACTCTCTGGCTTTACCTTCACACTGAATTACTCTTTCTTTTCCTCTCTATTCTGCTGTAAGTTCACTCAGACATTTGCTTTTGATGCTACTTTTAAAAGATTGTTATAATTTCCACTTCATTCCTTTTCCATACTCCTGATTTCCTGGTTGAAGCTATGATGCTTTTTTCATCTGTAGTTAAGCACCCCTGTCTTTCTTTGATGAACTGAATTGCACCACTTCAGACCTTTGTCTGATATTCCTAACATCCTAGTGTCCCACTTTGGATCAGTCAATATAGACTGCATTTTCTCCCTAAGGATCGATCGTGTGCCTCTTTCCTTGTGTTTAAAGTCCAACTTTCTTATCTTAGGCATTGTGAGCATCTTGAAATTCTGGATTCTCTTAGGTTTCCCTGATGATTTGTTACTTGTTCTGATGAATAATTTACTTGAGTGGCAACCCAAATGCAAATGTTGTTCTTTTACCTTAGGTCACTGGAAGCTTCCCAGTGTTTGTGTGGGTGCAGCTGGAGTTCCAGGAGGATCCAGGCATAGCACTTGAGGTTCTTTGATGTGTTAATTCTAGAACTCCTCCTCTCTCACACTTTTCAGTTTCTGCAGTTAGTGCACCCCTGTTTTGCCGAATCTGGGGCCTCCCCCATGCTTCTGCAGCTTTTCCTTCTGCATTTGTGTACAGATGCTGACAACCTGTATGTGATAGTTCAGCCAGAGACTATCTTATCCATGGCTGGGCATGCAGCTGCACCTGTATCCTTTTGATCAGTAAACTTGATGCCCAGGCTTAGCATCACATGCTCTGTAATTCCCACTCAGTCTGGTCCTTGAGTTTTAATTACAAATCAATAACTCACAGTTTATTTCTTCCAGTTTTTAGCTCAAACTTAACACGTCTCTCTGACCTGAGACTGTCCAGGAGGAAAATGGGCGCCTGGGATTCTCTCCTCCACTGTGGCTGCCATCTACCTTCTCTTCAAAAGGAGACTTGGCTTAAATGTTTGCTTACCTCTCCTCACTGATCAGAGCTGGCTCTCGCTTCCCTTTCCTTTTCTGCCAATTCTCTCTCCTCCCCTCTTCCATAGAGCATGCTTAGTCTGAAGGCTTCCTTTTTCACCCCGCCCATTGGCAGCAATGCTTTTTTTATTGTTTTAGAATTTCATGCACTCATGTAATGTTTTGACCAAATCCATCCCCATTCCTTCCCTTCTATTTCCTCTCCTACCACTTTTGCCTCCCAACTCTGTGTGCTCTGTTGAAACCCCACCAAGAACACTTAGTGCTGCTTGCATGTGTTTGGGTATAGGACTGTATCTACAGGCTATGGTTACCCTCTTGGGACTGAGGAAAACCCAGGGGTTCTTCCCCCAGCAGCCAGCAGTTGTCAATAGTTTCTCAGTTAGGGATGGAACCTCCTGTGCTGGGTTTGGTGTGGCTCGATCTTGTTCAGGTCTTATGCATGCTGTCACAGCCAATGTAAGTTGTTATGTGTAACCACCCTGTTGTGTCTGTGGTCTCAGTCACTTGATGTTGTCTCTTCCATGCCTTCCTTCCTTCCTATTTCCCTTTCTCCTCCTTTGTGAATCTTCTTGTTTGGATCCACAGAGCTCTGTCCTTCCAGAATGTCGGATGTCTTACTTGTTTTCTAAACATTTAGATCCACACCAGCCTCTTCTTCTCATGGCATGAAGGCACTATCCTCAATTTCTGGATAGCCAGGTCACTATATCCTTTTCTGGAAGGCCTTTTCTCGAATGATTATATCATCAGCTGAGTCACAAGTTGCCCTGGGTCAAGAAGAGCTCAAGTGAGCTCATGCTCCTCAATGATCCTGCAGTGACACACTAAGTCTCCTTCCATCCCATCTCCTCCTTCCCCACAACGGCAGGAGCACAACACTGAACTGACTTCCCCTAAGGAGCTTCCCTTGTAACTTCCAGCCCCAAGAGTCAGCTCCCAACTTGTTCTTTGGTTTTTGATTTCGCCCTTCCTGCCTGCTCTGACCTTGGTCCCACCTGTGTCTGAATCCTCTGATTCGCTGATCCTAAGGGTGACATCTGTCGCCTTCTGTGGCAGCACAAGATGGCTCTCACACCTGATGTGTAGCGTTTAAAGACAGGATCTAGTCTAGAAGGTCATTTCCTTTAACCCCCTTATTTCTTCAGCTGAGGCTCAAAATAATGCAGCTGATTAGTGAGAGAGTCAAGATGCCCTCACGCTGGCTGCCCACTCCCATTCTTGCCATGTCCCACCACTCCAGACTGCTTGGTGGCTTATCTGTCCCCTGGAGCAAGGGTCACATCCAGCACACATGCAGCCACTGTGCAGCCTGTTGAACAGCCTGAAGATGCCTCCCTAGTGCCCACTATTAGGAAAGGAGATGTTGCACTCATTTTGTATCTCCCCCATCACCCTTCCTTATACTAAACAAAAAGTCTGCTTGTTTGATAATTTCTGAAAGAAACAGGAAAGGACACCATATAAATAAAAAATGTAAATTCTTTTTACTACCCAGGAACTAAATCATCCTGAAGGATTTTAGAAAGTTCAATGTGGTACATAAAAGATAAATTGCCTTAATGACTTCCAGTATATCAGTGAAAATCTATTTATGTTATTTTGGTTTTACATTTTATTGATTTTTAAAATTTTAATTGTCCCCATTTTCTGAGTTAAATGCATAAAATGAATATAGGCTCATGCATAAGTTAAATTTCCAGGAATAGAAAGCAGTTAATGAGTAGTAATTGTTTTCCTGGTTTTATTCGTTGGACTTTTTTTAAGTCAAAAACTGAATCTTGAATGTGCCACATGGCTGGTCCCTCCCTAAGGGCTTCCAAGTATGACTCAACTAGCTAGGGCTTGAAAATATTTGGGAAATTGTGTTTCAATAATTTGGCCTGTGGACAGACTGTTTTTCTTGTCATCCCATACACAATATATTGCCATAACTATCTTACAATATTGATACTGTATTATGTGTTGTAAGTAATCTAGAAATGTTTTGAGGGCAGGCAAACAATATACCATCTTAGTATGGCTATAGACTGTGAACATCTGATGAGTTTTTCATCTGTAGGGGTCCAGGAACCCATCCATTCCTGTGAGTGCCAACGAACAATCACATTTTAATTATCTCACAGTTTGGACTCCATGAAGAAAACACAGTGGGATTTTATGGGATCTCCAAACAGGATGCTATCTTTGCATGTGGGCTTGCAAATCTATTTAGTCAAGAGAAGGATGTATATAGCTCCTTGATCCTCTTCTGCTGAGTGTGTTAGGACTTCAGGATGCTTGTCCTGTTTTCATATCACAGTGATCATGTGATGTGCCTTCTTCATGTTGATCTTCCTTTCTTATGAAAATTCCAAAAAGAATATTAAGAAACTATAAGGCATAGAGACATTACTAATTTAAAATTCACCAGACCAGATGTATATAGGGGTAAAATATACATGTTCTTCTTCATTGTGTTTAATTTATTTATTTTGAGATAGTGTTCTGTACCTCACATGGGTCCCAAACTCTCTATGGAGCGAAGGATGACCTTTGAACTTCTGATTCTCCTACCTCCACCTCTGGGGTGTTGGTGTTGCAGATGTGCACACCCCACTCATTGTTATGCAATGCTGGAGACAAAATCTAGAGTTCTATGCTTGCTGGCAAACATTCTACCAATAGAGCTATATCCCCAGACCTTAAAAGATTTTGTAATACAAAAAAATCTGATAATACATTGGGCCGTTGTAAAGCATCTTGAGTGCCCCTACATGGAGAGACTTGCCTCAGGGTTGTTACTGAGAGAGACTAAGAAAATGGAAGGCAACAGACAGGACCTTTCCAGCTGAGAAGCATCATGTTTGTCCCCTGTGGCATCTCGGAGCATTTATTTCCCAGAGTGGAGTACTTCCAGCTAGGCCTTGAGGCCCTATCAAGATTTGATGCTGTTAGCATTCCAGTCTTCAAAGCATCCAGACAGGCACACTGATGGCCACTAGACAGCCAGATCTGAATATAGGGACCAAAGACGGCTCTCTAGTGAAATATTCTTTGTAGCAAAACCAGTACCAGTGGGTCATTCAGCCTCTGGAGTTCACTCAGCTGAAGGTCATATCCAGTTGCCTGACTAGTCTCTTCGGGAGCTGTTACTGCTGTTCTTCTTGTTTAACGATTACCCAAATAACTGTATAATCATATAAAACACTTACATTAATGAAGCTCACATGCTGTGTCTTAAAAATCAATCTCAAATATGGTGATATTTGCTTCTTTTGCTCTTGAAATATCAAGACACTGGGAGACTATGGTTAACAACTGTACAAATTCACATGGTACAGTCAGTAAGCTTTTGCATAGAGAACACACACCCATGAAAACACTGAGGAGATTAAATATCCTCCCAGAAAGTTCCATGTGCCTTATGATCTCTTTTCTGGCCCCCATACCCCACCTATTCTTCCACAAGTAAAACATCACCTTTTCTTCAATTACTTTGTTTTCATTTCCTAACATTTTGTATGAGAACATTAAAGTGTGGGTACTTTTGTGACAACTTTCACTAAGTATAGATATTTTCAGATGTGTTCAAATCATAAGCATGTATCAATAGTTTTATGTGCCTCCCGTTGGCCAGATTCTGGATTTGAACCCTAGCAGCACCACATACACCATTTGGTTCAGAGTTGTGAGGGATTATGTGTCTATACTTTAATTTCTGTGTTTTCCTTCCATAGCAGATATTTGGAAACTTCAAGTTTGGAGTTATTGCCAACAAGATGTTATAATCCTTTGTTCACAGTCTTTTACAGGTGTATCTGACATCTCATATAGATAGGAGTATCTATGCTATATGGTAGATATCTGATTAGTGTTTGTAGGAGACATGTACATGCAAAGGACAGAGGTCAAACTCTGGATGTCATTTTTAAGGAGCCATCTAACTTATTTTTTAAGACAGAATTTATCACTGACCTGGAACTCACCACATAGGCTAGGCTACCTGGCCAAGGAGACCCACATGCTTGCCCATCACCATCTCCCTAGTGTTGGTATTACAAGCCCATTAAAAGTCTGGGTTGTTTACATGACTTCTGGTGCTTGAACTTAGGTTTCCCCACTTGTGTAGGGGCCACTTTACTGATGGAACCATCTTCTGCCCAGCATCCTGATTAGCTTGTTTGTAAAGTTTAAACTGCCAAATTGTTTCCATCAGTAGCTTTAGAATTTTACTTTCTACCCATGCATGTATAAAATGGTTCAAAATAACCTTATATGTAATGGTTTCTTGGGATAGTTGAGATGTGTGTTTTACCGGTGAGTAACTGTGTTAAGCTTCTTTTCGTGCTAGTTGCCTGTACACACATTGCTGAGGAATGCATGGAAATCTCTGACACATCACCAATGGTTGAAAGTTCTTCATGAGCTATCAAGCATGTGATTTGCTAAATGCTTCTACCCTTCCATGACAACTTTTGAAGAATACAGATTTGCACTTCGGATGTTGGTATGCAGGAGGAAAACCAGCTCTGATCCGTACCCACCAATGTATGGAAATGGGTTGTAAATACAGAAGTCAGACCTAGAACCTTATAAGATCCAGGAGGAAGCTGGGATGGCATTGTGGCTCACTTGATCAATTTCACAGACCTTCTCAGAGAATTAACTTGTAACTGTTTATTTTCCTTTGTTTAAACATGGATTTGTTTTATGGACTTCTATTTTGCATTTCGTTTTGCTTTCTTTGAGTTTTGTTTAATTTTTCCTTCCTTTCTTGAAGCAAGGACCAAGGTCATTGACTTAGGCCCATATACCTATTTAACATGGATATTTAATATAAATCATACACTGTTTTTTAAAAAATATTTGTATTTGTTCTTTGAGAATTTCATAGGTGCACACAACATATTTTGATCTTATTTACACTATTCTTCCTCCGACTCCCCCATGTACTGTGAAAGCATTTCCCTGACAATTTCACGTCCTCTTCATTGTTTTCATATATATGTATATATATGTATGTATATTATATATATATATATAATATACATATATATATATATTTCCTATTCAGTCCACCTAATGTTACCATGGGTCAGGGTCATTCACCCACTGGAGTTCTAGCAACCTAGTAGTGTCCACATCCTGAAACAAAGATGACTGTCTCTCATGCAGCATCTGTCAACTACAAATACTCCTCAGCTCAAAATGGGGCTTCAAGAGACCTTCCTCATTCACACTGAACATATGACTGGTTTGACTCATGTAGGTAACTATAGCTACTGTGAGCTACTGAGGGCAATGACCCTTATCACATCCAGAAGACAGCATTCCATAAACCAGTTCTGGTGTCCTTGATGCCATATCTACCACGACGTTTCTTGAGCCTTGGATAGTGGGAGCTTGATATAGATGGCCCATCCACAGTTGAGCACCCAGAATTGTTCATAATTGACATTTAGACCAGATACGAGTCTCTGAATTATCATTCCCTGCAGTAAATGAAGCTTCTTTGACCAAAGGTGAGAGTAACACTAATCTGAAGTCATAAACAATAAACAAAAATGTCTAGAAAGCAGTTTGATAGCAACAGATCCTCCCCGAAGGGCCTATGGCCTCCTTAGTCATGAGTTTTGACCATATTTATTATACCAGAAGTGAATTTCCTTCTAAACATGGTGTTTGCCGTTCTAGATCTGAAATACCTCACTCACTATAATAATTTCCAGTTTGATCCATTTTTCTGAAGACTTCATATTTGACACTTGCATTGTTTATATGTGTGACACTCTCATCATCTGTTCATTAATTAATGGGCATCTATGTTGATTCCATTTCCTGGCTGTTGTGACAGCAATGGGCATGGGTGCACAAGGGTCTCTGTGGCAGGGTACAGAGTCAGATGGCTATGTGCAGGAGAGGTATAGCTGAGTCACATGGTAGTTCTATGTCTAGGTTTTTGAAAAAAGTCCAGACTGATTTCCAGTTTGCACCCTTACAAACAATGGATAAGGTTTCCCCTTTCCCAATGTCCTTACCAAAACTTGTTATCATTTGTATTTCTAATCTTGGTCATTCTGATTGAGGTGAAATCCTAAACTCATTTAAATATGCATCTCCGTGATTATTAAAGATGCTGAAAAATTTTAAAGGGTTTGCTAGCCATTTATATTTCTCTCTCTTTTTAAAATGAGAACTTTATGTTCAGTTCCAATACCTTTTTTAATTGGATTATTTGTTTTTGTGATGTGTTTTGTTTGGGTTGTGTTGTGTGTGTGTTGTATTGTCTAGACACTAAACTCTTTTGTATGTGTAGATAGCAAAGGTTTTCTTCCACTCTGTGGGTTTCTTCACTGGACTGTTTTCTTTGCCATACAGAAGCCCTTTAGTTTCACACGATGCCTTTGGTCAGCTGTCCGTCTTTCTGCCTGCACCACCGAGGTCCCATTCATAGCCCTTACCTGTGTCTGCAAGTTAACGGTTACTCCCTTCTGTCTGGGACAAGCTTCCGGGTATCAAGTCTTCTGTACGGTCCTTGATCCATTTGGAGTTGAGTTTTGTTCAGGGTGAGTGATAAGGAACTAATTGTCCCAGGGCTTTGGGCACATCATTGGGTTGTTGTTTGGGTTCTCTGGTGTTGGATGCAGGCACTTCACGCTAAGCTTTCTTCTCAGGACCACCTTCTTTCAGGCACCATAGATTATGTTTCTGTTTTCATTCAATTCTAGGATAGTTATTTCTCTCTTGATATCTTTAGTGATACATTCAGCATTCAGTAGTGTACTGTTTAGTTTCCATGAATTTGTGTCATTTCCTGTGGTTTCTGCTGCTAATGATAACTAACTTGATTCCATTGTAGTCAGATAGAATTCAAGATTTTCCTTTATTCTTAAGAATTCAGTTTTCCTTTATTTCTTAAGGTTTGCTTTATGTCCTAACATATGATTCATTTTTCATTTTTCTGAATGTTGAAATCCAGTTTTTTCCGCAACACAACTTATTGAAGATGCTGGGTTTTTTTTCCTTCAATATATATTTGTAAAATCTGTCCAAAAGCAAGTGACTGTATGCCAGGGTCTGGCCTGTATCAGTCCTATGCTACAGGGGTCACCTATCCTGGACTCCTGTCTTTGGGGCTGTGTTTGGAACCAGCCAAACAACCCCGGGTTCAACCCTGAGATGTGGAGTGTGGATCAGAGAAGTCCTAGCTACCCAACGATGTTAAGAAGGAGACAGAAACATCTTGACATCTCAGGAGGTCTCTCAGTCCCAATATGGACTGAGACAGAGTTTATTCAAGCATCCTCTTAAATAGCTTTCTAAAAGCAGGGGTACTGGCAGAAGACATTTATTATTATGTATATAGGGCTGACTAGGAATCCTTCCTTTAACCCTAGAGATTGTCCTAGTATGCATATACACAAACCCTCAGACTTTTCATAATGGCACCTCCCACCAGTATGCAGGTGAGTCTCACTGGTCCCCAGGCACATTCCACTAGCCCCCATGATGGGTATGGGGCCTAGGTCTATTGTTATGCAAACTGCAAGTCATTCTCCCTTGTGGTCAGGCCATCTGGAGGTAACCAGCCAGCATCTAAAATAGATTCAAGCTCCTGGAATTGAGCTGAGGCCTATATTGAAATATCATATTTGGGCCCCCAACAGCTACAGTTGTATGGATTTGCATCTCTGGTTCCTTTATCCTATTGGTCTGTGTGACTGTTTCTGTGGCAGTGGCATGCTGTTTTTATCACTGTGGTTCTGCAATATAATTTGAAGTCAGATATGTTTGTATCTTTTATGGTATATTCAGAATTGCTCTGATTATCCACAATTTTGGAGAAAGTTCCATGGCCTGCTGAGAAGAAAGTATATTCTTTATTGTTTGGGTGACATGTTACCCGTTTATCCATTTGATCAGAAGTAATATTCTCAGTGAAAATATTTTAAATGTTTTTATGAATCCTTTACTATTTTAGAAATTCTAATCTTAAAATGAAAGAGCACTAAAGGTCTTAATTGTCAGAAAATATGTTATATATATATACATATCACTTTCTTAGGATATCTTTTGATATAAACATCATCCCCTACATTGTATATCATATCATCTTTTTGCATTTTTTATTTAAATTAGAAACAAGCTTGTTTTACATGTCAATCCCGCTCCCTCCCCTCCTCCCCTGCCCCCAACAAACCCCTTATCCCATGCCCTTTCTGCTCCCCAGGAAGGGTGAGGCCTCCCATGAGGGATCTTAAAAGTCTGTCATATCATTTGGAGCAGGACCTCCCCGGTGTGTCTAGGCTGAGAGAGTATCCCTCTATGTGGAGTGGGCTCCCAAAATCCATTTGTGTACTAGGAATAAATACTGATCCACTAATAGAGGCTCCACAGATTGCCCAGACTTCAGGGGGTCTGGATCAGTACTATCCTGGTTTCCCAGCTATCAGTTTGGGGTCCATGAGCTCCCCCTTGTTCAGGTCAGCTGTTTCTGTGGGTCTCTCCAGCCTGATCTTGACCCCTGTGCTCATCACTCCTCCCTCTCTGCAACTAAATTTCAGGAGTTCAGCTCAGTGTTTAGCTGTGGTTGTCTGCTTCTGCTTCTATCAGCTACTGGATGAAGGCTCTAGGATGGCATATGAGGTAGTCATCAATCTCATTATCGGGGAAGGGCATTTAAGGGAGCCTCTCCACTATTGCTTAGATTCTTAGTTGGGGTCACCCTTGTAGATCTCTGAACATTTTCCTAGTGGCAGATTTCTATTTAAACCTACAATGGCTCCCTCTATTATGGTATCTCTTTTCTTGCTCTCCTCTATTCTTCCCCTGACTCAATCTTCCTGCTCCCTCATGTCCTCTCCTTCTCTTCTCTTCTCTTCTCTTCTCTTCTCTTCTCTTCTCTTCTCTTCTCTTCTCTTCTCTTCTCTTCTCTTCTCTTCCCTTCTCTTCCCTTCCCTTCCCTTCCCTTCTCTTCCCTTCCCTTCCCTTCCCTTCCCTTCCCTTCCCTTCTCTTCTCTTCTCTTCTCTTCTCTTCTCCCCTTCTCTTTCTCCTAACTACCTCTTCCCTTCCCCATGCTCAGGAGTTCTTGATCCTTTCCCCTTCTCTGGGGGACCATATATGTCTCTCTTAGGGTCCTCCATGTTTCCTAGCTTCTCTGGTGGTGTGGATTGTAGGCTGGTAATTCTTTGCTGTAAGTCTAAAATCCATATATGAGTGAGTACATACCATGTTTGTCTTTTTGTGACTAGGTTACCTCACTCAGGATGGCTTCTTCTAGTGCCATCCATTTGCCTGCAAATTTCAGGATTCCATTGTTTTTTGCCACTGAGTATTACTCCATTGTGTAATTGTACTACACTTTCTCTATCCACTCTTCAATTGAAGGGCATCTATGTTGCTTCCAGGTTCTGGTTGTTACAAATAATGCTGCTATGAACATAGAGGAACAGACACCCTTGTTGTATGAATGTGCATCTTTTGGATATATGCCTAAGAGTGGAATTGCTGATTCTTGTGATAGACTGATTCCCATTTTCCTGAGGAACTTCCATACTGAGGTTTATCATATCTTCTTGACAAATCAAGTAATTCATCACTACACAATGTCTTTCTTTGTCTCATTGAGCAATGCTTGATTTAAAGACTATTCTACCTCATGTAAGCATTGTTCTCCTACGTTGTCCTTAGTTTCCATCTTCATGGGCTGTCTTTTTCATTCCTTCATGTGCAGTACATGTGTGTCTTTAAAAGTGAAGCAGGTCTCCTGCAGGCAACACATTCTTAAATATTTTGTTTGAATAATACATTTTTCAATAATTTAATCTATTTACATTCAAGATAACTGAGTGATAAAAACTACTTGCTATTTCTTCCCTTGTGCTGTTTTCTTTCATGATTGATGTTTCTGGTAACATATTTGAAATTGTTTTGTTGTTGTGTCTCTCCTGCATGTCTTTGCTTTTCAGTCACCACGTGAAGCATATCACACCTTGGGTCCATCTTTCTTGAGGATGATAATAAATGACGTTTTATTGCATACAACTGTCCAGGTTTACTCTCCCTATGTTAAGTGTTTGGTGTGTGAATTTATATCATCCATGTTATGCCCCATACATAATTTAGCTGTGACTATTGCTGATCATTTTGCCTCTTGAACCTCTTCCCAGAAATGAATTCCATACCACTATTAGGGGCCCAGGTGTTCTGGGTTTGCTCACGGAGTCTCATGGCTTTCTTTGTTTGATATCATCAGCCAGAATCCATTCATTCAGGCTGAAGGTCCTGCAAAGCAGGCTCCGTGGAGATGGGCACCCTTAGCTTTTTCTTGTTGGGAAAAGGTTTTTCTCCCCTGTTTCTGAAACACAGCTTTTCTAGGTAAGATATTATGGTTGACACATATTTCTCCTCAGTGGGTGGTCACATTCTCCTGCTGTCTCCTGTCCTTTGGAATGATTCTGAGAAGTCCGTGGATATCTATAATCTGCTTATCTCAGAATACTCTCAGGATACTGTCTTCCTTCTGATTCCTAATAGATTGATTCTGTGTCTTGGTGAACTCCTTTTAGGGCTAAGTTTGATGGGAGGGCTTTTCTGTATGGGCAGGATTATCTTTCCTATAAACCAGGAAAGTTTTCATTCATTCTGTCTTTAGATATGATTTCTCTCTTGCCTTCTCTCATTTTCCTGAAAATCATATTCTATTTATAATAAATCTTTATGTACCATGATTACATCCTCTATGATGTCCCTTATTACAAACAACTAGGCAGACTCTGTTCTTTTTACTGATATAAATTGATTTCTCTTTTTTGATTGGATAACTTCAAATGGTCTACCATCAAGTGAGCTGCTGAAAGTTTGCATTGCATTTTAAACTATTTTATTCTAGGGTTTGCATTTGTTGTTTTAGTCATTTTCTTGTTTGTACCTTGTTTAATAAAAATTTAAACCATATATTCTTGAAGGTGGATGAACATATTAAACATTTTTATTACTTTAAAAATAGTGTGTGTGTGTGCGCGTGCGCGCGCTCGCGCGTACATGCATGTCTGGAGATCAGAGGACTGTAAAAGACTCAGTTCTCTCTTTCTACCCATTGAGTCCAGGGATAACAAATGTCATCAGGCCTGGCAGCAAACACCCTGACCTACTGCTCTAGCTCGTGTACACTCCATGAACAGTTTCAGGAGGGCCATTCTCTGAAGTACCTTGCTGTCTATCATTCTATTGATGCTTCATTCTTTGGGGTCCTTTACTGGAGACACTTTAGTTTCTTTTCTATGTGTTGTGACCTCTTGAGTCCTTGTGTCATAGTATTGGTGCTTACACATATGTGGAGGCTGGTACAATTTTGACTATTACAGAAAGAATGGGTTTTTCTCTCTTTATTCCATCCTGTGGCTTGTGTGGGTCCCCTTGTTATAACCTTGGGCAGCAGAGCTTGCTCTCTGGTTCTGTGTGTTCCTGGGCAGCTGGCTTCACTCTGAACTCACATGGGGCATTTGTCTTGTCCCAGCTCTCCAGCAACTATTATACAGCAAGACTGTCAAGATGGATGGACACTGAAACTGCTCTGAGCCACCTGGACCCTAGGGTGGGCTCCCTGGTTAGAAGGCATCATTCTGAGTTCAGCAGATGGGCAGAGTTGCTGGAGGTGCCTCAAAGTTGGGTGGGCCAATTGCTCCTCAGTAGAAACACATGCTGTGAATTGTCATCATATATGAGCCTGGGGTGGTTTTAAGATCCCAGGACACACTAAGCTTCCCTTTTTGGCAGAACCATTTCTCTCCCTAGAATCTCAATCACTCTCAAAGCAGGAACTGAAAAGAGGGCCACTTTCCAGGTTATTATTGCACGGAGCTTGCCAGAACTGAATTTATCAGACAAACAGAGGGTGTCTGTGAGGCTTTGTGACAAGAGATAAAAAGAAACAAGAAAAAAATCAAACTTGCTGGCATCAGGAGATACACTGGGGAACAGAAGTGAAATGCTGCTTGCTCTTCATTTCTTTTTTTTCCAGAAGAGTGTCAATAAGACTCTTCTGTGTTTGCTAATAATGTTTTACTGCTGGACCTGAGGTTTTGTGACAAATCAGCTGGGCAGTTTACTGTAGCATTAAGTAGAAGTTCAAAACAGAAGCAGGACAAGACCTGGGACTTCCCAGGGGAGTCAGGAAATCTAGGTTATATCCATAATGTGTCAGGTTTGTTTTTTCTTTTAAGTACTTTGTATGGCTATTGATTTTTTTCCTTTTGCAATCAAATGAACTCTACCAAAATCGCTGTGTAATTCACAAAGCGCCTTGCAGGTTGCTGTGAGTCCTGTGCCTGACCTCTAGCCCTGAATGAGTTCACCAGTTTTATACTGAATAGATTAAGCTCAGGAGACAATCAACAAGCACTTATTTAATCAGTTCTAAACAGAAATGCCTGAGCTTTCAACGTAGCACACCCCTTTCTTGTCTGCTTGAATCATCGATGGTGAAATTGGCTGAGTTTAAAATGCCCTGACCAGTCTAGAGTACTTTGGCAAACCCCAGTCTTCACCCAAAGCTAGGCTCTTCTCTCTTCTAGCCTGGCTTGCTCTACTTGTAGTTGTATGAGCTGGAGGTGGGCGGGGCTCTCCTGGAGCTGGGTGGGACTCTGAGGTGAGCAGATCTCTCCCTGGAGATGTGAGGCTTCTCCTTGTCTCCTCTCCAGCATATTCATTCTTCATCTTGAATTGCCTTGTTTCAGTTTCTCACTTCTCCAAGTTTTGGATCAGGTGAGTTGGAGAAAGGTATATAAAGTGTCACATGGTGGTGGGTCTTTGATATGGAGATTCCTTGAAAATTTCTCTTGAGAGTCTTACAAGGTAGTAAAAGGTGCCTGCTGCCTTCTCTCTGGCTGTGACTGTCACTGGTGCTCATAGTTCCTGTGGTACCCCTCTATTAGTCACTGCCCTGTCAATGTGATCCGTCCACAGTCGCTGTGACTTTCTTATCTCCATACACTCTACTCTAGCTCACCAGTTACCTTTCTCAACCCCCATGTTCCATTTCTAGTGCAGGAGGAACAGCCTCATTCCCCACCACCCCACTATGGAGAGTCCACCCCAGTACAGGCTTCTCTTGCTAGTGCTGAACCTGAGGGGTGATTGTGGTTTCTTGTACTTAACCTAGACCTTTTCCAAGTAAAGTGCGGTGCCATTGCTAATGGGTACCTATTCTTCAGATCACAGCGGGTGCTGTGGGCTCTCTGAATGGATCATCTCAAGCCATTATTTTGATGTGATTAGGGAAGACTACAGCTTTCCTTGTGCTGGTCCAGTCTAATGAAGATGGCAGGGGCTAAAGAGGATTAAAAATGCATGCTAACCATTTTCATATTATTTTACCACAGGTGACTTGATATTGTAAGGATACTTGGCAACCATTTTTACAGTTCTTAACTGTGTGTGTTGACCAATACAGAGACAGGGAGGTACTGGTAAAGTTGTTTGTTGTTGTTAACATTCGTCTTTTATTTCTTTGGATTCTAGGCAGTTGAAGATGCCTGCATGTAGTGATACTATCTCCTATGTGCTTGCAGGGTGATTCTGACTTATCTGATTTAAAAGGGGTATTTTTTCTCAATATATGTTTTTATTTAAATTAGAAACATGCATGTTTCACATGTCAATCCCAGCTCCCTCTCCCTCCCCTCCCCCCTTGTCCCTCCACCATCCTGCCCCCCAAACCCCCTACCCAATCCCCACACCATTCCCCAGGGAGGGTGAGGCCCTCCTTGGGGGGGGATCTCCAGAGTCTGTCATTTCATCCAGGGCAGGACCTAGGCCCTTCCCCATGTGTCCAGGCTGAGAGAGCATCCCTCCATGTGGAATGGTCTCCCAAAGTTCATTTGTATGCCATGGTAAACACTGATGTACTACCCAAGGCCCCAGAGATTGCCGAAACCTCCTCACTGACACTACATTCAGGGAGTCAAGATCAGTCTAAAAGGGGTATTTTTGAAAGCTTGAAGGGGTAGGATAGCACTGTACTTGAGACCATGTTTTGTCAAGAGAGTTCATGAAGGCACAGCAAGGGAAACCTCTTGATTATTTACATTCTGCGAACACCAGTGTACCCTGGGCTGAGAAAATTTAAAGGAAAATTTGACTTCATCTGCCACAATCAACCATCATACAAAAATATTAAATGGAGGATTCTAGAAATAAATAATTCCTATATTTCAAACTCGATGCTTCTCTGAGGAAGGCGTTATCTCTTCTGCTGCCCAACTTCATGTGGGTAGGTGGAGTCATTGCCTCCTGTGGGCTGCACCCTTGTCCCCTCCCATCACTCCATCCTCTCGGTGGTGGCTGAAAGCACAGTGTGGCAGTGTCACCCTTGGGGTATTTGATAATGACCCGAAAAGCAAGGGCAGAGAGGCTGGCAGCTTGGGAGTGCTGAAGCCTACAAGGGAAAGTTGCCCTATGAGAAGAGGCTTCCACTGCTTACTGCATGCAGTTCCTATCTGAAACTCCAGAGGCAGGACGAAGGCCAGAAAACTATCCACTGAACCCCCACACTGATATGCTCTTTCTTCCCTTCAAGACCCAGAAATCCTCCGGCCCCAGGAGCCACAGTGCAGTCTCCACTTCCTCAATGAGACCGAGCCCTTCGGTTGTGCTGATTGAAAGAACAAGTCTGCCTCTGGCAATGACCGCCTTGCGCCTTCTAGTTCCATGTTTCCTCTATCAATTCCTGTCTAATAACATGGCTCCAAGTAGACCCTTGCCCTTAGTGGATGCTTGGTAAATATTTGCTGGGGACACATGTGGAGCCTGAGAGTAGAGATGGCAGATAGTCACTGAATAGTGAGGAAACTGGGGGGAGGGGGTTAAAGTTTCTCCAGGAAATCTTTATTGCTTAAGGATGTTAACGTACTAGCACAAAAAGAATGTATCCGATAATATCCATACATAATGCACTTCTCATTTTTAACTCTTCCAAACTCTACTAGTAACAATTGAGGGAAAGTTGTACACCTTATCATTATTTTAAAAACAATTGTCTAAGGAGGGGGTAAAGCAGATTTATATAGTTCACTAACTATACACTGGGAATCTTTCTTCTTTGAGGTAAAGTCCTTTAGACATTAACCAAAACTACTTAATCTTCCTGATAGTTTCTGCTGTACAAATTTTTAATGTTCCTATTTTGATCCTGCCTGTATCAGACTCCAGATGCTGATTTGAAAAGTCAGAAATTGAACTATAAGCTGTCACTAGACTTCATCTCCTGGGTTATGGGTGGGTCTCTTGAACAGAATCAAGACAAAGATGAATGAGAAAGACAAGAACCCCACTTTGAACTTTAAATTGTGTATTATTACAGACAAGGAAATTGTCTGGAATTTTTTAGGTAGGAAAGGAGAAAGAAAGAGTAGGGAGGAAGAGAAAGAGAGTTTAGTTGAAGAAAAAAAAAACAAAAACAATTCTTGATACATTTCAAAGGTGCCATGAGGCAAATTGCATTTTTTTTAAATAGAGAAGTAAAGGCTCACATTTTCTTTTGCCTATTAAATTACAACACTTACCTTCATTTGTAAATTCTTTAAATTTTCTATATTTAATGCAACTTTGAAATAGCAATGAAACACTGGAGTTAATACTTAGGTCTTACACAAATTTTCTAAAAAAGTTAGATTACATGTTACAGAGTAGAACCTCCCTGTTGCACAAAGTAACACATAAAGTGAAAGTAGCTAGGGACAGGAAGTTTACTAACAAAGATGGTGACTGTGCTTTTCCACATTGGCCGGGGTCCAGCATCATAGTCTTTTATGAAGAGCTACTTTCAAAAGAATTGTCACAAAGGAATGAGAAGAAATGGGGGTGGACTGGATTGGGGTAGGGTATGATTTGGGGGGAGGTGGTCAAACAACTGCAGGCCATCAAATTCCAGGAATGCATAAGGTATGTAAATAAATAAGAGTTTTACAGGATTGTAGAGATCAGAGAATTTGCATAAACATTTTACAAAATGGTAGATTCGAAGAATGTTGACCCTTGGTGGGCAAGCTGCCCTTGATAGAAAAAGAATTCTCACACACATAAATGTATGTTTGAGATCAACTCAAACTTTGAATGCTTATTCTGAAAAAAAACAAAAACAAAGAAACAAATGCCACAGAATCACTCTGAATCAAGTTTCCTTTGTAGTATTGTTGTTTTAAAGGAGACATAGTCCATTATATCTGTTGTGTGTGTTTATGAAGTAAATACTCTCAGGATTGGCAGGGTTACTGGTGCCCATAAAGGTGGCATCATAAAAAATTATGAGACTGAGTAAGCATTGGGACCAAACTGAGCTCCTTTAAAATCTTTAAGATACTCCCGTATCTGTAGTAGAAGTCCCGACTTGCTGATCAAATTTATCCTGCAGAAGGAAAATAATTTTTGATCTGACTCCCATGGTGGGAATAATTAACTCTAAAATGAACCTGTGATCAAGTCAGTTTTCATCACACAAGGTAAAACTACAGCAGCACATAAAAATACAGTTTAATGTCAACTTGATACAAGCTAAAGTCACCTGAAAGACAGGAACTGCAACTGAGAAAATGCATCCAGAAGATCTGGCTGTATGATATTTTCTTAATTAGTGATTAATGCTGGAGGCCCCAGCGCATTGTGGGTGGCACCATCATTGGACTGGTGGGCCTGAGTTCTGTTAGAAACCAGGCTTAGCAAACCACAAAGAGCAAGCCAGTAAGCCTTATCCCTCCATGGCCTTTGCATCAGTTCCTGCCTCTAGGGTCTTGCTTGAATTCCTGCCCTGACTTCTGTTGGTGATGGTTAAGTGTAAGTGATACTTTCCTTCCCAAGTTGCCTTGCTCATGGTGTTTTATCACAGCAATAGTAACCCTAATTAAGACAACAGCATAATATAAATGATGACATTTATTGAGGGAAATAAATTTTCAACTCTCTTTGATTAATTGTGGCAATACATGGGACTGGAAAGAGATGTTTTCAGTACGAATTAGTGGAGAAAGTTCACTCAGGTCTGAAAGGACTGGGTCTTATATGCCAGGAGCATGTGACCTTTCAATTAACCTCAGGATGACCCTCAGACATGCTTCTGTATAGAGATCTCAGACAGAAGGCAGCAGGGTCATCTGCTAACCTAAGGGTTTGGTTGTCTGATTCAGTGCTGTGTGCTAAATAGTCAAAATTTAGAAAATCCATCAAGATTCCCACATTTTATCATTCATTGCACAGGCCTCCCTGTAAGCTGGTCTTCTCTGTACAGCAAGGAGCAGCACTGAGCAGTCGGACCACCATGCTACAAATGCTGGGCCTGATTCATTCACTGTTTGTTGGTTGACCTTATCTCTATTAATCTTACAACATTCTCTTCATCTCCAATAATGTCCCTGAACTTCGTATAGTAGATGGTACATCTATAAACAATAGTGGTGACATCATAATTCCCATATGTTATTGTTCCCTTTTGCTCATCTCTGCCTGTGATTTATTATATTGTTTATATTAAGGAGTACTGGATGATATGACGATGCATGTATACAATGTGACACAGTTAACTTCCATCTGGTACTACGATAATCAGTCATGTGTCTAGTGATAGTTGCTTTGTACTTGGAGTCCATAATCAGGGCATTTGCCTTAGGAAGGAATGAGGGCAGAGTAATTCACAGGCACCCAGAAGGTTGTGTGTATGTATGCATGGACATGCACATTCATGACACATGTGAATGCATGTGTATATGAGCAAAACATCAATTCCAGTTATTTTTTCAATCAGCAGTGCATGTTAGCTCATTAAATAGTTTGAGAAGAGCCTCACTGCTGAACCTTTTTTAAAAAAATGAAACAATGTTTCCCAATTTTATTTTTAGTTCTGAACCTATTTTGTATTTCCAAGTAGCCTCTTGATAGCAAGTTTCTGGAAGCAGAAGTGGAGTCCTTTCAGAGACAGACACACAGACAAGTCTCACAGTGCATAACAGAGCTGTGCCCAATAGAAAGGTGTTCAGTGTGCAGCAACTGTCAGCATCTTTAGGTTCTGAGGAATACACCTCAGCAAAACTCCAAAGGAATGGGGGTGGGATGAATATTGTGACTGACAGGTGACAGTGGCCTTGGGAAATGGGAATCCTGAAAATATGGAGTTAGTGAAGTAAGGAAGAAATTGTTCTCCAGGCTACTGGTGAGAAAGATGAGTGGGCCCAGAATGCACAAGTTTAGAGCATGCATCAGAGACAGCAGGGCCTGGTTTTCCTGGTTATATGGCTTCCAGTTTCTATGAAATATGATGTGAGAGACAGGCTCCCCCAAAGCGATTCCTTTGCAAGATCCGTCATGACCTGATGTCCCTTTATAACCTTGGGTTTGGAAGAAAGCAAATAAATATGATTTCTAACTACTAAGGAAGAGAATAAAGCAGACAAAAGTGATGGCCGCAATACATTTGCCCGCCGTATTTGTTAGGATTCTTTCCTGAAACATTTGTCAGGGAGACACTGACAAGGGACAGCCCATCTCATGCTCTCAGGTACATTCTCTGAGCTATTTTAGAAGAAGGCATTTAAAATGCAGATTCATGAATTACCTGTGCAAGCCTGGGCCGTGATGCCTCATGATCACTCCGGGTCCATTTCTCATCCCACTCTGCAGACAGGAGCCCCAGTGGCCTGGGATTAGCTGTCCACCTCATCAGCTCCCTGACGTTTCAATCCAAGATGAGAAATAGCCCAGCAATTTGCTTAAATCCCTCATTAATCCTGGATCAGAACTCCCCAGGGCTGCCGGGGAGGATGTTCATGCAGAGAGGATGCAGAGTCGGCAGTAAGCTGCAAGCAGAGATGTTCTAGAGAGAGCCACTCCTTCCTGTTTGGCTGGATTCGGGGAGAAGCAGCCCAGCATGGTTCCCTTTGGGAACCAGGAGTGCTTCCTGGTGGATGGTGCCTGCTTAGTCTGTACCCTCTGTCTTTGCACATCAGTCTGATGGCAGGAAGTTAGATACAGGAGGAGAGTTTCTGATTTCCCTGGGGTTCTCTCAAGGAAGAGAGAAGGGAAGAGGACCCCAGAATCATCTTTATCATAACTAGGAGATACTGGGGTACTTGGAAGGACCTGACAGAACTGGGCAGCTTCTTTCTGAGCCTCCTACAGAGACACAGTCCATCTCAGACACATTAGGTCATTTTAAGGATGTCTGAGTTTTAGCCTAATTTATGTGATTCAAAATTTATTTTTAGATCTCTTAATTTATGCATATGAGTGTTTTGCCTGTATGTATATATGTGCAGCCTGTATATACAGTGCCCTTGGAGGTTCTAAGAGTGCATTGGGTCTCCTGGAACTGGAGTTATGGATGGTTGTGAACTACTATGTGAGTGCTAAGAACCCAACCTGGGTCTTCTGCAAGAGCCATGTGTGCTCTTAACTCCTGAGCCATCTCTCCAGCTCTTAATTTATTAGGCGTTTTTATTGGTCTTTTCATATAGCAAGTCAGTCAACCAAATCTTAACGCAGTAATGATCAACTATTTTAAAGACATGATCTCCAGTATTGATCGAACAATGATACCAGCCCTTCCTCCAGAGAACTTGCACAACTTTTAATGAAAATACATACACATGTCTACAGACCTTACATTTTATATGGGTTTTTCAGTCTAGAAGTAATAATCAGTTTGGTGGACACTGATGTTTTTAGCTCAGTGTCTGTGGTGGATTTGGGAGAAGTTGGGGCATGAATATGATCAAAAGAAAACCTTGTATGAAATTTTCAAAGAACTGATAAGTACTAAAAGTAAGGTAAAATGCAATAAAAAGAAGTCTACTTGCATGTCTTGGGTGTGTGCTGTATTTTTCCTAAGCACTTGTTTCTCTTCTTTAATTCCTGCTTCATTTCTGGTAAGCTCATTTCTTAATAAAATCCAGCTTTGCTTTAAAAAATTATATGCATTAGGGGGTAGAAAGGGAAAGGGAGGAATGAAAACAAAGGGGGGAGTCTCACTGCCTAGCATTGTGTCTTATAAAGACAGGGATCTTCACACGATGACCTTTCCACAGGGATGAAGAGCATCATCTCTAGCCGTCTGCTTTCCTGTGTCTAGTCTTGTGGGATGAGTATAGCAGAATCCATAGGCATGAGGAAAGGAACTAATTAGAAGTTTGAATCTAAGTACAAAGTGGCCTGACCATAACCATATGGAGATAACCTTCCTAGATACCTGCTGTGGTCTGATTCTGTGATCCCCAATGAGAGGGAGAAGATGCGGGTGTAGCATGCTAGGAGCATCATGAAGAACTGAACTTAACTTCATGACACTCTTTGTAACCGATGGAAAAAATCAGTGAAACCAGAAGAACTTTGCTGGAACCAGTGAAGAGTGTCCCCAGTATGGTATGTATAGTGTATAGAGCTCGTCATAGGCATGTCACAAAGCACAAAACCAGAAGGTATAGACACATAATCATGTATTTCTTACCAATCAGCCGGACTTTTAAGGCATAGTCACCCATAATTTGGGACATAACATAAAGTCTAAGTTAGATGTAAAGATTTGAGAGTTGAAAGGATAGTCCTATGCCTCCTTCCCCAAACACTCTGAGCATAATGATAGGAACTTACACACATTGATGGGAGGAGTCTGGTGAGTATGTCCACGTAGGAAAACTGTCATTGTGTATATATCATTGTATTCCAGCAGTTGCACTGCTAAGCACACACAGTTCAACAAGAGAAATGTAAAGAATATTGCTAGAATCATCATTAAAGCAACTGGCAATTGAAAACACTATTGATGGCCATCAAAGTAGCTTGGATCAGCATATGCTGCAGTGTTTTTAATTTACTAGGGCAT
The DNA here is from genome assembly GCF_017639785.1 of Mesocricetus auratus. Classification (NCBI taxonomy): domain Eukaryota; kingdom Metazoa; phylum Chordata; class Mammalia; order Rodentia; family Cricetidae; genus Mesocricetus; species Mesocricetus auratus. Next base: position 108,639,824 of record NW_024429266.1, read on the forward strand.
TGCATCGTTACATGGAGCAGCACAGACTGATCCCACCACCATTTATGCTGCATATGAAGACAGTAGTAAGTCTGCTGTGTGTCTTGACATTTAATAGAGAAATGGGCTGGGGAGATGACTCGGTGGTTAATATTTGATTCCCAGCACCCCCATGTTGGCTCAGAGCCTCCAGTAACTCCAGTTTCAGAAATTTGGTGTCCTCTCTGGCCTCCGCTAGCATCAAGCACACACATAGTTCATATACATAGTACACTCAAAACACTCGTGCACATTCAAAATCATTTTTACAAGGTAGATTTTTGCATTTAAAAAGCATGCAGAGATGCACAATTAGTGTGCCGTAAGAAAAACCAATGGTTTTCCTGTTCCTTCTCTGTTAACAGCATGGCATGTGTGCTTGAGGTGCATCAGAAGACAGAGAGCTGTCAGCATTGTGTGGAGAGTGTCCCCCTCCCATGACCTTCCATCCATACACATCTTCATCATCAGTCCCCACCCAAAGCTGCACTCACTGTGCTGTGCTGACAATAAACATAAGCCTAGAAGATGGAGCTTTCTGGATCTGCAATCACATGAGAGTAAAAAGGATAAAAAGGTTTTTCTCTTTGTCTGCCCCTTGATCCTATCTTGTTCTCTAACATAGAGCTAGCTTTGAGCCTATAGTTGTTCACATCATCAAGGAGCTGCAGTGATTGAATGGTAGACATTTGACAACCCTGAACGCTTTAGTTCTTCTTGGTTTTAGAGAATTGATTTTGAATGATGAATTGTAGTTAAAAACAGTTTAATTCCAGGTGAAGATATGATTATGAATTCCACTTTAAATCTTAAACACCTGTAGAGTCCAACTGCAGTGATGCTCATAAACACTGTTGCCTACAGTTGATGGTTCTCACGGGCATGCCTCGAGAATCTAAATAGATCTAGTGCTCCATTATTAATGGGCCATACCAAAGTGGTCTGTGATTTCTTTCTTGAATGCTGATCTTCACAGGAAGAGACAGGTGGGGGGATATAAATTTGATTTAGATTTCCTAGAATTGAATAAGACAATTTTAAGGAAAACCCTACTACAGCATCAGACCAAAACTAAAGCTAAGCTAAGCAGCCCTAATTTATTATAAGATAAAACTTGTTGTAGAAAATAAAAAATATCAGTTAATCAGAGTTCTGGAAAGAAAATGAAATTTAGGGTCAACCAATTCATAGGTAACTAATAAATCATAGGTAACTAATAAAACTAATAAATCCAGACTCCAAACACCCAATACCAACAGTTGACCATAGGCTCTTCTTGTCAGCATGGATGTTATTATTTTGTATTTTAGTCCATGGGTTCTGCAGAGCATGGAACCTGGATGAGTTGGATCATTATGGGCAAGGAGGCAGGAGCGAACAGGTAGGAGCTGGTTATGTAGGGCTCATCACTAGCCTAAATCTCTCTGTCCTTGGGGCTGTTTCTAACATAGTTGACATGCGATTCTATCAGCTGCTCTTTGCTTTGGTAATGGACATACCCTGACTGCCCAGAACAAGCCTGTGCAGATTCAACACACATTTGTGAACTGTGCTAGTTTCATATTTTGTATCCTCAGCTATTTTTCATCACCCACTCCACTTTTCCTACATATAATCTTTTCTAAGAATTCTCTGTGACTCCTTGTTTTTTTCCTCACACACAGATGCTGTGATCTTTAAATCTATGGACACATCCTGTTTGTGATGCTACTAAGGCAGTACCTGCAGATGGATGTCTAAGTAGTTCCAAGTTTGCATTCTCTCTTTGAGAAGTGGATGCTCTGTTTTCAAAGTGTTTTTCTACCTTTATTAGATACTTTCTCCATGTGGAGCTAAACAACCAACAATGAAAAAATTGAGGCGTTTTAACCTTTGTTATTTCCAGTGCAATGTTGTTCTATTGCACATTCTAGTTAGATATATTTGCCAAGGTACCATTAAGACATTTTGCCTTTGTTGTGTAATTGGCCGTGTGCCGAACTTGGACTGTGATTCAGTTTGTTGGTGGTTTCACATCCTCAACTCCTCCATAATATTTACTTACACTGCAGTCTTTTTATGTTAACCTTCCTGTGTTAATGATCTGACTGTACATTCTAATGACACACAGGACTCTAAGCCGATAAGGGTCAGAACATCAACACAGATATGAACCCAATGTGAACAATGATTTGAATGAAATCACAAAGTACCTGAGATGATAAAAGCATAGAAGTTTTCATCTCACTAATAATGAAAACAAATTAAAAATAATTAACATGAAAATACTGTTTGGACCCATCAGCAGTGACTGAGGAAATCTAGAACAGACTTACTTCTGTCTCAGGAAGTGAGAGGTGAACACATTCCAGACTTGAACATGTCCTACATGGTGTAAATGAGGGGTGGGGGAGGCCGTCTACCTTAGGAAATGGGTCTTAAAGGAAGGAGGAGGTATAGATGTTTGCAATGGTAACATGATTAGCCTTTGCTATGACCTAGGGCAGGGTTAGTAACAGATGCCACTAGAAGGAAGCTATTAGAATGCCCTACTGAAGGTCCAGGCAGGCATCCAGCTTTCTGTAGCCAGGAAAAAATAGAGATGGTAAACTATAGTCTCCAAACACCAAACAGGGAAACATCTCATGCCACAGGAGCAAGCAGAGAAGGTATATGGAAACCTCTGGGTAGGGGGTGTTCCATGAAAAGTAGGAAAACAGCCTACAAATGAATCATTTTGGTAGCTTATCTTTGGGAGACAAATTTGTAACTGTGCCACTAGCATCCGAGTGATGATTTTTCCATTTATCTGAAGCCCATTGTCATTAGCTGTAGGTCGATAACTCTGTTATTGTGATGTGTAATTATTGAAATGCAGAAGCTGGAATATTGTGGAATCATTTTTAAAATTGTCTTTATTAATGAAATTCTGCGAGATCCTGGTGTTTCGTGCAGCTCAATTAACTTGATTGTATCTGATGGTCATGCTTCCGATGGCATCCCAGCATCCCTCTGTTTCAGCTCTGCAGTTGGGCCCGTGTGTTTTGGCACAGCCTTCATGATTGCACTTTTCTACTGAGTATGAAATTGGAAGCTTTTTGCGGCACTGAGTAGATGCATGAGCTGAGCAAATTATTCTATTATTCAGGACAGTGTCTCTAATTGATGTAAGCTCTCCTGTCCACAGTATTTTTCTCAGCACTTGCCCTCTGTGACCCTCTAATCAGACATCTCCAGGTTGACTATGTCCTGACACAGATCGGTGTATGACAAGCAACACATTCAGTCTACTGGGACACATGCAGTCCGTGAGAGCTTGGTGGCACTTTTGTTTTGAAACATCGACCTGCACATCAAAAACTGGTTAGTAGAATGAGTTTCTGCCTCCTGAATGCTAGAAACACCAGCAGTGAAAATCTCCCTTGTGAGTATTCAGATCCTTTCATTAGGGGGGCATAGCTTTCGCTGAGAGATACTCTAGTCACCAGAGTAGAACGTGCTGAAAGTCAGCCAGTCTGGGATTCCACTCAGGGCTGCTGGCTGAGAGCTGTTGTCATACTGGATGTGACTTTAGCCTACATTATAAGTAGGAAGGAGACTCCCCAAGTTAGGACCCTTAAAGGAAATAAGTGACAACGTTTAATAAGATGGAAACAAAATGAATTTTGCCCACTACAAAGTCCAGGCCAGCACCCAGGTGAGTCTTCATTCTTCCAAACAAGTCTGAACAAAGTGATGAAGGGGACAATCACAGGACTCCTATGAGCAGTGTTCATCTGGTTCTGTGGGTCAAGCCTAGGCTATTGAGCCAGAGCCTTTTAAACTGGCATGGATTGTTCATAAATTCATGCTCCTTTCCAATAGCAAACTGGTAGGGAAATGGACCTGGGTGTATTCTGTGCCTCCTTAACGTGGGAACATGTGCACACAAATATATATTTATTTATAGACACATATGCAAATATACAGAAATAAATGAAAATACGTACATATACATATACTTACATACAGACACACACAGACAGACAGTTACACAAGCCTATACACATACACATATACCCATCAGCATGTATTCATACACACATGTAGACAAACACATATACAACTATACACACACTTGTATCATCATACCAACATACTCTCTTTCTCTCTATTCAATTCCTGTCATGCCAGGAGTCAGACATAGCCATGATATCAGTGGGGGTTTGAGGTTCAGAAATGTCTCAAGACTACTAAGGGATTTGAATTTATGAGATAAAAACAAAAATGCTTAAGGACACAGGCAAGGGAAAAATGGGGAAATGTTTATAGAAAAATTAGCAAAAATGTTGTCAAGCTTGGCAGTAAGTGAGTGATGTTGCAATTATTGGCAAAACACACACACACACAAAACCAACAACAACAACAAAAATCCACTGTGACTAACACATGCTCACAGTGCTGGCCATGCTCATACAGACAAATGCACTCAGTGTTAACTAATGTCAGTATGTACACACATGGCACATAGTGTTCACCCATATCAGTACACACATATATGGCACTCAGTGTTCACCAGCGTCAGAACACTTGTATGTAGTATACATTATTTACCAGGGTTGGTACACACATATAGGATACAGTGTTCACGAATTCAATACACATATATATGGTATATGGCATTCTCCACATTCAGTTCATTTATGGTACAAATTGTGATATTGTGGTGCTTTGAGTGAGATGGTCCCATAGGCTCATACATTCGCATGTTTAGACCCCAGTTTGTAAATTGCTTGGAGTAATTAGGAGGTATGTCCTTGTAGCAGGAGGTATGTCACTGGGGGTGGGCTTTGAGATTTCAAAAGCCCACACTAGGCCCAGTCTCTCTCTGTCTCTGTCTCTCTGTCTCTCTTCTCTGTTTGTGTCTGTGTCTGTGTCTCTATTTCTCTGTTGGTGTGTCTGCAGATCAGGTGTTAAGGAATAATGCTGAAGCAGTATGCATTAACACCATGTCCCTGCCTTGATGATAATGGACTAAGCCTCTGAAACTGTAAACATGCTCTCAATTAAAATGCTTTCCTTTGAGAGAGTTGGCCATGCCTCTTCACAGCAATAAAGTGACTAAGACAATGACATTTCATGTTTACATGTGTGAAAATTTATGAACGACTCTAAGAATGAGAGGATTGGAAACATATTGCGGGAAAGACAGAAGCCTTCCCACTGGGGTTATTTTTGGTCAGAGCCACTGGGAAACCAGGCACTTTCATCCCCACAGTTACAAAACACTTTTAAGATTGCCTGGGGCCTAGGGAGTCAGACAGCTCCTAGCAACCTGTATCCATCCTGAATCCCTGAGGATGCAGCTGGAGGTAGCTTCCTTCTTGCCAGCATTCACAGTGACCAGAGTGCAAGGAGAACTCTGTGTCTCTTGTCCTGTTTGTGCTGGGGTACAATGTTTATGTAGAAGTCTAATTTCACTGACATTTCATGCTACCTTACAGTTCTGACGTCAATTTTCATATTCTTATCGGTGTGAAGTCATCAAAGTGAAGCATGACACAGCCATGCATTGCAGTGTTTGGTTACAGCTTCTGGGAGATTACCTTCATCTCACTATACTTAGCAATGCCTGCTGACTTTGATCTGTCTGGGATTACATCACAGAATATGTTCAGTTGTTACTGCTTCCAAATTTGAAACATGTAACCTAAGCCATCTTCTCAAATTACTGGTAAAATGAAGACTGGTGACAATAGTTAAGTATGCTACCACGAGCCTTGTTGAAATGTTTTAGTGAACATTGGGTCTGCAAAGGGTGACTGCCTTCTGTTTGTGTTTCTGCAGTGAGGAATTAGCAGGATGTGGCCATTATGCTTTCTTGGGACTTTGTAAGCTTAGTTATGTGAGATATATACAAAGGGTTGAAGAAACATTGAAAAAGATGTAGGGTGAGTGACCAAAAGAAGATTGAAAACATTATCTGTTGTGCCCACATCCTGGTAGATTTATGATCAACTAACACAACCAATGATCCCCTGGGGAGAGAAAGTTTCAGTTGAAGGATTGTCCAGATCAGAGCAGCCTGGGCCACACCTGTGGGGAATCATCTTGATTGCTGATTGATGTAGGATAGCTCAGCCCACAGTGGGTGGAGACCATCTTGCAGAGAGGTTGAGTAACCAACACCTGAAACACATCCTCAAGTCTGCTCTGCAGAGTCACTAGTCATGACTGTGGAGAAGCCAGGGAATCCAAGGGATGTCACAGGAAATGGACCAGTAAGAAGCCCCAGGGTCTACTCATCAGCAATGTGGCTGCATGTAGTCCTGTGAGCCACAGGAAACTCTTATATGTGCACCAGTTTAGTTATAAATGTCTCCAAAATATTTAGGTGCATTATATGTGTTTTATTGACACAGGATTTTGGCATGGTTTGTGCTGTGCATTTAGTGTACCATGATGGGAACATGGTGTTATGGAGACAAATACAGTCCGGACATGTCAATCTAGGAAAACATCAGGAGTGGGTTGGTCCCTACAGTCACTGATCTTCTCAGCCATGGGTTTTTGCTCTGGTTTACAGTACCAGGCATGACTTACTTCTTGCAAAGCAAGCTTCTACTCTGGTCAGAAAAAGCTGGTGGCCTCCACAATCGCCATGCCACTCTATCACGAATGGGTATATCATGCCTGGAAAGACAGTCATATTTAGTATTCAGGGTCCATAACTGAGTAAAGACCATAAAAGCTTTCTCTTCCCAGCAGTATGTGTAGCATCTTCCAGCACCATGAAAGCTGGTCAGCAGGGGGGGAGCTTCCAGTTTAGTTATAGGTGGATTTCTCTATGACTTGCGACCAGTGTGTGGTGTCTTTAACAATAGACTTTTCGTCATCTGTGGCAGATAAACAAAGAACATTGCAAATGCCTGTATTGTTTAGGGGACCTATGGGGCCTCCCTAATGGATAATTCATAGAGTGATGTTGTACAAATGCCACTGATGCAGTGTCTTTCTATGTAGCCCAAGCGGTTCTTGAACTCACAATCCTCCCATCTCAGCTTCCTGAGTGCTGACACTGATAATTGTGCTCGGTTTTTATTTCTTAAATGCTTTTGGGACTCAACGTTTAAGCCATTAAACCTGTAGATTTTCTTTATGGAAATGTTTTAGCAGAAAATTCAATTTATCTAAGAGAGGTAAGGCTATTTAGGTAATAAATGCTTTAGGGGTGGACTTTGGTGTTATATATTGTAGCGGTTTGAATAAAAATGGCCTACATAGGCTCATATACTTGAATGCTATTCACCAGGGAGTGACACTATTTGCCAGGATTAGAAAGATTATGAGGTGTGGCATTGTTGGAGAAGTGTGTCACTGGGGATAGGGTTTGAAGTTTCAGAAGCCCATGCCATGCCCAGAGTCTTTCCCAGCCAGTGGATCAGAAAGTAAGCTCTCAGCTACCTCTCTAGTGCCAGGCATGGTGCTATGCCCCCTGCTGTTATGATCATGGCCTAAACCTCTGAAACTGTAGGCAAGCCCCCCAGTTAAATGCGTTCTTTCATAAGAGCTGCCTTGGCCATGGTATTTCTTCACAGCAATAGAACATTGACTAGGACATATGTCTTTCAAATAATTTTACATCTCATTAAAGCTGATTAGTTTATTGACAGAAAGCATCCCTTATTATTAATATATGTACTATGTTTTAAATATCTGTAAAATCTATAGCAACTCCACTGCTCTCGTTTGTGCTTTTAAAAAGATTTGTGTTGCTTATGTATGTAACTGTTTTATCTGCATGTAAGTATGTGTATCTCAGGTATACAGTGCCTGTGAAATTCAGGAGAGTGTCACATTCCCCAGAGCCGGAGTTCAGATGACTGTGAGCAGTCATGAAAGTGCTGGGAATCAAGCTGAGGGCCTTGGCAAGAGCAGCCTGTGCTCTTACTCAGTGAAGCGTCCCCATCCTTCATTTGTACTTTATGACAGTTGCGGTTCTGTATTTTTCCTGGTTATTTTGGCTAGACTTTCATTTATTTTATTCATCATAAAGAACTATCTCTTTTTGGCTACTGCTTTTCTAGCATAGTTGTCTTGATTTTCACTCTGAATGTGTGTTGTTTCTTTGGTTTTATTTACTTTTTGTTCTTGCTTTTTTTTTTCAGATGGAAATTAAGATGCCAATTACAAACTATGGTTCTATCCTGATATGGTCACTCCATGCAATAAATTTCCTCTAAGAATTGCTTTTAAAAGTATCCCAAGTTATTATGTTATAATTTTATTTTCATTCTGTTAAAATCCTGTCATAGCTTCGTGATTTCTTCTTTGATTCCACTTACAATTTCTTCTTTGAAACAGTTTGTTTAAAGAGGTATAACTTGGTCTCTGAATGTATCGACATGTTGCAGAGCCCATGCTGTTATTGATTTCTAATCATTTTTCATTATAGTCACATCATATACTCTCTGTGATTTGGATGACTTTAAATGTGTTGAGACTTGCCTTGTGGTACAGAGTAGAGCCCATTCAGACAGTAATCTGTGGGTAACCACACAGGCTGTGCATACCCCTTACCACTGTGGAGTGTTCTCTACAATGGAAGGGAGATCATATAGGTAACAGTGTTTGGTGTCCAGGTTGGTTTTGTCGATGTTTGAATGAAGTTTGGGAACCTTTAGATGTAATCATAGATTTACAAACTGCTTTTTGAAACACTGTTGGGTTTTATTTCCAGCATCTTGAAGCTCAACTGTGATTACATATATCTTCAGAGTTATCATTCAATTACAAAGTGCCTCTTTAGCTATAATATTATCTGTTTTTTAATAGCAACATTACTACTCCAGCTTTCTCTGGACCAATGTTAATGTGATTTCTAATGAAGAATTTGGTTTTGCCAAAATTAAGATCTTGCATTTGTTCCTGGTAGGAAATCTCTATTCCTTAGCATTCATTGAGTGACAGTAGGATTCTAAGATCCTGTAGGTCCCTGAACCATGCCTGGTATTTTATGCTGAATAGATAATTTATGTAAAAACATCAGTTATGACTGTTGGGACACATGTTGCCAACCAAGACTCTGGGATAAGGTGGGAGCTGAGCTTAGAGAGTAATGAATGTATCAGTCAATCACACCTGTGCAAAAAGAGCCCTAGTTAAAAGTTTAGCAAGTTCCCGAAGTTGGCACCATTCATGTGTAGTGTCAACACCAGGAGGATATGGTTTCCAGGGGACAGTACAAGCCATGTGCTCAGAATGGCTCAGATTCTTCCATGTGGCCAATATGTGTCTTTATGTTTTCCCTCCAATAAACTAATAATCTACAAGCAGGGGTGGCACATCCTCAAGTTATACCATTCCTTTCAACAGGTTTTCCCAACACAGCTCCCTACCCATGGGCATCTAGACCAGAAGCGCAGGTGAACATGTTCGTGTCTTTCTACAGTGTCATAATTTATTCAAGAGTAATGCATTCACAGGGATTAGGGGATTCAGTGACAGAAATTCTTCATATAATCCCATCTACCGGGCCAAGGCAAGTGCAGGCTTTTGGTACAATCTTGATTACTAATATTAACTAACATATCACCCAGTACAGAGTATATATGATATCTGTATGCAGGTATATGGGTTACAGAGTGAGGATGAGTTAAAGAGGCTGAATCAAAGTCCAAGAATGTTCGGAACGTGGCCTGTGCTGATAATGTAAAGACCAGACAAGTGCTGGGGTGAGGGGGACAGGTCTCTTTCCCTTCTCTTAGAGCCACCTGTCGGACTCACTGCAGACTGATCCCCTCTGCATGCCTTGTCAGCTTGATTTCTATGACTCTCTGTTTGTCATCGCAGTAGTTGCCTTTGGTTTTAGACAGCCCCTCCGTATCATGTCACCACCTATTTTCTTAGTCATCCTATCATCAGAATCTAGTAGTAACTGGCCCATTTCCCTGCTTATCCCCATGGTGTCTTTAAATACACACTTTATTTTTATGTATATTCTACCACATAAACAATAGACCATTTGGATTTTAATGTGTGAGCTATTATGTATGAATTTTCTAGAGAAAGGTTCATAGTTATTTGTCCTCCAACCCCACTCCTACACCCCTCAGATGGGTTTAAGATTAAATACATATTCAAAATTCTCAGGTTTTAGTTTTTGTCTTGTTAACCATTTCAAAGTCACGTATCTGCAGTAGTCACTAGCAAAGACATCAGTGCTCATCAGACTTGTATAGAGCATGCCATGTGGCCCTGGGTAATGGAGGACACTGTGTTCTTCCAGAGAGAAGGGAGAGGTATAGTCATTGACAGTTGACAGATGCCCAACTGAAAACACACGATTCTGCTGCAGAAAATTCACCTTCATGATTGATGGAATGAATGTATTTGAAATTTTTGAGTCTTGCTTGGTGTTCTACAAACTGACTTTTGATTTCTCTAAATACATATGTTTTATGGAACTAACATACCAACCATCAATCTTCTGACCAAGGGATCATTTATACACTTATGTAAGAAACCATTCTGAGATGGCTGCCTCTTAACTTTTCCTGCACAAGTTTGAGACTTGAGTTTGACTCAGAACCTCCACCTGAAAGGCCAGATGTGGTAGTATGCTTAATACCATATGTAAAACAAATCCTAGGGAGGCAGAGACAGAATGACCCCTAGGCCTCAGTGGCCAGCTAGTCAAGCCTAATTGTCAATCTCCAGGTCCTAGTGAGAGAGTCTGATACAAGAAGAAGATGGATAGTTCCTGAGTAAGAATGCCTAAAGTTGATGTCTGGTCTACAGATGCATAGGCAAACCTGTTAAGATACACCTGTACTCAGCGGGCAGTGGTGGCTCACACCTTTAATCCCAACACTCAGGAGGCAGAGGCAGGCAGATCTCTGTGGGTTCAAGACCAGCCTGGTCTACAAGAGCTAGTTCCGCGACAACCTCCACAGCCACAGAGAAACCCTGTCTCAAATACAAAACAAACAAACAAACAAAAAAACCCCAGCAAGACATACCTGTCGCAACCACTTAGACCAGCAAGGAAGACGCAACACTCGGACTCTCTTTAAACAGTTTATTCAGGAACCTTGAACAATCTTCTGACGCCGGGGAGTGCCCGCCTACAGCTTAAAAAGGCCTTTGGGCGGCCAACCCTAGTAAGCCATGTGGCGACAGCAGATAGGTCCACATACGAGGAAGCAAGCCTGATATCCAGCCTTGACCAAATAAGAAGTTGTTTATCACAGAGAGCATTTGCTGTCGGGCTAGCAGAAGGCGGAAGCCATCACCATCTTAAGGGTGCGGCACTTCGCAGCTCTCTACACATACCCAAACTCATAACCCACAGCATACATATATCTAAAGATACACACATATCAGCATATAAATATGCATGTACTTACACACATGAGCACATGCCTGTATGTACCTACGTATATGTGCACATATATATACACCTGGGTGTCTGTCTGTGTATTTGCTCCAGACTCACCCCTCAGCCACACATATGCTGAGGCCAATCATCAGGCGGCTGTGGAAGAAGAGGGGACAGGCCCTGGCTCCTGTGACCAGCTGTGCCTCCCTCTAAAGGGTCACGCTTGCGGGAGGCCCTGTGCAAGCAGACAGGAAAGGGTACCGGTACACTGGCGTGTCTCTGAGGGCTATAGAGATGCTGAGTTTTGAGGCTGTCTATGAAAACAGAGAAAGGAAGGAAGACAGAAACAGAAAGACATTGCAAGGAGGCTCAAGGCAGAAACTGTAAAGCTTTTGAGGAAGGACATGAAAACCATGGACCTCTTCCAGGAAGGTAAATAGACAAAGCCTTGTGCGTTGGAACCCTGAGACCCTGGGGACGCAGCCTCCATCCTTACAATTCACACAAAGTTAACCCAGCTCTTCTTTTCCAATATTTATTTCTGCACCTCCAAAGCCTCCCACGTCTCACACACTGCTTTCTTTTCAGAGGAGTTATGACAGAGAGGAAGGGCAAGTATCGATCTTATCTCTAAACACTAAGGCAGGTACGTGGAAACTTTCAGCAATTTGTCTAAGCTCCAGTAGCCATGTGACTTCAATACTGATCTTACACTGCCTGAGTCGGACCTGAGAGATACAAGCCTGTCTGTCACCTGTGCTCTGAAGCCTGCTCTGCCAAAGGTCTGGAGTGGGACACACCTAAATCCTGATGCTGCTTCTACCCTGACATCTCTGCCTCTTTGCTTGTGGCAGGGGTCACAGGGCCTTGTGATGGCTCCAGAAAGTTAAAAGAAACAACCGCCCCAACCCAGCACTCCGCGTGCCTTTGGATATAGAGAATTATTCATGAACCATCTCAGGCTTTATTGAAAAGAGTTTTGTTGTCAGCATGCCAAAATTGTATTGCAATTCTCATGGAGTTAATATCTCCCAGTAAGAATTCTGTTTGTGAACCGGATAACTGACAAAAGATAGGCAAGAAAAGACAAACATAAATATCAGCTTCTTGCTGCTCTTTGAGACTGGCTGGCCCCCTGCATCTGCCTGAGGCATGACATCCGATTGCCTATCTTTCAGCATAAGTTATTCCTATCTTACTCCATTATTCATGCTTCTAGGTACACAAAGTCTCATCTATGGCAGTGTTTCCTCCAGTGTCCAGGCCTCTTCAGAAAATGCATAGGAAGGATTTTAATTCCTGTTTCTGAGCTGAAATAGCTTCTTAAATTGGAAATTAGAGTTGCTCATGGCCTGAGAAGCCCCTGGATTCTTTCTAAGTAAGTACTTGGGAGAGATGTTTTCCGTGTGTCAGGAAAGTCTCCTGGCTGTGCCGCGCAGCAACACCACTGCATTGTCTACTTCTGAGCCTCTGCCTCTGCCTATATGGCTGCAGTAGCTCTGTGTCGGCTTCTTCTTTTTTTTTTCTTTTTATTGATTCTTCATGGGTTTCACATCATCTCACTTATCTCCCTGTTTCTTCACATCTGCCTGCTGTCCTTGCAACTTTTCCTCACAAATCAAAAACCAAGCCAAACAAAGAAACAAAAACAAGAAATAATCCAGCATGGGGAGCAGGTTCCCAAAAGCTTCTCCCAGCCTTAATGCTGAGAGAGGAGCTGAGCCCTGCCTCAACTTGATATGTCATGCTTTGTTCAAGCCCATGGGAGGCCTGCCCCTCTCTGAATGGAGATGGAGAAGGAGTGGATGGGAAGGGGGACAGATGGGAGGCAGGGGAAAGGGAACAGGAAGAGAAGAGGGAAGGGAAACTGTGGTTCCTGTGTAAAACAAGTGAAAAATATTAATTAAAATAAAAAATAAAAGGAAGAAGAGAAGGAGTAGGAAGAAGAAGAGGAAGATCAGGAAAAGGAAGAGGAAGAAGAAGAAGAAGAAGAAGAAGAAGAAGAAGAAGAAGAAGAAGAAGAAGAAGAAGAAGAAGAAGAAGAAGTCGTCATGGATGTTGTAGTGTGACCGTTGAGACACACAATTTATGCTTTAGTCCATTCATCTTTACTTTCAAGTGTTCATTGCCTTGAGTCTGGCTTGAGGCCTCTGGTTTCAATAATGGGCTCTTACTGGGGCTCCTCTTGGATATCAGATCTGGGTCACTCTCACTCATTTTGGCAGGACCACCCTTACTATTTTGTCCAGGCAAAGTTCAGGACCCTCTCTCCCAACTGCTGTAGGGGGCATGTAGGAGGGTGGCAGGGTCAACTCTCCTGCTCTTGTACCCTCAGGATAGGCTCACTTTAGCCCTGACCATGGACAGAGTCAGCTCTAATGTGCTTCCCATGTGAGGAACTCACCTGTAGTGAGAGGTGGGGCCATCTTTCCCAAGTACCGGAGCAAGCTCTCCCCTGAGGGGTAGGACCCATCCACCTGCTGCAATATCCAGTGAGGGGCAGGACCAGCCATCCAAGGATCAGTGAAAGGCAGAGCCTGCTCAGCAAAGCATGGCTCATTGGGTCATCATGCTAACACAGGCCATGAACATCCCGCAGACCCCAGCAGGACCATGGACCATGGACCATGAACGCAGACTCCTGGCTGAGCAGGCACAGTGGTCCTGGAAAGCACACCTTGGATCTGATATCTACTAAAGATCTCTACAGACCTTCCCTATGCTTGGACAAGCCAATGTCAGCAGCAACCATTTATCCCAGGGGACTCATGGCTGCCTCCGTCACTTCTGTTCACTGGCCTGTTTGCCCCAGACCGACCTACAGCCTCACTCACACTCTAGTCCTATGCCAGCCTGTCCCAGCAAAGCGCATCTGCCCTGCTGTTCTTAGCACAGCAAACTGTGGAGTGTTAAAGTGTCCACTTGACCGTGGCATAGAGTGCCCTGATTAAGCATTGGTTACGACTGTTCTGTGTTTCTGGTTGCAGTTAGCATTAAGATCTGTGGAGTCTAAAAAGCAAATGTCCTTCTTCCATGATGGAAAGCATCAGCCAGCTGCTGATGCCTGCAGGAACTAAGCAAGAAGGAGGAGGAGCTAGCACTGAGAGGTTTCACCTCATCTTCTTGGCCTATATCCAGAAATTCCTGCCAGCCACGCTGTTTCTTAGGCTGCTGGATTGATTCACACTGACTTATTCCACCATCTCTTTTGAGTCTACTGCTTACATAAGGTCTACTGTGGCTTATCTCATAACTACACACACATACACATTTATACACACGTGTTTACACATATTGAACTACATATAAAGGTAGAAAGTTATCTCCTTTATATTATATAATGCAGCATGTAAAATAAACTACATGTAAATATGAATATGCAGATGTAAATCAGCTGCAGATGTTACAATTTATGAGAAAGAAGATTCTAATGTATAAGAATATATGGATATATATATGTGTATATATATATATATACATATATATACACAGAGGACCCAAGTTTGATACCTATTATCTGCAAAGTAGTTTTGAACATCTGTAACTAAAATTTCAAGGAATCTGATGTCCCCTTCTGGCCTCTCTGGTACTACACTTTCCAGTGCTCAGTGGCACTGAGCACTGTGTGACGCGCATAAACTCACACAAACATATCATACACACAAAATTTTAAAGATTACTAATCAGAATATATACTATTGCATATATAAATATATTTAAAAATGCAGACTTGATCATTTTAATTACCTTTGTACATATAAAATGTGTAGATATGCATACAAATGGTTATGTATGTGAATATAAATTTGGGCATAAATATATATATGCAGATGCATATGTAATCATACACAAATGCATAGTCATAGAAAGACAAGCATGTTATGTGCATATCTTATTTTGGCTCTTTTTTTCAGGGAGATCTTGATCCTGTACAGACTCTGGCTCTAGGCATCTGCGTGACTCATCCCCAAGCAGTTCAGGCTGTTACTCAATCTGTGTTTAAGGGAATCCTCACATCCACTGCATGTGCGCGGCTTCCTGCTCCCTCCTGCTCCCGGGAATCCTTACCTGGCTTCCCAAGGGCCCTTACCTGACTGTGTTTTCTTCCTTTCTCAATCCACATTGCATCAGTTCTAATGCAGTGGTCATTTCCCAGGCGTTATTATATCTACGTTTGGACCACATCTTAGCAGGCTCTGCCAGCAGCGAGAGGTGATAGTTTCCTGTGTGTAGCTATGACAACAAAACACACAGTGTGGCTATCAGATGCTCATGAAAACAAGTCATAGGGAGTCAAAGCAGGAAAAGTGACACGGGGCTGGGAAAAATGGGTTGACTTGCTCTGTAGCAAAGAGTCGTTATAGGAGGGTTGACTGTGGGTGTAAGACTGAGGAAGGAAGTGACCATCTAGTCATTTGTATTTCCATTTTTAATTATTGGCATGATGATATGTGACTAGTAATAAAGTGTAGAAAGAGGCAGCTTTAGCAAAGTAAAGATTCCCATGAAAATTAATGTTTCCGGTTTTAAATGTCAGAATGGTATTTCCTTCCCAGCAGTGTATAAAGCAGAGGTCCATTTTGCAGCTGATGGTACTTTAGACTTGCTGAAATATGTAATTTATATGACGTTGGCACCCTGTCAATGCTGGCATTCTTGGTCTGGTACCTATCATCTGTTACTGACTGTTAACTGTCATTGTGCTGTTAGGACACTTGGGCCAGGAAAGTGTGTCTGAGTCGGTTCTGGTGGAGGCATGGAGAGGGTACTCTCTGAGTTCTCTCCCTTCATCAGCTGAGGGAAAGACGTGTGTTTGATGTACTTGAAGAATGGCATGTTTGTACTCCAACCACGTGTTCCGTGACTGCATTAACAGGCTCCCTTGGGGAGGGAGATGTGAGCCCTTCTCTGCCTTTGTTCTTCCCGGCCATTGAGCTGGAGTCCTGGAGTCTCCATCCCATGTCCACCTGATGTGCCCCTTTCCATCCTGCAGCTTCTTAGACAACTCTGGTGCTACCTCCATGGGACCTTTCTGGAAGTCTCATCCTCAGACTTGAGCACTTGGACACCTGTGACAAAAAAAAATCTAAATCATTTCTTCATCCATTGTAGTACACTATAGACTGGTCAATACCTTCGTGGATCTTGTATCATTCAAAGTTCTTGGGGGAGCCTTTTGCTATACTTACCTCCCAGCTAGCTATATATGGGTGCCTGTAAGTTGGGAGAATTACATGAAGGCCTTATGCAATGCCTTCTGTGTAAGCAATGACTTGCAAGGAACCTGACTTCACACTTCTCATTGTGTGTCTCCTGGTTTCTGTTCAGTTGTAGCTGATGAAAAAGTGAAGTGACGCTAACCACTTTGTGTCTATAAAACAGACTCTCAGGTCCGCCCTGTGTTTGTGTGTCTGGCCCTGGGAGCCTTTAGAAACAGCTGCTCTCTTTGTTGCATCAGTGTTGTGTGAGTGAGAGTGTGCAAAGAAGCAGGAGGACAGCCTGGAGAAGGAACACATCCTTCGACAGCACATAAACTCCTGTGGAGACGTGATTTACCAAAGTGGGACTCAAGCTGCCTGCTAAAGCAATTCTGTGGCTGTCTTAGACCCCTCTTCCTAGAAATATTTGTCACAATACAAAATCTTCTCATGTCTCGGTAAGTAGACTGTGGTAAGTCATGGGTGACATTTATCAAAACATTTCTGTTAGAAGTGAGAACCACTGGTATCCTTTGTTTCAAATATAATGGGCATGAGTTGGAAAGGTCAGTGAGATGTAATGAGGCCTACAATGAATGTGAGCTGTGGCAGAGGAATGGAGACCTGGAGAAGTCCTGGAGAACATTGGCTATCTGGAGACTCATCGGGTGATCCTGGGCATTAGAAACCCAGGCAGCATTTTTAGTTGAGGTTTCGGCTGAGTGTGGGTGAGATGCACATGATTACTCATGCCTTAACCTCTCTGAAACCAAGGTCATAAATCTCAGTAGCAGAAGGGAGGGGGTATTCTGACAGACTTTATTGTGCACCAAAGTTAAACACTAGCCCCACTCATGTCTCGTTTCCATTTGGTGTCATCAACTCCTTCCGCAACTTAGATTGATTTCATGGCCTAAAATAAGACTCTGGAGGTTGTGGGGGAGGATGAAACCTGAGAGAGAAGCCTGTGACCTGCAGACAGCTCAGGGACAGTGGAGTTCCTGTGCTGGCAGTAGGCAGGTAGCCAGTACTGGTGTGGTCAACGTCCCAATTCCTCCTTCGGCTCTTTGGATGTTGTCTGTAATTTTAATGAGGTATAATTGATGGATAAAAGTTGAATATATTTGTGTCATGAAAAGTGGTTCAATTGTCAAGCTCTTGTCACACAAGCATGAGGAACTGATTTGATGGCCAGAACACAGGTGAAAAAAACAAGTGTGGTGGCATACATTTGTAATTCCTGTGTTTGGCGAGGCATAGACAGGAGCATCTCTGGGGCTTTCTTGACAGCCAACACTAATGTATTCAGATGTCTCTCCAGTGATTGACCTCCACTCAAAAACAAAGTGGTCAGTTTCTGTGGAATAGTACTGGAGACTTCTGCATACATACACAAGTGTATGTAAGCATCTGCATGCTCACACACACACACACACACACACACACTCTACTTCTGGTGTTCACACATTGTGAAATGACCACCTATCAAGTTGATGACAATCTATATACATACATTGCTGCATGTGTGTATGCATACGTGTGAAGAATTCCAAGCCCTGCTCTCTCAGTAAATTTGTCCTGCACAGTGTATTGCTAACTATATATATCATGCCAGCTACTGCTTTCCTGATTTGGTTTATTCCATTCACTTCTCCTGGTTTCTGTCCTATAACCCAACCTCTCCCCATGACAACCAACCTTTGATAGGCCCCCTTCTCCTGTAGGAGTGTTTCCCAAAAGCCTATCTTTTGTGAAGCTTCTAGTTGTGTTTAGTCTTATGTCATTCAGGTTCACCCAAGTATTTGCAGAAGGCAGGATTGACTTTCTCCTTTACCTAGCTTACCCACTTGTCTGCTGGTGGACACTGGGTTATGTCTGCATCTTGTTTTTCACTAGCATTTTTGTTTTCTGATGATCAGTGATCTTTTCCTCTCATACAGGTTGTCCACCTGACACCATCTTAGGAAAAGTGTGTGCTTAGGTCCTTTCCTCATTTTGAGGAATTTGATTGTTTGTTAATTTTCTGCCTTCCAGTGGTTCAGAAGTCTCTGGACCCCATATATTACCCTTCTCTTGGTTCTGTATGGTATCTGTTCATCAACATAGAACTAAGCACATATGCATGGAGCCAGTGTTTCAAATGTGATTGATGGCTGAGAACGAATTAACATGGCTTGACACACTATTGTGGTACACTATATGGGTGCCTGAGCTTGGCAGGGTGTTTTATCTACATGCAATTATGTTTGTAATGTATGTGCCTGTTGCCCTAGGAGTCCAGAAAAGGGTATTAGATTCTCTGGAACTGGACTTACAGATGATTGTTAGGGGCCATGTGCATGCTGAGAATTAAATCCAGGTCCTCTAGAAGACCAGCCAATGCTCTTAACTGCTAAGCTATCTCTCCATGCCCAGTATTTTGACTTTTAAAGGAACAATTGACTGCAGAAAGACATGTGTGCTGTGATTATGGTGCCTAAGGGAAGTACATGCAGTGGGAGCAAAGCATGCACACATGCATGAGAGAGAGAGGGGGGTGGGGGAGGTCTCCTAAGAGTATCATAGATGGTAATGCTGAGAGAGTTAAAGATAAGAAATGCTGGAATCCCAGTCTCAACTCCTCCTGGCAAGGCTGCCACTGCTTCAGCACTAGACAGTTCTTCTGACTCTGAACATCCCATTGCTGTGACATTTCAGCTGAAGGTAGTGGTGGTTTGAATAGAAATGGCCCCCATAGACTCGTAGATTTGAATGCTTGGTCACCAAGGAGTGGCACTAATAGAAGATGTGGCCTTGTTGTAGGAAGTGTGTCACTGGGGGTAGGCTTTGAGGCCCAGTGTCTTTCTTTTTTCCTTCTTCCTGATGATCCAGATGTGGAACTCTCAGCTCCTTCTCCTGCACCATGTCTGCCTGTGTACCACCACGCTTCCTGACATAACGATGATGGACTAAACCTCTGAGCCTGTAAGCCAGCCCCAATGAAATGCTTTCACTTTAAAAAGTTGGTATAGTCATGATGTCTCTTCACAGCAATAGAAACTGTAGCTAAGACAAAAGGGATATGGATTTCCAGAAAGGGGAGCCCGAGTCAGAAGATCAGTTTGTGCGGCTTTCCTACGGCAAGCCTAGTGAGAGCCAGGCCCTCTGTTTCATTGGAATGAAGATAATATCACAAAATGTAGAAATGCGGCGTTGCCAATATGTTTCAGAATCCAACTTCTCAATGTCATCTGTTATGTAAACTGATATTTTCATCACTGATATGGCTCCGAATATATTTAGTAGCTAAACGGATGAACAGAACAGAAAGATAATGAAAACGAATAAAAATTGAGAGAACCATTATCTCCATAAAATACTGTAAGAAAAATGAAAATCACATTCTCATATTTTCTATCTAAAGCACAAGCGTTGCAATAAAAAAAACATCAAGAAGTGTGCTTCTAAAACCTGAGACATTTTGCAACAAATTATATATGCTAACACATTTAACATTACAATGACGAGTTCATTAGAAAATCCATCCAATAGTAATAACATGTTTATTGAGCATCTAATCCATTACAAGCAGTGACACTCGCCTTGAAGACACGGCTGTGAGGACATGGACTCACTCTGGAGCAGAGTCAGGACTGGAGCACAACAAGCTGAATGGCGTGTGGTCCAGGTTGCATGTCCCATAAGTCTTCCAGGCTGTGGCCAAGTACATCCATGAATGTAGCCCAATACAAAAGAGGAAGTCAGTCACAACTGTAGCCCAACACAAGAGTGTAAGGACGGCTGTGAGTGTAGCACGACCCAGGAGTGCAAATTTACTTTGAACGTTACGAACCTTTTGTGAGCTTTCCTGTTGTAGCCCGACTGTGCGGTTCTTCAGTGTAAACACTGTAGATTGAATCTCAGAACCAGAAGGTTGTGTGTGCCTGGTCCAGAAGATAGAAGACAGCACCTCTTACAGCCCCAGGGCCTCTGTCCTTCCTTGGTGTAGCTGTGTGACTCAGCAGCCTGAATGCTCTGCCTCTACAGAAAGGGAAGCAGAGAGAGTGTGACTCAGGCACAGCCATGCAAGTCAGAGCTCAGGCTCTGTTTCAGTATGGTTTTGAAATAGAATGAGACAAAGTGGATTTGGGTTTAGCAATAATGCCCTTGTCTGCTGGTTACAGCTTTAATCAGGTATTAAATTGCACAAGCCCTTTTCAATTATATTAATTTAACTCACCATCAGTGGCCATGGATTGATGCTTAGCATTAGCTATGAGCCAAGAGCCCTCAGTGAAGTCAACAGTTTAAGAGAATCTGTCTCAGCTCCTGGAGGAGCTAGAAGGAGTTCCCAAGCTCCAAGTGTTGGACTTCGAGTCCTTATTACAATATAATCTGCTCAAAAAAATCCCACCTTTATTTTTTGTTATTAGAAAACTAACCTTTGTACATATTTGGATGAATTGGCATGATTGGTGCAGGTTAGCAGCATGCTTAGATTAACATTTGTGAGAATTTTGCAAGCTTTCCTGAATTTCCAAAGCTCGCATCAGTCATACTTTGAGTGAATGTGTTCCTTAGCCATTCTTGCATCAGAAGCTGAGGGAGTCAACCAAGAAGAAGCAGAAGCATGGTGCTGACTGTGATGGTGCTTTTTTCTCTGCATGCAGGGTTAGAAGTTATGGTACTGGTCCATCCCATGCTCCTACTTGCAAGCAGTGGCTTTGGGAACTGGATGGAGTAGAATTGAGTACACCCATCAAGGCATTTTATCTCATTCCAAGTTCAGTGTCTCATGACTTAAGCTATCCTACAGATAACAAAGGCTTAGAACACATTTATACATGTATATGCTGGCTTAATTAGGCAAGAGAGAAACTGTAAGATATTTTGTTAAATGCTGACTGCCATTTATGTGAAGAGGAAAATGGGCCTTCTAAGCTGATGCTGTGTATGTTTGGTACACTGTATCCACACACATTTTGTTGTAAGATTTCACCTTCTTCCTTTGTTTCTCAGATCTCTTTAGAGGAAATAAACATTCTGAGGACTAAATTAAACTAAAAATGATTTGAACACAGAGATGTTAGCAGGGCCAATATTTGTGAATTTTCAGATAATTTTGCTGTTTATCTAATATCATGCTAGGTACTCTGAGAAGGCACTAGAGACCTGCTGTGTGTGAGCACGAGTCTGGGTTGGGTGTGAGAACTGACACCAAGCAAGCGAAGACGTCTTGCTCTTCACCAGGATTGTTTGTGCTACAAGTAGGGCCCCATCTCTAAAACGGTTACTCTGGTTTCCATAAGGAAGGCATGGGGGTGATTTGTGAACTGAGGGCATATGGATGGAAGCTTCTGTCCCACCTGGTCCTGCAGCTGTTTAGTCCCAAATAAATACACACTGAGGCTTACATTAATTATAAACCGTTTAGCTGCTGACTTGGGCTTCTTATTTGACTAGCTCTCTCCTAATTATTAACCCATTTCTATTCATCTGTACATCTCCACATGGTCTTGGCTTACCAGTGATGCCTGAACCTCTTCCTTCTTGGCAGCTACATGGCATTTTGCTGGTGACTCGATCTCCCTATTCCTCTTCCCAGAATTCTCCTAGTCTGAACTGTAAGCCAGCCCCAATTAAATACCTTCTTTTATAAGAGTTGCTGTGGTCGTAGTGTCTCTTCACGGCAATAGGACAGTGACTACGTCAAAAGGCTTTTCAGAGAAGTGACGTTCATGATTTAGGGAACCTGAGAATCACAAACAGGGACTGAACGGGAGAGGATGGAGAGGGCAGGAGCATGGTCCCTAAGACTTTCTTGCTCTCCTTCTTTTCTATTTTGTAACAGTTGAGATTGAAGTCAGGGCTGGTGCCAGGCGAGTGTTCCACCAGTGAGCTATCCCTCCAGCTCACAAGTATTTTCCGTAAAGAGGCAGAGGAAATGCTCTTGGTCTTACAGCTCGCTGTGTCGTGACTGTAGTTAAGCTAGCACAGCCACAAATGGCACAGAAGCCAATGGTGTGCTGCTGAGATGGACTTTCTCAGGGACATTAACACTTGCATGTTCAATAACTCTTGTGTGTCATGTAACAGTGTCCTTCTTTTGACTTGCTTTCAATCATGAGAGACATAAATACCGTGCTTAGCTCAGGACTACGTACGGCAGGTAGTGAGCAAGACTGGGTGTGTGAGTGTAGCTTATAGACCTGCAGACAACAGAGAGAACTAAGCTAAGGTTCATTCAAGATTCGGATGCCCTGTGAGCAAGAGCCAGGTTACTTGAGGTGTTAGAGAAAGGAAGATTTCATTCTACCCAAACTGCAAGCCACAGAAGGAACTAAGACTGAGGAGAGATAGGCTCATGGCAACTGCATGCATTCCTCTGGCTGCAGCTACCGGGTTGGATTGTGGGGGTGTGTGCATGGACACAAGCAGGTAAGTTGGGCAGCCCCAGGTACAGGCAAAAGGCATGAGCGAGCTGAGAATATATGTCATGGATGTCATCCTGAGGTCAACTGAGGTCTACCAATCCTCTGCCACCTCCAGCTCACAGATAAAACATTTTGACCACATATCTTCACTGCTTACGATATATGTCTTACTCCCTTATAGAAATATAAACAAGCCTGAGCCCTCGGTTCTCCATGCTGACATCTGTCTCTGAGATACACCATCATGATGCCTCTTCTGTTCACAATCACATTTGTACACATGGACTTCTGTTACATGCTTCTATTAATTCTGTGCTCAATGAGATGGCTGGGACAGATCTTTCTCTATCCAGCTTTATAATCAAGTCCCCTGAAGTTTATATATCGGCACACACGGTTCGCAGCCTCATGTAGCAAACTCTCATACACATGAAAGAAAAAGTAAACAGGCACACATTCCGATGCTAAATTTCAGGTGTGGTTATCTGGTTAAGCAAAGGCAGATCATGTGCATGCTCATTTTACAGCAACTATTAGTAATTGCTCTGCACAAAATCACTACTCAGTCAATGATGTTTTAGGCAATGGCATTGGAATTAAATTTTTAAAAAAAGCATGCAAAGTGACTTCTTTCTCTTGGCTTAAATGCTGTGAATGTTCCACTTATTCCTGTTAGGTGTACAGAAAAGGATGGTTCTTGGTGAGCCATTTGTGAATCCCAGGGTATAGTAGTGGGAACTCGGTGTTCCTGTCTCACATGCCCTTCCTTGTCAGCTCCCTTTCTTCTTCTCAATTTTCCAACCAGGTGGTTAGTGAAGGGAAAGACAAATGCTCATGCGGCTTTACACTAGTGATGGACCGTTATTGGAACATTGTTTTAAATAGAAAGGCTCCTCCTGGTGTAGTCCCAACACCTAAAAAACCAAAAGGCCGAGTTTGCCCTCTGCTGGAATTCAGAGTTACACCTCTGGCAGTTTTGTGGGGGGGGGGAGAACGGATCATAGGCTTTGTTTGTTTGTTTGTTTGTTTGATTTTGCCTCACACATTAAAAATTCAAGCCTCCTCTCACCAACTTGTTTTACCCCCTTCAGTATCTAATCTAAATATTGATCAGCTTGCATGAACCAAATGCTCTCAAGGAAGATTGTTGTCATGAACAGAGGACAGTTCTGAAGAAAAGATGATCTGATAGTCAGCAAAGGAATTGGAGCAGGGATCTTCACCTTTTCACTCAGTTTCCAAAGTCCAAGTTATTGATGGAAGTGCAGTGCCAAGCTTTGGCTTGTTTTCAGGTGCTTAATGCAGTAGGAGCCGCCTAGAACGGCATCAAGCAAGAGGCTGTGAGAACAAATCTCAGAGTTACCAGGCAAAAGTAGGCAGCCTCATGAGCCTTCAACCAAAACTGACTTCTGCTGGCTCATCCCTCTGTAACCTCAGCAATTGTGAGGCCGAGACTAAAGGGCCACCCTAAATTTGAGGCTAGTCGAGGCTATAGGATAAGACATTGTCTCATAAAACACCTTCCCTAAATTAGAAAATAAAATGTAGGGCTATAGGTCCTGGAGATGATGGCCCAGTCAATAAAGTGCTAGCAGGAGGACCTGAGTGAATCCCAGAACACGTGACACAGTAGCTTTCACTTCTAGTCCCACTGCAGGGGAGGAGATGAACTCCAGGCCGATATGAGAGGTTGTCTCAACAAATACGTAAATGACTGATGAGAAATGATATCCAAGGCTGACCTCTAACCTCCACACAGGGGCATGGGCACCTGTAAGTGCACACTCTTATGTATGCATACACACACGGGAGTGAGGAGAGACAGACAAACAGACATAGACACATAAAAACCGCTTTGACAGTCTGAGCATTCGTGTCACATATTTGGTGTGGAGGTGACTGCACCAGTACAGATCCAGAAGCCCTAGAGAAGGGGAAAGGTGATCACAGGAGCCATCATCTGGAACATATGACTCCTGTGGTTGGCTTTAGACACAGGAAAGTATAGCCCCGATTCATCCTTTCCCGTATGAACACTGATTAGCCCTTTTAAGCCCTTTGTCTCCAAAACTTTCGACCTAATATAATATAAGGCAACCTGGTATTCTGTCAGTTTGTGCATGCATGCGTGCGTGCGTGCGTGCGTGTGTGCGTGCGTGCGTGCGTGCGTGTGTGCGTGTGTGTGTGCGTGCGTGCGTGCGTGCGTGCGTGTGTGTGTGTGTGTGTGTGTGTGTGTGTGTGTGTGTGTGTACAATGAGATGTAGACAATGAGATTAGAAAGCAGCAGACCAGGCAGATGCTGACATATCTCAGCATAACAAACCACTGCATGGCATGTGCCTTCCTGGCTTGAGCTTTTTATTGCATTTGGGCAAAGGTTCAGACACAAAATAGCTGGAATGATTATCTGTCTAAGCTGAGGTGAGAGGGAAAGAACAGCATATTCTGGACCCATATGTTACCACACTGTTCAGACCACAGCATCCCCAGAGTTTGGCTCTGCTTTTAACACTGCCAGAGAAAACCAAGTACAAAAACCACACCTGCTTCCATAAAGAGCATTATGTATAATACCTCTTCTGGTTTGTTTTAATTGGAACCTGTTCTGGCTCCTGAGGCCAAGGTGCTACCCAGCAAAAACAGCTTTTTTTTTTCAGTTTGTAAGGAAATAGTCAGTGCGTCAACTCTTAGAAATACTACAATTTTCTTTCAATAATTCTTCAACAAATTTAGTTGCTAGCAGCTGCTTCTGTGTTCATCCCTAGCAGAGTGTAGACCATAGAAGGGGTCTCTGAGGTGTGTAAGGCATGCCTGGGCTTCAGCGGTTGAGGGATGAGAAGGTGGTCACTCAGTGAAACATTTGCTATGTAAGCATGATCCCTTGGATTTGATTCCCAGAACCCACATGACATGTTGGACACGGTGTTGTATGCTTGCAATCCCAGCACTGGGGAGGTGGAGACAGGAGGATCCCTGGGGCTCATTGCCCAGCCAGCCTAGCCTACTGGGTGGGTTCCAGCTAAAAACTAGATACTCTATCTCAAAACCTAAGTTGCAGAGTGACTGAGGGAGGCACCCAAGATTGACCTCTGGACTCTACATAGACATGTCCTCCCTACACACATGAATGCACATCACCCACACGGGACACTACACATCACATGAACATGTACACACACATACCTTTTTTAGTTGCATGGCTGCATGGTATGCTACAACCAGACCATGAGCCCAGGCCTCTGTGCTGTAAGCAAATCTCAGCTTCATCCTGGATTCTGGTTAAAATCACTCTCAAGGTTCAGGTAAAAGAATACTGTTAGGACAGTATTCTTCTAGTGCTTCTCAGAGGAAGGCATCAAGTCTTCTCTGTCTGTGGTTACCTGTACCAGTCACAGCCATACATGTGTCCTATACAGGCAGCACTCAGACTTAGTCTATACCACCAAGGAAATGTCTGCTTCTAAACATTGAGGTCCAAAACTAAGAATTTTCAGGGTTTCTTTTAGATCACAATGACTTCTAACAAGGATCAGGGCAGGGAGGGGAGCAGACTGAATTCTACTTAAGCAAAAATGAAAGTGATTGGGGTGTTTTCTGTTAGGAAGTAAAGAGTCATCTGCTACTGTGGGGTGTATGTTCTTTTATTAGCTAAACATGGTCTTCTGTTTTTAACCCAGGGCAGTCCCTGTAAGAGCCACAGTTATGACAATTAATACATTTAGTAATTGTATAACTCTGACAGGGGATGTCCTTCTATATGCTGTGAATACATGTTTCTCTTATTGGTTAAAGAATAAAGCTGTTTTGGCCAATGGACAGGCAGTACTTTGTCAGGCAGAAAATCCAAACAGGGAAGAGAAAGGTGGTAGGTAGAGCAAAGAGATGCCATGTAGCTACCAGGAAGGTAGGACACCTGGGCATTCTCCAGTAAGCTAATACCACATGGAGATATATAGATTAATAGAAATGGATATTATAATTAATAGAGAGCTAGCCAATAAGAAGTCTGAATAATTGGTCAAACAGTTTATAATTTATATGAGCCTCTGTGTTGGCACTGTCAAAGCTAGTTCAGGGAAAGAAGGTACTTAGGAAGAAGAGGGCAAACATAACCATGGAGGAGAGAGACTAGGGCCCAAGCCAAAGTCCCCATGAATGTTGGATTAAAGGATCCACCCACTAAAACACACCCTATCCTATCTTGGGCATCCTAAAGATGACTACGGGTTGAGGGTCTCATTGTGTACAATGCAACTGCACTCAACACTGTGAATCAACTGGTAATTAGAGTGAGCAGTTATCAGAATCTGGGGCACCGAGTCAGAGGAGGGTGTGGAGCCCTGTCTGCAAAACAGTGAGTAACGTCTTTCATCTGTGTGACACTCTGCTGTGGCAACGACTCTGCCCCACAGGTGTTGATGAAAATCTGCAAAGCAGTTACAGATCTGAGGGGGCTTTGCCATGGTCCATTTGGGTAAGAATGGTTGGATGATGTGTCAAGTGTTACCATTATTGAAATCCAACCAAACAAAATAAAAAGAAAGAGGAGAATGAGACTTTGAGTATTCACATTTTACTTTTGTTAAAATAACAAAACACTCTGAAGAGCAGCCATTTAGGGAGAAAGGGGTTATTTTAGCTTAACACTCTAGGTCATAGAATTATCATTATGGGGAAGTCATGGCAAGGCGTGAGCTGGTCACATCACCCCTACAGTCAAGAACAGAGAGGATGGATGGATGCATGCCTGCTTGCTTGTTCTCCTGTTTGCTTATACTCAGTTAACATTTATGGGCTTAGCCCATAAAACGTTGCCACCCTCATTCAGATGAATCGTCCCACCTCAATTAAGTCAAGAAAACCTCCACAGACATGCCCATAGACCAACTCAGTAGAGATAACTGCTGTTCATTGAGTCCATCTCCCCAGGTGATTCCAGATTCGGTCAAGTTAAAAATCAAAGACAGCCCTCACATGCCTGTGCAACAAGGGGTGTCTGTGACAGTGTCCTTCAGGGTGGGGAATATAGACAGAGGAAATGAAACAGAGGGTAGGTACATGGCTTGTAGTTACTGTCTTTCAATGACCCCATATACCTTAGTATTCTTGTATAAAAAGTAAGAAACTTTTGTGAAACTATAAAGAAGAAACTGTCGGTGCTGGGTTGAAGAGAGCTGTCTCCCTCCTGCAGCTACATAGCTGGCACATGGTATTTAATTTAGCTTACCCGAAAGAAAGTAATATGGTTACTCTCATTATTTAAGAGTATGACAGAGATCCTCTCCCAGGACATTGGCAGAGGTATTGCCAGGAATTTGGAAAGGTACAAACTAGACCAGATCTGGATTTCCTGGTTCAAGAAGGTTGTGGTGGGGTCAGTCATCTGTCAGTTGAGGGGTTTTTCAGTGTGGTTCTGATGCTTTCTGCACTTGGAGAACTTCTGTGTCCCTTATCACATATCTATTCAGGGATCTCCATGCACTTGACTTAAAAATACTTGTATTTGTGTGTGTGTGTGTGTGTGTGTGTGTGTGTGTGTGTCTTTCTGTGTGTGAATGCCACACCCATAAAGGCCAGAATAGAATGTCAGATCCTGGAGTTGAAGTCAGAGGCAGCTGTGAGTTGCCTGACATGGGTGCTTGGAACCAAACACAGGTCCCCTGGAAGAACAAGTGCTTTAAACTACTGAGCTGTTTCTGCTGGCCCGCTTTAACTTGACTCCAAAGAAGAACAGCCTAAAAAAGCTGGCCATGGCCACACAGCCCTCAAATCCCAGTGCTGGGGGGCAGAGATAGGCAGATCTCTAGAGCTCACTGGCAATCCAGCCTGGCCAAATCAGTGACCTCCGGTTTCACTGAGAGACCCTGTCTCAAAAAAGGGGGGAGGGGTGATAGAGCAGTCGAGGAAGGCAGTGACTTTGACCTCTGGCCTCCTGGTGCACATGTCACGCACATGAATGCATACACACATTCACACACATGCATGCACACACACACATTCACACACAGAAGACCTAGAGCTGGGGGGGATGGGGGATGACGGAAGATCACATTGCTTCCTAATTCTGAGGGAGCTCTGTGGAACTTAGTAGCTTCCCATCCCAGCATTTCTCCCCATGACACAGTTAAAACTCAACACTGGGGCTGGGTGGGGGTCAGGTTAAAATCGCCTCCAGCAATCAGATATCTGCCCTTCCAGCCCACAGTGCACAGAACAGGGGCTCCAAAAAGGCTTTTCCCGTTTGACGCCAGAAGCGTGTAGCTCTGGGGGGGAGTGGCAGCGTCGCTGACTGCCACTGTTGGGAGTGGCCAATGAGAAGCAAAGTTAAAAACTCCTCCCTGGGAAGAGAAGTCAGCCAGGTGTTCTGCAAGCAGGCTGTCCCACTCCTGCTCCATAAGTAGATGGAGCTCAGAAGGAGGCTCCAAGTTCAATGAGAGGCCCTATCTTGAAAAGGGGGTGGGGCTGACGGGGATGTTTTTAATGGTGCAATAGAGGATCCAATGGTTGAGAGCGCTGGCTGTTCTTCCCGAAGATCTGGGTTCAGTGCTCACTGCCCATGTTGTGGTTCACCCTAGTTACAGGGGATCTGATCCCCTCTTCTGACCTCTGCATATATCAGGCTTATAAAATAAAATGAATATCAAAAGATAAGATGGCATAACATATCTTAGAAAAATGAATTCCTAGTAAAATAATTCACATTGTGGATTCCGTAGAAGGATACATGTTTTGAAGATAATGGTGACAATTATTTCATCGCTTGCTCGTGTAACATTTAGGAAATGCCAGCATGGAGGCTTTCGCTCACAGGAAACCAGTGATCTTCAGAACCAAGGCCCTGGCTCCGCAGCTCAGCCGTCTTGTCTTATTGACAGTCCACTTCACTCCAGGTGCAGGGGATGCTCAGTCTCCTGTTTCTCGTTGTTGAATGAGGCATTGAGTTAAAAGCTCCAAGTACAAATTAATGGGTAACTTGGCATTACTAGGAAGATTTGTGACCTGGTAAATAACACAAGGCTTGGAGATGAATGAGTTTCAAAAACTACTCAAACCAAATTGGTTTTGCCCATATTTTAAAATCTTTTCACATTTTGCTTATATATTCCACAGAAATGCATAAATCTCAAAACAACTAGAGTCAGCTGGAGAAAAAAAGAAATACTCTAAGCATTTACCATGAACACAGGATATTTGAGAAAGTGGGCTGAGGAAAACCGTGAAGAGTACTGAGCTGGGAAGAAATAATGGGTGAGCTGTGCCTCTGATTAAAAAAGAGGCGAGATCAGCTTGTCACAGCCTCTCTCCTTCTATGTTGCCTTTATTTTCCTCAAGAAACTGCCTAGTTTAAAACACCAGTTACTGTGTTACGATTTAGCTTCTCTGAATTGGCCTAGTGCGCATGTTTCTTTGTCCTGTTGTGTATTGTTGATTATACCTTTTCTAATGATTCATCATGGCTTTAACTAAGATTATTCATCAATAATTGATTCAGCATTTTCATTAATACTATTAGCTCCAATTTCATCAATATTATTTTTCCTCTTCTTGGGAGACAGATTTTCTATCCTGCTACTCTCAATTCATGTTTTTCCATTATGATGCATTCCTGTTATATCGTGGTGAAAACTGCATCCCTAGTCCAAAAGGATATAAGTATTTATCTTATTTGTCTAGTGATCCCCTTAGGGCTTTGCCTTTTTTATTTAAGCCTACAGATTGTCCAGACTTCACACTATACTAGATATTAAGGAATACAGGGACCTTGAGTTTCTTCCAAATGCTTAACAAATTGTCAGAAAACACTTTACAGTTTCTTCTTTGAAATTTTCTCACATATATCCAATATATCTCGACCTTATATATCCGACCATATCCATGCCTTCCTTCCTCTCCAGACCCCTCCTTCAGCATATCCCCTTTCCAGCCTCATGTCTTCTTTTCCATCTTTTTTCTGTTCTTGTATCTCAGTGGAGTCCTGTTAGTGCTGCCTTTATTGTCATGGGTGTGAGGTTATTTACTGAGGCACACTCAATCAACCACTCATGCCCACAGAAAAGAGACCCCCACCTCCCCCAGCATGAGCTATTGGCAGTTCACACAATTTGAAATTGTTTCCAATTGTAGATTGAAAACTCAATTGCCGTACAGTACATTATTCTTTATATTTGTAGCTATGGATGAGAGATATATTTAAGTTTAGAATCACATTCAAATACAAGGAGAAAGTGATAACCAAATTGGTATTCCTTTTTATTTAAATTAGAAACAAGCTTGTTTTACATGTCAATCCCAGTTTCCTCTCCTTCCCCTCCTCCCCTGCCCCCCACAAACTCCCTATCCCATACCTTTTTCTGCTCCCCAGGCAGGGTGAGGCCTTCCATGGGGGATCTTCAAAGTCTGTCACATCATTTGGAGCAGGGCCCTAGACCCTCCCCATATGTCTAGGCTGAGAGAGTATCCCTCTATATGGAGTGGGCTCCTAAAGTCCATTTGTATACTAGGGATAAATACTGATCCACTACCAGAGGCCCCATAGATTAGCCAGGTCTCATAACTGACATCCGCATCTGGGGGTCTGGAACAGTCCTAGGCTAGTTTCTCAGCTATCAGTCCGGGGTCCATGAGCTCTCCCTTGTTCAGGTCAGCTGTTTCTGTGGGTTTCCCCAGCCTCGTCTTGACTCCTTTGCTTATCACTCCTCCCTCTCTGCAACTGGATTCCAGGAGTCCAGCTCAGTGTTTATCTGTAGGTGTCTGCTTCTGCTTCCATCAACTACTGGATGAAGGCTCTAAGTTGGCATGTGGTACTCTTTTAATATTCAAATTTCCTCTAATTTTTTTCGCAAATGCTTGTTGTTTTGAGAATTTCTGAGAGGTTGGTAGAATATTCCTTTTGATGAATGAGAATTGACCTTGCCATTGACCTCTACCGACACATCTCCTCATTTCTCTGGGCCAGGAGTCTGAGAATTATTCCCTTGAATATTTTAGGCCTCATGGATACTGGGTTCTTGAAACATAACCCAGATGTTCTTGTTAGGATTTCTAATGCTATGAGGAAAAACCATGACCGAAAAAGCAAGTTGGGGAAGAAAGGAATTTTTGGCTTACGTTTTCACATTGTGGAGGAGAACTGCTTACTGGCTTACTCCTCATGGCTTGCTCAGCCTGTTTTGTTATAGAACCCAGGACCACCAGTATAGGATGGCCCTTTCATACCAATCACAAATTAAACACTGCCTTGCAGAACTTTCTACCTCTCAGCCTTATGGAGGCATTTTTTATATTTAAGTTCACTTCCCTCCCATGACTTTAGCTTGTGTTAGGTTGACACAAAGCTATGTAGCATACCAGGTGTGGATGATTCCCACAGGAGGTAGCTCAGGTTCTTCCAGCCAACCCTTAATGACACCCTGCAATAACAATGATGCATCATTCTTATACGTCAGACAAATGTTCCCTTTCATCTCAACTTCCTTAAAAATTTGGAAATATAAAGTCTATTTTTAGATCATGAATCAGCTAGTACTAAATACAGGACTAGGTTGGGGCAACTGGCTGCAGCTCACTAGACTGATTCCATACAACCACACTTAAAACACTGGAAGACAAGTTGCCAACATAATAAACTCCTTATAATTCCAAATTGACAATTAATATGCTCTTACATACATCGTTTTGAACTGGCATGGATATAAATTATTTGTGGCAAATGGATGTGAAGCTATCTAAGTGGCAGAGCCGAAAGCTCCTCAGAATGACAGACACAAGCAGAAGTGAGG
Source organism: Mesocricetus auratus (assembly GCF_017639785.1). Taxonomy (NCBI): domain Eukaryota; kingdom Metazoa; phylum Chordata; class Mammalia; order Rodentia; family Cricetidae; genus Mesocricetus; species Mesocricetus auratus. The sequence goes on from NW_024429266.1 coordinate 108,672,570, forward strand.
TACTTGTGAGTCTCTGAGTCAGGCGAACTGTACATCATTCAAGTCTTCTCTGAAACGTGTGGTAATCAGGCACAAGAGGGAATAAATTTCAGGTTTTAACTCCATTTGTGGATTTAAAATGATGGCAATTCATCATAGGAAAAATAATCTAGTTCAAGGACATTTCTAAGACAAATTTGGTTTTAAGATATGAATTTGAAGTTCTCTGGGGGATATTTATCACTGTAATTGATAATGCATTGTGAATTTTATCCTACACCTCGTTCTTTAATTAAAACATGCCAGGTTGGGGGTCCTGCATTAGAGGCTCTTAAACATTGACTTATTTTTCTTTCATTAGCTGAAGTTTCTTTTATTAACTAAAACTAATCATCTACCTACTTGCTTGCTCTCACCTAGCTTTCTCTGCTCTTATTCAGCCAAGGACACAGCCTAGGGAATTGTGCTGGCTATAAAGGACTGGACTACTTAACAATCAAGACATTCTGCCATGGACATGCCCACAGGTCCACCTGACTGAGATAAGCCTTCTCTTCACAGGTACTTCTAGGCTGTATCAAGTTGACAATGCTAACTATCACAGAAAGACTGCTGCGATTTCCACTACTTTGACTATCATTTTGTTGCTAATTTCAAAGAAGTGTTTTCCCTTTGCTATATGGGGCCACTTGGTAGCACTGATGAGTTTCTTGTTATGACCCTTGTTTGGCTTGATCCCAATGCTTGGGAGGCAGAAGCAGTCGGATCTTTGTGAGTTCCAGGCCAGCCTGGTGGGCAGAGCGAGTTCCAGGACAACCTCCAAAGCAATATAGAGAAACCCTGTCTTGAAAAACAGAAACAACAACAAAGACATTGGTACAGATTCCTTTTGATTGTCACTGATACAGTTTTCACATCTTCTGCTTCACAACTGCTGCTGCTCTCCGTTCATCTGTCTTACTCAGCTACATTCCCCCTCTTCTTCCTTTTTTCTCTTAGATCAAAATACAAAACAAAATGAAACAAAATACCATTTCAATCCTCCAGAAGTATAAAATTAAAACAATGAATTTCTGTTCTTTGCTGGTTACAAAGAATTTAATGTAAATGTTTTTGTTTTAATGTAAATGTTAAAGTTTAAATGTGACCGATTTCTTATTTTAAACAAATACTTTGATCTTAGTTAATTTAAACCAGGCTCTCCATTGCCCTGGGTATCTTCCTGTTATTTTCTGGATTTTGATGGCACATTGGTTAATTTTAGTGCCCTTAATTGTCATGATTGTTCAAATTTGTAATATGCCACATGATGTCTCCCCAGAGTTCAACCTTCTGGGGTTACTTCTCTCATTTTTACCTCCCTCACACGTAACATTTTCACAGGGGTTATTACTATTGTCCTTTCTCAAGTCCACAGACTTTCTTCAGCTATGTCCAATCCTGGTCTAAAACCATCCTGTGATTTTTCCCCTAAATTTCAGGTAGTCCCAGCATTAGAATTTCCATGTTTGCCTGTCACCATGGTGACATCTCTGCCGCGATTCCTTTTCTCTCATTCATGACAACCTTGATCATATTTATGATTGCTGTGCTGAGTCCTTTGCTGCACCTAGCCTGCTGCTGACTGTGCCTGTTTCTGGTGACATGCTGTTTTCACTACAAATGGTCTTTTCTATCTCTTTGCATGCTTAGTAACATGTGGTTTGCTAGACCCTGTATTTGTTAGTGAAGTCTGTGGTTTTGCAGTCTGAGGTTGATGGGGCTATGCTCTAGAGGGTGGGCACCATCAGGCTAATCACCTTGAACTTGTGAAGGTTTGGTTTTGTTGTTTATTCCTGTGTAGCTCACTGGATGCAGATTCTGGGATTTTTAGGTGATGCTCCACTACTTTGGAAGGAATTAAAAACCTAAATAATTCTGTCTTTTCTCTTGTGGGCAGCAACTCTTCCTCCTGCTTCTCCTCCTCCTCTCTCTGCCTCTTTTCTAATCTCCCCTCTTCATGGCTTCCATCAGGTAAACAGCTTTTCTGTCTTTCTTTCCTCTTCTCTATTTCCTTCTCCCCCTCCCACCTCTATCCCCCCTCTCTCTCCTGACAGCTAAAAGGTAAGCAATCTGTCTCTCTCCTCCTCCAAATCTCTCTCTTCCTGCTTTTCAGCCTCCCTCTCTCTTCTGCCCCTCTCTCCCATCCTTCCCTGGACAGTTTTCCCTTGCCTGCTCCTTTACCATGATACTTCTGTATTGGGTCAGTAGAGCCAGCTGTCCAGGGACCACAGCATCTGAAACCTTGAGCCCAAACAAATGTTGTCTTCTTTAAGTTGTTTTTCTTAGGTATTTTGTCACTGTAACAAAAAACTAAAGAAAACACATTTGATGTTGTTTTGTGACTTCTTCATTTGAAAGTATCCTTTCTCATGTCTGCACACTGGCATCTGGGCTCGGCTAGGATTTGGTAAAGACTTCTGAATTGATTGGCAAAGAATGAGCAGTACTCTAGTGTTTCCTTCTGTGGTCTTGGGCTTCTGGGTGTGCCCCACATTCAACTCGGCAGTAAAAAACCTGCCTTCAGCCGGGCGTTGGTGGCGCACGCCTTTAATCCCAGCACTCGGGAGGCAGAGGCAGGCGGATCTCTGTGAGTTCGAGGCCAGCCTGGTCTACAAAGTGAGTTCCAGGACAGCCTCCAAAGCTACAGAGAAACCCTGTCTCGAAAAACCAAAAAAAAAAAAAAAACAAACAAACAAACAAAAAAACCTGCCTTCATCCTTATTTCTACATGGTTAGTGCTTGGAGGTTGGCCAGAGGTGAGAACTTGCTTCAAGTGCCCCCCCCCATTGTCTAGCATGCTCTAGACAATGCAGTGCATTCAAACTTTCCAGAGGTCTCATGGACTCTTCATCTTGTCTCCTATGCTAAACTCTTCAAAGTTTCTGTTTAGTGTGTTGGCTCTCGCAGTTGTGAAAAGCTAAATAATTGTCTCCATTGTGTCAACTACTTTCCCCCAAGTCAAAGACTCTCTGAACTTAGGCAAAGGACTCTTCATACACAGACAGCCTCATGTTAAGGTCTCAGCTCAGCTGGAACATGTTTCCAGAGAATGACCCTAGCAGTGGACACTGGGCTGGGATTCACACTGTGTCTGCAGCTGCTGACTGTAAACTCACTGCACAGCTGGGGTCACAGTGAGGCCCAGAGCAGGAGCAGGTGATATACCACAGGGCAGCGGGCTTTCCTCAAATCAGGCTGTTTTCTGGGATGGGCAGTCTCAGGGTTTGGGTTCAGGTGGACCTTTTTGAGTCTTTAATTCTGGCTTTATGGCCAGTTTCTTATAATTATTTTAACCGATGAGAAACATTAGGTTGGTACTCTGTCACTTCTTTTGACACACTGCTGTCTTTGACTCACTTCATTAAAAAATATCAGCACACATCTGAAGTATGTGATGTGCTGAACCACACAGTCCGGCCACAGGCTGATTAGGCTTAAGAAGATGTCCATTGGATCCTTGCCCTGTACAGTGCCTTGTGTGAGTCACACATCTGAGCCTCTCTGAATACACACCTGCCTCCAGTCCTGTCTGTTCATCAGAGCACCTGATTACGACTGAGATCTCTAAGGACAATAAAGAGAATTGTTGAAAATGTGTCTGGCACACCTAGGGTGGCTGCAACCCAGACTCAGTCCCATGGATGAAGTGGTGTGTGGGGAGATACCTTCTTTAGTTGACAATGACCATAATTATTGTGTTTAAAATTAGTGAGCAGGGTCAGATTTTGTAGGGCCTGATGCATTGCATGTCCACTTAAGTGTACAACAAACTAATGGCAATGACAAATATATATACTAAAATAACTTTTTTATGATATGAGAAGCCTCTATGGGTTCTGTGGGTAAAGGCACTTGCCACACAACCATGATAGCCTGTGTTTGAATCATAGAACATCCAGTGCTCCAACTAGGAGATGGGAGGCAGAGACAGGAAAGTTTTGAGAGCTGTGGGGCAGCCAGCATGGCAGACACAGCAGAGGACAACAAAGAGACCCTTGCCTTGAACAAGTTAGATGGTAAAGACTAACACCGACCTTCACACATACACACATACACACTCACACATCAGAGCCGGTACACACAGAGATGGCATGCATATCTGAAGGTGGAGAATACTGTTCTTGAAAAAGCCACTTTTTCAGGCCAAAGCATAGAGTAAACCTTTCATCTGAAAATATAAAGCATCACCATTTTCAAGAAAAGATGGAATTATTTACATGCAGTACTCATGAAAAAAAAACAGGTTGTTTCTCAAAAGGTGAGAAACAAAATAAAAAAAACAGGTTGAACAAAATCCTTGGCAATAATTACAAAAGAGAGTATTGAATTTAATTCTATTCTGTGCTTCTTCCAAGCACAGCCCAGTTTAGAGAAGTGAAGAATTTCCTGATGATGACAATTAACTCAATCCCATGAGCACAATAAAACTTAAGACATGACTACATCAAAAACCTTTGTACTTGCTACATCTTCCATGAAGATGGGTTCTATGGATTGATGACATGTGACACCTTCTGTAAAGATAGGTGCTATAACCTGACAAACTCATGATAAGGGTCTGGGGAAAGATTGGATGTGGTCTTGGTCACACAGAACTTACATGTCACCAGGCCATTAACCACACCTACTCCCAGTCTTCTGGGCAGATGACAGGTTATGCCTCCCTCCCTTTGAAGGGACAACCATGTATACTTAACATTCCTGGTTCCCCCAGTGCTTATCTGTGAGCGCAAGGACATGCCTCCAACACAGTGCTAAGTTCTGTCAGAAAGTCTGTCAGAAAGGAATTATTTTCCAGTTGAAAGTGTCACCTTCCCCATCTGACCAGCCTAGTGTGTGTCTTTTATGGGATCATGGGTCTTCCACTGGTTAACAGGTTCTCTGAATGCTAAGTCCTTGGAGATGGTAGCTGTCCCTTTGGGCTGCTGTGGATACAGTTTTAGCATACCCATCACTCTCTCCAAGTGCAGAATTGGTGTGGGATCCAGGTTGATCAGGGTGCTCCAATGGGGGTGTGTCTGTGGAGGTGCTTTGACAGTTGGTGCCTTGACAGTTGGTTTGTCGGGAATAATTCACATCAGATCCGCATGTGTGCAAGTCTTGAGTATACTCCATCTTGGTTTTGGGTAATTTGCTGTGACTGGGGGGTCCATAGCCTATGGCAATGGGGAAGGGTGTGTAAAAGAGTGAATGAATCCTCCTCACTGCTATCAAGTGCTCTCAGCTACCCCAGAGTTTGTCCAGGTACAAAGCTATGCTGATGTGATTTGTTTTCAAGGCCCATTTGCATACTGATGTGTTTGTTACATTTCCTTCTAATTGGTCATTAGCATATGTCTCCTAAGGACAGTTTGGGAGACACTGCCAGCCAATCTTGAATTACAGGCTTTTGCTTTCTGTTGATTCTCCTTTTCTGTCTTGCTTGAAAATGACAATTTTCTTTGCCATCAGCTGGAAGAGACTAAACTGAGTCAGAATGAGCTTGCTAATTGCAGATGTGTAGAAACTATCGTGCATCTTTGAGAGGGACACAACATGGGAAGTTTAATCACCCAGAGCCAGGCCCCTGCTTCCTGGCTCTGAGAAGGTCATTCCAGGGCCTGGGTCCATGGCAGCTACAGCAATATGAAGACAAGTCTTCCAGCATCCAGAAAAAACAGCAGTAGTGACACTGTCAATGTGTTCTTTCTTCAGGGCACATCTGGAGCTTGCTTGTGACAGTGGTTTGTGATGTCAACTCAATTATAATACAGTCCCAACATCACACCGCAGGATCCAGGTGATCCTGCCACACGCTTCTGAGAGTGCTTTGCTCCTTGGAAGGTCTGCCTGGGAATACTTTCTCATGTCTGTGGGAGATCAGTCCACTGATCTTGCAGACTCCTGCTTTGTGGAACTTTCCTCGTGCCTGCTTTAAGTGGAGATGTTTACTAAAGATGAGTGAGCTGTTTCCTTTTCCATATGTAGATCCCTCACTGCGAAGGGGAAAGAGTTCAGTGCTAAGTGGTGGAGGTGGCAGAGGCAGCCTAGGATATCGTCTGCCACAATTAAGGCAGCGCTGGGCTGTGTTGTGACAGTTTACCATGGTGGGTGGTGATACAGTCACTTGGTGTTTACACTCAGTGAAGGCTGGCTCTGTCATTCAGAAACCCGTTGCTGTAGGGTTACATTCTGTGGATACAGCAGATGTCTCCAGCGCTGCCTGTTAAGCTGCTCCTCTAAATCACAAAATGAGAATGGATGCATGGAACACAACATAAAGTGTTTGGCTCCTCGACTCCTCCTCTGTGCTGTGCAGGTGCTGCTGTCTGTGAGGGAGGAGGCAGGAGGTGAGTGAGTGATTGACTCACAGGGACAGAAGGGATGGCCAGAATGACCCTGCACTGAAAACTTCAGTTCTGTCAGGAGTTCCAGCCTGAGTTCATTGTTCTGCCCTAGTCTAGTTCTGACTCTCTTCCAGCAACGCCCCCGGGCCCTGAAAAGTGGCTACCCATCTATGAGTCCTCCACACCAAACTGTCCTTAGTGTTTTTCCCAAAATTAGCCTGAGTTTTTCAAAACATGTCAATTACAAAACTTTCCTCCAGGATGGGAATACTTCTATACTTCTCCTCCCTGCCCTGGGCATTTTCTGTTGTTCTTCCAGTCATGACCCTGGAATTGTTTACATGGCTTCCAAACTCTTTACAAACTCTTTAGTCTTATCTCTCCAGCAGCCAACATAGAATACACACACACACACACACATGTGTATATACACACACGTGTGTACACACACATGTACACACACGTGTACACACAGGTGTTCGTGCGTGCACACACACACACACAGTAGTCAGGCAGCACTGGGAACCCATGAATTAATCATCAGTGCTACTTTTCCTGTTTTAATTATGTAGGAAACGTTAATTTTTAAAAGCATCACACTGAGATGCTTTGTCAAGTAGCAGGTGGTTCAGAATTGCGTTTTCATTGCATTTCCCTGCATCAGGTAGAGGAACACTGTTCTCTCCAGCAATCCTACCATGTGCTAAATGTTCCTCCACACTTGCCACAGACAATTATTCTTTTCAGATCATATTTAGGCAATTAGAACTTTTAGGATAATTAACTTTATATATTAGGATGAAATCCCTTGTAAACTTAAGGCGGTGGGATTGATGTTATTAACAATAACAATTACCCTGAGCCACAGACCCATTACAGTTTGTGTGCATAAAACTAATCCCAGCTGTAAAAATACTGGAAGTGATCGTCAATGCAATTTAACGTCCCCAAATGCAAAGCTTCTGTGTGGCCTCACCCAGTGGAAAATTAGACCAAGGTCTCATTATAAAGCATGGTCGTAGGGCAGTAGGAGTTCAAATCTGAAGACCTTAGTTTCATCCCAGGAGCCTACAGTGGAAGAAGAGAACTGATTCCCAAAAGTTGTTCTCTGACCTCTACTTGCATGCCTTGGAAGCAATAATAGATAGATAGATAGACAGATAGACAGATAGATAGATAGATAGATAGATAGATAGATAGATAAAATTTAAATGTAAAACATCTGATGATTAGTTGTTTATACAAACCAGGATCTGAACATCTCTGAGAAGATTCACAAATCACCAAGACTGGTAAGAAAAATTCACTGACGCTCTAGGGAACAGAGAAGTTCAAATCTGATCAAACCCTTCTATTATATTGCTATTGAAAAGAATCTGCATGTCAATTAGCGTGAGTAAAGATGCAGAGATGTGTGTGTGTTGCTGGGTAACCATTTGTCAAGCAAGAGGTGTCTTGAAACACTGCAAACCAAACCTCATGCCACACATAGCTGAAGACAAAGCTGACTCTATTCCAGGTCCTTGATAAGGCTCAGACACAGCCCAGGAGCCTGCCCTGATCTTCCCATGTCATCATTGGCTGAAAACATCACTATGCTAGTAAACAGTTGGCATTGGTTGATTGAAAATAAAACAGTAAAATCCAGAAAGTCAGATCAGATGCCAGGCTCCACTCTACCATCTCAGCTCTGTAACTGTGCATGGGTCAGCCCTCATCTCTGGCAGCATTAGTAATGTCTCCACTGCACTGGTGAGCAACAGACACCAGCCCAGCTCACTCGCGCCATCAACTCTTAGATTTGCTTCACTTTGTTATGTCTTTAAGTGGTGTACCTAAATAAAACTCCAGACCATCCTCCTGCTGTGTAGGACTTTTGCTAGATGAAGTTGTAGATACAAACATATTCTGCCTATACTTTTATAGGGAACACAAGCCAAATGAGGTAACCTAAACACTGTTTTCTTTTCCTATGTGTTTTCTTTTTGCATGTGTGTATGTCTACATGTGTTTCCAAGTGCACATACATGTGTGTGCCCATGCATGTTGGGGCAAGAAGTTGACATTGGGTGATGATTCCCTCCATCTCTCTCATTCTTGAAGATGATGGAAGAGCATCTCTATGAACCTGGAGCTTGCCAGTTCCTTTAAGCTGTGTAGCCAGCTTGCTCTGGGGGCCCCTGTTTCTTCCTCTTAAGCTCTGGGATGGCAGATAGGTCTCCAGGCCTGTGGGCACATGTATTAGAGAGAGGACCAGCCCTCCCAGCCTTATGGTTCACAGCAGGCACTTCATCCAGTGTGCCATAACCACTGACCTAACCCAATGTTGCTTTCCCTGTTGATGATTTATTTTTATTATGTGTGGGTATATGTCTGTGTGTTTATGCCATGTTTACGAGAGTGCCTGTGGAGGCCACAAGAGGGCATCAGATCCCCAAGAGCTGGAGTTACATATGGTTGTGAGTCACCCCATGTGGATGCTGGGAGACAAATCCAGGTCCTCTACAAGAACAGTGAGTTCCCTTAACCTCTGAGCCATCTCTTCAGTTTCTTAATACTGTTCTCTTATATTCTAAGTGTCTCCAAATATCTTAATGAAAATTGCTCTCAATGCATGGTTGTCTTTGTCTACTCTACCTATCAGGCACTGACTTCTCTGCAGTCTAGGGTACTTTCAAGTAAGGACTTTACAACTGTCTCTCAGTGCAGACTGTTTCTGACTTCCTCCAGACTACAGCTCAACAGCTGCACTGGGTAGAACCATCATAATATAATGTTCACCCAAATGCACAATTCAGTGATTTGGAACATGCTTGTAGAGATCTAGAACTGTTAATTTTTCTACCTTTAAGATATTCTGTCTCTTTTTGCCTCTTTAATCTATTAGACTAATTCATACCCAGTTCACATACCTCTAAGACTTTGAGTTTCTGTGGTTTCCTGTTCTATATGCTATCCTGTAACCTTTTGTGGAATCCTCATATAAGACAAAGTGTTTGTAAAGCTCCATGTGTGTGGTAGCATGTACCCTTACCCATTTCCTTTTAATGGCTAAATAGCAGCTCACTGCACATTATATACAAACACAGATTTTCTTATACAATTATTTTTCTGTTTTAGAATCTTTGGGTATTTGGGTTATTTCTCCTTTGGTCTATTATAATTAATGTTGCTCTAAACTTTGTGCTTGTATATGTTTTCATTTCTTTTGGGTCTGTATTCAGGGCACCTCAGACATCATGGAAAACTGGTATTTACAAGGGCTTCAATTTCCTCGCATGCTTCACCGTGCTCATTATAATCTGACTGTGTCATCAGAGTGAGTCTAGCTGGTGTGAAGTGACAGCCCATTGTGGCTGTGAGTTTAATAGTCTCAAAGCAGAAAAACAAGAGCTATGATTTCACATCTTTAAATACAGGTGCGAGATTTTTCTAATGGGAAGGAATGTGTGTGGCACATGTTTCTACACCTCCAAGGAGGCCTATGCTGCTCAAGCTCACAGGGTTTCGTCTTGGTCACCGAGGAGGGACAGGGGCATCTTTCCTTGCATATAATCTCAGTTTATTTCAAAGAACCCCAGGAGGTGAGGGTAGTGGATCTGAGCATGTCTGGCCGGAGCACCCATCAGCCCTTCCAGCCTGACCTGCTCAGAAGTAGATCTCTGTCTCCAATGTTCAGGAGGCAAGGTGACACATTTTTTTAACTGTATGTGATAGTAATTATACCATGCTCTATACTCAGGCAGTGTGAAACATGAGCATCACATCAGAGCACAGGGATAAAACAATACAGGTAATAAGAATACTTCATTTGTGTAAATGTAAGAGACAGTGGTCATAGCAGTGTTCACACACACACACACACACACACACACACACACACACACACACACACACGAGGAGGGTAATATAGAAAGAGCAGCCAGAGGAAAAGACAGAGCAGCAGTGAGAGTGCTGGATAATACTGGTTAGTGCTGGTGCTATGTGAAGGGGGTGCTGAGTGCCGGGTACTGAATGATGCATTTGGTATTGTTTCCTGTTCTAGATTCTGTGGGGTGGTTGTCTTATTGATATTCTTCTCAGCAAAAGACTTCAGGACTGAGTTTCAGAATGCAAATGAAAGGACTGATTCCTTTCCCCTGTTTGTGATGCTGGTGTCACCTCGTACCTACAAGCCCAAGTGACAGCTGGGATACAGATGACAAATGTGTCCATAACTCAGTTACACACATCCTGGTACCACATAGTTCATTTTTACCTCTTTCGTGGTATGTGAAGCCATATTTATAGTTTTTTTTTAAGAAGTCATTTTTCTACTTAGGTTGTGTATATTGGGGGTGGGGTGGTGCATGTACGTGCACATGTAAGGCAGAGGCCAATCTAAGGTGAAGTTCTGCAGCAACCATCCAGATTCTACATGAGACTCTCGTCCATGGCACCTGGGACTCAGTGAGCAGGATGAACTGGCTGCCAGCAAGCTCCAAAGACCTGCCCGTCTCTGCCTCCCCAGAACTGGGATTACAAGCATGTACCAGCATGTCCAGATTTACACATGGGTTCCAGGGTTGAGGCATGTGTCAAGTCCCCATGCTTGTGAGTCAGCAAGCAGTGTACTGACTGAGACATCTCCTCAGCCACCCGTGGGCACTTTGAAGAGTCTTTTCTCTGTGGTTCACGGCTTTAGAATCCTGCCGTTAGGATTGAGATCTGTTCTTCTCGGTGTCAGTCACCCACAGTGGCAGGGCCCCCTAGCTGCAATTGGCATCATCATGGGCAAGGCTATTGGGACAGATCATCCCCACAGATACACATTTGGAGACTTCTGCTACCACCCGGTCTCATTCTCCTTTATTTCTGGCACTTGCTCTTTACTCCATTCTTATTGGAGCAACAATATTCCCATCTGCAGTGTTTTGCCATAATGGGAAGTTTTTCCCTGAGTGTGTTTTCTCAGCTGAGAACTCATGTGTGCAGAATGCAGAGTCTTGGGCCTGGGGCCTGAGATTCCATATTTACATAATCCCAGGGGAACTTGAGTGATCCTTATGTCAGGAACTGTATTTGAACTGCCCACAGTTGCCTGAGCACGAACCTCATGGTGTGGCAAGCAATGTTCCAGAACCTCGCTTCTCTCCATCATGCATCACAGCTGACAGTGAGAACTGACACACATCATCTTTATTCAAGTCCCTTTAAATGACCGGTGATATAGTAAGTGTGTGTTTTTTAATCTAATACACCACTGGTTGTCAGAGTAATTCTCATCGATTTAGCAAATCTTCTGTTTATTTACAGTTTTAAATGATAATGTTACATTGGATGAATCTCTTCATTTATGTGAGGATCTTAGAGTTACATTTTTTAGCAGGGAGCTCTTAGCTGGGTGAGAAATTGATGCCTGGTTCTCCTAGCTTACTGGAGGAAGTGGTTCAAAAGAATCAGCACCAAATCCCTGGTACACACCAACCATGATGCACCCTCTCTCCATTGATAAAGCTCCCTCCTTGGGGGAGAGTGGGCATGGTGGTGTGTGGGTGTGAAGTGAATGAGCATGTGCCAGTCAGAGGACAGCCTTAGGCATCCTTCCTCTGGTGACACAAGCTTTATTTTTGAAATGGAATCTTTCACTGGCCTGAAGCTCACAAATAGCCTGGCTCCTGGATGACCAGCAAGCCCTAGGGATCTTTACCCATCCCCTCCTTCCCAGTGCTGAGATTTCAGACATGTACTACCCTGCACTTTTACATTTCCTTGAGTTCTGTGGGACCATTCCTAGGATCTTGTGTTTGTGTTACAAGCACTTTGTGGATTGAGCCATTCCCCCAACCCAAGGAAATGTATTTCCTTAAGCCTTCTCTTGAATTGTGCTTCAAAGACCTGTGTATACATTAACTAGTGATAATGAACCTTTATCTTGCCCTATTAAAGACCTCTGTAGCTAGATACCTATGGCATTTAAAATACATGAATTCATTTAAGGTTATATTGGATAGTTCCATTTAAGTTGCTATGGTAAAATATCCCAACAAAACAAAACACGGGGAAGAAATGGTTTATTTAGCTTGTAATGCCAAGTTACATTCCATCAATGAGGGGAAGTCAAGGCAGAAACTCAGGCAGCTGATTACATGATTCTACAGAGAGAAAACAGGCACAAAATGGCTTCCTTAATTAACTGCAAGCCCCCTCTATTCTCACATAGTCAAAGACCCAAATCTAGGGAATAGTGCCTCCAACAGTGGGTTGCATCTACCTACTTGAATTAACAATCAAGGCAGTTCCCTGCAGACATTCCACAAGCCAACCTGAGCTAGACAGTCCCTCAACTGAAAACTCTTTCTTGCTTCTTTGTTGTAGCAACTTGGCATTGAAAACAATCATTATACATATCTAATCTAGAAAAAAATGAATAACAACATTAACCTCACTCTTACAATGCAGAAAGTCTAATATTACAGATTTAAAAGTTCACAATAGGAAACTGATATGGATTTGCATCTTTAGCAATAACATAGGTGGGGTTATATTTTGAAGAATTAGAGAGCTTGTTGTGAGTGTGTTTATTCTGGACTGGAAGGCAGGAAAGTCTTAATGGGTATGAATGAGTGGATTGTGAAAGTGAATGCTATTTAGTAAAGGAAGGACCTGTGAGGGGACACTGACCCTGAAATGGCAGAAGGGGTAGCAAGCCATTGTCAAGAGAATCTGGGATAGGAAGCAGGCATCATACAGACACCAGGGAAGGGGGCAACTTGAGCAGGCAAGGGCAGAAAGAGATGAAAGGAGAGACAGGTGCTGTTATTTAGAAATGATTTTTGCTTATTTGCACATAAGAGCTGTAGGTCACAGTCTACACATACATGTGACCAAGAGATAGTTAGAGGCATGGAAACTATACCTGGTTGAGATAGAGCCCAGAGGGCTCATCCTAAGATCAGAGAGATAGGGGCTATAATCAGATGTGAAGCTCACACTCTGCAGACACAGCCCCTGGCAGGATTGAGACTGCCCACTCTTGCCTAGTCAAACTGCTTGCTAGGAACAATAGCCAAAGGGAAAAAAACCAGACAGCTTGGGGCCAAGATGGTTCTCACCAATATATTGATGGTGTGAAGAATCCAAGCAAAATTTACTGAGAAAGGGTATAGAAACAGCTGAAGATGGATAGACAGGAGAAAGACAGTGCCCCAAAGAGATTCCATGCAGCTAGCACACTTCAGAAACGCAAGATGCAGACATACCCAAATCAGAATTATGAGAAGATATCAAGTGGAAATACTAGAAATTAAATAATTGATATATGAAATGAGGATCTTTTTAATTGTGTGTGTTTGTCTGCATGTATGTCTGTGAGTCACATTCATGTCAGATCCTACAGAGGTCATAAGACAGCACTGGGTCCTCTGGTACTAGAGTTACAGACATTTGTGAGTTCCCATGTGGGTGCTTGGAATTGAACCCTGGTAATTTGAAAGAGCAAGCAATGATTTTAATCGCTGAGGCATCTCTCTAACCCATGAAATGAGGATCTTACTGAATGGGTAGTCTCTGTGGTCACACAGATGAAGAGATTTGGAAGTGAACAAAAAAGAGCATAGAAGATTGTCATGAATGTAATCTGTGTGAAGACATCTCAGATATGACAGAACTTCTAGACAGAGAGGAGAGAGAAAGCTAGAAAGCAAACTGCTGTAGATGAGATGCTTCAAAAGTAGGAGAAAAACCAACAGGTTGAAGACACATTCTGAACTCCAGACAGATGGAAACAAAGACAAGAACATCCTAAAGCATGTTTGACATAGAGTAAACTCCCTAAAAAGTGCTATGAGCAAACAGAGACAGGGTACCCATTACCTATTCCAAAGCAGAAACAGTAATATCAGTTAAATTAGGAAAAGAGAAAGCTAACTGAGAATAAGCAGGCTCATGGATTTATTTACCTCTTCTCTTGACTGCAGGTGTCATATAACTTGTTTTCAAGTTTCTGCCTTGACTTCCCCTCAGTGATTGACTGTCATATAGAATTGTGAGCCCAGTAACCCCTTTCTTTTCCAACTTACTTGATCTCAGGTTATTTGCCATAGTAACAGAAATGAAACTAAAATATCCAGTGACATTGTCAAAGGTTGTAAAGATTTGGAGCTGTGATGTAGTATATATTACTGTGGTGATAATGTTTCATAAATAAACCAGTCCATCAGTAGTGATCTAAATCAAACATACTCCATATAACAAACCAGTATCTGGGTGTGGGGTCCTTAGACACTTTTCAGACTTGTGGATCAAAATAATTACAGGGACTGTGACATTATTTATGTGAGCACCTATCTAACAAACAGTTCCAAAGCTACTCAAGAAGAGGATGGACCAACTGTGATGTGTGCACACCAAGGAGCAATACACAGCTGAGATTAGCTGAGCCGCACACATCTGTGTCTCTCCATCCTATGCCCTACTGACAGAAGCCAGACTCAAAAGTTTATACATTGATTGGCTCCATTTATACAGAGTTTAAAGCTCTGAGAAACTAGATACTTCTAGCCAGAGTTAGAAGTCAGTATAGTGACTGCCTGGGGGAGGTTGCTGTTATAAGGATGGTATACTGAAGAATTCTAGTAGATACTTTTTATTTTGGTTTTTCAAGACAAGGTTTCTCTGTGGCTTTGGAGGCTGTCTTGGAAGTAGCTCTTGTAACCAGGCTGGTCTCGAACTCACAGAGACCCCCTGCCTCTGCCTCCTGAGTGCTGGGATTAAAGGCGTGCACCACCACCACCCAGATTAGGAGATAGATACCTTAAATGTCACATTCCTACCCTGTCCAGTATTTCCTGGATGGGCTCACCTCATGACTGTAACTTAATAAGCCTGCTTATGCATTTCTCCACTGATGTCATACTTCATCAAAATGGATTGTTTTATTTTTAAATAGAGAGAGGAAAGGTGAGAGAATGTTTGAGGTGAAGGAAATGGCAGATATGTATTCCTGTGCAGATAATGAGTAGGTAAATACAAGGACTATATCAGACTGGTGTGCCTGGAGTGTAGAGTGAAGGAGAAAGATAGGGAAACAGGGAAGGGAGAAGCAGGGGGAAGGAAAGTGTGAAAGGGAAGGGAGAATGAGGGGAAAAGGAGAGAGTGTTGGGGGAGAGAAGAAGCAGACAGGGGCGGGAGTTCAGTAGGAGAGGGAAAAAACAAGAGGAAAATGGAGCTCTCACCCAGGCCTGGGAGAGGATAGGAGATGCAGCTCTCCAAGGTCCTGAAAAGCCATACGCTGCTCTTGCAGCCATAGAAAGCCCCAGAAGAATTTTTACTGGAGACACTGTGTACTTTGTAGTTCTGATGTTTCCAGTTGAGCATATGGAGGAGTGCTGACATCAGTGAAGGCACTGAGAAGTGACAGTGATGAGTCAGGTGTAAGGACACCAGCCCCGGGTCTGAGCAGTGGCAGGAATGGGAAGGTCATGCTGAGGGGCCACAGTAAGGACTTAGTGGGCCAAGGCAGGAGGGTACCCAAGGGTGGCTGTGGGTTTAAGTTTGCCTCTGTGATTCTAGAATACCAATGAAAATATATAAACACACATTTCTTAACTTTCTCTTAATTAATTGCCTGTATTGACTAATCAATGTCTGTTAATGGCCTAGCCTAGCAATGATAATTGATGGATTAACTTTTTAAAGTATTCATGTTTATGTTATGTATTTGAGTATTTTGCCTGCATACTCACCTTGCATATGTCTGGTGCCTGTGGATGCCAAAAGAGGGCATGGGATCCCCTGGAACTGGTATTATAGGTGAGTAGCATGTGGGTCCTGGGAATTGAACCTGGATTCTCTGCAAGAACCATCCGGTGCTCTTGACCACTAAGTCATCTCTATCCCATGGATTAACTTTGCTGAGTATTTTTAAACTCAGCTGTATTTACAATTTTACTTGGGACAGAGCGGTGGTGAACTCAATAACCCATTGCGTTAGAAATAAAAACAATAAAAAATTAAAAATGTATTATCTATTTTTAACTTCTTATCTTTTTGAAAAATATACATAGATTTTTGACCCATTTTTAATCATTGTACACCTTATGGAAAAGTGAGTGAGATAAATTTATGAATGTACCTCTAAGCCACTTTCATTGAACAACTTAAGCTTGGTTATAATTTTAAGCTGTCTTTGATGATTTTCATAAACACATGAACTTAGCGTGCTCTAGGATGCTTGATCCACTTCAGCAGAGCAGACATAGCCAAGTCTAAGTGCGTGTAAACACACTCCTTCTCACGTCTATCTTCAGCAGTAGACCAATATGCCTTGGCTTTAAAGGGCCTCTACTGTAAAATGTGATCCTGTCTGGTTCTTGGTGGTCTCTTTGAAGGCAGGTGGCAATACACATGTCCCTTCACCCATTGCTTTGGTTGTTAAGGACACTCTTATTGTACATTGACTGTCAGTCAGTCAGGTTTTGAGAGTATAAGGATGCAGAGGAATGGCTGGCTATGTCGTCTCCAGTTTACTATGACAGAACTGATGCATGCACACACAGACAAATGTGATGACTTATGAAGTGGTATTCTAACTGACCAAGCAATTAAATGACAAATGCCCTAAGTGAGGTGATGATATCTCATACGTGTCCTAAGAAGATGTCAATGTGAGGCTGTAAATGATGATGGGGATGGTGCTGGTGTGAGTCCTAGCGAGGCTGGACTCAGTAGATTGTTTTTTGTTTGTTTGTTTTATTTTGTTTTATATGGCATATGTGTGGTACATGTGTGTTTATGCATTTTTTCATGTATTCTGACAGATACATGTGTGTGCATGCATGTGGAGACCTGGATTGACATCACTAATAATCCTTGAATGTACCTTCAGTTTTGTTCATTGAGACAGAGTCAAACACAGTACTCACTGGTCTTGTTAGCCAGCTTGCTCTGGGGCTCTCATCTCCATCTTTCAAGGCTGGAATTACAAGCACGCTGCCATGTGTACCCTTCATGTGGGTTTCTGGGATCTTACTCCAACACTCAGGCTTGTGGAGTGCTTTAATCACTAAGCCATTTCCCCAGCCCCGTACTCACTAGTTTACAGGGATGAACCCTGTGTATCTCCCTGCCAAGGTGCCCACATTATCCCACTTCTCACAGTCAGACACCCTGCCTCACTCCTGCCTCCACCACTGAAGGGCTGATCAGAGGAGAGGTCATCTCATTCTTTGACTGCGGATCTTGACACATCATTGTCCCTTAGGACTTAGGTCTGACGTTCCAGTTCCTACTGGAATTGGCTTCCGGAACTCCAGTGAGTAGTGCCTGTGAATCCTTCCTCTCATAGCTTCCTCACACACACCCCTGCCTCTGTACTAACTTTCTGAGCGACTCATGACATCCCTCTGCAGAAGCTGCGTTCCTGCCTCCTGGTCCCTGGTGGTCACATTCTATCAATACTGGGATGTAGTTCAATTGGCACCGCCTGCCTTAGCTCATTCTGTGATTTGCCCCAGCTACCCCCCCCAGCACTGACATCTCTATTCCTGAAACACATCTGTACCATCATTAATGTGATTCACATTATTATCTCTCATAAGATGCTAAAATTTCAAAGACTGGGCCACATGTTCAATAATCAAACCCATCACATTTCATTAGTGTGAAGATGTATTTGAAGTTAATTTGTCTTATTTCTCAATGGGTTAAGAGAAGACAAAGAACAATTTGCTACACACTTTCTTTATACTGTTGTTGGCAGGTATGTGTATTTGGTAAGGCTAATGCCAATCATTCCTACTTTTTCGGAAGTTATCTTCCTGAAAATTCATGAGTAAATCAAGTTATATAAGGTGAATGATGCTTTCAATAAAATAAAAATGATTACATTCTAAAGAAAGCTAGTAATAAATTTAATGTGCAAAAAATAGGTTATGGTTAAGAATAACTATGTTTTTTCCCCTGAAGCCTTGACTTTCTCTTCGATAAACTGGAGTTTTTACATGTTGAATTTCTTTATGTTGCTCACCCATTGAGATGGTTTGGATGTAAAATCTGACTCCTGTGTTTGAATCCTTGGTCCCTAGCTGGTAGTCCTGTGTTTGGAGATTGTAGCTGCTTTAGAAAGTAGAGCCTCACTGGAGGAAGTGGGTCACTGGAGGGTGGGTCTTGAGAGTTGTGGATCCCCCCTGACTTGCTGTCCCGTTTCTGCTTCATGGTCTGCTGAGATATGAGCAAACGACTTTATCTTCTGCCATCATGTATCCCCTATAAGGAAGACTAAGTCATCTCAAACCATGAACCAAAATAAAGCCTCCATTCCTTCCGTTTTTATTTAGACAGACATTTTATTTTTGAGATTATAATTTAATTACATTTCTCCCTTTCATTTTCTCTCCCTCAAACCTTCCCATATACCCTTCTCTGCTCTCCTTCAAATTCATGGCCACTTTTTTCCACTAGTTGTTATCACACACACACACACACATATATACACAAAAATATGTGTATATATATGTTTCTAAATATAACCTATTTGTCTGTATAATGCTTCCTGTTATGCATTTCTTCAGGGCTGACTGTTTGGCATTGGGAAATCGATTGGTGTGCTCTTCCCTGGGGAAGACCACCTGTCCTGCTCCTAGATCTCTTCAGTTGCCTATGGTTCTTTATGTAGGATTCAGGTCTTATGGGCTTTTCCCATTCACTTTGTCATATTTATTGGTGCCATCCTTGTTCAGATCATGTCTGGACAGTTGGTGAGAGTTTATGGATGTAACTTCTGATATTGCTACAAAACCCAATCTCACAAAATATTACCTAACCCTCTAATTCTTGTGGTCTTTCTCCCTGAGGCTTAGGTATGGGAGTGTCTTGAAGTTACATCCACTGGGACTGGGCTCCACAACTCTGAGGTTGAGGTTTAATTGGTTGTGTTTTTCTGGAGTGGCGTCTATCTATTGAAAACAGAAGTTTCCTTCATAAGGGATGAGAACTATACTTATCTATTGGTATAATGACAGATGTTTATGGATTGCCATTGGAATTGTGCTGGTTTAGTAAAGTAGTGGTTGTAGATTCTCACTCAGTGACCATGACTTCTCTAGCACTGAGTAGTTAGCCAGGTTTCCAGTTCCAAGCACGGCTTCCCTCCTGTAGAAAAGGTCATAAGTCCAATGAGAGAGCTGTTGGTTACTGCAAAATTATGTGTGCCACTACTGCACTCTTAGGGTTATGGTGCCATGCTGGCCATTGTTGTGGTTCATAGGCATCATAGCTGGGTTGGACTGTTGGTTGGCTCATTTAGAGGGAGGAGGAATTCAGGTCAGTTCTAGCTCATGGGTCTCTAGGCCCTGTTTCAGAAGTGCAATGTATCTTCATCAATAAGGATTTACCTTCCACCTCAGGGAGGCAACCATAGGTAACAGCAAAAGGTTGCATATTTGGGGAGTCTCTTGGACAGCCCTGATCAACAACCCAAAAGAGGGATTCTCATGCCTGGTATTGGTGTTTTTGTTAGGTGGTCTTTGACTATTAGAGGAAGCACTGTCAGATCAAATGAGAAAAGTTCATTGAAACTATATATATATGAAGTTACATGTACTATAGTTTTCAGACATCCTTACTGTTATTTTACCCACCTACTGTCTTCTCCTGTATTCACCTCCTTCTACCTAAGGAGCCCCGCTCTGTTCCATTTTCCTGATCAGAGGACTTATACTCTATTGCAGCCCAGCTCCCTACCCTGGAGGTTCTACTTTACTTGCCTGTTTCCTGAATTTACTACAAGTTATGTACTCACATCTGCAGATTTGAAGCTAGGAGTCTCCAGGAGAGACCATGAGATGTTTGTCTTTCTGGGTCTAGGTTACCTTATTGACTATGATCTTTCTAGTTCCATCCATTTATCTGCAAAGTTTGTGATTTAATTTTTCTTCACAGTTAAGTAGTATTCCATAGTGTATACGGACCACATTGGCATTATATATTCATTGGTTGAAGGACATTTAGGTAGGCATTTTAATTAAAAGGAAGATAAATAATGCACTCAGGTGATCACATTTTTTACATTTAACTTTTAAATAATAACTTACAAGAAGAGATTACAAATAAAACAACAAGGAATTTGTTCTTGAGCTGTAACAATTACCCAATTACAAATTTAAAGATGAATATTGAGCCAAAATTATGAACTTAAGCCAGAGTTGCTTTAATTAAATGCTAAAGCCAGCAGCTCAGAAATTAATAATGGAGTAAGGTTTAGACATATCTGATGGTTGCTGGATTACAGGCAAGGAGTCAGCCTTCCAGGGCTTAGGGGAAGGCACAAGTCAGTGCTGAGCAAAGGTGAGTGGCCTGCAGTCTAGACACGTGGCATGTCTCAAAGACCCATACAGATGCAATCTTGGGTGGCCCCACTCTTCCCGCGGGTATCAAAGGAAGCAGAGTATGCCCATGTGGAAAGTAGAGGAGACAGCTGAAGCTTGGGAGTGAACCTAGGAACTGCAGTCGTGGTGGTCAGTCTTCAAATGCCCTGGCCAAATACGTGTGGTAAGATGTTAGAAGATGGAGTGGTCAGGGCTGCATGAGGCCCTGAGATTGCTCTGCCGTGAATGCCATGTGTTGATGTGTACAAAAAGAAAGGATCCACGTCAGCACTCGTGCTCTGTTTCACTGTGTGGTGCTCCGCAGGGACCTTGTCAGATGTGAGATCTCCATCCTGGACTTGCCAACTTCCAGAACCATGAACCTTATCATTTACAAGTTACTCTGAGTGTCTTCATAGTGACAGAAAAGACAGGCTAGCATTCCTGCTCACAAATGCAGCAGTAGAGAAAACGTTACTATGGCTGGGAGGGGGAAGAGGCTTAGAAAGCCATGATTTCCTGAGCGTTTTTCTTATAAAATATATGATCTAAATTAATATGAAATGGTAGTCATCCCATTTTAAGCATTTTTTCCCTTATTCTCCTGCCCTCTTTCTTTCTCACGGACTAAGTCCTGACCGTCCTCACTCCTTCCTCCCCAGCGCTGAACAAGGCTGAAGCCAGTGGCTTACTGGGAAGAGGTAAGCCTAGCCATGCGCTCAGAACCTCCAGGCTGCCTTATTCCCTACCATTCCTGCTCTTTGGATCTACCTCTCACTCAGCCTCACTTCCCTGTAGGCTTTGGACAAAGGGCAGAAAGAAGAGAACTCAATGAGCCCAGAGCAGCAGGGCACGTGACTGTTGTATGAGCTTTAGGGGCACTCATACTCCCAACGGTTACTGGTTTCATTCCATTTCCAGGAGTAATTTAAAAGATGCAATGAATACAGTAAGGGGAAAACTTTTTTTGTTTTGCTTTCCCCACCCTGTGAGGGAAGGCCAGTGTGGACAGCTTTATGAATTACATGTTGCTGTCATGATGAAATATCATACCCCAGTGTGACTTAAGAGAGTTTATTTTGACTTACGGTTCCAGAGGAATGTGTCTATCATGGAGGAGAGGCAGGGCTGCAAACAGCAAACATGATGGCCGAAACAGGAAGTTGAGAGCTCCCATCTTCAGATGCAGGCAGAGAGTGAAGCAGAAGTACTGTAGAAGCTTTTAATGCCAAAGGCCCTCCCCGCAATGACACACTCCCCCAGCAAGGCTCTACCACCTAAACTTCCCCCAACAGGACCACCAGCTGGGGAGTTATCATTCAGTTGCCCAAAACTATGGGTATTTCTCATTCAACCCAGCTAGTGGTAACCTGAGTCTTCCATGGCTTGAAGTTTATGCCTATCCCAGATTCACATCCCCATGCCATAACCCCGGAGGAAATGAGTGAAAGCAGTGGTCAGAAGGGAGTGAGGCAAGAGAAAAGAATCCCAAAGAGTGGGATTGATGTCCTTACAGAGGCCCCAGAAAGCCACCTCGCTCCTCCAGCCACTCAGGACACCCCGAGGCTTTATGGGACCACAGGAAGCCCACCCACTCTAGGGGGACACCTAAAATTGGGGAAAAGACTTATCCTAGGCCTCTGGCTCTGGGAGAGAGGGTTATTTCTCTGCTGGCCACTACAGCAAGATACTACAAGCAGAAATACACTCTCCCAGACAGGAGAAATTATTTCCAGAAGAGACCATACTTGTAGTGTAGACAGGCATACTTCACAGGCTGCTTTCCAAGTGTTTGTCCTCCGTTTATCTCCTCCGTTCATCTCTGTAGACCAGATCTGCAGTCCACCCCTGTCTATGAACTACCACAGACTTGGAGCGTGTGTGGCTATGCTCCACACACACACTATATTGTACACATACATTGTATAGGAATCATCTTAAGCCACTTCTGAGTTCTAGCCTCCTGTGTCTTTTCTTACAAAAGATTTTTATTTGTTTGTTTGCTTTGTTTTGTGTGAATTTTAAAAAGACTGAGGGAAGTTTCCAAAATCCTTATCGGACTGGCGTCCGCCATTGCCCTTCCCTGGCAGGCGAGGGCGCGCTTCACACACCTCCCCAAGCCTGTTTTCAACTGGATTTTGGAGTGTGTCTGTGAAAGAATGTGCCAGCCTTCTGCAGGCACACTCTGGAGCTCCCTGCTGTGTGGGATAATGCTGAAGAAACCGTGGTAGTTGTGAATGATCCTGGGAACTCTCTGGGTAGGCGATCCTGGTATCCAGACTTGGCCACCCTGAGAGAAAGCTGAAGAAACAGAAGTGGGTTTGAAGTACCCCTGGACTGTACTTTGGGAAGAGAGTGCTGGCCTGGGAGATCGTGCTGAAGAAACAAACTGTGGCTGTTCGGAGGAATGGGGGGGGCAGTGACTAGTGTGGGGTAGCAGTCGCCAAGATGGGGTTCTAAGGACCCAGCACATGACTCTATAGTGTACAGTCATCACTGCCAAGGCCACTGACTCAAAGGCACCCTCGTGCAACCATGGAGACATCACGTGTGTCTCATAGTAACCCGAAACCACATTATTTATCAGCTGCGGCACAGGCTCCTCCCACTTGCTCCTAGCTCCTCCGCCAGACTCTTAGCAAACGTGTGGAGTCTGGTTCCCTGCGCCACTGCTCTCTGCTCTGTTGGACTGGTGGCTGGCTGCTCATCCCTCCTAACAGCGGCTGGCTCCACCCACAGAGATCACCCAGGAGCCTGTTTGTAGTCATCCTCTTGTTGTCCATCCCCCTGGCAGCTAAGCTCGCTGAAGTGTGCTGCAGCCAGTGGCTTCCAGGTCCTGCTCAGCAGAGGCTGAGGCCAACACGCGCACGCGTGTACACACACACTTGTGGGTGTCACCGCCCTTGGGGACCTGCGACGCCAGCCAAGCATCCCCGCCCAGAGTCCTGGAGTGCACAAGGCACTTGCCACACCGCTGTCACTCATAGCGTGTTGAGAGTCAGCTCTGAGGACACACGCCTTTGCTCACAGGCAGCCACGTCCTCGCTCCGCAGCTCCCGGCTTGCTTTTTTTCACAAGCCGCACCCCCAGCGCCTGGCTCCTGGTTCCACTTTCCTGTCAGTTGATTTCAGTGGGATCTACCTGGAAACCCAGAGGGACAAGAAAACTGGACCGTGGCAGAATTGTGGGGTTTTTTGTTTGGTTTTGGTTTTTGTGTTTTGTTTTTGTTTTTTTTTTTAAAAACGCCAACTCCACCCAGTAATTACAGATTCGGTCCTCACTTGGGTCCCCACCAGAACAATGGATTAAGTTACTCTTCTCTGGGCCAGAAGTCAGATTCAAGACGTGGGACAAAATGAAGGAAAAGGCAATGATCAAGACTGCTAAGATGCAGGGCAACGTGATGGTGAGTGCTGCAGCTCGCAGGGTGGGAATCCACATTGAGAAGCAATGTGTTGGGGGGCAGACCTCAGGAGTCCTGAATTTCCCGGGAAGTCTGGAAGTCGGAGACCTGGTTGGTGTTCACACATTGCTGGCCTTCCCACTGGAACCTGAGGGTGTGAATGATCCAGCATTTGCTTGCAAATGGGAAGTTGGTGGTTTGGTGGTTGCTGTCTTATTGGCATGTGGCTTTGTTGCTTTGGGTACAGCCTGCTCTCTTGCCTGAGTCTGCTGAGTTCCAAATACATCCCCAGGGCTGTTCTGAGGCAAGCGCAGAGAAGGGAGGTTGCTTCAGACAGGAAGTGCCCCTGGGCCCTAATACCCTCCCCAGTCTCCTGGGTACAAGTCAGGGCTAAGACCTGTGGGGTTTCAGCCTTCCATATACTCACTGGGCCAATATGTGTGCACCTCTGCCCTGGATGCGAGCACCACATCCACAGCTGCCAGACGTGCAGATGTTCCCCGGGTTTGGGAAAGATGATTGTCCCAAGGATGATTGATGCTAAGGTGGAGTGGGGGGATTGTAAATGCCTCTAAAGGATGGGAGACCTCTGGGGATGCCCAGAACCTCAGGGCTGTGGACCAAGGGGCATCTTGGCAGTGACAACTTTGTTAGCTTGAGGACCACTGCCCTGCCTTCTCAGCAAGATGACCCCAGCCTGCTGTGACTGGCTTGTCTGACATCAGTACCCTTGCTGGTGGTGCCAGTGGCCTGAGGCATGGACCCAGAGGTCAGAGTGCAGGATTCTCCTGGTAAGAACAGGGAGGCTGCTGTCTAGTCTAGTGGATTCTGTGTGTAGGTTTGCTTGGGTGATGTTTTAGTGCTTGAGGTGTTGATATAGGATAAGAGCCCCTTGTGTTACCCTGTGGGTTTTTTGTTTTTTTTTTTTTTGCTTTTTGTATGAAAAGCAAAGAAGGATTACCATGCTACTTAGGAACAATCAGCAAACAATGGAAGAATGTTTATCTAGCAAGGTCTGGAGTTGTTTACAAAAGTGCCTTGAGTCTGGGGTATGCTGGTGGGAAGGTATGCTTAGAGAACCAGTCTTCCCAACTTAAAGTCTCTGTTTCAATGAAGAGAGACAAGAAGAGAGAATGTGTTCTGGTTGTAAAAAGTCCCCTACCTTCAGCAAGGCACCTGTTGCCTAGAACAAGGAAAGCTGCGGGCTTAGTTCAGAACCTGGCTTTAGGACAGGAAGAGCGGCATGTAAGAACTGTGATGACATAAATCCCACTCCATGAGCCCTCATTCAGCACCTCTTCTTGGTCTGCCTGACTTAGTTGCCTGTTTGTGAAAATATATATGCTTTCCTGATTACTTCACCCTTCCTCTGGTCTGTTACAATAAACAGCATAATTTTGCATAAAAACGTCCTAAGTGTGTATTAAGTATACCCACTGTATAATGGCCACCCATACCATGGTCCCTTTCCATGCCATAGCATGCCAATAGAACCCAAGCATTTCGATAGACGTGGATGAACTTTAGTTATGGTAATAACATGTTATCAGTAGTCATAGAAATCCAATATCAAATGAGTATTTCTGGCCATAGCTGGTATGGTATGCTGTAGTAAGGAGATATCTTTATACTGTATCTCTGAAAAACCTGTGAAGTCCTCTCCACTCTCTTCCTCTCGAAGGCTAAACGGCTTGCTCATCATGTATCTTGCTTGCTCTTTGGATATGGTTACCATGTGACACCTATACCCATCTTCCTTGTCCCCCTCCCAGCCGTGGATATTACTGTCGTTAGAGCCAGGTGAACTGAGCCCGGGGGATTCTGCAGCAACCGGAGTTTTATCCATCATCTGTTGAATTGAGAGTAAAATAGATGTGAGCTCACTGTACTTTTAAATGCTCCATCAACTCTTAAGTCTTAGATAAGTAAGAGTCTGGTTGGAGCTCATTTGAATATCGCGCTCCCACTAAGTCTCTGCGGCTCCCATCAAATGACACTTGCACACTTGCTCCACAAATTCAGGGCTTGTAGATTTCTAATTTTTCATCAGCTGCCTGGGAAGGCTTGTTGACCACAGCCTCTTCTGATGTGGATGACTGGCATTTCTTGGCACTCCAGCCTTGATTGGAATTTAGGTGATATTTAACATTCACTGTGAGGACTGCGTGATGTATGCTTGGTTCTGACAGGTGAGCGGTCGGACATCTCACTGCCTCAGAAAGCAGCAGAGTGCCTCCCAGTGAGCGGCTTCAGGGCATCCACATGCTCACAGAGTCAGGCAAACCAAGCCTGAGCGCTGTGTGCTTTAAGCTGATTTTGTGAGCAGAGATAGAGAGACAGAGCACACTCGACCCTGCACAGTGGTTTAGGGAACGCTGAACCCAGTCAGTGTACTGGATGCCTCTTCAGCCAGCTCTTCCCACACATGGCTCTATGTGTAACCCACCTCCAAAGCTTACAGATCCATGTATCACCAGGAGCCCCGCAAAGACTAGGCACCAATCCCCGCCTGGCTCTGTCCACACCATGTAGCCTAGTTGGACTCATGCTTACCACAGATTGTAGTACCTATACATTGTTTTAGAAGTTCAATTGCAGTTGCATGGCTTAGAGAAGGCAAGTGTGTTGTTATGCTCCCTGGTCTTATTTTGTTCTCATCAGTGAGTAATAAGAAATGACACAGCCACAGCTTCCCTTTCTTTTTTTTCCCGCTTTTTTTTCTTTTTTGAGACAGGGTTCATCTGTGGCTTTGGAGGCTGTCCTGGAACTAGCTCTTGTAGACCAGGCTGGTCTCGAACTCACAGAGATCCTCCTGCCTCTGCCTCCCAAGTGCTGGAATTACAGGTGTTCGCCACCACCGCCCGCAGACATCTATTTCACAAACTATGAATGTTCTGCATGTTAGCAGATTAACCCTTCACTTCCCATGTCATACACTATGAGAGAAATCAAGATGTTTCATTCTCATGCAGCAAAACACTATTTTTTAAAGAAACACTATTTTTATGAAGTCTTTCCTTGAAACATCTTAGGTCCTCAACATTTTCAATCCGGTGTACCTTTATTTCTGATGTGTTGCTATTCCACTAATGTTCAGTGGTTTCTCTTCTTGGAGTAGGTCCAATGGGAAGTTTTACCATATGAAGGCCATTGC
Organism: Mesocricetus auratus; assembly: GCF_017639785.1. Classification (NCBI taxonomy): domain Eukaryota; kingdom Metazoa; phylum Chordata; class Mammalia; order Rodentia; family Cricetidae; genus Mesocricetus; species Mesocricetus auratus. The sequence goes on from NW_024429266.1 coordinate 108,699,819, forward strand.
TTCATGTTAAATCTTCCTGCTCTGTGCCTATGAGCTTTACCCTAATGCTGAGTTGCTGGGTAAATGTTGGTTCAGAAGCAAGTCTAGGGGCTTGCTCTGGTCTTCAATGCCTGTCTTAGTGGATTCTCAAGTGTGTGACAGGAGAGCAGGGGATGTGTTTCTTCAGTTCCCAGAGGTATGCACGATACCTAGATCCTTGAGAATCTCATGGCCAATTAACAATGGCTCTAAAGAAAGCTGTGGCCTGGGAAAAGTCTTAGCACAGAGAAAACTAAACTTTCCCTTGTGGCTTCTAGAACCCAGTTTGTGTCCTTTGTCACTGGCTGAGTGTTCCTGTGACACCGTGAGTCCAGAAACTCCTCATATGCATTGTTTTCCCCCTTCCTGTTTTGGGTAATGCTCCTGGAACAGAACTGTCCAAAGTCAGGGTTTTCTTTCTCTCAGGCTCATGGATTCCAGTGACTGTGGGTACAGTGAACAGGGTCTTTGAGGTTTTTAGGCCACACCATTCTGTGAACCCCTCCCTGCTTGGGAGATGAATTATAGGGGTGTAGCTTCTATCGGATAAAGGGCTCTTCTGTCCCAGAGAGCTTAATGGCAATCTTTCCACTGCCTCCCATTACTTGGAGACATGAAACTCCTCACACCAGATATTAACACAGGCATTGCTATTTAGTGTTTGAAGATGATGTATCTTCTGAAAATAGGTCCAGGTTTCTGAGCATCCTTCCTGTGTGCCAATCATGGAGACTCAGGTTGATTTCCCATTTCCTGCCTCTACAGCATCTCTCCCTAGCATTTTCCTTCTTGGGACTCTTCCTAAAATACAGCTTACTATCTGTGAATGAAAGCCAGCTAGATTATTAGTCCATACCACACATAGTTTCCCAGGAGCAGGAACATCTTAACTTTATAAACAAGTAAAAATGTACAAAATTGGGGGTGGGGCCACGTATCAGTTGTGAATCGATTGCTGTGTAAGCGTGCAAGCATGACATGAGTCCAGCACCCATGTCAAAAGCAGGGTGGACACACCATTGGAATAGCAGCCTTGAGAAGTAGAGACAGAGGGATCCTAGCCATGCAATCCAGGCTAATTGATAAGCTCCAGGAACTAGTGAGAGACCCTGTTTCAACAAAGTAGAAGGACCTGAGGTGGACTCAGTAAGTTGACTTTCACAAACACATGCGCATGAGCGTGCACACACACACATACACACACACACCACTCACACATGTGTTCACGAATGTTGGTAAAAATTAGCACAAAAAATTCTGAAAGCCATTAACAGTCAGCTTAGTATTCTTCTTAAGTTGTCTTAGGTAGAACTTCGGAGGAGAGGGCTGGCCTGTCTTCTCCACAGCCTAAGCAGGCCTTTAGTTCATGTGGCCTCTGGGTCTCCATGTTTGCTAAATTAGTCACTTGCTGCCCAAAGCCGCTCTCCTTTCTGGAACGTGTTATGCACACCCACCACCCTGTTCTATAGCAGTTCACCATTACTGTTTGAGGTCAGTTATAACCAAGAGGAGTGGTACACTGTGGGATTTTACAGCCATCTCCAGGGCTGCTCATCTGGGGGCATCTGCCAATCAAAAGATTAGGAGAACTTTCTGGAAAGCCATTCTGGAAAGACTGAGCTTGACAGCAAAGCTCAGTGCTCTGTTGTATGGAAACACCCCTTTGACTTCTCATGGGTTGGGTAGCCTGAGAAAAGTCTCCATACACATTTTTGTCCTACAATCAAAGAGCTTTCTTGTACACCTCACATATACCCAATGCATGATGCTCACACATCCCTGGAATAGACTGTGCTCACTCTGTCAGGCACAGCTGCAGATCTGCTGGGTAAAAGACACTGTGGATGCCATCACTTTGATTGCTTGACTTTCCGGCTATTAAATAAAAATAACAACACTGTGATAAGACAGGGGTGCCAAGGACGTTCCTGTTTCCAGTCGAGTGTTACTCATCTGTGAAAATCAAAGGGCGCTGCTGATATGCTGGGCTGGCTACGGAGTCAGGTTGGCACTGCACCAGCTGCATTGACTGCAGTTGCTGTGGGCATGACCAGAGCGAGAAGCTGGCACTGGCGGTGTCTTCACTGGAATTGCAGCTATGAATGAGGGATTTTCCCTCTCTCCTCACATCTACCCTGACTAGAAAAGACTATCTTTCAGGAAACGGGAAACTTACTTCAAATACTTGTTATTGTCTGATGTTGTTTATATATGAGGAACATGTGGTGAAACTTCCCAGCCATGAACCCACAGAAACCAAACCAACAATCGCATGTACCTTCCTTCCTGCAAAGCACCTTGATTGTGTACTAGGTTCTCAGTGCTGAGGCAAAAGGAAATTTATCACATATAAGAATAATTCTTTGTAGCTCAAGATCTATTCTGAAATTCTCTCTTTCCTAATCATGTAGAGAAACACATGCAGTCCAGAAGATGGACAAGGCTCTGGGGAGCTTATGAGTGGGGAGGTTATGAATGCGGAGTTTATGAATGGGGAGCTTGAGTGGGGAGGTTATGAGTGGGGAGGTTATGAGTGGGGAGATTATGAGGGGGAGATTATGAGGGGGAGATTATGAGAGGGATATTATGAGGAGGGAGATTATGAGGGGGAGATTATGAGGAGGGAGATTATGAGGGGGAGATTATGAGGGGGAGATTATGAGGGGGAGATTATGAGGGGGAGATTATGAGGAGGGAGATTATGAGGGGGAGATTATGAGTAGGGAGATTATGAGGGGGAGATTATGAGGGGGATATTATGAGGAGGGAGATTATGAGGGGGAGATTATGAGGGGGAGATTATGAGGGGGAGATTATGAGTGGGGAGATTATGAGTGGGAGATTATGAGTGGGGAGATTATGAGGGGGAGATTATGAGTAGGGAGATTATGAGGGGGAGATTATGAGGGGGAGATTATGAGTAGGGAGATTATGAGTGGGAGATTATGAGGGGGAGCTTATGAGGGGGAGCTTATGAGGGGGAGTTTATGAGTGGGGAGATTATGAGGGGGAGATTATGAGTGGGGAGATTATGAGTGGGGAGATTACGAGGGGGAGATTATGAGGGGGAGATTATGAGGGGGAGATTATGAGGGGGGAGGTTATGAGTGGGGAGCTTGCTTATGAATGGTGAGCTTATGAGTGGGGAGCTTATGACCCACTTCTCCCTGGCTCTGCCTTTGCAGCATCTCCAGGCTCTTCTGCAACAGCTGCAGGCATGGACATTTCTGCCTTTGCTGACACCATCTGCTTGTTAGAATCTTCTAGCAGGGAAGAAAGAAGACCTTCCTCAGCTCAAAGCAATAGGAGGAAATGAAAACTCACTGTTAGTTACTTGTCTCTTGCTGTGACAAAAAAAATGCAATGCAAGCATGCAGGTATTTTGGCTCACAGTTCTGGGGGATAAAGCCTGCCATTGTGGGGAGCAGCTCTGACTGCGAGAGTAGGAAGTAGTTGATTACATTATGTTTCCAGGTAGGAATCTAGAAGATGCTCTGCTGGCATCTTCTTCCTCTTTTGTAGTTCACCCAGCCAAGCTTTGTGTGGATCTTCCCTCCTTAGTTGAACCTCTTTGGAAACATATGCAGAGGTGTGTTTCCTGAGTGACTCCAAATCCACTCAGACTGACAGTGAAGACCGACCATTGCCTAAGAACAACCACTGCCTACACTGCAGTGAGATACCTCATCCATGGAGAAAGGTTTCTTGGGACTTTTATCCAGATACCTGTAGAAAACAAAGTGCTGTAAGACTTCTGTCCTCATTGCAAGGTCAGTCCAGTCTGCACTCTGGAGTTGTAGAGAATATTTCTCTGGCCAAATGGAATTTTACAAAAAACGCATCAAGCAATTCAACTTCATTAACATAACTAGAAAAAGTAAAATTGAAATCACAATGAGAAAACATCCAGTGAAGTCTGTTGTTTTAAAAAGATTTCTAGAACTGGATTTTGGTGTGGATGTTTAGCAAGGAGAACCCTGTGCATAGCTGTTGGGAAGGGGTATTAAAACTTGGAAACTTAAGAGTAAGTTGAAGGTTGAGGATATACTTACTATCTAGACATCTAACTTCTGAGTATTTCTCAAGAAAATTCCTGGCAGATGTTCCCCCAATGAGAGATTTGAAGAATGCTTGTGATAGGAATGTTTTTTAGTGACCTTGAGCCTGAACTGGTTGACCCTTTTCCCAAAAGAGAGGATATATAAATACATTAGTATTTATGTAGTAGAATACTATACAGCAAAAAATTAGTGGCATTCAAAACGCATGGAGTCATTATCAAACAAACTTGTACAAAAGAAGGCAGGTTTGAAAGAATATAATGTTTGAAAAGCATGGACTCTATGTCTTAGACAGGCTAAGCTTCAACTGAACTCTCATCCTTGCTTACCTGCTGCATCTGCCCCATCCTGTAGGCCATTTTCTTACAGACACCCTTCAGATCACTCCTGTAATAAGCTACAACACAAAAGCCACCCTCTCAGACCCACAGGACCTCCAATATATGCAGTGTACACAGGGCAGTGGATTGTTCTATGGAGCTGGGAACTATGGGCCATGCAGCCTTTCTTTAAGTCACCAAAGCATCGCCCTGCCTGGGTAGGTGCTGGTAAGTTTGGTGGCTCTGGACCAATAGCTGTTGTAATAAACGAATGTTTAACTTAAAAAAAAGAAAAGCATGGACTCAGGGGTGGAAAGAAAAGGAGGAAGGCAGAGTGTCAGGGAACACTCATTTCTGGGCAAGATGGTCTTGCATCCTTGAACTCACAGCAGCTATAATTACCTGTATACACACTGCACAAGATTGGAACCACAGATATCCTCTCATGAAGGGAAGAAGGCTCACTTGGCACACCCATCTCTGAGGGTTTACTAAGATTAATATTCACTAGGGCATGGGGTAGACATTTTCTTATGTGTTGTTGTAAAGGGAAGCTTTTTCCTTGAGTGAAGCCTTTCTGCCAGCCTGGTTCTAGAGCCACATCAGTTCCAAATAAACACACAGGAGGCTATATTAATTATGAAGCTGTTGGCCTTGCTTGTTTCTTACTGGCTAGCTCTGACTTAAGTAATTAGCCTATAATTGTTAATCTAAGTATTTCTCTTACCGGAGAATAGTTCCTGGCTTCCTACCCCATGGCGTTACATCTTGACTCCCCGTCTTTCTCCTTCCCAGAGTCCTCCTGGACTCCTAGTCCCACCTATCTAGATTCCTATTGGCCAGGAGTGCCTTATTGACAAATGCACAGAACTTCCCCCCAACATCTCCTCTTTTCTGTTTAAACAAAAAGAAAGGTCTTAACTTTAACATAGTCAAATTGTATATAACAGAACAGTTATCAAGTAAGAACACAGTTACAATATTTTGTCAACATTTAGCAAGATTTAAAGAAAATATCATCCATCCCATTCTTGTGAGTCCAAAGTCCTATATGTAGCTTATCTTTTATCATAACTAAGGAAAACTATAATTATAACTATTTGTCTTCAACTCCATCAAAGACCACAGAAGGATAATATATAAACACTAGGATTGACAGAGACATGGACTCAGAGGTGGAAAGAAAAGGAGGAAGGCAGAGTGTCAGGGAACACTCATTTCTGGGCAAGATGGTCCTTGTATACAGGTAATTACAGCTATAATTACCTATATACACACTGCACAAGATTGGAACCACAGATATTCTCTCATGGAGGGAAGAAGGCTCACTTGGCACACCCATCTCTGAGGGTTTACTAAGGTTAATATTCACTAGGGCATGGGGTAGACATTTTCTTATGTGTTGTAGTCACTAGTGAGCTATCTATGATCCTGTAAACAACCCTTAACCTTTACCCCTATAAGTAACCCCAATAAAATTTATTGTGTCAAAAACAAACAACAACAACAGAAATAACAGAAAGAAAGAAAAACAGATATGAAAATGGAAGGCATAAGAAAAATGGGCACCTTTGGGAAGAGGAAAGGAGGGGTAGGGACAAGAGAGGGTAAGGATGTGATTAAATGTTTATTGAATACATGTGTTTTAGGTAATGTTCTGTTTCTGTGAGGCAATGTTATGATCAAGGCAACCCTTTAAAATGGGATCATTTAATTGGGCTCTTGCTTATAGTTTTAGAGGGTTAGTCTCTCATCATCATGGCAGAAAACAGATAGACATGGCACTGGAGCAGTAGTTGCAAATTTTATATCCTGATCCAAAACCCCAGGAAGAGAAGGGCAGGGAGGGAAGAAGAGAGGAAGGGGAGGGAGGAAGGGAGGCTAGGCTTTGGGTGGACTTTTGAAACTTCAAAGCCCACCCCACAGTGATACACCTCCTTCAACAAGAAGGCTACACCTCCTAATCCTTCCCAAACTGTTCCACTAACTGGGGATCAAGTATTCAAATATGTGAGCCTATGGGAGCCATTCTCATTCAAACCATCACAGCATGTATGAAAATGTCCTGAAGGAACACATTACAGTAATTAAATTGCTAATGAAAAGAACAGCAGCAATTTATGAGTGTGCACTTATAAAACTAAAATTTTAAATGCTATTGAAACAGGTATTGGTGTAGTATCTGTTATAGAAGGTGAAATTTTCAAAAAGAAGAAAAGTAAGGAATTATGTATGGTCATGTAAATTATAGTCCTTGCTCAATAGGAGCTGAAGATGCTGGGGTGCAGGGGTCACACATCAGTAGAGAACAGAGAAAATGTTGTGTGACTGTGGGTTTCTATTTCTTCATAGTCTGCTAGGAGAAATTCACATCTTATTTTCAATACTGATAATACTGTGGCATCCATCTCATCTAAGATGCCCTTTTCAGTAGCTTGATGGTACATGGGCTATGAGGCCTTCAAATGCTTTACTTTTCTTAGTGTAACCTTTCCGTCTTCAATTTGGGTGACATAATAGTGTTTACATGGATAGAATTAGGGTGGGAGTTGTCTTTCATTCTGGAGTTTTGTTATGAAGGAAAAATAGGTATTTTTTCTGGGGTTTATTGTTAGCTGTAATTATTTAGACTCAGTCACAACGGCTTTGCATCGAGTCCTTTTCAATACATGTTTAGGAGACATATTGACATGTTATTATGCGAAGTCTAACATTCCCTGTTACAATAACAATACCAAAGAAAGCTAATGCATTCCTAAAGTCTTTGGGACCTAAAACATTCAAAGTGCTCAGAAATGTTCCAGAACCACTATGCAGATACTGGTGGGATGATGGAATTTTCCAGAGTGGTTATGCCTGGAAATGGATTCTGTGATGGATGTGGCAGTACTGGAGTATTGGGAGGTCTCCACAGCTTGGAAGCCATCTCCCATCTAATCTAGTGCAGCATCTGAAATGATGGCCATGGCGGGTAGAAGAAGAAAGCAGAGCAGAATGTGGGAGGGGATGCCATGATCAGTCAACATAGGGCAGCAGAAAAGCTTCCTCTTGTTTTGGAAATATCAGCTTCCATTAGGACAAAGTGAGGTAAATTCAGGAGATGTGCCAGTCAGCTCTCTATAACAATGTCAGAATATCTGAGCTATATCTGCAGCTGTTAAGAAAGAAAGAATTGTTTGGGTCACAATTTCAGAAGTTTTGATCCATTGTTCTTTAGCCCTTCTGATATGAAAAATATCTTGGAAGTGCATCAGGTAGACCAGAATTGTCCATCTCATGGTGGCAGGGAGCAAAGAGGAGGAAGAGTAGAATCAAGAGTCCCCAAGTCTCTTTCAAAAGCACATCCACAATAATGTCACCTTCTTCAACCAGGCCCGCGGCAGTCTGGTTTCTATTGCTATAATAAAATAGTTTGACAAAAAGCAACTTAGGAGAAAAGGGGTTTTTTCTGCAAATTGTTTTTTTTTTCTGTATATCAATGTGGAATGGAATTTTCCATGGAGATTCCTTCTATGGCAGTGGGTTCTCTGTTGGACTTTAGCTTATAATTCCAGTTTACAGTTGATTATTTTGGGGACAACAAGGCAAGGCAGAAATTCAAACAGCATCTTGCATTACATTTATACTTCAGAGAAGAAAGAAAATGAATACAGACATGCTCACTTGCTTGCTTGTGCTCAGAAAGTTTCTTCACTCTTACACAGTTCAGGACCCTTTGCCTAGGGAATGATGCCACTCACCGTGGGTTGGGTCTTACATCAGTTAACATAATGATTAAGGCAATTCTCCACAGACATGCCCACAGTAAAATAAAATGCAGACCATCCCACAATGAGACTCTTCCCAGGTGATTGACAACAACTTCCCGATAGCATCTCAGGCTGGTGACCAAGCCCTCAGCACATGGGCGGTCAGGTGACATTGAAGATTTAATCCATAGTGGTGGAACTGTTTTAGTATCTTTTCAAAGGACAAATTTTAGATTTTTATGGATCCCTACAGGTTTATTTTACAATGAATGTTATTCACAAAAATTTTGTTACATCAACCTATATTTCTCATCCCTTCTTATTTTCTTGAGCTCCTAAATGTTGAACACAAATGGGAGAAACATGTCCAACACTATGGGCTTGACATAGTGTTGGACATGTCAACACTATGAGGAAAGTGTAATTATAACCCAAATCTTATCTCAACTCAGAAATCCTATTTGACTGTGGGAAGGTTCTGGTTTTCTTGTGTAGATCCATCCAGTATTTGAGTGTGGAGATTGTGAAACACACTGACAATGGGCAGATTCACAGGAGAAAATGCGTGTAAGTTTATTGATGTGTAATTCCACAAGAGCCGTACACAATGTGAAGCTTAAAGAGGGGCCAGATGGTCAAGGCTTAAATACTTTCAGAGGATGGTTTTGTAGTAGGAGTGGTAACCAATTTTAAAGGAGGCATAGGGAAAATGAGTGGACCAATGAATGGAATCTACAGTACCCTGGGACAAAGTTTCTTGCTGCCATGGTTGGGTGTGACCCTTGGTCTTTTGTGTGGTATTTTAATGGTATTCTGACAATAAAGCTGGCTTGGAGTCAGAAGACAGAGCTATCCACTAGCTGACGAAAATTAACCATAGAGATCTTGGATTGATGATTGATAGGAGGCAAAAAGTAGTAAGGCAGGATTGAGAGGGAATCTCAAGCCTTTGGGACTGATGAACGGGAGAGGAGGTGACAGGTGGCTTCTCCACTTCTCTTATTATTCAGGTTCTTACCCCAATATCTGACTCCAAATTTTTATTGATTAAGTATAATAAGGTAGATCTATCTCTGCTTTCTTCCTCTGTGGTGTCAGCGAAGTCTTCCTTGGTTAATGGTATTTCAGAAAAGTTTGAAGGCATCTGTGTTCTTGGTATGTCTCATCTTTGGGTCAAGAGAGGTCATTAGGAAAGAAATTCCCTGCATCTGTGGCCCCTCTGGGTTCCCAATCTGAAGTTCAAAGCAGTTTATTGGAAGATATTGTTTTCTGAGTCCTAGCAGGTGCCTTCTGGAATTCCCCTGAGGGATATTTATAGTTGAGCCCATTGAGGAAAGTGTAATTATAACCCAAATCTTATCTCAACTTAGAAATCCTATTTGTAAAGATCATAGAGACAAAGAATACTTTTGGTGTTTGAGTAAGCTTTAGGCAGTGCCCTCATAGGCACTGTGCTCTAAGTTGGCACTGAGAGAAACGCGGCTCCACCATGCCACTGGGCATGTGAAACACATTAAACTCATGTTTCCAAGATACACCCAAACTAGTACTGAGGTAAAATGGCTTGATACCATCATTTGTCATTTCATCCTATACTCATCTGATAGTTAGGACTGGTATCTTATCGTTACACCTGAGGGAAATCCAACTCTCTTATCTCTGTGGTGGGAGGTGGATTTGCATCTTAGTGGAAGGTATCCAAGGACGTTAGGTTAGCCTGTGAACCTGGGAGAGAAGAGAGCTGTCTTCTTTCAAAGTGGGTTCCAAAAATCAGGAGAATGTATTCTTGGACCACAGGCTGACAGAGGTTACCCAACACAACTCCAAAAAGATTCATTCCAAAGAGATGACACAGTGCGAATACATTCTGAGAGATAAATTCTCTAAGAAAAGGAAATGAGGCGTGTCTTTCTCCCACTCCTCAATGAGGAGAGTTAAGCCTCTTGTTTATAATTTATGTCTGTCTCACAAGCGGAACATTAAGGCCAGGACTCCATAGATGCCCAAGTTTACAGACACTGAGCTCCTGAGGTGTCAGTATGGTTTGTCCAGAACTGATCCTGCTGGATGCATTCCTTCTTCTGATGATGGAACAGCAAGAAAACACCCAAGCAGGACACTTGTGGTACGGACTTGTGTACTGTAATCAAAGCATCAGCTGCCACCCAACATTGGGTGGAAGAATTCTGAAGGATAGATTCTCAAGCACTGAGCAAAGGAGGCAAGCAGCCCCCAGGTCAAGTTATTCAGGAGCCTCACTTTAAGGCTGTTATTCATTCAGTGCTAAGATGTGGCAAGCAGGATGCAAAACCTCTGCATACCACTGCTTACTAACCCAGCTAACCCTCTGCATACCACTGCTTACTAAGCCAACTTCTTTCCTGTGTATCTCTGGATATAAGAAATACCTCCAGTCTTCCAATGAGGCTCAAGAATATTGAGTCAGGAAGCTACCTAGGTAGTAAAGAGGAGGCCAGTATCCACCTCAGATATGCAAGGGTGTGTTGTTACTGCTATATTCAAGACCTGACACTTTACCCTATTCAGTAACCATATTTGTCTCCTGTGACACAGGAAAAAGACATTGTCTACCAAGGCTGTTTGTGTTTTCTGAAATTGTCAGCCATTGTATCTGACAAGGCTCCTGGGCCTTGGCTGCCCAGGCAGAGAAGCAAGGATTTTCCCACCCAGGGACCTGAAGTGAAGCTCATCTATGATTCTCCTGTGTGATCTTCAACATGTTACTCTCGAGACAGTCCTGTTTTTAGCATCCTCACTGGTGCACTCCACAAGCAGAGAAGATGGGAAGAGTCCCTCCAGGGCTTGAGTGTGCTTGGGAGGACAGTGGAGGACTGGAGTGGCAATGTGGCACTTGATTCCTCCTCACCCTGACATTTTTCAGAATGATGGAGAGATGGAGGTGACACCTGTGCACTGAGTATTGAACAGTTTATATTCTAGAAAAGTACAAAATGAACACATAAACATAGCCCTGCCCCCACCCCAGGGCCTGCTTTCCAGTACCAGAAACCTAGAGATTGCAGCCGATCATACAGCTAATTGCTTAATGACAAGTCAGATGCATTCTTTCTAGAAAGGAGGCTGATATTTTTATCATTTCAGCATAGACATTGCAGTCTGGGGGTGATTTTTACAACTGAGAAATGTGTTTGAAAGCTCATATGTTCAAGAAAGACATGACAGATGAGAGAACTGTTTCCCCCAAATTGTCAATCCGTGGCAGAACGAGATGTCATAATTAGGAATATTTCTTACAGATGATATAGCTGAACATTTTCAAAAAAAGAATGTCTTAAATGGATTTTAAAGGGGAGTCTGTAATTTTTGACTGTGGTGAGAGACATCTGAGGAGGGACATAAGGGCTCTCGCAATCAGGTGTGAAGATTTGCTTATTAGAAGCTTGAAACACGGAGTGTGTGAAACAAATGGGCAACCTGCAAGTGGGCACCGCACTTGAGATGTAGAAATGGCATAATGATGGGATCTTGGGACCAAATAACAAGGAGCTGAGCTCAAACGAGCCTTGGTGGTGACATGTACACGACACAAAAGCTGGGAAGAGTTACTACTTGCAATTTCTTCGTCAATGGGGTTTATTTTAAGACAGCTAAGGGACTTGTGAGCCCAGCTTTCATGAATATAAACAAAGGTAGAAGGAAAATACCATAGGTTGTGTTTAATTAATATTAGAATCCCACTAGCTGAGAGAGAACCTGACACTCCTGGGGCACACATCCTGATGCTGTGCAGGCCGATGGATTAATAGCTGGAGTCACACTTCTGAGTTCCTGGTAGAAACAGGAAGAGAGAAAGAGATCAGCATATATCAGGACCACAAATAAGGAGAAACTATGTCAAGGAAGGAAATTTGAAGTCAGTTGTGATGCTTAAGGCAGAAGCAATGGTTAATTTTACCTCTCAGCTTGACAGCTCAGGGCCCAGGTAGGTTGCCAAAGATGAGGCATGATGGACACAGTGACGTGTTTTAAGATGAACCTAACTCTTAAATTTGTAGGTTTTCAGCAGAGCAAGTGGTCTAACCTAATGTGAGTGGGTTTCATTGAGTACTTTGAAGGCCTTAAGAGAACAAATGACTTTAGTCCCACCATGAGGGAATGTTGCAGTTGATGCTCTTGGCTTATCCAACTGCAGACTTTGGACTTGACAATTCCCATGACTCCTTGAGCAGATTCCTGGGTGAATCTTCTTCCTGTGGCTGTGGGTCTATGCATGCCTCCCACCCCAAGTTCTGTTTCTCTGGAGAGCTCCACTAATGCACCAGGAGAGCAGAGAAAGGGACAGGCAGTGTGCTGAACACTGACCAGTGGCTATTGCAGAAAGGTGGTCCAGCTCTTTTTGAGCAATGATTTAAACACCCACAGCCCTTAAAAGAGATGACAAGACAATATCAACGATCAAAAACGATGCAATGACATAAAAATGTTTGACTAAAGATCAACACACGAGGGAACAAAGTTCAAACCCAGGTCTGTTTACATAATTCATAGATTACAAGGAGTCATGCTCTTTATTTGATATGTCTGCTGGGTACTAGATTCACAGGGAATTCTAGTAGTTTCTGATCTAACAGTCTGTGTTTCTTGTAACACACACCGTGAAGTGCTGTGGACTGCATGGTGACCATTGCCACTTGACAGAACTCCAACATCACAACATTGCAGACCACACTTCTTTAGCACTTTTTACTTTTATTTGAAATGATTCTCAATATCAATGCCTTTTCCTTTGGGGAATCTCCTGTGTGCTTTGGTAAAGAATAAAAACTGTGCACAACAGTAGCCTCTCTAAATAAAATAATTCTTTTGGAAAATTCCCACCACCATGAAACCAGGAATTCCATTGTGCCCTCCTAATTACACCAAGAACAGGAAAGTTAGAGATTTACGAAGCTCTCCTGATCCCAAGAATGAAATGCCTACAATTCAGATCCAGAGCCTGAGGCCATTAAAGGCAAGAGTTCAGTTAATAAAGGTAGAGGAATTAGAATGGCACAGGATAGTGGGGAAAGAGCAAGACATCAGGACCTTCCCTTTGGGAGTGTTATGAGGGGAACAGGCCTATACGGAAGACTAAGAAACTGTAGTATAGTGTCTGCTCCCCAGAAGAAGTCCTTTCCCAAGGTCAGGCATTTAGACCTTGGGAAGCTTGAGAAAAGTTCCTGCTTGATAAATCAGTCATTCTTATCTCTAGCAAGGGGAATTTGTGGTCTTTCCATTAATACATGGCCGCTGATAACAAGCCACACCCCAGTTCACATGCCCCTTGTCTCCCAGTTAATTCTATGTGCAACTATAGAGTATAAAAGATGTAGTTTTTTTTTTCAATTAAATGCTGCTGGCAGTCATTCTGATTCACCCTTAGATCATGTCCATCTCCTCCTTCTCTGCCCCTCCCATCCACCCACCAACTCCATACATCATCTTTGGGACCTGAATACCCTCTGCCCCATGAAACAGGTCTTAGGCAATGAAGGACTGAGAGAAAAAATTATTTATCCCACTGAGGGCAGAGTGATATGATAGTCTTAATTCAGAGGGGAATACTGCGGGTTTGAAATGGAAAAATCCAGACAGCCAGATACGGGCAAAGCCATGGAAATAGAGATTTGGGGTTTGGTTGTTTTGATACCACTCATTTCAAGATGTGGCTAGAAAATTGCAGATAGCAGTGCATCACAAACAGCCACTAGAAGGGATAAGAGAGGTGATCAGATGGTCTCTGCAATCAGAGGCGGAGACCCTGTGGAAGAGAGGTAGTGTCACCAGGGAAACTGGGGCTCCCTTTCAGCATTCTCAGTGTCATTAATAAACATGCTAAAAATGGGCTCAGAAGGAAGGCCAATGGCGATTCTACTAGGAGTTTAAAGAGAATGGGCAGGTTAGTGGAAATTCCACAGCCACCAGGAAGAGAGATGGAGGAAAGATCGTGCAGGCCTTTTAAGTGGGGAATGGACAGATTATGGAAAGAAAAGAACTTTTCCAAGAGTGGAAGTGGGATAGTGAGCTGAGGAATGAGCCCCAAAAGGCGTCTTCCGCAGTTCCCCTCCCATCCTGTTTGCATTCCGAGGGCTTTGTCCAGTGTATGCTCTGCATGTAGATGACACCAGGGTGAGGAATCACGTCCAGTCTTCCTGTGCTTCTTGCACATGTTTATTTTTATTCAATGTTTTAAGTTCCTATCCCATAATACCAGTAAGAACTTTGTGGGAACTTGATGGGTGATATCCTTAAGTATGCTGTGAAAATACATTTCTCTTACGCTTGATGAATAAAACTGCTTTGGCCAATGGACAGGCAGGGTGTAGCCAGGCATGAAGTATAAGCGGGGCTACCAGAGCACTAGAATGCTGGGAAGAAGAACACAGAGAGTGAGTCGCAGGAGAGATTCCATGTAGCTTCTGGGAAGATAGGACACCGGGACACTCTCTGGTGAGATAGACTATGTGGCGATACATAGATTAATTGAAATTGGTTAATAATTAATAGAGAACAGACAATAAGAAGCCTGAACCATCAGCCAAACAGTTTACAATTAATATAAGCCTCTTGTGTTTATTTGAGACTACATGACTGTGGGACCAGGTGAGACAGAAACTCTTCCTAATTAAGACAACATGTGTCAAATGAATTCAGCAACTTCCATCTCTGAGGATTTCACTGTTGGCTTTCCTATGAACACTGGCATGAAATGAATGACTCTCTGGCCCAAATCTTTTAATGTGTGGATGAAAATATCAGTGGCCACATACACACAAGCCTGTCTATGAAAATGAATTGGGGAGACAAGGAACAGAGACACAGAAGTTAGGGAAAGAAGACAGTAGCTATGTGGGGTTCTACAGGGGCAATGGACAACTTCAGCTGCTGGGAATCCAGATCAGGCAGGATTTAACAAAACTTCCTCTTCCTGGTCTTGCTTAGGGTCATAGACAACATGCCCTTTGGCATCTCCATAGTAAGAGTTGAAGAGAGCTCTCTCAGATTCCTGCTGTTGTAAGACATAATGTAGATTTCATAGTGCGACTCCATCCAGCGGCTGCACAGACCCATCTTCTTACCCCTCAGTCCCTCAAGAATTCCATCAGGTCTGTTCAGCCTCAGCTAATTTTATACCTGCTATTCCTTCACCATGATGCTCTTTCTTTCTGGAATGTTCTTCTATTTATACTTTCAGGCTCAAATCATTCTCCATATGTTACAACCAACCTTATTGTCACAACCCCTCTTTAGCCATGTATTAACCATGTTTTTCTTGAAATTATAAGCTCTATTGACTCAGTAGATTGCTTCACTTTTGTCTATAACTCTAACAGGACATCCACAGATGGAGGTCTTATAACTTCCTGTAGACATTTCATATCCATGTCTGCCCATAGGCACTTAGCCTAACCCTAGATGAAATCAACAAATGTTGACTGGTGGGTTGCTTAAAGTATGGTATCTTTTTTTAACCAAAACCTTTTGGATGCCCACCTGCCTGAGTGATGTTAGAGTACAAATAAGAGAAATTGGGAATGCAGGTGTACACAGATCATCAAGGAAGTCATGAGCTCGTGGTCACCATGTTAACAAAATCATGCCTATGGTATCAGCCTTGGCTCTCATTGGGGGCAAAGTGAAGACTCAAGAACAGTGGCAGTGAGACATGCCTTCTGCACACACGTCACACTGAGGGAGAGAAGTATGTATGCTCCTTCACATCACTGTCACCCATTTGGTGTCAGTGCCACTGTATTTTGATCCTACTTTTTAAATAACCTTCCTGTCCTATCTCTTCTCTTCAGGACACTTAAGTAAGTGCTGTTAGAGTCGCAAAGCACTCACGCAGGCTAATGCCAGGCTCTGTGGCCAATGCCTATACAAGTCCATCACCACTTACCTGAAAACTTGGGGTGAGCTTAGCAATTCAGAACTTTCTGGAGTTTCAGAAACTTGATGCTTTTACTGTATGTTATGCAATACCTCCAAGTGGTGCCTGAAGCACCATTCTGTAAACATTTTTTCCCTGTGTCAAAAGAGCAATAGCTGCCTTAAGTAGACCAAATTCAACTATCCACGGCTTGAGGACAGTTCCAATGATTCTCACTGTCAAAAGCACTTAGGACACACCAAGAATTTGGTTCCCAAATGAGTCTCTAGGAGGCTTATGGACTCCGCAGTTCTGCCTTGCCTGAGCCCTCTCCCTTGCTGTCTGCAAGCCGACCTCACTGAGAGGCTACTTTATACACACTCAGATAAAATGGACAGGCATGGATGTAGAGGATGCAGAGAGGAAGTGGTTCAGGGCCAACAGTGGGGAGATCTGTGAAGCTCGGGGTGGGGCAGAGAGCTAGCCTCCCAAGACAGGTGCACCAGGAGATGAACTTTAGTTGAAGGGCCCCCTCTGCAGAGAGCTTGGATCCTCCCAGCCTTCATCCAAATTCTCTTTCCTATTACATTTCAACTGCCAAAATAGCTCTTTGAATTTGGTGCTTAGAAGGATTTAGAAATGCTAAAAATTGCAACTTTTCCTACAGAGCTATTTGTAAGAGGAAAGCAATGGAGGCCGAGAAGTGGGTTGTTGAGAATAATAGGCTGAGGTTGAAAGGGGAGCAGAAATGAGAATCAGAATTGGGGCAATCTTCTGCATATTGAAATTTCCCAAACTCAATCTTCCCTACAGAGTTTAATTTTTCTAAGGGAGGGAAAATTAAACTTCTCGGATTTTGTTCATACATAGACATACATTCTGCAGTAGGGGTAGTCTGAGCTATAAGAGCGTCCTGGCCAGGCGGTCTGGATGAGGCCCCATTAAACTCTAATCAACCCTTCACAGCAGCTTTGTATGAAGAACAGGAAACCTCAGTACCCCATAACAAGGAGAGTGTCCTTCAGCCTGAGTCTGAGACAGCATTGTGTCTTTTGAAAACCCTTCAGTCAAACCCTCTCGATGACCAAGGTTGGAGTCTCTCATTCATAGGACAGTGCATTCATAGGCATACACATAAACATGGAGCATGCTTGTGAGTTGTCACTCATTCCCATCTTCAAATAATGGGCTTCAGTTGGGCGATGTGGCTCCTCCCACTCTTACCATATCCATTACTTGATTTCAACTAGAAAACTGGAATTAATGTTTTGTCATGAGTCTATAGGCTACACAGAACAACCTTAAAATCAGGAACCTTCCCAGCAAAAGGTGATTTTTCTGTTGTTTCTCCTAGATGGTAAAAATATTCTTATTGATCATTGTTTACTCCTGTTTGAGTTCACTGGTCTAAGAGCTCAGTTTAGTGTGTTTGTGTGCATGCATACAGGCATGTGTGAGTTTATGTGTATGTACATGCACACTTGCATGTATATGTACCTGGATGTATGTCAGTGCCTATGAGTGTGGAGTCTAGAGGTCAACATCATGTCATTCCTTAGGGGCTGTTTACCTGTCTTCTGGGACAGGCCTGGAGTTCAATGGTAGTTTAGGTAGGCTGACCCCAAGACCCCAGGGATTTAATTGTGTAAACGTGTGCCCTCACCCTCCAGCACTGGGATTACAAGATCATACTATCACAGGCAGCCTTTCCCAGGGAGTTCTGGGGGTCAGAATAGGGTTCTCATGATTGCACAGCTGGTACTTGAGCAACCAAGCCATCTGCCAGCCCCATGAGCAACACTTTTGATCAGTACAAAGCCTGTCTGTCTTTCACCTGACAGATGCTCAATATTTGAAGCAGCAAAACTCAAGCCCTCTTAGCACTGCTTTACACGATACAAGATTACTGAACCCAAACTTCAGGGATGTTGTCACAGCTTGCTCTTTTAGATCTGAGAGACATTTATAGCTCTGCAGAAGTAGGGTTGCACCAAGCCTCAGAACCTGGATGGGTGCTTTATATGCATTTCCATTTGAAGAATGACAGGGGAAGTCATTCCTCAAGTGTCCTGGAGGATCTTGTTTGCAATTAACAAATTTGCAGTACCAGAGCTTTGTGCTACAAATGTAAGCTTTTAAAAATGTGTATAAAATGCTATCTGCTTCTCTTATTATCTGAAGAGCTGGAGAAAAGCCCACATTTTATGTGAGTCCTTCCTTCCTTCTTCCTTCTTTCCTTCCTTCTTTTCCTCCTATTCTTCTTCTCCTTCTTCTTACTCTTCTTCTTCTTCTTATCTCAGACTCACAGAGAGCTGCCTGCTCTGGGGATCAAAGGCACACTACCATGTCCAGTTTATCTAAGCCCATTCTCGAGCCAGGAGCTTCCCGCTTCCTTCACCTGCAACATGATACTTATTAGAATTCTTTCTTTGGGAGGAACCCCTTCTTCTGATCACCCAGTATTTTTATGAAGCATGTTCATGTTTTTTCTTTACACCACATGTTTGGCTGTATAGGCTCATTGATTTTAATACATTTACACAGCTACACTGCCGCTACCATCTAGTTCTGTGCTATCACACCTTCAAAAGAAACTTCATTCCACCTCCTAGGCTTTTCTTGAATGTATATCTTCTTGGGGAAAGTTGCTCCTTCTTGCTTTCTACAGTGATTTCTAGATACAGAGGGACTTATGGCTTTTGTTCTTCACTTACGAAGGTGGACATTGCATGCCAGAGGAACCTCTTCTGTGCAGCACTGTCAAGGATACTTGCCTATGTTGTGGCTGCCGCCTCCCTTGTCTCTCCCACACTCATCAGTAATTGGGTCCCAACCCTCACTTTTACTCATAGTTTAAAATTTCATGATATTGTCTAGCTAAAATCACTAACGTTTCCTTTTAGTTTTAATTAATGATGCTGTTTGCTATTTAGCAGTGGAAGCTTTTCTGTCTTACAGGTGCATCTCTTAGAAGGAGCGAATTTATTCTTATAAACTGGCTGGAAAATGTGTCAAGGGGAATGCACTAAAATTAGACTCAAAGTTGGAGACAAGACTCTATAATTTCAATTTTATAGAGTGCAGAAATACACTGCCTTCTCTGTAAAAGGTAATAGGAAAGTTTTATTCCAAAAACGTATCCAAAGTCACTGGTCTAGTAGCGGATAGACAAAGTCAAGTTTTTGGCCCATTTTCTGGCATCCTGAGGGATGACTAAGAATGTAGTGCCTGGAAGTGACTGCCCAGCTTCATGGTGGTGCCAAGCCCAGCCCTCGCTGTCCTTAGAGCCGTACAGCATCGCTCCCTCTCCACGGAGCTAATGATTGTAGAACATCCCACTCACTTTGGAAGCATCAACACCTCAGGCCAGGCTTTGTGGTTCCCTTTTTTTTTCTCACATGAACTTGAGACTGGTAGGAACTAGAAGGCTCAGAACTAGAAGGGACAAATGCAAATCTTCTAGAAGGCACTAAGGAGGGCCAGGTCATGTGTAAGGAAAGACAAGTCAAAGTCAGTGCTGGCCACTTGTGTTGCGGACAGGCTTGCTGGAGAAGGAATGCCTCGGGAGGTGTGGAAAGCTGTCCCCCACCTGCTGTGAGACTCTGGTTCCCATAGGGCCTGAGCATCTGATGGGGTTTGAGACTTCTCTCTGCGTTTTTTAATGAAGAGACGAAAAGGAATTGCACCAAAATTCAAGCCTATCTATCTTTTCACCAGTCTCCAAAGGCAAATACTTTAGAATGTTAGAGGTGAAGTTAGTGCACATGCGTGTGAGGTGGGTGCTGTATCTGTGAGCCACCATGCACAGAGCAAGTTCTTGTGGGAACTACAGCTGAAGAGCTTGGCAAGGCCGAGGGGTGTAAGTTACCCCCGTGTGGTTTGCCTGGATCTCCATCCCCAGGGTAAGGCAGATGGGGGCAGTGATGGGTGGGTGACGATACTCTGGGAGGAAAGCCTTGCTGGGAGGAAAGGTGTCCTTCTGCCTGGTCCCACCGAGTGTTAAGCTGATTCTGCACGGAATCATACATGTAAAAAGAGCCCTTGGCCACCTCAGAGTTCACCCACAGTGTCACACCTCCCTTTACTGATGCCACTCCTCCTGGGTGACCTGCAGAGGCTGGGGGTATAGAAGAGTTAACCAAACCTTATCCCTGACTCAGGTGTGTGAGCAGGTTTCATATGGCTGCCCTTTGTATGTAATAGTGTATGGCCATTCTAGCATTCAGGGTGTGGCATGCCTCCTTTTTACAAGTCGTGCTGTTTTGAAGCATCTTCAGTAGCGTTAGATGGGACATCCAGCAGGGCTGTGCATGGCCTCTACTTTTTTATTGATGAGACAACACAGGGTTTAATAGCTTCTTGAAAATGGTTTAACTTTATCGATATTAAATGTTTTAATTCCAAATTTCTTTGAAATCCATTTATGTGATGAATTGTGATGTTTGCCCTCTAACTAGGAGAGTCATATGAAAACATGGGATGTAACTGGCTGTGTTGGTTGCTAAAAGTAAATATAGGAACTGTTTACTGACTGTAACTGTTCCACTGTGCATTGTTCCCATAGCTTCTGAGTCAGACACACTTTCTGGGAAGAAAACAGAACCATAAATCTTGGAATCTTCTTGGTCCCTTCCACATGACCCAGGGGACTCGGCCGGCTGTGGAGGCAGATACCAGGGATAGAGTGAAATATAATTCTGAACTGCCTGTTGGAGATGTCTCCTTCACTCCTGATGATAGGCTGTGGAAAAGATGTTCTGATAAAGGGCCCTTTCAGCTGGATCTTGGCTGGTGACTGGTCATAGCATCATCAGGAACTTGAGAGAACTGGCTGTAAGGAGCAGAGACAATGAATGAATTCGTGCATGATGCATTCCTGTTCTCAGCTCGCTTGCTTTCTCTTTTCATTAGGGTCCAAGACCCAAGCCTAGAGAATGGTACCTCCCACAGTGGGCTGGTCTTCTTTGTACATCAATTAACATAATCAGGACAATCCCCTCAAAGGCATGCCCACAGGCCAACCTTATCTAGACAGTTCTCAACTGAGAATCCCTTTCTAGGTTATCCTGCTTTATGTCATGTTGACAATTAAAACCAACCATCCCAGGCCCTGTCTAGAAAGCAACATATTCAGGAGACAGAAGGGCCACTGCTCACTAGCACTGACCCAGATGGTGTGAACCCAGGGCTGTCCTTTACCACAGTGGTGATGGCATGGGCATGTCTCACGCTAAGTCAAGTGAATGATGGAAAGAATGAGGATGTGGATCTGTGTGGCTTTGGGGGCCCTTCTTCCTACTAGCTATACAGCAGACCTTCTGGGGTAACTAATAGTGAGCTTCTCTGAAGGGTGTTGAGAAAAGCAGCAACTGTAGATACCTCCCTGGGTGCTGTAGTTTGGATATTAAATACCCCAAAGCCCATGAGTTGAAGCTATGGTCCCACTCACAATGCTGTTGGGGGTAAGTGGAACCTTGAAGAAACGGAGCTACCTAGAAATCTGTAGCTCAGCATCACAATCCGTGTATACTGAGTACAGTATTTCACTGATTAATAAGAAAGGCTAAGTCTGAGGAAGTTCCGGTGCTGTGCATGTGCATGGTTTTGATGAACAAGGGGGACACTATATATTGGCAATTTCTCAGACCTGCATTCTGGGGAGAAGAGATTTGGCCATATGGTTTGTGTCAGCCAGTAGTGTGTGTCCCAGGAGGGAGTGATGTGTAAGCATAGGAAATGCTTGTGGCTCTCCATGTCTCTCTGCCATGGTTCCAGAGCAGTGCACAGCCTAGAAGGCAGACACTGATGACACACGGCGGATAAGGGACAAGAACAAAGGACAAGCTTACGCTCCCACAAGCCTCCAGAATACTGGAGCTGCTTGCAAACACAGCACAGCTCAGCCCACAGCCTGTGGGAACAGGCTCTATCAACAGGAGCCTCCCAAGAGCCTTTGATAATGACCTTCAAAGTTTTACATTGTCATCTTGTCCTAGAAAAGGGTTAAATGCACTTTAAAAACTACACCTGACTCAGTGGAATTCAAAATACATATATTACATAACACACACAAAGTGGCTAGCTAGCATCTGACCCAGCCAATGTGTGAGGAGCTTCCTGGGGCAGGTCTTGGCAGCATTATGAAGGGCAGGCTGCTCAAGGTTTAAGTAAACCAATGTTTCCACCTCTCGGGAGTACCATACACAACAAGCAATGGCAGAGTAAGAATTAAAGTACCCTGGTTTATTAGCAGCTGGGCAGGACATAATGGCTCCTGAAATAAGATGCTGGATCAGAACACGTCTCCAAGGTATGTAGTCACTAGGGTGTTCCTCCTCTCCCATCCCTAAGTCAATGTCTTAATTCCAGGACTTTCCATCCTGTCTACAAGGGGTGGAGGAAGAGGCTCTGAGGAGTCTGCTCTAGCCCAGCTCCCACACACAGCTGCACATCTGAGAATGTGTGATGTGGCATCAGATCAGGGGGACCTGCCTCTGATGGTGCTGTGGAGCGGAAGGTTGAGAAGCAGGGTTGGAGCCGATGCTTTGAGCATCAAGACAAGCAACTCAACAAGCCATCCAAAAGTGCAGCTGATGTCTTGCTCTTGAGTGGGTTAGAGGTGAAAAAGCAGTGTGTAGTCCTGAGAACTCTGAGATAGATGGAGGCATTGACCCCACCACACCACACCACACCCCACCCCACCACACCCCACCACACCCCACCACACCCCACCACACCACACCACACCACACCACACCCCACCACACCTCACCACACCATACCATATCTCCCCTCAGATGCCTGTCATAGGCTTAATATTGTTCCTTCAGTTCTGAGATGAAACTTGCCTGTTTCTTTTCCCATGTTTCATGTGTGTGTGTGTGTGTGTGTGTGTGTGTGTGTGTGTGTGTGTGTGTGTGCTTATGCGTATATGTATGTTTGCATGTGTGGAGGTACTGAGTGTATGAATGTGTTAACGCATGACTATACTTGCATGTGACAACTGGAGTCTACCTTATTTAATAAGCCAGACTCTCGCAGTCAAACCCAGGTCTTACTGACAGGCCAGCTTACTCTGGGGATCCTGTCTCCACCCTCTGAAGTTAGCATTATAGGCAAGTTACCAGTGTCCACCTGGCATTTACGTGGCTTCTGGGGATATCTGGTCCTCAAATGTGTGCTGCAAGCACTTACCACTGAGCCATCTCTTCAACTTCTAATATAAAATGATTTACACATTTTTCTATCAGCAATGTCATGGAGCATCTAATAAAGAAAGGCGCGTTGTGTTTTAGCTGGAACTATTCCTCCTTGTGAGTAGTCCATAAGTAAGGAGTCATGTCACAAGCGAGGGTCCTCAGGTTTGGAGAAGTCTTGGGAAAGGGCATTTTCCATGACAAAATCACCCTGCTTCACAGAGAAAATGGTCAGTCCTACAGGGTGGGAGGCTCAAGGGCTCAGCAGGCCACCAGCACCACTCAGTATGTCTGTCTGATATCCAGTCTTTGGAGAATAACAAACAACAGGAAACCCAAGGCAGAGAAAGTTCCAGAAAGGCAATACAGACCTCTGAACTCCTCGAACTCATGTTACATTGACAAACACATGGCAAAAGCTTTCTTGAGCCTCACGGTTTTGGTGTCGTTCAGCGGCAGATTGGCCTGTTTCAGAGCTGTTACACACTCTACCCTGAATGATTTGTCACTTGGGAAGAGAGAGCCTCAAATGAGAAAATGTTTCCACCAGATTGGCCTGCGGGCCAGCCCTTGGGGCGTTTTCTTGATTAATGGTGGTGCATGTGGGAGGACTCAGATCATTATGGGCTGTACGTGGGCAGGTGGTCCTGGGCTCTCTAAGAAAGCAGCCCGAGCAAGTCATAAGGAACAAGCCAGGAAGCAGAGCTCCTCTATGGCCTCTGCATCAGCTTCTGCCTCCAGATCACTCCCTGTTTGAGTTCCTGCCCTAACTACCTTCAGTGATGGAGTGTAGCCTGGGAGTTGCAAAGGGAAATAAATCCCACCCCCAACCCCCACCCCATTGGTTTGGGCCGTGGTGTTTTTATCACAATAACAGCAACCACAACTAAAACATGTGATAAGCAACATGTTTTATAATTATTGCTGAGAATTTTTTAGTATATTTACTTACTGTTTGATTACATGCGCACTCGCGCAAGTCAGAGCACAGCTTACCGATGTTAGTTATTCCTCCTGACATGTGGGTTCTGGGAATTGAACTCTGCTCATCAGGTTTGGCAGTGAATTCCTTTACCTGGTAAGCTATCTCGCCAACTTTATATACAGCATTTACTTGCTAACCAACATTAGGCATGCATAAGGATAAGTAATAATCTGTACTTAACTTCCTTCTATGTAACATGGAGTGTCCATAGTTTGTGCCACTCACGAAGTTAAAATGAGTGATCCATTGGTGGTGATGATGATTGTGGGGTGGGGATTAAATTTGCTGTCATCATCCCCTCCCAGATAATCAACCTCTCTCTTCTGTTCGCCTCGTGCCCCCTTTCTAAACAGAG
This sequence comes from Mesocricetus auratus, assembly GCF_017639785.1. NCBI lineage: Eukaryota > Metazoa > Chordata > Mammalia > Rodentia > Cricetidae > Mesocricetus > Mesocricetus auratus. Next base: position 108,724,394 of record NW_024429266.1, read on the forward strand.
TTTTCCTATTTCTAAACCATGGGGTGGGGTATACACTGTGATTTCAGGTCACAAAGACAATGTCTGGTCTGATTGACCTTTGACTTTGGAACTGAGTATTGATTTGATTGTTGGTCTGAGTCATCGGTGGCTGATGCAAATAGCAGAGGTGTCCTGGGGTCCTGGGTCCCCAGATGTGATGTGTACATGGGCCTGGCTGCTGTCATAGACAGGGCAGTCCAGAACCAGAGGCCCACGGAGAAGCAAAATGCTGGGTATCAGGTATGACAGGTGGTGGCTTTCAGCATGAATGTGGCAGTCCAAGACCAGATGTGAGGAATCTGCTGACATGTTTCCCTGCTCAGCTGTGCTGGGAGAGGTCATTAGCTTGCAAGGCTGTGCATTCTCCAAGGCTAGGCCAGATGCCCACTAACTGATCCCAGCAGTGGATGATGGGGCTGTGAAATGACCCTGAAGATGGGAACAGTGAATAGGGAGTTTTGAGGGGTCTCTGATCCACTAGGACCATGGTTCCGGGTCTGCTGAGAGAAGTTCTAGGTTCCGATTTGGGGTAGAGGACGAACATGGACACTTGGTCATGACTGTGTACCTCAGGAGGTCACTTCGTTTGTCTGGGCCTCTGATTCAATGAGTTTAGACCCACTGCCATAAAGGTGAGTCGATGTGCATGATGCAGGTGCCTGGTAGGTTTCTGACTGTGACTCAGTGAGGACACATCAGGACACGATGCTCTACCAACAGCAGTACAGAGCTGCAGCCACTACTTCCTAGGGCAGGAGCTTTCCCCTGTGCCAGAGTGTTTTACCACTGTCTGTGCCACTCAGTAATCTGTTCATTCAACAGAGATTTAGAGCACATCCAGAGTGCCAGCCACCCATCTAAGGTTTTTGACACTCCCAGGCCTGATTCACAGTGCCTCAGCCCTTACGCAATCCATGTGGCCTATCACGGATCACTAGAGGGTTCTGGTACACACATAAATCACTGCAGAGCAGGGATTGCTTCACACATCTGGGAAACGCTACTTGCCGCAGTCACGGTTCTGTCTCACCAGCAAAGGAAAAGGAAGGGAAGCCATTTGGGCACCCTAAGCTCTGTTCAAGAGACTTGACATGCCAGAGAGGTGAGGTATAAAAGGACGGGGTGGAACCATTAAGCTGTGGTTCGCATGTCTCTGCCCCCCAATGAGTGGTGTAGTTTTCCACCTGTATTCAGAGTATTTTAGAAACCATAGAGTATGTGTGCTAGCACATGGGTGGTGTGTGTGTAGGACGGTGCTGGGAGTGCCCAGTTCATAGATGATACCTGCCACTGCATCTTCATCTGGTGGACAAGGACACAACGTTCCCTTGGGCACCTTTCATAAGCTCTCATGTGTCTGTGAGATCTCCTCCTTCATTATGTAATCACCCCATAGCCCTACCTCTTAGAATCATCACAGTAGGACTTAGGACCCTAACATAGAGATTTCTTTCAGGGAGATGCAAGCATCCAGTCCACAGCAGACTTTGTGTCTGCTTTTTGTGGGTGCTAAGGCTGCTTCCCAGGGCTGTCTGTGCTCAGAAGGTGCTCTTCCGGGTAGTCATACTGTCAGTCTCAGCCTTACTGTAGTATCAGAGGGCACGTTCGCCCAGGCCTTTCCTATTCCAATGCAACACACCTAATTGGAAAGGTTATAGAAGGTAGGATAGACTGGTGTGTTGGCATCCTCAAAGGAGAAGCCAGGGCAGGACAGGTGCAGAAAGGGCAGTACCCCAAGTCGAGGGAACATGAGAAATGTTGGTAGGAAGCTAGTGGCTTTTCCATGGCCACTTTGGATAGTTTGGGGCAAAGGAGTGAGGTGGAGTTACTCAGCATTGGCAGGATGGGGCTGCTAGGTTAGAAACAGATGCTAACAACACGTGAGGGCTGGCAGGATAGGTTGGGGATAATAGGCAAGGGCCAGAGGGATAGGTTGGTAATAGATGATAGACTCAACAAGGGAGATCTAAAGTGTGACAGGGCCAGGGAGGTGCGCTACAGGCATACAGAAGGTAAAAGGTTTTGTGGAGAACAGATTATGGGGGTGGGGTGCAGGGACAACAGAAGATTTGAACCTGAGCAACTGCAAGACTGAGTTTCTTCAGATTCATGAAACTGCAATTCATGAAGCAGTGAGAAATAGTTGAGGAAGACAACATCAACTTCTGGGGGGAGAGAGGGAGAGGGAGAGAGAGAGAGAGAGAGAGAGAGAGAGAGAGAGAGAGAGAGAGAGAGAGAGAGGGAGGGAGGGAGGGAGGGAGGGAGGGAGAGAGAGAGGGAGGGAGACAGAGAGGAAGAGAGAGAGAGAGAGGGAGAGAAAGGGAGAGGAAGAGAAAGGGAGGGAGGGAGAAAGAGAAGGAGAGAGAGACAGAGACAGAGAGAGAGAGGGAGAGAGAAGTGGGGACAGGGAGGGGGAGGGGAGGGGGAGAGAGAGCAACTCAAGGGAGGCAGGCACACAGTTGGAGGGCCAACCCATCATGGTGGTGAAGTCATTTTGGAAGCAGGACTGTGAAGGAGCTGTTTACACTGCTTCTGCACTCAGGATGCAGAGAAGCGGAGAGAGGCCATTACTGGCGCTCAGCTTGCTTCCTCCTCTTCATTTACTTCAGAGACCCAGCCCGTGGAATGGTCCCAGTCATAGCTGGCATGTGTCTTCCCACATCCCTTAACCCAGCCTAGGCTCTGTTTCCTTGGAGAGTCTAGCTCCTGTGAAGTTGACCGTATTCCCACATGGTCATAGCATTGGGAGCCCCCTTGCCACATCCCAGGAAACCTGACGTGCCTAGCTCACGGTCCTGGGGTGGACAGTGTAGAGGAATGCCTTTTGGACCCAGGACAGAGTCTAGGGGCATATGTTCTGGACTGCTGTGATCATGCAGAAAACGAAGGCCTGCTGATTCTGTCAACTGGTGCACGGCTGACTTGGGACACTTTGAGCTCGACTCCCTGTGTGAACAATGCCAACTGTGCTTTGCCCACACAGCTCATTTGGGAACAATGGGAGTAATTTTCTTTTATAGTTCTGAGAACAATTCTCCAAAAGAAATTCCAAAAATATTTTGAACAGTGGCTGTGCTCTCTGGATTGGCTGTGTGCCACCCCAAGGTGACTCCTCCTGTGCAGGGAATTCTGCTCCCTGGGAGGCAGATGTCCTAGGTGGCCTTTACAGTGAGGTTTGGGTAACACTGGAGTCACTGTTGTGCTCACACTGCTTCTCTGCGAACTAAAGCCACCAGCTAATGACTGGCAAGTCTTAGTCTAACAGCAGCAGGGATGAGTCAAGCTGGACTTGCAAACTCGTAGCAGCGCGCCCCATTCAGAAGGATGCATGTGCACACTCACTGTCACAAGACAGCTCCTCCTCCGCACGCAGGCTCTGGCACTCTTACTTCACTGGTCCATGAGACAAATCTTGCCATCATTTCAGCTTTATTGCTAATAAATTTAACTCTGCTTTATTCAGGCAAAACACCAACGAGGAAAAAATATTGTTAATTGTAAAACAAAAAATACATAAATATTTTATAAACACTGAAAAAAAAAAACCTCTTCAAATTCATTGTTCTGTCAGCCTCTCTCCAGAATCTTCCAGGCTGTCAGGCTGACATCTTTTTCATAGATTTGTTTCTGTCCCGCCTTGAGTCCACAGGTTTTCTTTATAATTTTTTTTCTTAGACAACAACGGAATTCTAATATGCTGATTTTGACTCCTCTTGGGACTAGCAGGCTCTTAAAGGCATCCATAATGGATGTGGAGAACCAGAGTGCTTATCCAGTGGTTTGCAGCTGCTTGTGACTTCATTTGCATAGCCCCATCAGCTGAGCATCGCCAACCGCAGACACCTTCTCTGCATGCCCGTTAATGTATGGCATTGCTGAGAAGTGGTGGCCTAAACAACTCATCAGGAAATCACTCCCCTCGTTTGTTCTCTCATCAGACCTGGAAAAGCGCTGTCGATCATTTAGAAATGACAAAGACTGGGGCTGTAAAAGGCAGAAAGAGAGCTATTTCATCATGTTATTGTGCGGCTTCCCTTTGACTGATCAGCATCCAAGGAGGGGGAGGGCCTTCTGATGGGTAAGCCTTCCTTTTCCAACAGAACAAGAAGAAACCCCCACAGCAGAAGGACGGGGGCTCTTTTGCCATCTCCACTCTCCCACGTGGCAAGCCTGGGTATCAGGCTGCAGAAAAGAAGTGTTGCTCCTCAGCCTGACCTTGAATCTCAGCAGGAGGATGGGGCATCAGAGTTATGGAAACTAGAGAACATAAAACCATCACGGCCTTGTCAACCATGCGCAAGGTCCCAGAGCCGCCTTTCTGAGCCAACACACTTTGTCTCTCTGTGACTCCTCACTTTCCTGTGAGCAATATATATATATATACATATACAAACTCCCCTCTTTAGTATCTGAAGAGCCCACGAACATGGCTATTGTATTTGTCAGTCATCTGCAATGTGCTAGTTCTGGCTGGCTGGGACAGAGGACCTTCACTGGGCAGCCTTCCTCTGGCTCTTCTGTTTTATCAGGATAGACCCTTGTCCTTGCTGAAAATGCAATTAAGTTCTCTATAACCAGAAGGAGAAACAGACAGGGCACTGGGATCTTTATTGACAATGAATGCTTCTGCCATCTTAAATAAATTAATTTCTTCTGATGATTCATCAAGTACCTGGATGGGTACCAGCTGCTCTGGGGCACAGTAACAGGCCAAGAGGAAGTGCAATATGAGTCTTTCAAGGCTATGCTGAGTTATTTCTCCTTCCACCCCATTCTTACCTTTGGTCAACATATTCTTGGTGTCCTGTACTTTCCCCATTCCCCTTCTCCTTTATGCAGAACTAGACAAAAAACATTGTCTAGCAAGTTGTGTCAAGTTTTTAGAGAGGAGGTGAGTAAATCCCTAGGATGGAAAGCCCAGGCATCAATAAACTAGCCACCCACATGCTATCTTCCATTGGTAGGTGCAGGAACCTTCCCCTCCATATAGCCAGATGACACCCTGGGGATGCATTGCAGACACTGATTTCTGAGAGCAGTGACTTAGGCAATGTGTGCTTAGCTGAGGGCATGCATCTCTGTTCACAACACCCAGTTTGTGCTACTGCGGCCCTATACAATAGCCCAGTTGCAACAGGCCAACATTTCATTCTTGAGGGTTGACTTGAGATTGGGTTACAGACTGTGGTCAGTGGTGGATACAAGGTCAGAGAAGTCCAGTTTTGGGGGAGTCAGTGAAGAATAGGCTTCTGGCTCTGACCAAAGAAAATCCTCATGACTTCAACTCTGAGGTCACCTTAGGGCACTAAGGGGTGGTTCTGAAGAGTCCCAGGAGACTGCATTTACCGTTTTCAGATAGTGTGGAAGTGTGCATGGAAGACCAAAGGCAGAAATTGTCATATAATATTAGTTTATGACATAAAAGCATCCCCAGTTTTCCTTAATTATGCCTAGAACAGGACCTGCACTAGCCAGTTCATCTGGGATTCTTTGATTTATTTTGTGTTTTCTTCCCATTTGCAACTGCTTTGAACACTGTTTTCACTCCATGCTTGTGGGAGAGTTCACCAGGCCTGCTATCCCAGGAGCTAGCCTAGAAGAGGTTCTGAAAATGCCCCTCACAGTGCCCAGCATCAGGTGGGGCTGGAATCCACTGTCCCTACCCAAGTCTAATGAATTTTTATTTTTGTATAAAGTATCATTTTGCTAAGAGAAAGGTGACATGGAGTCAGCATCATTGGGGTATTCTCATTCTTGTGTTAGTGAGAGAGCTCAGACATGAGGATGGGTGTGTCTGTGTGTGTCTGTGTCTGTGTGTGGCTTATTTAGGGGAGTTCACTTCTCTCTGAAGGAATTACTTGTCAAATCTTGGGTCCTTCCTGGCTGGATGGAGTGGAAGGCTCTGAGGGCTTGGCATCTCTACTGCACAGGCCCTTCTCTCATCTGCATTCTATTCATGTATCTGCCTCAGGTGAATGGGTAAGTGGTCAGACCCCAGTGATTAGAGATACCCCACCTAGTATTGAAGCCTACCACGGGGACAGCTAAACACTGCCCAAAGAGTCAGTGGAATTTAGCACAGGGAAGTCCAGCACTGGCATTCAGGACTTATTAGCACAGGTGCACCTTTCCAGGATAGAGACCAATCCTCAATGTCTTAAAGAGAGCAAAGAAAGTGGCATTTCATCTTTCAGGAAACTGTGAAGATTCTGTCTGTAAATGACCAGATGCTAGCAAAAGTCTAGTGGAGGAATTGAGAGAGCCTCATGATTCAAAACTGCTAATGGACTTGTGGCATGCCTGCCCACACTTGGCTGTCTAGAGTTGTCAACAGTCAACCCCACGAGACTTCTGTGTCCCCACTGAGCTTCATTTCTCTCCTGCCACCTCCTTACTCCCTCCTCCAACACCACTGGGACTCCTTCTTCCAGTCTGGTCCCTTGAAGAAAAAAAAAGCTGCTAAGATTATTGAAATACCAGTTCTTAAGGGCAGCAAGCTCAGAGGGGGTCATCTGAGCCACCATATGGCAGAACATTCAGGCAGCTTAATTGAATCTCATCAGCACTGTCTGGAAGTGGTTGGACACACTCAGTTTGCACAACCAAATCCCTTCATTAAAAATTCCTAGGTTGTAGACACAGAAGCACTTTCCCCACATCTGCCAATGACAACCCAGTGTAGAGTGGAACTCATTGGTGTGGCCTTCCACTATGACATCTCCCCCACCTCTACCAAGAAGTAGAATTCAGTTTTCTGTGGTATCCTTTTAATTCTCCATAATGAAAATAAACATATTCTGTAGAAGTGGAGTGATGCCATTTGTCATGGCACCTTTCTTACTTTGCCACAGCTGGAAGAGAGTGCATGGTCATCATCCTTAGTCCAATCAGACCCACAACTATTAGTCATGACTATACGTAGTCACACTAATAATCACCAGCTAGTTTTGACAGAGAGTCCATGAAGTGCCGGCATTGTGTTTCTACAGTTGTAATTTCCTTTCTGGATGCCAAGCAGTCTTCTCTTATTTTATTCAACAAATGTTTATAAAGAGCCTGTCCCAGACCACAGCTGTGCATGAAACACAAGGCTCAGGGCTCCTTGGAGTTCACAGTGTCAAAATGGAGAGAGGCATTAGACATTCACCGAGATTAGTCTGAAACTATCCCTGTGGCAGCTGCAGAGGTCAATGTAACAAGTATGCCAACTCATGCCTAGCCTGGAGACCCCTCCTCAAATGGGCTTCTCTTCATAACACCCTTCTTTTGTTTGATATTTATCTGAACCCATCAAATCCTATGCTGGAGTTACAGAGATAAAAAAACAAGCTAGACTTGCTTATTGTCCTCATGGGACTCCACACTCCAGCATGAAAGAGAGCCAACTTCTGTCACACCACTGAATGTTCTTTACTGTGAAAGTTGTGTGCTCATGTGCTCTCTCAGAAAGAGGAGCTGTGTGAGTGGTGGCCATAGGAGGACTGGCAGAGCCCTCTCACCTTACAGGTGTGCACAGCCACAGGAAAGAGATGCTACCAGCCATTGAGTAGCAGGGAACCCAATCAGGGAGCATAAGGAAGAAAGTTAGGAAGGAAAGTGAGCTGCTTAGCTAGATGGTAAGTGGAATGGACCCTTAGCACAAATAATACTAGCTATTGCATATGGCCTCTATTTCCTGTCACCCTCTTCTGGTCCTGTGTACTGGGACCAAACCCTGTGCAGATTCTGTGTCATAATTCAGAAAGCCACTCAGTAGCTGCATTTGGGTAGTGCTGGGTCTTAGCTCCGCCTGATGAAGGATACTCCATCAGAACTCCTTGGTTAGGGTTTGGTAGGGTTGATGCAAACTATGGGAACAAGGATTCAAGAGCCTGGTAAATTAGACCGGGGCCTGTCAGGACTAGGGGCTTAGCTGTAGACTAAGATATAGCTATGAAGTTTCCTTAGTCAGGCAGCCTTTTTAGGAGGCTGTCCTAGGTCAGTCTTCATTTCACTGCTACATCTCAAAGAGGTGAGATAATATACCTAATACTCCCTCTGTGCTACTCACACATAGGTTTGCCCATAGTCTAGCTACTCCATCAGCATCAATTAAGTCCACATTTACCCTCGAGCCTCCCATAGGTCTCTGATGATGATGTGGATGAAACGCTGATTATTAGCTACTCTTCTCATTGATGTGACAAGGCCGGTCTCATGAATCCTGAATCCACAGTCAGGAAGTAGAGAGTCATGAATGCTGGCTCAGACTCAGCCTTCTTTTTTCCTTTTAATGTAACCCAAGACCGTAGCCCATAGAATGTTGCCATCCATGTTTAGGGCAAATCAACCCACTTCAAATAGCACAACCAAGGAACCATACAGACGTGCTCAGGGGCTTTCTCTTTAGCGGTTCTGAAGAATGTCAAGTTGAAAAGCAATATTGACAGTCAAAGGAAAGGAAACAGGTGGTACTTAGGTAAGGAATCTATCTTTGGGCCTTTAGAGAAGACAGCCTATGTCACAAGAAGCAAGTTACCAACCTGGCTTCCACTTGGGGTAGGATCTGTGATATCCTTAAAATGTAGTACCCAAAATGTAGTAGCCAGGAGATCTCTTTGTTCTCCTGAAATCCGTGTAGCTTCACCATGAGGCGAGTGGCCTCTTTCCACAGATTGAGGCAAGGAAATATTTCCCTCAGTACGCTCCGGTATTTGAGAAAACCAGAATATCTGTAGACACTGTTGGCCAGGGGTTCTGCATCTGGGAGAGCCACAGGGTGCTGAGAGTGTGTTCTGCTTTCGAGGACTGACTGAATTGCCTTAAGATAGGGGAAGTAAGCGTGGATAGAATAATAACGGCCAATGTCATGCTGTGCATGTTCCCAGCAAGATGCTGTCCCTGCAGTAGGGGTTCTGTGATGTTTGGAAAGCATCCACAATGACAAGATTTCCCAAAGGTTGGATGAGTGGATGCACCATGGGTGTAGACCACACCATGGCTCTCCCTGATGTGCTAAAGAATGTCGTTATTCTGCGCTGACTACTTCTGGGACCAGGGTGGCACTTTTCTACCTGCATCATGTTGGGTACCGGGTGACCAAGCCAAGGATTCTGTAGTTTTCACTCTAAACTGGGATAGTGGAGAGTTTGCCCTGTAGCCTAAGGACTGGATTGAATAGGCAACAGAAAATCCATGCTGAAGAGACTTCCAGACCTCCAAGGGCACATTGTCTGGAATGACCTGTTAACTCCCAGTCATGTTCAATTTGAGCTAGTTCTTACAGCCTTGTATTTCATGTGTGACAGAGGCAAAGGGGAAGCAGGGCAAGCTAACAGGTGATTGCACTTGTCATATACATGCATTCATAACACAGAGAGAGAGACAGAGACAGAGAGACAGACAGAGAGAGAGAGAGAGAGAGAGAGAGAGAGAGAGAGAGAGAGAGAGATCCCCCAAGAAGTCTTAGTTACCACTGGATCCTTCATGAGCTCTGGATCTTGTAAGAATGGACAGAAGTAGAGAGTATTGGTTAAGAGCAAAGAGGACAGGAATAAAAACTGAGGCTTCTGAGGCACGTGCTAAAGATATGTTAGAAGACAGACCTCCCCTACCCCCACAATTCACAGACACCCTGGCCTGGCGCTGACTGCTTGTGACAGGGAGAGTTCTATCTCTTGCCACAGGCACCTGAGAGACATATGCCTGGGGGGCGCCCGAATCTGCCTGTGCTCAGGCCTGGAGACCTGCCTTCTGGATCCACCTCCTGTATTCCTTGGTAATGCTCTCTCTCTAGCTGTAGCTCTCATCTCCTGCTTAGCAATTACTTGAACAAGTCAGAAACTGTGCTTTCCACTTGGCGCTGACCTTTACAAATTGTTGAAGAGGCTGACTGAACACTAGTGCTGGGCTCATGCTAAATTGTGGCCATGGCTGATAGTCTGGCTTTATTTTTCTTTGAATTTTATCTCCACTTCCCTCACGTTTACCCTTCTCTCAACTTTTATACTTCACATTATGTAAGAGCCTGATCCTCATTGGCAACATATCTCAAGTGGAGTTTTGTGAATCAGGGGCTTATTAGGGATCCAAATGTAATTATTCTGTTGACTAGGCACTCCCTAAATGTCATGACTGAAGATCCGGAGACTTGACTGGCCAATGCATGATACCTCCCAGTAGCTAGAAGGATGTGTGGATGCCAAGAGTCCTTCCCTTCAGCCTAATTCTAAAACTGAGCATCTGACAGTGTGTGTGTGTGTGTGTGTGTGTGTGTGTGTGTGTGTGTGTGTGTGTGTGTGTGTGTGTGTGTGTTCTCTCTGAAGCAGTGGGTAGTCACAGAGTCCAGACAACGTATGAGGCATTCAAGGACTATGTCAGGGCCCCCGAAGTCCTCCCACACACATCACATCCTCATCCTTCACTCTGCCTTGTTTCCTCCCACATGGGAGGGCAGGACTGAGCAGCCTCATTAAGATTTCCTTAGGCATACTCTGACCTCAGATAGTTCCTTGTTTTTCTTCCCTTTTTGTTGGAAGATGGGTCCCAGACATCCCGGGAAGCTGAACACTAGCTCCATTCAGATCCTGCCGTGGTGCAGATGAACAAGCCAGAATTGCTCATAAATTATTTCCAGAAAAATGTGCCCGCCAGCTTCAGTGTTTACAAAAAGCAATTTTGCTTCCCCATAAGCTAGGAGTGTTTATTAAACATGTAATAGAGAGTTTGTGTTTGATATTTACAGTCACTGTGTCCTCATCTGAGTAATGCCACACTGCATTCAGTCAAACAAAAAGGGAAGCAGCACCCAGCCAGAAATGGGCCTTTCCCTCCCCGCCTGCGGTCTGTCTCCTTCTTTCTCCTCCCCACCTTGCAGCAGCTCCATGGCTCCCCACTTAGGCAAATGAGCATCTGCTGTGTACATGGAGAGTGGGCCAAGTGACACAACAGAGGAGCCACATGCCTACACGGGAAGCCAGCCCCAAATCACCCACTGAAGGGGTGCAGGATGAAGTCTTGCTGCAATGAGCTATATTGTGCCACTTCCCAGACTCCACTCCTGGTCTCAGCTGTAATCCAGAAGCATCTACTACGTGCTAGCCAGTCTCTCTCTCTCTCTCTCTCTCTCTCTCTCTCTCTCTCTGCCCTCCACCTCTCCCTCCCACCGTGTGTGTGCGTGTGCATGTGTGTGTGTGTGTGTGTCCATGTCTTTACACACGCTCCCTAGCCACCAGTGGGGGGTGCATCAGCAGCTTGCTTCAATACAGAGGAATGAGGAAAGTGACGTGAATCTGGCTCTGCTCCGGTGACAGTAAATCTGAGTTCTGAGGGAGAACAAGCAGCCAGCCTACGGTGGGAGGGAAGGCAGAGAATGAATGCAGCTGCTGTGCTGAGAAAGACTGCGGGGCCTGAGAGGGTCGACCAGTCTCCTCACTGTCACATGTCAAGGAGGCCGGAGGAAGACATGGGGGCCAATGCTCAGGTCACATGGGGTCTTGAAGGCCATCATGGAATGGGGTGGCTGCTCATTCTTGAATGATCACCCAGTTTGAGGGTACAGACCTGGTTGCTACAGACCTGGTTGCTTCTGCTCTCTGGAAACACCATGGAGCTCCTAGGATCACAGCCCAGGGCTACCCACCTTATTAGCTTTGTGCCTGTGACTCTGTCCCCCACTCCCACCTCCTGTGATGCTGAGAGCACAGGCTACTTCTGTACATACCCTCCACCCAAGAACTTAGTCAGCTGCCAGGGGATGCACTGTCAGCATTTGCCAATGGAGTGAAGGGAGCCTGAAACAGGGGTCCCAACAGAAACTGTTTAACTGTCCCAGTAAGGAGATGCTGCTGCTTGGGTTGGCATGGAGGTGTAGATGGAATAATGGGTGGGTGTCTTCCAAGAGAAGTACATTGATGAACTTGGGAGACTAGAGAAATGGAATGACAGGAGGTCACCTCGCCTGAGTGCTTAAGGCTGGTGAAGGGCAGCTATTAGATATGTGGACAGATCTTTTTCACTGATCATACTCTCCTTGGAGGTCTGACTGAGGTCTTGTTTATACCAATAAAACTGTTAGATTCAGTATTCCCCCAGGTTGCCCTTCTCAGTCAACTTGTGTGGAAGAGACAGACCAAGAGGTAAAGGGTTGTCCACAAAGCTGGGGGAGCAATTTCCAGTGGCTTCGTGGCTCATGCTGTCATGTGTGTTCCCACTCTGTGTGCCATGCTGACCAAAGATCGACTTTCCCCAAATCTTTGTTTGTATGACAGTAGGATGATATTGACTTTAATCAACAAAATTTCCATATGGAGCCTTCAATGCACATGATCATCCTTTGAAGAAAAATCTGGAAGACATCTAAGAGTTGGTTCTATTTCCCATAATTCCACAGCCTCCCTGATGAGAAATGATCAATAAATAAGATACGCCCTAGATGTGGACTATGTAGATTGCAGCCCAGTGTTGAGTGCCATGAGGTTTGGAGAAATAATAGGTGATGGGTATGGTCTTTTGTCTGAGAAAAATTTTCTGGAAGGTTTGCTAAGTCAAGGGTTAATAAAATCTACCACCATTATAAAGGGGCTCAGGAGAAGGCTGGGTGGTTAAAAGAAGTATAAGGACTGGAACTCATATCTCCAGAACCCATGTAAACACTGGGAAAGCATGGTGACCCATGTGTAATTCCAGCCTCGGAAGATAGTGAGATTAGCTAACTAGTGAGATCAGGCATTTCAGCAAGCTCTGGGTTTGGTTGAGAGACTCTGCCTCAATGAATAAGGCAGAAGAGTGGTCAACTATGATTCTCAACATCAACTACTAGACTCCACATGCAAACAGTCATGTATGTGTCTGCATGCCCCCACACATATGCACACCACATTCACACATATATAAAAACTGAAAGCAAAAGCAACTGAAAAATTTAGGCAGTATAGGAAGCGGTTTGGGCATGTAGAGGGAGGATGATATAGTTATCAGTGCCTGCTGGTATCGGCTGCTCATTTCCAGACAGTGACAGGACAGCTCTCATCCTGGGGATGAAGATCCCAAAAGATGAGCCAGATTCCTTCTTGACAGCATGATGTTCCTCAAATTGACAGGGGCTCACAGTGTACATGGACACATTCTCCATTAGCCAAACAACTCACAGGAAATCCTGGTGCCCTGTGTGGGAAGGGCAAGCTTGCCTGGGCCTCAGCACCCAGGGTGTGGCTTGTGGTGTCCTGGCTTGCAGTCACCACACAGCACAGACTGGGAGCTTAAGTGACAAGAGCATCCATCTCATAGTTTTGAAGGCTGCAAGGCTAAAATCAGGACAGGGCAAGGTTGGCTTTCCAGGCTGTGATGGAGGATTGACCTATCCTAGTCCCTTCTTCACACTCATGTCTGGAGGGAAAACTAAATTTTTTCCCTCCTAGCCTTTCAGCATGGAGTCCTGTAGTTTAGACAATCAAAAGAGAGATTAGCAAAGGCAGAAAAGCACTAGGTTTTTAAATAACATAATGTTATGTGATGGGAGAGTCCCAGTAAGGAAGTCAAGTTCTGAAGTCAGGTCTTGCCGATACAGTGGGCAGGACCAAGGAGAGGAGGTAAATGAAATAAGCAGAGGTACGTGGTGGCTCAGTGAGGTCCGATCTCTGTCACCTGTGCCAGGCTGTGCTGTGATGTTTGCCTCTGCTTTCAGATGTCTTCATCTCCAGTCAGGGAGACTTGCAGTAGAGGATCCTGCATTGCTTTCAGTGCTGGCATGGGGAGGAAACTGTCCACACCAAGATGCTAGCTGTCCCTGCCTCCTGTCTTAGTGATGATCATTGCAGTTGGAAGGAAGTAATGCAAACTGCCAGAGGAAATGTGGAATTGATTTTCTCTTCCACAGTGAGCAAGCGGAGTCTGTTTTTTTTTTTTTTAGCTTCATTTGTGAGTTGGCATGCAAAGTAATGGGCTTCCGTGTGACATTGTCATATGTGTGTCATAATACTTGGTTCTAACTCATGTCCTTCCCAACTGCCCTCCTATGCTCACTGCCCCCTCTGCTGCTCCTCTTCTTCCACCCTAAACAGCCCCGCAGGCCCCTTCTCTCTTCCTGTCACACACTCCCCTCCCTTCACCCTGCCCTCAGCAACAGAGCTGAGTTCTCAGCACGGAAATGTTGAAGCTCTTTGTAATTTTAGCTCTGGATGTAATGTCCCAAGCTATGCATATGTCTCTTACTTACAAACCTAATCTCCCCTCTTATGAATGCACTCACTTTGCTGCTAATGCAGTGAGAGGCCAAGAGGCATCTGTGAACAGGTAGAAAATTCCACTTGGTCCAAAGCAACTAGAACAACGGATACGGTCTGAAAGTGGAGGGGCCACAGGTTAGGAGCTACCATAGCCTTGGACAGGCAACTGCTCTCTCACAGGTATCCCGCAGTACAAAGGGGCTGAGCAGAGTACTACTCAGTAGAAAGAAAAAAGACAAAAAGAAAAATAGTGGAATCCTGAAATTCACAGTCAAATGGATGGAACTAGAAGAAACCATGCTGAGTGAGGTAACCCAGTCACAAAAAGACAAGCATGGTATGTACTCATTCACATATGGATATTACACATAGAGCAAAGGAGTACCAGTCTACAATCCACACCTCCAGAGAAGCTAGGAAACAAAGAGGACCCTAAGAGAGACATACATGGTCCCCCAGAGAAGGGGAAAGGGACAAGATCTCCTGAGCAAACTGGGAGCATGGGGGAGGGGAGAAGGAGTTAGGAGAAAGAGAAGGGGAGAAGAGGAAGGGAGAGGAGGACATGAGGGAGCAGGAAAATTGAGTTGGAGAAAGAATAGAGGAGAGCAAGAAAAGAGATACCATAGTAGAAGGAGCCATTATAGGTTTAAAGAGAAATCTGGCACTAGGAAAATTTCCAGAGACCTACAAGGATGACCCCAACTAAGAATCTAAGCAATAGTGGAAAGGCTACCTTAAATGCCCTTCCCCGATAATGAGATTGGTGACTGCCTTATAAACCATCCTAGAGCCTTCATCCAGTAGCTGATGGAAGCAGAAGACACCCACAGCTAAACACTGAGCTGAACTCTGGAATCCAGCAGCAGAGAGGGTGGAATGATGAGCAAAGGGGTCAAGACCAGGCTGGGCAAACCCACAGAAACAGCTGACTTGAACAAAGGGGAGCTCATGAACCCCAGAGTGATAGCTGGAAAACCAGCATCAGACTGACCCAGACCCCCTGAATGTGGGTGTCAGTAAGGAGGCCTAGGCAATCTATGGGGTCTCTGGTAGTGGATCAGTTTTTATCCCTAGTATAGGAATGGACTTTGGGAGCCCATTCCACATAGAGGGATACTCTCTCAGCTTAGGCACATGGGGGAGGGTCTAGGCCCTGCTCCAAATGATACAACAGACTTTAAAGATCCCCCATACAAGGCCTTACCCTCCCTAGGGAGCAAGAAGGGTATGGAATAGGGGGTTGGTGGGGGGCAGGGGAGGAGGGGAAGGAGAGGGAACTGGGATTGACATGTAAAACAAGCTTGTTTCTAATTTAAATTTTAAAAGGGGGGTAGGGGGGCTGAGCAGGAGTCTTCCAACCATAAGCCCCAGTGGTTTCCCTTGGGTCAGTGGCAAGTCAATCTGGTACTGAGGAGGGAGGAGAGCTTATAGCTCAGTGGTGAGCACAGCCAGGGGAGCAGCCAAGTCTAGATGCAGGCTCACAGTAGAGCATGTGTATATCTGGAAGAACAAGTGTACTGGGAGCAAGGGTTGCCTGAGATAACTGTTTAAGAAACTGGAATTCAGGCTGGAGAGATGGCTCAATGGTTAAGAGCACTGGCTGCTCTTCTCAAGGTCCTGAGTTCAATCCCCAGCACCCATATGGCGCTTCATTTACTAGCTGTAACTGTAGCCCCTGGGGGATTCCGGTCCTTCTTCAGGCCTGCATAGGCACAGTACATAGACATACATGCAAGCAAAATACCCCTACCCATAAAGATAATTTGTCTTAATTTAAAAAAAAAAAAAGAGAGAGAGAGAGAAGTCAGAATTCCTCTCTGAGGATGGAGGTTGCACAACAGTTTGTCAGTGGGCGTGAAGGGATTCCAGGGACATGTCAGTATGACCAGAGGTCTCAGAACTCAAGCATGGGCTGGGTCATACTTGGTCCTGATGGGCTGGGGAGCTAGGTCAGAACAGAAGCCTGATGGTGAGGTGACAGTCTTTTTATTTAAGTTCCACAGAGGATTCTGAGGGTGATGGAGCCACAATGTAGTACAACTTGCTGTGAGCACAGTTGCTTGCTAGTCTTGTCTATGTAGGTAGAAAGTAGACAAGGGAAGTGAGGCAAGGGAAGAGAAAGACTATGAAGCTTCCCCCATTGCCCGCAAAGGAAGATGGTGACAAAGACAGGGAAGAAAGGGCGAGAAGACTGGGTGACGGAATCACTGATTGCTCTCAGAGAAGACTCTGGGGAGAGGAGTGTTAGAGAAGCTTTTTCCTTGAGAGGATGCCTTCCCGCCAGCCTGGTTCTAGAGACGCATCAGTCCCAAATAAACACACAGGAAGCTGTAATAATTATGAAGCTGTTGGCCTTGCTTGTTTCTTACTGGCTAGCTCTGACTTAAGTATTTACCCCATAATTGTTAATCTATGTATTTCTCTTACCGGAGATGTTCCGGGCTTCCTACCCCATGGCGGTTACATCTTTTATTCCTGTGTTTCTCCTTCCCAGAATCCTCATGGACTCCTAGTCCCACCTATCTAGATTCCTATTGGC
Organism: Mesocricetus auratus; assembly: GCF_017639785.1. Taxonomy (NCBI): domain Eukaryota; kingdom Metazoa; phylum Chordata; class Mammalia; order Rodentia; family Cricetidae; genus Mesocricetus; species Mesocricetus auratus. The sequence continues at coordinate 108,741,158 of NW_024429266.1, forward strand.
TCAACAGTACTTTATTGACAAATAACAGACAAATAACAGGACTTCCCCAACAGAGGAGACTTGGTTCTAAGGTGACACTTGGATAGGCGGTGTTGAGCTTCTCCCCTGAGACAGGTGAGTGGGAATAGCAGGGGGCAGAGGCGATGGAATTTGGGCAGCCAGATGTGGACATGTGGGGCTGAAAGGGACATGTTGGTGGCAGGGCGTGGCTAGGCCAGCGGATTAAGTCGGGGTCGCACTGCATGTGTAGTGACGGAAGCCACAGTTATGCATGCCGTTCCAGGGGGAGTGTGCAGAGGATGGGACACGGGGGCCCTTCCCACACTTGGGAGGTAAGTGTGTAGACAGGTCTGTGGAAAGCAGGGAACAAAGCTGATGAGGTGTGGAGGGCGGGGTGAGACGAGTGCACCAAGAGCAATACTCGGTTAGAAGAGAGAACTGAACAAACTGAACTCAAGGATAGTGCTGAAAAGGCCCTATCAGTCCACACGACTGGCGAGCCGGCCGGGGCCACTGTGTAGGCTCCGGGTAAAGAGGAGGTGGGCGTGGGAAGCTCTGGGGTGAGTGAAAAACAAGTTTCCAGGAGATGGCTGTTCCTGGGGTCACTGACACAGCAAGGAGGGGAAAACAGGAAGGGAGTATAAGACATTGACCTTGCAGTACAGTGTGGAAAGACCCCAGGGCCTAAAGCATGCACTGAGCAGTCTCCTAGGGATTTTTAACTAAGAAGGACCTGAAGGTGTGCCTGTTTATAGTAGAGCTGACGCAGGAAGGAGGAGAGGAGCCTGAGTACATTGTGTGGTGTGCTGGACCCTCCTTATATGGACCACCTGCCCTCTATCTAAGCCTGCCCTAAAGGGAGCCAAGCTGTCTTGTTGAATGCAAGCGATGCTGTTCAGCCTAACCACCAGGGAATGCGCATTGGAGTCCTTGAGTATCTGTTCACCTCAGCTTTGGTGGGAAACCTCCTAAACCTTCCAATACTGCACATCAAATATTTCCCCCTGTCTGTTGTCTCCTAAGAAAATTCACTGCATGGGGACAGTTCTATCACCTGGAAGCCTGTCCTTGGGGGTTGTGCTGGAGCATGCTCCTCTAAAGTGCCAGGCCGGATTCTTGTTACCGGTTGCATGGAGAATGATTGAGCCCATGATCAGTGCTCAGTTATTCCTACATCCAGTAGACACAGCTGTCAACTTCTGACTCGCTTCTGGAAACCCACCATCATGCGTCACATCCTCTATTTACAGGCAATTGAAATAAGACCCCGAAAAGTCAAACATCCACTGAAAGCTTTGTAGGCCCTTGTTCTGTCATTGAGAACAAGGGCGAGACACACTGAGATTCAAATTGTACTTTGAATTCTCGCAGGGACATGGAAATCAAATAAAATGTTTAATAAAAACTCTTTGTGTGGAGGTAGGGTGAGGGAGGGTCTAACGAAAAAGTCAGTATAGACAACATGAGGCTGCAAAGACTTTGGGTTCCAACAGTTCACAGTGACTGCTTATGCTCCATGGAACCCAGTGTCCTCAATCTTGTCTGGGCAGGAGTTGGTCAAATAGGGCTTCAGAGACCTACTAGGGAAAACAACCTTGCCCGGTCATGTGTATCCTAAGAAAATGACACATGTAGGTCTTTCCCATGAGTCCTTGTTCAGTCCTTATGATGAGTAGGACAGCAACGAGGAAGGCTCTAAGAGCCTGTTCTTGTCTGTGAGACTGCATTTGGGGTAGCATTAGGAAACCAGGACTATTGTCGTGTGTGTGTGTGTGTGTGTGTGTGTGTGTGTGTGTGTGTGTGTGTGTGGTGGAGGGACATTGTTTCTTTCTCTAAAACATTTTAAATCATTCTATTATATGATTCTTATTTTATCACCAAAACCACAAGAATTAAATAAGAGTTGACATCACTGCCCTTTGTGACAAGGGAATGGAGGCCAGAGAAGTTTGGGAAATTTGCCCAAGATTGCAAATACAGTGAGAGAGGGAATTAGGACAATGACACATATCTTCCAAAGTCTTGTTTTTCTAAGTACAAAGTGTTTAGTCTGCTTCCCACTTGGCCCTTAATGAGCAGCCTGCTCTGTCTCATTCACAAACTGCCGTGCCTTAGGCTAGAAGCGATGGACAAGAAACAAGGCTTGTAGAGGGACTGGCACTTGCCCCCTCTGGTGATCTACAGCGGGTTCCAGGATAAGTCTTGAATCTCAGTATCCTGAGTTCCTCTTTAACAATCTGGAGCAAGAGAGATAGGGATAGAGAGAGAATATAAATGTGTGTGTTGAGGGTGGAGACTGGGTATGAAATCCAGATCCTTAAGCATGCTAAGCAGGTGCTCTACCATTGACCTCAAGCCCCAGTTTCCTTCACTGTCAGACAAAAGAGCTAGACAAAGCATTCAGAAACTGATTCCTGGGTTAACTGCTCAGATCTGACGTCTGTTTTGAGACACTATGATGTCATTCAGAGATCTCTAGTAAAAGAGAACCTTGCCCCACACACAGACACAGATACACACACACACACACACACACACACACACATGCACACACACACATGCACACATGCACACACACACACACAGAGTATACAGACACAGCAGGAAATGGATCAGAGGACTGTGGAGCTGATAGGTTTATAACCGTACACTGGCACAGTAGAAGCAGACATGATTTCTATGTAAGTCTCTTGGGGCAGGAATCCTAAGAATCCTCAGGGTTTGTTGTATTCAATGCATGGGTCACCCCGACTCTTGGAGTCTACTTACTTCAAGCCAGCTGACTATGGATGCAAAGGCTTTCTGTATGATCCCTTCACAGAAGCACCTAAGACTCATCTTTAACCAAACAGGCACCATCAACTAGTCAAGTTGGCACGTACAGGCACCATCAGGGAAAGTTCCTCCTGCTACAGTGTCTCTAAAACCGAGTCTTCAGAGTATGACCTTTCTCAGGATTAAAAGTGTCCTAGTCAATAGTGAACTGTAGCCAAAGACATCTGCCCTGAAGAATATTTTTCTTAGAAAAAAAGCAAAATAAATACCTGACTAAAATTCTAATTTCTAATCCAATCAACCTATGTTTCCCCATTCTTTCAATATGAGGGATGCTAAACTTAATTCTGGGAGAAGGTTGGTATATCAGGCAAGGGGGTCAGCATGTGACTGATAATCTCATATATCAGCTTGGCTGGCCATGGTGTTCTGGTTCAGACTTTATTACATGCCATGGCTTGTGCTGTGTATGGAAGACATTACTATTTAAATCAGTGAACACTGGGAAAATGAGGTTGCTGTCTTCAGAATCTATGTGCCTCCTTCAATCAGTAGAAGACCTGACTAGAACAAAAAGCCAACCTCCACACTAACAGGTGATCCTCTATCAGGTATCTGTGTCCTTTAATTGGGTATGACATGACTCTGCAAACCTCTAAAGACGACCTTTGGACTTGAATTGAAGGACTTGTCAGAATCTCCAGCCAACTGATTACTCCCATTCAATTTTGGACTAGTCAAGCATCCATATGCATATGACCAGTTCCTTAGAGCACATTTCCTCCTATTTCTGGTTCCATTTCTCTGGATGTCCCTAATACATAAACACAGGCTAAAAATCTGTGTCTATCAAGGTAAGCAATTAACAGGTTAGTATAAAGTCTGATAGCAAGTGTCCAGCTCTGAGGCGCAGAGCGAGGCCATGTGACCTGAGAACTCCAGTCCTAATAGAGGATCCTAATAGAGGACTCGAGACAGTCATTGCAATATGGACTATCTGGATTTATTTATTTTATGTCATGCGTATGAGTGTTTTGCCTATGTGTATCTGTGTGTAATGCCTGTGGGTGTCAGAAGGCATCAGATCTCGAGAAGTGGCGCTCCAGGTTGTCAGCCACCATGTGAGATCTTGGAACAGAGCTCAGGTCCTTGGGAAGAGCAGCAGGCGCTCGTGGTGGCTGAGCCACCTCTCCACTCTGCCCTTCCGGCGTGGAACATGAGCTCACGATGACAAAACTAATTTTGTAAGCTAATCTGTAAATGTGAATTTTATGTGAAATTAAAATTTTAATGATCGGTGATATTTTTTATAATTGTGCTGTGTGTGTGTGTGTGTGTGTAAGTATGTGTGAACATACTCACATAGCACTGTGTATGTGTGTAGACTCATGTGCTTGTGGGATGAGAGGTGAACATCTGGTGTCCTCCGCTGTTATCCACCTTATTTTTTGAGACAGGGGCTCTCACTGAACTAGGAGCTCATCAGTTGGTTAGACTGCCTGGTCAGCAAGCTCCAGGGACTCTCCTGTCTATCTTTTTAACTCCACCCTCAGTGCTAGGATGATAAGCACATGACCTCGGTGCCCAGATCTTTATGTGGGGTCTGAGGACCTCAAATCCTCATGAATATTGGCAGGCACTTCATGGATGTAGCCATCTCCTCTTTTAAACTCTAGGATCACAGGGTGGGGACTGACATCCCTGGAACTCTGATGCCCTCCTGTTGTGAAGCTTTTCTTCTTTCCTTATCCTACCCTGTCTCTGGGATGGAGGACAGCAGAGTCAGATGCTTCAACACAGACAATCACAGCTGACTTCACTCACTGTGCACCCATGGTCATCCTGGGATATGTAGAAAGGCCCCTGCCCTGGAGGATGTCGGCCAGGCACCTATAACACAGACATGAAGACCTTCAGAAAACACTGGCCATGCACTCAGGTGCCATGTTGCTGTCACACATGTTCTACACACGGCACTGACCTTCCAGGCCAGTGGGCAGCAGGAGATCACCTGCAGCTAGAAAAGCAGAAATGCTCTAATGAAATGTGTGATGTGGCAAAGGTTAATTGTGTATTGTATGGACTATTTTCTCCTTGCAATGAAAAACACCTGATAAAAGCAACTTAGGGGTGAAGGGCTTATTTTTGGTTTAACAAGATAACTTTATAGCAGAGCAGGCATAGTAGCAGGAGCATGAGATGGCTGGCCACATAGCATCCACAGTCAGGTAGCAGAGAGAGCTCAGCTTGCTTCCTCAGCCTGGACCCCTTGGGATGGTGTCTTCTACATTCAGAGTAGGCTTTCCCACCACAGTTACCTGAATCTAGAAACTCCCTTGCAAATGTGCCCAAAGTTTATCTTCCAGATCATTCTAGATCCTGTTGACAATATTAACTATCACACAAGTATTAGGAAAGTTGGCAGAGACATTGGCCTTGTTCCATTCTCTTGGTGGGCTGCTTCTCTAACTGATGGTCAAGAAAAGGGAAAGAATGACAGTTACAAGAAGTCATGGCTTGGCTTTTAGTCTCAGGTGTCAATGTCCAGCAGATGTGGGATTCTGACTTTGGCTCACAGAATTCCCCAGAAGTGCCTTTTCCCTTTGCCTCATGCCCTGCTCATTTTTCATGGGTCCTAAGTGAACCTTAATTGTTCCAGTTCTCAATGTGTTGAGTCACAGATGCTCAGTGAACATGGACTCCACTTCATCCCCCAAAGTCATTGCATTTTGAAGGGACTCAAGATGTGACTATTTTTAATACCATCATGAGCATAAGGGTGTGATTTATGGAAACGGTAAATACATCACTTCAGATGCCTCAGGTGGAAGGCCTGCTTGTGAGATTTTTTCTCCTGATTAAGCCATACTATAAAAGAACTGTGTGAGTTTACTTGTGTCTCAGTCTCAATATCAACAGAGCTGTAAGATTTCTGCCCACTTCCACTATAACTCATGCCCTGGGCATGATTGCATGCGATGAGACGTTTCTTCTCTTCAGTTTTAAAGCAGTTACCTGTTCTGCACCTTCTCTATCAACATGTCTAAGGGCTAAAACTGCTGTGAGCATTCAGTGGGCTTCTCTGCACCATTGATGTCGAATGGACCATAGGGCTTGACTGGAGGCTTCCAAGGGCTCAGTGTCACAGGGAAAGCCTGGACTCCCTCAAAAGTTACCAAAGCTGTGTGTGCATCGTGAGGTGGCTATGTGTGAAGGTGTATAATGCAATTATTCATTCACTTCTTGATTCCTTTTCTGGTTTCTATGAGTAACTTGTAATTAGAGTGATCATTGAAAAATGCAAGACAAAGACATGTATCTGTGCAATATACCCTTGTTATCCTAGCAACTTTTCTAGAAAAAATTGTGTCATGACTTTGGCAGACTCTCTCTCTCTTTCTCTGCTTCTCTCTCTCTCTCTCTCTCTCTTTCTATATGTGTGTGTGTGTGTAGACCAAGAGAAGAGTAGCATACATGTATGTGTGTATGTGTCTGTTTGTGTGTACACATGTAAATGTATGCATTTTCATACATGCACATATATACACATATATTTAATACCTAGGAATATATAGAATTAGGAATTGATAACTACTGGGAATGAGATAGTCAGTTTTTCTCAGGGATGTGGCCTCTGCTCGGTCAACCACATTCCACCGGAAGGTCATGCACCCCAGAGTTTATGGACAGCACAATCTGTATTTAATATGTTTAAGGAATAGAAGAGAATAAAAATTAGCTAAGTAAGGAATGGGGGTGGTGAATCTGGAAGGAGTTGGGTGAATCTGATCAAAACACACTATGTGGAATTCTCAAAGAACTAATAAAAGCGAGGCAGTAATGAATAGCTTGTGACAGTGTTTATTTCGGAACATGTGTCTCACACAGCAGTTTACTCGCCGCACTGTGAAGGTACACCCACCTCATCCTTACACATTGCCACATGGCCCTCTATAGTATCTGCGGGTCACAGTCCCTACATGGATGTAAACCAGCAGGGCCACAGTCAGTGCCCTGAGCAAGGCCCACCTGCGCATCAGCGTTGACCTTCCGTAGCGGAAGCACTGAGACGTGGGATGACTGCTCACGAGTTACAAAACAGAAAGCGGCAAGTCAGAGAGTGAAGCCGTGGCCCCCTCGCTTTATAGTCCCACCAGTCTTACGGGATGCAAACAGTCCCCTTGCCTTCTCTGAGGGTAGTGTGCTGAGGTAGAATGCAACAAGACCTCGTCGTGCCTTATGTGCATTCCAGCATGTTCTGTGGGCGCCTTCACAATTCAGCACCTGCTATGGCTCAGATTTTGGAGTACGCATTGAGAAGTCCTGGGCTCGGTTCTCAGTTCTGAATGTAGCGTTCCTGGTGTGTCACGGGTGCCTTCCATAGAGACACCAGTGGCAGTTCGATGCAGCATTGTGTGATTGTGTGACTGAAACAAGGTGAACGGTGCAGGGTGTCCACACGTAGACTCCTAGTCAGTACCCGAAGGCTTTCAGACTCTGGGGCATTGTGAACTTTCCAGGTTAGCTAAGCTTGGCCTATATCAGTTTCTTTAAAGTACAGAAGGGGTAAGAATGCAGTGAGTGAGGGGCTGGAGAGATGGCTCTGTGGTTAAGAGCACCAATTGCTCACAACTGTCTGGATTTCCAGTTCCAGAGGACCCAACACCCATGACAAAACACCAATGTAGCACAAGTTCTAATTGTTCTTAATAAAAAAAACTGGAGTCAGATATCGGGGTATATGCTGAAATATCAGAGAAGTAAAGGAGCCAGCCACTAGGAAGACTTCTTACCTCTACAGAATCCCCAAAGCAAATGGGTAACCCTGTCTCTAAGAATCCTCAGACTGAATGCAATGAGCTCTTGTCTCCTCCCACCTTATATTCCTCTCTCTGCCCAACCATACGACTCTTGTCTCCATCTCCCTAGTGCTGGGACTAAAAGCATATAATCCCAAGTACTGGGATCAAAAGTGTGAGCTGTTTCTCTTTTAGACTGAACCAATGTCATGTAGCCCAGGATAGCCTTGAACTCGCAGAGATTCATTTGTCTATGCCTCTCAAGTACTGGGATTAAAGGTGTGTGCCACCACTGCCTGGCTTCTATGGCTGACTACTGGCTAGCTCTGCACTCTGATCTTCAGGCAAGCTTTATTTGGTTTATTATTATTATTTACATTTTTTAAATTAGAAAGAAGCTTGCTTCACATGTCAATTCCAGCTCCCTCTCCCTCCCCTCCCTCTTCCTCCCCTCTTCCCATACCCCCTACCTACCCTACCCCCAAGCCTTCCATCCTATCCCCACTCCCTTCCCCATAGGGGATATCCAGAGTCTGTCATTTTGTTCAGGGCAGGGTCCAGGCACTCTCCCAAGAGTCCAGGCCGAGAGAGCATCCCTCTTTGTGGTATGGACACATAAAGTCTACTTGTATGCCAGGGATAAATACTGATCTACTTCCCAGGGCCCCATAGATTGTCCAGGCCTCCTCACTGACACCCACATTCAGGGAGTCTGCATCGGTCCCATGCTGGCCTCCCAGCTGGGGTCCAAGATCTCCCCCTTGTTCAGGTCAGCTGTTTCTGTTGGTTTCACCAGCCTATTTTTTACCCCTTTGCTCATCACTCCTCCCTCTTTGTTACTGGGGTTCAGTTCAGTGTTTACCTGTGGGTGTCTGCCTCTGCTTCCATTAGTCACTGGATGAAGGTTCTAGGACAGCATATAAGGTAGTTGTCAAACTCATTATTAGGGATGGGCATTTAAGGTAGCCTCTCCACTATTGCTTAGTTTACCAGTTGGTGTCATCTTTATAAATCTCTAGAGATCTCATTGGTGCCAGATCTCAAACCTATGACTCCCTCTATTATGGTATTTCTCATCCTATTCTCCTCTATTCTTCCCCCAACTCAGCCTTCTTGCTCCCCTATGACCTACTCTCTCCTCCTCTTCTCCCCCCTCTCTTTTTCCCAGCTCCTCTCTCCTCCCCCCCCCCCCCCACAATCTTCTTAGGAGATCTTGCCTCATTCCCCTTCTCTGGGGTACCATGTGTATCTCTCTTAGATTCTTTCCTGTTTCCCCAGACTCTCTGGCAATAGGATTGTAGGCTGGTACTCCCCTGATCCATGTCTAAAATCCATATATGAGTGAGTATATACCATGTTTGTCTTTTAGTGACTGGGTTACCTCACTCAGGATGGTTTCTTCTAGTACTGTCTATTTGCCTGCAAATTTCAAGATTCCATTGTTTTTTCCTGCTGAATAGTACTCCATTGTGTAAATGTACCACATTTTCTCTATCCACTCTTCAGTTGAGAGGCATCTAGGTTGCTTCTAGGTTCTGGAATCTCAGTGTACAAACAAAATATCACCACACACCAATGCACATAAAATAAAAATAAATGAATATTCAAGAAGAATGCAGTGAGAAAACAGATATTTCTCTCTCAAAGTTGCTTTGGGTCATGATGCTTATGAGAATTGTCACCCTTAGCACACACACAATCACACAGCTGCCCTGCAAGCAGTTTTCTTTGTATCCTTTAGAATTCCATGGCAATGTCTCGCACCACTTCATAAATCAGGGGCAGAGGTTGATGCATTGAAGATAGGTTTTTGACTTTTGAAAAGTCTCAAGAGCCATTTGGAATGAATTCTCGCAAATGAGGTGCATTGTCAAACTCTATTCACTAGATACATGGTGTCACAAATAATGGTTAGCAGTGAGGCTGACTTCTTTATGCATGTATCTTATCGTTTGAAGCTCAGTTTTAGTTCGTTAAAAGAATATTGGCCATATGCTGCGGTGCTGCATCCTGCTGAAGTAAGAAAAGTCCTTGCAGGAGAAAGCTGGGGTGATTTTCATGAGAGCGGCAGAGGCTGCTAAGTGGAGGGAGTGGAAGATCAAGGACAATATTGAACTTCAATTTATCACAGAGTATGGATGGAACGTTTTCTTCACTGTGCTTAATCATCATCTTGTTGGCCCACAGCCAGCTCAGCAGCCTGAGAGTTTGGTTTGTTCTTCGTGAATAGTGTGTGGTTTTGTGTTCTCTTTAGGGGCCTCAGAGACATCAAGTTACACCCTACCTGAAGTGATCTGAGATTGCCTTATGGCCTGGATTGGATATACGGGCGCATTCCCTTTGTCCTTTGTCTTTCCATTAGAAAAACTCCAAACATTTACAGATATCCCTCCGAAGGGTGAGAGGTCCTGAAGCCTTCCCAAAGGGTGAGACTGGGAAATCTCCACTCCTTGGATGACTGGTTGGTATGCTAATGAGACATCTGGAACTCTTGCTGTGCTTTGAGCCTGCACGGATGTGATCATTCCTAACACCTCTTTTTAATGACTATTAGGCTTTGAAAATTGCTCTGAGCTATTTTTAAGGCATCTCAGGATAAAAGGAGATTATCCAGGAAGGCGAGAAAGAGAAGCAGATGCCCTGCACTGCTGAGAGCAGTGAGAGCTGCTTTATGTAGGGTTCCTTATCCTCAGAGTCCAGAGTGAGGCTCATCTCACCAGGCTGACCTGTGCAGGGCATCAGAAAGCTGTGAGCTCACACCCCCATGAACTACAGGTTCCTTCCATTCATATTTGCCCTGCTGTTGAGCTTGGGGATAGGCAGAGTAGGTGAGGAACAAGGGCATACAGGGAGATGGAAGGGCTGAGGACATAGTTTTAGGAGGTAAATTACTTACCTTGCAAGTGTGAGGACCTGAATCCCATCCCTTAGCACATCTTTTCATTGCTGGGTTTTTTGTTTGTTTGTTTTTTAATGCTGATCTTGATGGTATGGCCTTATATCTCAGGTTGGGGAGGCAAAGGCTCATGAGCCAGTTAAATTGGTCAGGTCCAAGTCAGTGAAGACCTGGAAACCCCTAAAGTAGATGGTGTCCTGAGGAATGATACCAGAAGCTGATCTCAGATCTACACATGCATGTGCACAATTGGGCATCCACACTCACATACTTACCCTAACACATGAGCACACACAGATGGAAGTGCGCCAGGAAAGCCAAGGGTCCCCTACAATACCACACATTCAAGTAATTCTGCCCCCAAATCCAGGAGTCTGTGTAAAGGTAGAATGTGTGGTCCCTCAGAAAACTTACTGTAGTTAGGCTTGAGTGTGTGTCCAGGTCTGGAAGAGAAAGGAGCTGTCAGGGACAGAAGATGTGATGATGACTGCTACAATAGTTTGAAGATTAGCCCTCTGAAATGACTCTATTCAATCACAGGCCCATTGGATATTATCTGTAGAATTTGTTGCTAATGACCAGCTTTTTTAAAGCCTGGTTCTCCCATTGTTACCATGACAATAGACTCTGTCTTCTCTGTAAAGGTTTAAGAGTCTTCTGTATTTTCTGATTCTTGGCTACCACAACTTTACATGTTCACCAGTATTGCTAGCCTTCTGGTCCTCACTGTTGCTAGTCACATAAGTGATATTGCGGGGTCACTGAGTTGTTTAGTCTGTTCCTTTTGTCTCATCTTTTGCCTCCTGGGTACTGTAAGTCCCTTATATGGATTTGCATTTTGGGGGGGTAGTCTTTTTTTTTTGCTTCTTTGCTAACTTTTCTAGCTGGCACCCCATGGAGACCTCACTTTCAACATGTCAGGATGTACTTGGTACTCCCTGTATTATCTGTCTTAGTAATGGTACCATTATCTCCCAAAATGGAACAATCTAGAAATCTAAGAACAATCTTCAAACACTGCTTTGCTATCCTGAAACTACTTGCATTTTAGTAATGTCAAACTACAAGACAGTTTTTGACTATCATATCAATTTTCTGTTTTTGCTCATAGGATCCTCTTATCAGATTCTTCCTTCATTTCTGTATTCTATACTCCTTACCATCCTTCAAGGCCCAGTTCAAGTTTGACTTGTTTTGTGACTCTACTCCAGGCAGAATGAATGAATGGCTCCTTTGCTCACACTCTCTGAAATGGTTTGCACTACCATTCATAAGGCTTACTAAAGGCCCAGGAGCTAAGAAAACAACTGCACTAGTATAGCTGGAGTTTCTTGTCCTGCCAGGTCCCACTGCTTTAGCCCCAAATGAACACACAGAGATGTTATAGTAATTATAAAATTGTTGACCAATGACTTGGGTTTCTTATTGGCTAGCTCTCTTTTAATTATTAACCCATAACTGTTAATCTAAGTATTTCCATGTGGGCTTATCTTACTGGAGAAGACTCTGGACCCGTTACTCCTTCCTCGGCTACATGACGTCCTCTTTCAGTCACTCTTTGCCTACCTTTCCCAGAATTCCTCTTTGTCTCTTAGTTCCTCCTATCTTCCTGCCTCTATTGGCCAAACAGTGTTTTATTCATCAACCAATAAAAGAAACATATATACAGAAGGACATCCCCCATTACGCAAGTACTTCCCTTGTTTTAAGGAATCCATCTGCCTGTGGAGACACATGAAATGAAAGCCAAAGGAAGGCGATGCTTACATAAGAAGGAAGACGAAAGTGGAGACAGTGTAAAGAGTGGGAGGAGGGTGACCTACACAGGAAGGATCTTGCTGTCCCTCAGCATTTGGAGCACCTGGCAAGATCAAGGAGCTGTGGGGCCTTAATGTGACTGAAAGCCAGAAGATAGCCAGAAGGCTCAGATTCCCTCCCTGGTCTTCAGTTCATCTCGCTTTAGCTGTTGTATTCCTAGGCTGCTTGCTGGGAAGTGGAACCATGCACTTCTTCATGTACAGCGTGTGCAGTAAAACAGACTGTGCTGAGCAATGCAGCCAAATCTACACATGAGAATATGCATAGGGAATGGTGTCACCACAGTGTATATATCTTCCCACTTATCAGGATAATCCCCCACAGACAAACCCACAGGCCAACCTAATATAGTTATTCCCTAATAGAGACCCCCTTTGGATGATTCTAGAGTATATAAAGTCGACAGTAAAACTAGCCACCATACTACCTATTGGTTGATTTTTGGCTCTTGGTCACAGTCCTTTGTGGTGTGGAAGATACGGCAGCTACCTTGTCTCTGGCCACAGTGTCAGGAGCATGCAGATGCTGCTTCTCACATGCTGACTGACCAGGAAGCCCAGAGCTGCAGACAAGAATCAGAGATGTTTACGACCTTCCAGGTCTACCTCCAGTGACCTACTGCTGCAATGAAAATCCATCTCAAAGATTCCATCACCTCCCCAAGCAACAACAACGGCTGGGGACCAAGTTTTCAAATGCACAAGAGCTCATGGGGAAACATTTTATATTCAACAGTTTCCACCACAACTGTGCTATAAGTACTTGTGAGGTTTGAGATGAGTGGCATCCACTTGGGAGTCTCTATATCTTCACTGATCTTCCAAAAAGGGAGGATAGATGGGTACCCAGCACCATGAACTAGTGATGTGTTCATATTTACAGGGCTTCTCAACTGGCAGGACCTGGCAAAGGGCTGTAGTGGGCCATCTCAGACTAGCCTCTGGCCTGATACACTATATTCTACCCAGGTGATTTTCCATATATTCAGCTCTATTCAAAGAGGTAGGATTTCCATGAATCACAGCAAGGCTGTTAATAATTTTTGTTCTATTAATTTTCTTGCATGGCAAACTAATTTATCTTTCAATCAAGATTTCCTCAATCTCAAACCATAACTCTCATATAGCTCATCTCATCATATTTCCATTCTAAAATAATCTGGGGCACATGCTAATACTCACATTAATTCAGGTTTTAGAATAGATTTTAAGCTTGCAAACATTTTGAGCACATACATATTCATATGTGTGCAGATGCATGTGAGTAGCTGCATGTGTTTGGAGGCCAGAGGACAACTGTGTTCACTCTGGGCTTTAATACACAGTCTTTCACAAACTTGGAAATGGACAAGTGGCTACCCAGACTAGCCAATGAGTCCCCAAGGACCTGCCTGTCTCTGCCACCCCAAGGCTAGTATTGCAAGTGTGCTGCCTCACCTGATTTTTTAATGAGAGTTCTGAATATTAAACTGAGGTCATCATCTTCCAAAGCCAGAAGTTTGTCAACTGAATCACCCCCTCAGATCCAGTTTGAAGTCTTAATGGCAGCATAGTGTCTCAGCATCTAAACTCTCACTGCAGTGATGGTTTCAATGTTCCATTATTTCTCCGATTTCTCGCCATCCACTCTTTGGTCATTTCCTTAGCCACTTTCCTATGGCTGTTAGGACTGAAGCCATGCCTCCTTCAGCATCCCCCCCCCCTTCCCCTGACTAGAGTGTGGGCAGCTTAGTTTCACCAGTGTGTGGAAATCTCACACAGGCCTCCTGTGTCCATTTTCCACAGTGGTGCAGTTACTGTGAATCCTGATAGAAATCCTGCTGCTGGATTAGCCTGGAAACACGCTTGGTTTTACTCAAAAACATAACCTGCTTCTGGGTTTCACTAGCTTGAACTTAACCTTTCTGATCATATATATAAACTACGTGTCGGTTGCATTCTCTGTGGAGAAAAATCAAACCAGACGGGTGTGTGTTAAGCCCCAAAGGGCTGGGGAGAGCTTTAAAGAAGAGGCAACGTTGGAAGGACTTTATAAAGAGGAAGCCCCTGGCTTAGTGACAGACTAGCTGTGGAGGGAGGATAAATGATGGGAGCGGAATCAAAGGAGAACTGTGAAAGCTTGTTCTCTGGGGGTATGGGAAGGATTTATGTTGTCAAGCAATGGAATTGAAAACTTAACATATTCTGGCTTCTGTTAAGCCATTTTCGATTCCATTACCAGTGACTCACCTGCAGGCAGGTGTGCGTGTGCGTGCGTGCGTGCGTGTGTGTGTGTGTGTGTGTGTGTGTGTGTGTGTGTGTGTGTAGATTAGTATCTATAGTAAGGTACAGTGTTCTGGAAGATTCTGTCATTGCTGCTTCTCTGGGTCCAGCATGTCTTTCTATAGCTTGAGAGAATCCTAGCCTTGGCACATCCCCTCCCTTCATTTTGTCCTCTTTCTGCGGCCTCCTCACCCTGACCTGAATCCTTGCTTGAATGGACATTGTTATGACCTCCTGTTCCAGGGAAGAAAGAAAATAAGCACACTAGCCCGTGTCGCCTTTCTTTTACTGTGTGGCTTTTGCAAGGACTAAGGTGTTATAAAAATCACAATGACCCTTAAAGGAAGTGGAGAAAATGAATGGTATCATTTTTATTAAAGTAGGGCATCTTTGGTTCAGAGCAGGACCTTGCGAGATCCAGCCTTCAGTGGGAGGGAGGTCACGTAGCATCTAGACAGGTTTGTTCTATCTGCATGATGTATCCTAAGTTTGTTGTCTTGATGGTGGAATGGAGGTCTGTGCCAGGGTCAATACTCTAGGACTAGCATCTAAGACTCCCCAACTAAATCAGCAATCTCTAGTATTTAAGGACATTTCTCCAGGTGTTCCCATGAATCTTGTCAGGAAGAGGCCGGAGTATCTCATAAGAGGATGCCTTCAGCTTGAGCATTCACCAGGAGTCACAGCATAAACCACCCAGAATGTCACAGTGCTTTCTGAACAGTGATTGGCCAGGACAGTATGTCTTACTGTCCCTTAATTTTGGTGGCCCTGATATCAGCTGACCACTGGCAATGTTTCGCTGGCTTGTAGGATGCAGGGCAGGGGGTCCAGTCTCCCTTTGACTTTTTATTGTGAACCTTTAGACCTAGCTCACCAATACAGGGATCAGTGCTCGCTGGAACAAGGAGGGTGTGTGTTGTGACAGAGTATCACCCCTCACTCTGTAGACTGTAAAGGAGCACAAGCCCACGTGGTTATAGCAGAGAAGCAGGATTGTCTGGTTGATTTAGTCAGTGATAGATGGGATATGGCCAGAAGAGCTAGGACTGAGCCCATAATACTTGCCCCCAATGATGGAGAGCATATCTAGTTTTCTTTTGAGTTGCAAATAGGGGACAGGTATGTGTTTGTTAGTGTTGCAGTTACCAAGGATGCCCATAAGTCTTGCAGGATACTGGCTTGACATCACTTAGCTATGCAGTCCGTCTGCACCTCACAGCTCTGACCGCTACAGAACAGTGTCAATGCCAAGGCCCTACAGCTCAGGGCGCAAAACATGCTGCACAGAGGCTTCATCCATCCTCCATATTGCTCCTGCAATAAGGGTGGTGGAAGGGCAGAGGACTCCAGTGACTCACTGGAGACCAAGGGTTCCGATGGAAAGATTTTTAAGCTCCACGCATAGAGTTCTAAATTAGTGATGCTGTTATAGGGGTCTTATCTGCTCCCGTTCCCAGGTTCCCTTGTCCTTACTTTTGTCCCTCATTCTGACAGGCTTGCTATGTTGTTAGATTGTTTACTGTAGAAAGTATCTATCATCATATTCATGAAGTATCATGGTTAATTTTGGTTATCAACTGGGTGAGAGTTAGAATCACCACAGAAACACAACCCTGGGTGTGTCTAGAAGGGTGTCTCCAAAAAGGTTTGCCCAAGTAGTGACCTTCCACCCTGATTGTAAGCAGCAGAATCCACAACGAACCGGGGTGGCAGTGTTCACCTTGTTCAGCTTGCTGACAGCAGGTACAGTGTGGCCAGTGACTTCACACTCGTCTGCCGTGCTTCCTCTTCTGTGATGGCCTGCATCCCTTTGAACTGTTGCTTCTTGACAGGTTTTTTTTTTTAATCACAGATGCTAGAAAAGTAACTGATAAGCAGTAGAGCATATTTTCCATGACAATTAATATGTAATTCATAAATTGACATTTTTAAAAGGTGTGCAATTTTGGTGTTTTAGTTTATTTGCAGATCTATGGGATCTACCCAATGACCTAAACTGAGAATATTGTGAGTTGTTGAAGTGGCTCCATAGGTAAAAGTACTTGTTGCTAAACCTGACAACCAAAGTTTGGTTCCCAGAACTCACATGTTTGAAAGGAAGAACTGACTCCCACGGGTTGTCCCCTGATCTCCACATTCATGTACACACACACTCACTCTCTCTCTCTCTCTCTCTCTCACACACACACACACACACACTACCACCAGCAGCACACCTACATATACAAAAATAAATAAATACATGTAAAAATAAGTCAAATAAACTTAAACTTAGCATCTTGTGATCACCTTATGTCAGAAACCTTGCATTGTCTGCTGTAGTGGCTTTTCTTGGTTGTCAACTTGACTACATCTGGAATTAACTAGAACCCCAAATGACTGAATATACCTGTGAGGGACTTTTCCTTAATTAAATCATTTGAAGTAGGAAGGCCCACTTCTCTTTTTTTATATAAAATTTTATTTAAATTAAAAACAACCTTATTTTACATGCCAATCCAGTTCCCTCACCCTTCCATCCTCCCATTCCCCCACCACCCCCAACACCTCCCTCATCCACTCCCCAGGAAGGGTGAGGGGAAGGCCCACTTCTCATCTGGATCTTTTGAGGTGGGAAGACCCGCCTTCAATCTGGTCCCCACCAATTGCTGACAGCCTGTATAAAGAACACACAGAGGGAAGCCTCCTCTCTTTGCCTGCCTGCTCTCATTTGCACTGGCAAGTTCATTCCTTCACTCGCTTTGTGCCTGTTTCTCTGGGATTCCAGCATGTACTGAAGACCAGCTGAGACACCAAACCTCATGGATTGAAGAACTACCGGATTCCTAGACCTTCCACTGATAGACAGCCATTGTTGGGGTAACTGGCCACAGCCTGTAAGCCACTCTAACAAATTCTATAAATCCCAAATATATCCATTCTATCAGTTCTGTTCCCCTAGAGAACCCTAACTAATTGGCACGATCCCTCATTCTTTCTTCCCATATCGCTGGGAAGTCATTCAGTTCTTATGGATTTGCCTGTTCTCTACACTTGATACAAATAAGTTCACAGGTAGGTCTTTGGGAACTGCCATCTGTCTCATGGCATGCTGCCCCCTTGCTGTGTGTGACTGAGTCTTCTCCACCTTGGTCCTGCCGCATTTAACCTTATCCAGCCATCAGCACTCTGCACTTCTGCCATCCTGTGTAGTGGTGCTAAGTAGACCCATGCACCAGCTTTGTGCAGACATGCATCCATTTCTCTGTACTAGGCACTTAGGAATGGAATTGCTGGGTCCTCAGGAAGCTACCTTTACCCTGCCCTGATGGAGGAGAAGTTCAGACTGCTGGAGAGACACTGTAGCATAAAAACCAGCTCTGTCCCAGCCAGCATCAGGGCCGTTTCTCCATAGTAAAATCCAAGTTGTCACAAGGTGTCAGTTGATTTTCAGAGTTGTGAAAAAGCAGGATTTGATGATTTCTATCAATGCTCTTGATGCCACGAAAGAAGCACAGCTTTTGGAACCCTTCCTTCAGAGGTTCCTTGATGTCACCTTCCCTTTACCCTTTCATTGAAAATATTATATTCATCCCACCTTTTTTTATTAATTCCTTTGCTTTTAAGCTATGTTAATATTACTGGAACTTTGCTTTTAGCAGATGCATCATGTTCTAGAAATCAGTCTATTAAAGCACATTTTACTTCCCCAAACTCTGACAAGAAGACACCCTAATCGGAGTACTTTGGTGAATAACATTTCCCCTGAGATACTTGCCGGTCTCTCTCTCCCCTTGCTCACCCTCTCTCTCACTCCCTCCTTTTCCTTCATCCATTTTGTGTTATCTTCATGGAGGCATAATTTGCATTCATTAAAATTCTCCAATTTAACTGTGTAGCTCAAGGAGCTTTGGAAACACACGGTCATGCAGCACCATCGTGCATGTGCTGTTCTTACAATTTTATGCCTAAAAACAATCCCTGAAATCTCAGCCCTTGGAAAGCTCAGGTCCGTATTCTAGTCCTATGTCTAGAGCAGTCCTTGGGTACCCCTGGAATGTCCTGCGGGGAATCATTCAGCACAAGTCCTTGTTGTGTCCAGCCTCTTGGTGTCACGCTTGCAAGCTTACTTGTTGCTGCTGTGTCTCTTAGAGCTTTGATTTATGTTTCCTTGTTGTTTGTTTCTCAGTAGGATTCCATTGTGGACACATGGCACACTTGCGTTTTCTATTTGACAGTGGTTGGGTATTTGGGTCATTTCCTGTTTTGGAATATTTCAAACAAAGCTTTTATCATTCTTATGAAGGTAATTCTGTGATAATGAGATTTCATTTTTTGTAGAAAAATAAGCTGGAGTGAAATTGTTGCTTTAAGGTGAATTGATTGTGATTTGTGGAGCCCAAGACCTTTCTGTGTGTTGTTCTTTCCCTATCTGAAACCTAGTATTGATCAAAACCTTCTACAGTTTATTATTTGGACATTGCCTTCAGGTTACTGAATTGCAAATTTCTAAATGTATGTAATTCATTGAATTATTTGCATAATTTTTCAGTACACAGCTGGTGTCATTTTCTTAGGATCCTTAATCTTGTCCTTTGATGAAAAATGGCTATTGGTTCTTTTCTTCTATGAGTTTCACTGTTGCATGTCTGGTTTAATGATTTCCCCCCCAAAGTCATCCTTGTTTCTAGAAGTTACATAACAGTGATTTTTACAGTTAGTCGTACAACCCACTTTAAATCTGTTAGAAGTTGAGATGCTAAGTCCAAAAATGGTCCTTGGTGTTGAAACTCACTCAGGACACTGACAGGGAGGTCAGCTCCTGCTGGCCCCCGCTGCTGCCACTTTGCTCAAATGCCTCAACCCTTGGGTCACAGCTGGTCTACCTCTAACTCTGTCTGTCTGTCTGTCTGTCGACATTCTGACTCCCTTTATAGCACCCAGGCTTGATTAAGGATACTGATTTAAAGTCTTGAAGTTTGGGGTTCTGTGTATCATTTTGAAATCCTTTTGTCTGGGCTGCAGAGATAGCTCGGTGTCTAAGAGCATGTGTTGCTCTTGCAGAGAACCCAGGTTCAGCTTCCAGCAGCCATGCTAAGGCTCACAACCCCCTGTAACTCCACTCTCAGGGGATCAGAACACCCTCTCCTGACCTCCTGAAGCATCGGGCACACAGGTGGTGCACATATATGCATGTAGGCAAAACATGCATATAAAATAATTACAAGTTTAAAAAATAGTAAGAAACTGTCTGATATAGTCTATACATAGTCCAATGTAAACTTTAGAATGAGTTTGTCAGTTTCTAGAACTAAATATCAATCAGGCTTGTGTTGACTCTATGGTGATTTTGGGGTTGATGCGTTAGTGATGTTAAGTGCATATACAGGTAGGCATCTTTAGTTGGCTCCTCTTAAATTGATCTTTTTTTTTCTGTAGCTATAAATGCCTCACATTTGAAAAGGACCTCACTTAGGTTAATATTTTCAGTGGCACACTGACATTTTTAAACTATACTTCTAATTGTCCACTATTAGTGTATATTTATTCATGTTTGTCTATTGATCTTTTATCCCACAACTTAGATGACCAGATTCATTGGTTTCCATAGCTTTTCTGTGGGGGTCATCATGTCTTTTGCAAATGAACGCAGTTTCACTCACACCTTTCTAATCTGTGTGATATCCGTTTCCTTTTTCCTGTCTTAGTGCACTGGTCAGGACTGTCAGTACAACTAGGAACTCACCTGGGCATGAAGTGGTTCCTAACTTCAGAGAAATCTGCTCATTCTAAAACCATTAAGTAAAGTTTTATGAGCTTTCTCTAGGTGAATTTTAGTGTGTGAGGGAGTTCCTGGGATGTCAAATGTTCAATATTCCTTCTTTCCCTGTCTCAAGTGGAGCCCTCATTTTTAGAAATAAGTAAAGTGTTTTTCTTCTAATGATTTATTTTTATTGTTTTATGTGAATGAGTGTTTCACCTTCATGTATGTTTGTGCACCACACGTGTGCCTGGTACTTAACAGAAGCCAGAAGAGGGTGTGTGATTCTCTGGAACTGGAGTCACAGACAGTTTTACCTGCCATGTGGGTGCTGGGAACTGAACCTGGATCCTCTTACAAGAGCAGCCATGCTCTTATCTGCTGAGCCACCTCTCCAGTCTCCAGCCCACAGTTTTCACATGTGCTTAGTGAGGCCTTGTTCTGGTTCTGCCTTCACTTGCATACAAGGGCATATTCAGCCAGAGACTCCAGAAGGCATGCTAGAGACGTCCAAAAGTCCTTCTACCACATTGCTTCAGTCTAGCCTCCTTGGCCTCATGCAACTTTGGACTCTGTACTCCAGCTTTTATGTTCCTTGCTATCTTACGCTAGAGCTGCATGCTTCAAGCAGAGAGCTAGGGACTTAGAAACAGAGTGGTTTGTTCCTGTCTCTCAGGGTTTGCTGTGTGACATCGTCTACTATCCAAAGTCTGAACACCATCATTGCACGGGTGTCTCTAATGGCCAGACTGAGGCTGAGACCAGAGAGCGTATCTAGGTCCTGTTGTTCCATTGTGGCAAGAATCAAAACTCACCCCTGGCCTACTTGAAATCTGAACTTGGTCATGTAGCAGCTGTATGTTCAAAAGGAATGTAAATGAGATAGAAAATCCCACAAATTAATTTCTCTAAGAGGAAGAAAGGTCAGAATTGGCAAACGGAATTGAACAAGATGGCCGAGGCAACTACTCAGAAGTATATGATTCTCAGATATGCTTTGGATGGGCCTAGAGAAACAGCAGTCCTCAGACTACCTCAGAGGAAGCTCAGAATAAACACATCTGCATGTTGTGAAAGCTACTGCACTCCGCATGCATCCTGCCCTTAGAACAGCTCAGCCAGCTCCTGTAAATTGGTTCTGGCCTGTCCAGCAGGAAGTGATTCTGAGAAGCCTACTAAAATTGTAGCATATACAAACTAATTTAGGCAGCTTGGCATAGGAAAGCATAGGCTCTGATGTCTTCAGACAGGCTGGAATTATTCCCAGACTCTGAGAAGCTGTGGGGTTTGACCTCAATCTGCAGGACAATAGCCACTGGGAAGCAGCAGTAAATATATGCTGATTGTGTTTGGGATTGTGGGCAGGTGTTTAGACCTGCCCATTAAGCCTCTTGGTAGTGAACTTGTAAATGGCAATGGACTTGTTGTATGAATTTGAACAGGACATTTAATATCTCTGCCTCCTTATTGTTTTAGAATTGTGTGAGATATAAACTGATTTTTTATCTTCCAAGGTTTGATGATGCACAAAAAATAAACTGTGCAAAGGCATTTAGAGTTTCATAAAAGAGAGGACCACACATCTACAAAGCATACTATACATTTTAAATAAGGTAATTTATTGAAATTATAAGTCCAAAATGGTTTAGGTATACTGACATGTTTAGAAATTGGCTAATTTGAACCAGCTAATAGAGAGAACCAGGGTCTTTAAAGGAATTAAGAAATTTTGTTTCTAAAATAAAAGTGATAATGAGCAGGTAGGAAAAAAGGTGTACAATAAAAAAAGTACCAGTCACCTTTCTAGTCAGCCACATTTCAAACCTGGGCCACCGATGATTCCGCTGGTAAAGTGCTTGTCACAAAAGCCCAAGGAGCTGAGTGCCATCCCCAGAATCTTATAGGTCACATGCGTGGTGGCTCATGTTTGTAATCCCAGTGCTGGTGGGGTGGAGGCAGGAGAACTTCAGTTAGCCTGGCCTAATCTGGGAGACCCAGGTCCCAGTGAGAGACCTTGTCTCATAAAACAAGATGGAGAATTTCTGGGGAATGACACCGGGGTTTGATCTCTGGCATCCACATAGGCTTGCACACATGCACACATCTGAAACACTGACACTCATACATGCACAGACACATACCTGCAGTGCCTATACACACACACACACACACACACATACACACATACTCACTCACACACAGAGTCATACATACACAGTCTATACACAGTCACACTTACAGAATCATTCTTTTTATAGACTTGAGTCTCCTTGGATTTCTTTTCTCCTTCACTCATATGAAGAACAACCTTGGTCCATGACAGCTACAGTCCTTGCTTGATTTGAGGTGGCTCGGTTCCAAAGCCTCCACTCCTGGTCCATGCTGTACTGTCTCCACCATGTTTCCAGATTAATGAAGATTAACAAAAATCATGACCTATATTTCATGTTCCTACCATGTGTATATGGGGTCAAAGCATAAGCAAACTTTCATCTGGACCAAGACTTTCCAGGGACATTTTAGATCTGTGCTATTTTGCCAAGCAAAAAAAAAGAATGCAGTATTTTTTTAGAAAATGTATCAAGTTGCCTTTTTCGGTTGACACTACTTTAGTTCCCTGTGGATTCATAACAACAAACTCGGCTCTGAAGCGCCAAAGGCCTCTGGACGATATGACCCCATCCCCCCAAAGGATAACCTTTTAGTTCAATATTTCTAATTGGGAATCTCAAAACTCCAGGCTTAAGTTTCCAGGCACCGTTTTTGATAATATTATCTAAGGCTGGCCACACAAAATTTGTGAAATATTTCTTCCTTTTTTTTTTCTTGGAAAGATCTGAGGATTCTTTTTTTAAGATGTATTAATTTCTGTGGGTACAGATGTCTGTCTGCATGATGTATGTGGACCTCAAGTTGGGCTGCCTGGTGCCCGTGGAGGCAGAAGGAAGGTATGAGAGCCTCTGGGACTAGAATTACAGGTTATAAACCTCCTTGAACTTAGGTTCTCTGGAAAGGCACTTAACCTTTGAGCTATCTACTCAGGCTTCCTGAATTATAGCTTTATAAAAATCATCCTGGAGCTTCATTTGAATGGGCAGCAGTGAGGAAACCTAGGCCAAGTGTCCACATGACATCAAAAGCCTGTATACCAGGATGCCAAGGGCCACTGTGTGTCAAGTCAAGGTTGCTGTGACATTCTTGTGCAGTGCGTGCAGGGCTGTAGAGCTCATAGGAAGATGGCTTTGTGAAAATGTGTCCATACAATGCAGTCTTCACATTTTTCCCTCAGCAGTTCTAATAGATGTGAAATGTGTTGTTTAGTCAGGTTGAGATGGGTACAGTGCAATCAAGAGTTGTGATGTAAAAAAAAAATTAGCAGTTTTGAAAAGCTCACTGTCTGGAAATCACAAGGAAGCATCAAGAAACATAAAGGAAGGGTTGGAAGCCAGCAAGGCATTAGTCTTGGTGTTCCAGGACATGGAAAAAAAATGTCAGTCCGGCTGGCAAGGAAAAGGCTTCTCTCTACAGCACCCTGTTCTATCACCCATTCCAGGCTCTCACTGCCTTCGTGCAGTCCGTGACTGACACCGTCTCTGGGCTCCTTTGCTTTTCTATCTCCTGTCCCCAACTCCCCTCTCTCCTATGCCCTAGTATGCAGCCTTTCCGTAAGCAGATGCCAGGAAGTACGTGCACGTTTCCCACTGCTTTGTTCAACTCGTGACCAGGTAGACTTTGTGTCCAAATGTTGGGCACTGCTTACAGGTGATGTATGAGGCTAGAGAGTGGTTCACTAAGGCTGAGGGCAACCGCCTTTGCCGTAGCACACTCTGGGCCTCAGTGATGTTCCTCAGCTATCCAATGGCATTCACCATGGAGGTTCCATGTGTATGTACTCAGGTTCAGCCACTTCTTGAGACAAGTGTCAGGGTATGTGTAACCTTGTTCCCCAGGAGCCAGCATTATCCTCACACACCCTGACAGTCCTTCCACAAGTGTGCAAGCATGTGTGCACAACACACACACACACTTTACAGATGTGTAAATTCACTGAATAGCAATTTTTCAGTAAGTCTATGGTTACTCCAGGATCAGAAACTGCCCCAGTTCATAGTTCAGAGTGATCTCTCCTTATGTACACCGTCTCTTCCTGACATATATATTTAATGAAGGGTTTAAAAATGCAGTAATTAAAAGCTCCAGAAGTTTGTATCATAAAACACCTTCAGCCATGAGGCTGGTCCTAGATAAGTTCACCAGAGCCCTTCACAGATGCTTCCACCAGAAGGTCTCCCACACCCAAGGCAGGGGAGGGGCCTGCCCACACTCAGTGTGAATCCTAACATCCTCAGTAGCTGTAAAAACTCCTTCTACACACGCAAGGAAGTTTCCCAGTTCTGCACGTCACTAAAGGGAGCACAGGAACCACCAGAACAGCTCAGGTGACTCTTCCTTCTACCAAATCACTCATTTCCAGACTCCTTTGGTGACTTAGGTTGGTTGACGCTTATCCCACCGGGTGAGAATAAGACTGCTACCACAATTTTGAGCCAAATTTGAAGCAAGTATTAATTACTGATCATGATAATGGACTCTGGCCAGGTCCATTCCTGAGTTCTCAGAAAATAGTCAAGAACTACACTGGCTAGGTGCTTATAAAGGCACATGCACAAGTCTAATTACTTCCTGCCTTCGTCCAATCAGGGACAAGTATACATCCTGACATACTTTTGAACTAAGTACTTCCCACCTATGTGTGTGCACATCCTGTGCAGTTGGGTCAACCAAACTTGTTTAGGGAAGTAGGAACATGGGGCTTGTCATGGCATATGAACAACAGCCTCTGGAACTTCAGGAACTATCTGTCCTTGGGCATAGGGGCTTTCAGGATAGAGGCATTATTGTTTTATGAATCTCTTAGGAACAATAATTAAAACTTAAGACCTAGCGTTGGCTCTTACAGTTTATAAAAATCATCCCAAAGTCATCCCAGGCCCACAGCCTTGGTATAGATCTGACCTTGAGAGCTGACTCCCTCTGGAGAACTGGGGACAGGTTCTCAGTGCTGTCAGCAGAAAAGTAACTTCTTGGTGATTCTCACATTGTTTAATACACAGGAAAAGGAGAGGATTATGACAACTTTCTCTTTTACCCTAAACACCAGCCCCAATACATTTCCTTGGGACTACATTGCTTGGTCCTGCAGACCCTGAACAGCTGCTGGATAGACTTGTGTGTGCTGACCTCAGCCAGGCCAGTCATCAACAAGGGGCCTCAGCACATTGCTGGGGAAATGCACACAGGCCTTCCTCCATCTGTTTCCCCTTGGTGCCATTGATTTGTTGTCTGACAAAAATATAGAGTTCACTATGCAGGTGTGTAAGTGTAGCATAAATAAAAGGGCATCATCCTTCATGAACTGGGACTTTGGCTGGGAGCAGATATAATTCATGAAGACTGAAGAAGCAGTCTGAATCTGCAGGATGCTTTGTCCCAGGCCATGATAGAACAGGCCAGAGAGGAGCTTGGAAGAGGGGGGATGGATGGGAGGGAAGACAGGATGCCATGGGGATCTGAACCTTGGAGGCAAGTCCCCAAATACACTGGAGCTGTTCACAGCCACTCTAATTTCTTGCTTCCCCTGGAGACTCTCCGGCACAGATAGGATTTCCTCAATGAATGCTATCCCAGGTTAGTGGTTTCCTCTTCCTAGTTGCCCTGGGCGGAGCAAGGAGGGAGAGCATGGAAGGGTGGTACATCACAGGCTGCATGACAAGAAGCTGGCCACTCTAGCTCTACTCTCTGGCCGGGAAGGCCGACAGTGCGGGAGTAGATGGTCGGTGGCATCTGGGGTCCGTATGCTCCCAAGGTATTCACGGGAATGGCCACAATGTCCCTCCTGGTAGCGTCCCTTCAGAAGGTAGATAACACTGTGTCCTGGGGACATCCTGTCATGCTGGTAAGGCAGCCTATGTGTGTGCCTGCATGTGAGTGTGTGTGGGGGGGGGGAAGAGCAGGAAAGAGCAGAGACCGCGTCATGTTTGTTCTTTAGGAATGAGAGTTATTGATACTTGCGCTTTTCTTTCAAGTTCTGACCTCACCCACCTTCTCTTTCAAGGGTGAACCTGACCCCAGGGAGCTGAGGAAGGAGGGAGGGGTGGGTGGAGAAGCAGGTCTCTCTCAGTCCACCTGGCAAGGAGAGAGTCATAGGGTACTTTCAGCAGCAGAAAATGGGAGAAGGACCAGAACTAGCTCTAACCTCACTGGCAGGGTGGGCAACCTGGAGGAGTGTGAGCTTCCCACAGTGGATGGGGAACTGGGTTGAGGAATTACTAAGACCCCAGCAGTGAGTCTGGGGAATAAATGTATTCCGGAAATGCAGTTCCTGGGAACCTGAATTACCATGGAGATTGCATTGCTCTACCAAGACATGAAAACGAAGAGTCAGCAAAAGGTGTAGAAGTCTGATGCGTGGAGACGGGCAATAGGCACAGGGGGGCAGCAAAGGAAGATGGATTGCCCCATTCATTAAGCAGGGATGGCCTGGTGTAGGAAAGGAAGTTAGCGTTCTGTGGGTAGGGCTCTGATGGACTTGTCTGAGTGGGCCTATCCCTCACCCTTTCAGAGAGGGTCTGGTAGAAGAGGAAGCCCATGTGGGTGAGGTGCAGGTGGTGTCCAGACTTGGGAGCAAGTGTGAGGATAATGTCTGAGTGGAGTGTGTGTTTGCATGAAGGTGTGCATGCGTGTTAGAGCGAAACGGATGCCCATGAGGGGTGAGCCAGAGGAAAACCAGGAGTATGTTACGGAAGAGCACAGCTAAACGGGAGAATGGGTGTACAAGTGGCAATTGGGGGCGTCCTGGACTCTGCTGCCCCTTAGAAGCAGCGTGCAACACTATGCTTGACTTGCCAAGGTGGCACACAGCTCTCAGCTGGGGTGAACCTCAAGAGGGACCCTCTGGTGTGCTAAGGAAAACGTGGCTGGGTTACAGATGGTGTAGTACACCAGTAGAAAGACATGTCTTTACAGATCCCGAGTGACTGGTAGCTGCAAAGCCAGGGCCACCATGTCAGCCAGGGGAGTCGCCACAGCCAGAAAAGACCCGTAAAGCTCTGAGTGGCCACCCTGGGACAGCCCTGCACCAGAGATTCCTTCCTGTTTGCCTCTACACCTTGTGGTCTCATTTAAGTCATCTGCTTGGTTCTCAGCATGCTGCTTCCCATAAATACTGGGGTAAGCCCAGGATATCCGGCATGGCCACCTACAATGATCCACCCTTTTAGGACTGAGGGAACATTTAAATATGAAAAAAAAGAAATTCTTTGATTCTATTTTGTTCTCAAGATGCTGTAGTCACTTAGGCATTGGTATGGGGGTGTGTGCTGGGTCGGAAGCTTCTCCTTTACACCAGATCTTACTGCTTAGAGAACATGGGAGACTCCAAGGAATGCTGCACTGAGCCTGTCTCTCACCCTGCTTAGTGCTCAGAGGTCAATGACCCTGTTGTTTGGAGCAGGGTTTGCAGAGGAGCACAGAAGCCCCTCTGTCCCATGTGCTTCCCCAGGCACTGCCTGCATGGGTGCAGCACGGGGAACCAGATCTAGCTAATAAGCTTACAGCACACTGAAGGAAAGGGTGGGAGGCAGGCAGCAAGCTCATTGAGTTTTGGAATGACAGTGACTGGGTCTTGTTTAAGGATTTCGCTCCCTTCCGTGAGAGTTGCCCTGCTTGTCTCTGAAACTAAATACCAGAAGTGACTTGAGAGAAGAAGGCTTTATGTCGGCTCATAGTTTCATGGAGAAGGCTGGAGGTGGGATCAGCTTGTGTGGGTAATGGTGGAAACCCCACATCTTCAAGATAGGACCCACACCCAAAAGATCCCACAGCCTCCAAAACAGCACCACTCTAGCTGGACCAACTGTTCAAATACGAGGACCGGGGGTGGGGGGGAGGGGCTCTTCACAGTCAAGCCATAGCAGCCCTATTTGATGAAAGTATACATAAATTCTATCTCTCTTCTGCACCATCAAGCTATTGGTATTTCTAGACACAAGATGTGGGGATTTAAAACCACAGGGAATGTGCAGTGCTCCACCCCAGTCTCATGGTGGGAGAATGCACGATTCCCCAAAGGATGGAGAAAAAAGGGTAAAGAGTTTGAAGACCAATGCATAGAGGAAAACCCTGGTGCCTGTAGGCACTGTGTGGTGTTCATACCAGAATCCAGTGGGGGAGGGGCTGAAGCAGGGGTGTTAGGAGTCTGAGTGAAGCCTGGGCTAAGAAATGGAACCCTTGTCTCAAAATTAAATATACACGAACCAGGAGGAAAGAGGAGAGGAAATGATGGAGAAGGTGTTCTGGAAGCTGCCCACTGTGGTCAACAACAGGATGGGTGGGTGTTGGGCAGGAGGAGGAGCCCACCCTAGCCTGGGCAAAGACAGCTCACAGCTTCTTGTAGAATGTTGCATGGCTCTTGCCTGCCTCATCCCATAGGGGTTCAACAGCTTAAAGGTAGCTATATTTATTTTTGAGTGATTTTTGGTGTTATGCTATTTTTATACAATCTCTTTGTTTCCCACTTTTAGTTTCTTGAATTAAATGCTTTTCATTCTCAGAAGACAATAAGCATCCAGTCAAAGGTGTGAAAGTGCCTCTGTAAGCTTTTAATAATTCCAACAAGATATAATATGCTTGGGGTCTAAAAATGTGGTGTTTTGGTTTTGTCTTCTAAAGGGAACTGCAGTTTTCAGCAAAAGTGTCTTTTAGAGCCCTCTTTTCCTGGTGGGACCTCTGTGATTACCTGTAGCTGCAGACCCTGCTCGCACCTGGATTTCCTCAGTGTTTCTAAACCATGGGCAAGTCGAATGCCCAAGGGACTTTAACTGCTCCTGAGAAATCACTCTGTGAGCAGCAAGCTGACTCTGGAACTGAGGCTCCAAAATATATGTGTGTGTGTGTGTTCATGCTTTTTCTATATGTATGCTTGTGTAGGTGTGTATATACGCTTGTGTGTGTGATTGTGTTATGTGTGTATGTATGCGTGTGTGTGTTTGTATATGTTTGTATATGCTTGTGTGTGTGTGTTTGTATATGCTTGTGTGTATGCTTGTTTGTATATGCACGTGGAAGTCAGACATTCCTCAGGAGCTACGCACCTTGTTTTTGAGATATGGTCTCTCAAGTCAGCTAGGACAGCTAGCTAGCATACTATCTCTCTCTCTCTCTCTCTCTCTCTCTCTCTCTCTCTCTCTCTCTCTCTCTCTCTCTCTCTCTCTGTCTCTGTCTCTCTCTCCCTCCTTCCCATCCTCCCTCCCTTCCTCCGTCTCTCTCTCTCCCTCTCCCTCTCTCCCTCCTTCCCATCCTCCCTCCCTCCCTCTTTCTCTCTCTCCCTCCCTCCCATCCTCCCCCTTCTCTCTCTCTCTCTCTTTTGATAGGATTCCAAGCACACACTCTTTGATATGGGTTCTGGGGATAAACTCAGGTCCCCTATGCTCGTTTTGCAGACTGAGCCCTTTCTGCGGTCCCTCCAGTGCTTTAATTTTTAGCCTCCCCACTTCTACAACACTTAGTGTTCCTCCTTTTTCTTTCTCTTCCCTCCCTCCTTGCTTTCCCGCTTCAGCTGCTTCCTTCTAACCCCCCCCCCAGTCCCTCTGTGCTCCACTCCCAGGCTCCCCTGCCATCCTGCCTTCCTTACCCTTTCCTTCACCACCCTGCCCAGTGTGAGACTACCTCTGCTGTGCTCCCTCAACCCTCAGCTGCATCTGCCTTAGGGATTGCAGTGAAAAGTCTCATAACACATGCTGCCACCATCAGACCGCTCCGTGGAACTCTCGGGGCGCTAGTTCTTCAACTTCAGCCGTTTACTGAAGTCTCCATTCTTCCAGTGGTCTGCCTTGCTTGCCTCTATCAGCAGCTTATCTGACTTTTACAGAATCATGGCTCTGTGATTTTATCTGTGACAGTATTCACTCTCCGATTCACGACTGCTGCGCTATCCTCTCACCCACAGGTCCTCTTCCAGTCCCCTCTGCTCCCATTATGCCCTTTTTAAATGAAATTCAAAGATTTGATAAAATGCATATTAATTAGGTATGGAATGATTTGTTTAGCATGATAGTCTCTGGCCCCATCTATTTTCTTGTAAACAACATTAATTTGTTTTTTGACTACTACTCCAATTTATAGATACATTTTCTTTATTCTACCATCTGTTGATCTAAGCTCATTTCATGACTTTGCTGTTTGGGATAGGGTCCCAATGGACTCAGGTGTGCAGGAATCCCCATATTAAGTTGCCTTTATCCCTTCGGGTGTGTGTATACCCAAGAGGTCACAGCTGGATCCGAGAGTACTTGTAGTTGTAAATATTTGGGGTATCTCCATACTGATTTCTGGGATAGCTGCTCCAGTTTGCACTTCTGCCAGTCATGCATAAGGCCCCTTGCATCCTCACCAGCAGGTTGTTGTTTCTTTAATGGCGACATTATCACTAAGGTCGGATAAAATCCGAGGGAAGCTGACACAGCAGGAAATGGGCATTTATTCGACAACTCCAACAGAAAACTCTGTACAGCTTTAACCAGGCTATGCCACCAACATGTAATGTGTATGGTGATAACATGACTCAGGTCATTCCCAGCCTCATGAAAGTCCCAGGTGAGGCATGGTAGTCTCACTTATGTGTCTCTTCTCAAGACTCAGGTGGACCATCATTTCTTCCAAGAAGTGAACACAAATGTAGTCTCGGCATGCATAACTATTTCCATCTCCAGGATGCTGGCACACTCGCCTCTCACCCGACATGTGAGGGAGCCTGGAAGAGCCCTGAGCTCCGTCTGTCAGGCAACATTACACTAGGGCAGGGATTGTACCACATGCTGCAGTCAACCCATGCCTACTGCATCCCGTGAAACCCAGTGGGCCCTGTCCTTTGCTTCCATGCATGGGCCTGTGACTATGTCGTAGAGCACAGCTATCAGGTCAAGGTTGAAAAGACACCCTGATTGTGCCTAGGAATTACAAACAAAGAGAAGCTTGCCCCTATAGAAAGAAGCAAGTGCCCATTGTTACTTTATTAGGGAGAGAAATGTTTTTCTTAGGATGATAAGAAAAATGAAGCATTCTGAGTCATTTTAAGAAACCTTTCTTTTGGGATGCTCTCTCAGCCTGGACTCTTAGGGGGAGTGCCTGGACCCTACCCAGAGTAAAATGACAGACTCTAGATATCCCCTATGTGGAAGGATTTGGCAATAGGGTGGGAGGGTGGGGGGGAAGGGGAGTGCGGGAGGAGGGGAGGGAGAGGGAACTGGGATTGACATGTAAAACAAGCTATTTAAAATTAAAATAAAAAATGAAAAAAAAAGAAACCTTTCTTTTTAACAGTATTTTTTATTTTATTTTACTTATGTGTTAGTGCGTGCGTGCGTGCGTGCACACGCCTGTTTGTCTGCATGTGCGCCAATGCAGGCAGGTGCCAATGGAGGCCAGAGTAGGGCATCAAATCCCCTGGCAGAGGGGTTGCAGGCAGTTGTGAGCCAAACCCAGGTCCTCTGTGAGAGCAGCAAATGATCTTAACTGCTTAGCCATCTCATTGGTCCTAATTATTCTTTTTGAGACAGTCTTATGCAGCTCAGGCTAGCATTGAACTCACTATGTAGCCAAGTTCCTTGGATTCATGTTCCTTTTGCCCCTATATTCTGAGTTCTGGGATTACAAACATGCTCCACCATACCTAGTGTGATGTAGTTCTGGGGACTGAAGCCAAGGCCTTGTGTGAGCTACGTCCTCACCCCTGACATTGTTGTCTCTTAAACATAATTACTAACTGGCCCATTCCTTTCTTCTTGGAAGAGTGTAGATGGAGACAATGTGGATGTTCCTTGCTGTCATTCAGGAGCAGCTTTTGTCGCATCACCGCTTAGGTAGCCCTGGCCCCTGAGTCGCCCACGCACAGTCACAGGACCCCTGAGAAGGAGCAGCTTCACTATGTCAGTGTCGTACAGCTAACGTGTATGAGATGACTTATGGGAGAGGATAGTCAGAAAAGCACATGAAGTCTGTATCGCCCCCTGGACCTGCTTTCTTTGACAAATCCTCCAAGGCCATTTCAGGACAAGGTCAAACAGGAGTTGTCACATTTTAAAATAGCTCCCAATAGATAATTTGTGCAACTAGTTTCCAAACAAGGTAACCATATGCCAAGAATAACGTCATATAACATAGGAATTCAGAATGGTTGATATCTAGCATGAAGTTTGGTTCCAGCAAAATAGTTATTCTAAAAACAAAGGGACTGGTTGCTCCTATGCTTGGCTGTTTTAGGGGATAAAGGTGCCCGTACCCCATCAAGGACAGTGAAATTGAGGACAATGGCAAGCTCTTTGGAAAGCAGGATGCCCCCTGGAATTAGAGATCCATGTCCCTCTGTCTCGTGTATCACCACACCAGGTGGTCCATTCAGTCACACTGAGAACTGTTTCAGGATATCAGGATACTGCACACATGCAGTCACACCCATGTGACTCTGGAGACTGGCTTCCACCCCAGGAGCACTGGCTTGTCCTGCGTGGACCAAAGGTGAACCTCAGCATGGACCGCAGCTCAGAGGCTCTGTAGACTGCCAGGCTGGTGTCAGCCTTGCTTCCTTTCACTGTCCGCCCAAACCCAGCGTGTCCCAAGTGCTCTCCTGAGCTGTCCCATGGCTACTGTACTTACATTTTAAATATCTGTTTCCTACACCCACTGTACTTTAAGCAAAGTCTTAACTAATGAAAAAGACATGGTTTAAAGGTCAGTTTCATCGATACTGAAGCGATGACCTAGTGGTTAAAAGCATGTAGGTTCCCTGAAGAGGATCCAAGTTTAGTTCCCAGTGCCCATGGCAGATGGCTCACAACACCAATAACTCCAGCTTCAAGGGGTTGACACCTGCTTCTGGCCTCTGCAGTCACTACACTCACTACATAACTCCCAACACACACACACACACACACACACACACACACACAATTAAAAATTAAAACCTCAATAACTATTTGATATATACCTACTCCAAACTTCACATTCCCTGGCAATGACTTCAGGCTTCTAACCTTGTTCCCAGCTTCTTTCCCCTGAACAGAGGTCTTTTTATTCTAAGTATGAAGATACACACACACACACACACACACACACACACACACACACACACCTGCTTTATATTCAGACAAGCTGATCATACTCCTTTGCGGATTTATCTTTATCTTGGGTGCCACACAAACCAGGCAGTTGACCATCAGATAAGGCAGGTACATTTGTCACACACCCAGCAGCAATAGTTGGTAGGCACCCACCCCGTCTATGCTGCTTGGGTTCTGGCATGCCACTTACATGTTAAGAAGACACAAACAAAGAAACGCTTGTCGGTGGGCCATGAGTGATGAGGAGAGCGACAGAAGCAGGGGCAGGGAGCTTGGGGGATGCTCATTAGAGGGTGAGGTAGCAGTAGGCCTCTCTGCACCCATGGCGAATGGCAGTGCTGAGGGGGAAGGGGCTGCAAGCGGGAGCATCTCAGAGGAGGGAGCACAGTGCTGGTTGCGAGCCTCTTTCTCAAGAGCTGGGATGCAGTGCGAGCCAGTGCCCTTTCGTTCCTGTCAGTCAAGCAGAGTGACTGACACTGCTGCCACCATGCTTTTCACTGGTGCAAGTTCAGCGGGAGAGCGACATGTCACACACGTCTGACGGGGAAAGAGAAAAGAAAGGACGCACGTCATTAGAGTGCACAGAGACACAACCAGAATTGTCTAATGAGGAACACAGGTGGGACCCGAGAAGTCGGTTCCCACACAGTGAGCCGTGTTCTGGAGTTTTCTTTTTCAGAATAAAATCACTTTGCTTTAATTAACTCCCAAATAAAATATCACACTTGCCCACCTGCTAACTCCATTCATCTCCAGAGTTCTGTTCAGTGCGAACCCTCTTCTGTGGCCGTTCTGAAGCCACGGGGCTGATAAGAACAAGAGGCTTACTCAAGGTTCACACTTCCACTCTTGCAATTTGACCCTAAAGTGACATGGTCCTCAGAGCCTATGTCCCATATCTCCAGTTTAAGCGTCTTGATTAAACCAACCCTACATTTGCAGGTCAGCCCTGCCTCTGTGTTCCTTGACCTCCTCCCAGAGTTTGGCATCGCTCTGGTTCTGCGTCCATCCCAGACATAGATCTCAAGAGAGTAAGGCTGTCAGACTGCTCCTCTGCCAGCTGGGATCCCCGTTTAGTTTACTGCTCTCAGTGTTAGTGTCTCTCCCATTAACCGCGGGATGCAGAGCGTGTCCCACCGCTGAGTTCACAGCCACATGGCGTCAGCACTTGCCATCTGGGCCATCAGGCCTGGCTATTGGCATGAGGTGGCAGATGAGCCAGTTGCTGCTGGAGGCAGAGCTGCTGGTGTTGGCCTAGAAGCAGCTCTCAGCTAACAGGCACAGTTGGTCTGAGGGGTCCACTCAGGAACAGGGGCTTCAGTGTCTGTGGCCTATCCTGAGTATTTGTCCACTCAGCATCTGGAAATATCTGTATTAGTCTATTGACTGCAAGTAGAAGCTTCTCTGATGAGGACTGAGAGATGTACTATTCCATGGGCATAACATCAAATCTTTACAAGTCAGCTTAATACTGTGTCCATTTAGCAAAGTAATAGCTGTAGATACTCCCCTGGGGCCTCATTTATAGTTTTAAAGATTGCCCCTGCCCTCCAATGAATCGGAGTGTCTGAGGCTCTGTCTCTTCTTAATCTTGCATTATAGTTGATGATTCTAGAACTGTCCATCTTTACCTTTCCCTGAACACCATGAAGATGCAAGTATGTGAACCACACTTTCTGTTGCATTCCAGTGCCCCTCGGTTATGTATTTAGTAGTTTTTAAATAAATAGATCCCCTTACAGCATTCTGGATAGGGAGGGACTCATGAGCACCCACCTTTTCCAGAGGAGTTGTAGACAGATAATGGTTAGAGTGGGAAGGGGGGTCATATTCCTCAGTGGTATAGCAGCTGGTGAGTTACTCCTGTCAAGTAAGTAAACCCCAGCTGAGCTCATGCCAGCAGCCCTGATTAAGTCCAGGAAGTCACAGAAGAATTAAAAGGGCATGAAATTTCTTAGGAGGAAAGTTTGTTGGAAAGAAGAAAGAGTTTGGTGGGAGAGCGGAAGGTTGATGAAAGAGAAAAAAGGGCCATAAGAATATGATCAGAGCATAGTTTATTTTATTTTATTTGTGTATATATATTACATATATATGTGAAAGTATAAACAATAAATAGTAAAAACATTCATATTTTGTTCATTAAATTAGAAACTTCGAGGGGTCTTCATGGGACTCCTAATTTGCTGAAAGTGATTGACAGAAAATTCTCCCTATGGGAGCATGCTTAGCCAATGTATCCACATACCCTCTACCTTGGGTTGAACAACTCAACCCCCCCTATAAGAAGCAGTGGCCATCATGTGAGTCCTGTGACTCCAGGGACTGAGCTGCATGGTTTCTTGGTGTGCCCTGACTTTCTCCAATAGCACCAATACTGTAGCTGTGAGGGAGAGGATGAAACTTGCCTGGGAAAATTTGCCAAGTTCGTGTTAAATTTCAGACTCAGAATCAATTCCCAGGGATCATCAGCTTACACTTGAAGTTAGCATGGGAACCTGGACCTGTGAAAACAATGGTTACTCTATGAAATATTGCTTATAACTGTGTCTCTACCCAGTATACCTTCCCTCTCCAGACCCATGAGACTCCGAGTCCTTGAGGGCTCCCTGGTTTTGTTTGTTATACATCGCAGTGTTTACTATAAAACTCTGGAATTTTTAGTGCACGCACACTGAGTGCTCACTGCACTTACTGTGACAGCAGGTTAGGTACTTTACTGCTGTTGCCATGCAATACCCTGATGAAGCAGCTTAAGGGAGAAAGGATTTTTTTTCTGCCCACAGTTCAAGGGTACAGTCCACCATGACAGCGAAGGCAGGGCAGCAGGAGCCTGAGGCCGCTGGTCGCATTTCACTCCCAGTCAGGAGGCAGAGAATGTGCAGCAGTTCCTCTCAGCTCTGTTTTCCCTTTGCATTCATTCTAGGACCTTAGCCCACAGTAGACGGAAGATTCAGAATCACAAGTCTCTGCGCATACCTGTGAGGGATTTTCAGGTGGAAAGAGCTGCTTTAACTGTGGGACCATCAGAGATAGGGACAGGGTCAGTAATGAAGGAACAGGGAACATGTAGACTCTAATTCTGGTCTGCCATGGTTATTTCCTGATTTCTGCTTGGGTAGAGAAACAAGATTGACAGACACTGAACAACCCAAATGCCCCCAAAGCAGAATTTGGACAGAAAATAGTCAGGAAAACAAGGCTAAGGAACTTGGCTTAGTAATGCCTATAGTATGCTGTGCATCTAGCCTGGGCACTGCAGGATGAAAACAGGCAGGCAACTCATAGCTCCCCTTCCCTTGCAGCCACGTGGGTGCTGGACACACCCTACTCTAGGGGGCATCTTGCTCAAAAGCTTGCATGAGTCAGCAACAGAGAGTAAATCCTTCTGAACTCTGCAACTCTACCGGGAGACCTTCAAATGCGCCTGTTGCATGCTGGTCACAGGTGTGTGGCTGCAACGGTGCTGATTTTGTAGCTTTCTGTATACTCCTGAATTCAGAAGACAATCCATCTTTTAAAATGTAGCAGTCAGGATTCATCTTATTAACCATCCAACCCCTAAAACTGCTAAGTAGCTTCCTCTTGGACAAAATGCGTACTCTGCCACAAGCAAGATATGACCCCACTCTTCACACTTTATCCTCAATAATTTATTGTGTGTGTATGTAGATGTCTACTGAGTGTGAGTGTGTCTGTGTGTGTATGTAGATGTCTACTGTGTGTGTGTGTGTGTGTGTGTGTGTGTGTGTGCACGCGCAGGTGTCCACAGACACCAGAAGAAGGCATCTGATCTCCTGCAGCTGGAGTTGCAGGCAGCTGTGAACAGTTCTATGTGGATGCTGGGAACTGAACATGTGTCCTCTGCAAGAGTAGTAATCACTCTCTTTACCTTAATCCATCTCTCCAGATGCCACCATCCCAAATTGCATTCATATAGCCCAGAAAGTTCTGTATCGCTCCACTTTGTGCCTCAAAATTTATCACTTTTCTGAAGCATAGGAAATCCTGCTGGAGTTGGTCATGCCTCATTCATCAGTGGATGCCAAGTCTTTGTCTCATGCCTATGATAAGGTAGGTATCTCCAAAGCACTGTAGAACTTTTTCTCCACCTCAGCACCCAACATTGGGAATTGAACCCAGGGCCTTAGGCAGAGCAGCCATTTGCTCTATGGCAGATTACCTACCCCAGCCATGCTGTCTGGAACCTCTAGAAGCTTGATGCAGGTTCTTGTAGCAAGACAAATCAGAGCTGGGATATGAAAGGCTCTAGATGAGAGGGTTGTCTCTTGGGATGAAAAGCATCCCACTGGGAATGGCATCAGGGCAGGATCTGAATGAGGTCTGCCCTGGGTATGTGAGGAGGAAGTAAGGGAGGACTGAGGTCACATGCGATGCATGTTGTCTTCTCAGTAATGGCGCCTGAGCACAGTGGGGAATGCTGACTGCAGAATTAGAAGCCACCATATTGCAGCTTCTGTGTCCTTCCTGGGCTTCTGTGTCCCTCCTGGGCTTCTGTGTTGGAGACTCAGCCCTGCGCAAGGCCAGGAGGCAGGAAGACCCTTTAAAAGTGGGAAGCATAGCAGGGAGGTGGTTTATTGAAAATGTTGGAAAAATATTAAATTTATTCTTGTGGGATCCAGTTAGATCCTGTAAAATCAAATTTTACGTGTGTGTGTGTGTGTGTGTGTGTGTGTGTGTGTGTGTGTGTGTGTGTGTGTATGTGTGTGTGTGTGTTTTAAAAGGAAACC
Organism: Mesocricetus auratus; assembly: GCF_017639785.1. Classification (NCBI taxonomy): domain Eukaryota; kingdom Metazoa; phylum Chordata; class Mammalia; order Rodentia; family Cricetidae; genus Mesocricetus; species Mesocricetus auratus. The sequence continues at coordinate 108,779,373 of NW_024429266.1, forward strand.
TGGTTTCCACGTGAGTTTCCCCTCTTGGATACATACATTGCCACCATGATACTGTCCATCCACATGTGCTACAAGAGAGCCCCTGCCACATGCCGGACCATCGGGGCTGCCTTAATTTGGAGTTCATCCTCCAAAACTGAAGGCTAGCTAGACATTTTTATAAAGTAACAAGCCTTGAGTATTTTCCTAAAGCAACGAAAATACATTTTGTCTGGAAAGAAACCCCAGTGTACCTCCCCACACTGTAGACATCTGTTACGACCTTCCTCATCTCAAAATGACAAGGTGACTTCCTTGTGTGACACAGTTCAGGGGCTTGAGTTCAAGGTGAAGCAAGACCTTTAGGGAAGAAAGGAGAGGGGAAAGAGAACACAGAATGGAACGTGGTTCCTTATAACGCTTATCAAAAAAACTAGAAGAATGACTGTTTGACTTTTGAGACTTTGAAGGTCACGCACAGGTACAGGGGAAGGTGGACTGCTGCTCATTGGGAGCCCAGAACCCCCACACCAGCAGCCCAGGTCCAGGAACAGCATCCAGACCTTACAGACAGCTGAGACCTTTGCTAAGTGTGCACATCCCCGATAACAAGATTTAAAGAAAGAAATGAAACCCTTGGCTATGAAAGTTTTGAACAAAGATGAATTTATTAACAGAGAGAAAATGGTATTACACCAGTTTAGCCATGCTCAAAATCAATTAATACTTGATAAAAGCTGAGCATTTCTGATAAGCTCTTGACAGCATGCCTGGGGTTCTTTGTCGGCTGCCTGCTGGGTGGTTAAGCTATCTTGCAGACACATAAAAGTTAGCTGTGATGGTCCTGCACCTAAGCTGGCCTGTCCTTGGTCATGCTTCCTCTTGGGTCAGCTTACTGGACACCTTGCTAGTGGCGTCTGCCTAGGCAGATTATGCCAGGGTAACTCAGTTTACCCACTCGCTCACTCTATATCTCCTCTTCCCTTCCTCTTATATCTAGGAGCTATGGTTTTTTCAAGGCCACTTCAGAAACACAAGGCAAATGGATGCATATATAGGTCTCAAGACTGGTCCCCTGTCCTCATACTGACCCAAGCAAGTCAAGTGGCTGATAAATGGAGAAGCATAGCCTGTCCCTTCTGTGGAAGAAACTGCAGTACCATGTGGACTGTGACTACTAAAAGGAGCACAGAGTTAGAGACGTGAGGGACTGGTGACAGTGACCATGCTTTGACTATTAAGGAGTCTCACTGATATTTCTGGCAATCCTGGACCCTGAATATGGTAGACCAAGCCGCCTGTATCTGTACTTTTGTCTCGATCTCTTCTCAATGTCATTGTGGGGCTTTCTCATTCACTCAGGTTCAAACTATTGCATTGGCCGTGAGCTTTTGTTCTTGGGGTTACATTCTATCATCCAGGGAGGGGGGAATAATTTCATCTACCTTAGTGTACCCTTCAGAGTGAGATGAACCTGCCACCTGAACACCTGAACCTCTCAGGGGACACCTGACAGGGAATCACAGTTGCTAGCCTGTTGCCTCTGGTCAGCAGTTGTGTGAAGAATCTTGTATACAGGCAGACAGGTTAGTGGAGACCTGTAGGTGTTTTGTTTTTATTAGTTGATACCTGGAATGGAGGGTAAAGAGCTCTGGGAACTGACCAGAACCAAGGAAGGAGGTGCCACCAGGGTGTGGCTTGAGGACAGAACATGGTGCTTTGTCAATGAGAGTTTTCTGTGCCCATGTGTATGACTGTGTGTGTGTGTGTGTGTGTGTGTGTGTGTGTGTGTGTGTATTCATGTGTATATGTGGAGGCCACAGGTTAATATCAGTTGTCTTTATATTCTACTTAATTTTTTGAGACAGGGATTCTCACAGAGCTGGAGCTCACTGTTTCTGCTGGGCTGTCTGGCTAGTAAGTCCTAGGGAATCCTCCTGTCTCCACCTCCCATCACTGGGGTTACAGATGTATGTATCGCCACACTAAAATTTTCATGGGTGTTAGGGATCAAACTCAGTCCCTCATGCTTGTGTGGGAAGCACTTTACAGACGGAGTCACCTCCCACCAGCCCTCTGAACTTTGGATATGGAGGAAATGATGATAAATTATTCTTCTCCACACTCTGAGTTGTTCTTTAGAAGAACATTTGCACACACAGCTTGATGTCCCCCACATCCCAGCTGAAACCCCATCTCTTCGTCTCTGTAAGGTTATCAAACCCTCGCCCACAGCTCTCAGGGATCATGCAGCCACAGCTGACATGGAGACCTTCTGCGAGTTATCACCTGTGCAAATGGTGTGCTGTGCGCAATGAATCATGTGTTTATGGGGTGTGTTTTTCTCCAGCTACCTCCCTGGGCATGTATCTCCAGTGATCGTTGCTAATATTTTAAAGAGGTGCATAGCGGTCTGTTTTGTCATGAGACACAGTTGGTTGCCTTCTGCTTTTTCTGTGTATTCATAGTTTCAAGAATAAGTGTAGACCTAAAACAATAATTTCGTTTCATGTTCTATGAAAAGCAGAATCAAACACAATGCAAATTCCTTTCCAAGTCTTTAATGCCTGACAAAGCTGGGGGTGGGAAAGGCCTATATTGTTTAGGTCTCATCTGTGATAGTTCAATATCGTAATTCCTATGTAATTTAGTCAGTGATACAGCTCTGTTCCTTATGGGATTATCTGGAATAATGTCTGGGCTAGCTGAGAAGCCGGCAGACTTGATGCACGTGCTGCAGTGGGCTGCCTGGATCTACTTAAGGGGTTTCCTCAGGCTATGTGCAAGGGCTGCAGTGGGCTGCCTGGATCTACTCAAGGGGTTTCCTCAGGCTGTGTGCAAGGGCTGCAGTGGATTGCCTGGATCTACTCAAGGGGTTTCCTCAGGCTGTGTGCAAGGGCTTCAGTGGATTGCCTGGGTCTGTTCAGGGGGTTTCCTCAGGCTGTGTGCAAGGACTGCAGTGGGCTGTCTGGATCTACTCAAGGGGTTTCCTCAGGCTATGGGCAAGGACTGTGATACAGTGGACTGCCTGTATCCACTTATTGGCTTTTCCTGGAGCTGTTTTCTTTTCTTTTTTTTTTCTAACTCAGACTAGAACTTAACAAAGTATTCAGTGGTTAGTCCTTGAGGTCAGACCAGCATCTAACTGCCAAGAATGTAGAAAGAGCTTCTTAAGGAAGAAAGAACGCAAAGGAAGCTAGCAATCTCATTCTTCATCAAGAGCAGGTCTGATGGAGAGATGACTCAGCAGCTAAGCCTTGCTACTCTTGGAGATGGCTGGAGTTTGGTTCCCAGGACACATGTTGGGTAGCTCAGAACTACCCGTGACTCCAGGTTACTGATCCCTTCTGACCTCTGTGGCTGTGGACACCTGAACACACACACACACACACACACACACACACACACACACACACACAAAATTAATCTTCTCAAAAAATAGGCTTGGGGGCTGGGAGAGGCCACTTTACCTTCTTACTGTGTGTCTTAGGAATGGTGGGAACCATCAGTGATGCAGAAGCTGGTTCATCTTCCCAGCACTTTACAGGCTCAGGAACTACCGGACCTCCATCTGCCTTGTCTCAGTTGGGCCTGACAGGCAGGGTGGTTCCTGGCACTCAGAGTATGAATAACCAGCAGCTAGAGTAAGGCAGACCTTAAGAAGCAACTGGCAATTAGAAGCATGACTAGTAGTTACTGCTCAAGGCCCTGACAGCTGAAGGAGGTACAGTGATGAAGAGTCACTTCGATGGACCATTGACGCTGTCCTTGGCCGTGTGATGGGAGAAGCTGATGAGTATAAGCGGTACCTGATAGGCTCATCCTGCTGGGTGGACCTGGAACCCTGGAGCTGATGGATCTCACTGCAGCAAGAAAGGAAGCTAAGTGACTGGCTGCAGAAGTAGACCTCAGCCCAGCCTCTGCATCTCTGAAGCATTCAGAGTCTTTTCTGAGTGCCCACAAGTGAGCTCATGTGCTATAAAGGGCTACCTTTGAAATCACAAAGAGGGTTAGCAACAGTCCCTTCCTGTGACAAAGCGAACACTTGCATAACCAGCCACCAGGCTCCAGGGTAAGCTCCTGGTGCTCCTGGAAGAGACAATCGCAGGCCTATCCCAACAGCTGCTAGAACTAGGCCTATGTTATTATTAAACCTCTCAGCCCCCCCCCCCCAGTTTCCCACTAGAGAGCTGGGACCTTACATTATGGACTGCCATGAGGACTAGAGTTATAGTCATCCCTCTATGTCTATGGGTGATTAGTTCCAGGATCCCAAGATGATGTCATCATCACCTAGATACTCAGTCCCTTCTGTAACATGGCCTATATTTATTTTTTAGCATGTTCCTTACTTGTGCCCTCATACATTTGACATTATCTCTATATTACTGAAAATACCAAGTACAATATAAATTCCATTTAAATGGTCACTGCATATATTTTAAACCATCTCTAGTTTGTTTACAGTATCTATAAGAATCACATGCAAGTTGTTACATCACATTGCTTATGGAATAAGGACAAAACACGTCTGTGAATGTTACATATACATGAATCTTTCGCATTTTTGCTCTAGCTGGTTGAATCCAGTTATCATTAGTGACCATCCTGTATGTAACTAACCCTGTTAGAGGGTCATCCCTACATGCAAAAGTATTCTGGTTGGCTTTAGTGCTATTTGGTTCCAGGAACAGAGTTGGGGGTACCATGGCCTTGGTCAGAGTTAGTCACCTCCTTTAGTGGGGGCCTGGGCTTCAGTCTGTCTGCGTCAGCCCAATGAGAAGCTCATTCTCCTAAAACCCTAGAGGGTTAGGAAGAAGCCATCCTGAATCTGCTTGTTCTATAGATTCTGAGCTGCAAGGCCACAGTCTGCCCCAGCCTGGGTACCCACTCTTTGTGAACACCTCCAGATTATACAAGGCACCCCTTGGTAAATGACTCCAGAGGGAACAACATTTAATATTTTCTACTCAAGTCTCCTCTGGGATTGATGAGCTTTGGTCCCTTGTGAAGGACTTCTCACATTGCATCTGCCCACTCTTAGGAGAATGATTAGGATTTGTGATAATGCATTTCAAAGCACATTGTTGTGAGCATTGAATCCTGCAACCCATGGAATGGCCCAGAGCCTCTCGGGGGACTCAGGTCCCTCCTGCTAAATAAAGGTCCTCAGAGGAGCAACCAGGAGGATGCTCCCAATTGCTTCTCTCATCTTGGCTCTTGTCCTGTCACAAAACATATGAAATATCTCAATTTGTTTCATCTTTAAAAAATTTTATTCCTTCATGCATCTTCAGAGATAAGTTGGTTGGTTTAGCATTCATGGCTTTATAGTTGTTTACTTCCAGAACTTGAAGTGTTTCTCCCCTTCCTCCTCTTCCTCCTCCTCCTCCTCCTCCTCCTCCTCTTCCTCCTCTTCCTCCTCCTCCAGATCTTCCTCCTCCTCTTCCTCCTCCTCTAGATCTTCCTCCTCCTCTTCCTCCTCCTCCTCTTCCTCCTCCTCCTCCTCCTCCTCCTCTTCTTCTTCTTCTTCTTCTTCCTACCCTTTCATTTTTTTCTTTTTGAGACAGAGTTTCTCTGTATAGCCTTGGCTATCCTGGAACTAGTTCTATAGACAAGGCTAGCCTTGAACTCTGAGATTTACTTCAGTACTGGGTTTAAAGGCAAGTGCCACCACACCTGATTTAGATCTTGAAATATTTCATTCATGGGTTTTATAGTTGGGCCTTCTTTTTAGTTCCAATAACTGTCTGGGCAATAGGAACCAGATAAGTCTACTGTGCAATAGGAAATAGACATGTCTACTGCACAATAGGAACTAGACATGTCTACTCTACAGTAGGAACTAGACATGTCTAGTCACTGAAGACATTTGTCACACTGATCTATTTGGAAAGATAATTTGGAAATATTTTCTTTTCAGAGGAGGAGTTTTTCTAACTGAATAAAGTCATTTTAACATGTTACTTAATAACATTTTATTGCTATTTAATAACAATTTGATAAATTGTATTGGTGTACATGAAATGAAGAATGTTTGTACGTTATTAAAATAGAGCTTATGTCCCATGTCTCTTCTTGTCTCGCTATCATTGGCATGTCTCACCACCACTCTCACTATGTCTCCTCATAACGTCCCATACATACTTACTGCCAACAGGGTGAAGTTTCATCATTAAACAGCAAACAGGCTCGTTAGACAGCACATTATTGGCAATGGAACCTGGACAGTACTTATCAAACACAGTAGGGAAAGGCATCTCTTTGCATTATAGAAAGGACAACCAGATATCAACTGTTACATTAAATGAAGTAGGATGGAATATTTCAAACTGTTTGAAGCATTTTCTTAGAGAGACTTCTTTAACTGCCGGAGATCTTGAGTAGCCTCCGGGTCAGTCATCCAGAAGCAGTTTTTCATGACTGATGAAAAACTTCCGTTCTGGGAAAAGACTCACCTTTTCCGCACTCACTTGCGTTTTGCCTTAATGCCATCCGGGTTCTTTCTTTAGGTGTTTCAGGATTTTCTTCTCTGTCTTTTTTTAATGTTTTAGGTTCTTGACCTTTTGACCTCAGTGTGGACAGTTTTAGGTTTTTCCCATTGCGGTTTGATTTTTGTGCATTTTGGCTTGAGTATCTCACCTAGATGTCGTCACTAAAGCTTTCTCTTCAGTTTCCTCATAACCTAGATCACCATTAGTATCACATTCATCACAGCAGGGACCTTGCTGTGGAACATTGTTACCACTTTAGAGCCGGTCTCTTCCCAGACACACACTACTCATCCCTTCATCGTCTGACTGGACAGCCATAGGCATTGTCCGCTAATGTGCACAGCTCCTGGCTCACACTTCAACCTTAAACCACAGGGGATGTCGTTTCAAAGCCCCTGAGGAAAATGCTGGTGGTACAGACATTTTCACAGTTGCCAGTGATACTTCGATTGGACAGCATTTGTAGTGCATTGCTTCTGCCTCGACAATGTGTGATTTGCCTTTTGCTCCAGTTCCTGAACTGGTGGTTCTTAATGGTTATGTGTACTCACTTTCGTTATCCACATTAAAGTGAGCATCTTAGTTCTGAGGCCTCTGTCCATGTCCAGGGAGTCTTCATAAGATGGAGGCATGCACTCTGTATATGAGAAGCCAGATAGAGATAATCATCTACCCCTCCCATCTGCAGAACAGAAGGAAGGAAAAGAAAGGAACTAAACATAGAAGTATACGCAGACATAAAAAAATACCTGTAAGAGAATAAAAATGTATGTATTGTTCCTTGATGGGGGAAGTCCTTCTGTGCATGTGCTTATCTTATTGGTTGTGGAATAAAGCATTGTTGGCCAATAGGGAAGCAAGATAGGTGGGACTAGGAGTCGAGGAGGATTCTGGGAAATAGAGGCACAGTCAGTCACAATGTAGGACATGGGAGAAGACTACATGGAAATACTTAGATTAGCAATTATGGGTTAAATACTTAAGTCAGAACTAGCCAGTAAGAAACCAAGCAAAACGGCCAATAGCTCATAACTAATATAGTCTCCTGTGCATTATTTGGGGGCTGAGACAGCAGCGGGACCCAAGTGGCTAACAGCGGCAGGGCCCAAGAAGACTACACGTTACAGTTCCTGTTTTATAGATGAGACACACACACTAGTAGTTATGAATTGTCATATCTGCAGTTAGAGTGTCTTTCACGGACGTTGTGGCTTACTTTCTTGGCCAGGACTGCTTTGTCTCCGTAGCTAAAGTCACCATATGTATTCCTTCCAGCACAGTGGAACACTGGCCAGGGGCTCCCTAGGCACTGACCCCAGCTGGATCTTAATGATCTTTTCCATGCTCCTGGTCTTGCCTTACAACTTGGGACCATCCACTTAATGAGTGAGTGTAGTCATACTGTAACCAGGCTGGACATGGACAGTTATCCCTCCAGCCCACATTCCCTTGGATAGAACTCAAGTATAACATGTCATGTGGCTCATTCACTCTGATACAATCTGTCTGGATCATGCCTTCTCCTTTTACGATCAGAAGAACATCACCCAGATTTCTGAGCTCACGCCAGAATCTCTTTCATTGCCAAAGGCTTCAAGCCACTGAGATCTAAACACTGTAGATCTTTATGTTTTCTCTGACATTTTCCCCTAAGACTGGTGATTCAGTGAGGCCATTCTCTATTGCATTTTACAATGCAAAGTCAGAATTAGGGAGTCTAATTGATTTCCAAAGGCCACACCCTTTCATGGCGGTGGGGGGTGGGAGGGGTGAGCCACTGTTTAAGTCAGGGTCCGTGGTACCAGTTCATCCTCACCCAGCTGCCATTTGAAAGCCTACCATGGAATAAAGTGGAAGCCAGTCTTTTGGATGGCCATGCTGACGTCATGTTCCCAGGACTGGCATGTTCTTGCTCCTTTGATCATGTTCTATTATCACACATGCTGCAGACAGCTGTGAGGGCTAAGCCTGAATGCTCAACTTTATAAAACCTAGAATCGCTTAGGAGACAGGCTTCTGGGCAAGCTAAAATGAACCCTTCCTTCTTTAAGTTGCTCCTTATCAGGTGTTTGGTCTCAGCAAGAAGGAACAGAATGAGCCCAGTATCTTTCTTGACTGGAAGGGGTCAGTATGTAGTGGAAGTAATTGGGAGGTTTCCCTGTTACCCCAGAGAAATAGTTTCTCTGCTTACTTTAACCAGTCCATTCCTCTTCTGAGGGCCTTCTGCACTTAGCTGCCACCCGCACCCCCCGACTCCTGGCAGAATGAACCTCTCCTTTCACATATTTTCAAGTAAGTCTTCCGGCCCCTATGTGCTTTGCCACAGCACAGCTATGGCTTCAGAAGAGCTCCTAGTGGCTGGCTCTATTCAGTCGTTAGCCTCCTCTCCCTACTGGTAAGGTTTGTTCAAGCTGAGCTCAGCAGAGGCCAGTCCCTCTGGGAGTTGAGAGTGCCTAGCACGCCCAGGAAGCCACCACCTGTCAATAGCATATGGCACGAGCCATCTCTACAGCTCCAACTGCACCAGCAGCTGAGGTTTCCAACTGCGAGCTCAGCTGCCTTGGAAGATGACGGGTTTAGCCAATACTGACCTTGGCCTGGTAACCTTCAGAGACACCTGGGAGATGAAGTAGGTGCCTAAGCCCCTGTGGGTATCCCTGATTCTCCTCTCCAGCTCCATGGGAAGCCATTCTGAGGCCTGCGTGGCTGGCCTCCTACTGATGAGGTAGAAAATGAGGATTCTTGACCACAGATTCAGAATGTGAAAGCCTCCCTGGTGTCCCAGCTGATCCGTTCCACTCACAGCCAGCTCTTTAATCCCCACCATCTCGCAGCAGGATGGGGCCCTGTGCCTTTTGCTGTTCTGCTGGACCCTGGGCCCTTCATAAAGCAGCCTCACCCTGATGTGGCTTCAGTGATGGAAAGATTCCTGAATGTGCTAAAAGAAAAACCCAAAGCATGGAAGCACCAGGTGTATACAAACCGCATGCCAGACACTTTAGAATATGAGGACTTTCTGGTTCTGTATTCTGTCCAATTTACATAACTCACCTAAGGAAACTGGCATCTCAGCAAGTATGCCTGTCTGAAACCACCTGGGTAATTTTCAGGAGGAAGCATGCTGCAATGCCCATGTGGGAGTGGGAGTGGGAGTGGGAGTGTGTGTGTGTGTGTGTGTGTGTGTGTGTGTGTGTGTGTGTGTGTGTGTGTGTGTGTGTAAAGCTGGGAAAGGAATCATCTGGTTTCCTTCTCAGGCTTGTTTAGTACCTGACTTTTTCCCGCTCCAAGACTGGCTGTGCCTCTGAGAGGCCAAAGCAACTTGGCTTGCACAAGCCAGGGTTTTGCCTTCGGTCAAAAGCTTCTAAATCAGGAATGCCAGTCAGCTGCAGTTCTCCTCCAGCTGTGCTTCATACGCTCGTCTGAGACAGGATGCAGCGAGTCTGCCCCAGCAAACACAGGCACACAACTTTCATCCACAGTACCAGGCCAACAATCTATACACAGGTGCAGCCGAAGCCCAGAGGGTACTGCCACGTGTCGAAATCAAACACAGTCCAGAAACACCCCTATTGCTCAGGTACCATTTGGGAAATAATGGCAGTTGGAGCCAAATCCATCAGTTAAACCTGAATCATAGATTTATCATTGTATCTGTGGCCGACTGCTTCAAGTGACTCCTCGTGAATTAATGAGCCCATAGCATATCAATACTTTGTGTTATCTCTTAAAGCAGAAGATAAAACACAGGACTAGGTCCTGCTCTCAGGGACTCCCTTTCCATTGTATCAATTTAGATAGAAATGAAACACTGAGCTCAGAATGGTTCTCTAATTCATTTTTTAAATGGGCTTTTATTTTTATCAGTGATGACTGGCTCAGACTCTTACCTTGGAGAGATTTAGACTGAGGTCATTGAAATGGCCCAGAGTTTAAAAATTCTTATAAAACCCAACTGTGCAATTGGGTTGGAACCCTGCTAAGAACAGGCTTGCCTGTGCCAGGCTTGTGCCCGGTTCCATTTGGTTCCTGGCAAAACAAGCTTTGAAGAATGGCACTTGGTTTTGTTTATTTGGCATTTCAAATTCTGGACCTGCTGGCTCCCTTCCCAGTCAAAACTGCTGATGACCGGAGGTGTGGACGGCAGTAGCTCAAAGTGAAGTCGGCGGAGGAGACAGCAGTGCCGCACAGAGGGTATGCAGGGTGTATGGCACCTGGTGTTCCGTGTGCTTTGGGTACAGGGTACCCAGGTCACAGTGCGCTGGCAGAGTGTTGTCTTTCATGGTACCTGGGGGTCCCAGAATACTTATAAGGTTACTGTATAGTGCAAGCTACCCAAGTTCCGGTGTGCCAAGGAGAGTGCTTTGTGTTTCCGGTACCCAGGTCCCAGTGTGCTATGGAGGGTGATGGGTGATGATGCAAGGTAAGCCTCATAGTGTCCCTTTGACTACTCCAGTCAGTTTCCCTAGAGCCACAGGCATCTCGCTTCCTTCCTTCCCAAGGAAGAAAGTTCTGACATAAACACACTGGGCACTGACTCTCCTCCTGAGATCTTGTAGCTGCCTCACCAAATATGGTGGAATAGATGCCTGTCCTATTTTCTAGCCATGAAAAATGCATGCTCAGAGCCCACGCCCCAGCCCTAATGAAAGCTGGCCTCTTTGATGGTGTTTTCATTGGGTCCCCACTGCTTGATTTGTAGCGTTGGGTTAACACTCTGAGCTCTGGCTTTGCATCATTCCGTTGCACAGTAGGCAGCTGAAACCTAAGCATCAATAGTGAGAGGGAAAAATGACTCCTTTTTGAAGTGGTCTGGGAGGCCTAAAAAATAAAACTCAGTTTGTGAACTTTTTACCAGCTCCGAAATGATTAAAATTGATTTGCCTTTTTACTAAGAATATGGTATCCAAGTCAAGGGACCCCTATTTTTTGTCTTACCTTTCTATTGGGGCATTTCTCTTTGCTTAAAAAGCTCTCTTACTTAAAGCAGGAGCTGGAGAAATGGCTCAGCAGTTAAGAGAACATGCTACCTTTCCAGCACCCATGTTGGGCTACTTCAGGACCACCTGTAACTCCAGCTTCAGGGGGCCTGGTGTTCTCTTCTGGCCTCCCTGGGCACCTGCACACATGTGCTTATATGCAAGACACTTGAAAGTAAAAAGCTAGATTAAAAAAAAAACAAGTCTAAAGCAGTGGTTAGTGTTGGCATAAAGCCTTCAAACAAAAAGACAAAAAATGATAAATTGTTTGAATGAAATTCTGTTCCTTAAGGTAGCTTTAAATAGTTCATCAGCTGCATCCTAGGGTTGTTGGCTGAGGCTTGGAGGAACATATTCTAGCATCACAGGGCCCAGATGTGATACAGGAACAAAAAGTGGGTACCACTGGACCTTTTCTCACAGCAGAACAGGATATGCTCTCGCACACAGCAAGACACAGTAGCATGAAGTCACTTTCTTGGGGTTGCAGAAGATAGGGCACTGGAGAGGCTTCATGTATGGGCTATCCAACAAGAGCCAGCACACACACACACACACACACACACACACACACACACACAGAGGATACTAAAAGCACAAATAACAAAGCAAAAGTAGTCATATGGACCTCATGAGTAATAAAAGCTTTTGTGCATTGAAACACCCCACCAACGAGATAAAAACAATACAGAACATGGGGAAATTCTGGTGAATCCTGCCTCTGGTCAAGCACATATATCTAGCATATAAGAAACATAGTAGAATGAACTCGTAACAGAACGAATAGCCCAGCTGAAAATGGGAGTTATTGTGTACATCTTTTCCTTTAAGTCTTTGAATCATGAAGGTGGCTGCTGCAAAGGTCTTGTCCTTATTCTGTCCGTCTTCTGTCCATTCCTCAGAACTGCTTTCTTCTGCTTATCTTGGATTCCATCTGAAGAGCTTGAATTTTAAAAATTTCCTGGGAAGACTTATGTTCTGTTGGGATGGGGAGGGGGCATCGTTTTCCTGTTTGGATAGCTCAGTCCCTGCAGTTCCTCTTCAGGTTTTGTCCAGATGGGTGTGCACTGGGCCTGCTGGTCCAGCTTCATCAACACTCTGATCTGTGCTTCTCCCTCCTGGGACCCTGCACCTGTCTATTCCGCAGGTCGAAAGCATCCCTGGGCGGAAAGCTCAGGACAGCTTCTGTGCTTCCCTCCTCCTCCCAGGCCAAGGTGCTGTATTATTTGTAATCCACTAACACATTTCTGAATAGGGCGGTTGTGTAAGTCTTGCCCAGGTCTGCCAGTAAGAGAGTAAATGCAGCCACCCGCAGCTCTGCCTGGCTAGGGACAGGAGTGTCTCCCACTTTATTTTCAACCCCTCTACTCTTGATAGACTTCAGCGTGTTGTAGTATCTTGATTCTTTCTTAGGGAGAGGTTTAAGGTAAGTCATAAAGGAACCAGCCACATTCTTAGACTTCAAACCTTCAGGTTCAGGGTTGGGAGAGGTGGAGAGAAGGCCTACATTCAGACAGTTATCAGGACTCATGTTAGTCAGCTCACCACAGCCTGAAACTTCAGTTCCAGAGGTTTTGATGGCCTTTTCTAGACTCTGTGGACACCCGCGTGTGTGTGCACCAACATGCATGTGTAAGTAAATAAAAAGTTTAAACCCTCAACAAATTTAAGCCTTACTGTTTTTTAAGAGGGTTGAAACACACACACATTCCAGTGTCCTTAAAAGAAGGAGCTGAGTTGGATGGCAAAGCTTGGGAGGACATTGTGGATGTCTCACTGTTTACATGTAAATGGCAGCCGGTCTCTGGGTGTGAGCAGATCTCACAAGAGAGACAGCTAGGAGTATGGCTGCAGCCCTTATCTGCCAGTTCCGAGCCACTGCTCTGTATTCCCATCTGGGCCTACCGTCTTGATTGGCACACAATTTCTCCTGCTCCCTCCTGCCTCCCGTCGCTTAGGAAATTCACTCAGATGACAAGAGGGACAAAGTGTAAGCTGCCTTCTGAGTCCATTTCCGATAACTGCTTGATTCCTGGACTTTAAATGAAGTCTGTGCTTTGTTCTGATCTGAGTCTAACAGAAAGGGGGAGGGGAGGGACCACCCACCCTCAGGCCTCCACTCAGGTGCCCTCACTCTGCCTGGGCTCACTCTGGCCTGTGCAACCCTCTCTCTGTCTCTCTGTTCCACAGGTTGCATCATAAGCAGTCTAATTCCAGGAAGTCAGCAGTAACGAAATTGGGTTTGGTGCATTTTGTTACGCATGAATAAAATAAGGAGGCCCTGACAGACAGGTCCTCGTTCAATTCCCTCAATGCCATGAAAGCTGCAGGTAGTACAGAAGCATTGGAGGTTGGAGCTTGTCTGTCTCCGGGGAGATCCCCTCCACCATCTACGTAATGCCTCAAATCTATGCTAGCTCAAGGCCAGCCTCATGTGTAGCTATGGATATGCTGTTTCCTGACTTCCCCATTCTGAGCAAAACAATTCAGGTGCTGTGTACCCTGCATTCTCCACAGGCAGCGTTACCTCCTCAGTGTTCTGAAGACAAAGCCTCCCTTCAGATGACCACTGTGCCTCCCAAGGGTGGTGTCCTTGCTCAGAACCTGAATAGGATCCCAGTCAAGGTCAGACCAGGCGGTTCTTCAGTTCAAGATGTCACATGGTATAATGGATACTTAGGGGCCTCACTCTGAGGGGTCCGAGCATTTGCTTCCATGGTGATCTGTTTTTTTTCTTCACATAGACACTTGAACTCCATTAAATAAAACACTGGGAGACCGTTTTCCGTGGAAAGCTTGTCTCAGTAGAATAAGAGGGGAGGAAGTTCCAGAAGAGTGGTCAATAGCTCCCTCTGCCTCTGCTGAAGTTTCTGCTGTCCTCTTCCTGCTGTTCCTAGGGATTGCTAACGTAGCTGAGCTGTGTTCTGCAGTGGCAGCTGCCCTCATCGCATCAAATTTCCCTTCTCATGCACAGAGGACCAGCCAGGCACCACATGTGGGAGTCAGAGCAGGGTGATTTGTAGTCACCCAACTCAGCAGTGCCATTGAGAGCCTCCCTTCTGGTTGCGGGCCTCCTGGACTAGGTATCCATATAGAGATTGTTCCCGCTTGGCATTGGCTGTGCGTATCTGTCTGGTCCATTGTTGTATCTCAGAGTGCAGCCTGGTTCCTGCTATGTTCTCAGTGGTAACGTGTTCAATGACAGGCATGAAGAATGGCTGCTAGTGTTACATATGGAGGGAGGTACTGGGAGGGAATGGGGGCAAATGCCAGAGTCATTCACTCAATCTGCAAGGGGTCTTAAACCACAGCTTTCTTGTTCTCCTGAAGGAGCAGACACTAGTTCTTCCTGGAGTCTAGGCAGGAAATGGTCCCAGCACTGGGACAGGAAGTCTCCCAGTACTCACATCCCAGCTTGTCTGGGCCTTCAGTACCATGGTTACCATGACATCACTCACAGGATCCTTCCCGGCAGTTCCCATGCTCAGGGCGCAGGGTGACTGTGATATTAAAAGTAGCATTTGTTGCTCTTTATGCTCAAAGGAAATCAAGGTGAACTTGAACTCATTAAAAGCAGGGCTGGAAGCTCATTTGCATGAGCAGAATGTAGATTGGGGGCTTCACTCAGCTCAGACCCAGGGCTCCTCCTGAGCCCATTTGTTCTTAATTAAGAGTGATCCTGGGGGACAAGAAAGAGTTCAGAGTAGCCTCCTCACCCCTCACTGGAGCTGCAGTTCTCACCCCCCTTGTCTTCAAAGCTTCACATCAGCCCTTAAAGCAGGCTCAAAGAGAGGAAACAGGGAAAACATAAAACAAATACAGTAAGTTAAAAAAAACTACTAAAAATGCATCTCTACAGATGAATAATGCAGTGATCCCTGCGTTTGTTATCTGTGATGCATCTACTTAATATTAATAATCTGCAGAGGAAAATGCTACCATTTTTCAGCAAGCCCTGTGTGTTTTCTCTGTGTAATCTTATTCAAATATCTTTTCTTACCTTGGCCCACCACGCTAAGAGTTCGTTATCTTTTTTCAATTTAATTTGGTGGCTAACACAGCATTTCTAGAGGAAAGCAAATATCCTGTCTAATGCTGGACTCTTCTTATTCCCTTCAGCCGCCATCAAGTACGTGTCCAGCCTTGCCATGTTCCTTCTTCTGTGCTTAATTTGAGGCCCCTGGCTCCATGGCTGATGTGCCGTGTCACTGGCTTCAGTAGCTCTCATTCTGCCTCCAGAGATGCTTTATTGCAAGGCTAGGAGCCCGTCTAAAGTACTTGAATTGTTTTCTAAATTCTCTCTCCAGTGAACACCGCCATTAAAGACTTGTGTGAAGAATAAACAGTTTTATAATGTGGCTGTCTCAAATTCTCAGGATAATGTTGTTATTGATTTAGTAATAGCTGGCAAATAATGATCACATTGGCTGCCCCCCACTTCTGCTTTCTTTCTGTGTAAAACCTTTGTTGAACAGCCACAGCCGAGGTAATAATGGTTGATAGTCAATTAAAATCCAGCCTTCCTTGAGGCCATAGAACGGCTTTTGTGGGACCTCAGATATGGATCCCTGCATCCTTGCTTGCTGGTTCCTGTGGGATCCTCTTCTAGCTCAGAGTCTGGTACCAGGTGGGTTTTGCAGCAGCAGTGCAGGGGACACAGATGACTTTAGTAGCTCACTCTGGACACACCTTCAGGTGCAGAACAACTGACACCCTGGGATTCGAAGCCAATATTGTGACATTTCAAACACACAGCCCCACACAGAGCAGATCTACTATCTAAAATGTGTAACTGAATGCTGGCTTGACTTGTTTGTGTCCCGGACTCTGTGCACATAGTTTACATTTTCTCTTGAAATGAAAATATTGTCCATAGAGACCCAATTACAGAATCTTAGACATTTAGCATGGAATGGGCAGGGGAAGGGGCAAGTCTGGAGGAAATGTAGAGAGACAAGTAAAAAGTACTCTGGCTGGTGTTGACTCTGAGCACTGTGGGTCACAAGGCCTAAGGCTCATATTTTGCCTGAAGATGGTTCTTGTGAACAGAATAGCCTGGAGTCACCATCAGTGAGAGTAGTATAGCCAAGTCCTCTCTCTCTGTTTGATCCAGAACCTTCTCTTCTACTTGGTCACTGCTGATTTCAGAGCATTTCAGCTAGTGTTCTTTTCCCCAGCATAGCCAAGGCTCTGAACACTGCCACGGGTGGGGAGATACAGAGTCCCTGACCTCCATGGGCTCAGAGAGCAGCTGGGTAGCATGGAGAGCAAGAATAAGAGCAGACAGAAGGATCGCACGAGGGCACAGCAATGCCCAGAGAGAAGTGACACAAGATGAGAGTGAAGCCGTTGAGGAGGGCTGTGCAGTGATGGAGGGCTTGGCAAAAGACACGGATAGCCCTTGGCACAAGACACAACTCCATGGTGAATTAAATGCATAGGCACGAAGTAAGTTGCCCCGCACTGTGGCGGAATGTGATGGAAGGAGCTCTGAGCCATTTCACCAGGAAGTTTCTGACCAACTTGGAAGGTACCTGATGTGTGTGGGGAGCATCAGGCACAGACAAAGAGAGAAAGCATGCCAAGGCCTCTCCTCTGTAAGAGCGAGGAAGTGCCACAGGGAGACTGGTGAAGAAAAGCCCCTTGCCATGTCAGCACTGTTCCTGAGTTCCTACATCTCACACTAGGACTCAGGGCCCCCCTGGGAATATCTGATGGCAGTCATTATTGAGCACTCACATGCCTTGTGGCAGCATTTTGTGGTCAAGTGAACACTTACCACGTTTCTACTTGTGGAATGAGGGCAGCAATCATGCAAGGGATCTCAGATCCTAGCCTATGAGGAATCATTCGGCAATAGGTAGGTTTCCCATGATTCCCTGCAACTCACTTCCCATGCATCCTCACAGAGGGGAAGATGCTGGGACTCAGGGGTTCATCAGTACATGCTGTGCTGCTTCAGAGGCCTGTTCCCACGGTGCATGCAGCCCTACTCCAGGCAACGTGGCCCCTCCCTAACTAGGATGAGCCATCCCTGGGTAGAATGGCCACTTATCACATGGGAGACTCCTCCTCATGTGGGGACACTCACCCTCCCCAGGTGGAATGACACCTTTCCAGGGAAGAAGTACCTCCTCAGGTGGAATGAAGTTCCTCAAATGGTATAACTATCGTTACATGGGATGACTCCTCCACATATAAGATGACCCTCCCCATATGGAACTATCCTTCCCAGGTGAAGTGACTCTTTCCCACATGGGATTCCCATCTCCAAGTGGGATGCTCCCTCTCCAGGGGGAATGGCTCCAGGAGAGGCCGTTGTGCCCATTATATATCAGAAGCACCTCCACAGAGGGAGAGGACTACTTCTTCCTGGCTCCCATCCAAGCCTGTACTCTTCTTCACATAAAATGGGGAAAACCTTAGCCTTGCATACCAAACCATCTCCCTGATGTGGAGCTCTGTTGTCATGCTATGCTACAGGTTCTCGCTCTCCTTCTTTCCAGTGTGTGTGAGATGGGCATGAACTAGGTCTTCAGCTGCCTCATTCCCTACTGGGCACCCTGTACCTTGGTGCACATGTGTAAGTAGACAGTGGCATGCATCAGTTGCTCTTTACATTGTTGTGACCAAGTACCTGACAAGCAGCTTATGGCAGGAAGTATTAATTCTGGCTGGAGCTCACAGTCCATCATAGAAAGAACACAGTGTGACAGGAGCAGTATACAGCTGTGGCAGATGTGGGTGCCTTCTCATATCTGATGGATTGGGACATGAATGCCATTTATTCTTTCCTTCCTTATTTGGCTAGAACCACTTTCCCCTCCTTGTTTGGTCTAGAACCCCTTTCCCCTCCTTGTTTAATATAGAACCCCTTTCCCCCCTCCTTGCTTGATCTAGAATCTCTTCCCTCCTTGTTTGGTCTAGAATCTCCTTTTCTTTTTGTTTGATCTAGAACATCTTACCCTCCTTGTTTGGTCTAGAACCCCTTTCCCCTTCTTGTTTGGTCTAGAACCTCTTTCCCTCTTGTTTGGTCTAGAACCTCTTCCCTCCTTGTTTGGTCTAGAACCTCTTTTGGTCCTTGTTTGGTGCGAAACCTCAAGTCAGGGAATGGTGTCACCCACATTCAGGTGGGGCCTTCCTGCCTCAGATAGACATCTCTAGAAACACCCCCTTGCCCTCAGAGGTATGTTCCTGAGAGTTGATGACAAGGAACCATCACCTGATGTGCTATCCATCCATCTCTTCTGCTACCCCACTGGTCCCTGAGTCTCACTGACCCTCTTATTAAGATATTACATGGTGTTCACTCATGAGGGTCATCTTTCCTTGGGGGTCAATTCAAATGAGAGAGTTCCTCACAGGCATGAGCCAGAGATGTTGTGTGTCAGCTATTTAGGTGTTCTGAGATTAAGGCAATCTCACCTATAAACTTATCTCCCAAGGTCATCAAGACCAGACCAGATCTAGCAGGTGGGAACTGGTGTTCACCTCTCCACAGGAGTCTCCTGTGGTCACCCAAGCTTTCTCAAGACACACCTGTGTAGATGAGGGAAGAAGCATATCCAGAAGCTTCATGATGACTCTGATATGGAGAGGAAGCAGTCTGCTGTGCCATTCATCAACAGATCTTTCCTTAGAAACACACAAGAGGTCACATGAGCTCAGAAAATGAAATGCTGAAGACCAAAGCAACACAGGTTTATGCCACACTTAGTAGGGAAGTAGGGGGTGGGGGGCAAGGAAGAAGTCAAACTTCACAAGTGTCTCAAGATGCATGTGAACGGTATTGATAAAGATGGGATAAAAACTGGGTTAGAAGAGGTGGCCAGAGCACACCTTTCCTTGAATCTATAAGGATTTTGTATTTACCTCTACCAGGATGGTACAGCTGCTCTTAGTTAGACCCAAAGGGCCGAAATGTCTCCTGCTATTTGGTTTGCATATAGACTACAATATGATCTGACCTCAGAGTCGGGGTTTGGCCATTTCTCCTAGTTTTCCAATGGGAGGAGCATTCAGTGTCTGCAAGCTTCAGATGCAGATCCTGGAGCTGAGCTGACATCTGACTCCTCAATTCTGGGAGTTGATCCCAGGCTTCATCTAATCTTCACTAGTCCATGAATGGACCTGTAAAGAGTCTGCAGTGCACTGTCCTGATCCTGCCATCCGGTGTTATGGGTAGGCTGACTCTGAGCACCTGTGCCCCTTCTTCTCCTGTTGGTGCAGATTTCTGGCTCCGGCTAGGCTCTGTGCATCAAAACAAGCAGGGCTGAAGCCTCCCATGACAGGTGCTGAGACTCTCCTCTCTCCCCGCCCCCACCTCCTCCCTGTGCTTGCACCTCCTCCCCCCTCCTCTTCTTTTCCTCCCTCTCTTCTCTCTCCCCAACCCCTCTCTCCTCTCCTTCTCCTGCATCTGCGTTTTGAAAATAGTGTTAAGTGTTTTCCTTTGCATCTCACAAGCTCATGGGGTTTTGCTTTCTGTCTCATGGAGTCACTATATTCGAAGCCTTGTCTTCAAAAAAAATTTAATTTTAGACATATACAAAAGGCTACTCTCTTGTAAAAAAAATTTTAGATTTTTTAAAAATTACTCCAAAATGGAGTACATAGTAACAAAAGATGTGCCTCTGTTGTTAGAAACAAGTGTAGCCAGCTCTTGGGAGCTGGGGCTTGTGAGGCCTCCTGCCGGTGGCAGTTCCAGGTTGAGTACTCACCTGCGAGCACTGATGCTCTTATGTTCTGGAAGATTCTGGGAGATGCACTCATACTGGTGGCCACGGGAGGAATTTGCAATAGCAGCCAATATCATTCCCTTCTCAGTAGTAAAAGATCTCTTTTTTTTTAAAGGCATGGGCGAGAAGGGATCATGGGAATGAATATAGTGTTTATGGCTTGAATTACAAGACCAATCCTGGCACACAGCACAACTATCAATCAACACAGAGTGTGTGTTGTCAGCAGCTTGATTCAGAGTTTGGTGAGTGGATGTCTCTATATGGAGTGTCAGAAGCATCAAAGCTACTTTTCTGTATATTACTTTTCTCATCCCCCCCACAAATCATGTTGCAGGAGATTGATGGTAATTGAATAAATTGCTGTGTGTACTTTAAGCCCGGGCTTGTTGCAGGCAGAACAGATTTATTAGATGATCGGTTTGATTTTTTTCTCATGCCCATGCCCCTAGAGCAATGCTCTCCAAACAAAGGCAGAGCAACCTCAGCAGGGCTGGACCAGCAGGCTGCTGTCTGGAGGGTGCATAGTGATGTTCATCATTAGAGAGTCACTCAGGGAATCACTGATGATGGCCTCTCTGACTGAGTCAGTCTCTGGGATCTCTTTTCTTGTGTTCCTTATGCCATAATGTCATTCTGATGTGTACTTTGTCACCTGATTCTGACCCGCATAATTCCCCTTCTTATAAATGGAGAGATAAGCTCTCTCTCTCAGTGATGGGTGAGGCCATCTTTGATCTTCTGTGTTCCTTAGGCCACATTTGCAGAAAGATGCAGATGGGTATTTTGAACTCTTATTTATGGGGCATGAACTGAAGTCATTTAGGTGCACATAATCCAACAAGATCACTTTACAGGTGATGTCATTTAGCAGAACCTAGGACGCATGCATGTCTCATGTCATCACTCACAGCTGCTAGTCTCCAGACCATTGCGGAAGGAGAATGACTTAAAACCATGAATCCTAGGAATCCTAGGATGCTGTGTTGTTTACTTTCCTTGTGGCTGTAGCAACATGCATGGAAAAAGCAGCCTAAGGAAGGAAGGAAGGGTTTATTTTGTTCCACAGTACAGTATATCATGACAGGGATGTCATGGCAGTAGGAGGAGAAGGCAGTGGGTCACATCATATCTGTAATCAAGAGGCAGAGAGAGACGGATCCTGGTGCTCAGCTTGACTTCTTTTGTTTATCCAGGACCCTGGCCCATGTGACACTTCAGGGTAGGCCTTCCCACTTCAGTTAAATCCCTCTGGAAACACGTTCACAGGCACAGGGGGTCTCCTGAGAGATTCTATATCCAGTCAAGATAGCAAAGGTTAGCCATCACAATGCCTTAAACCATAGTTCCCAGAGGCAACAATGGCTGGCACGTCAGAACTTAACCTCCCAAATTCACCGCATTTTCTAAGTAGTTTTTCTCTTACTGTTTCATCTGAAAGGGGATATGAAACCATGAGGGCATTGATATATATATTGACTTTAGCAAAGAAACCTTCATAAGGAAAATATCTGATGAGTGAGTTTGTGTAGGTTGGAGAAGATCACCAAAGGCACCATGAGGAAGAATTTAGAAGGAGCTAGAGAAAAATGGTAGCCTTCACTGAAATCAGGGCCCCATGCCTGTGCTACATACCTTAGCAGGACACCCCCTTCTTCCTGTAGCATTTGATGAACTCTGCCGCATCAGCTGTCATGATAAATGAGCCCAAGTCCACTATAGTGATAAATGTGGCTGCCCTTTCTAGAAAAGAATGGCTTTGAGCTGCTTAGCACATTCAATGCCTTAATTCCCTTGTGCATTTGTTTTTTATTATGTAGATGGTGACATATTAGAAGGCCATGAAATTAATTTATCAGGCCATGTTTAGCTTAAGAAAATAAAATGCAATCAAAACTGTGCCCAGTACATGGTTGTTAGAATAATTGGCTGCATTTTCTAGGTTTGTCATGGATACTGTGGGGTATGTCTATGCATATCTGTGTGTGTGTGTGTTCACGTGTTTGTGTGTGTAAGAAAGAGAGTGTTCACTGCAATGTAAAATACATTTCTTTTTATTTAAGTGTATTTGTTCTTCGAGTATTATAATACATACATACATACACACACACAATTTATTTTGACCATACCCGCCCCTCATTCCCTCCTCCTCTTCACAGACCACTCCAGTCCTCACATCCCCATTTAACTTCATCTCCTCTTCCTCCCCACCCCTTTTTAACCCACTTCATCCAGTTGGTCATGGTCTTATGTGAAGGGGACCACGCCCCTGGAGAAATTTGTCTTTTCCCTTTGCTGATGGCTACTAACCGCCACAGCTCCTTGGGTGAGGATGGGACTTTCTGAACCCTTCTCCATCCATGCTCCACTGTTGATGGGATTGGTTTTGAGTGGGTTATAGGATGCATTTCTCATAGCACACTGCAGTCATGGAGTTTGAAAGCCTTTGAACTATGGAGAGAAAGTAGATACTGACACTAAGGAGCTAATGCAGCAGGGTTCTCTGTTTAGACCCTGAATGCCTTATCTTCTGAAACATCCTCTGGCAGACTCCTGGGAAATTAGCTGTCAGCCCTTGGAATCTCCTGTTTTTTTGTTGGTACACCTCAGGCCTTGGGCCACACTGACCCAGTTGATGAGATAGTTCCCTCTAAGAATATTAGTCACAGTGAAGGTTGGTTTTGTTCTTGGATATAGTGAGTAACTGAATTCAACATGTAAATACTACTTGCTGATGTGACCAAACTCAGGACAGTCCTGGTCAGGGGGATTGGGTAAGCTTCCTGACTTGGTAGCACAATTTGGAGAGGATTAATTTTGCCATGAGATTCCACTAGCAGCTAGCAGCTTCCACCTGGTTCACCTAGACAGCCTCAGGTAGTTTTTTTTCCTGACTTTAACCCGTATCCATTTGCTATAAGGCATCACAGATACAAGATGACCCAAGAAAGTCATCTTTTTTTTACCCCTATGAATCTGGGGAACCATTGAGGCAGGGTGGGCTCCGAGACTACCACATAGATGCCAAGACAGGAACCACCAGAGGAGGCTTTGGGGATAGAGATACCAAAAGGGACCTTGCTATCTAACTAAAACAGGAAGTCATAGGTTGGAACCGGATCTATGTAAAATGTAGTATTCTGTAACCATGTAGGAAAGGTACGATGTGTTCTTGTCTGCAACAGCAGTGGTCTTTGGTTGCTACTTGTTTAGGCATCACAGGCAAATACAGGTGGGCTAGAACAAAGAGTACTAAATATTTTAATCATTTGCCAGCACCCATCAGAAACCAGTTGAGTGAATGTGGAACAAAAATAATAAAGGTATATTTGTTCATTTTCCATTGCTATAATGAAGTACTCAGGTTGGGTAGCTTATAAGGGAAGAAACATTTATTTGGCTTGTAGTTCTGGAGGCACAAGGGTGTAATACTCATTGGGATGATCTGGTGAAGACCTTACAGAGGAAGTGACCTCAGTGGTGGATTTCTGTGTGAGGTGGAGAGATTGCATGGAGAGATGAGAAACTAGGCAGCGATTCAGAAGCCAGGCTCACTCTGCAATAGCAACCCTCTGCAAAAATTGATCCTGGTACCAAGAAAACTCCATTAGTTTCTCCCTAATGCCCCTTCCCAGTGACTTAACCACCTCCCACCAATCCCCCGCCCCTTAATAATCCCATCACCTCTCACATGCTGAGGACTGAGCTCACTTTGCACAAACTCCAAACCTTTGCACAAAGGAACCTCTAGGTTTCTCAATATCACTGTTCTGTCTTCTGATTAACGATTTTAGTGACATTTCATTTTATAAATTATTTTTAATTATGATATATTGTAAACAAGTGAGATACGTCTTCAGAGTCCACATGAAGGAAAATCAATATAAAATCAGAATCCAGGGCCTTCAGGGAGAGCTTGGCAGAGGCTGGCCTGCCTGCTCTGCTTCTCAGCAAGAATTCTTCTCCTGTTTCCCTGTGTGGTTTGGGAAAATAACACAAAAGAGATTAGTCATTAAAGCTTTGATATTTAATTATGATGAGGGAGTTCTAAAGGAAATTAAACATAGCATGATTACTTTTGAAAAATATAAATTCAATAGAGAATATTGGCGAATAATGGTTTCCATACTGCTAGCTCACATTTTCTGTCGTGAGGGGGTAAGAAAGAATTTTGAGAGCCATTATTAACTAATAATGGTTTCTAAATGCTTATGTCACTCCTGTTCCTGAATGTTTTTTGCATATTACTAATCTTCTTGGTTCTCCAGGTCTTACTTATTAGGACAACCAGTTTGAGAGCTAGAATGTCTTCACCTTTGGGCAGAGGCTTTCCGTGGTAGGCTT
Organism: Mesocricetus auratus; assembly: GCF_017639785.1. NCBI lineage: Eukaryota > Metazoa > Chordata > Mammalia > Rodentia > Cricetidae > Mesocricetus > Mesocricetus auratus. Next base: position 108,803,901 of record NW_024429266.1, read on the forward strand.
GTGGCTGGGAAAGGCTTGAGGAAGGAAGAAGAGAGTTGAATGGCCCCACATTCTTATGCATGCTGGGGTAACCATGAGATTCCATAGCAAAGATGTGGTAATCCCTGAAGTTGGTGGTCCCTGGAGGACACCCGTAGGTCTTTGTGGTCTTAGATCACTCCTGCTGGCTTTGACCTTTGACCTTCCTTGCCTTCTGTGGCAGATCACCTGTCTCACCCACACTGGATTTTCTCTTTCTCCCATTGTGCTGACCACATGAGACTTGGATGAGCTCCTTTTGGCTCGAATCACCACATCATCAGAGAAGACAATACCTTTCGTTCCCTGTCCACCACACTGTCATTATTTCTTGGTGTTAATCTTGTAGCCTTTCCTGCCTCTCTCCATGAACGCATTGTACTTGCCTGTGAATTTAGCAAGTATCTCTTTATCCTTCGTTCCCATAGACTTTGATCCACGTATGTGGCTCATTTTCCATACTTCCCTCATTGCTGGCAGTTCATCTCTCTCCCAATGCCACCCTCTCACTGGAAAGGCTACACACTGACAAGTAAGTCTGTGAACAGAGTCCTTTGGTAGGTTTTGACAGACTTCCAGCCCCAACCCCAGGATACCCTGTGGGGGAAATGCCCTTTCCAACGCTCCCCTGTGAGCCTCTGGAAGCCATTGTCCCTGGTGCCATCTTCCCAGCTAGCTATAAGTATCTCAGGCCATCTGAGTGCCCCTAAGCCAGGGCACATACAAAATAACTGAAGCCTTTGCCTGGCCTCTGTTACTTCTCTGAAGACGACTGAACTGATGGGGGACTCCATCTGCCCACAGCTCAGCTACTGCAGCCTCATAGCAGTGTGTCAATATCTCCCCTCTCCTGCCCACCCTGCCCCTTAAAAGGACACAGCTCCTTCACATTTCAAAGACTGTGTGTGTATACAAGTGTGTGTGTATACAAGTGTGCGCTCGGGCGCACGCACACACACACACACATACACACACACACACACATTTCACCCCTGAAGTTCCACAAACAGAATTTGAAATAGGAAAACCCTAGCCTTAAATTATGGACTTCTCCATTCTGACAATTTTTGATTTATCACACAGGGGGAACTCATTGTTCACCATGGGCTCTGCCCTCTTCTCAGCTCATACATAAACATGAGGTGGCTTCCCAAGGGGAGCCAGGGACCCATGGCATTGGATAAAAGAGAATAGCTCCTACTTACCTATTCTAATGTCTGACCAAGACTAGCTGCTTCCAGCATGTCTGTGAGTAAATCAGTGTACTTTCAGCATGCATGGCCTGCAGATGCCACAGATATCTTCATATCACAGTGATAACTTTAGAATACTTGAAATTGAATTTACTCTTGCAGTTGGTTTGAGATCTTCGTGGTGTTCAGCCTCATGCATCTTATGGCTTTGGAGTATAGACAGATACCCAGACCACTGTGATGCTTCGTCTTGGGCAGTCCCAAGCCCCACAGTCACCCAGAACAAAGCTTCAAGTAACTCAACCAGGTCTTAGGTTCCACTCAAAGCCTTTGGAGGGTGCCGGGTACCTGGAGAGCAGACTTGCTGTTCCTTATAAAGTAGTGCCACATATATGCATTCCTTACTATTGCCCATCTTTACCAATGAGTTCTTTATTTAGAGCCAAAATGATCAGAACTAGACATCCATCATGGCAGTCTGTTTCTGTGTCAACAGCAACCCCATAGCCAAACACTATTAATGTATTTCAGACAACAACTACTGCACTGGTACTTTAAAAAATATTTTAACATTGCTGTGTTTTTGTGTGACATTAGCAATTATTAATAAAGCAATGGCATTTTTTATTTAGATTTATGACCATGTTTCAATATAATACACTTTCTCTGCCATCTGACATACTTTCAGTTTATCCTCTTAAAAAGAAACTTCATCACAGTATCCTGCCAGTTCACTGGTCTCTGCCTTTTTTTGGGTGGGGGTGGTCTGAAGATAGAAGAGAATGTTGAATCTTTTCTCACATCAGGTATTTCCCTCGTCTCCTCCCACTTTTAGTGTATCAACACAACACCCTTTTCTCTTCAAAGGTTTCCTCTTCTCCTGCCTCTTGCCTCCTTCTGTTGCCTCTAACCCTGTTGACAGTGGAACACATTCTTCTGTGTCATTGCATTCCTGACTCCCAGGCCTTCCTAATCTAGGTATCAATACTGCTCATTGCAGTTAGCCTTACGTGATCCCTAAGGTAGCGAGGGAGGGAGTGTCTACCTTCATTATTTTGTATTCTTATTAAACCTTCAGGGGATGAGAACACACTTTTGGGCATCTGTTTCTGGAGACCCTTATCTAGCATATTAACTGTTGCCCTACAGACTCTTTCTACATAGGTAAGTGCCCATCATCCTTCCTTTTATGCCCAGATCACATGGATATTTGAGGATTTGTTTGTTTGTCTTTGTCAGTGCTCTCTCTGTCTTTCTACCCCACCCCATACCATTTTGTCTCTCTGCACAGGATGCACTGGGAAGAATGTCTTGCATTCTGATCAGTCTCCTTGCCTCGATATCAAGAGTATCAAACCTAATTCACCCAAGGCCTCTTAGGGAACCAACATTCTTATTTAAATTCTTCAATCTCCTTTCACATTGACTACCCTGTTAGCCTCCAGTGCCAGACATTTTTTTGTTGTTGTTTTGTTTTGTTTCTTTGTTTTTCCAGACAGGGTTTCTCTGTGGCTTTGGAGGCTGTCCTGGAACTAGCTCTTGTAGACCAGACTGGCCTCCAACTCACAGAGATCCCCCTGCCTTTGCCTCCCAAGTGCTTCAATTAAAGGTGTGCACCACCACCACCAGGCTTACTGCCAGACTATAAGGCCTAGCCTGGCACCTCTGCTCCCTCTATCTGCATAGGTCTTTGGTGTAGTTGGGTTTGAATCTTTGAATTCTTCTACATGCTAAACCAACAGTAGCTTGCATTCCTTGATTGAAGACTTTCTAGCACAGGTTATTTGTTTAATCTTTGCATACATGACAGGATTTGCCACGAATCTGAGGTGCTGGCACACAGTGCTCTTCTGAGTTGGTACTACTGTTTCTGATGAGCAGCCTCTTTAACCCCTTATAGAACATGCTTCTGAACCCCTCTGCTATGTGAATGCAATTGATAAACGTCAGGTCATTTGCAAACATATTTGTAGAGACACAAGAAGAGCAGCCCTGCCTGGTGACATGAGTGGAAAGTGAGCTCTGTGGTTCTGTGTTGCAGAGGTTCTTGTCCCTCCAGATCCCTCTGCCACTTCAGCTCCAAATAAGCACATGATGTTATATTAGTTATAAAATGTTGGCCAGTGACTAGGGTTTCTTATTGGCTAGATATGTCTTAATTAAACCATTTCTATTAATCTAAGTATTTCCACGTGGTCTTATCTTACCGGAGAAGGGTCCAGACCTGTTATTCCTTTGGGGGCCTATATAGCGACTCTTTCTGGTGGGCTTTCTCTGCCTACCTGTCCCAGAATTCTCCTTGTCTCCTAGTTCTGCCCATCTCCCTGCCTCTATTAACTACAGTGTTTTATTCATCAACCAATAAGAGAAACATATATACAGAAGGATATTCGCCATCAGTTCTGGCCTTGGGATTTGTGGCTTTATCATATTATGGTTTTGTAAGCAGCCAAACAATGCAAACTTTTATCCTGTACCTATTGTCAAGACGAATGGGTTTCTTCCCCCAAATTTAACAGTCCATTCCTTTTTCGTAAAGCCCAAGATATATCTGAATATGAGCTCTGAAAGCAAGGCAGTGATTCTGTGGTTGATGGTGGTTTCCATCAAACTGGGAGAATGAAAGAGCCTTTTGTGCTTAGCTGTTCCAATGTGCTGAGGGAGCTGAAGTCCCGGAAGGTGGGTGGTTGTTCAAAGTCATGGAGGAAGGGGAAGTGGAGTCTGACTGATTCTCAGGAAACCTTCATCTCACCTCTATGCACCACAGGTAGCTGTGGCCTCCTTCCTGTAGCCTGGGTCCCTGAAGCAAATTCACGATGAGCCACTGCATTACTCACTTTTCTTTTGCTGAGAAAAAACACCACGAGACAAAGCATGGAAGAGTTTACTTTAGCTTACAGTTCCAGGGGGGATAAGAGACCACCAGGGCAGGGAGGCGTGGCAGCATACAGCAGGCAGGGCAGCAAGAGCAGGAAGCTGAGATCATGTCTTCAATCACAAGCACAAAGCAGAGAGAGAGAGAGAGAGAGAGAGAGAGAGAGAGAGAGAGAGAGAGAGAGAGAATTGGAAGTGAGATGAGAACTCTCAAAGCTCACTACCAGTGAGCCAGTGATCTTCTTTCCTCAAGACTGCATCTCCTAAACTATCCCAGACAGTGCGGTCTACCAGGGACCAGATGTTCAAATGCCTGTGCCTATTGGGACATTATTCCTTCAAACCACCATAGTCTACTCCCTCCCATCCTCCCTTCTGTTCAGTGTGTGTGTGTGTGTGTGTGTGTGTGTGTGTGTGTGTGTGTGTGTGTGATCTGATGTACTTTGTATTGGGCCATTGCACATGTGGCTCCACTGTGTGGCACCAATCTACCTTTATTGTTACTCTTCATGATACAATATAGGTGATGTAATGCATCTAATCACCTGCGTTGGTTAGTTTTTACTGGCTTGGCACAGTTTAGAGTCACCTGGAATAGGGAGCCACAGCTGAGAAAATCCTACCAGCAGTTTATCCTGTAGACAAGTCTGTGGGGCATTTGCTTGATCAATGATTGATGTGGGAAGGCCCAGCCCACTGTGGGTTGGATGGTGGTCCTTTGTGGCATAAAAAAGCGGGCTGAGAAAGGCATGGGAGCAAGCCAGTAATCAGCGCTCCCCCATGACCTCTGCTTCAGTTCCTGCCTCCAGGTTCCCGCCGTGAGTTCCCGCCTTGGCTTTCATCTATGATGGGCTGTGACCAGGAATATGTAAGCCAGACAAACCCTTTCCTCCCCAAGTTGCTTTGGCTCATAGTCTTAGTCAGAGTACCAACAGCAAGTAACTAAGACAGCCCCCTTTCCCTTTTGCTTCTACGGTCTTTCATCCACCCTTACACCAACCATCTCCACGATGTAACATCACTCTGATGTGATCTGGCATCTTGTAACCAGCAAAGAACCAATAAGCCATCTTTGTGTATGTGCTACCTGAGCCATGCATCTCTGCTTTTCACTGGTGTATTAACAGCTATGCTGGTTTTGCTTCTTTTCCCTGTATCATTGACCTAGCCAAATATCATAATGGCTCATCTGAAACAAAGTGGAGTGAGTCATCCCTCAACACTGTTTGACCCATTCTTGTCAATAAACTCAGTCGCACACTTGCCAGTTTGGATTGAGAGGGGCAACCTTGGAGAAGGTTGCCCCTCTGCCCTGACCATCCCTCAATCCAGCAACCTCTCTATGCTCTAAGGTTTTGCAGCCTTGTGTGTCCTGAAGCCTTGTTTCTCAAGAAGTCATTATCTTTGCTTTAGGGAGACATAGATCCCAGACAATCATTAGGTCGGATGGACAATGCATGTTCTATGAGTGACAAAGGAGAGAGGCAGCATGGTGTGGTCCTGAAATAAATCCATCTTTAGGCTTAAAAATAAGTACAATGTACAAGTTATACTCTGCAATCCATCACCTTTTATGTGTGGTAAGAACAGTAATGTCTTTAGCTTTATTTGTAAATCATGTGGATTTGGGTCAAGCATGGCGGAACATTCCTTTAGTCCCAGTACTGGAGAGGCAGAGGCAGGTGGATTTCTGTGAGTTAGAGGGCAGCCTGGTCTACATAGCAAGTTCTAGGACAGACAGGACAACATAGAGAGACTCTGTCTCTAAACAAACAACGAAACTGATGTGAATCTTTTCATTCATTACCTATAATGAACTAAATGCATATCCTGAAATAATGCCTTCCTTAAATGACTACTTTCCTTCCTGCCCCATATCAAACACACACACACACACACACACACACACACACACACACACACACACTAATTCATTTGCTAGTGTTTTCCTTGTGGAAATTCCTTGTAATTTTTGAGGTAGTAAGCCTGGGAATTAAGACATCCAACTTCTGGTGTGGGGTATGTGTACTCATTCAATAATTGCACGACACAAGTTGATCCTGAAAAACACCAGTGTACTTTGGCACACCTAAGAGGGCTGTGTGGGGTGAATGAAAATGTCAGGGAACAAATATTTCCAGCAGAGCCAACAGACTGAGAGGTTTAAAATCTCATCTCACCAGGATATATAGAGATTATGTCCATAAGTCATGTCTATGGGTCAAGGCCACAGCGGTGCCAGTTGTACATTTTGTATTTGCAGTGTGCGGTACCTGTTATCTCTACTGATGGACTTGGGAGGTGATGCTCCTGTCCTCAGTGTGTGCTTGGTGTTATGACAAAGTTGTGAGGGACCTTGCATGGAGGACCTTGGCATATTCCATAGCAGGCGAGGGTGACCGAGGCGGAGAGACAAGCATGCCAGGCAGACAGAGCTTAGTGAGGAGTTTATTAGAAAGGGGAGGGAAGGGGGAAGGAAAGAGAAAAGAGGTAAAAGACACAGAGACAGAGAGAGGAAAGAAGAGAAGAGGGAGACAGGAAAAGGGGAACAGCAGGAAAGAGAGTTGGGAAAGAGGAGCAGGAAAGAGAGCATAGGTGGATGGAGGTCTTTCTTTTAAAGGGGTCCTTTTCACCTGGTCTGAATGCATTCTGCCAGGTGAGAGGGTCAGGCCAGCATAACGCCTGAATCCTTACATTTAGTCTTTAAAGGACTCTCCTCAGTATAGTTAATCACTCTATATTTATCATAATTTCTTTTTCTTATATCAGTGTCAGGGGATGCAGGTGCCATGGTGTGCATGTAAAGGTGAAAGGATAATGTTTGGCAGTTAGCTTTCATCTTCTACCTTGTTTTGAAGTAGGGTCTATTTTTAAGCAAAAGTGTGTGTGTGTGTGTGTGTGTGTGTGTGTGTGTGTGTGTGTTAGGAATTGTATGTGCATGGGTGCTTTGCCTGGATGTATTATGTAATTGTACCACATGCATATCTGGTGCTATCAGAGTTCCAGAGGGCATTGGGTACCATGGAACTATAGTTTGGATAATTTTGAGCTTCTGTATGGATGCTGGGAACCAAATCCCGGAAAGAGAAGTAGGTGCTCTTAACTTCTAACCAATATCTCCAGCCCCTCTCTCTCTTATGCATGCATGCATGTACATGTGCACACATACACACACACACATGCACACACACACACACTAAACAATAAATATTAAGGGGCTGGAGATATGTCCCACATACACTGAATATTTTTCCACCCCTGGCAAGAGTTGTTTCTCACCAAATATAATATTTCTGAACAGAATTATCCCACCATGTCCATTTGCATCATTCCAGTGCCACAGAAAAGTAATTATATACAGTAAGCCAACACGGGGATAGTAGCATGTCACACGCTAGCTTTTGATGTGAATTTCACTCAAATACAGCATCTCTTAAAAGACATAGAACATGAAAAGCCACAGGAAGTGAGCAAGGCTGTGTGTCTTGTGACTGAATGAACCACTAGCACAAAATAAATAGCAGTGTGATCATTGAGTTGTGGTAAGGGATTCACAAGAACGGTTGATTTCCTTAAAAACTCACAAAATTATGCCTTGCTGAGAGATTACTGGCAGTTAATGACTGCTGGGAGGGGGATTTCACTTTCCTCAGTGGTGTAGACACTGGTAAGTTGTCCATGTCCCTGTAAATATCATGCCACCATGTTCATGCAAGCAACCAGAGTTAAACTTTGGAACACACACACACACACACACACACACACACACACACACACACACACACACACCAGTAAAGTACAATGGGGCTTCTTGGAGAGAAAAAGAATTTCAGTGGAAGAGGGACAAGAAAGACTAGAATTCATTATATACATGTATGAGGCTGTCAACAATAGACACACCAATATTAATTATTAAGTTACAAACCAATCAGAAGTGGTCCTAAGCTGTGCTTCAAGTAAGAGCATCATTACACCTCTTGGAAATTCAATCTCATAGCTTTCTGGTACGCTTCAGGCGAGGCTCATCGCAGAGGAAAGGGTGGGGTGATAGGTGGAGACTTTCCAGGGCACTGCCCCACTCAGAGAGACCTTGGTGGGAACCCCAAGTTCTAACACCTTTACCAGAGGAACTTTCAAACTACTAAGTAAGGGGAATATGAAAGAAGGAGGATGATAAAGCTACCCCCAAGCTGAGTCTGCTTTTATTACTTTAAACAGCTGTTCCCTGTGTGCCCTTTGGAAGGCTGTGGATGATCCCCTTAATGTCCCCAGCTCCCCTGATACATTCCCAGATCATAGGAGATGATACACATTAAAAAATCTAGAAAATAAGTTGTAAATCTGTTTTTCTTTTCCAAAATGAATCAAAATAATCTTTTCCAGATTCTTAAAATGCACCTTTTCCAAAAAGTCGGGCTGTCCATGGAGCCAGCCAGGTCGCTTTCCAGGGTCCTGAATTCATGCACCATTTTCTCAGAGTCCCTTCTCTCCACATCCAAATCATACAAATACAACTCTTCCCTTGGGTTTTTGTTGTTGTTGTTGTTGTTGTTGTTTTTTGCTTTTTGTTGTTTTATTTTTATCTGTAAGAGGAAAAGCCAATCAAAGTCCAAAAAGTTTTGTTTTTATTTTTGTTTTTTTAATTTTTAATACAAGAATATCCTCATGTCCGTCAAAGACCTCACTGCTCACCCCACCTCCTCTAGCCAGCTCTGAATCTCACCCACTAATGGTCCAGTGGATACAAAAAGGCTTAAAGCCATGAAAGACCCCTTCTTAGCCCAACTGTAATTAATTCACAGGACCAGAGCATCATGATGAGACATTAAGGCCATTATCAGCCCTCCTCTTCTGGATATCCAGTCATCATTCAATCAACAAGGAAACAGAATTGGTTTATGTAGTCATTTGTTTTTAATGCTTCCCAAAGCATGCACACACTTGTAAATAGTCTTCCTTTTGGTAAGAATCTGTCTACTGGACAGTCTTACTGCCCATGTGACCAGCAGGACAGACAGAGTGCAATCTGAAGGAAGGGTGGTCCTCGGAGCTCTTGGACTGACTGAGCTTACATTTCTGAACTCCCACAGCACCCTCAAGTGGTGGCATTCAGCTCAGACTTAGTCCATGTTCTGGGGCTGGTGCTTGCTCTCAGTGACTCCTGTGCTTTTATTTGTTCTATTCCCCTTTGGTTGCTTTTCAAAGATGGCTGAATGCGTCATAGGGAACTCGACATGAAAAGCTGAGAGAGCGGAGTGGGCATGGGACTGTTGGACTGTAATGGCAGGGATGCCAGCCCAGCAGAGGCTGTTGGTGGGGTTGGTGCAGGAAGAAGCATGGGGAAAGAGAGCACAAGAGAGGAGACTGAGAATGTGAGAAGTGGGTTTATCTCCCTCCTGCCTCACATGGATGACTGCAAATACAAACAGCACACAGGTCCAACAGCCATGAAAGCCTGCAGGGCACAGAAGTATATCCTATAGCCAAGGTCCCTGCTGTCCTTTCCCAACACCAGACTCTCTGGGGATCGCTGAATCACACACTGTACCTATTGACTCTGCTTTGCAGTTTGGCCCCTTATGGCAATAATCAAGGCCAACAAATAGGAAATAAAGGACAAAATTCATGTTCAAGATAAAGACCTTAAACCTCAACTTCTTCTTTCTCTCCTACATGCAATTCCAAAACAAAGTATACTTAGGAAACAATGAAAACAGATAGATGTGTTAAAAACAATTTCTTCCCAGATACATTGAATGCAATAGTCTATGTGCATCAACCCAAGCTGGGACTTTTCTATTGTTTGGTTACTTATTCTGATAACAGGTGTTTGGAGGCTGTCTGGCCTGCCTGCTGTTCACTGGCAGAACATTTCAAGAGTATGCTATCTAATTGTGGCTCTCAGCAGTCTTGACATAGCAGTGGTGTTCAACCTTTAGATGCTACAGCATGACATTGTGATCTACAAGTACGCTGGACTGCATGCATTGCTTTCCTGGGATATGCATCCATGAGCCATAGATTGGATATGTCTGATCGTACTACAATTCAAATCAGCTTTTATGGCACCATGTCAAGATTTGCATTATTTATATCAGAAGTCTCTTTAGGGGCACAGGGCCTATGTGTCTGAAAAGTCTGGAGTGCTGGTAAATGTAAGATATAGATAGACAGACAGACAGATGTGTATCAAATTGTTTATGTAATTTCTCCTTGCACTCAATGCATTTTGATAATATTCACCCCCAGATACATCAAATATTTAGCCCCTAACTCCTTCCAGATCCACCCACCAGCTCTCCCTAACTCTGTGCCTTATAATTCTGTAGAACCCACTGATTGATTCCAATTTGTACTTTCCATATAATACTCCTGGGTATAAAGCCGTTCACTAGAGCAGTGGTTCTCAATCTTCCTAATGCTGTGACCCCTTAATATAGTTCCTCATGTTGTGGTGACCCCAACCATAAAGTTATTTTCCTTGCTACATCATAACTGTAATTTCACTACTATGATTCATAATTCAAATATCTGATATGTAGTCTTAGGAGACCCTTGTAAAAGCGTTGTTTGTTCCCTGAAATGGTCTCATCCCACAAGTTGAGAACTGCTGCACCAGACCTTGGATTAAATAATAAATGACCTGTAGAGTCTCGAGCATTTGAGCATGTGGTCTCCAGTTGGTGGTACTGTTTGGGGAGTTTTAGGTAGTGCAGCCACTAGAGAAAATATGTTGCTGAGAATGGACTGTGAGGGTTAAAAACACCTACTTCTATCGTGTCTCTACACTTTATGCTTGTTCTTCAAGATGGAAGCTCTTTGTTCCCTGTTCCTGCCGCCACGTATGCCTCTTGTTGCCACGCCTCCTTTCCATGATGGACTCCTGTCACTCTGGACTGACCACAAGCCCACATAAACTCTTCCATTGGAAACACTCTTAAAGAAAAATGGCCCCTCCCTGCAAAACAAACAAACAAACAAAAAACAACCACTATCAACTGGTCATAGTTCCTAAATCAGAGGTGGAGGAACATAAACTCCTCTGTCATCCATGCTAGAATGCTGACTGGCTTGACTGCTGTGAGTTCATGAATGCAATGTTCTTATCATGTCCAGGTAGCACTGTTTTACTCAGATCTTCCCAGACCTCTGGCACCTACAGTCTTTTCACCCCTCCATCCCTTGTGGTCCCACATGTCTTATTTGTGGCTGAGCACTCCATAGATGGCTTTCTCTAGAAAGTGTGAGTTTCTGCATCAACTGCCAACCACTTCACAAAGAAACTTATCTGAAGATGTCTGAGAGTTGACGCCACCCATGAGCACAGAGAGAAGTTGTTAAAGCTGTGGGCTCCTCCCGGGTCACATGGTCCTCCATCTGCACTTGGGGCTGTCTAGGGTTGGCGGTCCTCTGTGCTTTATCAATCAGCTCTGTGCTAGCATATCCCCAAACTTTGTTTCTGTCCCTGAGAATATTTAAGAGGCTTTTGACCACTGAAAGACATTTTCTTCCACATGCTCCACTTGAGGAAATGTACCCTGATCAAGAGAAAGTCACCAAACAGGGGCCATTGTCCCCAGAATTAAGAATATTGGCCCCCTAAATCCAGGAGAAAAAACAAATGATTTGTTTTGGAGGATTAACTACATATGACAATTGTATTTTCTGGAAGTTTAAGTAAGTCTCCATCTTTGCCCCTTCCTTCAGGTAATATCTGAAGATCTCAAGTAGATAACACTACTGGGGCCCTTCACGCTTACACCCCCATAGTCTGAATAGAAAACCCCAACCCAAGTCAGGCCTGCAATGAGCCAGGAGTTTGGATGATGATGCCTGGCTGAAGGGTCAGATCCTGAATCCCTTTGCTGGGTGGGAAGGCCCAGCTTCAGGTCAGCAATTTCGAGCTCTAGGTTTACATGAGTCCCTTCTTCCTGCGGTCTCTAAGAGGCTGCAGGGCTCTGAGAATCACATCCCTACAGAGGTATGTTTAGGGACACATACCAGGAGGAGGTGATAGACTGAGTATTGTGTATGAAAAAGAAACAACCCCAGATTGCTAGGAAAGCAAAGCTGTTTATAAAGCTGCCTAGAAAAATAGGTTCTCTTAGGTAAGAGTTATATCTTCCTAGAGAATAGATACTCTGCTTGGTGGACAGACAAGCAGGCACAAGTGTAGATTTTGACATCTTGATTTTGGAAAGCAAATGAAGGTTCTGGTTTTCTTCCAAGTCGCCATCCAGTGTGTGCTCCACCCCCCAGCTTTCTGGAGCACACTATGTACTATGGTAGAAGCCACACATGCTGCCCTTCTAGAACTCATCCACTGTGAGAAGGTGGTCTGACAATACCAGGAAGAGGACATTCTTATGAACCAGAATTTGAAGAATATGTGATGGGGAGAAGTCAGACAATAGTCTTTCCAGCCTCCTTCTTTGGAGGGTGCAAACTAGAATCACATTGAGCATGGTGATGAATTTATTTTTCTCAAAGTCTGGGGGCAGTCGGCTGGAGAGAGAGCTCAGCTGTTAAGTGACCTTGCTGCTCTTTCAGAAAACTCTGGCTCATTTCCCCTGCACCATTAGTATAGGACTCATAACACCTTGAAACTCCAGTTCCAAGGATCTGGCACCATTTTCTGGTTTCTATGGTCTTATGTTCTCATGTACACACACACACACACACACACACACACACACACACACACACACTGTATTAGTGTTCTCTAGAGGAAAAGAACAAATAGAATGAATATATATAAAGTAGAGTTATTAGAATGGCTTCAGGCTGTGACCCAGCTAGTCTGTCTACCAATAGAAGGTCCAAGAATCCAGTAGTTGCTTAGTTCATGAGGCTGGTTGTCTCAGCTGTCTTCAGTGTACACCAGAATCCCAAGGAAGTAGGCATGCCAGTAAAGGAAAGGCCTTGCTAGTGAGAATAAAAGCAAGCAGGTAAAAAGAAAGCAAGTTCCCTTCTTCCATGTCTTTCATATAGGCTGGCAGCAGAAGGTATGGCCCAGGTTAAAGGTGGATCTTTCCACATCAAAAAGATGTGTATTAAAGATTTATCTCCCTACCTCAAAAAATCCAAATTAAAAGGATGTCTTCCTGCTTAAATTATTTAATTTTAAAAAATCCCTCACAGGTGTACCCAGATCCTTGGGTTTTAGTTAATTCTAGATGTAGTGAAGTTGACAACTAAGAATAGCCGTCACATACACACACACACACACACACACACACACACACACACACACACACACACTTATATAGAGAGTATTTTAGAGGTAATGAAAAACAGCAATATGAGGCAAAGAGTATGGCTGGCTCTTCTGATAGCCACATAAACTGGTTAAGACGTTATATCACTCCATGCTCATCCAGGATAGAACCCAAAGCTGGGTGTGACTTATTCCTGGGACACTCTGCACATCTGAGATGCCATCTTTTTGAGTGGCTGTGTGTTACTCTGTGGTGAGCTCCTAACAGACTGCCTTCCCAGGAGACCATGAACTACTTGTTGAATTCGGGGCCTGGAGTTCCCTTTTTAATTTGCCAATTTAATACAGCTCAGATGTGATCAGTGGCTAAAATGGTAGGTTAGCACTTTATGCAAGCTATCATTCAGGTGTCTGTGACTATGTCCACAGGCCACCAGGAGTTGCATCTTGTCTTAGAATACTTACAGCTTCTGTATTCTATCCCATGATGTATTTTGGATCTGATAATTTTATGTTACAGAGATAAATTGCCTATTCAAGAAGGAGGCTTAATGATTTGACCATCTCTAATAGAAAACCCAGCATCCCCTGATTTCACAACCAGCCATTTCCATCTCATTTGGAGTTGAACTTGACTGAATAGTATCAGAGCCCTGAAAGGCAGTTGTAAATATGGCTTCATACTGCTACTTCTTTCATCCCAAGAAGGCTAAGAAATCCTTCAAAGTCCTTTGCGAGCATTAATTTATCCGACTCTCCCCACGGAGATGGAAAAGGCTCTGTATGAATGATGCAATTTGAGCATTGTTGGGTTATAAAGAGATGTAATGGCAGTGATTATGGGTGGGATGCTGAGAGGACTGAGGTAATAGGGTCTATCAGGAACTCAAATCAAGAGGCAGGGAACAAATGGGACCCACCTCACCCTATTGTAGTGGAGAGTGGATCCACTTGTTGCCATCTGTAAGTGAGGAAAAGAGCTGTTCAAACTGCAGGCTTACATGACTAATGGATTTATTTAGCCAACAGGCAATTTCTGTTTACCTGTCAAGCAAAATATAAATATAAGTCATTGTAAAGGGAACTACTTTTTTGTATGTTCCAAATTACTATGATTTGAAATGCAATTAGCTGTATAGACAAATCAGTTTTAACCTGTACGAGGAAGAAATTGCTGAACAGCAGGGGGAACACAATGGATGGGGTTGCAGCCCACAGGGATTGAATTACCCACAAGAAATGGGCAGCTTCATCGTGGTTTTATTGTTCCTAATAGAATCTGTTTTCATTAGCAAGAAGTCACCATCGCTGTGGCCAGGCACACCCACGTATGCGTGTGTCAGGCTGTGCGCTGGCAGCTCTGCTTTTATTCATGAGGATGTGATCACACACAAATTACTAGCACATGAATGTGAGTATTTACGTATAGATATTGAATACCACTTCTGTCTATACAATACATTGAATTTCAAGGAAATATATTGTGTTATCCCAGATGGCATCAGCCCATTTTTCAACCTGTAGGCATGTGCCGTGGGAATTTGCAATGGATCCAAGTGACAGTGAAAAATAAAATAACATGGATTTTATAATGAACATTTTAATGGACTTTAAAGGAGTGGGTTCAGGAAAATTAAGTTCATAGAAGTTGGTTTTCAACTTAAATATGTTTATTAAATTTATTGGTTTTTAATTAAGGACAGGTTTTCTTTATTGCATTAACTAAGCAGCAAGGCCAAGGCAGAGGTGCTGAGGGCTTTTTATGGAATCAATTTTTGAAAGAATGGCTTTTTCCCCATTTGTGGTTCTGCAGACCTCTCTGCCAAATTGTATGCCTTTTGGCAAGATGGGAGAGGCTCTTTGTTAAAGCACAATGTCAAAATGTCTCTGGAGAGAGGCACCAAGAGAAATGGAATCTTCCCTTTTGCTACAGAGGATGGGTCAACCCAAGGGCAGACAGCATCCAGACATGTCCTCCACTCTAGTGTGACTTTGAGTAAACTGCAGAGCTAACCCCACACCAATGTGGGGGAGGGGGCTCTTCTTGTGGGTTTTTTTCCCTAGGCTGGATAGAAGGTTCAGTGAGTAAAGGCACTTGCTGCCGAATTTGATGGCCTTAGTTCAATTTATGGGACCCACATGGTAGAAGGAGAGACAACTCCTACAAGTTGTCACCTGACCTCTACAGGTAAGCACACACGCGCATGAGTGCACGCACGCACACAATAAATAAATAAATAAATAAATAAATAAATAAATAATATTTTCACACACGCCCACCTGGAGAATCCTTACTAAAGTGTGACTGTCTTCCTGGGAGTAGGGCATTTACTTACTGGACCCTCTAAAGTGTGACTGTCTTCCTGGGAGTAGAGCATTTACTTACTGGACCCTCTAAAGTGTGACTGTCTTCCTGGGAGTAGAGCATTTACTTACTGGACCCTCTAAAGTGTGACTGTCTTCCTGGGAGTAGGGAATTTACTTACTGGACCCTCTAAAGTGTGACTGTCTTCATGGGAGTGGAGCACTTGGAGACTCTTTCAGGATTCCTTGTCCCTATGAAGAGAATGACCCAAGTGTGTGATTCTAGGGCAGCAGCTCTCACTGTCCTGCGCAGCAGGTTTTCACAGAGGGCGGTTTCAGTATGGATCTCAAGCTTACAGTCCCAGGTCTCTGTGAGGACAGGCCAAGAATGGGCACATCCCTAGAATCTGTGTTCCTAACATGCCCACATTGGAGGCCAATGTAATACGCAATTCCCCACAATCCTCAGTGGGTTGAAAATGCCATCTCATGACCACACTATAAAAGGCCAGGCTTTGCAAAGAGCATACCTGTAATCTAAGAGGTTCTGTCAGCCTTCTACAGATAAAGTTATCCTCTGATGAGCCTGCAGTGTTCTACCTGCAATGGGAGAAGCTGCCTCTCTCCGTTTCCAGGGAAGCCACCCGTGTCGAGCATTCACCTGACGCATGTGAGGCCTATCGACTGGTCTCAATGACTGCAGGCAGGTTCGTTGTTTCCGCCTCATAACGCAGCACAAGCAGCACATAGTAGGCACTCAGGCACGTCTTCAGCAAAGGAGGGAAATGCTTGCAGTAAGCGTTGTTGTTTAACTAACTGTCATGGCGCGCTGTGTACCAAATCACCCCCAAATGCAGCCAATTATACAAGAAGCTGCACAAGACTTGCATTTACCCTAATGAACTGGGGTTTTGCTGAGCCTCACTAAGATCCCCTAGATGCTTTTGCTCTTTGCTTCCCAGGTACATGGCATGGCCATAGCTTAGGGATTAGGTCCAGGTCTGGAGGACAGCAGCTTGGGAACTTATGTCCTTATGGCACTGAGGTCAGTCAGTGACACGGGTGCCTGCCAGGCCTCTGTCTGCATCATGCACTGGCCAAAGCCAGCCACACAGTCAGTCCCGAGGTCAGAGTGTCAGGCAAGGGCCACATCCCTGAAACTATTGAGGGTGAGAGAATATTCCCCCAATGATACCCCAGTCTGTCATGGTTTTGAATACGGAAATGGTGGCTTACCTCAAAGATGGCTCCTAACAACAGAGACAAATGGCTTGTAATTAAAGTCAAACGTATTCAACTGTGTTGACGTCTCTTTTTTTTCCTCCCTAAATCTCTCCCAGCCATAAAAGGGAAGTTGAAGAAAGCATTACTAAAATGCAGCTAAAAGTGCAGATAGTAGATTGAAACTTTACTGATTTAATGGAAAGATTTTATTGAGTTAAAGTGAACATTTTCCTTTAAAACATTTTAATATTTAATATGTTGAATAGCTGGAAAATAATTCAGTTCCTGCTTTACCTTTGAGGTTTGTCTGAGTGCAGAATTTACCGATTCCTTTGTGTGGATATGTATGTTCATTATGTAGTCCTTGCTTGAAATCTGTGCAGAACCTATGGCCCAGTGCACCCTTAGTAGCCATCTTGCTGAAGTGTGTGTGTTGGGGGGAGAGAGATTCAGAATTAAGAATGTGCCTCTCATTTTTTAAACACAGTTTTATTGATATCCAGATGTTTGCTTCATTTATCCCAGTTTATAGGAGGGTGTCCAGTGCTTCAGGAAAGACCTGCCTCTGAGCATGCTAAGGTGGTCGTTTTATATCTCCAACATTAGTAGTCAGCAAGGGTAAAAAAATCTTTCAAGTTTCCTGTGTTGTCAGTTTAAAAATACCCTGTAGCATCTGATGGCTTCGATGACTTCTCACATTTGTTTGTAAATATGTCCCAGGGAGCAGCATACACAAAAACAGTCACAAGATATGACAGAGAAGTGACAGCAGGTGGAAACTGGCTTTAAACAGTGATGAGGAATTCATATCTTGATGTGAAATAGCCCACTTAAGCTCTCCACGTTTCCTCCATTGACTCTGGTGCAGCTACTCTGGGCAGAAAAGGTTGTCCCAACTTTTCCCCTGGTTAAGAGTTTTTTAGCTTAATATTTTTTATTATACCTGTTATTTAGTGTGTGTGTGTGTGTGTGTGTGTGTGTGTTTCATGGCACACTTGGACAACTCAGGTTGTCAGGCTTGGTGGCAAACATGCCTGTGTCCTGCTGAGCCATCTCGACTACCCTATAGATTTTATTTTACAATAAGATGCTCACAGTGCTCTTAGATCTGTTCCCTGCTAAGACACTACCATCTTGTCGAAAGGCCTGGCTTTATTATCCCTCACAGTATCTCATTCCCTATGTTGTTGAGGAGGGGTTTCCACAGGCCAGACTTGATTAATTATGTGTCATAAGCAGTGGAGTTCACCATTCTCTAAATCCCCATCGCCTCATGCTAAATTAACCTGCTTAATCTCGCCCAGGGGTTATGCAGCATCACAATCTGTAAATGTACTCTGCCATGCGTGTGCCCACGTGTAGGGGAAGACTCATTCTGCAGGGGCATTGCCACAAGTCCACGGCTGTACAGTCAAAACCGTCCTTCAGAATGGTCCTGGGAGCTTTGTGCTCACTGTGAAAGACAACAGGAGTGTGGCCAAGTTCTCCGCTTAGCTGTGTGCCTCCATCAGAGTGCACTAAGGATGCCTCACACACAATCAGCTCTTCCCAGCTCCAGACCTCTGTGCCTTTCATGCCAGCATGGCCAGGCCCTGCCTCTTTCTTCCCTACCTCCCCTTCTCTCCGTTTCGTCTGCTCATGCTCCAGATCTTCCTCTCCAGAGAGAAAATTTTACTTGAGTTCTTTCCCTGAATGTTTATGAGTTCTGACAACTTTTTGTTTTACAATATGTTTCAATAAGAATAATTCATATTTTCAGAGTAATTTAATCAGACTTTTAAAACTTTGACCTAATTTTAAGTTGAATACTTACAGATTCACCAGAGAAAATAAGTTTTGAAGACATATGCCTTTTCTATCAACTTACTACATTCATTGTTAAATAAATGGTTCAGTCTTGGAGCTTGGAATGTGGCTCATATGTTAAGCACACACAGCTCTAGCAGAGGCCTCAGTTCGGATCCAAGCACCCACGTCAGGCAGCACACAACTTCCTATGAATCTGGTTCCAGGGGATGTGACACCTCTGGTCTGTGAGGGTACCTCACAGGTCATACGCTTGCAGAGACACACAGTGCACATAATGAAAATAGTTTTTAAAAATTCTACCATTCGTTTATAATGGTTAACAGGCTCTCGTCTATAAAACTGTGCACATGATAGTCTATATAATTTCTACAGTTTGCATTAATAATGTATGAACGTGGTATCATTCCTGCTTGAGGAAGCCACAGGGGACATCCACAGGTAGTGATGTCACAGTCCTTAGCTGCAGTGGATTTGAGCCCCTGAGAGGCAGAGCCTGGCCTTTCAGGTGACGAGCAGAGGAACCTTTCACTAGAAGGGCTGGGAGGCAGGACTTACCGAACAGGGAATGGAGTTTTTAGTGTGAGGTGCTTGAAAGCGTTCAGCGGGTCATCTGAGTTGTCCCAGACTTTCGGTGGCCTCCCACGATGTGAGCCGTGCAGTGACTGGAATGTGGCTTCAGGCTCTTCTTATTTTCTCCTTAAAGGGAAATGTCTCTAGAGTGCTTTAGTGGCTGTCTATTCAGAGTGAGCACAACGCCTGTGGAGAACAAGATGGGCTGACAGAATTCCACCGAAAACCAACTTCTGCATTGGGAACTTGGGAGAGAAGGGCTGAAGGGAGTGGCAGGTGGTTTTGCTTCCAGCAGCGAGCCTGGCTCAACACAGTCCGGCACAGCGACCTCCATGCTGAGGGCTCTGCAGGCACACTCTAGGCTCCAGTCGAGGAGGACGGGAGGTCCTCCGCCAGCCAGGCCTTCTGAGTGGCTGTTAAAATGCTCAGTATCCACAGGGAGGCTGAGGAGGCCCGTGGAGCACCACTGAGTGGTAGGAGAAGTCAAAATGGTCCTGTACTCATTGTGGGAAGGGACAGCTGAGGCTCTGGGCAGGTACCAGAATTCTTGTGAGTCCTCCAAAGTTCCAACCCCTCGTGGTGCTGGTGCATCCCAACTCAGCCACAGAGGGCTGGGTCAGGGGACAAAAGGGCTGCACATGGAGGAGGTGGAGCGGTGAAGACCCTATAGTGGCCAGAGACCCACGAAGGACAAGTGTTCCCGAAACCTACAGGGAAGCAGGGAGGAAGCAAGGAAAGGGAGATGCCAGCCAAGGCCTAAGACTACAGTTAGATATAGTTTGTGCATCTCTCCACACGGGGGCACTCGAGCACGTTCGAATGCACCAAAATGAGTTTTTGGAAGCCTTGTGAGCTGCACAGCCTTTGGGGTCAAGGGTCCCCTCTCACTGCATCTCAGTGCCAGAATGGGGTGGAACGAGGTTTGGAAAGGTTGCTGGCCTCCAAGCACTTTAGCGTTTCCCTGTATTTACTCACAGACAGGCAGGCTGGAGCCAGGGGTACCCTTGAAAGGTGATGCTCCTGACACACTAGGCCGGGGCAGGAGTCATGCTGCCCGTTCTAGACTTGGTCTTCTCTTCTTAAAAAGATCAGAAGAAAATGAATCTGTTTTTGAAATCCTACGTGGCAGAAGGAAGGTGGGTGCAGGAACAGGTGCCTGCCTGTGCCGGCTCCTTACAGGCCTCCTCCTATGTCCTGCAGCCGCATTCCTACCCTAGACTCTCAGGGGTCTTTGCCAAAGTTAACCAAAGCTGGAAGAGCAGTACTAGGTGGGAGTCCCTGGGAGGCAAGGGAAGGCAACTGTGTGCTTCAACCCAAAGAGGATGCAATGTGAGTCTGGGCCGTGAAACCCCAGGATACCAGGGCAGTTAGGGTTTCTCTACTCAGTTCTAGCTCTTGAAGCTCTGTCGACTCTCTCTGGGGCACTAGGCCCTTTCTGAGCTAGGAGTGCCCTAGCCCTGAACCTTCATCCACGACCAAACCAGTGTTCTGAGAGTCCTCCAGCATCCACCTCCAGCTCCATGAGACTGGAACTCCCCAGGTGCCATCACCACGGCGGGAGCTGGATACCCCTCTGGCTGAGAAGGGAAAGGAGGAGCTGCGAAGGGGGCCAGGGCGGGGATGAGCCGGGATGAGCTGGTCTCTAGGTGGTGCCAAATAATGGGGCCTAGACATGTCCCCTCCCTTGGTGTGCTTCTGGTGTCTTGCTTTCCTTCCATCTCTTTGGTGAGGCCGAACGTGGCCGTGGAGAGGACTTAAAAAAATAGCAAAGCAGAAAGAGAAAGCGATCACTCCGACCCCTGATCTTCCGCGCCGCCGGGGAGGGGGCGGAGAAGCTGAGCCAGGCAGAGTCGCTCAGCACCCAGGCGACTCGCGAGTGGCGCGGAGCAGCCAGGCTCGCCTTTCTTCTTCTTTCCCCACCGCCTCCCTTTCCCCCCTTCTCTCTTTTCTGCTGGAGGGGGTGGGGAGAGGGAAGAGAGATAGAGAAAGGAAAATTTTTTTCCAAGCATCCGAGCTAGTGAGCCAGCTCGCAGCGGCCCATGGCTTCACTGTATCAAAGGTTCACCGGCAAGATCAACACCTCGCGCTCCTTTCCGGCGCCCCCGGAGGCCAGTCGCCTCCTGGGTGGCCAGGGGCCGGAGGAGGACGCGGGCCCGAAGCCCCTAGGCCCGCAGGCACAGGCGGCGGCGCCCCGGGAGCGCGGTGGTGCGGGTGGCCGGCCCCGGTTCCAGTACCAGGCGCGGAGCGACTGTGACGAGGAGGACGTAAGAGCATCGCGGTGGGTGGGTGGCGGTGGTGGGGGCTTCGGCGGGAGGCATGGGCCTAGCGACTCCTGGGGGTCTCTGGGTCCCCTGCTCCTCTCTTCCCGTTCCCCCCTCTGTGCCGGAGCGCGCTCAGACACTCTCCTTGGCTCCCGATCTCAGTCACCATGGTCCGGAGCAGGTCTCTGCAGAGGTAGCCAGGAGTTGGTGGCTGGAGCCGGCAGGGTTTTGGAGCTGCGCCTGCTGGGATGTGGACTATGCGTGGAATTCACTAGATTCGTGCATGTCTGTTTGTAACCGCAGCCCGCCGTGCCTCCCAAGGAGGGAATTAGATCTGTGTGTGCTTGGAGTTGTGTTTTATGTTTATTTTCTTGCTTTGAAGCTGAAGGAATAGCTAGTACAAATTCCTTTTCCCCTCCTTCCACTTGTCACAGCAACTATCCAAGGTGGCCCTCCTCCCTCTCCACTCTGTCCCCCTTCCCCTTTTCACTGTCCCCAGACACCTTCTCTCCCTATACTGGAGTAGTATACGTGTGATGTTCTTTTCCAGAAAAAAAAGTCTTAGCTTCAGAGTCCTGGAGTCCTGGCCTCTGACCCAGGCCCAGCACAGGTTTCCTTACTAAGTATCAAGCATACTAATTTGGGCTGCAAGTCCATGTGCCAATAACTCTACTTGGGCTGTGTTCCTTCCTTTAGAAGTTCTTGGAGTGGTCTCTTACTCTGAAGACTGAAGTCTGGGTTTCAGAGGCTGAATTTGCATTTCCGCTTGATGACCAGGGATTAGGGTACCAGTTGCTCCAGAGATGAAATGGGGTGACTTTCCAGCAGGTCAGTGCCATGAGGGCTTTCAGGGAGGGAGCGCTTTTCCTGAGACCTGGAGAAACTCCCAGGGGAGCCCTGAGGCAGACAGGTCTGGCTTGGCTGGTGCAGCCCTAAGAAAGGGCTAGTGTCTGAGGAGTTGTGGGATCCCTTTGCAGTGCAGTTGGGCAACCTGTGTCTTAGCACCAGCCTCTTGGTCTCCCTAGCCCTCTCAGAGCAGCCCATTGTCCTGGAGGAAACAGGAGGTGTGGCCTCAAGACCTTAGGGTCTGCAGTAGTAAGACCTCAGTGCTTAGTAATTTTTGGTGCAAGAGATGTGCATGGAGGGACAGGGCTTCCATGGGGCAGGGGGGTTCTCAATGGCCAGGTCTTACAAAGCCAGTGAGGCCGTGCTAAGTGCTAATAGTTTTGTTTTGTTCTGTGAGACATAGGGACTGACAGCCACAGAGGTGACAGGAGTTGGAGGGAAGCCCACAGACATCATGTACATTTCCACTTCCCTGGTTAGAAAGATACCAAAGACTAATGTCCCTCACTCCAGTGGGCCAATCTGGAGGAAAAAGGACAAATTTTTCTGACATGTGGTTCAAAGAACTAGAATTCCTTGAGGAGAGCATCAAGCAATGGTGAATTCTGGAGGATTCTATTTACTTAGGGTCCTGGGAACATAACTTGGTTGCAAATGCAGGCAGGAAAGATGCACCCCCCCCCCATCTCCCTGAAATCTGGGCTTAAAAGCTTTGGATTATGGATCGGAATGAGCTTGTTCTGCTAAGCAGGCTCTAGATGTCGCTAGGAGAAAGGACAGGCAGGGCTGGAAGCAGCAGTTGGTCTCCGCCCATCTGGACTGGGTTTGTTTGTTTGCTTCTTAAGATCCTAGCTGGGAGCATGCATCCCCCACATTTCATTTTGCTGCACAGCTAGAACTGCTGCTCGGATAAACCCACGTCTGAGGTCAGCAGCAGATTAGGGATACTGAGTCAGTGAGACATGTGTCCACTGTGAGATCTCAGAGGGGGGGCTTTCTCAAACTCAGATGTGTCAAGTCCTGACACTGTGTTTGTGTCCTGCAAAACACAGAAATGTGTGTTTGTGTTCACCCATGCTCATGGGCATTGGTTAAGTGTGTTTGTTGTACCTGGGGGTATATTTGTCCGTTATTGTGTCATAATAAGCACATATTCTTCTATAAAGTAGCAGTTGTGTGGGGTGAAGAAGCATGAGGGTTGTTCATTGGGAGCTTTATAGGTAATGCAACTGTTATGTGGAGGATTCATGATACTTGAGTAGATTTTAGCTGCTCTTACCACAAAATTAGCCATGTGAGGTGGTGGGCATGTTCATTTACATACTCAGCAATTTAAAAAGTTTTTTAAAACAAAACAAAACTTCCTTTTTTAACTTGTCAAAACATTTACTAAAAGACAGATGCACAAATCAAACTATTTTTCTTCCAATAATAGAGACTGCAATTTGCTTGCAGTAAAAGGTAACTGGTAAAGTCATTGGGTTTAAAACTTCTAGGCATTTCTATCTCATGCTATTTGCTTTAATCAAGTGGAAAGCAGACAAAGAGAGAGAGAGACAGAGAAAGACACACACAGAGAGAGAGAGACACACACACACACACACACACACACACACACACAGAGGGAGACAGAAAGAGACAGAGAGAGAGGCAGAGACACAGAGAGACACAGAGAGAGACAGAGAATCTTCCCCACGGGAACTGTAGGAACATCAGTGCCGCTCTGGAACTGTCCAGGGTTCTGAATGCTCTCTTCCCATGAGCTCATAGAAAATCCCCACTGCTTGTGTCTGAGTGAGCAGTCTGAATACAAGACTGGTGACCTCATCACAAGTCTATGTTCTGCCAGTCAAGGCGCAGCTGCTGCAATATTCAGTGTCTTAGTTGTTTTCTCTTGCTTAGATAAAACACTGATCCTTTTGATTCTCCTACATCAATCATTAATCAAGAAAGTATCATACTAAATTGCCTACAGGCCAATCTTGCCGATATATTTTTCTCAATTGATGTTCTTTGTCTCAGATGACACAAACTTGTGGCCAGCTGACCACCAAAAAGAAAAAAACATCAACCAGCATATACAGAAACAGTTCCCCAGGCCTGGCTGGTTATCTGATGCTGGTAGATATGTTTAAAAACATATTAGGCTTCACACATCTTGTGCTTAGACCTAGAGATGTAGATAAAAGGTAGCAATATAGCACATAAACATGTACACGAACAATTAGGAAGACTGGGAGAATGCTCAGTGAATAAAGAGCTTGCTATTCCATAATGAAGACCTGAGTTCATACCCCTGAACATATGTAAAAGCTTACCAGGAGAGAGTAACTTGTCTATAGTCTCAGTGGTCCTATAAAAAGATAGGAGGTGGAGTCAGGAGAGTCCCCAGAAGCCTTTGAGCCAGTTAGTCCAGTGTGTGCAGTGGCAAATAATGAGAGACCCTGCCTCAAAAAAAGTGGAAAGAGATGAGTAACACCCAAGGCTGATGATCTCTGGCCTCCACAGAAGCACTGTGGTACTCCACAATTTTCTTTCTGTCTCTGTCTCTGTTTCTCTATCAATTTTTTAAAAAAAATTAAGTAAAGCAAACATGTCTGTTTATGGCTGAGAAAATAAAACTTCCAGTCTACAAAGACTGATCCAGATTTTAAAAAATCTAACAAAGTCTGCACAGAACACTCCTACACTAAAGGTAAAAGGCTTGTGATGAGCTAAGAAGATATCATCCAAGTGCACAAAAACAGTGACCTGTTTGTCACTTGTGCAGGCCCACAGATGACCTCTTTGGACTGTCATGGTTGATCACAGTTGCTAAGTTGATGGCGTCTGGGATCACCTGGGAACAGTCACCGGGCATACTGGTGGTTAGTTTAGTTGAGGAAGGAAGATTCACCCACCATGAGCAACATCATCCCCTGGGCTGGGATCATGGAGTATAGAAAGAGGAGAAAGTGAGCTGAGCACCTGCCTTCATCAGTCTGAAAGCTGACTGTGGGCAGATGCCGTGTGAGCGTCTATCTATCTCAAACTCCCGTTGCCGTGACTCCTCTGCCATGGTAGACTGCACTGTGAACGTGTGAGTGGAACATCAACCTTCTCTACCACAAGTTGCTTTTGTCAAGGTATTCCACCACAGTGACAAGAAAAGAAACTAAGATGGTGAGGCCTTCCTAAGAGTTAGAAATAAACTCAAAGGGTCTTTAATTTTAGTCAGTTTCCTTGTAAAACTTTTACATTTATTTAAACAAAGCCAATTAGTTGGGCAACCACTTTGAAGAACCAGTAGCCACTTTTGTTTAAAACTAATTGTGTGGAGTTAAAAATTGACTATTGAGAGTGGCTTTTAGTGAAATTTAGTGACTTGCTCTTGGAATTAACTGTGATTCCTTTTAAAACATCAGCTTTTGTCAGTACTGTATTTGAGTATTTCTCTCCAGTCTCTGGAAGGGTTTTGTGGGCCTTGCACCGGGCCACAGAGGTCCTTCTGTCAAGGGTACACCAGCTGCTTCTGCTTTCTTCATTTTTGGTGACTCACATTCTCCTAATGATATTAATATGCGGATGGCCTGACTTTAAAACCACAAACTGGCCAAAGCTGAGGTCCACTGATACACCACTGCCCATGATGTCAGTCAGCCTGACAAGTCCAAGTTCCCCATCCTGCCTGTCATTTTAGCATTCAGTCCATCTTCTTTTTCTCTACCCTGATCCTTCAATGGGGTGACATCATTCATTCTTGGGATTCATCAGGTTTTTTTTTACTGACTTGTTAAGCAGCTTGCCACCACAAAGATGTCATATACCCTAAAACCTTTTTTTCATCAGCACTCAGTGACTTTTAAATTTTAATTGCACATCATTTTCCTAACGTGGTAAAGGAAAGGCCAAACTTCCTGCTGGCCTCTCCTTCCCAGAGCCGTCCTCATCACTACATCGGCAGTGCCTAGAATACCCTCCCCCAGAATGGGTGTGGGGATAAGGGAGCCATTCGGAGCCCCCAGTGCCGAGTGTGCCTTTAGTCTCACATCAGTGGTACCCGCTGGCCAGACGCTGTTGGTACAGTAGAGGTGCTCACTGAGCCAACCAGCTGCAGGGACAGCTTACGGTCATTACCTTCTACAGACAATTAAGGTCAGCTTCCAGAGTCTTCCCCTGCCTTGGCATGCTTCCCAACCCCATCGGCAACTTCCCATACAAGAGTCTTGATACTAGCTCCGGCTTCCATCCTCAACGGTCCTCTTTTCCTCATCTGACTTGGGTGTGGACTTGCACTCTGTGCCATTGCCATGGTTACTGCACAGCCTGCGCACAGTATGCCACAGGTGTGCTGTTGACCTCTTGATATGGTGTCCATGCCATCAGATGAGTTCCGTCTCAGCGCCATCCTAACTTTTGTTCTAGGTGACAGTCATTCTACTCTTCAAAGCTTTGAGCCTTGGGCTTTGCACGGTACTGTGTGAATTCTCTCTCCCTCCCTCCATCTTCCTGCTCTCCCTTGGTCCCTTTCTGATCTCAGCCTTAGTTCTTCAGTAAACCCTCCCCTACTCCTACCCTTTGAAGTTTGGGTCTCTGGTGTGCTATTCATCCCCTCCTGCTTTCTTCACCGTTGTGTAAACGCGGTGCAGCATGTGCTTCGTCTCCTGCCACAAGACTGAAAATGGCTTGTCACACAGGGCAAACCTCTCTGGAGATAATTTGCTTCTACATTTTTTCTGGAAGTATTCAGTTCTAGAATTGCATGATCACTCTGCCAAGCTCTTGTAAGATGTGTCAACAGCTCTGCAGATTATAACAAAACATCTGCATGAATAGGTCATGAGTTCCAATTGGAACTCAGCCTAAACACATGAACCCCAGTGTTCAGGTTCCTTTCTTGTCTAAGATTTTCACCAGGTGAACTCAGAGTCCCCTTACCTCCCTGTCACACCACCTCACTGCACACTGCCGGACATAATAGGTTTTTATTTAAAAATATTTTCAAAGTCTAAATTTTATTTGCATTACCACAGACTGTTTTAACACTAGAGGCATCGGTGTTCAGGTAATGCCAATGGTCACCTAGATTCACTATAAAGTCTTTCAATAAAAATTGGCCAGAGTCCATGCTATGTACATGGCAAGGGCATGTAAAGTTCTTCCCTCCAGGACAGTGGGTGTGGCCACAGGAAGGTGAAGATGCTCCCAGACAGTAGCACATTGCTCGGCACAGAGAAGCAGTGCCAGCAGAATGGGGAGTGGAGCCAAAAACAGCATCATCAACGATGTCACACCTCTGCTCTGCACCCACAAGCCTCAGCACCACCAACCCTGTCTCATGTCCCCTGCACGGCTGCCTTGACCTGGGAGGAAAACAGGACAAGGAAGCGATCTTTGCACTTGCAGCATTAACAGGAACAGGCCGCCCTGGCTTGTTATCAGGCGGGTCAGTTGTTAACTGTGAACCACAGCAAACACATTTTGACATGTTAACAAGCTTTTGCTCTTTAAAACCAGCAAAAAACAAAAATGCGTCTGTGAAGCAGGAATGTGATATCTTCCTAGGGGACGTGAGCTGTTGGCAGTAAGGGATTTTTGAGGTAGCTATGGAAGCCAAATTTACATGGCATGCTTTTTTTTTTAATTGCTGCCAGCATACATCTCCAATTTTTACGTGGATCTGTTACCTACAGGCTAAGGAGACCCCTTAGGAGTACTTGAATTTCATAGTAATAATTTTTGTTGTGGTGTTGGCTTATTTTCCCATATGAAATGAACTTTCTTGTATCACTAGTGGGGAAAGATTGTTCTAGATGCTGGCCCTAGATGACCTTTTTTCCTTCTATAAAGTAGAACTTCTTCATTTCTTACCCGAAGCCTTTTATCCTTTATAGTGGAACTGACAAATGAGTTTAACTTTTGTGAGCAACTGGCAGGAGTTAGATGCTGATTGTACCCGACCCCGTCCTTTTAATTACTCTGATGGTAACGATGCATTAATCAAGTGTTGGAGAAGTGCTTTCCTCCCTCGATGCGCGATATTGATCCTCTCCTGCAGTGCTGGCTATAAAAATAATAATCCCATGATCCTTTTAAAATTAAACTCTGCTTAATAAATTGAATGCTAAGGGCACAGGGGGACTTGCATGCCATGTCATGGTTTTCTTCCATTTCAATCTTATTGACTTGATTTTACAGAGATGTAAGACACATGTGCCCTTTCCCAGAACAGCTTTTGCAACACTTTCCTTAAAATTAGGTCCAGCCTTCTGAACTTATTTTGGGTGGATCTTTTTTTTTTTTTAATTGATAGCCTCTAGTTTTAGAGATGACTAGACTACCATGCAGTCAAGTAGATGACACCAGACAACTCACACAGGTTTCTGGACTCCTCGTCTCATTCTTTTCTTTCCCGTATATGCCACCGTAGTTAAGTTGGGAAGTTAACTTAATTATGCCACTGAGTTAGAAATGGGGGCTGGAGAGATGGCCCAGTGGTTAAGAGCATTTGCTGCTCTTCCAAAGGACCTGAGTTTGATCCCTAGCACCCTCACAATCACCTGTAACTCCTTCTCCAAGGGATCTGATGCTCATTTCTGGCTTCTACAGGTACCCTCATGCATGTGTGCACACACACAAACACACATATATGTTTGAAAATATATGGGCACAAAAGCCCGGCAGTGGTGGCACATGCCTTTAATCCTAGCACTCGGGAGGCAGAGACAGGCCAGCCTGGTCTACAGAGCAAGCTCCAGGACAGACTCAAAAGCTACAGAAACCCTGTCTTCACACACACACACACACACACACACACACACACACACACACACACACACAAATGTTTTGATTGTAGTGGTTATACTGTTTGCCAATGGGGAGCTGGGGCCATCTTTGTTGTAGTGCTGTAAGAGTCACCCCATTTTCCTCAGTTTTCCTTTTGTGCAGGATAAACAGCTTTGTTTTCTAGCATCACTCAAATGCACTTTAAGCCTAGCAAGAGGTCATTTTTGTTTCATGATGGTGAACATGCTCACGCGCACGCGCACACGCACGCACACACACAGACACACACACACACACACACACACGCGCGAAAGCTAGACTTCTATAAGGTCTTTGCGATGCAGAGAGTGAGAGTACAGGTGGGGAGGGGTGACCTGCTCCCTGAACTTGCAGAGGCTTAGTTGTTGGGGCAGAGTTCTCGGCAGGCCCTGGGGAATGGCTGGCAGAGAAATTGTATAACGGTGTACAAAAGAGGAGGAGATCCCATGTTTCCAGATACAAAGCCTCTTAGCTCCCAAAGCAGCTTCTGTCTCTGGCAGAAGCACAAAAACTTATCTCAGCCAGTACTGAGTGAGCTTACAAACAACCTGCAGATGTCCGGAAGTCAGAAAAGTTGCCCTGGCTATAAGCCTACTGGGGATGAAAAATAGAACACACACAGACACACACACACACACACACACACACACACATACACACACACACACTCATTAATTTTAATCCAGATGAAACCTATTTTTTAAGATCATTAAAGTCACTGTAGAAATCAATTTTTAATCTTCTTTAGTGGTTAGATTTCATGTTGGCATCAGCATTTACCTTAGATAAATTTGACCAATTTTTAATATAACGCTAATTTTTAAAAAAAGTGAAATAAAGGATGTAGGTTCCAGTCACAACTGAGAATTGAGAAAGTGAATTCTCTTTTTTCTGTCTCCTGCTCTTCACCATTGTGGGAAGGTTTATACACAGAGCAAATGGGACAAGCACAGCAGCTTTCAAACAGCAATGGCCTCCTCGCTGTGTTACCTGTAATATATGCACCTGGCTTCATAAACCATTCTGCATGAAATGAACAATGTATGCACCCAACTTTAATTCATAGGCCCCACATACTATGTACAGAGTGTCTCTAACTACCCATGTCCACTCTATATTATAGAGATAATCTGAGAAAGAACAGCTCTAAGGTGACATCAATCAGAAGGAAAGCAGGCATGGGGGAGGGGTGTGGCAAGCACTTAGAATCAGAGACCCATACTAAGGGGGGGGGCTGGATGGTGAGGCCTTGCGGCAGCAGCCTAAAAACATGGGCACAGAAGAAAGTATAGTGCCTCTGACAGAAGCTTGGAGAACAATGTCTGGTTTTCTGTGCCTCCTTCCCTGTCTGTCTGTCTGACTGTCTAGAAGGCAGTGGTGTTGCAGACTTTGTTGCTCACATAGGGTCCACCTTTATTCTGAGAAGCATGTCGATAACCTCATCACATCACAGTCTAGCTAGCCTGAGTGGGCTTCAGCAGAGGACAAGTGTCTTTCTTCTGTGCAACAGGGCACCCTTTATTTCTTGGCCCTGGTGGGTTCTGTCATGATACATGCATACGTGTGTGTGTGTGTGTGTGTGTGTGTGTGTGTGTGTGTGTGTGTGTGTGTGTGTGTCTGGTGTCAGGTGTCAGAAGAGGTCAGAAGGCATAGATCCCCTGGAACTGGAGTCACAGAGAGTTGTCAGCTGCCATGCAGGTTCTGGGAACTGAACCCAGCTCCTTTGTAGGAGCAGCCAATGCTCTTAACTCTCTAGCCCCCTCTCTGATTTTGAGGTCAAGTGCCTCCTGTCCTGTGTCCTGTATCTCACAAGCTTAGCAATTCTCTAACAAACTGATGTGGAAATTGCCCACAGGAAGGCAGCAGAGACTGCGGTGCTGGGCACGTGGGCCTCATGGCTCCTTTCTCAGTGGAGGAGCAGAAGTGGGGTGTGGAGAGCTGGTGGATCACAGGGGCAGGACCAGGCCTCTAGGTTGCCAACAGCGCACGGCAGCTCCTAAATGTCTGTAATGGTTCATTAGGGTTGTGGGGGCTGTGAAGCCAGAGCAGCAAACAGCCTAAGGCAGGCCCTCAGGGCTGAAGTTTCTGGAATGGAAAATTTCAATTACCTTGTCCAAGCACTTGGCATTGTTTCTTGTCTCCATGATACATGGATTTGGACCAAGGCTGTTTCCAGCTTAGAAGGTGAAGGTCTCCATCTGAACATTTCCCTCCAACACAATCCCCTCCTCCCCAGTTATTGCTGTGCCCGGAAATGTTTAATTTCTACTCTGTATGGGAAAAGGGCACTTGAGAAGTCTCTTCCTTATTTCCAAAATGTTATCTCTTCCAAAAGGATGGGAAATTCAACCCCATCTCTTCCTCCTCACTGGCTATCTATTAAAGGAGGGGATGCTGGGGAAGGCAGGGCACTGTTTCTATAGAAACCAAGCTGCTGGTACAGCAGGGCCTCTGGCTTCCTTGTTGGGCAGCTGGCCTTACTGAATGCAAAATCACCCACATTATTCCTCTTTGCCTCTTCTGGCCTTGTTTAGCTGATGTCAATCAGCTCGGGACAGGAGGCACCTCAGCAGAATCGTGAGCCCCGCCCCCTCAGTGACCTCGATGGCCCTGCTGCCTCAAGGCTTCCATTTGGCTAAGTCAGAGAAATTAGCCTCTGGCGCTCTGGACTTCTGCCCTGCAGGAGTTCCTCCCAGAGTCCCAGGATGCAAGAAGGACTTGAGCGTCTCTGGCAGGCCCTCTGCCTCAGTACACCCTCTGCCTGATAACTGAGAAGTGGTGTCCTACTTAAACAGGGAAAGTTTTCAACTCTGCTCAGGGAGTGCCCTTCCCTGTCCCAAGTCCAGCCCACAGTGGGCTTCCTAGCACAAGCGCCCTGCGTAATGAGACCCACCTGTAAGGCAAGGCCCACCACAGGCAAGACCACCTCATCTCACTCAGAGCTGCAACCTGAAGGTGTGATATGGTCTGCCCTTTGATGGTATCTGGCTCAGTGGCTCTCACTCTACCAAAAACATTCTCCTTGGTTCACCTACCAACCCCTTCACCCAGAACCCCCCAAATATCTTTATCCACCTGGCTGCTCCCATAGGCAGAGGTTCAAGTTTCCTCTAAGATCACTTTCTCAGGAACTCCAGCCCATCCTCCCTGGTTAGAATTGGAGCCCAACCCACTTGCCACACCTAGGATTCCCCACCCTACATTCCCTTGCCACATCGTTTAAGACTTTCTGATACATTATACAATATACTTATTGAGCCTCTTTTCATTTCTATTGTCAGTTGTCAGAATCTTGGCTAAACTGAGAATAAGGACTTTGGGCTGTTTTGTTGTCAAATGCACATAATGCCCAAGACATCACAAGGGATTAGTTTGTTTGTGAAGCAACTGTGTGACGGTAGCAGACCTAAGTTTCTGTGATCCCTTCCACCTGAATAAGCCTGCCTCCTTTAATCCTATCTTTTTGCCAATTTGTTTTTCTTGTTGTTGTTTATGGTTTCTTTTCAGTTATAATGCTAGGGATTTAACCCCACCCAAGTCTGAAGCATGCTAGCTACACTATTAAATTGAAAGCTAGCAAACGTGATAAAATTGAAAGCATTCTAAAGCAAAAACTTTGAATTTTGCCTATGGCTTCTTCTCAGTGTCTGAAAGGGAATTCTCTTTTCGAATCCTACACTTTTTGACTGCTCATCCTAAGAGAACAGATGGGCAAGTGGTTATCAGGAAAGCAGCATGGGGACTGGAGCGATGGCCCAGCAGTTAAGAGAAAGTACTGCTTGCTCTTCCAGAGGACTCGGGTTTGCTTTCAGAAACCCTCATTGGGTGCCCCATAGCTGTCTTTCACTCCAGTTCCAGGTGATTGGATGCCCTCTTCAGTCCTCTGTGGGCATAGCACTTGTGTATTTACACACACACACACACACACACACACACACACACACACACACACACATATATATATATATACACACACGCACACACATCATACATATAATTACATTTTTTGAATCTTCAAAAAAAGATAATAGCAGAATGTATTTTATACAATCAGAATTTAGCATTTGCAATGTCCTGCTTTGTTTTAATACATTTGACAAATATGAATTCAATTAAGATAGTCTCTAACTATTTTGCTGATTTTTTGTTTTTGTTGTTGTTGTTATTGGAGAATAGAAGTTAACAGTTAAGAGTCCCACAAAAGAAAGTGATTCCTATAAGAACAGGAGGGCAATGAATCACTTTGATCAGAACTTTGCATTATTTAACTCGATGTAATTGAAAGGAACACACACACACACACACACACACACACACACAGAGCTTCTTTTTCTATGATCACATCTTTATCTGACAGGTAGGAAATCAAATGAGAGTACTTTTGAGCCCTGCATCATTAGAGGGAAACTCAAATTCCCAGACCAAATGCAGTGTTTCTGCCAGAAAAATAAAAACCTGTTCCTGGGTTCTGTAATCTCTCTGAAATTGCCTGAGGCTCTCTGGCTGTGCGTAACACCCATTTCTATGATAATGTAATCAGATCAGTCTTGAAGGCTGGAGCTGGAGCCGGCAGCTCGACCTTTACCTTAGCTCTGCCCCCTGCAGAAGAATTTGGACACCCACCCCTTAGGCAATGTCAGGGCTGCAAGAAGCCAAACTGTGCAGGACAAAGGCCTGCAGCTGCTGGACAAGGTTGGGTGAGGTGTAGGTTCTGGATGGTTGCACATCCTCCCTCCCTACAGTGAGCAGCGTTCAGCCCTGGATAGCTGAACCAAAGGCAGCCCTGGGAAGTCAAGGCCTCTCAGGCAGTGTGCTAAGCAGGTAACAAAGCCTGATGACAAATCATGCCCTTCATCTAAAGATGCATTGCCTCTTGTGACAAATTTTAGGAGTTTCCCAAGTGTCCTAGTGCCCAGCTTCTTAAACTATGAGACT
The DNA here is from genome assembly GCF_017639785.1 of Mesocricetus auratus. Taxonomy (NCBI): domain Eukaryota; kingdom Metazoa; phylum Chordata; class Mammalia; order Rodentia; family Cricetidae; genus Mesocricetus; species Mesocricetus auratus. The sequence goes on from NW_024429266.1 coordinate 108,837,956, forward strand.
CATCACTCGTTTGAGGTCATTTAACTCCATGCAGAGGTCATGGAAGTTTTGGTGACAGTGAAAAGAGGTCTCTGAATTTGTAACAACCAAGAGGTCATTCAAATGTAAACACAAAAGGAGCCAATGGCCTGTTGTTGTGTCCCTTGGCGGCACAGCGGCCTTGATCCTGAGCTCATTTTTTTGTATCATACACTTATGCAAAGTGTTGTTCTCCACACAGATAATTATAAAATTAAAATATCAATCAACTCTGAAAAGTACTGATGAAGCTCTGTGTCCCAAAGAATTAAATATTTAGCCAAGATTTAATTATTTATATAAAGTAAACAAGCAACCTATCTCATTAATATGCAAATTTATTTTCACTGTTCATAAATGATGAAGTTACATGCATACCAGAGACTTGTGTAAAAATAAATTTCTCAGACTTATCACCAGTAAATGTTATATTTGAATACCTATTTTATATTCCTGTATACCTAGGGTTGCATAAAAATTTTCTTAGGGAAAAGAGGTAATGATAGGACAAAATTTAGGAACCCCGCCTTAGTGCATATGGTAAAAGTTTCTGCAAACAGTGAGTCCACTCTCTGGTCACTGGGTCTCAGAACAGCTAAGAACAAAAGCTGCATAGAAATACTCTTTCTGCTGTCATCACATCAGGACTAGGGATGCTTGTCACTGGCAAAACTCTCAAGCTCAGCAGCCAGGTCTAGTGCAGAGAAGATGGTGTTGGTGGGGCATCTGAAAAGCCACTGCATGTCACCAGAGATGTTTCAGCCTGGCTTTCTGTTGCTGAGGTGACTTGAGATCCCTTGTGTATCCAGAGGGCAGACAGCCACCAGCAGAGATGTCAAGCATAAGCTGCACAGAGCTGCCCTTCTGCTACCCGTCCTGTATGTCCCCATGGGCCCATTGATGCCCCTGCATGGAAAGAAGGTCTCAAGGTGGTATACTGTGAGGCCAATTTCTGTCCCGTGTGGGACAGGCCAGTGACCTTGCAAGAGGGTCAGGATTCAATGAGTCAGAGGTTGAGGAAGAGGCAAAGGAATAGTGGATAATTGGGGAAGGCTGTCTTGGGGGAACCTCAGAGGGTGTGGATGACTAAGCACAACTCGCAAAGAGACATGGGGTACGAGTGACTTCCGGGGCTGGTGGAATTTGCAGTTGTAGCATTCATCCTGGGCTGCAGAAAAGGCCCAGTGTGCCTGTGAGAACAACTGTGCTCAGCAGCGTGTAAAAGCCATGAAGTCCACTTTAACCAGCACCCACCGCAGATCCTAGACTGTGATTTGGAGCCTTGGCTTTAAACTCCTGTTCTGTTCTGAGTCCCGGGGTTCCCAATGACAGCAAGCAGGGAGGGGCGGGACACACAGCTGACAGAATGTTGCCCCCACCCCCAAAGCAATTGTGTTCTCTCAATAATTTACTTGAATGCGCAATTGTAGACAAAAAAAGGGTTTGAGAATTGAACGAGCTCTGCTGGCGGAACAGCCACTCATTTTGTGAACTCTGAGATATCCAGCAGGCTTGCATGATGAGATGTTCTCATTACAGCTTAGAAAGGAACTGCATGGAGAAACGAATCAAGCCTGTACTAATACTACCATTAGCTGGCAAGACTAGCCGTTGTTTGTTGGTTGACTCAAAGTCCCTCAGAGACAGGAAAGCACAGCGGCACTGCCTGCTCCAGGCTCTGACCTGTGAGGTTGGACGCTGATTCTGCGTCACTCCCTGTTCAAGAGCTTCAGCATTCTTGCCTGTGGGAAACAATTGCAGTATGCTTCACGTCGGTTGGTGGTAAAAGCTGAAACACTTAGACTTGCCCTTGGCATGCCGCGGGCTGATGGGGTACCGTTGTGACATCCTTTAGATCAGACCCAGTTGTTGCTGCAAAGGGCAGACCACTGAGTGGCTGCAGGTCAGAGCTGACTTAGGGCTAGAAAGGCCACAGTGCAGGTGGTTGGTTGGGTTGGTGCTGACACTGTGACCATTCCCGTGTGAAGCCAGCCGTGGGCCTCGAGGGAAGAAGGAAGGGAGCAGTGAAGGAAGGCCATCTCCTTTCACCTGAAATAAGTTTCCCCTTCCCCAGTACACCACAGGGAACAGATGGGCGTCTCCTATAATAACCAACCATCAGTCACTACTGTGCCTCTGACACAAATGGGAGCTCTATTAGCGGATGAAATTACACGCACAAACGGAAGTGAGGGACACACTTCTCAAGCCAAGAGAAGCACACGGACACCATAGGACCAAAAGAGAGGAGAAATGAGGTCACTGGATGGAGTGATTGAGCCCAGTTAAGCATGGGTCCCTTTAGAGTCAGAGGTCTCCAAGCCCTGGAGCCCCGAGCCCCTCTGTCTTAGGAGTCTGAACTCTTGCCAATAAACTTTACTTTCCCTGGATGTTCTGCCTTTTAATTCCCTAATCAACAGAAGAGAAGAACCCATACCCTAGCAGGAATAATGTGCTTATATAATTCAATGCACAGGATAATTGAGGTGTTTTTGTTATGAGACAGTTAGATGATTGCATGCCATTCTGTCTCAGTTTCCCCAGCATGGCTTTGTGCTCATGCCACCCCTGTGGGGGTCATCAAGGAGACACGGTGAACACAGTGATAAAAGTTTTTTTCCCCATCTGTATTCATATGTTGCCATCCAGACCAAACTACGGAATATAGGATGGAGCATTTGGAAAGTGATTAGACTGTGAGGATGGGGCCCTGATGAATGGGATTGGTACCCTTATGACTCAGTGTACTAGCTCTCCATCTTCCTTGTAGGATACATTTGGAAGCCACAGCTTATCCCCTAGCACAAGGCCCTCTGCAGAACCTGACCACACTGACTGTGACCTCAGCCACCAAACTCCAATCTATGAGAAGTCAGTTTCTATGGTCTCTTTTACCCACCTGAGTTTCACTCCTCACTTCTCTGGGCTGAGGATGGCCATCCTACTTTGGCTGGCCCTGCCTTCCGTGACACAGAAGGTGCAGCCTAGCTGTCTTCTCAGGACCATGGTGAAGCACAGGAGCACAGGCAGCATAGATGTGTGCTGAGACACTTACTCTCTTTCTCTCCCAGGAACTGCCAGTGTCTGAGCTCACTCACTTCAGGTGACTTACCAGACAACATGCCAGGGAAGGCAAGGACAAGAGAAGACCACATAGCAGCACATTGGAAATAGACACAAAGTTGTGTCAGTTAGATCTTCTGAGGATTTTCTACAAGCTCACAGTTATCAGGATGAAACGCTATGAAGCTGAAACCTTAGTGAGTCAGGCACACGAGGGTGTTGTGTGGTTTTCCCAGGGACAGGTAAACAGACGTCTGTTTATTCCAAAAGGAGAACCCACAAGATACCTAATAAAACCTTTGACTTAGTGAAACATCAAGTTTGTTGGGGTTACTTAGGGGTATGGGTGAGGGGTTACTTACAGAAACTTGGATGACTCAAAGGCAGCAGTACCACCAAAAAAGCCACCCCAGCCTAAGCGACAACTAACAAACCCTGCATGCCTGGGACTCCCTGCATGTCTTGCAGGTTCCTGGATTAGTCTAGGAGACTCTTCTCTCCCCAGCAATTAATTTTGTTCATTTAACCTTGGCAGGGGCCTTGAGAGTCTTGTAATTTTTAGGAGTGCTTTGTGTTTCCTTTCTAAGTCTTGAAGGGATGTTTAAGGAAGAACTGTGAAAACATCAGATGGTAGACGCTTATAAAGATCTAGCAGTTGGTGCTGTTGGCTTAAACATTCAGGGGCTGTGTGAATGTTCTGGAGGTTCCCACATGACCTGAGAGCCACTTACCTCTCAAGAGCCAAGATACAGTCAGTGTAACAGAGAAACTCAACAGCACCTTTGCACAACCTACCCTAGTGACATCCAGGGTCACCTAATTACATTTCTCAGGCAGAGATCCTCACAGCATTCTAATCTCAAGCATTTAGGAATAGGAGAGTCTGCCTCGAGAGGGGAGGGCATGTTTTGGTAAAGGACGAGAAAGCCTTCTCTGTGAGGCAAGGTGCAGATTTGAGTGCAGTGGGCCAGAGGGAAGAGGTGGGAATTTTAGTAGCTCTGTAACAGACAGGAAGGCATGGATACTTCCTGAATTTTCTGCTAGCTCCTCATTGTCGTCAAAGCACATCTGACAGTTCGGAGTAGTCACCACTGCTGGCATTCTTCCTAGTTTTTCTGGCTCCAGCTCTGGCCTGTGCTCGGAGCACAGAGTTCAAATAAACTCTGTTGATGAGAAGAATATAAGATTTCACTTCAAAAAATACAATTATGAAGAGCCTCATCTAATCTAATTCATGAGCATCCGTAGTGTGTGCATATAATCAACTGTCAGCTTTGTAGTTCTGTCCAAGCAAGATTAGGTCCATGTTGGTGTAGAGCTTGGGGAAACTGCCGGGGCAGTTTCTAAGCTGCCCTTTGAAAATTTGTACACTGGGTGGGGAGACGTCTTAGTTGGTAAAGTCTAGGAAAGTAAAGAGAACTTGTCTTGCAAGCATGTGGGCCTGGTTTGACCTCCAGGGCTTACATTAAAAGAGACATGGGAGTGGACAGAGCCCAATACCTGGATCTCACTGGCCAGTCAACCTAGCTTCAGCAGTGAGCCCAGTTCAGTGAGAAACCTCTAAACAACAACCAACATGTGGACCGTGTCTGAAGAACCCCTGATTATTGACTTCTGACCTCTACATTCAAACTTTCACATATATACACCTGTATATGTGCACACACACACACACACACACACACACACACAATTTACACATGTATTAAGTGATTTTCATGACCAAACACGTTTAGAAAACATTGAATTCTTCAAAGTTGTTTTAATGGCTCTGACTGCACTTCACAGTGGATAACAGAATACTAAGTAGGAGTATTTTTGGAGATATTTCACACCTATTTGTGTCTGCTTAGGTTGGTGGTAAAATTTGGGACAGAAATTATGTGGTGTGTTCCTCTTCATTCAGCAGCAACAGGGATTCTTCTAGCTCCCATAGACATCCTCCCTGTGGAGGTCTGAATGAAAATGCCTCCCATAGGCTCCTAGGGAGTGGCACCATTAGGAGGGGTGGCCTTGTTGGAGGAAGCGTGTCAGTGGGGATGGGCTTTGAGATTTCAGATGCTCAAGCCAGGCCCAGTGTCTTTCTTTCTTCCTGCTGCCTGCTGATCCAGATGTGCAACTCTCAGCAACTTCTCCAGCAGCATGTCTGCCTATATTCCACCATGATGATGGACTACACCTCTGAACTGTAAGCCAGCCCCCAACTAAATGTTTTCCTTTATAAGAGTTGCTGTGGTCATGGTAGTTAGAAACCCTAACTAAGACATGCACCCCTTTTTATCACACTGGTTTTCAAAGTCTTGTTCTCTCTCATATTTATTCCAGGACTTCTAGAACCAAACACCACTGACTGGGAGGCTGAGAAAAAAAAAACCCTTATTGTCTCAGAGTTCTGGATGTTGGAGGCTCAAAAACAGAAGTCTAGAAGAGTCTCTCCCCTCCTGATGGTAGGAAGGGTCTTGCTGCGTCTTCTTTGGCTATAAGGAGACTCCTTCTCTGTTTCTTCCAGCTGTGGGGAGGGTACTTTTCTGTATCTTCCAGTCCTCCTCTCTTTTCCAGCTGTGGAAACTGTCCTTCTCTGTGTCTTCCAGCTGTGGGGAGGGTTCTCTCTTTTCCAGCTATGGGGAGGTCCTTCTCTCTCTTCTCCAGCTGTGGGGAGGGTTGATCCCTCTGTGCCTCTTTGAACTGTAGAGAGAATCTTTCTGTGTCTCTTCCAGCTTCTGGTAGTCCTGGGAGCCCAGGCCTTGACTCTGTATCTCTCCAACTTCTTGTCCTGACCTCTTCCTGGCCACCTTCTCCTGCTCTGTCTTTTCCCTTCTTCTGACAAGCACAGTTTTAGGTGCCTGGTTTCCACATAAGGCCATGTTCTGAGAGACAGAGTTTGAAAAATCTCTTCACTGACTGTTGACAGCAGCCAAGATATGGAATTGGCCAAGGTATCTACAGATGAATGAAGGGATTCTAAAAAAAAACGATGGCATATGCACCAAGAATTGTTATTCACTCATAAAAAAATAAATCTTGTCATTTGCAGCAACACCGGGAACCAGGTGAACAGTTAAGTGAAACAGGCCACACACATTCAGGCAGGAAGCATCTCAGTGTGTAGAGTGAGCAGAAGTGGGGTTGGGACTTTTTCCAGGCTGAGCAGTGCTGCATCTTCACCCCTGCAGGTCACTGCCACTTTGCTGGAAGCTCTTAGGGAAGGCACCTTACCTTCATCGTCCCTTTTCCCGACAGCCCCACTGATTCCTCAATCTAAGGTTACTGCCGTCCTGCCATGCTCCCAGGGCCTGCATGCTCTGTACAGAAGGACTTGATCCCAGCTCCCTGGACACGGCCTGTGTCCTCCGCTTTCTCCTCCCACAGAGCCTGAACTCCAGGAGGGCAGGGCTGTGCCTGGGCCTCGGGAGCCTCCATGTGACTCCAAGCCCATGCTGTCCACATCTGTTCCTCATGGTAGGCATTCATTACTTGACACAACAGGCAGTCCCAGTTGGCAAATGAGAACATCAGTGCTATACCTCTAGGGCTAAAACTACAGAAGATGAAGGAGCCTTGCACAGGCCTCCACTCAGGGCACCCATGGGTTGTGACATTTCTACATTATTCAGTATTTCCACCCAGATGCCCCGCTTCCTGCTGGGTCTGGCTTAATAGGAAGGAAGCTATTTTTAAGTGTGTCCTTTCACAAAGCAGCAGCCACATCTCTTGGGGCTTCTGGTTCCTTCCCAGACAGTGGATAAAAATCCATGTTTGGGGACAAGCAATGAGCAGGAAGCTTAGGAAAGAAATGTAAAATGTCACAAGTCATTAAGACCAGCAGTCCCTTCACTGCTCTGTGTGTCCAGCCTGTCAAGTGGCTAAGTGCACACCCCCAGGGACACTTGGCTGCCATAAGTGTGCCTTACGAAACGACCCATTTCTGCGCTCAGTCGGGCCTTGCAGCCTATGTACAGCGTACGTCTCAGTCACCCAGCATCTTAGCGGCACCCCCACTCCCTTCGCAGCCTTCGGTCCCCTGAAACTTCCCTTCACATACTAGACACTTCCTGTCTCCTGCATTGGCTATTTAGGACCTCTATGTATCTTTCCATTTCTAGAAAATGCCAATCATTTTTAAGACCACTTCAAGTCTGAGGTAACTGTTCTAGAGTTAGTTAACCTGGCAAGTGGTAAATCGCACAGGCATTACATTCCCAGAAATGGCCACCCCCCCCCCCCCCGCCCCATTCCCACTCCACCAGTATGCACTGTGTGCCAGGATCATCTTAATTTGTTTTTGAACCTCCAGGGCTATGTGATGGCTATTATGATTGGCAACCTGACAGGCTCTAGAGTCAACTAGAGGATGGGTGTGTCTGTGGGAGTTTCTAGATCAGTGAGTAGACCCGCCCTAAGTGTGGTCATCACTATTCCGTGAGCTGGGGTCCTGGACTGAATGACTGGGGGAAGGGACCTGAGCATCCTCATTTGTCTTTTCTGCTTCCCGACTTCAGATGCAATGGCATCTCCTGCCACCAAGCTTTCCCGCTGTGATACACTGTAACCTCATGAGCCAGAATGAACTCTTCCTTCCTAAGGTTGTTTCTGTCAGGTGCTTTGTCTCCTCAATGAGAAAAGTAGCAAGATGGAAGCAGAGGCATGTATCAAGCTTAAGATGTTTGGTGAAAGACATCTCTTGGATTTTTAAAATGTCTCCACCTTGCAATTTATGAAACAAGAAGTCATCAATAAATCTACCAGTGAAAGATAAAACTGACCTTGTGAGCACTATTAATCTAGTTTGGGAACTGATCCATTTTCTCTGGGAAGAGCCAGATGGCAAAAAATTTTGGCTTAGGTACCATACAGTTTCCCCTTCAACTTCTCCCCTCTGTGGTATAACAGAGTCACAGACAAGGAGGCAGAGATTTGTCTGCTAAACTTACTTTAAGAATATAGGGACTGGTGGATTCAACCCATGGAAAGTAGGGAGCAGATATCTGACTGAGAGAAATGGAAACTAAAGATTGCCAGGGATGGATTGGATGGCCCACAGGCCAAACATCACCTGAGCCATCTCCACACTGAATAGAGAAACCAAAAAGGGTGGGTTGGGCCTGGCTCTGGATTGGTGACCCAATGAGCTAGGGATCTCATGAGGTAGCCACATGTCCTTGTCAGTCAGCCTTGCATATTGTCTCATGGTAGAAGCATCACAGCCAGGTGCTGGCCAGCTGTGCCATTGGTTTGCCACGAAGCTGCTGAGAGGTACCTGTGGCACTCATGTTGCTCTAGAAGGGAATCTTTGCAGAACACTAGTCAAGAGGGCAGCAAAAGGAATTCAGGTCTACCAGCAATGAAGGATAACTGTGGGAGGGTCTGTAGAGCGCACAGGTCCCAGGGAATTGAGGACCTCTTGAGGTCATGCAAAAGACTGGGAAAGAGGGGCTCTGTATAAAAACTAAGGTCTAAGGGCTACCAGGGCCCCAGGAACAGTCCTGAGCCACAGTGTATGGAAGGTTCGTCTGAAGAGCAGGGACTCGGGTACAAAAGGCAGAAATGATGCCTGGGGCACATGAGGTCAGTTTTTAGAGAGTCATGTCTGCTCTGATTCCATCCCAGAAGTGAGGCATCTACTGAAAGAGACAGGATTTAGAGCATCATTCTTCACCCAGGCACATTAGTACACTGCTAATAAGGTGATTTTAAAGCCTCTTCAAATAACGAGCCCCCAGTCCTCCCATTTGGCTTCATTAAAAAGCTCTGTGAAGACAGACAGTCGGAGTTGGCTAGATATTCCCAGCTCTGGTAGGGCTATTCTGCTGTGATGATAACTAGATACAGTCTCCTGCCCTCTCTGTTCCAACTTACCATGGCTCTTTTGAACACCAGAGATGTTCTTAAACCATCACACTATGTCCCACGCCTCTGTCCCTCCATGAAGCCATGTGATGGTCTGTCTTGCGGACATTTGCTCTGTTGGGCCACTGGGTCCTTAGTTCTTACACTTTCGGTGCCAGCTTACTCTGTTCGGCCAGCTTTGTGCCTCAGGCTCCCACACAACTGTTTCTTGGTGCCTAGCTTGGGACTGAGCCATGGTCTTGCCTAACTGCTTGGCCTTGGGGATTTGTGAAGATGGAGCTGAGGGACCAGGGTAGGAGGACGGTGACATTTCTCCAGTGATGCCGTCACTGCCTCTGCCTCTCCCAGCGCAGGTCCACGGTGTGCTCACTGTGAACTGTCTCCTGGTCTTGCCTCTGGGTGTTCTCCATGGTTGTTTCAGTTCCCTGGGGCTGCTGTCTCAATCACAGCATTTCACCGACATGAACTCCATGATGCCCTAAGTAGACCCACCATCAGCAAGCTGGGCACCTCCTCACCTTGGACACCAGATAATTGCATTTAGACCAGCCACTTCTTTTTTGAGCTACGAGAAACAGACACATTCTAAGGCGATTCTCACAAAGAAAGGCTAGCTTTTTTTTTTTTACAAACCACCTCTACTGAAGTGATCTGTTGTTCTTTAGAAGCTGGAGCCCATAGATGACAAGGTTGTGATGGAATCTGGGACAAGACACCCACGTGATGGATCTTGCCAGAGCTCTGTCTGTCAATCTCCACGGGATATTCATTCCCCCCTGGGCGGGTGGTGATGTCAGGCACACAGCAAGGGTGGCCACTGTTCATTCAGGCTTATACAGCTTCTATGTTCTTGATAAAAGAGAAAATAGAGCCAGCTGTTTTCCAACATCTGCATATGACATTCCACTTTTCCTTCCTTCTTCTCTCCCTTCCTTCCTTCCTTCCTTCCTTCCTTCCTTCCTTCCTTCCTTCCTTCCTTCCTTTCTTCCTTCCCTCTCTCTCTCTCTTCTCTCTCTCTTCCTTCCTTCCCTCCTTCTTTTCTTTCTTAATTTTGAGGTAAAGTCCAGGGTTTTCAGTGTGGGGATGAAACCCAGGACTTGGATGCTAGACAACGACTCTACCAGCTGAGCTACATTCCCCGTCTTCCACTTGGGGTTCCTTAAAAGCTGCATTGATCGCATGACCTGGTTATTAGGAGTCAGTCACAGCATCAGTGTGTATGCTTTGGGGGACAGGCAAGGGTTTGTCTGGGGATGAATGCTCAGGAAGAACCCAGTGACTCTCCAGACCTTGCTATGTTTCCTCCTTGCCCGGGCTTCCTCTACAGAGCTCATTTCCAGTGTGCTTTTAAGACGAGCAGCACGGGTCCAGGCTCCCTCCTGTGTCTATCCTGAGAGGTTTGCGGCTCCAGCCTCGACCCCACAGCACCCATCCTAGTTTTGTCTCTGGTTTCTCACCACTCTTATCGGGAGTGGTAGCCGTAGGAGCATGTCTGCCATTTAGAACAAACACTAATAAGGCAGAGATGGGGAGACACCATATGGGACACACAAAGAGATACCCACCTTGATGAAAATAAATACAACCAGGGTCCTTCTGTGAGGAAAAGAAAGCCCAAAGAACGTAGGTAGGAGAAGTAGGTGGTGCACCGTGCCACCTGTCATAGGGTTTCTGTTGCTGCAGAGAGACCATGACCATGACATCTCTGATAGAGGAAAACATTTAATTGAGATAGCTTATAGTTCAGAGGTTTAGTCCATTATCGTCATGCTGGGGATCACGGTGGCGTGTAGACAGACCTGGTGATGGAAGAGAAGCTGAGAGCCCTATGTCTTGCAGGCAACAGGAAATCGACTGAGACACTGAGTGGTATCCTGAATACAGGAAACCTCAAAGTCCGCCTCCACAGTGATATACTTCCTCTAACAAGGCCACACCCACTCCAACAAAACCACATCTCCTAATAGCGTCAATCCGTATGAGATTATGGGGCAGGGTCAAATACATTGAAACTACCACACCGCCCTCACAGGCTAGACCCCTCATTAGGTAACATTCCTGTTGGACAAGTTTCCCTCACCAATTCGGTATGTGTTGGGGAATTAAGCTTAAAGCATGATTGCGAAGGGCCAAGATTAGGACAAGGCCAGCGATGTAAGTCATCCCCACCAGCATTATTAGCTCCAGAGTTTTTTGGAGGGCCTCAGCCCTGCTGATCCCATGAATGTGAGATGAGGTTGAAACTCCGAGGGGACGGACACTGCCCAGAGAGGGACAAGGGCTGAGGGACTCTTCTGATCTGCCAGAATGAGGACCTCAGTCCATGATGCCTTTTTATCCCACAGACTCCTCTTGGTATCCCATTCGCCTGCTGTACTCCAGTAACTTGGTGTTCTTACTTCACAAGCCCTCATTTATTTCTAAATCCTTCCTTAATACAGTTGTTGTATTGATTAATATCAACAATAACTGCGTTCTTACTCTTTACAATCATATACAGTACCCCTTGATGGATGTCCTCTCAGATCAGAGACCTCTCCAATCTAGGCTGAAGTCATGAGGGTTCGGCATGTCCCGGCATGTCCCATGCGTGACAAACGCTCTCTACCCTGTGTTTTCAGATTTGGTAACCAGGGCTACCTGATGAGCATATGAAATGTGGCTGATGCAATTGGGAACTGAACTTCAAACATTACTTCATCTATTTTAGACATACATCACTGTATAAAGCTAGTGACTCCCATGCTGGACATCCTGGGTTTGGAGGACCAAGATGGGAAATTTATACTTCAGTGAGTCACATGAAAATATGTTGACTCGTCCCTTTAGTGTAAGAACCCTGGATGAATCTCCTTGTAAACAATAAGGTCTCGGCCCAGTGCTCACAAGCGAAACAGTCCTTATTTCAAGTTGAGTTCACTGTTTTGTCCTTCCAGTGTCTGATTCCATGTGCAAAAAGCCTCGTGGTAGCAGAGAAGAGATACTTGATCCCATCCCAAGGGTTTCAAGAACTGCTTCCTAGAGACTGAGCACCCATTGTGCCTCTTGAGAGGTTAGGCAGCCAGGGATGGAGGAGAAAGAGATCAGGCCCAGGCATCTAGAGGAAGCTCAAAACAGCCAGATGAGGGCAGAGCTTTAAATACAGTCTGTGCTGATGCAAAATGCTTAGAAAGACACCTAGGACAGACTGTGTATCTCAGTGACTCTTGCAGGATCTTCACACGCAGATGACCTCGTCAAGGTGAGGGGGAGCCCTGAAAGATGTGGATGCAGACATCTGAGAGGTGTGCGAAGCCTTCTTTAGGAAAGTTTGGTTTTGTTTTCTCTGACTCAATCATTCTGACTTCTGTTTGGAGAAGGGACTATTGCATTTGGCTGGGGCAGGGTCATCTAGAGAGAGTGGACTGAAGATTTTGCTGAATGGAACCTACCTGCCTCCTGACACAAGCAACAGAATGGGATATCAGCTGGACATTGAAAAGATATGCATGTCCTTGTGAGTGAACCTCTGTTCCCCTCCTCCAGCGCCACACCTCCAGAACACGAACATCAATGGGAAGGAATATCCGTAGAAACCATGAGGGTGGGGAGTGAGCAGAAGAGGGTTCTTGAAGGTTGGGTAAGACACTGAGGATTTAGTGCTGGGTTGGTGGAAGGCCAGTTAGGCAGAAGCACTGAGGGATGCTGGCAGGGTGCCAGGAACAATGTCCACACAGTGAGACCGCGGTGCAACGGTGTCATGATTCACCGTTGATACGAAAGGAAGGCTGGGAGTATCGGGGAGCATCCGGGAGCATCCGGGCCATGCTGTGTTTAAGGTGCAGACCGCAGGGCAGCTTGGGAGGTAATGCTGTGCATTCCAAGCGAAGCTCCTTCTGGAAGCCAAGAGGTGTGCACGCTGGGCACGGAAGTCGGAAGCCGCAGCCCAGAAAGTGCCAGCAGCCAGGGCTGCTCCAGCAAGAGCACAGGCTGAGAAGTTAATGCAAAGACACAGTAGACAGAAAGGAAACGTCCTCCTGAGCCCTCAGTGCTCTGGAACAAGGACAGCCCACACGGTCACGTAGAAGGAAAGATGCCACCAAACAACAGGCAGTCATGAGGTACAGAGGACATCCCTGTGCAGACAAGGTCCCTGAGGACTTAGTAAATCAGGCCACTGGGGACTCCCCTTAAGCCTCTTAATGTGCAGCTACCCAGTGAGAACTGTCAAATAGCGATAAAATTTCATCTCCCCTGTACATACACTGTATAAGTATACACACACGGGTATGTGCTGAGAGGATGGGCAGTCAGAGCCCATGGTTCAAATTACAAACGACTTCCGATGGAGGAAATGCTTGTCACCTGCTCACTTTTCTCCTTTATAGTGTGAAACAAGAATAGGGTCACTTCTCAAAAACAGTGTGATCTATTTATCAATCTATGAAATTCCTATTTATCCACTGAAAGCATTCTGGAGAAACTGAGGTGTCCTCTGGGACCAATTGAATGACACACTGGTGTTTTGATGATTCCATATGATACTTACACCCTCAGACTTTTCACCCAACTTCTGCAATTGTATCTCTGAGGGTTGCTTTTCCTCAATGACAAGGTTAATGAATGTGGTCACCCAAAAGCCGTGAAGAAAACAGACAAATCCAGTCACTTTAATAAAACCCCCTTTAAAAAAGGCATTCCTCCTTTGAGCCCTCAGTTAAACAGAAAACCAAAATGACAAGAATGTGGTTTTCTTCAAATATTTTTGTTTATTGAAGGCATGGGAAGTGGTGGTGTCCATTTATATAATTTCTAACAGGTAAATTATCCATGGGCCGGGATTAGCATTGATGAATGATATATTTTGAAAGGACGGTATATTATTAAGTCACTCATTCATAGAGTCCTGCTTGGGATGGCCAAGTGTCACATGTACACATCTTGCTATACACAGCCTGTCAAGAACCACAGAATACAAAACACAGCTTATATATGTGTCTGCATGTCATTGGATTTCAGGTTTTACCACGAGAGGCTGAAATAGGGCAAACGTCTCACACAAGGCTTAGCCTGGCTTCACTAAAAACAAGTCACCTGTACTGGTCTTTTCAAAGGTGGGGACACTGAGATAAAAGCAGAGCCTCATGAGCGCAAAGGGAGTGCTCCCTCAATGAGCCTTGTCGCCAGCCCACTGGTTGGCTGCATTTCTGGCCCTTGAATTTTATCTGAAGATGGAGAAGAGAGACCACAGGCATGCCATTGGCCCTCTATGTGCTGGTCACTGTTATCCCTTGCCTTTCTTTATCCCCTAAGAGTTTTACTTTTTATTTATATATGGGTGCTTGAAGAAGCCAGTAGAGGGTATTGGGTCCCCTGGAGCTGGAGTTACAGGTGGCTGTGCACTGCCTACTGCATGTGCTGGGAACTGAACTCAGACCCTCTGAAGGCGGTCAAGTGTTCCTAACCACGGGGCCATCTCTCTAGCCCTGTGGGCTCCTCCTCTTAGTTCTCCACCTGTGGCTACTCAGCCTTTACCAACTAAAACCTGGCAGCATCTACTTTACGGAAATTTCCAAACCTAGAATAAATTGCCAGGAATTACTCAGTGAGCCCATGACGCCAGCTGGGTGGTGAGCCAGACTGTGGCAGGCTTGCTGTGACCTGCCCACTTCCCATCCCATCCCATCCCCTCCCCATGGGAACATTCTCCCATGCTTCTTTGGTTCTGATGGCAGGCCTGTATTATGCTGAGTGCTCTGGTAAGCTCAGCTGTTCAGTCAAGTAGTGACAAAGAGGGTCCTTCCCTGTCAGTCAAAACCAGATTAGGGAGAGGCAGGGGTTCAACTTTTTCTCCAACTCTACTTTTTTTTGTCCATGGGAAAAGTCGAGTTTGCAAAATTAGCTTAAAACCCCAATCATTAAAAACAGAAAAAGTCAATATTCTTAAGCAGACAAAGCATTATCCATCCCCTTGGCATTTTCCATCCACCTGCCTGATTTGGAAGAAAGTGGGAAATGTGGTTTGTGAGTCTGGCCAGCAGAGGGCAGGGTTTACTGCTGAGATCCGGATATTTAGAGTTGTGTAGAAATGTGGCAAGGCTGGGAAAGCAGGAGGCTGGGGGGGGGGTTGTGGACGTCGCATCTGGGAGAAGCTGCAGCAAGCTTCCTAGCTTCCTTTGCACAGAGAGAGGGAGGAGGGAGGGAGGGACAGAAAGAGAGAGAGAGAGAGAGAGAGAGAGAGAGAGAGAGAGAGAGAGAGAGAGAGAGAGAGAGAGAGAGAGAGAGAGAGAGAGAGAGAGAGAGAGAGAAAGAGTCATCACATCTGGGAGAAGCTGCAGCAAGCTTCCTGGCTTCCTTTGCACAGAGGGGCAGTCATGCCTGGTCTCCTTTGATTCTGTCCCTCACCTCTCTGGGGTCCCTGTGAGGCTCTTGCAACTGCTCCGTGGTGTCTGATTACATCACCACACACAAAACTCTGTCCAGAGGCCTCCTGCCCATGCTCACAGAATACCCTGAGCTGCTGAGCTGCACCGCTCCCACCACTCCCCCGGGGGACCCTCACAAGTAGCATTCAGGGCCAGGGCCGTTCTTCTGAATGGTGAAAGGGCTCTGTGGGTCTCCCAGCCTCCGATCACCCATGCACGGCTAAGCTGGGTGATTATTTCAGTCACTCTCGCAGTAGTGTTAGCAGTGGCCTGCAAGCAGGTGCTTCTTCCCTGGCCCCAGGGGCCTTCAGCAGGGTCTTGTCTACAGATTTAGGATTTGGGTGCATGTAAGGACTGCTAGATGGTAGAGAGTCCACTGTGACTGAAGTAGTTCTAATAGGTGCTGCTACCTCTGGGGGGTTGTCTGAATGCAGGGACAGCATTCACTTTTATGGTCCGATCAGAGACTCCTGTGAAAAAGGCCACTGATCACAGCCGTCCCTGGTCTGTACAGCCTGCCTGGCACGGGACAACCACAAGGCCAAGTGGCGTGGTGTTTTCCATCATCTGTACTGTGTGTGGTGTGTACTGTTGCATAAGAAAATGATAAACGCATCAGAAATGCAACAGATCAAGACTAAGCAAAACAGTGAAGAAGAAGCAGTTTCTGCCAATGGAACATTAATTGTGTGGTGAGGTCTCCGTGATTTTTTTTTATTTTATCGTTTTAATTTGTATTTCACATGCACAGGTGTTTCGCCTACATGTATGAATGTCTACTGCTTGCATGTCTGCTGCCTGCAGAGACCAGAAGAGGGCATCAGATCTCCTGGGACTGGAGTTACAGACTCCTGTAAACTTCCTTCCACGCAAGTGTGGATCTGAACCCAGGTCCTCCGGAAGAACAGCCGGTGTTCTTAGCTGTTGAGCCATCTCTCCAGCCCTGTGGCCTTGGTAACTGGGATCTGTCCCCTGCTCCGAGTAAAGACAGAGTATTCAGACTAATGGGCGGACAGACAGATGTAGCAACAGACAGACGCTTGCACAGCTTCTACTGTCAGCATGACTGTAACAATTTCCAGGTGCAGACTCTCTCCTGCCTGTGATGAGATATTTATGGCACCTATTTCAAGCTTTAGAGAAAATAGGAAAGGAAAGGTTAAGTCTCTTAAAATGCCAACTTGTACCTGGAAATTAGCATAAGACAGAAGAGTTTTCACAAGTCAGTGGGAGGTCACTTTCCCTTACCTGACTCTAGGAACTAAAGACAAATTTTTAAATATCAGGGAAAATAGAAACACTTTCTGCAGAATGAGGTTATGAAAGATTGCCTTGATTAGGGCGCAAAATGTTCCCATCAGAAAGGAAAAAGCAAATTATTTTCCTCATGGCGGAAGACAGATGAGAAGCCTATACATTTTAGGGGGCCCTAAGTCTTATGAATCTGGTGGCCTTGATGTCTGGTGGCCTTGGATCCGGTATTTCCCGTGTCCAGAGTTTCTGTACCCTGGGTCTAAAAGCCTTGATCTGGTAACCCTATATCTGGTGGCCCTGGTGACTAGCCACCCTGGTGTTAGAAGCCCTGATATCTAGTGGTACCGGGTCTCGAGGCCTCGTTCTGGTGGCCCTGGTATCCGGTGGCCCATCTGTGGCTAGCAGTGTCATGGACTGGTGGGTTTATTCCAGCAAGCCTGCAGAGGCTGAGGATGCCTGGAACCTCACTGGGCAGGCTCTTCACTCCGCAGGATGGCCAGCACACCCGAGTCCTGCCCTAAATGCCAGCAGAGCCTCTCCCTGTGGCACCTGGAGCACCCTCCCCTCTTCAGGATGCTTTTGAGAAGGAGCAGGAAGTAGAAGTTGAGAGATGAAGAGCACAGGTTCCTCCTCCCCAAAGCCTCACTATAGGAGCACTCTCCTGGTTCAGGTTTTAGGCAGCTTCATCCTTGCCAAGCCTCCTGCGCAGCCTGTATCCGAGAATGTGGCGAGGGGTTCAGAATTGATGACACAGAGACCGGTCAGTTGCGTTAAGAAAACTTTATGCTCCCCAACTCGGCTTAGGAGAACTTCCCAAGAAAAACGCTTCCCTTCAGAAAAACTTCTGCCATCCATACATGCACAAATCTCCCACACATCTCTCTTTTTCCTCCTGGCTGGTGGTTAAATCTCTGACACCAGAATCGGGAACAGCAGGGAGCAGAAAGAAGTAGCTAGCCATCGGGAAGATCAAAATCAGGGTGTTTCAGTGAGCGAGCCCTTATCAAGCCCTTATCAGGAACTTACTGCATTGGATTGTTTTCCGTAAACATGTTTTCAATAAACATTGTCTCGCAGCTGCCTGCTCCCAGGCTGATGGAGGAGTGGGTTTCCAGCCAGGGTCTGTGGTCCCCACACATCCTTACTTACCTTAGGCACCAGAAATCCACTTGTGACTGTGCCCTAAACAGGTCCCAGGGTATCATGTCCCCCTACCGAAACATCACATTTTAATTGACTTTCAGCAGGCAGGTAAGAAATGTGAAGACAGAAATGTCGCCTGCATCTGTGAACCCTGCAGGCAATCTAGCACCTTACTTAAAAATAAAAAGAATAAAAATAAAATAACTGCCAATGCACTGGGAAAGTATCGGAAACCAGAACAATTTAAAAATAAAGTCTTTCTTACTACATATCTCAACTTTCCACACACACGCCAACACCATTTCAATATTAGCCTTGCATAGTTCTCACATCCTGAGAGGAGAGTGAGATCACAGGGCATGTTAGCACTCTCTTACCTGATGAGTGATGGGAAGATGTCTAAGGGACACATGTCCCCAAGGTCCTTTAGTGACAGCCGGGGCGGGGTGCCTTGTGACGGCGCTGAATACATTAGAAACCACTGTAAGATGCACAAGAAGAAGATCTGGAGGCTGGAAATATTTAGGGACTTCCTGTTGTTGATTTTAAAATATCTAGCCAACTCCTGAAAAAAAAAAATAAAAGAACCGAGTGGTTGTCATGGCAACCTCAACTTCACATGGCATGCAAAGGGTTGGATGAGGGAGCCAGAGGAAACCACCTGGTTTAGAATTTAATTTGGGAGAATGAAATTCACCCAAAATGATTTATTAAACATGATTTATTTTCCTTCCAAAATGGTTATTGGTTTTTTTATAAAAAGGTTTTCTTTCATTTTTGAAATTCAAACCTATGTGGATGAATTCCAGTGGAAATACATAGAGACCGTCCTGGTCAAAGAACCGTGTCCCATGCACAGGTACACGCTCCAACCCCTCCCACCCCGTGGAGGATTCGGAGGGAGTGGTGGTCCTCACACGGCCACTCACGGGTGTGGTTGAGCACCTGTTCCCTCCTCCTTGGTGGTTATAACAGGGTTGACTGTCCTCTGCTCCCTCTGTGGTTATCTTTGTGTCTTTCACCCCTGCCTGGTTACCCCAGGAGTCCTTGTGTCCTCTGCTCCCTGTGTGATTACTCTGGAGTCCTTGTGACCTCTGCTCCCTGTGATGTTACTCTGGAGTCCTTGTGTCCTCTGCTCCCTGTGTGATTACTCTGGAGTCCTTGTGTCCTCTGCTCCCTGAGCAGTTGCTCAAGCATCCTTGGGAAAATCAAACCCTGGGCAAATAAAGGGCTAGAGGACGCCAGTGAAGGCGTTTGCCTTGGAAAAGCAAAGTGGGCTCAGAGGCCTGACTGCCCCTGATGATTTTCCAGACATGGTCGTATGGACAGCCGATTGGGAGTCCAGAGTGGGCAGAGCGTGCCAGCAGGAAAAGAAGAGTACCTCCTGGGGGTTAGCGAGTTCTTTGCTCAGAGGAAGGGGAGCATGAGTGGGATGTCCCAGGGGACCAAGGTCAGGAGACAAGGGACTGAGGAAGCCTTCTCCTTTAACCCTGTCTGAGTCCCCTCCAGTGTGTGGACTTGGATAGGCTTCCTGACGTCCCGGCCTCCATAAAAAGGAATTTATTCCGTGCCCTTGGACATCTGTTCCGTGGTCTGCTCTTTCTCACAGCACCACACAGCCACACAGCCACATGGCCCCTTAGAGTTAACAGCGTAAGGCTTGGGGAAACTCTGGTGGGTAATCACAGCCTGGCAGGCAGGGGACACAGATGGGCACCCCAGTAGGATCACCCTGTGACCCTTTTAGAAAAGCACCTAAACCAAGGTGGAAGTCAGGAGCTTGAAGTCACAAGCAGTCCTGCAAGTATGTGGGACAAGCAAAGGCCTGGCCACCCAGGAGAGGGAGAAAGTACTTTATAGAGAGCAGCACAGGCAAGGGCAGGCGCAGCGTAGCAAAACCCCATGCACTCCAGTCGTGCCCCCAGATTCCTACCAAGCCTCATCACAGGTCCAAGGTTTTGGTACAAGGTGGCCACGTATAAGGTGTACTCCCATTTTCTGCATCTAGGCATATGTGGCCATTTCTTCACCTGTGTCCCAGGTCTTGGTACACATAGCCATATGTCAGGTTGTTTCCCCAAGTCCTATATCCTCTGATTGCCTTTGGTTTGGAAATACCATTGACATATTTGTGCCAAGGCTGATGGAAGACGCTAGCTGACCAGCAGATGGGAGCTAGTTCAAAACAGGATGTAGAGGTGGCATGGGACCTGCCACCACCCCTTGCCAGCAGCTCTTACGGAAAGATGCCATGAGTCAGTGTGGCTGGTGAGGAACAATGGGGTCTTTGTCCCCTATTTTTAAAATTTCTCAGACTAAATTTCTGCTCTCAGAGTATCCATACGTGCCTGGGTCTTAGAAACACTGTATGTGTGGTGTTTAGGATTTGGAGCTGTTGGTAGGAAATTCAATGTTTTTAAAAAGGAATTTATGATAGTGATTTTGGGACAGTTTAACATCACAAAGACCTCGATGATGAGATATTGAAGTCCAGACCCACCAGGATGCAGGGTAAATACCAACTCCTGATGCTTCTACGTCAGAGAGGAGTGTGCCTGAGACAACTCTGGGTATCCGTGGCTCTGCTCTGCTTGCTACCTATGGCGCTGTCTATCAGGTCCTCTATTTTCATTGTTTCTCTCATTGCCATGGCGCAGCATCTAGTGAAAGCACCTTAAGGTGGGGAACCTTTATATCGGCTTATGGCTTCAGGAGCTGTCGGTCCGGGAGGCATGGTGGCAGGCGCGGGGCAGTCTGTGGTGGCAGGAGCATGGGCTTGAGGCCTCTTACATCTTGGTGGCTAGGAAACAGAAAACAAATAGGACTTCAAGGATGGTTGAGATAAAATCTCCAAAGGCCCTGCCCCAAATGCTCACCTCCAACAGCCAGACTCTACAACCAAGTGGGCCCCGTGTTCCAACACATGAGCCTGGGGGAGACATTGCAAATGCAGACTGCAATAGCATCTGATTTCCGACTCGAGTGCTGGGACACTTATGACATCAAATACAGTATCAACAATGATATGAAGCTGCAGTGTTCTGTGGCTTGGAAACATCACCTCTTGACAGCCATGTGGCCATGGGTCCTGTCACCCCTCTTCCACTTCCTATGCCATGAGACCCCAGAGCAAGAAACAGCTGGAGTCGAGCTGGAGAGGCCAGTGAAGGCTGCGAGGAGGGGAAAACTGTGAGTCATGGTCTATGTTAGGGATTAGTCAGGCAAGAGTGAAAATAATGACATGCTAGGAACCAAGTGGGGACGCCACACTATCTGTGGAGAACAACGTTTGCTGGGTAGACACACACTGAGCCTTCTGAATGGGCTTTTCTGTGCTGGACACTAATTGTGAAGGGATTGCGTCCTTCTAGACTGACGTAGAATGCCACAGTTTCTTACCGCAAGTAAGCTGGCATGTTGTGTATCCTCAGGGTAATTTGGTATATGGAATGGAAAATGAGGGGTTGCTTTTAAGGTCATGTCTGAGGCTTTCCTGGAGGAAGATCCTGTGGGGCATCTCCCTAGTGCTTCACATTAGAAATGCCCTTGGTGACCTTTCCCTGGGAATAGACTCTTGGGCTTCAGGGCCTGCTTGGGGTATGCCAACCTTCTTAGGGTTTGTCCATATGCTTGGGCTTACTGGGTACACAGAAACAACAGCCCAGAGAATAGCAGATTTTTCTTTCAGGGGAGAGGGTGTTAGTGGGAGTGGTACTCAGTCCTGCTGAAGTATTGTCGGAGGCTCATGGGCTGGCTCAACACATACACTTGTTCCTGAATACACAAGCGCTCAAGTTCAGATCTCTACAGCCTGTATAAAATCTTGGAGGGTGTGGCAGCCTCTCCCAGTGTGTGGGAGGTAGGGATGGGAACCCCTGGAGCAATTTATCTAGCTAAATTAGCAGAAATCAGCAAGTCCTGGATTCAAATGAGAACCCCAGCTTTGATATATAAGGTGGGGTGTGACGGAAAAACACACCCATCATCAACCTCTGGCCTTTACACACCTATTCCCACACACACAATCACGCATGAACACATGCACATATCACACATGCAGAAAGATACAGAAATTTCCCAGTTTGACTTTGGACATCTGTGAATGAATAGATAATGAGCATCGCATATGTATAAAAATATTCCATGTCATCAGCCATCAGGAAAGTGCAAAGAAAACTAGGATGAGGCATCAAACAGATCACTCCAGTTGGAAATGCTGTCACCAAAGATTATCAGCAAACGTTGGGGAGGAAGTGGGGAAAGTGGGGTTCATCTGCTCCGTTGGTGGGGATGCAAGTGAGTGTGGCTAGTACGGAGAGCAGGCTCCATGAAGAACTAAAAGCAGACCTACCATCTGACTCAGCTATCACACCTTAGTATGTATGACAGACAATAAAGTTAGCATGCTGATGAGATGACCATATACCCAAGTCTATTGTAGCCCGGGTCACAGTAGCCCACCCACAGAATTAGCTTAAATGTCCATTATCAGATGGAGACGCAAGGGAAATACTGTGTATATACCCAACAGGCTCTCATTAACAGCAAAGGGGAAGAAACAGAGGATGTTTATTAAGCGAAAAGAGCCAGGAAAGAACTGAACGTCCTCTTTCTTGTGGAAATTGAGAATGTGTTGAGCTAAATGTGACCTAGGATGCTGTTCTGGTAAGTTTTTTCTTCAACTTGATACATGAGTCTAGAGTCATTTAGGAGGAGGGAATATCATCTGAAAAATTGCCCCATCAGACTAGCCTTTAGATGAGCCTCAGGGGATTTTCCTGATTGATGTTTGTTGTGGGAGTATCGTGTTAATGCCACCCATAGGCAGTTGGTCCTTGGTTGTATAAGAGAGCAACCTGAGCAAGTCCTAGGGAGAAAGCCAGAAAGCAATGTTCTTCCATGGCTTCTGCTCCAGGTCCCGCCACTAGGCTCCTCTCTGAGTTCCAGCCATGACTTCCCTCAATGACTGATTATGGACAGGACATGTAAGCGGAGCATACCCTGTCCTCCCCCAAGTTGCTTCTGGTCATGGTGTATATCACAGCAAAATGAAACAAACTAATACAGACGGAGGTTGATAGAGATTGAGAGGGAATGAGGCGGGGGTAAAGTAAGGCTGTATCCAATTGCTAGACCCTGCGTGTATGGAAATACCATTCTAAATGTCATTAAAAGTGTACAAATGCTAGTGAAACCTATAAAATTGGTGAATAGCTTGCTTTGAGTGTATGCCCTGCATCTGTTTGGGCTGCAGAACTCTGTAGGGATTCCCTGTCTTTTTCCTCTACACAGATCCACATAGCAGTGCTCTTGCCTTGGCAGGCTGGATGCCTCTCTTGTAGTTTAGGTTTCAGAGCTGGGTCTCTGAAAAGCCAGAAAATGTGTCCAATGGAGTTGGAGTGAAGAATAGGTTGTGGCTTAGGAGTAACACTGTAGGGTGCTACTATGAGTTACTACAGTGAGAGGGATTGGCAAGTCACATAAAGTCAGTAACACAAACATCCTGGAGTGTCCTGGGCAGCACCCTAAATTAATAATTTCTAGATGTAGGGGCTCCTGTAGCCCAGGCTGGCCTCAAACTTGCTATGTAGCTGAGGATGGCCTCAACTCTTAGTCTTCCTGCTACCGCCTCCAGAGTGCACCACCATGTTCACCTGCAAACTTAGATTTTCAAGTGTTTTCACTCCACAGTTGATTAAATCTGCAGCTGCAGAGCCTACAGACTTGCCAAGCTTGGTGTTACAGCACACAAGTGAGTGGAAATGGGCAGAGACTGCTTTGACATACAGAAGTGAGTTGGGAAGAAAGAGTGTATTTAGGCTTATGGTGCCAGAGGGAAGGTCTCTCATGCTGAGGAAACATTGCACCAGGTGGCCAGAGGAGAAATCTAGGAGATCGCAACTCCAACCACAAGCAGAAAACAGAGCAAACTAGAGGTGGGGTGAGGTTATAAACTCTCAAAAGTCCACTCCTACTGACACATTTCCTTCAGCAAGGCTCTACCTCCTAAACATTCAATAACCTCCCCCCAAAGAATGTCATCAGCTGGAGTCTAAGAGTTCAAATACCAAGCATATGGAGAACCTTTTTTATCCAAACCATCACAGGGGCCAAGATATGTTCTTCCTTCTTCTGTAAGTTACAAGATGTCTCTACAGAGTCCGAACAGACAACCAGTGGGTGAGATTGGACCTGCTTGTGCAGAGACTGATCCCATTGCCATTTACTGTAGAGAAGGCCTATGGTGACATGGGTGGAAGGAGGCTGTCTTGAGACTGTGAGGGCGGAGTTAGTAGGAGGGAAGTGAGCAGAGAGGAGGGTAGCAAACACAGAGGCACTGGAGAAGCACTGTGAACTGAGAACACCACAGGGGAACACCAGAGAGCCTCCCTAAAAGTCAATGCCCATTCGTCTCCACGGTTTTACCCCTGGCCATTCCTAAGCAAAAACAAGAGAGAATTAGGCTCTCTGGAAAGAAAATCCCTCTGTGCTGTTGGCTGTGATACTTTCAATAAAATTTATCTTCTCTGATCTGACACTGTTAAAATTTTCAGACAAATTGTCATTATATGGTGTTCACATTTGCAATGACTAATACATACCTATGAGCGTGCGTGCAAACACACACACACACACACACACACACACACACATACACACACACACAGAGGGGAGGGGGAATGACGCCTGTCCAGGTGGTGACCAGAGGTCTTCATTGTGTGCATGTTGAATCTCTGATGGGCTGAGGCCAGTGTTGGTTTAAAAGACATTCGTTGAGCTCTCAGATCTGTTGGTAAGGCAGCTGTTCTTAATGGCCTCTTGCTAGGGTAGAGGACAGAGTTATGTATTCTTTATTGTACTTTATTCCTTCTTGGCCATTTTGGGGACAAACTTTTGAAGGTACGTGGAGCCCTTCATGGAACAGATCTTACACACGTACCATGAACTGAGTGGAACACTTAGCCAGATAGAACAGCACAGCCTGCATCTCATTGATCTCTAGTGGAGAAGGCAGGGACCCCATGATCAGCACCCGTTTCTGAACATGTCACTGGAATAGTGACCTTGGGCTCCAGAGTTTGAATCTCATTCTGACTCATCCAACAATGACTCCAATCAGTGACTGCTGTATTCCCTGGCTTGTTGTGTGACATCTCTCTGAGACCCTGCTTGGTTTGCAAGAGCTGGTACTTAGAGAACTCCATCCTTCAAGGGCTATTGACTTTTTATGACATTGTTGGGAGACTTGATTACTGCTCAGGCAGTTTGCCCAGGCTGTTCTTTTCAGTTAAACCCTGAGTAGAAGCCTTGGAGATGCTGTCTGAGATGGGAGGAAAATGGGGCAATGGACCTTTCATCACCAGGGTCACAAAACCATGACAGTTTTAACTGAGCCTCAGCTGAGTTATCTGGGAGGCATGACCCACCAGAAAAGATGACATGGTTAGGAGTTTAGTGCCCATCACTTATGCCTGGAGTCATACAATCACTTCCAGGCAATACTTTTTGTTAATATATAAAATTGTGTTCTTTTCTGGAGAGTCTCTGTCTCTGTCAACACAAGAGCCATTCACTGTCCATGGGTGTTTAAATTCTATATGGTTAGGATTGAAGTTTGAATTTACTTCTCTGTGCTGAGGAAATGGCTCTATCAATAAAGTTCCTGGCACACAAACAGGAGGACTTGAGTTCAGATTCCAAGAACCCATGTAAAAAGCCCGGCATGAAGGCAAGTGCTTGTAAACCCAGCATTCGGGTGGGCACTGAAGGACAGGTAGATCCCCGAATGTCTTTGGCAAGACTGCCTAGTATAACCAATGAGTTTCAAATTCCATGAGTCACTCTGTCTGAAGAAGTAAAGGTGGAGAGCCATTGCTAGAAGACACCAGAACTCCACCTTGAACCTCTACACACATGAACAAATGTGCATGCATGCTCACACGTGCACACACACACTATATACATACATATATATATATCATACAACATCACATATATCATGAAATCACACACACACTACATACATATATATATATATATATATATATCATACAACATCACATATATCATGAAATCACACACACACACACACACACACTGGAGGAAAAGCTGTTCCTCTGATACCTGATATATTTAAATGCTCAAGGGCCGCTTACTTGTAGCCCCCAATCACAGTGCCACCAGCATGGTAAAGAGCCAACTGTCCTTGCTCTGCAGACCCCTGGGCACCAGCTCTTGACAGTAACCATTTAAGACAATGACAAAGCTGAAGGCCACAGGGAGGGAGTTGTGGCTGAAAGGTGAGTGCTCTCCTAAGACTCAGGGAAACAGAGGTTGGGTTTCCCAAGCACGGCTTCTGAGAGCTGAGTTTGGACTAACTGAAGGGATGTGAAGAGCTCGTGGGCTCATGGGTGCCAATGTTTCTGCCAGACTGTTTAAAAAGCAGAGTGTGTATCTCCAGGAATTGTGGTTTTTCATTCCCTCAAGATGTTCAAACAGACCGATGTCCAATTCTGCGGAGGCTGTGGAAGAGGCTCCTGTTTGGATAAGGCTCACGGGAAGAGCCTGGAGTTTAGAACCAGATCTCTTAGCCTCAAACCCCAGGTCTAGCACTTTCTAACTACGTCAGTTTGCTTAGCCCCAACCCCTCCAGGGTCTTGTCCATAGCAGCTGTCATGATAACCTGCTGGGTGCTACAGGGGTAACATTTATTGCCAGCACTGTTTTCATCCATGTTCATCAACTCACCCTGACGCCAGTGGCATCCCAGGAACACTTCCTATCCAGACAAGTCTCCCACACTCTAAGATTCACCCCACCCAAGAAATGGAAATAGAAGGAGGTGAGAGCCACCTTCTCGTGGAGAGCCATATTAATTGTCTGCATTTTGGTTTTGTTTTCTATACAGTTTTAGTCATGCAGTTTCAACCATTCTTAGCTCGTTTGTTAAGGGATGAAATTTCAAAATAGAGATCCTCATACTGGGTGATCCTAAGCCCCATTCAATTTCAGGCATCACAATGCTGCCCTTAAGGTCCAGGGCAGTGGCTTTTATCTACTAGGATATCGGGTGAGGCCACACGATCTGGGCATGTCTCACAAGAAAGTATTCTAGTCACACGCTTCTTGCAGCAGCTCTGACCACCCAGCACTAGCAGCTGAAGGGGAGTGTGACGTCGGAACATGGTGCAGCCTTACAAGTGGTTCGAGGTGACACTGAGGAAAAGCAGGATTTTATGGAAGTCTCGGATGGATGAGTAAGATACATCCCAGACCCTTGTGGCCCTCAGCATTCAGGAGTTTTATTGCTCGTCCCTAAAGTGACACAAAACAGGGGCCACCCTTGCTCTGGGAGGAAGTCTCTCCATATCTCCCCCATGCTCACCCGACTCTCTCCTTTGCATTGTGATGTAACTTGCAACAGGATTTCAGTTTCCGGAGCAGTTGTATAAATAGTACAATGCATGCTCTGAGGTCTCTCCCACAGAGTGTCACCCAGCCTTGCATGCTGTCTTTCCTTATTTTTTTTTTTTTTGTGTTCATGTTGGGAAATCTTTTTGTTTTGACTAACCACTTTGAATTTAATTGTAGAAATTATTCCCCTTTACCATAAATGAGAAAATATAGACTCGGTCAATAAAAAGGGTATTTTATTACCGAGGCCCTGTGCCAGAACCAGAGTATTTCTAATGGGTAGATTATTACCCATCCTAGGATCCATATTCTAATATTACAGTATGCTACGAACTGTGTTACCCCACCCCAGGTTCCGATCCAGATCACCCAGTGTGTTTAGTTGTCTTTTCTCCTTAATCTCCTTTCATCTGGAATATTCTTTCCATATTTCCTTGCTGTGTTGTGGCCTTTATAGTTTTCAGAGAGCAGAGCAGATTTTCTGTGAAAATCTTTTATGCTGCTTGCTGTTTCCTCAAAAGAAGCATCATCATCAGAATGATTAAAAATAATACATAGCCAGGCGGTGGTGGTGCACGCCTTTAATCCCAGTACTTGGGAGGCAGAGGCAGGCGAATCTCTGTGAGTTTGAGACCAGCCTGGTTTACAAGAGCTAGTTCCAGCACAGCCTCCAAAGCCACAGAGAAATCCTGTCTCAAAAACCCTATATATATAATATATTTCCACACATACTGTGTCATGTCTTATGAATACATTTGTATCTATAAATACAAGCACGCACACATTTTATATATGTGGTGAGGGGCTTCCTGCTTGGGAAAGAGCCTGCTTGCGTCATTGTGGACACATTGTCATTTTCAGGGCTGGTTAGTGTGCATCAGTTCCTTGTCTGCTCTAGAATCAGATCAGTAAACACTGGTTAACATTTGCTGCAACTCTGCCGTTTGCTTTTGCCATGCACACGGTAATCTTCCTCCTGGAGTGCAGCAGATCTGACGGAGAGCTCTGCCATGTGTGATAGAGCTGCATGCTTTTGTGCCTGTCATTTCTATGTTAGGGTGCAGGCCATGCCTTAGACACCCAAGCATATGGTGGAAAAGGAAGGGTGTGTCAGCCACTGCTTGCTAACATGGGCTGGTTGGACAGGAGCAGCATGGAAGGTTAAGCTGAGAGCCTGTCCCAGGTAGGGCTTTTCCTGTCCTGTGGCGAGGGTATCTCCTGTGCTAGGGAGGATCTAAGGTACAGACCCCTCAGTTATTTTCTCTAAGTGAGAGGCAGTGCTGGTTAGGTGAGGGACTAAAGAAGCCACAGCCAGTCCTGTGTACTCCGTGCTCTTCCAAGAGGACCCCCAACCTGAGCAGGACCAACGTGAGAGGTGCCCTATGAAATGGGAAACAAACACTGTTCAGTTCCTCCTGGCTTTGGTTTGAGTTGGACCTTGGTTCTCTGGCAACATGCACTAGTGTGTGAACGGCAGACATAGGGAGGACAGGTTGATGTGGATCGCTAGGGAGCTTGGGCTGCCTGACAGTCTGGGCTGGGAAGCTGGCTGCCGGTGTTCACCAAGAAGGCTGGGAGACCTGACTTCAGCTCAGCTCTGGAGCCTTAAGCTGGACACAGGGGAAGGACAGCTGCTGGGAGATCTGCTAGGTGTCTCTTGGTGCTCAGGCAATGGCGGAGCTGGTACTGGCTTCACAGGTGCTGGCAGAGCCTTTTAAAGACCCTTGAGGACTGACATTACTGAGATAGGAACACAGTGGGAGTCTTTACACGCCTTCATATATACACAGAGTCCTCTGCTGTGGTAGCCATTCAGTGGCATGCATGGTAGTGAAAAGTTGTAAATAATTTCACAGCCCATTTGTACAGATTAGAAAAAATTCCCCAGAGACATTGCATGGCTTGATAAAGCTCTGCTGTGATCAGCCCACAAACTCCTCTGATAGAACACAATGCCAACCCACAGACCGGCCATGGGTTACAAGATTAGGCATATGTCCATTGAACAGGCCGGCAGCATGAAGGCATCTGTGTGACTGAGATGTTCTGGGCAGTCTTCTATGCCTCCTGGGCGAGAAAGTAGAATGCTGTCTCTTGGTATTTTGTTTTATCTGAAAATGGAATATTATGTCATCATTAAAACCATTTTTCAAGAGAATTCTTCACTTTGTAAGAAAATCAATATCGCAGCTCACATTAAGGGAACATGGCAGGTCAGTAAACACTAACACTTGACAGAGTCTTGTAAATTAAATCGGTATGTGAGAAATTATGATTAAGTAATCATTTCCACTTTATTCTTCTGACTTAATTTATTTATATTTTAAATTAGTTTACAAGGTGTATTAGTTTTTCATTGATATGCTAGAACACCCTGAGAGAAAGCCTAGTAAGGAAGAAAGGGTTTCTTTGGGCTTCCAGAGGGATAAATGAAGTCCACACTGGCCAGGAAGGCAGGGCAGCAGGAACCTGAGGCCAGTCTGGCAGTCAAGAAGCAGGGAGACAACATTTGAGTAACATGCAAGGAGAGAGAGAGAGAGAGAGAGAGAGAGAGAGACTGCAGACAAAGACAGAGAGAGAGACAAAGAGAGACACAGAGAGAGAGAAAGAGAGACAGACAGAGACAGACAGACAAAGAAAGACAGAGAGAGAGACAGACAGAGACACAGAGAGAGACAGAGACTCAGAGAGAGAGAGAGACAGAGAGAGAAGAGGAAGTGAGGCCTGGCTACAGACATTCAAAGTCCACTCCCAGTAACAAACTTCCTCCAGCAAGGCTCCACCTCCAAAGGTCTCATAATCTCCCTCAAACAGTACCACCAACAGGAGACCGCGTGTTTAAACTCATTGGCTCATGGGGTCGGGCATTTTTATTCAAACCCCAACACAAGGGACAGGCCTCTTCATGGCATTTGCATACAGGCCTAGTTTCTGTGCCCCTCCCTTCTCTTCCCTATTTCCCTTCTCGGCAAGCCCCCATTAGCCTTCCCACCTGTTTCCCTTCAACTTCTGTATCACGTGTGGTCTGTTGCCCCTGTCCCCTCTCATTTCAGACTTTTTCTCCTCTCATGGGAGGGGGGCACCCCTTTCTGTTTTCCTGTCATCTACATGCTCTCACAGGAATACGCATTGCCACGGAAGCTAAGCTCCACATAACAACAGAGAGGACCTGGTACCTGCCCACAGTAAGCAATGAATCAGGGTGAGTGGGCTTGGCTAAGTGCGAGACTGTAGAAGGGTGAATTAGGGTTATACCATGTGCTCCTCCTTTAGAGGCTCATGGATGGGAGAGAATTACCTCACCTGTGGTAGTGGCTTGTCCCCACACAGCATGTCATGCTCTCCACAGTTCAGACTTCCCTGCCTGCCACTCAGCCTTCTGACTAGTGTGCCCAGCAGTGTGACCAACACATGGCATTTCTCCACGAGACTCCAGGTTACCATGACGCACCTCCCTATGTCAACGTAGCATGGGGTGCCTGCGCCATCCAGCTGCACTGAACATGCATCTCGGAGGCTGTGGACATGCCTGTCATGTCACCCCATATTCCCTGTTGTAGAAACACTCTTAAAATGTGCTCACTTGTCCTCTTGAAGGGGAGGAGAACTATGTCCTATGACAGCAAAAACACACACCCCTGAGGCTTGACTAGGGCCAGGGCCTGCGTGACCATGAAGTCACGTGGCTGCAGTGTGAGCCTGACTACCTGGACATATGGATCCCTTCGGATTCCGTGGCACCAGACTTCCGTCAGCAGGATCTGTGAAGGAGGCGGCCGAGGACAGCGAGGCTGAAGGAGAAGGTGGTGCTGTCCCTCCGTGGGGTCCGTTCTTCAAGTTGCCCTGGGTCACTCAGCTTTGTTCAATGGAAACAGATCTCAAAATTCTCCACCCTCACCCCATCCTTGCATTAGCCCCCCTTCTGGAATAATTCATGATCTTTTTTTATCAACATAGTGTGCAAGCGTGGGAAGGCGATAGAAAGACCTTGTTTGTACATCATCCTGGGGACAGCATGGCTTCTGCAGAGGGCCCCTGCCTCCTGGGACCATTCTGCTCCTTTGAGGGTCAACCCCACCTGCCAGTGTGAGCAGTGCTAAGAGGGAAGGAAGGGAAGGCTGTAGCTCTCCCAAGTACCGGGGTACAACCTTGGAGGATGGGAGATGGCCTGGTCCCATGCTGCTTCCCTCCCCTTCTGTGACGTGAGCTGAGGATGCTCCTGGAGGAAGGGCCCCTATGCAAACATCTACAAACACAGCTTCAGGCTTGTTCTGCAAATGATGGCTCCGGTATCATTCTAATATGTGGGGACAGTTGAGACTATGGATTTGAGGGAGAATGGCGAGACAGAGGATCATATCTGGCACCAGCTAAAACTGTAAATAAAATGGTGGATTGCTCCTCCTCATTCTGCCCAGAGGACAGCAGGTTCTCCTCTCTGCCTTGCTTTGCCTTCATACATAAAGTTCAGCAATGTCGGTGCACACTAAATACAAGCTGGAGTGGGCTTCATGCACCTGTTGTTCACAAATAAATACTGATTGCGTGCCAAGTACGAGCCAGGTGCAATGAGCTATTTTGAGAACTTTGGATACAACCATGAAAACCTTTGCCTTCATCAGTTTTGCGTTCAAACCCTAGCATCTGAAAATGAGTAATCCAGCAAGTTAGTAAGCATGTTTTCTATACAGGGGCTGGGAGTATCTCCAGCATGCACACCTGATCCCCACCACCACATAAACCAGGCATGGTGGAGCACACAGACCTGTAATCCTAAAGCTTGAGAGGTAGAAACAGAAGGATCAGAAGTTCAAGGTCACCCTTGCCTACCTATCAAGTTCAAGGCCAGCTCTGTGTCAACAACAGAAGAGCTGATGCTCAGACAGCCAGAGTACTCCCTGCTCTCCTAGAGGACCACATTTCAGTTGCCAACACCCATGTCAGGAGGCTCATGACCTCCTGTAACTCTAGCTCCAGGGGATCCAATACTCCTGACATCTGCACAAATATGCACATACCCACATGTGTACATACACACATATATACAGACACACCTGTGTACATAAACAAGTAATCAAATCGATGTTAAAATACAGAAAATCACTATATGCTAATCAGCATTAAAGAGAAAAATAATCACAAGAAGTGAGTATGTATGGTCTAAGGAAATTGCTTTAAATGATCACCTTGAGCACTCACACTGGCTCACAAAGCTAAAGAAAGCAATGGTGTGGACCATGGGTTCTCTGGGGAAAGGGAACCCCAAGAATGCAAAACCAATGCAAAGGTCCTGGGTCACATGGCCCATGTAAGTAGTAAAACATCAAGGAGGCCTCTGTGAGCAGAGTGGGGTGGGGGCAGGAGCAAGAGGAGCAACAACAATGTTGCCTCTATTTGAGGTCTTTTGTGTTACTGAGCCCCAGCTGAAGGCCTGGATTCGGGAGTCACACCGCCTGATAGGTGCTGCAGACAGCTGTGAACGTTTGAGACTCCATGGCAGCAACCCAGTTTTGCTGTGACAGAAGACTGGGAGGAGACGCAAGGGCAGACCCGTCAACACTGACCTGGGAGAGGCAGCAGATAGGGCTCTGAGAATCAGACTTTGCCTGAACCCCTTCAAAGCTTAAGAAATGAGAAGACTCTACAGTGTCATAGGAAAAGGAGGCTTTGGGGGGTGAGATGCCTTGAGTATTCTGGGGGAATGGCTGAGTTTAGAATTTGGTGTAAGGAATAAACTCAATCAGACTAGAACAAAGGAACACAAAATTCCAGAGTAGTGGGATATTTTATAACCAGAACTGCTGTTTTTTATAACCTGAAGGTCTCTTAGAAAACTCAGTGAATAAAATCTCTGTCATTAAGTCTCCAAATTATAATGTCCTTACATATAATTTAGGACCATCTGCTCTCTTGATGCCTGTTTCCTGCTCTATCTTCTCAAGCAGTCCTTGGCTTTTAGAGAGAAAAATACTTTTCCTTTTGCCCTGCAAACCAAATTTTCCCCATGCCCAGTTTTATCCTGGATGATGTCCATCTGTCTGTCCACCACCAGCCTTTCTTTCCCTATTCCCCAAGCCTAGATTCTTCTTTCACTTCTCCATGGAGCTCCACCAAGAGCAAGACCATTCTCCATGGCTGCATGGTTCCCCACTGGCAGAGTGACCTCCATCCTGCCCAAGGTGGCTTCTTGGTAGTGTCATCAGGTCTCCATGTCCTTCTCAGCTGTCTCTCACATGACAGCAGTCCACTAAGTGTCCTCTGTATCTCTGTGGATGATTGTTCACCTGCTGAGAATGGATTTGCCCTCTGACCTGAACTTACTGTGACAGTGAAGAGCATTGTGGTCTCCAGGGTGCACCCAACTCATCTGTGCCAAGATGACCGTGTTCCTTCCCAGTGTATGAGGCACACCCTCCTGTGACTGGACACTGTCCTAGCCTTCTTCAGTGAAATGAGTCTCGCTGAGTGTTCCTCCCTCTGCCATGGCTGGGTCATTCTGTGTCTTCTATCATCCATCTTCTGCCTTTGGGATTCCATCTTCCACTCCTAGCTGAAAGTTCTCCCAGAACACCGCTGGCCGCTTCTGGGAGGCTAGGCTTCCCCTGACCTTTTTGGGGAAAGGTCCTGCCTGTTGGGTCTCATCCTGCACTTTACTCCGCTGTCATATGTGACTTTGTGTTTAGCTGCCTCTGCGCCATTCTCCCTGCAGTCCAGAGAGACCCACAGAGGATGGTCTGAGGCGCTCACCATGGGAGCACCCAGCCCAGGCTCAGGCAATTATTGCCTTTGTCATTTTCTTTCCTCTCACCTCCGTCTCTTGTCCACCTTTCCTTCCTTCTTTAATGTCTCTTCCTTCAAACCCATGTGGAATTCCAAGTGGCAGAGTTGAGACTTAAACAAAGCAGGGTCTTTGGCCATGTGGCCGTAGCAAAGGAAGACATGTCAGACACGAGATGAGCCTACTGTTTTAAAGACTCCAGGATCCAAGCACCACAAGCAACTCTAATTTCCTTGCAGGCACATCTGAGCTCTCAAAGGGTCTTTGTGTATTTTGCTAGTTTTCCTCTGGCCTGACTCCGTCCTTCAGTCAACACTGACTTCCTGTTTCCTGTCTCCTCACGGTGCTCCCAGCCCCTTGGATCTTCACGATGAAAGTCTTCCCAAAAATCACAGATTTCCAGGGATCTGAGGCTCCCAAACTGATTTCTTTATACAAGGTATAGCTTTTCTGAAGTCCTCCCTCTGCATCCTGCTTGGTTTCCATAGAAACCCCTTGTCTGTCTTGTCTGATGGTCACTTAATGTTTCCATGTGTAACTTCTTATTTGCCTTCGTATCATCTTCTCCACTGGAGTGTAAAACACATGTCATATATTTTAGTATCTTTCTTAGGATGTGTCTTTCTCTTCTGCACACTCATATCTGCTTTTATAGAACAGGTAGATTAGTACATGGTGGCTCTAATCCTTTCTTTCTTTACCCCCTCTTTCCCATCTAATTCCTTTCCCCTCAACATTTATATTTCTCTCCTGTGCTTGAAACACTCAACATTGGTCCCTAAAGCCATGCCAAATCAAGCCGTCCACAGAGTGATATAAAAGCAACTTTGTATGTCCTAACCAACATACAGTAAGGATAATTAAGTAAGCATTTGAAGCTGGAGTCTACCTGTCGCCAGACAGAGACCACCCCATAGATCAACCTGTTGACCCAATTAGCCCCATCCACCCTGAGTTCCCATTCACTTAATTTCTGTGCCTAAGTGGTCACATGCTCGGGTCACGGCTCCAAAGAGACAGAGTGAGGGTTGCAGAGAGGTGTTTCTGCCTGCTGGGCACAGGGCCAGTACCTCTGACTGGGACTCAGTCTCCACACCCCACCCTGTCCTCTGTGCCTTCCTTCTGTGATTCTCATTTTTGACTATGGTTCTGTCCTTTGAGACTTTCATACAATGCATTGTGAACATACCCGCCTCTCCATCCCTTACCTCCCTCTGTGCCCTCCTTTCCTTCCCAGCCAGCTAGGAAATGTCTTCTGTTTTTCTTCCCCCATTGTATTCAGTTTGTGTTGTGTAGCTACTCAGGAGTGGGAACTTACTCGACATATCGTCAACCTACAAAGGGTCATATCTTGAAAGATAATAGAGTCTCCCTCTCTCAGGAACCATAAAATGCCAATAGTTCCTCAGCTGCCAGTGGGATTTCATGCTCCCCCGGCTCCCCGGGGTGGGATTTTTGTCTGGGTGGAGATTGTACAGGTCTTGTGTATTCTGTCACAGTTACTGTGTGCTCATGTGTGTACCTGCCCTGCTGTATTTGGAAAACAGTTTCCTTGAATTTTTACTGACCACCTCTGGCTCTAGAATCTTTCCATTCATTCTTCCTTGAAGACACATAGGAAAGTGACTCCATGATATTCACCATCTTGACAGTATTATGTTTCTCCCAAATGTCTGGGCTTCTTTATGGGAAGAAAACCCCACAGTGAGTTTGGAAGTCAGTGTTTCTTAGAGGAGAGAGCTGGCTAGAGCATGTGGCATTTAAACGTGATGCCCCTTTCTTGGACTTGAGAAGCTTCTGCTCTGCTTTCACTGTACACCATGCACACACTGTCGCACCTGCTGTGCGGCCTGCATCCAAGAATGTAGCGAGGTGGTCGGGATAGATGACACAGAGACCGGTCGGTTGCTTTAAGAAAACTTTATCTTCCCAAGTCAGCTTAGGAGAGAGCTCTCAGAAGAAATCTCAGGAGAAGTCTCCCCAAGAAAAAGGGCTTCCCTTTTTAAGGACTTTTGCCATCCATTTACATACCATTCTTTCCACTTCTCACCCTCCTGGCT
The DNA here is from genome assembly GCF_017639785.1 of Mesocricetus auratus. Taxonomy (NCBI): domain Eukaryota; kingdom Metazoa; phylum Chordata; class Mammalia; order Rodentia; family Cricetidae; genus Mesocricetus; species Mesocricetus auratus. Next base: position 108,873,937 of record NW_024429266.1, read on the forward strand.
GGTGGTTTAATCTCCTGCCCCAGAATCGGGGAGACACCACAGGGGGCAGGAAGAGGCATCTAGCCATAGGAGGTGTGGAAGGCCTTCTCTTTTCCTCCCTCAGCACCCGGCAGGTCCATATGGCTCCGCACATTGCTCATGACCTGCTTCCTTCAGAGTTGAAGGACACCGCTAGGAAGAACACCTCACCTACTGGATTAGTGGGCGAAGTTTCCTGGTATTTTCGTCTAGACCTTGAGGGATTTTTGCTTCCTGGAAAATTCAGCCATATTTTATGAAGATCATTTGTCAGTGGCTAGAAAATTGGCCACGCATGATACACAGCCAGAGGACTAATGAGCTTTTCCTGAAGCACTTTGTCAGTGTCTGGTGCAATGCCCATGGTGGACCTCACTTCCACAGCTCCTGCTAGTGTGTTCTGGTGGCGAGGGCTCCGTATTCATAGTGCAGAGCTCCAGCTGCTCAGAGTAGTCTGCTGCTGTGAGTTTGGGTGGTCAGGATGTAGGACACAATGGAGTCTCTGAGAAGTCCTTTAGCTTTCCCAGAGACCTCTAGATTGGAGCTTTGGACATGAGGAAACTCTGAACCTGTGACTAATTCATCCAGAAGGCAACACCAAGAATATGGATGAACATTCAAAGGGAACTTGATTGTGTACTCCACCCTCCTGGCATGTACTAGTAACTAGTCCAAGATGTCAGAGTCTCAGGAGAGGAACCAGGCCGGGGGCCCTGCAGCTCCAGGTTTGTTGGATGCTAACTTTCATACCTGTAGGAAAATAGAAGCATTCTAATAGAAGATATAGTCAGAGCTTCCTCACAGCTGTGCTCCAGGCCTGGACGGTCTGCTGACAGCCGTGCTGGTGTCTAGGTCTGTCTGGACGAAGGCTGGACTATGGCTGTTTGTGGTGGTCCCCCGTGGCTCTCCAGTGAGCACCGCCACATCCATATTCCTGTTGGAGGACCTCTCCCCTCAGAGCTTTAAGGGATGACTCCCAACTCCCAACTCTGCCTTGTGAACCACTGCTCAGCTAACTCCAGTGTGTGACTGTGACTCTTTCCACGCTACCCCTCCACACTGCCCATCCATTCTTCACATATATCAGAGATTTAGCTATGACCCATGCCTCGTGTTAATTCCCAGAGTCTTTAAAATGCCACCCACACTGTCCCATGGGGAAGGGAAGAGAAAAGGATACCATACTGAGAGCCTGCTCATTCAGTCAGCTTGCTCACAGATACCTTCATTCAGAAAGCACTGTGAGTGTCCCTGAACCAGCCTATAACTTCCTTCTTTGGCCCCTCTAGATCACCCTCAGAAAACGTTTCACTGTAAAGAGCACATCTGCATGTCCAGCTTTCCTCCTATGGCTCAGTTCCTTTCATAGGGGGACAGATAGACAGGCTGCTCACTGTCCCTCCTGTCACTCAGAGAGTTGTTCGGTCCTTGGTGTGTATCTGTTGGCCGTGGGTCAGACACTCAGTTCTGTGCGGTGTATACTTTGGTCAAAGGGCCAGGCAAATCTGCTGCCCACTGCTGTGTCCTCTGTACTCTGCGAGATGCTGGACATGCAGTCATCCATTCCGTTTGTGGAGGTTCAAGGCGACGGGTAGACAAAAACGTCCAAAGCAAATGACTGATTTCATAGGAAATTGGAGGCGGTGAGGCGTGAAGCAGACCACACTGTGGTTAGAATGACGCAGGAAGATATCTTCCCTGAGAAGAAGACACATGGCTGACACCCAAGAGTAAGCTGGGACTACTCTATCCCCAGGGGCAGATGGGAACAAGTGCATAGTTTCCAGAAGGAAGCAAGGGCTGGAAGCGAAGGGCCTGTGGTTGGGTAGTAGCACGGCCAAGGGTGGGGACAATGGACCTCAGAGCAGACACCCAAGGAAGCAGATTGTTAGCGATGGGCTCCACCAGGGAAATTGGACGAGGGAAGAAGATAACACTTTCTGTCAGGGATGTGAGGAATCCTTGCACACCGGTGCTGGGAAAACAGTGTGGCTTCCTTTAAAGAGTATAAGCAGAGTTGGAGTCAGACCTAGCACCCCCACAGCTGGGTATGCACTCTCTGAGCTCAATGGAAGGGATGAGAACGTGGAGAGACAGCTGCACCTTCACGTTCACTGTTTACAGCACCCAGGTGGGGGCGTCCACAGGTAGATTAAAATATTGTAGGCTGGTTGCTGTCCACTTTATACAAACTAGGAATTTCTTTCATCAGATTGGCCCACAGCAAGTCTGCTGTATATGTGCTTAGTTGCTAGTTGATGTAGGAGAGGTCTGCCCAGGTGGTACCATCTCTAAGCAGTGCACGGAGTATGTATGAAAAGTGAAATTGAACCCATAAGCAGCTTTCCTCCATGGTCTCAGCTTCAGCTTCTGCCTCTGGCTCTTTCCTTGGCTTCCCTTGGTTGTAGGCTATGAACGCTAAGTCAAAGAAGCCCTTTCCTCCTCACACTGGTTTTGGTCAGTGTTTTACCACAGCAACAGAAAGCAAACTAGGACATGATATATAAATCTGTGGAATACTATTAGACCATGCAAAAGAAGACAGCTCTATCATTGACACAGCATGGAAAAGCCTGGCGGACAATAATGGAGTAAACTAGACATGGGAATGAAGATGCCAAGGACCTCACTGCTGCACAGAACCCAGAAACAGTGTGTTCTTCAGAGCAATGAGTAGAAGAGCAGCTGCCAGAGAGGCTGGGGGGTCTATAATAAGTGGACAAGATCAGTTCAAGGGAACAGTTTTAGGTAGGAGGAATAAGCTTGGTGACCTATTGCACAATGAGGTTGTTAAATTAAATTTTAAATTTCTTTTACATACCAACCACAGTTTCCCCTCCCTCCTCTCCTCCTGTTCCCTCCCCCACCTCCCTCCTGCCTGCCCCCCCCCATTCACCTCTCTTCTCCAGACCTAAAGAAAAATGAATATTGAACTTAGAGCTTTCCCCAGAGTGACTGTGGCTTTGTGCTCCTTCTGTCAGGACAGTGGGTCCCGGTGAAGCCCAACAGTACTGTCAGCTTTGGATTCTCTGTACCTAGTAACTGGCAGACGCAGGGACCCTTGACAAGCCTGAGTATCCATCCCGCTAGTTGGAGCTCCTAGTGGTGATATGGTTCTATTTGAACTTGGGCATTTTTCATTGCCTTTGAAATCTCATTCAGTTGGGTTTAATAACAAATAAATAATTCATGGGCCCTGGAAACTGAAAGGGAAAGGAAAATAAAGAAATATGGGCACCTTGGCACTCAGCACCACTCTGCAGGGTCTGCTTCCAGCAGACTCACTCACTTCTGGGAAGACTCAAAAGACCAAGGAGGAAGTGTTAGCTCTCTCAGGCACAGGGAGTTCTTCACCCAACTTCTCTGGGTCAGGAATTGGCAAGAGATAGACAGGTACCCCTCCCTGTGGCCCCACCTCCTGCACCCCAATCCTCCCAGTGGCAAAATAGTAATCTCTAGTTCCTTTGCATGGGCAATGATTGGCTTAGGTAAATGTCAAAAGTCCCTCTGGAGATCACTTGCTGGTTACCAGGTGTATGTGGGGGATGGGGGAGAGCTTGACTTCTGACTTCCTGTGGAGAGTTCTGGTCACCCCTTGCCTCCCTGACAAAGGGACAGGCAAAGTATTCTTCTCTGTGCCTAGAATCACTTAAGAAGTAGCTCAAAAATAGGTACACTGCATCCAATTGAGCTGGCAGGTCTAACTTTTAGGATGTAGAGTGTCTGGATACTGAATGTGGGGAGGGAACAAAAGACACATCTACAACGTGGGGCTACCATGGGACCATTGACCTCTTCTGTGAGTGGCCAGTGTTGTGTGCTGGAACTGGGCAGTTTTTGGAGTGGTCCTTCCAAGTCAGCTCACACACAACAAGCATGGATGGCATAAAGTAGGCTGCAGTCCATGAGAAAATATTCATTTTAAACTATGAAAAGTGGAGTCTCTATTCTTGAGTTGTTCACCACCCAGACTTCCTTCTTTCAAAAAGTTATATATTGACTTGTTTAGACCCCAAATGTCTGTTTTTATTTACTTGAGATGATTTAAAAATAAGTGTGAATCAATATGCAAAATGTCAGTGATAGCCAAAATCTGAGCAAAGGCTATGTGAAAAATAATTATAGAAGGTGTCATCTACTTTCCACAGTGGTTGAAGTAATTATTAAAAGCTGATCACTAAGAATCTCTTGCAGCTAGGCTGCAATCTTTGCGAAGGAATTGTTTGTTCAGATGGGGGACAGGATGATCTGACTGGCTACCAACTGTCACTTGTCAGGGGTCTTAGGCCTCTGAAGGAGGACTCCAGGTTGGCATGCTTTGGGACTGAATTAGCAATAGTGAGGTTCAGGGCTGAGTGTCCTTGTAAGGAATGGCAAGTCCACAGGGTAGTAAACCTCAGACCCCTGGTGGACCACCATGCAAATGTGAGCTGAAGTTCCAGAGGGAAAGAGAGAGATTAAAAGAGAGAGAGAGAGAGAACTGTGCCAATGTTAAAGATTATAGAAGGCTAAATGACCAAACTTCAAAATTATAGGGAATTAAAATGTTGCAGATCAGAGACAAATTAGCTGTTGTTAGACCTTTGAAAACCATCACGGCTACCCTTGTGTCTGCTACCCCTGTGGCTATCAAAACCTTAAAATGTATTCTATTCCACCAGCTGGTTTTTATCCCATCCCAGCCTCATCCTAGTAGGACCATGGAGCCATGGCGTCTCCCTGTTATATCTCTGAGGATTGGGAGAATCAGAAAGATGCCTAGTTCTCAGCTCTATTTGGGTAGCCAGGGAAGAGTCCTGACTCGGCCTTGAATCTGGTGGATACACTATACTGACCAAAGTTTGTACCATAGACGATAAGGACAGAAAGTAGAGGGAAAAGCATGAAGGGATAGCAGATCCCTTGTCTTACAGAATACAAACTAGCTTCTACAACCCCAAAAGCCAAGAAGGTCCCCAGACAGCACCTGAAACCTCAGCTTTGCTGCAGCCTGCCTACCCATGGCCCCAGCAAAGTATTTGAAAAATGCTTTGAGTTGTGATTTTGTTCTATAGCTAAAATAAAGATTCATGTAACGACTTCTATAGTGGTGCACATTATTTTTCAGGTAAGCTAAATTTGTGTTCCCAGGCCATGGTTACTCATATTTGGCACAAGAATATTCTTATTCCCTTTGGGGAGAGAGTTGTGTTTTGCCCTGACAGAGAGACTGCAGGAGAGATTCCATGAAACCCTAGTTGGGGAGTGGGGTACAGAGCCCAGATCTTAGTGCTTTGCTTAAATATTGGTTGCTACTCGATTGATTTTAATCTGCTGCAAAGTTCACATGACTCAAAATAAACTCATGGGTAAGCGGAAAAGTCAAAGCAGTGGGGAGGAAGGCATTTGTGGCTGCAGCTTTCTAATGTAGCACATTTATCAACTTGGTTTGGGCCTGAGGATCAGGTGGGACATTCTGTGTGTGTGGGTGGTAGTTGATAACATCCTGTTACCTCCAAATGCAGCTTCACGCGCAGAAACATTTCACCTTGGAATCTTCTATCCCACCTTGTGTTTGTTCCCTTGATGTCCCATCCAGGCTCAGCTCCTTGCTCTTAGGATCCATGGAGCTGTGGAGCCATGGTACCACCTGATGATATTACTGAGGACTGAGAAAACTGGGAAGAATCACAGCTCCCAGCTCTGTTTGGGCAGTCGGGGAAGAATCTTGACCTTGGATCTGGTGCTAATCTTCAGTGTAAATACAATAGTGACCAGAATTTGTAAAATAGACAATAAAGGCAGAAAGTAGAGGGACGAACATGCAGGGGTTGCCCGTCCCATGTCTGACAGAAGTATGCAAAGTTAGCAGAAGGGAAATCAGCAGCATATTGCAACATATGGGCTGCAGCCAAGAAGGGGAGGGGGTGGTGGCTCTGGGTTGCCTACTTTGGGGGTTACATAGAAGGCTTGTAGTGCTCATATTAGGAGGGAAAAGGGCAATGATCCTTCATGGTGAGGAAGGCAGGGGACAGGAAGACAATGTTGCATTCAAAGTTAGAAAGCCTTCCACAGAAGGGAATCAGCTATCTGGATACAGGAGAGGGGAGTGACAGGGAAGCCAAGCTGGTAGGCCTATAGAGAGCAGCGTTAGAATAAAAAGAAATGGAGGTACATTTAAGCCAGGACAAACATAAAGAACAAGACTTAAAATCTGTAGCAGAAAGAACAACTCCCATCCAGTTCAACAGGGCAGCCCCCACCCACCCACCCAGTTCAAGTCCATAATAGATATGCCTTTGCATGAGTACAGAAATGAGTTTGGACTTGTGCACATACAGGTTTGACTGGAGGCACAGACCTCCTCTTGTTTATTAAGTATTGCTTTTATTCGTGTATATGTGCATGTGTCTGTGTGTACATGCACACATATATCCAGTTGTACTCAGAGGCAAGTAGAGGGCGCGAATCCCCTGGAGCTGTTGTTGTAGGCAGTTGTGGTTACTAAGAACCGGGCTCTGATCCTCTGTAAGAGCAGCAAGCATTCTTATCTCTGATCCGTTTCTCATCCGTTAGTGTTTATATCAATTATTTCTAGTGACAGCATTACTGATGCTGAGCATAATTTTATAAGCAGTACACGCTTGATTCAACAGCTGGGGTTCCAGCCATCCATCAGAGAGTGAGACTCCAACAGTGCGAGTTTAGTCTGGCTATGTGGACAGAGGCACAGTAGGCTCCATCACTTGTCTCTGCAGTGCCCTGTTCTCCCAGATACGGCACAGTGATGGTAATGTCTGCCTCTTAAGAATGCCATAACAATCACTTGGAAACAACCATGTCAAACACTTCTAAATGTGTCTGGCAATCAATAAGCACTCAACAAACACCGCCAGGAATATTGTCACAGGTGTGTGTGCTGCTGAGGAACCTGTCAAAACGAATCATGGTTTATGCCAGGGACTGATGGAAAATATTTATTTTGGTTATTTTCTTGTCTGGGGAGCACCAGAGGGGATAATAAAATATAAACAGGCAGGTATTTCCCCTTTGCTGGCAAATATGATTTGGTTGATGAAATTAGACATCTCCACTTGTCTATTTTCTTCCGTCTTCAGACTGGAACAGATAATCCCATCTAAAAGGAAGGAAATCCTCCAGCAGGGTTTTGATTGACAGATGTCTGAACAACTGATTGACAGCAAGTCTTTACAGAAGGAGGGTTAGAAATTAAGGATAAAACTTCCACATTGCAGATGTACTTATACACACAAGGCAAGATCCTTCTCCTTACACAAATAATAGCCAAACAGGAGCTGGAGACATGACTCGCAGTTAAGAGCAGTTGTTGCTCTTGCAGAAGATCCAGATTCAGTTCCCAGCACTCACATGGCAGCTCACAACCACTGAAGTTGTCCAGTGCCCTCTTCTGGATCCCAGAAGTACCAGGCATGCGCAGTACATCTATATAAATGTTGATTAAAAAACATTCATAAGCATACAATACAATAAGTAAGTCATTAAAAAGATAAAATGGAAAAGGCAGTGATGCATACATGTGTCTGCATTTTTAACGTCTGGTTGGTAGTTTTCTGGTAGCCGAAAGGTGGGGACTTGCTCTGTCTGATTGATGCAGACTTGAAGATGCAATGTCACACACAAGTGGCATCCAGAAACTTGGAGGTTAGGAGAATTCAGACTCAGGTCATGTGCAGAACACATGGGATGGGGCATCACACGTCCCGGTGACACCATGACCAACACTGACGCCATAGTTCTCAGAAACCTGAGGACTTTCCCATTAAAGAGGCATTAAGACACCTAGTGAGTTTGGATCAATTATTCCATTGGGCAGTTTGAGAAAGAAGAAATCATGGTAACTTTCCAGCAAGAAACTGACAACAGATCAAAAGTATACCTCAACAAACAACAAGAAATTAGCTTTGTACACTGGTTTTTATGGCAAGATTTAGGCTGATATCTATCCATTATCGGATCTTGAAATGCACAGCTTTCTTAGTATACTATCAGCACAGTAGGAAAGCCTAATAAACAGGGGGGCTCCTTTCCTTCCCCTAGATTCTGGCACCCATCATACCCCTGTCTTCTGGTCTGAAGTTGACTGCTTTGGGAACCTCATCCAAGAAGCTATATAACAGCTGTCCTTCTAGAATGGGCTTATTTCACAAATGTGTGTCTCTCAAGGTGCATACATGGTGTCACATACAATAGGATCCTTTTCTTTGTTGAGAATGGCTACCATTTCCTGGTGCACATATGGCAAGTGTCCTTCATCCATTCCTTAGTGAGCAGTTGGCCACTATGGTGTCCTGGCTATTGAGTTATGGTACTTGAAGTGAATGTGTGGATGCCAGTGTTTCTTTGAGATCTTGCTTTTAATTCAAGCACACACTTGTGCATTGTGTGTGTGTGTGTGTGTGTGTGTGCTTGTGTGCTCTCTATGGAGGCCACAGGTCAACACTGGGCATCTTCCTCAGTTGTTCTATACCTTACTTTCAGAGACAGAGTCTCTGACTGAACCTGGAGCTCATGATTTGATTATACCAGCTGGCCGGTGAGCTCCAGGCATCCTCCTATCTCTGCTTTCTCTTTGCTGGGCTTACAGGCCCATGCCACAGTGCCCGGCTTTTCACATGGGTAGTAGAGATCCAAACTCAGCTCCTCATGCTTGCACAGCAAGCTCTCTTCCAAGTGAACACCTGTCTCCCCAGCCCTGGATTTTAATTGTTTGGGGGTAAATTAGTGGCTACAGCAATGCTGGTTCACGTGGCTAGTAGTTTGGGTTTTAAGCTTATGTGGAGCCTCTATAATGCTTTTAATAGAAATTGCATCACTCTCCATTCCTATCAACAGTACATAAGGGTCCATTCCACATCTTTTCAACATGTTATCACTTCTTATATATAAGAACTGTTAGCCAGGCGTTGGTGGCACGCGCCTTTAATCCCAGCACTGGAGAGGCAGAGGCAGGTGGATCGCTGTGAGTTCAAGGCCAGCCCGCTCTACAGAGCGAGTTCCAGGACAGCCTCCAATACAATACAGAGAAAAAACAAATAAACAAACAAAAAACCAACAACAAAAAAAGAACTATCTGTCTGGGAAAGGTGGCATCTCACTGAGCTTTCAGTTTTCATTCCTGTGTATCTGTGGCCATCGTGAGTCTCCCTTGGAGTTTTCTGCTCATTGTTCAACTGGCTCATTTGGTCTTTTGCCTTTAGCTTGTAGACCTCCCCGTGCACAGATTAGCCTGTGTCACTGGATGCACGGCTGGCAAACATTCATTCATTGGGCAGACTTCTTTTCCACTCTGTAGACTATTCTTTGGTCATTCAGAAGCTCTGAGTTTCATGTAATCCCACCTGTGAATGTTTACTTCCACTACCTATACTTACCAAGAAAATGTTGCCCATATTGATGCCCCAAGGCATTCCCCTGCAGTTTCTTGTAGAGGTTTCACAGTTCTGGGGGCTGCATTTGCATCCTCTGTGCAGTCCGGATTCTTTGATAATAAGAGAGTCAGGTTTTATTCTTTGCATGAAAGTCCAGGTTTCCCAGCATCCTGTTTAGAGACTCTGTCTTTTCACCATTGGACATTTTCTTCACACCTCTCCCTAAAAGCTCAGGTGTAAGGCCCAGGTTTCTACTCTTACCAGGAACTGGAAGGTTCCATCAGAGCAATTGTTCCTAAAAAAGAAATAAAACACTGTCTTGTGTGGAGAAAGGGGCTTCTCTGTTTGAAGATAGTGTGATGCCCTGTATAGCAACAGAAGCTTTCTGATACCTGCACACATTCTATGTGGTCCAGCTCCAGAGAGAGGAACCCAGGCCATTTTCCTGTGGGGAGGAACAAGGTGCTCAGACTGGATCCTGGTTTAGCCCAGTTCTAAGCATGCCACCAGGTGCTCAGCAGACACCAGGCACTTTCCAGCCCCATGGCTGGCTCATTCTCTGTGGGAGAACTTTGTTCAGCATTTGCTTAGGTAACCCGAGCAGGTAAAACTCCTTGAATCTCCATTTTGCTGTGTGAAAAAATGGAGGGTGCAGTGTCTATACCTCAGGGGTCTCATAAAGGCAAAGTGGGGGCCCTCTAAAATGGCTCAGAGTCCTTATTCTGGCACAATCATAAAAGCTAAGCTTGGTCACTGAAGGTGAGATGCATTCCTCGGTGGACAGTTCAAACTCATCAGTATCTTCATAAGAAGGAGGGCCTAAGTTTGCTGTCTCCCAGCCTGAAGCAGGGAGAGTCTCACAGCCTGGAGGCATACCAAAACTATGGATGGGTAGGCGTCCAGGCACCTGGCACCAGGTGACAAGTCAGGGACTCCACCTTCAGAATCAATGCTCCACCTTAGTTCCCATGTCTGGAAGTCTGCCTTTGGAGGTGAAATGCTCCCGCCCTTGCTCACTGCTTACCGCAGAGGTCTGTCTTTATCGTGCTCCTACCATGTAAACTTACAAAGGAGAGAGGAGTTGCAGGGGAAGGACAATGAAAACCTGCACACTGGCCCTGGCCATGTGTTGCTGGCTCTCACTGAGCTCCCTACAGGCTTGACATGCAACCCTGGATGCAGCTCTTACTGATATTGCTAGTTCAGTGGAGTCCAGGGAACCCAGGACTCTGTGATTTCCCTGTGATGATTGGCTTATTGTGGGCTGGTTCATGGACTGCCTGTGGGCAGTTCTTTGGCCGTCAGTTGGAGTTAGAGTCAGTCATTTCTGAGCCCCTATAGGTGACTGACGCAGAGAGGGTCTGCTGGCCCTTGTGATGTATGTTGACACCAGCTTAAGTGGAGTCACTTCTGCACCTGCTACAGACACTTACCACCCATAGTCTCACAGTGGAATCCTACCTGTAGCGACTGCAAGTTTCACTGTAAGCCTCACTGTAAGCATCACTGTAAGCCTCACTGTAACCCTGACTGTAAGCATCACTGTTACCCTCACTGTAAACCTCACTGTAAGCCTCAAAGCCAGTGGGTAATGAACCTTGGTAAAGGATGTTTGGATGTAGTTGAAGCTATAAACATGAGGACACGTCTGTGACCCTCATGTCATCGTGACCTTCATGGTTCTAGCTCACATATGGGATTGTGCTGACATGAGAGATGTACATCTGTCATGATTTGAATGTGAGACATCTCCCACAGATGTATGTCTGTCATGATTCGAATGTGAGACATCTCCCACAGGCTCATGTTTTGAATACTTGGAACAGCTGGCAGCACCATTTTGGGAGTTTTGTTATGTCCAAGGAAGGAATTTTAATAGTAGTATGGAGGGCGGTAAGGCATGAGTACAGCTGTCCAAAGAAGCCTAAGGAAGGTGTCAGATCCCCTGGAGCTGGAGGTATAGGACATTATATACCACGTGGTATATGTTCTGAGAACTGACCTCAGGTCTTCTGGAAGAGCAGTGAGTGCTCATAACCACTGAGCCATCCCTCCAGCCTTGTGGCTTGTGACTGAACTTTAAAAATAAGGGCCTCTCTTTTGTATCTAACCCTTACACCATGGAAACACCAGAAAGAAATTATGTTCCAGTCTCAACTATTCTACAAAAGTCTCTCACTAAGTTTTATCTATTAAAAGTTTCCTCAGAAATCCTACGGTTCTACAAGTAATCACCCCAGCTAAGACTCCTAGCAATAGTGGATACGTAACCTGAATAATTCAGCCCATAACTAATCAAAACAGACGTCAAAACCCACAGCTAAACTTTAGACTGAGCTCTGGAAATACTGCTAAAGAGAGGGAGAAAGGATTGTAGGAGCCAGGGGGTCAAGAACATCATAAGATAACCCACAGAAACAACTAACCTGGCTCATAGGAACTCACAGGGTCTGAACCAACAACCAGGGAGCCTGCATGAGACCAACTGAGACCCTCCACATACATGTGACAGCTGTGTAGCCTGGTCTACTTATAGGATTCCTAATGATGGAAGCAGGGGCTGATCCTAAAGCTTTGACTAACTCTTGGAAACCAATTCCTCATACTGGTTTGCAATGCCCAGCCTAAATACAAGAGGGGATGCTTAGTCTTACAGCAACTTGATATGCCATGCTTTGTTGATACCCACGGGAGGGCTGCCCCTTTCTGAACAGAAACAGAGGTGGAGTAGATTGAGAGGAGGGGACAGAAGGGAGGAGGAGGGGATGGGAGGAGAGGAGAGAGGGGAAACTTTAGTCAGGATGTAAAATAAACAAATGAATTTAAAGAAAAAAGAACACGAAAACACTAGAAAAATGTTTTCCCAGAAATTCATACAACACCACCAGATTAACATGTGCTGCTCCCAATAAAACATAACCTAGACTATTGGTTCTGAAATACATGTGTGAAAATTATCTTCTCACATCTACTCAGGGTTCAAGCTCCCTTTAAATATTTGACCAGGCTAACTTTACACAGAAATGCCTTTTCATTGTGTCATTTCTGTCTCTCATGTTTCTTCTTGACCCAGTTATTAGCTCAGTCAAACTTTGTTTAATGATATCGTCTCAATTATTCAAGACCTGTCTCTTGACCTAGGTGGTAAACTTGAGAGTGAGGCTAAGAAACAAAACAATAAGAATTGTAAGAAGAAAACTGACCAAGCTATGCACTTTGAATGGACTCACAGCAGACGTGGCTCTCATTTTTATTATTTTGTCTTTTGAGTCAGAATATGTCATGACCCCAGACTGGCCTTGAACTAGTGGTCCTCCTGTCTCTACCTCCTCTTAGTCTTGGTCCTTCATGTCCATTTCTAGTGGGGAGCATCAGAACGGTGGCCCCAGGACTCTGAAGTCTCCTACAGCCACAGCCTTCACTTTCCGTAGCAACTGTCAGTAAATAGATTTTCATCCAAATCCATAAATTACAAGATTTCTTGATTAGACAATCAGAAACTTGATCTAATCTACTCAGTGACCAATGATTGTGATTACTAGATGATCTACTAAGATATTATGCTATTGAATAGAGGTTCAGAAAAAAATCTAAAAATCTTACAATTTCACAGCATGGTCTCAATTGAGAAACTCAAGATCGCTTCTTAGAGGGGCCAAGGCATGAGACCCTCCACCCTTGGTTCTGAGTTCTATAGAAATGCTTTTATACTTTCTTAATGGGATTCTTGAAGGTCCAAGCAGTGAATTCATTGTGTGTTTTGTATCCATACTTAGCAGCTCAGTATCTCTGTCTGCCTTTTGGGGTCAACCACCTAGGTCTGGGACTGGAGAAGGACACAGACACTCTTAACTTACTGCAGGTTTATATGAGAACAATGAGCAAGTGAGATTCCTGTCTCCTTTAGAAAAAAGAATATCTATACTTATTTATTTGTGTGTGTGTGTGTGTGTGTGTGTGTGTGTGTGTGTGTGTGCAGCTATGTCATGTGCAGAAGAGGGTAGTGGGTGTTTTCCTCTTTTTCCCCCAGTCGATTCCTTTGAGGTGCAGTCTCACCCAGGGTTCGCATCTTCTTGTTTAGGCTAAGAAGCCCCAGTTCCTTCTGCCTCTGCCCCCAACCCCCAGAGCTAGAGTCACAGGCATGCACGGGATACCTAGCTCGTATAGATGCTTGAGTCTGAACTCATGTCTTCATGACTGTGCAACACATATTCTTAACTTCTAAGCCCACCCTCTCCCTCATTATCCATTGTAGACCTTTCTTTGTTCTGGGATGCACATGACTTGGAAGCTGCTGCCCACTGTGAGGAAACATAATAGTGTCTTAAAAGTGTATGTCAGCTGTCTTGAACTTGGACAGGTTCATGTTACAGACTGCTGCTTGGTGAATGATTAATTCATTGTTTGCAGACTCAGTCATCACAGGGCAGGTAGGTAGCAGGAGCTGGATAGGACAGAGAAGGAATAGGAGAGCAGAAAGGTAGCAGACCTCCATCTGGGTTTTGTCAGTGAGGACCGCAGTGTGACCAGAGCTCTGCCCCAATACGGGGAAGCCCTCTTTCCTTTGTGGGAGAATCGGCCCTGGGTTCCAGGGTTGAGGATGGAGGGGAAACAGGTGTTCCCAAGGTCACTTTTCAGAGACCCCTGCTGCTGCACTTTCTCGCTTGGAAAAGATAAAAGCAGCCATCTGGTCGAGGTCAAACTGTTGAAGGTAACAAGAGCAGGAAGGGATGCTCATATACAATGTACCTAAATATAGAGTATTGCATACATAGGCAGAGGGGGGAATGGAAAGAGGGAGGGACAGCCCACAGAACCTGTGCAGGATGGTAGGGCCACCAAGTCTAGGGTCCAGGCAGCCTCACAGACACCAGCTCTGCTTAGAGAACTGCAACTATAGAATGAGTGACAGAAGTAGTAATCATTGTCACCAAGCCAGAAAGTGCTTGGTGATTCATTCCTGAGATACCACTAAAAAGTGGCAGTGTGCTCATTTTAGGCAGAGACTCATGCATCTCAGAAGCTGATATGGAGCTAATGCCACTGTTTCCATCTCCAGTATGTGGTGGTGGTGTTAGTGGTGGTGGTGTGTGAGTGCGTGTGCGTGCGTACCTGCGCGCGTGCGTGTGTGCGTGCGTGCGTGCGTGTGTGTGTGTGTGTGTGTGTGTGTGTGTGTGTGTGTGTGTGTGTGTGTTCCTGTGCATGGGAGTGAAGTTACCCATGTAGAGGCCAGAAGTCTACTTCAGGTGATGGTGATCAGGTGCAACTCACATTGTTTATTGGGACAGGGTTTCTCACTAGCCTGGAACTTGCCATGTTGGCCAATGAGCTTCAGGAATTTGCTTGTCTCTATCCACACAGTGCTGGGATTATAAGATGCTATGAGTGACACTTTTTAAAACATGAGTTCTGAAGATTGAACTCCAGTTCTCATGTTTGCATGGCAAGCATTTTACTGACAAAACTATCTCCCTAGCCCTAACCTCTGGCATTTAAAAACAGAAAGGAATGAACAGAAAGCTCAGGATTTATTTATTGTGGTTTTATATGTATGAGTGTTTTGCATATGTGTGGGTATGTGCACCTCATGCCTGCCTGGTGTCTAGTGAAGGCAGAAGAGGGCTGCCAATCCCTGAAGCTGGAGTTATAGAGGGCTTCCAATCCCTGAAACTGGAGTTATGGAGCCACAGTGTGGATGATGAGAACCAGATCTGAGTCCCATGTAATAGCACTGTGTGCCCTTAACTACCGAGCCACCTTTCCAGCTCCCAGCCTCTGCCATTTTTACACACAGGAAAGCCTTCCAGAAGCCAGTGGGTCACAGACAATAGTGTGGGGCATGGGTCCCTGAGGGTGTATCATGAAGATATCTTTAAAGGAGGTCCTATGCTTTTGACAATATCACACGGTCCAGCATGTGGGAGAGGACCGTGACATGTATGAAGGCAGAAAAGGAGATGACTGTGTCTTTGGTGTTTAAGGACAGTGATGACTAGCCAGTTAAGACCCAACCTGTTGATACTCTCCATACAAACAAGAATAATCATGACAGTCACTGACAGGAGATGATAGAGGCTTGCCTGGACAGGCTTTGGTATCCTGTAAAGGAGGCAGAGACCTCTAATGCCAGTTCATCCTACTTTAGTCTATAAGTGGCCTACAGCCCCAAACAGGGAGCTATATTTCAGTTTCTCCTATGAGTTTCTAACACATCCATCAGAAAATTTGCAGAAGGGCTGGGAAATGACTCATTGGCAAAGTGATTGCCTGGCAAGCATGAAGACCTGTATTTGGATCCCTAGTTCTTGGGTAAAAAAAATCAGGTAAGGTAGCACATATCTTTACCCTAGCACTAGAGAGAAGGGGTATGGAGACCAGCAGATCGCTGAAGCTCATTGGCCAGGTGGACAAGAGATATCAATTAGCTTCAGGTTCAGTGAAAGACCCTGCCTTAAAATACAAGTAAGGAGAATGCTTTGAGAAAGGCAGAAAAATACTGAAGTCCACTATTGGTTTGCACACTCACAGGTATACTTACACATCCGTACTTCTCAGTACATGCACCACACACACACTATACCACACACACCACACAGACGTGTGCGCACGCGTGCACGCGCGCACATGCACATACACACACACACACACCATGCCATCTACACCCCACCCCTATATACACACACTACACTGCTGCCCACACAGAAATATCTACACATTGTCTTTTGCTAAATTTCCTTTGAACTTCCTTTTCTACTGTAGAAACTGGTATAATAACAGTAAACACCAGGATACACTGTGATGACAGCTGTGACATGTCATAGCTCTGCATCACTCATGGACACAGTGCACGGGCTGCAAACAGTGAGATCAAAACTGAGACATGCCCGGCCATTTAACTATGATGTACCGTTTTTACCATTGATGTGTGATGCTGGGGAGTTCTCAGAATCCCTTCTTCATGTGGTTCTGAGCTAGAGTTTTCCCAAAGTCATATCTGAAGAGAACTGGGAAATTTCTTGAAGCAATTCGGCCCCTATTATGCTGTGCTATCTGCTCTGCTTAGTTGGTGAGAGGCCCCAGAGGAACCAAGGGAGGGTTCAGACTGGCCTTCCATCTTTCCCGACATACCCTTAAGCTTTCTTTCCAATCACCAGCCCTGCTGTCCCTACATCTAACACCAGAGCTACCAGTATCCAAGAAGCACAGGGCAAGTCAACAGAACTTTTAGCTCCCTGGTGCCTCCTGATGGTGGAGAAGCCCAGTCCCTGTAGGGATCGTTACTCAGTGATGGCCTCAGATCTTCACCGTGACTGGAGTATTACTGTGACTCTCACGTACTACATGAACATTCGAGTCTTACCTCTCCACCTCTCTTCTTTTGTGGGTTCTGATTCCCACTTTATCACTCTTCCTGTTCAATTAAAGAGTAGATCGTATCAGTAACTCAATATTTGTAACAGTCTTAGAATGTTTGAGAACAGACAAGTTCCTTATATTGTAAGATGGTTCTCTGAACCCTGATGATTAGGTGTTGAGCATGAAGAACAGTAGTATGGGTGCTGGGGATGTGGCCACCCTTGGTAGCATGCTTGACTGGCACGTAGGGTTTCCCGAGGTCCATCCCCAGCCTTACATAAACCAGGCATAGAGGCACATGCCTGTCATCGCAGCCACATAGCAAGTTCCAAGTCAGCCTGCACTACATGAGCTTCTGCCCCAAAGAAAAATTAAATAAATAAAAAATCAGATAAAGTTAAGTAAAGAAAGGTGGTCTGACAGGAAGTTGGAGAAAATATACTGAGATTAAAAGTTCAGTCAAAGGAATTCATGAGGACTACTCCACAAGGGCATGTCAATTGGTTGTCAAAGGACTGACTCACACTTGGGCAATTTTCTTTATTATTTTTCTATCCACTCATCTGGTTCCCTGTTTGCTATTGCATCCTGCCTCTGCTTGCTTTGGGTCTGCTTTGCTCTTCTCTCACTAGTTTATTAAAGATAGTGCGTTATTGATTTGAGATCTTTCTTCTTTCTTAATATGAGCGCACGCTGTAGTTTCCCTCCGGGACTGCATTCATTGAATCCCCTAAGTTTTGATGCAGTGTTTTGTTTTCAGCAAAAAACACGTTTATTTCCCCGTGGTCTCTTCTTTAATCCATTGGTTATTTATGAGGGCATTGTTTAATTTCCACACATCTGTGTGTGCTTTTCAGTTTCCCATCTATTATTGATTTCCAGATTCAATCTGCTGTGATTCAAACCATGCTTTTCAGGACCGAATGTCAGTCTTTCTGTAAGTATTGAGAGTGTTTGTGTTACCCAGCACCTGGGAAACGTCCAGAAAGCACTAGGGAACGAGTGTTCTATTTGTGGGAGGCATCAGCTATAGTTCACAAAGCACTGAGTGCCTCACACAGGGGTTTTGGCAAGAACACGGCAGGGCTGTGATGACACAAAACATCAGCTCATCCTTCCAGCATGGATTCCCAACTCAGCTATGTCATACGTTCATCACCTCCCGCTGAGAACTCCACGCTGCCCTCCTGGTTTGCGTTCCTTAGAATTCTATCAATAACTGAAAATACACACACACCCTTTGGGGACTGACAGTCACTAAGAGCACTCACTGCTCTTGCAGAGGATTGAGGTTTGGTTCCTAGAACCCACTTGAAAGCCATCATCCAACACCCATAACTCTAGTTCCAGAAGCTGATGCCCTCTTCTCGTCTCCATGAGCACTAGTCATTCACATGGTACACACACACACACACACACACACACACACACACACACACACTTATATACATTAAAAATCTTAAAAATAATTTTCTCATGCTTTCTTTTCAGTACCTTAGAAATGTAAAAATCAGGTTAATAAAGAAAAGATACAGTTCCAAACGGGGCTCCCTTCTCTTGGGAGATGTAAAGACTGCAGTGGAAAGTTCATTACTTTGGGGGATCTCAAGGGTTTATAATAATGATCAGAAGTGATGATCACGGGCCACTCCAGTGGCCCCAGGCCCTTACTGCATGCCCGCATCCCAATTGTGCACTGATCTGAGGTGGTAACAGCCGTGAGCAGGAAGCTTTGACATAGAATTGTAAAGGGTGCCATGTTCTTTGAGTCCATAAAGAGCAGGTTAGTAGAAGAGTCAGGGAAGGAAGAGGAGCCCACAACATACCACATGATCATGAAACAACACAGGCTAAAGAGGAACCTAGGTTCCTGAAGAGAACAGACCATTGATGTGCTGCCGCTTGCCCGGAGGATGATGATAGCCTCTGGGAGTCTATGCTTTCCCACCTGTGCAATAGGAGTGATAACACACTTGGCTTAGACACTTGCTGTAATAACTGGTAACATCTGAAAACATGCCACGGGCATCTCTAACATCTAGCAAAGACTCCTGTTACTTCTTCCAAAAAGCAGTTATCAGAGTTTCTCATGAACTGTCTGACATCCTCCCTCTTCTCTCAGACCCTCCCCCCTCTGAGTATTGCCTGCCCTATTTCCATCCATCCTTTCCCTCTTCACAGACCGACATTGCTCGGACCACAACATTCTTTTCCCACAGACGATCACCCCTCCCTCTCTAATCTCCCTCCCTCTGATCATTACTCTCCTCACTCTGGCCCTTAGACTAGCCTTGTTTTCTCGCCACTCAGGCCTCAAGTGGGCCTTATGCAAGCAGCTGGCAGCAGCCAGACACAGATCCTGCTGGCTGTTTATCTACCCAGACAATCAGAACTCTATCAAAAGGCTGAAGCACAAATAACACTTCAGATTATTTATAGTGGGAAAACAACGGAGTCTCAGGGGACAGAGGTATAACAAAGACTATGAACTCCTGTTGACTGAGTTGCCTTCTCTTTGGCCCCCAAGGCTTTTGTGTTTGACCTTTATCAAGTAACAACATCAGTAAATAACTTTTTGTACTACTACCACTCACCGCCCAGATGGCTTTCCCCTTCAGACAGGTTTGGAGCTGCCTGTGACATAGTATTGTGAAACTGTCATGTATAGTCTATGCTCAATCACTGTTCAGTTAAAGATCTCGCATAAGCATTAACCCTGCATGGACATAAAGGAATTCACCATTGGACTTGTTGGGGATACACATCCCTTCCAGCAAGCGATCAGAGGATGAGGGTGATGGTTGGTTGGAAGAGACTTTGATGGACCAAGTAATGTTGCTCTGATGGAAGGGAAAATGATCAATGAAGAGAGGGTCAATAATATTCAGAGAGAGAGGGATTTAAGGGTGGGAAGGAAGGGTATGTTCTAGTCACAGACGGCCCTCGTATACAGAAGGGGTGTGGCAGTGGACAGAAGACTCTGAAAGGCTAGTGTTGTGTGAGCAGGCCCTGGGGGTACTTTGATGCTATGGTGGGAAACTAAGAGAAGGTCAGATTCTAGAGAGCCATCAATCATTCAGAGCCTGCTGAGCTGGGATGCTCACGAGATGCCCAGTGGCAATGTGAACTTTAGGAATGCGGCACACAGGCAAGATGACTGGGGGATATGAGAAACAATGGCACACCTACCATCATCCATGTGAGGTTGGAGATGAACCCCTAGTGATGCTCTGTGGGATCTGTAGAGACACCGCTGTGAACAATGCACCAAACAGTGCGATTAGCACTCACTGAAGGGAGAACATGGTAGGGAGAAGTAATGATGTCACAAGTGTGGACTGAGGCTGCAGCAGGGTGCGGTCACAGGTTAGTGGGTGACATAGAATCCAATTCCTTGAAGTCCCTTCAGAACCTTGCTTGCTTAGTTTTATATACTGCCTACATTACTGGAATTTCAAGTGCACGGTGATAATGTTAATATGAATTCGTAGCCTGTACCTCATTAAAATGATAGGGTCACAGTAGAGAAGAGTGTAGCCTGAAGCATTAATATCTGTAAGAACACTGACCTCACCATCAGGAACAAGGTGCTTCGTTTAAATGCTACAGTGGCTGGCTTGGAAAACAGTGGGTTAAATGTGCAACCATTCATACAGCATGGCCTCTTACCATGAAGTCTGTCCTAGTGACTTTCTCTGTTGTTGGGAAATAACACCTGGTAAAAGAAGATGAAGGAATCAAGTGTTCTATTTGACGCACAGTTCAAGGGTATGGTCCATCTTGCCAGGGAACCTGATGGCAGGAACATGGGGATGCTGTTCATATCACCTGCAGTCAGAAAGCAAAGAAGGGTGAACGCTGGAACTTAGCTCACAGTCGCCTCTTTACTCTGTCGGGGATTCCAGCCCATGGGCCAGACACATTTCAGGTGTAGCTTCCCATCTTAATTAACCCAGGCTAGGAACTCTTTCACAGATGTGCATAGAGGTTTAGCTCATAGATGATTCTAGATCCTGTCAAACAAGCAATCAGTACTCACTATCTCAGAGTCAGTGAGGCATGTGCATTTCCGTGAACAAGGCAGATTTGTACCATGGGTATGTGTCGTACTGTGAGCATTTACCAGTGGACAAGGTGAGTTTGTAACTTGCCTATCGCTAGTACACTGCTGGTGTGATAGCTCTCTGTGTCCTCGATTCTCTGTTGCTAGTACCCCTTTGGTGTGATAGCTCTCTGTGTTTAGGCATGATGCCTAGGGTTAGAGGTGAGAACAAAAATAGTGGGCCTCAATTCAGGGGTTAAAGCGCCTCCTCTCTGAGCTTGAAAGATCGTAGATTTAACAGGCCACACGTGCGTCATCTGCCAGATGCCTTTCCAGAGCCATAAAGCGCCCTCCAGTTCCTTTCCTGATGCCTTGTGAACTGGGTTAGTGGACTTGACTGTTCCAGTCATGCTGGGGCTGTGTGAACCCCAGGAGCTCAGTGAAACTGTGTCTCAGAAAAATGGAGGCTTCCAATTCTTCGTTAAAATATACTTGATTTTATAAGTGTGTCTGTGTACACATGTGTGAGAATGCACACATGTGTGGGGCCTGAACTGCTTTAAATAAGAAATCTCCCTCAGAGTCTCAGCCATTTGAACACTTGTTCCCCAGTGGGTGGTCTGGCTGGGGAGGCTCATGGGAAGTGTCCTTGTTGGGGGATGTCTGTCACTGGAGGCTGCTTTGAGAGTTTACACTCTCATACCATTTAAAGTTCGCTTCTGTTTCATGCTTGGTGATGAAGATGTGAACCAGCCCTCAGCTTCCTGTTTGTGGTGTTGAAGATGTGAGCGAGCCCTCAGCTTCCTGCTTGTGCTGCCCGCCTTCGCTCTGACGCATCCTCTAAACATCTAGTGCACGAATAAACCTTTGACTTCTACAAGTTGCTTTAGTAATGGAGTTTAATCACAGCCATAGAAATAGCCAAGATGGTGCCTGGGAGGCTAGCAAGGGTGTGTGATCCCACGGAGCTGGAGTTACAGCAGTCGTGGGCCACCCAGTGTGCGTGTGCTGGGAATCCAGTTCTGATCTTCTACAACAGCAGCAAGTGCTCTTTTGTCTTAAAAACCAGTTTTACTTTTTATTCGCTTTGTATGTGCACACTTGTGTGAGTGTATGCACACGGAACAAGAGGACAGCTTGTGGCAGTCAGCTCTCTCCTTCCACTGTGTGGGCCCTAGGAACTGAACTCAGGCTCAGACTCGGCAAAGAGCACCTTTACACACTGAGATATGTCTTCAGTCACACCCCCTCTATTCATTACTCCATTGCTGGGGTATTCACTGTAAGCAGAACTGTCTCCTGGGTTTATAAAGCCAGGGTTGCAGTAAAGAACACTTGGTGAAGGTCACTGAACTTGAAGGTGAAATTTCCAACTTCTTTGGTTTGGGGAGAAATAGAAAACCTACCCAGAGTCCCTCCCTGTATTAGTACATATGCAAACTGAACTTAACCTTTCCAGTTGGTTAATATAGAACCCTGAAATAGGACTAAATGGCATTAATACAAAGGAACTTAAGTGTGTGGTGACCTGACTGTTCATCACCTAAATCGGGAAATGAACAAGGGCAGAGAGTGGGAACTCATCTTTATCACGACAACTACAAACTAGGTCATCCCCAGGACAGACTTGGCTGTGTGGCTGCCTTGTAAGGACTTCTCATTTGTAAGGAACATTCTGTGGCACTCTTTCTTCCTTGGCATGACAGAGGAACGACCAGGGCAATTCCCTCCTGATGAATCAGCTAAACTCTTCTGCAGGGTTTCGCTCAAGGTCAACACAAGCCCACTTTCCATTCTCGTCACATGCAGTGATTTCTACACATGCCTTTAGGAAATCTGTCACCCTCTGCTGCTGATACTTGCTCCTGTGACTCCTGGAGTCCACACCCAGAAAGATATCTGATAGATGTTATATATATAGCGTAGAGTGATGACATCTTGAACACTAATAAGGAATCATGGCTATAGCAATGGTTTATATGCTAGGAAATCCTGTATCTTGTAAAACCAACTCCAGATGACTTTTGGGGTAATGACTATGCTCCCCTGAAAAGAGTATGTCACTCAAATACACATGTCCTTATTTCCTAACCACATTGGCTTCTGTTAATTCTGGCCCGCTTTAGAAACACACTACTTTGCCTGTGTTGCTGAGCACTTAGATGCAGGGCCTCTCCTATAGTCACATCAGCAGCAATTTGGGTACTCTGTCCTAAGTTATCCTGCTTTAAAGCAATTAGATTAATATCCTAGAGTAAAAAGCAAACAGGCCAATTCCAATGATCATTACACACCACTTTTAAGGACATTGGCAAGGGACAAGGGATGTCAAAATAAAAGCACATTTATAACAGATATAGGAAAAAGTAAAGAGTATGGGCTGGAGTGTAGCTCAGTGACACAGCGCTCACCCAGCACGTCCTCAGTAAACAAACAAAAACCCTTCGGTAAGGAGACAGAGTTATCCAAATGGTGGAGTTTACCTAAGATGTTTCTGGACTTGTTATGCACTAGGTGTGGACCCCTGTGACTCCCACAGCCAAGCTCTCTTGTGAAGATGGCAATTGTCCTGCCTGGTTGTCCTTGAGCAAGGGGCAATGAGGACAGGGCCAGCATTACAAGCAATGGCTTGCTTTACCCTCTGAAAACATGACATGTTCAAAAAGGGGTACTCAGAGCTGTAGAGGAAGCATCCATGAGGGGTGATGCACAGGGGAGGGGATGTTTCTTGGAGGTGGTTGCCTCTTCCTGCAGTCACACCATGGTAGACATGGCAAAACTTGGATGGGTGCAAAATGAGGCATCCAGTGGCAGCTTCAGAATCTGTAGAACTATGTGTCAGTGACTCTTGTCACCTATAGATGTGCCCTGGAGTGTCTACCCAGATTTCAGGTGACAGAACAATGACATCCGTCCTCCTCTTCCTAAGATGCTTAGGAGATCTGGATGTTGGAGTGTCTCTCCCAACGTACCTCATTTTCTAGTAGTGCATATTTGAACCTCAAATGACATTCTTCTCGCAGTGTCTGAGGAGCAGCCTCTGGTTGAACACCTGGATCCCTCTGATCTCACATCAGGAGGTTGGGAGGATGAAGACTCTGGATAGAAAAAGAGAGAGAGCCATCATTCCAGGTACCTGCACAGTGACCAGGGTACAGGGTTCATGCAAGGCAGATAAAAAGCCACCCCCAGACATGTCACAGAAAATGTCTTGGTTGAGGGCTTCAGGTACTTCTAGAACACACTGAAGAGAAGTATCTTTGTGTCAGGAGTGACAAATCAGTGAGAACTCAGATGAGGCAGAATGTGTCGACAAGTGAATGAGTGTGGAGTGGGAGTCTGGAACCAGGGGCTATGATGTGAGAACTCAGTGCCTGCTCCCCCTCCCCATGAGCTACTTGGGATGTGCAAAGCTGTGAGGAAGGGGAACATGAACAGTGAGTTTGGGGAATTCTCGATGCTGTGAGACTAAATACAAGGGTGTATACTAAGAGTTAATTGCTATTTTAGGATGATGAGTATTCATTCCTTCAAGGCTTTCAAAGTGGATGTGGAACATTATACAGCCTGGCATTGCATGGTCATGGTCTGTTATTTCTATAGACTATCCGTGCTGGCTGATCATCCCCTGGGGCCTAATAGGGAAGCTGCTAGCCTGGACCATTCCAATGCCATTTTTTCCTTGGACATCTCTGACTGTGAGTTCTAAGGGAGACTTCAAATTAGCTTTTGATGTTCAAGGTCATCACTGGTAAATCAAAAATAGGCCCCTCTGAAAATGGGTCAACTCCTTCAGCTGCCTTCTGTCTTTTGTTCTGTAATTACAATGCACATCTAGAAAATGATCAAAGTCCTATTTGGAGAGTATTGGATTAGCAGAATGTTTGATGAAATCAATAATTGGAATAGCAAGGGACTTTTACTAATTACATCTGGAAAGGCTAATATTGTCTATGGGGATGAAATAGGAGGCTTTGTTCCTTATGTAAATGATGGTGGTATAAAGAAAATGTGGCTTGGAAGGATGCCCTTTGGACTCTGGTTTCTATGTGTCTAATGGAAGGGAACTCAAGGAGAAAAGGATATACAGGCCCCTGAAACTTTAGATTCTAATTACACTAGAAATTAGGTCAGTCCATAAATTGTATACTCCTTGCAAAAGTTAAATATCAACCTGGAAATATAAAAAGAAATTTAATCTTTCATCTGTATAGCTTTATAGACACACATTTTTCCTTCCTGTAAATAAAGTATAACGAGATTTGTTTTGTTTTTGTTTTTGAGGTTGGCCTCAAGCTCATTATCTAGCCAATGGTCCTCTGATCCCCTCGCCTTCACCTTCCAAGTGTTGAAATTAACGGCATGCCCCACTTTGTTTGATGCTGAGATAGAGACCAGGGTTTCATGCATGCTAGACAAGCACTTGACCAACCACAGCCCTAGCTCCTAACATGTGACACTATTACAGGAACTTGGTGGCAATACATGTTTAGACCTTATGGTGAGACCATATTTATTTCTTCCCAAGCCCATTTTGAGTAAGAGAAATGTTTTTTACACACTCCACATCCTATTCAGTCCCATTTGTGTTGAGATAGAAATCACTGTGTTCAAATCTCCATCAGCATCATTATCAGAGAAACTGTGGCTGGACAGCTGATTGATTGGCTGTGTTTACTGCTGGCTTAGTATTGATCTACTAAGCATTCCCCTTGGCTTGCTAAATATTGAGGTTCACTTAAAGGGAAACAAGTAACCCTCCATGGTTCTTGTATAGGAGACAGAACTCAACTTGGCCACACCAGCTGGGAAGACACAGTGTCCTGCGAGTGGGGATACTTTCCTCGCTGCTCAGGTACCAAAGTGTGCTTCCTACTCATTCTGATGTCCCGATGTCTAGGTGTATACTCTGTCATACACACACTCAGAGTCCCTTTACTCCATCACATCTCCTCCCCTCAGCCTGCATGACTCTTCTGGCCTTTGCTCTATTTTAAGGGTCCTGTTCCAGCCCTCCTCCCTCCTTCCTTCCAGAGCTTTCGGAAGCTCTACACATAATATCTGGAGTCTCCCCTAGGTTTCACTGGGTGTGTGATGACATTATAGGCACAGAGAGCCTTTTATCATGGGTTCTGGCCACTCAGCGTAACCTCTTGCAATGTCTCCAATGTGTTTGGTGTGGGCAAGAGGCACAGCTCCCTGGAAACAGCCCTGGCCTCTGTTCCTCCCATGCACGTCCCTCACTCTGCCAGCCCAGAGCTGGTACACCTTTCTTGCCTGGCTCCTGCCAGCCCCTCTTGATCCTCCTCTGTGTGAGTGCCTGCTCCTTCCCCTGTGCCCACCCTGGATTCTCATGCCTGACTCACCGTGATCTACAAAGACCAATACCTAAGACTAGAAAGAGATGGAAGCTGGGATGGAAACAAAGAATAAAATCACAATATAGCCTCTGTCTACTGACTGATCACACAGTAACAGCCACACAGTTAGCGCCAGGCCAGAACTGTAGTTATTAATCACCTCTAAAATGGTGTCTTATTTAGCCTTAAAAGCAAGACGTTTCTTGAATACCTCACAGAAATGTGTTCAGATAGGTCAGTTAGAAACCCCGAGGACACAGAGCAGTTCAGCTGCAGGTAGCACTGTGCCCCTTCGAACAGCCTCCTCAGTGGCATCCTGCCCAGTGGGTTGCTAGAGTAAGACAAAGCTCCAAGAGGCTCCAGGCTCTGAAGGGCTGTGAAGGGCTCTGTCATGAGCAGAAGCCTTTGTCAGGAGATATAAAGGCATTGCAAGAAAAGCGCAGACAGAACAGGATGCCCCTCCTCGGAGGCCATGAGCAAAAGACATATAAGAAGCTTCTTTTAATGTGGATACAGGGTGATAACCATCAAACAGCACACTATCTCCAGGAGACCACAGGAAAAGTATTCTCCAACTTCCTGCCTTCATCGTTTTTGAACAATTTTGAGTTCATCAAAGACTACATAAAGAGAGAAAAATGTGTGTTCTATAGGGAAAAAAATGGCAGGTTGGGCCTGTTCTGAACCTGGACAGCAGGTGCCTGCTTGTATCTGGAACAGTCAGGTATTTTCAGCATGGGCTTTTGACTCTGCTGGGCACCCTTGATCTTCCGCTCAATCGGCTCAGTGACTCATCCTCCCGGTTCAGACTTGGCATGATCCCAGGGAGGCAGAGGGACCAGTGCAGTACTCCCTACAGGACCGTACGAGGCTCCATGGGCTTCATCCGCCTCCCATGGCTGCTGACAATTAGGTCCACACCTTTGCTCAGCATCCTGCTAATGTGACAAGACTCACTGCGCTGGAGAGCCCCTCTATGGCGAGTCATGCCTGCAAGTTCACAAAGGCGGATTCCATTTCACGTCGCACGGCATGGCTACTTGGCACAGCCTTTAAAGCTTGAAGCATTTCCTCCTCTAGGGGGATGCTGGCCTATGCCTAGTGAGACACAGTCCTCCAGTACCTTGGGGAAACAGGGAGGACATGTAGAGAGAAGCAGGACTCACTCGTCCGTTACCGTTTATCCACTGGGCATTCTTCAGTGGCCATAGACAAGGCTGCTCTTTCAAGCATTGACACCACAGGGAAGGCTTAGAATTACCTCTAGAGTTTTCCATAATGGTGATATTGTATCCATCCTCTCTCAGGCTGAAGTGGGATTATCAGATTCGTTCATGGGTCAATGCTTGCACACGGTGGCAGAAAACAGGGACACAGAGGAGAAGGTGTAGAGAAGATAATCTGACTCCTGTGAGGTAGCTTTCCCAGCTGGGTTCTGGACAGTCCTAGGAGGGATCCTGATTCCCCTCTTGATGTTCAGGAGGTCAGGCATACCGAGAGCCCCTCAAGAGGTCTTCTGGACATGAACTACACTCATGAACACACTGCAGCTGTGGTTACCTGCACATGATCAGCACAAAACAGGACACTGTAACATCTCATGATCTATGGGGGGGGGCTTGGATTCTCCACTCCCCCAGGAACTGTTGGCAAGTAATGGCCGCTGGGGAGAGTCATTTCTTCAGTGGTGTATCCACTGGTAAGTTGTCAATGCTTCAGAAAGCAACCCCCACTCACACTCGTGCAATTCTAGTTAAACTCAGTGTGTCACACCTAAAACAAGGCATGGGGCTAGAAAGGGGTTTGTTGGAAGAAGGGTTTCTTCAGGGGACAGAGGGGGATCAGGAAGGAGAATAAAGGGTAAAAATGATGAAAATTCATTATGTGCATGTATCAAGCTATCGAATAGTTAAAAATGGAAAATAAAGCAAAAATAAGGTCTTGCATGCTCTGGAACCTCTAGTAGCTCTGACTTCCTATTATATGAGTCCTATGAGCACACACTTCCTGTGAGGGTATACTTCCTGTGAACCTAAACTTCACTTGAGTGAGTGCACATTTCTTGTGTATTTAGTCTTCCTGAAACTGAATATTTTCTGTAATGCCAAATGCCCTGTGAGTGCATACATCTGAGTACACATTTTCTTGGGCACATACTTTCTGTGGGTACACGCTTCCTCTGAGTCTGTTACTTTCTATGAGTATACACTTCCTTTGAATCTGCTACTTCCTGTGAGTACACACTTTCTCTGAGGAGAAATATCCTGTAAGTTAATATTTTCTCTGAGCCCATACTTCTGGTGAGTATACACTTCCTCTGAGTCCACACTGGTTTGGAGCACACAGTTTCTGTGTGTAATCTCAGCTCCATAGTTGGGCTCCATTGCTGAGATAGGAATTCTGTATGTTTTGTTTGAATTTTTTTTACGGTCTTGGAACATGAAACGCCCTTTGAGAGCCTTGCTTCTCCAGCCTTTGACCTCTCTGTGCTTCTCCAGGACCAGTCCATCCTTTGGAGCTCTCCCTAAATACCATCAGCCCTTGTCCTGCACTGTCATAGAAACCTGCATCCTCCTCCTATGGTACTAACCTAATAAGATAATTTTCTAATGACATTTAATGTCATACTAGATGATGGAACCAAGCTAGCCCCTTCTCTTTGGTGTCTCCAGAGTGAGATTTCACTAGGGTTCTCCAATTAAACAGGCAAATTGCAGATCAAGGTCTTCTCTCTAGGAGATGTAATTAAATTTTAGAATGCACATGGGCTCTTTTTAGTATGGATTTCTTGTAGGAGAATGCTATGTAAACATAGCGTAGTGATTTCTCTGAAACCTGACATGCAGTTGAAGCTAATGGCACAGCAGCACACTCCAGAGCTTTGGAAATGCAGGCAGAACAAGAGGATGGGAACGCAGTGGTTTTGTACCTTGACGTCAAGCCCCATTCGGACACATTGCTCAAGAGTCCCCTAAAGTGCTTCAAATGCTCTCACAAGCCCTGGGATCCAGCACCTCTTCCCTGAGACTTGAACATCTCAGGCCCAGCACACTCAAAAGCATGATCACAATTCCTCAAAAACAGTTTCTTGGATAAAAGTGAAAAAAATTGAAATGTTAACACTAGAACCATGAGACTTGTGAAAAGGCACCTACA
Organism: Mesocricetus auratus; assembly: GCF_017639785.1. Classification (NCBI taxonomy): domain Eukaryota; kingdom Metazoa; phylum Chordata; class Mammalia; order Rodentia; family Cricetidae; genus Mesocricetus; species Mesocricetus auratus. Next base: position 108,903,258 of record NW_024429266.1, read on the forward strand.
TCAGACCAAGAGAGTTCTGGAAAGCATTAGGCAATGAACATTTTGGTTCATTGATGGGAGACTTTGAGAAGTGGCTGCAGAATTCGGTTATTCCCACTGGTACATTCGATCTATAAAAATTTGCCCACCCCCAATATCTCTATGTGGGGTCAGTGGAAATGCCTATGGAGGATCTCCCCACGCTCCTGCCTAGACTCTCTTCCCAGATTCTTATAGCTCCCTATAGCCTACAAGGAAAACAAGCAGAAGAACATTGCCATGTGTTGGAGGTCCGTCTCTTAAGTCTTGTTTTATGCTGACCCTCTTCCCTCAGAGCTCTGCCTGTATCCATGTTGATGTGACCTCTCCCTGTCTCCCTACATGATTCTTTCACATATGAAGTTCCTGCTGGAAGTCAGCCCCCTTCCCAGGCTGAATCTACCCTTCCCTCTACTCCTTGTGGTATAGTGTGTGCCTTCCACTTGCTAATATAATCAGACTATCCATGTCTGCTGCTGCAGACTTAGAGTACACGCAGGATCAGAGAAGCAGAACTGCTGAGTGGTGAAGGAATCTGGTGCTGTGTGAGTCTGCCCCCTGCTCATTATTGCTGCTGTGCAAGTCTGATTGCTGCTTTCCACACACAGCCTGCCCAGGTTAAAAAAAAATATTCATTTCTGTGAAAGACTGAAATCTGCAAAGAATTAAGTTTCATGGAGAGATACTCATATTATCATTAAGCATGCGCAGACTGACACAAGGGTGGTGTGTCTGACACAGGAGAACAGTGTGGAGGGAGGAGAGGCAGCAGGAGACATGAGTCGGTACAGTGTCATTACCCAAGTTGGAACAGATCCAGGCTGCTTGGATTAGCACACGCCTTCCCTGTGTGAGGGGAATGACTATACCACCAGCTGCCAGGACCAGACCTCGTCTCTCATCCATCCGCAGGTACTAAGATGGATATATTACACATAGCATCTTAATGACTTAAACTAAAAGTTACTGTAGCACTATGGGGAGATGGTTCAATGGGCAAAGTGCTTGTTTCCCAATCACAAAGACTAGAATTCAGAATCTGAGGAGCCATGTAGAAGCCCAGGTGGACATGACAACCTGCCTGTAATTGACTCCTATAGTGTAAGCCACACTCTAAGCTCAGTGAGAGAGCCTATCAATTTATAAGGTGGAGAGATGAAGGAAGCCATTTGAAATCAAACTCTGGCTTTCACATATGTGTACCTGAACATAAGCATATATATATATATATATATATATATGCAAACACACACACACACACACTATGCACACACTAACGTGGTGATCTGCAGTGACTTCTTCCTTCAAAGCATTGGCCACCATTGGCTCCACATATGCTGAGGATACACTGAGACTCTTGTGTTGTAGTCATAGCAGGCTCATTCACTGGGCACAGGGTTCAGTATATCTGAGCCCAGGGTCTCTCTCAAGCAGAAAGATCAATATCCCATATTGTCAATCTGTTTGCAAGAGGCTCCCTTTCCAAAAAGATATTTTTATTATCATTATTATTTTAATTGTCTGTCTGTTTGTGTGTGTGTGTGTGTGTTTAGGGGGTTGTGCATGTTAGTGCAGTGTTCATGGAGATCAGGAGAGGGCATCAGATCAACCCTGAGTTAGTTACAGATGACTGTGGGCTGCCAAATGTGGGTTTTGCGAACTGAATCTGTTCCTCTGCAAGAGCAGTCCTTTGGTCTCATCTCTCCAACCCCATCAGTCAGCTCTTTTCTAATTCAAACTTCTTTGCAAGAAAGGGATTTTTTTTATGAACAGAAATTATGTGGACTTCACTGCTTTGCTAACTCTCTCAGAAGTTCATTAAAAGCTTCTACACACCAATCAAGGCTTTTTTTTATTTTTATTTTTTTATTTTTTATTTATTTATTTATTTATTTATTTATTTTGGTTTTTTGAGACAGGGTTTCTCTGTGGCTTTGGAGGCTGTCCTGGAACTCGCTTGGTAGTCCAGGCTGGTCTCAAACTCACAGAGATTCGCCTGCCTCTGCCTCCCGAGTGCTGGGATTAAAGGCGTGTGCCACCAACGCCCGGCAAGGCTTTTTTTTTAAATGGGACCCATCCAAACATTTCATGTGTGTGGTGCCAATAAACACACTTCTTCAGGAGGAACTAGCCCTACTTATGTAAAGTAGACACTTAATTCAACTGAATGGAAATAGCAAATGAGAGAAAGTCTGATTGAGGTCCTGATGATGCTTTCCCTGGTGAAGGCAGCCTTTGGAAGAGCTCCAGATGCTGACAGCAGAGGAACATCAGAATTGGAGAGGTCACTGGGAAACAGATTCGAGTAGAGACAAAGTCTACCAGGGACAGCTCACCTGGAAAGCTTTCTGAATTGTTTTCATATTAACTAGACAAGAAAACCATTAATGTGAATATAGTTGCACTCAAAGAAGCTGTACCAACAGAAGTCTCCAGAACAGCAGGTGCCATGGAGATGGAGATGCACAGGAAGGACTGCATTGGGACAGTTGCTTTCTGTGGTGACAGGGGCTAAGACACCCAGGCTAGGCCATTTGCAAACTGGGGACTCAGTTCAAGTCCAAAGGCTTGAGAACCAAGGAAGCCCTCAGTGTTACTGTCAGTCCAACCTGAAGATCAGTAAGCCAGAAGGCAGTGTGAAAACTCTAGTGAGCAGAGACTGGGATTGTGATGTCCAAGGGCACAAGAGGAAAGGTGTCCCTGCAGGAGGTGGGAGACCCTCTTTCACTGGCGCTGTTGTTTTATCTAAACTTTGGCTGGCTGGATGGATGGTGTGCTCCCATGCTGAGTAAGGGCAGATCTTCTGTCCTTGGTCCGTTGATTCAAATGTTTACATCCTTCTCATCCAGAGTTCTTCAGATACACCCAGAAATCTCAGCTCACCAACCATCTGGGCAGCCCTTCATGACTGACAGAAATTGCCGTCCCTGTGGGGCAGGGAGGGGGCTGAGTGTTTGCTCCATGGTGGCGCTAGCCCCTCAGTGGCCCTTGGGGCATCTCCAGCTGAGAAGTGCAGTGACTTTTCCCCTGTGCCTGTTCCTTCTGTTGCCCACAGCATCACTCAGTGAGCTGCTCGTGGAGCAACAGAACTAAGAGTCAGTCTCCTTCACGCCTCTCCTCACCCCCTCACACAGGGCAGACTACTCTGGGCAGCTGCCATGGCCTCTGTGCCTGAGGGGAGAAGCCTTCCCCTGTCCCCTTCAGAGGAGAGTCAACCACTCCCCTGTTCTCTAAGCTATTCAGTCCTGGCCTGGTGTCCTGGACCAGTGTACCAGAGACATTCAGGATGCCCCCCCCCCAGTTTCCGCTTCTGGATCCAGCTATTTCACACTTCACAGAAGGTTTGATGGGCCTCTGTGGTTCTAGAAATGGCAAAGAGCCCCATGAAGGCTGAAAGAGCCTTGGGACATGCTCATCAGCCTCCAGTGCGTGGGCTAGCCCCAGTGGAAGGGGTCCGATGACTGGCTACCATATTTTGCAGCTTATACTTCTAACTCAACCTCCACACAGCTATCTGTGATTTTACATGTGAATCCACTACAGATCCGAAGCCTACATCTATGCTTAATTTACTCCAATCCCATAACTTCCTAATTTGTGTGTACTTTGAAGAAAACTACCACCTTTGATTAAGTTAACCATGATTCTGCTTGCCAACAGCAATCCTCACATTTAAAAAACACACACACACACACACAATGTCCCCCAGTCAACTAATTTTATTCACACCCAGTTTCCTCTAAAGGGTTACAGCACATGGACGAATAAACACAGGCAGCCCTTTACTATAACATGCTTCTTCATGCTATATCCAAACCTGGGAATCCTTGGAAATACCTGGAGAGTTCACTCGTTAACATAATGTGATGTAATGAACATGGAATAAGCCCAGAGAGTTTTAGAACCACTAAGGTTCTTCCGCCTTCTCCTCCTACTCCTTTTATAGCTCTGGGAATAAACCCAGAGCTCCATATATACTAGAGAAGTGTTCCCCTACTGAGGTAAAACAAACTCACTTCTGATTGGGACACCGCGAGCCACCAAAGTGCCTGGAGAATTGCTTCAAAGCCTTCCTGGGGGTTGGCGGATTATAATCAGTTAACACCTAACTAAAATGCTTTAAGCTTCAAGACCTTGTAGCTCTCAGATTTCTCCACATCAGTTTCATACTGACCCCATTAGATGGTGTCTGAAAGACTCTTTGGTGTGAAGGTCTATAAATGTTCAGTCAGTCCCAGGGCTGCTTGGAAGCCACCTTTGTCTTTGGTCTTTGTTGACAGTCTCTGGGAGCAGTTGAGTCCACACCTGCTGTGCTCACTGATTGGGGTGAGTGTGTCACATCTGAGCATTGAAAGGGTCAGGGTTATTCGCAGACCGACCTGGCTTTCTGGGGTGCATGGCTGAGGGGGCTATTACTGCCGGAAGCAGCTGCGTGGAAAGGTACTCATTTCAGATGGACATAATAAAAACATAATAAAGTGTGTTTTCTTGTCCTATTGAAGAAGTCAGCTTGCTTGCTTCTGGCGGTTGAGAGTTTCACTAGCCCTCGCTGTGGAGAGAGGGCGGCTTGCTACAAAAGCGCCATGTGAGCTTTGTGACTCTCTCACTGCCCCTCCTCAGTGTGGGTTGCCATTGCACAGGTGGAGACAGTCAGGGCCGTGTCTGCTTACTCCGGGCATCTGAAAACACTGGACTTAAGTGTCCTGTTTACTGCTGTGTCACCATCTCTCACTGCCTGTGTCCCCAGAGTCTGGTATCTCACGTTCATTGTCATCACACAGTTTCTCTTCCGGTTCTGTCTGAATGAACACATGTGGATCCGAGGAATGGCCACCGGGTCGTGCCGTGGTGCTAGTTCCAGATTCCTCAGGGCCCTGTGTGAGCTTCCTGCAGCTTCCTTCTCCTGTCTTACACCCACACAGATCTGCGGCCCCTCGGTCTCTCATCTGCACCTGATTTTCTGTCAGCTTAACTTAAGGGATGTGGCTTATGGCCTTATCATGCGTGAATAAACCTTTGGTAACTCATTTCTCAATGTCCCCAGCAAAGAGACCCCCCCCCCCAGCCATGACAGCTCTGAAGTCAGCACAGTCAGGAATCAGAAATCTTAGCCAAGCATCACCAAAGACCAGAGTAATTAGCAAACATTTGTATCAGATTTATCAATGGGCCCTCACCAAAGACAGATTTTGCCCTGGAGTAAAATCTACATTTTTGACTGAATTAGGATCCATCAAGAGAAGCTAAACCTAAAGTTACAGCAAAGGAAGGCTATGGAGTCTAGTTCACATTTATGAAATTAATGAGATATTGCCTATTCAAAACACTCTTCTAGTTTGTGGCTTCAAATTGAAAGACCCCTTATTCCCAAGACGGTGGCTAAGATCACCACACGATAAATGGATAATGACCTCATGCTTAATTCATCGCATATGTACTTTGTTAAGTGACTTAAATAAGTTATGGAGGTGGCAATTTAAATACAGTATACAAGTGGAAAATACTTGCACTGAACTGAAATCAACACAAGGTACTAAATATTGGATAAGATGCCAGAGCTTGGCTGGCACTGGATAATTTATTTGGTCTGAGATCTGGGTTCGCTAGTTGAATACATAATTCAGCATGCAGTGAACATAAAAATAAATAAACAATCTGATTCTCCAAACATATGCGGAAGTGGGCCAGGAAGGCCACAGAAGCAACAGCCTGTGAGGCAGGGTGGGGTAAGCTTCTCCTACGTGCGATCTTTATGAAGCAACATCCTGTGAGGCAGGGTGGGGTGGGCGTCTCCTACATGCGGTCTTTATGCAGCAGTGTTCCTCTGCGGAGTTGTGTTTGTACATTTATTTACTTCTCTTCTTTACTGACTCGAAGCAGGCAGCTCACTTCCACCAAGTCTTCAACTCTGCCTACACAGTTGATAAAACGGTGGAGACGCGGTCAATATGATGCCAACCCTCTTTTTTTTTTTGCCATCGTTTTTATATTTGTTACTGTCTACTCAAAATGTGTAAAATGCGAAAACCAAACAAGATCTCACCATCACTTGAGTGTCCTGGAGCATGAGACGAAGGACATTCACAATGATCTTTGTCCTCGCCCCACCGGCATAGCATCCTCCTGATTGTCCACTGCCAGCCAATGAAACGCAGGAGCTCACTAACCTCCACAGCCCTCCATATGCGGGCGCATAATGGCCTGGTGGTGGGTCGTTCCTAAGTCAGCTCACGCTCCTCAAATGGATCACCTCCCCACCCCCCTTTTAACCATCTTATCCTAAGTAGCATTGAGATGTCAGTGGGCCAAGAACAGCTCTGGGAGTGCTGCTTGGGTTTCAGGATCAGCCCTGGGGAGCATCTGTAAATTGTGGCTGGGAGCTAGTTGCATGACTGCTGGGTAGTGCTCCCAGAAGAGGGAGGAGCAGAGCCTGCTGTGCTCAGAAGCACGAAGGCAGCCATGGCAGAAAGCCTTGTGGGCTAACAGGCACAGGCACGTCTTCCCTGACTGACTGCCGGAAGTACTGAGCATCCTTACACAGGGCGAGACGATGAATCTCGATTGTCAGCCGGGTTTAGGAGGGCCAGGGAAAGTAGAGAACCACACCTCTTGAGGGGAGATCGTCCCTGTGAGGACATTTCTAGGTGGGATTGGTTAAGCAGCAAGATTTACCTGACTCTGTGAGGCTCCGTCCCATAATCTAGCTGGAAGAAAACAAAAAGTAGGCTTGTGGTAGTTAATGAGAATTGTCCTCCACAGTCTTGTGCATTTGTATGCTTTATCCCCAAATGATAACACTGTGGGAGGCTTTGGAGGTGTGACCTTGTTGCAAAAAAAGCATGTTATTGGAAGAGGAATTGGGAGTTTAAAGACGAGTGTCATTTCTAGCTGGCTCTCTGCGCTTTGTGCTTATATTTTAAAATGCTGCAAGCTCTCAGTTTGTGGCCCCTGCCACCCTGCCTGCCACTCCCCTACTCTGATGGGCTCTTCTCTCTCTGGAACTGTAGCTCAAACAAGCCCTTCCTTCTAGGAGTTGCCTCTGTCATGGTATTTTACCACCGCAGCAGAAAGTAACTAACACAAGGATAAAACCCAGACATTCTCTCTGTCTGTGCCCTGGCCACTACGACATCCCACAATCCTCTACTCCCTATGATGTTCTGAACTCTGTGCTGAAAAATAAGTCCTTTTCCCTTTAGGTTGGCCATGTCAAGTTTTTTTTTTTATCATGACTATGTAAAAGTAGCTAAAACAGGACGACCATGGAACTGTCTTCCAGGGAGATGCTCCTTGGAGCTCATGTGACCAGCGATCCTGTTGTAGGTGGACCTTAAACTATTCCAGTGGAGGCATATGGAGGATGCAGGTTTACCTCTCAGATAAGCCATGAAACTACTTAACATTTCACTTTTGAATAGGCAATATACTCTTAATACAGAAAATTCAATGTGCCAAGTAAATTAAGAGTAACCTAACGAACAAAGAAAAGAAAAGGCGATCCATAATATAAATTGTTAATAGTCTTGGCAATTTTTCTTCATGAAACTTTTCAGACCTGTGTAATTTTATTTCCGTATACGTTCAGGTATTCCATACTTGCTCACTCAAACAAGGACTCTTTTATACACACACACACACACACACACACACACACACACTGATAATACCTTGTGTTTTGCCCTGCTGTCTCTACAGAAATAAATTCCAAGCATTTTTCAGGTCACTATTTGTCATCTTAGCACCTTCTTGTCCTTCGAGTGTCAGGACATTCTACACCTAGGTACTAGTGTGCACTTCAGAGTTACATGGTTTTTTAAGACATTGCTATGTATTGGAAAGTTGTCTGTGTTCTCATCGGTAGCACACAAGGGGGAATCCCTCGGGGCGTTGCCACTGTTTCCATTGTTGCCATCCTCATAGCTGGTAGGCTCCACAAACTTGCCTTTTGCTAATTGGAGAGGCTGCACCTTCGTCCTCGTTGACCTTTCCATTTCTTAGCTCTTTGGGTTCATGCAGCTCAGATGTCTGAGCTCCTGCCTCAAGCCTTTCTTCACATTGTTTATCCAGCCACATATTCATTTATTTTATCCACAGCTGGGATGGTGGGGTCTTCCCTACATTGCAGCCCTGGCCTGATGTTACCACAGCAGATGTTCAGTGCGATCCTGAGAAGACAGGTTGCAGTTATTGCCAGTCTCAGATTGTGTAACTGCAGCTGAATGACCTTACTGAAGAACCTCCTATCAGCTCTCTATGTGGCCTGCACACTTCATGTAAATGTGAGGAGACCTAGGGAAGCAGCACGATTAGAGGAGTATGTCCTCTACCTGTCTGTACCCCTCATGCCCACATGCGCTGCAGTTCAGCGGCAGGGGAGGTGGTGAGCAAGGGGGGAGCTCTGCTCCGGGCTGCATGCCCCCCATCTCTGCGATAACCCTCTCTCAGAGGAGCTCACGGGATCTACAGCGTTCTCCGTGCCCCATGTTCCTCCAGGCAGCCTCTCTCAGGCCTGCACATCTGGGAACCTGATGGCAGACAGCAGGACTGCCCAGCAGAGCTGTGAGTAGTCCCTCACTCCATTTGCATGTCTAGGAAACCAGGGACACACTAAGCGCCCAAAGCATGCCCTCCCTTTCTCCATCCTACTTACAGCTTCAACTTTTCTCTGTAGCCCCTTCCAACAGCACTGGGCCCCGGGTCCCAGGTCTCCACACCCTCACTTCTTTCTGAGTCTGACATCGTCCTCTCCTTTCTCCCCATCCCCTCATGCTCCCTCCCTCTTCCTTTCCATCTCCCTTCTGTGCTTTAGCTGCTATTGTGAACTATTGTGAACGATACATGCATTAACATGAGAATGGAGGGAAAACGAAACCATTTTCCTTTTTTTCTCAAAATTTCTTTCAGAATACATGAAACAGGAAACACAGTTACACTTCCAGCAGACACAGAAACCATGGTCTGTGTAACCCAGCCTTATGTTTCCTCAATGAACCAAGCCTCGCAGACATCCCAAACTGCCTTTCAAACACAAACCTGGTCATACCTGACTCGAAAGGATCCCATTTCAGGCCGGCCCATTTCTCAGGAGCCGATGAGAGCAGAGCGCAGCATCCTGACAATGGTGTCCTACCAGCCCTCACGATGGCTATCTGTGTATGGGACAAGCTGGTAGCTGGTGATGCCACTGTCTGGCTTTCTCCTGCCACCAGGGTCTGTCCCCATTTGGTGCCCACAACGGCCTGGAAACAGGTGGACAGAGAGGCCCACTTCCTGCGCCCTTCTGTACACGGATGACTCACAATGTTTCAGTCACACACCAGGACCGGAAGTGTGCAGCAGCAGCGTTCTCAGAAGGACAGTGAGATACCCAGGGACAGGCGCCGCCCATTTACACATGTGGTCCTCCCATGTCACACTTCCTCCCCTTAAGCCGGGATGATAATGCCAGCTGCCCCAGGGGCTTCTGGGAACGGTTAACCTGTGAGGAGCCACACCATCCAGTGCTGTGCTGTGTCCCAGTCCAGAGCTCCCTGGCTTCACCTCATCCATCTCTGGTGATTCTGAAGGATCTTTGTGTTTCCATTGATATTTAACTTATCCTGGAATTTCAAATGTCATTAAAGGGCATATGCTCTTTTAGGGCTTGAGTTTAAATTCCTTCCCATGCCCCTCCCTCTCCATCCTTAGTAAATGCCTTCACTGGTCCCCGTGGCTTTTATGAGGTCTACAGAGGCTCACTGCTCCGGAGAGTGGGCAACAGTATTGTGTGGCACAGCAAGGACATCATTTCTGTCCGTAGGGATGCTCACGACTTGTCCCATCCCAGCACCATACCCTGTAGCCTGTGACCCCCTCCCCAGTAGCCTTGTGTCAACAAAATGTTCTCAGCATCATTATCATCAACCTGCTTGACCTCCAGCTGACCATTCTTTCTGGAAGCCTTATGTCCTAAGGTCTCCTTCTGCTTGGCTCAGTGCATTGCTCAGTGGGGCTCTCTAAAGACCCCACATCCTGGCAGAGACCAGCCCTTGGTGCTGAGCCTGCAGATCCTCCCCTGCCTTCTGGATGCTCCATGGAGATTACAGTGAGAGTCCTTCCCTCCCTCCACAGCTCTGTCTGGTGAAGCAGCTGCAGTTGCTCTCAGCATGAGGGTAGACTGAGGACTGGGAGGTAGGTAGGGCTAACCTGTGTGCAAACAAGATTGCAGACCTTAAGTCTCTCTGGGGGTTTCAGCTGCCCCTCTTTGAGGATTCCCCACTGAGAGAATTTCAGGTCTAATGCATAGTAGGGTTTGATCCACACGCTTATTCAAGTTCTAACCATTCTTGAGGCATTGGAAGATGAAGAATGAAGAAAAACAGGGGCTGGGAAGATGGCTCAGTGGGTGAAGCGTTCACTGTGAAAGAATGAAAACCCAAGTTTGGATCCCCAGAATCCACATAAATGCCTGACAGGTGTGGCTGTTACTTCTAACCAGTAGCACTGGGGAAGCAGAAGACAGGGATTCCCTGGAACAAGCTGGTGAGCTCGAATATCAGAATTAGGGAGCTCAGACTCAGTGAGAGACCCTGCCTCAGGCAATAAAAAGACCCAGCATCAACTTCCAGCTTCCTCATGAACACACACATGCATGTGCCCCTGCACTCATATGCCTCGCACATGCAAACACACATAGACGCATAACAGAGAGACAGACACACATATGCAGAGAGAGAGAGAGAGAGAGAGAGAGAGAGAGAGAGAGAGAGAGAGAGAGAGAGAGAGAGAGAGAGAGATACGTGCACAGACAGACACACACACGGGGAGAGAGAGAGGGGGGGAGTGTTTACAGAGAAGAGGAAAACACTTTTTTTTTTATTTAAGCCACGGGAATTCAATTCTAAGTATTACAGGGGAACTTCTGTGAAGAGGTTAAGACAGGGTGAGGAGTCCTGCGGGGTGAGGAGTCCTGCGGGGTGAGGAGTCCTGCGGGGTGAGGTCTGCCTCTCCATCAGCAGTCTGATGGAAATGAGAGGCTGCAATGATCCCCTCACACCTGGGTTAATTACACTGCTTCCTAGGCAAGAACAAGTTGGAGAAGGATTGTTTTGATTCACACTTTATGGTATTAATTATGTGTTTTTATTATAATTGTTAGCAAAAGAGAGACTGTAAACTTGGAGAGAAAACATGAACTTTTCCACCTGCATCTCTTGAATATCCATCATCACAGACAGAAACTGTCTCCACATAACACTGCCACATAACATTGGCAGTTTGATTTTGCCCTTTTAGCTCATCTAAGAAATATGCTGAGTGGACTTTGAACATGTTGTCAACCATTTGTAACTTATCTGTTGAAAATATTTTGCCCATAAGCAGACAATAAGTAGAATTTTTTTATGATGCTGCATTGCTGACTGTTGACGCCATGGACTTCAGAATGCAAAGACAGCATCAGTGAGCAGGGTATGAGAAACCTATCCTAGAGCTAGTTAGATGTCCACAGTCCCACCCATCTGGAATCTAGTACCAAGGAATTGTCAAGATATGGCTTTTTTTCTGGAAGACTATATTGAAAGAAAGCAAACAGAAAATGTCTGCCATGTGAGCTGGACTTGGCCCTAAGGGAAGGTGACATGGTGCTCATTTGCAGGGCCCTTGCTGGGTTAGTCCATGTTGACATTAACAAAACCTCAAAGGATGGCAATGTTCCTGAGTTGCGGCATCCAGATTGGATAACTGTGTCAAGTCTGACCCATCAGTGATGGTTCACAGCACTCTGCTCATGGCTCGTGCAGCAGGGGCTTTGTGCAGGGAGTGAACCCCCTCCAGCTTCGTGGCACCTGCTACTCACTGTGTTGTTTAGTTTCCCCTGTAACTCAGCATCCGGCTTTTGTGTCCGGTCCCAGGACCTGATGGCGCAAGCAGTGGCTGCCAGAGTACGTAAGAAAGTGGGGAGAGTGAAAAGTTCTCAGTGCAGTTGCCATAGGGGCTGACATGATCCGTGTGATAGGTTACCGTGGCCAAAGAGAAGAGACCTTTAAGTTCCGTCTGTGTTCTCTCATTGCTGGGCTCTTTCACAGAAATCAAAACCGAGAGCCGGTCCCATTTCTTTGACACCATTTTGAAGGATGTATAAATTCAGTCTTTTATCGCTGAATGATAGAAATGGTGGGTGTTTGTAAAATGTCAGGCCAAAGAGATCTGCAGACAGGAATAATGGTAACTAGGTGGCTTGAGGGATCAACCCTGTCTACTCTTTCTCTGCCTTTCCATACCAGATCCACACAAAGCAAGTGGATGCTCCCAGAAAAAATATTACTGACACCCTCCCGGAAGCAGATAACACAGCCTGTTAGCTTTATTCTTGCTGACCCCAGAAACCTGTCAGCATAGTAAACTGGATGTTTTTTAAATGTGGTGAACAACATTATACACAGACCCACATATACAGCTCATCATAGGTGGCAGGGTGAGTGGGACCCTTGGAGATGGGATTTGTTTCTCTCAAGTTTTCCGAAAGTACTGTAGTAGAACATAGGAGATCTCCTTGGGAAAAATCACATACTCAGGTGCACACACAGATGCCCAGACACTCAGAGCTGTGAGTCCAGTCTGATCACAAGCTTGGCATTTCCTATGAAGGATGTGGGGCTGACAGACTGCCAGACTGTCCAGCTCGGGACTTGCTTAGAGTTAGGCAGAGGTGTAGACAGGGCTGTTGGACAATGCAGGCTGCTCATCTGCTCCACAGAATTGCCACCAGCAGTGCCCAGGCTGAAAGACAGGCGCTGCAGTGGTGTTTGGGGGACAGGAGATGAAGTCACCTTGGTGGTCATCTTTCTGTATACCATCCTACTCAGAAGAGTCCTGCAGAGAAGCAGCACATGGCTGTTGTCTCTGTGCCCTCCTCCTTCCTCTTAGCCTATCCACGTAGGCCCCTGGGTCTCACACCAGCAGAGGACATAGTTTCAGAGCCCTGTCACAGCCTGTATCTGGCAGCCCTAGGAAGGGATAGGACTGCAGGTGGCTGAATAGGACCTGCTGGTCTGTCCTTCGGAACTGTTTGGGGATGGGTTTCTTTAGGAGTTCATCAAGAATGAAGGGCTAAGCTGCCTGCCCTGCACAGCCTGGCAAGGCACAGTCTCTGGGGGACAGGTCCAGGCCACAGAGACAGTGCCTGTGGCTCTCAGCCTGCCCTTTAGTTCTGGGATAGTCGGATGTACTTCCAGAGCTCTGAGGGGGACAAGTCCAATGTTCTGGAAGCTTGGCTCAAGGGAACTACCCAAATAGACATGAGTTAGCACTACTTCCAGAAAAGAGTGACCATTGCAGCAACAAAGGCTTCCGTTGGTGTGGCAGGAGCTCCTCCTGGAGCACCGGAGAGCACTGGTTCCCTCCTCTGCCTCTCTGGAAGTCACAGAGGTATCGGAGTGAGGGACTCTCTCACGATGGCAAGTCCTCAACTGCTTTGTGTTTTTGCTTTCACTGAAAACCAATTTCATTTTTGGTTTCTTGAAAGTGACATATGTTCAAAGTTTATAAAGTTATTTATCTTTTATATTTGTTTATTTAGTGACGGGGCTCACTCATGCCTTGGTGTGCATGTAGAGGTCAGAGGTAAACCTGCTGGAAGTGGTTCTTTCTATCATGAGGATTCCATGCATCAGACTCAGGCTGTCAGGCTTGGCAGCAAGCGCGCTTACCTGCTGAGCCACCTGGTCAGCCCTAGAGCTAAGTTTTGTTAATGAAAAAAATGAGAATCTCCAATTTCTCTTCTCCTTAATCCTAATCTTGTTATCAAATGGCTAAACTCTTTCAAGATTTTGGTATTTTCCTTTTAAGTTATTGTTATTTGTGTGTGTGTGTGTGTGTGCAGTGTGTTCAGATGACAGCCTTTGGTACTTGATTCTCTTCTGCTAACAACCAGAAATTGAACTCAGGTCATCAGGCATCTGTAGGATAATGTCTTCAGGGCTGTGGAGTTTCCTTTACTCATTGATCTATCTGACCAGCCCTCATGGGATTTCCTTTAGTGCTCCTCAGGCCCCCATAACAACCATATGTGTTTTGCATTTATTCATTAGACTATTGCTATCCAGGTACACTAGCTGAAGATGTGATATTCACCCTCTTAAACTTTCCCCATCCATATTTCAGTCAAGCCGATGTGAAATGATAGCACCATTGACCTTATGGACACATATCTCTGAGTCTTAGTAAACATATTCTGGCACCAATAGACTTCTGACGAAGTTGAACTTACATGTCTGTATAAAATCATAAAGATAAAAAGTACAGATACATAGGTTCAAATGTGCAGTTTTTCTTCCATCTTGTTCAAGGCACCTGAAGATATTGGATCCTGGGGTGCCCACATCCCTTATATAAGACATTGTATTTATATAACCTCCAGCACCCTCTAGCACACACTCAGTCATTTCTGGAATTCTTAGAAAGGCTGTGTGAACGGTTACCTTGTGGAGGGTCTAGGGAACAGTAAGAGCTGAACCACCTTATGCCTCCTCAGTACAGAAGAAACTTTGGTTTTCCAAAAATTTTCATCCCACAGTTTATTGGATAAGGATTCTGAACCTGGGGCTGCAGAAGCCTCACAATTCTCTGATTGCCACTTCATCCCACAAAGGAGAAATAAGGTAGAAAACACACCAGGGTTAATACTAGCACTGGTGAGTGTGGTATTTGTCTGGGTGGAAACAGACCTGGGCTTGGTCCCAAATGCATGAAGACAGTGTGCTGGCTAATTTGTTGTCAACTTGACACAATCTGGAGTCATCTGGCAAGATGAAGCCTAAACTGAGGAATGGCTATCATCAGATTGGCCTGTGTGTGAGTATGTGGTGCATTTTCCTGATTAGAGCTTCTTGTGTGGATAGCCCCTCCCACTCTGGGTAGTGCTACCCCTGTACTCCTGGCCCTGGGGTCAGGCTGAGAAAATCCATAAGCAGCTCCTGCCCCTCTTGAGTTCCTACCCTGGCTTCCCACAATGATGTGAGACAGTGGAAATGTAAACCAAATTATACCCTTTCCTCTCTGAGTTGCTTTTGATCAGAATGTTTTGTCACCGTGACAGGAAGCAAACTAGGGTAGGCCCGGCTTGACCTGTATGCAGTGAGGCTTTTGTCTAGCTAGATCTGAGCTTCACTAGTCTATGACCCAGGAATGTGTCCAAAGAGACAGCCAGCATACGGAAATGGAATCCTCCCCTTAGTCCTTATGAAGAATGTGGTCTATGGTTCCCGAAACACATATTTTACTAAGGGGTGGCACAGGGAGGGAACAAATGGCTATCGAACTCTTGAACATGTGGACAGACACTAGCCTCTGTCATTCCAGGATCCATGCTGCAAGGTGACTTCCAGCCACCGTGCATGTCATGGAGCTCCTGCTTCACAGAGCAGTGACCAGAGCTAAAAGCTGACCCCTGGGGTAGAATGCCCCAGCTGTGTTCACAGCTGGGCCAGTAAGGGTTTGGATTTCAGTTACACTCATTTCTTGTCTTAACCGTTCTTTTTTTTTTCATTTTCAATTTAAAATTACCCATTAGTTACCATTAGCGAGTTGAGTTTTATTTACAGAATATAATTCTGGGTCAGAGGAACATATATTTTCACAAAGACAATTGATAAGATTTTTTGAGTTGAGTTCAAGAGTAACTAACTTGTGAATGCCTCAGCAGCTGAGGTGGAAACATCTGGAAGATTGAGTGTGCGGGGCTGGTATGCTTCCTTGAACCTGTTACTTCTCAGTGGCATGATATATGCATCAGGGAACTGTGTGGGCGCTGTTCGATGTGAGAAGTATGGTTTATCAGCCTCTGGAGATTCTCTGTGGCTCTTGGTTCCTGACAGTGATGTCTAGGAGGACGAGGAGAGCTGCTACCTTGGAGGCGGGAGCTGGAGAAGTGGGTAGGATTCATCTATTGTGCTATCTACCAGTGTGTTCATCCATCCATTCCTGTGAGAGCCCTCTCTCATGAGGGTCACCTTCTTCCTGCCAGCTCAGACGTTCTCCAGGACTCTGTATGACACAGCTGAGACTCCTAAAGGGAGTCTCACCAGGTTCCTAATGACAACCCAGCTGCCAGCATTGTGTGCTGCCTGGCCCAGCTGCTCCTTATCCTGACACATGTGTCCTCCTCATCTGTATTTATATCCATGCATGTACACAAAATATTATAAGAGCCAGCAGGCGATGCTCAATCATCTCCCCACGTTCTTGGTGTGTCATAACTGTGCCCAACTTAACATGGGACCCCATCTTGACCTTCCATTTATTTTAGAGCTTCATTAACATAAATTTTACATAGCATGAAATCCACCCTTTTAAAGCTCATAATTCAATGACTTTTTGAGTGTATTCAGAATTGTGCAAGCTCAAACACCACATGTTCTTTCGTCTCTAAAGAGAAATCCTCCAGCCAGCCAGTCCTTCCTTGCCTCTAGCAGTCTTCCATCTACTGCTGTCTCTGGAGTTACCTGTGGCTGCCATGTTGTGTAAGTGAACTCACATTCTGTGCGGTCTTTTTAATTCCTTTAACTTTTCTTAATTGAATTTTTTCATATAATATATGAAATATCATATTTTTCCTTCCTTCAATTCTTTCCAAATCTCCCTACCTTTCCAACTCTCTCCCCCTCTAAGAAAAAGAAAAAACAACAGCACTAAAATAAAAAAGCACACAGAAAATCAAAATAAACAAACAAAAGACCAATAAGACAAAAAATAAAAAATAAAAGAGCCCGGACAAAGCAAAATAATTCTGCAAAAATGCTATTGAGTTTATTTTGTCCCATCCAACTATTCCCGGATATGGAGACTGCACTAAGGTGTTGTTAATATACTCAGAGAGAAGCTATTGAAGGAAACTGATTTTTACTATGTCAGTGGTCTCAGTTGCAGATAGCTTCTTGGTTAACCATGGGAACATGTGCTGGTTTCTGCCTCTCAATATTGGGTCCTCATGAGGCTTGAACTTGTGTAGACCTGTGTATGCAGCCATAATATCTCTGAGTTCAAATGTGGATAAGGCTGGCTATGTCTGTCAGATACTGTTTTCCTTGGAGCCATTCATCACCTGCTGCTCTTGTAGGCTTCCCAGCTCCTCCTCTCAGGCCTCTGAGCTTTAAGGGAGGGTCTGATGAAGACATCTCATTTAGGACTGAGTGTCCCAAGGTCTCTCACTCTCTGCACAATGTGAGAAGAAACTGTGGCGATGCCTTGTTTGTACAAGTAAAGAGTGTCTGAAGATCAGAGGGTGGAGCTTGCCACTAGCTAACTGACAGACAGGAAGTGAGATGGCTGGGCAGAGACAGGAAGTGAGATGAGTGGGTGGAGAAAAGATTACAGGTGGGAGGGAGCAGGAACTCTCTCTTTTCAACTGGGAAGTTGGTGAGGTGAGGTGTGGCTGTGGCTTGCTTCTTTATCTCTCTGATCTTTCAGCCTTTACCCTTATATCGGATTCTGGGCTTTTATTATTAAGGCCTACTAGAACTCTCATTACAGATGCTTCTCTAATGAGGGCTGATTAAAGCACTGATCTATAGGTATAGCATTAGGTGTCATTTTATTGTTATGTTCCCTTAGCAGAATAATAGTGTTAAGTTTTTCCCTAGGCCCATGACCTGTCTATTGTCATGTTCTTGTCCACTTTAGCAGAGACAGGTATGGGTTCCTTCTCATAAAGTGGGCCTGAAATACAATCAGAAAACTGTTGGTTATTCCCATAACATTTGTGACACTAATGCACAAGTCTATCTTACAGGCAAATCACTGTTGTAGATTGCAGGGTTTGTGTGTGAGAGATATTGATGATTATCTTTCTCCTGCAATGTTGTGCAGAGTACCTTCCAGTACCATGAACACTACTCAGTAAGGGTGAAACTTCTAGTTAGGCACCTTCTCAACTCCTCTGTGCTTAGTGACATGTGTGTAAATGTTGTGTTCAGCAATAGGGCCATACCACAAGTTTGTAGAGAGTAACCAATAGTTGTAACAACAACCTATGATGTTTGGGGATTTCCATGGGGCGCTTTTACTCAACAATACGTAACACATTTCTGGAATCGGAGGTTTTACTTGGTAGCACAAAATGTCTAGTTGAAGTTGTGTGGTCTTTTATGATTAGCTTCTATTTCTTATTAAGGATGTTTTGAGATTCCCCCATAATTTTACATGTTCCTGGACATTTCATGTTTTTTTGCTCTTTGAGACAGTTTCTTACTGCATAGCCTGAGCTAGCCTTGAATTTTCATTCCTATTGTCTCAGGCTGGAGTGCTGGACATTTGGATCTTTCCTACTGAGGGGGCTCTTACATGTTCTTAACACATTGACTACAAGGAATTGTCATTGATGGTTTCATGAAGATATGTCTGTCAAATTTGTGATGGCTTTATTTAGCTATTTTTATACCTTTTAAATGAAGCTGGGCCTTCTATTCCACAGAAAAGGAACATTTGAAATTCTCAACATAAATAGCATTTAGATGTAGCAGCCTACTCACTCCAGCCTAGAGTTAATCAACCAGTCAAAGATTTGGCTTGTCCTCACCTAACACTTCTCCATGGATTTATTGAGGTCAGCGCTTCACTGGTGTTCATTATAATCTCTTTCTAACCTTACTGTCCACAGCACACTAGACCCTGTGATATTTAAAAGGGACTTTATTTCTTAACTGGGATCTGGCTTCTTCCTGTTCTAATTACGGTTCAGATCAACAGTATCATTGAATTCTGCCACACTGAAGTTGCCTTTCATCCTGGGTGTTTGGCTTGTCAATCAAAGAAGTTTCATAGAGCTGCAACTGTGCAAAGCCGCCCTGGTTACCAAGAGATGTGCAGAGCTTCTTTCGAGGGTACGCAGACTCTACCTGAGCAGAGCCTGGTGAGCTGCCAAGGGAGGGAAGATGTACATGTGTTACTCTATTCTTGGGAAGACATGAACAATGCCAGTCATCCTAAGTAGAGAACTGACCAACATAAGGATCCCACCACATCCAATATGGTGAATCAATGAGTTTATTGGGGTTGCTTACAGGACAGGGTTAGGAGGCAGATGTTGGCCAGTACCAGAGAGCAGACATTTTTCTGAGTTTCCTCTTTCTGCATTTTCCATCCCCCAAGTATCTTTCATCCCTTTTGTCTGGTCCACCAATCTGTCTAGTTCTTTCTATATAGCAACTCTAACTTATGCTACACTAGCCTCTTCATCTCTTTAGAGTTTCTTCCTGTAGCTTGGAAGTACAGATAATGTGTGATTGCAACACAAAAAATATTTTAAATCATAAACAAAATAATTTAATCCATATGCCATTATGTGTGGAGAGGAAGGAAGCTGGAAGATACTTCATTGATGTCCATTTAACTCTGATCCCCTTAAAATAGTGATACGGTTTCCAGTCTCCTGACAGGGTGTGTGGCCTGTCATTGTTTCTCACCATGGCTTGTTCCCTGTCGCCATCCACAGAAATCTTCAATTTTATCTTCTGTCCTCTGGGAAAGCACCAGGCTGTCTACAAGAGGTCTCCACTCACTGATGTATTGAGGAAGAAGGTACCCTGACTCCAAACAGCACAGTCCCCTTATCCCCATTAGCATTAACTATCAACTTGACACATTGATATAGGAAGGCCTAGGCCACTGGGCGTGGCACCATTCCCTAGGTATGTGGTCCTGGTTTGTAGAAGGAAGTTAGCTGAGCATGGGTCTGAGCAAGGCAGGGAGTGAACCAGCTAGCAGCATTCCTTCATGGAGTTCCTGCCCTCACATCCCTCAGTGATGGACTGCAATATAGAAGTGTAACCCAAAGAAGCCTTTTCATCACCCAAATGGCTTTTTGTCGGAATGTTTTATCGTTATGGTAACAAAAAGAAAACTATAACTGGTCTGGAGAGCTGTGATGTTCCAGAGACGCACTTGTGAAAAGGCATGGGTGTAAATTGTGCATGTGTTTCTCCTCTTGCACCCACAGATTAGTATGTGATGAAAGTGTCTTTATAAAATAGTTTCAAGTCTACTCTTCTTTGGGGCACCTGGCCCATCAAGCCAGGCAGGAAACATCCGTGAAGAAGCTGTTCTAATTCTACCCCAGATTTCCACTTGAGAGGTACAGAAGCACAGACAGAATTTCCAGTGAAGTTTTAGGGGCACGTGTATGGATGCTGATAAAGGGAGTCTCTGTCCCAACACTCCAAATCTGTTTATAGTGTGGAAACGCATTTCAGGAAAAGCAGCAGCCAGGAGACCACCCTCCTCACAGTGAGACGGGAAGGTAATAACAAGATAGAGGCCAGGTGGGGGTTCAACAGAGCAGGGGTAGTATGGAGGTCATTGAGGGCAGGAAGATATTAAAAGAGACCCCTCTAGACCTCCAAGGTGAGCTACAGAGTGAAACCTGTAAGGTGTGTATTGAGTGATGATTTCTAGAAGACTGCTTGAGTTCGTATCTGACTAAGTGCTGGGATAAGGTTGCTGGTGAGCTCTAGCAGGGTTCTGCTCGTGTGTGTGTGTGTGTGTGTGTGTGTGTGTGTGTGTGTGTGTGTGTGTGTGTGCGCGTGCTCGCGCTGAATCGGCATCTGCTTTCTCACCATGAACTTGCCTGCTGAGCAGCGTGTGCTGGCCAGGGTGAGGGAGCAGACCTGATTCTTTTAAGCAGATCTTAAGATTTGAGGAGCTCAACTTAGTATTTTGAGCCTTCAAATGTGGCCTTCCCTCTAAGCAGTTCTCACCAACTCTCCTTTCATGGCGCTTCCCAGGTGGGGTCTAATGCATCTGGCAAAGTCGCATAGTCTTTCAGAGGTTGGGCTCTGCAGGGGCTTGGAGCTGTCTCTAAGAGGTCCTCTGACGTGACCTGTATGTGAACTGGGCAGGAAGAATCTTGATTTCCAGTTCACGTAGTGGCTTTGTCATTTAATTAAATCCTGTTAACCACTTAGCACAAACTGTTTTCTTTGACCCCTATAAAATATTGCTAGACACTTAGGATGCTCCTTAGTTTTAGAACAATAAACTGAGGCTCAGGTGGGATTTAACCTGGAGTAGGGGTGTGAGAGAGTATAGCCAGACTTGAAGTGTACTGGCCACCTTGGCATTCTGTGACACCCACTGGCTCCTGGGCTCTGAGCACAGAGACGAGAACACATGCTGCTTATGTCTTGCTGGGGACAGACGGCCTGTCTTATGCCTGTCAGGAAACATCACCCCCACACTGCTGCAGGGTGTGCTCAGGCCTCATCTGGAGCTGCTGTCAGTGAAAGCAAATCTGTTTCTTTCTATTAGCGTCAGGAGAGGCAGAGGCGGATGCTGGAGGCTGACAGGTGGCTGGGACCCTAGGGAGACCAGCCTCCAAGCAAGGAATGGCCATTGCAATTAAAGTGTTTCCTTACTCCAGATGTCTTGTGATCAACATAAAATGGGCCCAGAGACCTCAGACTGCGACTCTGAGTCCAGGCGGAGTGGAGAGAGAAGAGCCCAGAAGGCCTTATTATTCCTGCTCTAGAAGTATGCTTAGGATCAATGAAGCAAATGAGCTGTTTCATCCAAGCCAGCTGCCTGCTGCGGGGACAGAGAGACAGACAGACACATGACCTCCTCCACCACCCTCAGACTGTCTCCATGGAAAATGGATTGAAGGTGAAGGAAGCGGGCTGCGTGTGGTCTGACCACAGGTCACCTCCTTCTCCAAGGAAGGGGCAAGAGCAACATGGTTGGTTTCTGACAGAAGCAGGGACAGTAGCTGCAGAGCAGGCTGACTGTGGATCTTCCAGCAGAGCGCTTGCTTGGCCCCCTGAGGGTCTTCAGAATCTTCTATTAATTAACTCGAATCTGACCAATATTCTGTTGACACCAGGAACTAGCTTAGTGAAGGAATTCATAGTGACTCATGAGAGGGATGGGAAATACATTTCCTAAAATAGTAACGCCATCAGCAATAAACAGTGTTCACGCCAAATACCCACCAGCACGTTCTGCTAAAGCATCACCACTGCCCCGTAAAATAAGTGTCTGCCATGACTCTCCATGATATAATTAAGGATAACAGGGTGGGCTAGTCGGCTGCATCTTGGTAGCAACTGTTTGCAGTTGACTAACGTTAAGCGAACCTTCTCCTACAAGGGGCAAAGCGGAAGAGTGGACCAGAGCAAAGCTAGTCCTGAGGATGGCCCATCAGGGACTTGGCTGCAGTTAAGATTCTCCCATCCACTCTCTGCTCCCTCTGATGGCGTCTCCATTCAGAGAGTCACTCATGTGTCCCAGAATTGCATCCTCTGTGTCTGATTAGTGAAGAGAGTTGACATCTCTCTTCTAGGCCTAGCTATTAGACTCATGCAGTAAAGTGATGGAAAGGCAAAGAATCAACAGGCTGGTGTGAGTTATGCAGTTACTAGGAGAAGGAAAGGATGGGAAGCTGTAAGGCAAAGGACTTTCATTGCTGGAATTCACATGTTAGCTTTGTGGGTAGGCTCACCAGAATATATACCACAGGGGGCTGGGGAAATGACCCTATGGTTGAAAACACTAGGTGGTCTTACAAAGAACTGGAGCTTACCAGCACCAACCTCAGGAGACTTATATCTGTAAGGTGCCTATAACTCCACACCCAGGGGATTTGATGTCCTCCTCTGGGTTCTGTGGATACCCAATACACACACACACACACACACATGCACACGCATGTGTGTGTGTGTATATGCAATCATGTAAGCACACATACAAACAAACATGTACACTTGCATGCAATATATACTTAAATAAATAATACAAAACTAAGTCTTTAGGTAGTAAATCTTTGAAATGTGCAACAAAGACTTGGCATGGTGGCTCATGTCTATATTCTTAGTACTTGTGAGGCTGATGCAAGAGGCCCATGAGTCTGAGGATAAGATCTTTGTGTAACAGATAAAGGTGTCCATCTTGAGGGAGGCTCATAAAGACACAGATGTTCTAAAGGGAGGTGAAGCATCCCATTCATTTAAGGGCAGGGAAACTCCTTAAACTTAGGAAGTCCCTGAAACTGACCAGATTCACTAGGTCTTTCTCTCTGTTGGACTGCTGAGAGACAACAAATCCTAGCTTGCTAGAAAGCACTCAGACCAGCTGAGCCACCTGCAAAGGACCCTCTCCAGTCTGCTGAGGCTATGCAGTATGTTCCAGCTTTGTGAGCTGTCAGCCAGGCTAGGGTAGGCTTTTGTGATGCAGCTAAGTTTGAGTCATTTCTCCTGTAAGTAATCCTCCCACCGGTATTCCTATAATAACTCTACTGAAACTCATTGGTTCACCCAGTTAGAGTGGTGGTATCTTTACTATGGCCTGACCATTGTCTTAATTACTTTTTAGTTGCTGTGAATAGATACCATGATGAGTTTATTTGGGGTTCATAGATCAAAGGAGTTAGAGTCCGCAACCATCTTGGCAGAGCAGGCATAGCTTTGGACCAATAGTTGAGAGCTTCTGTCTTATTACAAAACCAAAAGGTAGAGAAAGAAGAGCTAACTGCAAATAATGTGGGCTTTTGAGACCTTCACCAACAAGGCCACACCTCCTGATCCTTCCTAAACAGTTCCACCCACTATTCAAACATGTGAGCCTACTGTCCTCATCCAAAGCATTACTGTCACTCTAGCAGTTCTCCATGTGGTGTGAGTAGGTCTTCATCTAAGTCTCCCAGGAGCAGTGTCACACAACAATCTGCTCTAAAAAGAAATGGAAACAAAAGTGGAATGTAACACTTACTGTTGGTCTCCTTCACAGCATGAAGTCTGGGCATGGGGGTGCTGTGTGAGTGGCTTCCTCCACATTCTATCATCCCTGGGGCAAGAAGCTTAATCAGAAAACATTTACAAAGTGTCTTGACCAAGTGCAGCATGTTGTGTTTGCTAAAAACCCATAATGAATGTGAAGCATAGCAAAGAAATAGTCTATTTTCACATTTAGAAGCAGGCTTAGAGTATATAGATTTCCTGGCGGGTTGCATTCAAATGAATGTTATTTGGCAATTACATTCATTTAGGAATTTTGTCAAATAGAATATGTTTCTCAACATAATTGAAGTTTTGGTTGGCATGTCCCAATAGCAATAGCATTGTCAATATCTGTATAATACAAATAGCTTCTGACTGTGTCACCTCGGATGACATGAAAGTCTCAGAATTGATTTTAAAGAGATTTAGAAGTTTAAGGAGGCTATGAGCAGTCTTAATTCTTAGTTGCTTTTCAAGAAATGAAATGAATGAAGCAGCTTGGTGGAGGTCCTGTCTCTTCCACAGGGGTGGAGAGATTGCTTAGGCAGGACTGTGCTCTTTTAAATGCTCCTCACAGGGGTCCCCAAGATGGCTCAGTGGGTTAAAATTAGCACCTGACACCAAGCATGACAGCTGAGTTAACTCCCTAGATTCCAACTGGTAGAAAGAGAGAACCAGTCCCTGGAAGCTGTCTTCTCACTTCCCCATGATCACCTATAGCAAACAATGTGCTCAAGAATTAATAAGTAACAGTATAATAAGGGTATTTTAAAAGAAAATAAACAAACCCTCTCCAATGAAACCCGGCTCCCCCACCCACCTGGCACCCCCATTGTACCACTATCCCGGAGCTGCCTGAACCTCCAGCTCTGAACTGGCCACTCATCTCCAGCTGCCTCCCCACTCATCCATTCTCTCCCCTGTCCCGTTTCATTGTCAACTTTCTGCTTTCTGTTTCTGGCTTTCTCTGCACCCCACTGACCTGCTATGTCAGTCTGAGCCAATGTATGGCTTTTCCTGTCTTCCCAACTTCAGTTGAAAATCTGTGTCTGTGACACACAGCACAGTTCCTGAGACTGAAAGCAGGCTCAGCCTTCTCTTAGGGTCCTCCAAGGAAGGCCACCCAGTGAGATGTGTCCAGCTGCTGAAGTTCAGCATGGCTCCCAGGGTTCCCTGCCATGGCACCCGGGTTTTTGTACACAGCTAGAGTGGCTTCCCTGCTTAAGGACCCACTTTGGTTATGAACCAGCATCCCTTGGACTCTGCACTTTAATGCCGGGACCCTACCTGACAGTCCTGCCCTTCCATATGGCGTGTTTTCTTAGAGATGACCTGTGTATTTGCTGCTTACAGTGTCTGGTTACCCAGATGTGTCCTTTGACCATCTATCCGGTCTAGATGAATTTAAATGAGTGATTTCTGTTCTCGTTTCTGACTGTAATTCTTGTTGGGTAGGAAGCAGTATACCCAGTTATGACTCAGAGGCTCAGAGGCTCTTTGGGGCTGATGCCAGAGAAGCAAGGCGAGTGTCTTGCTTTTCTGACGTTTCTTTTTCCCCATGGAAATTACACAAGTAAGAATCTAGCCTGACGTGGGAGAGAGCAAACATAAACCACTCCAGCTACAGCATGTGACAGTTGATTCTGGCGAAACGAGTCTCTTGGAGCCCGCCATCTCCTTCGCTTTTCCACCTGTCCCAGTCAGGGGCCTGAGCTGCATCGCTCTCTGTGTGGAGCAGACCCGCAGTTTCTGAGGCAGGTTTCAACCTGGATCCCACTTCACGGGAGGCTAAACCTAGGGAGTCTGCTTTCTTGTCTCTGTTGTGACCCCAGGAGTGGGGCTGCTGGCTCATAGATCTCCCTGGCTATGTTTTGCTTTGGTTTGAATTCTCTTCTCTTCGCCGTGTCTTCACCTGGCTCTTTGCTGATCAGTCTCCATCCCTACCAAGAAATAAATGGAATAAATGGATTTGTTGATGTCCTGGAGATGCTGGGTCCCAGTAACGAGGGAGCCTCTGCCTCCTGATGCTGCTTGCCTTTAGTCTTCCTTCCCCTCTGTCCTCGTCTCCTAACTACCTGACTTTCCTCCAGGTTCTCCTGCGTATTCTTTCTTCCTTCATCTCCCATCTCCTCCTCCCCTTTCTTACATAGTCTATTGCTTTCTTTTTTTCCTCAGTACGGGAATTGAACCCAGGTCCTTACACATGTCAGGCAAGTGCTCTATGGGTAGGGAGAACCATCTCCTCAACTCTGGAGTCCATTATTTCACTCAGTGATCCATGTCCAATTCAGTGAGACTGAAACTGGAGGCTTTATGAGTTACTTTTCTCATTGCTCTGATTAAATGTATGTCAAAAGCAACTTAGTGGGAGTGAGGGTTTATTTGGGCTCTCAGTTTGAGAGCCCAGTCCATCGTGGTAGCAGGAGCATAAGGCAGCTGGCATAGGAAGCAGAGAAAGGCCATGCTCAGCTCTCCTCATTCGATTCATTCAGTACAAGCCCCCAGTGCAAGGGTTGGTGCTATGAATGAGTCTTTCCCTTCAGGTAACACAATCTGGAACCCACCTCGCAGACATTCCCAAAGATTTCTCTACTTGACACTCAGTAGGGACCATCATGGGGAGGAGCCACTCAAACACAGGTTGGGTGAGCCTAGCGGCAGCACTGAAGTCCAGGCTGAGGAGCAAAGGGAGGCCGAGGAGCACAGGGAGGCTGCAGGAGAGCATCCACCCACATAACAGCCACTCTGCACTTACTGTTGGAGATGAATTATTCAGGGGTGCTTTGGAGGGCTCTTTCTAGCTCCCCACCTCTACAACCATAGCTAAACCGTATGTTCAGCTTGTGGAGGGACTTTTCAGATGAGTCGATATTCATTAGGTTAAAACCTCACTAATTTAATTAGTATTTATTTTTAATTTGGTATAATATAGAGTCATTTTTCAGCTAAACTAATACTTAATCCTGTCCATTACACAAAAATGGTGTCACAGACCCACTGTAGTAGACTACATTTAGGGGCCCTTTGAGCTTTGTCCCAGTATTTCATCCATGAATATGTGTGGGCACTGCCAAAGGGACTTTGCAGATGGAGCCAAGACTGATAAATAATCATTAATAATCAAGATGGACCCACTGTGATTGCCTGAAACCTAAGACGCAGAAGAGGAGAAGATCCAGTAACTTGAAGCAAGAGAAAGCTTCAGGTGCAGCTGCCTCATGGGAAAAGGCCTGAGACAATCCGGCATAATGAGTGTGAATCAGCGTGTGATGGGTTCTCCCAGAAAGCCTTCGGAAGACAGGCAGCTCTGTCTACATATCTACCTTCTCAGACCCTGAACTGGTCTAACTGTGCTCTGCTGGCTTCTGTCTGCACTGGGCTGCAGTAAGTAAGGTTGGAGGTGAGGGTTTCAGTAAGCCACTAGTGAGTGCGAACCCAGTACACCTGCTAAAGCAGCTTTGTGCTCTGGGAGGGAGCTTGTAAGCGTGGCGTCTTTCAGGACTCCCCGGTCACCGAATCTTACGCTGTGAAGATGGGTCTAGATGTACATTTCTGACAAACACATGGGCAGTTCTCCACATACCAGCCCTTGCAGACTTCTGCTGTCCTACAGTACTTCTTAGACATCGCAGGAAGACCCGGTGGATCCTGAAATTGGTGTGTTGAGGCTGTTGTATAGGATAGCTCAGTGGAATCTCCATGGAGGTGGCTTAGTGGGAGAAGCTCCTGCCATGCAAGTGTGAGGACTTGAGTTCAGACCCCAGGAATCCATGCAAAAATCTGGACATAATACACACATTTGTGTTCCCAGCACTCCTGGGGTGAGATGTGAGGCAGACACAAGGGAATAACCTAAAAGCTCATAGGCCGGCTAGCTAGCCTGGTGGTGTAATACCACAGAAACAAGAGAGACCCAGCCTCAAAAAAAGGTACAGGGCACGAACCAATTTATGAAAGTTTTCCTCGGATGTCCACATATACACCATGGTGTACACACACACACACAGAGAGAGAGAGAGAGAGAGAGACAGAGACAGAGACAGAGACAGAGAGAGACAGAGAGAGACAGAGAGACAGAGGCAGAGACAGAGAGACAGAGAGACAGAGGCAGAGACAGAGAGACAGAGAGTCTCAGAGCATAGAAGATATGCATTATCAGAATGCCTTGCAAAACATTACAGACAGGAGTGTTGGTAAAACTTTACCTCTCTCTCTCTCTCTCTCTCTCTCTCTCTCTCTCTGTATCTGTGTGTGTGTGTGTGTGTGTGTGTGTGTGTGTGTGTGTGTGTGTATTTGCACCCATGTGTTCCTGGGAACATTTGTGTATGTGTGTCTCTCTCTGTGTATGTGTATCATAAAATGAGCAGGAGTGTATAAAAAGTGCTGCTCCAATAGGATACCTTGACACGTAAACCTTTCCAATGAGGCCAGCCTTCCTGACATGGTGCAATAGTTCCTTAGCTTGTTACTGTGATAAAAATCACTGACACAAGCAACTTAAGGGAAAAGGGATTTATCTGGCTTACAATTCCAGGGTACAGTCCAACACTGTGGGGAAATCAAGGTGGAAGGAATTTGAAGCAGCCGGTCCCATCACACCCGGTGTGACATCACATCTAGCATCATGTCATGCACAGTGTCATGTCATGCCCAAAGTGTCATGTCATGTCACACCACAGAATCATACTATATGCCCTGTCAAGAGCAGAGCAAAATGAATAAATGCACACACTTGCTCCATTCTTATGCTTCAGCATTCCCTGCCTAGGGAATATTGACACCCACAGTGGATGGTTCTTCTCACCTTGGTGTAATCAAGATAATCACTCACAGACTTACCCATAGGCTAACCTAATCTGGATGACCTCTCAAAGAGACCCCCTTCCCAGGGGTTCTATAATGTGTAAAGTGGACAGTTAATACTAACATACATGGAGTGCCATCAGCCCCAGTGCCTAAAGAGTTCCGGGGAGAATGTAGGTGACAGTTATGTGACTTGATCTGTTTATGGGGGCTGCTGGCAGTGGACCTATCCCAGGAGTATGAACTGGCTTTTTGGAGCCCATTCCCTATGGTGGGATACCTTGATCAGCCTTGGTACAGAGGGGAGGGGCGTGGTCCTGCCTCAAGTTGGTATGCCAGACTTTGTTGACTCCCCAAGAGAGGCCTTACCCCCTCTGAGGAGTGGATGGAGGCTGGGAAGTTAGGAGGCAGGGAGATGGGAAAAAGGGAGGAAGATGTAACTGAGGTTTGTATGTAAAATGAAAAAACAATTTAATAGTAATTTAAATAAAAAGAAGACCAATAAAAAAAAGAGTTCAGAGGAGCCTGGGTCCAGATTTTGCAGCTTGATGCGGCTGCATCTCTATAGAGGTAGCATTTGCACACCTGTCTTCAATGCACTTTGAGAACACAAGGTCATTGCTAATTTAAAGATGAGACCTTTATATTGACGGCATCCTGCAATTACTAACAAGAGCTCGGCATCCGCCATTTAGTCAGGAAGCAAAGAAGTTGTTGTAGAACAAACTGAAATAGCCGAGGCCTCAAGGACCACTGCAACCCTGTTAGAGTGCTGTCCTGCTGACCACTGTGTATTGGTTTATTTATTTTGGCTTCTGTCTTCTGTCTCTGACCACAAAGCCCAAACCACAGGAAGGCAGAAAAGTACAATAAATGGGCTTTCTCTACCCACCCCTGACAATCACCTGACCGCTTATGGAGTCATGTGAATGGATCCACCCTGGCAGATGCCAGCTCTGGCAGAGGACCTGTTAGTTCTCTGACATGTGAATAGCAGGAGTGCACCTGTGATTCCCAGGTGCTGGACCCTGACAGCTGCTCCCACTGGAAGGTGGTCGGTCACCAACCATGGATGAATCAGGAAATGACAGCTTTTGTTAATCCTGGGTTTTACAGGGTGAAAAGATGCTTGCCACGGGTTATCCTTTCCAATTCTGTGGCAGCTTCCTGCAGTTTGTGTTGAAGTATCCACAGATGTAGTGGATGGTCTTTGGAAGCAGTAGGAAGAAAACACAGCTCCTTAAGACCAAAGAGGGAGCTCAGCATTCTCTGAGGAGCAGGATCAAGACCCCAGGGAAGGCCAGGCAGTGGCCTCCGAAGAGTTCTGTGTATCAGACTAGCCAGGAGGAACCAAGGCTAACACACTTGTCAGGAGATGAAATGATTATCCCACCCATGCTATAGGTATGAGGGCTGACCTATGCGCGCTGCCACTATATAGAACCACAGGACTTCATCAGGCCAGGAGGGGCACCCCAAGAGGGAGAAGTACTGTTTCCCATGATTGGGTTAAGTTTGAGCATTGGGCTCAGTTCTAATTGCCTTAATAACAAGATCATCAGATTTGTTTGTACCCTGAATGGCGTGCCAAGCACAGGAAGGCAGCATAAGTCCATATAGAGCAGTCTCACATTTGTTTAAAGACAGAGTCCATACAGCATGAGGGGTATCACAAGCGGCCACTGGAGTCCAGTCTAAGACACAGGTCTTGAAATGGCAAATCTCTGAGAAGCCTTGGGTGTGGATGTTGGTTTTATTAGCTTAATTCCTGAAATCTCAAATTCATTTCAACAGTGTTGTCCCTGAAAAGTAAATGTGGTTAGTGGTCTCCAATCACCAGGATGGTCCATGACAGCACCAAAAGGGGCTGCTCACCTTTGCCCTCTGTCGGAGCCCTGATGTGTGAGAGGCTTGTTCTCAGTCTACTTGTCCTCGGAGTTGTGGTGCGAAGCCAGCTTGGCTTCCTGTTTCTTCTTCTCTTCTGAGTCTGAAAGTGACATCCACGGTGGTTTTTAGTGCCATCTGCAAGCTGTGGCACGTCACACCACTCGATGATCACCTATGTGCACAACCACCTCAGACCACTGAAGGAAGGCAAAAGCAGCTTTCAGCATTTATTTAAAAATCAGCAAATCACTAATATCCTTTTACACAAGTTAAGCTAAAGATGGAGTTGCAATTCCTAGTTGACTAACAGCCTAAAACAATGTGGGATTTCACAGGAGGATTTTGTCTAGACATCTAGAACTTCCATGATGCCCTATAAATATGCTAATTAACAGAATATTTGAGGTCAGGTTAGTGTTTTAAGATTTTGAAAGCATTTTCCTTTCCTTGAATCTATGGATGTCCCGCTTTTCTAAGTGGCACAGCAGGGAGACCTAAAGTATTATAAAAATGTCAGAATCTGGTTTTTAAAGCAAAAGCCCTGCATAATTCGGTATCCCGAGCCTACGTTTTCTTACACACATTTTCGGTGATTAAACGTCTCTTTTGATGCTCGGCCTCTGTGGTCTGCTTCCGGGGTGGTGAATCTACCCTGCCTCCTCTCCCACATCATATAAATCCAAGTCCAAATTATTTTTACCAACTACCCATTAAATATTAATCAGTGTTTCTTGGTTTTGAGCCCGTAGGTCTTACTTACAAGATGTTACGGGGAGTGGCTAGAAAGCCTGCCAGTTCAAATCCCTTGGCTTGGCATAATTCAGCCATAAGTACCAACTCCAGGAGCTCTCTCTGCTTGACTTGCTCTCTCTTAAGTGGAGAGCTGAAGGAGCCTGAGACATTTTACTCGCTCTGCTGCCGTATTGACCCAATCAATAGTAGACATGGACACTGGATGAATTTTGATTCCCAAATCTGAGAGCACACCCCTCTGAAACTGCTGTGACTGGTTCTGAGTTCCGGAAACCCTTCGTGCTCATGAGATTATGGCCATTCTCTTATCTGGGTTATGAGCTAATGGACTGTATTTCAGATAAGGGAGGCATATTCTGTCCAGACAGGGTGTAATGGAAAAGATGCTGAAGTGTTTGACCACCCCACTGAGTGTGCCTTCTTCCAGGAACCAGCTGGGGGCCAGGAACTTCCCATGTTCTGTGGGCTCCGTCAGACATCTCTATCCCCAAAAGGGATGGCTTCCATGGAGACAGAAGGATAGTGATGTGATGCTGTCAGCTCTCCCCTGTGCCCTTTGGTCCCCTGAGTTGAAGGAGCCCCAGCTACTCATTTGTATCAATGGGAGAAAAAAGCACAGAATGCACCACCTGTAGCTCATGGCAGGGAGGGTCCAGAACCAATTTATAAGCTCTCATTTGGAACCTTGCCTCTCTGTAAGGCCTTGGACTGTATCCCAACTGGAAAAAGGTGATCTACGTAGATTCGGGATGAAAAGGCCAGTCTCCTCATTTAGGAACTTGCAAATGTCACCACACATCAGTAGTTATGGGGGGTTGCATACTGGTTGCTTAGGGTGACAAGGAAATGATTTTCTGGCCAGAGTAGGCGACGACTCCAAGATGCAAATGGCTTACAGAAGGAAGGCTTTTTCATCTCTCCTGGCCATTGCTGGTCTAAGAGGCGAAACACATTTCCAGCGGAGGTGAGCCCAGACCATGGGTCTGACAGCAGGATTTACACCCACAGATGACAATAAGGATATGAAGCAGAGAGATCCCCAACCCCAGAGGAGAGGCATCCCCACAGTCTGGGGTTGGAGGCAGCGCTGTGTTCTCAGGCACTCTGGGATGGTCACACTGTCTTCACCTTCAACGACATTCTGCAGCCCCATGGAGAAAACCATAGCTACATGCTCAGGGACATACATTACTCCAGAATGTCCTTGTGCTGCTGTTTCAATGTGCTCAGGGACAGGTTTTTGGCTGTTATGCTTTTCTCCTTAGAACTCTTTCCCCCTCTCTCCTCCTAGACCTTAGAAACCCTGCCTTCCATTTGATGTGGGTGACTGTCCTGGGGATGTCTCACCTTTAGTCCAGAGGCAACCTGTTAAGAGACCAATGATACCAGTTTCTAAGATCACACTCCACAGTCTTGTGAACAGTTTGCCACTTGTCCACCAGAGTTCCCAAGTTCCCTTTTCTCTCTTGGTCTTTAGCACTTTTTATGTCCATTCTCCGTCCTCCTGCCCTTGTCCCATTTGTGGAGTTGAACAAGTTTCCCCGAGCCCACTGGCATCCATTTTACCCCTGCCTGCCTCTGTGCCACCTCTCTGGCATGTGGCTTTCACTGTATCAACAAACAAGCAAGTCCCATGAAGGATGTCCATTCCCAGATTCTGTGTGACCATCAGAACCCAGAAGCACCATAATATTCTTATAGTTTATCACCACGTGAAACGAGGTGTGTGTGTGTGTGTGTGAGAGAGAGAGAGAGAGAGAGAGAGACAGAGACAGAGACAGAGACAGAGACAGAGACAGAGACAGAGAGAGACAGAGACAAGCAGGCAAACAGCACTTTATTGATTAGGAGAGGTTCCCGATACTAAGTCAAGCCCTTGCTGCTCCATTTCTGTAAAGGTAGAAATACCTCAAAGTAGTTGTTACCCCAGCTCAGTGGAGAGGGCAGAGTCTCAGCACTCTCTCTGCATCTGGTCTTCCTCCTTTCCTTCCCTCCTCAGTTACTGAGCACTTGTGTGGATCTCACACAAACACTCCCAGGACTAGGTGAGGGCCTAAGGAGGTCACTGTGGCTTCTGACCATGACAGGATCTCACATGAGAGGTATAGCAGCTGACTGCATCATCCCAACACAGGAACTGGTGTCTGTCTGGCTCTTGTTCTAACCTGGAATGTAACTACAGTCCCTGGCACAGAGCCTGGGCTCAAAAGCCCTGTGCCTAAGGCCTGGAGGCTGTCACAGAAGTGGATGCTAAGGACCCCAAGCTCGACCTTCTGAATACTGCTTTGCTTTACCAAGCACAGGGCTATTGGAGGAGGTCATTTGCTCCTCTGCTTCTTAGATCTGCTAATTGCTCTCAGAAACACTCCTAATCTGTTCTCCTGCATCAATCAAATCAATCAGGGCCAGATCCCTATTTCTCTCAGTAGCCTAACTTAGCAGCCAGCAAGTAGCCCTTCTCAGGAGTCACTGACAGCCCTGTATCCCTTGGCATGGCAGACTCATACCTTCCAGTGGTAAGACCCTAGAGGGAATCAGGGGTCCTTTAGAGAGAAAGCCCTGTCTTAGCATACCTAGCATGGTGAGACCCTTCCCCGCCCCAAACAAATGCAGGAACCAGTCAAAGCAGCAGGAGACCCTCCCCCCCCAAACAAATTCAGGAACCAGTCAAAGCAGCAGGAGACCCTTGGCACCATACTGTCTTCCTACAAGCAGAATATGACCAGTTATCTATTGAGCAGAGGCCCCTGGAGGCAGGAGGATGGCCAGACCATTCAGGAAACCCCCAGTCTCCCCCTGGGAGGAAGATCCCTCCTGGCTCAGAGGCTCAGCCTGCTTGGGGCAGCTCCACTGTCTGTGGTCCCCAGAGGCTCACTGTCCTGTTCAGCTATTGGCTGTTTACACTCACCGCGAACTCTGGTTGTTAGTAAGCAGCCTTAAAAGGCAGGGAGTGTCCCTGCAGAGAGAGCCCTGGGCATCTCTGCTTGCACACAAGACTTGGTGGCAGCTGCAGGGGCGTGCCTCACCTGGAATCAACTGGAGAGGATGAATACTTCCAAGCTGTCCCGGGTGAATAAGATAAAACAATTTTGGAGGGTGAGTAGAAGGACGGGAATCAATTTATTGGAAAGAAATGTTTAATTTTGAAGGTGGGGGTGGGGGCAGCTAGCCACAGGGTGAGACTTTTAAAGTGAGAGTTCCTTATTTTACAAGGCTCCCACTGGAGGTTCCGCTGGCTGTGTTTGATGCCTTGCCAAAGGTTGGGATTTAATTTTAACTAATCTGCAGCAGATGCAATCAGCAGTCAGCTCAGCATTGATATTTGCTCAAAGCAAAAGTTTTCTGTAAAAGGCAGGTTAGCCTTTAGCCACAGTGTTACCTGGTCCCTGGGTACCAGACCGCACCTCCTGAGCGTAACCTCAGGAGCAGACCTGGGAGTCATGGGTGGGTGTGGGCTGAGAGAGAGTCTGGAAAATGAAGCGCACAGGTGTGTTTCCTTCTGGCACTCTGTTTCTTCGGAAACCCTGACTGACCAGAGGGAAGAAAGCTAAGGAAATCGGGAGCTTTGAGTTGTGCTCACAGAGCTAAGGGAAGACGGAAGGAGCTACCATCCACTCCCATGTGGGATGCTCTCACACTGTACACGGTCAGCAGGACCCTGTGCTATTGACCCCAGGCTGGGTAGTCACAGACAGCTTGTGGAATCATTTGGCTCACCCCACAGGATGGCAGAGCCCTGTGAAAATCTCTTCTTAATCTCAGGTGCAACAGGAAAGGATTCTCTCCAGAGAGAGACTTGGGGTGATGGGTCGTGCCTATATTGAATGTCAATGTCAGATTCAGATACTGTTTAGGAATCTGGGGATCAAGGACCCGTTATAAAGGGAGGTTTCTGACTTGCTGTGATGCTGTGGGAGTCTGTGGTATTTTGAAGCCAGAACTGGCACCTTGCTTGCAGAAATGCCTTTAATCGATGAGTAGATAAGCAGTCATGCTCCTAACCCCTTTCTTACAGCACAGAAACTGCTTTCTTCTCTCTGGCTGATGCTCTGAGGAGCTTAGGAAAAGCCTGAGTGTACGGATGGATTTTTTCAGTTGTATGTTGAGCCACAATATCCATTTACTTTGACTTGCAATAATCATAATGTGAGTTTGCAAGGAATTAAAGATCAAGGTGTCTATGGGCTACTTGATACAACCAAACCAAATTCTTCCCAAGTTAAGGCATCTATGAAGTACATAAGTATGTATTTCTTCTGAGCAGGGAGAAGGATATTAACAATAGTTAATATTCAGGTATACTCTAGGCAGCCTGCACTGCTCTGGGCTGCAGAGACCTGGGTTCTGTGTCAACCTCCAGATCTTGGGCAGCTGTTTCATGCTATGTAGAAAGTAGGTGGTCCCCTCAGTTCTGGAAGTTATCTGAACAGCATGATTTCTCTTCTCCACCCCCCCCCACACCAAACATCTGCCTGGCAGTGACTGGAGAAGTTTGACTAAATTTCTTATCCTGGGCTTTCTATTAGAGAATCTCCCAATATCTTAGGACCCAGCTCCAGACTCTTCAGATTCTTCCTCGGGGTCATGGGTTTGGTGAATCAGGTACCTGATGAACCTCAGGCTAGTTCAGTTCTGAGTTTCTTCTTCTGCAGACTGAATCTCATTTTAGCCTTGAGCATTTGTATGCCCAGAAAACCCCTTGCACACTGCTCCCCAGTGCTTCAAACATTATGGTTTAATTGAGAAGGGTTCCCCAGGGCCCAGACGTGATCTTTCTTTTCGCCATGCCCCATGGCAATTCAAAGGGACTCCCTCTGGTGGCTCTAAAGCAATGCCCAGGATCTTACCAGCCAACAACAGGTCTAGATAATGCAGAGAATTCTGTACAATCTGAGGAATTCCTCAATTATTTAGGAAATGGAAATGGGTGACATAATTACTCTTGTTGTCTGGTCTCTGAATTATTTATCCTCTTTTCAGTGGTAGTTTTATGATAATTGCTCCAAGCTGCTATTAAGGACTTCTTTTAAAACTCAGAAATAGATTAGAAAACAGTGCCAAAGAAAGGATTTAAAAGCGTCTTAATGGCATGGCAAGTCAGCTTCCCACTCACCTCACCCTCTCTGCCTCATCCTGAGTGGGTCTCCACTCCCAGGGAGTCTGGGCTGCATAGTACTCCCTAGTACTCCGACCTGCCCAGTGTGAACCATCTGCAGGAAAAGGTGAATTTGAAAAAAAAGCACAGCTGTCTGTGTGTGTGTTGTGGGGGTGGTTGGGAGGGGGGTACCAGGACTCCTTTAAGATGACAAGGACAGTTTGTTTGGGGCATTGGCATGAAATGAAACTATGATATCACTAACAACAATAATACAAAAGTCTTGAGAACAGTTTTGGTTCTCCTATGATTTTGATGTTTTGGGGGGATGTTTTGACACAGGGTCTTACTATACAGTTCCAACTGACTTGGACTTCACTGTGCAGCACAGGCTGGCTTTAGATTCATCAGCCCCCTGCCTCGGCCTCCTGAGTTCAGGAAGTACAGGCATGCCTCATGCCTGATTCCAACATGGTTCCATTGGTAGTGAGGGATTATAAGAAGGTTGTTTAGACAAACCAGGGTTGCTCCTGCCTGCAGTGATAGGAAGGGTTTGGAATCCCTGTCTCGGTTGCTTCAGTATTTAGACTGTACTTAGAATAACTGGATGATGACCACTTGATTTCTCCAGGAAAAAACCTTCAAATATGATTATTAGATATGTCCTAAGGCTATTGACTTAAACATATTTTATGATGAATATCTACATATTGGTGAAGAAAACCCAGTTTTACAAGAAGAGAAATAGTAGCCTCTTCTTTTCCGTGCTAATGTTTATGATGTGAGATTACTGAAACTGAGCATTTCACAGGTCACAGCCATGAAAAGTGGAGAGCTGGGGCAGGGCGGGGCACCTCACAGGAATGAGGCAGGGCAGTTCACAGGATTCAAGACAGTTAGTTCTGTCCTGTCTTTCCCATGTTTTGTCCAAGGCAGTCAGTATTTCTCCATCCTTCACTTTTCTGAGTTGTAATCCTGTGGGGAAGAGGGCCAAGTGCAGATCAAATCAGCAGGCTTCTCTGGGTGGTAGGTCAGTATCATCAGTAAGGACTCCTTTCCCCTAATTTTTGATACTCAGACTCTTGCCTCGTCTCTGTAAGTCAGAGTCCCATGCAATAGGCAAGAACCACATGCGCATCTCTAGACAGTAGAGTCAGAACAAGTGTCTATGGGGGCTCCATTGGGTCTCTCCTCATCTCCTGCTAGGGTTCTGATGGCCATTTCCAAACAACTGAGCTCGGTGAAGTACAAGTTGTGGTTGCAGCGATTCCTCTCTCCCCTGGTAGGACTAAGTACTCTTCAGCCACCTGAATTTTTAATTCCCTAATGGAGCACTTGTCTTCTCAAGAGCTGTGAACTCCAGGTTTTATCAGTAGAGCTCATGAAAACAATCTATTCCTCCTGTTTATGTGTGTCATGCATGTACAGCAGCCTTCTCAGATATGAAATATGCAGGGATCATTCCAGTCTTTTTTGTTAACGAGTTTACAGTATTGTAAAGGTGTAGGGATCAGGAGTCATGATAGGGTGCCTTGGGATATCTCAATCCGGCGTTCATCTGCTGTGACTCTTTCTAGTCTCAAGAACTTGGCTCACAGCTTCCCAACCGTAAGTAGAGTCCTCTTGTGCTTGACTGTCTGTGCAAGTGTGAAGTTATCTGCTCAGGACATACATTCCACATATGCCAAACCAGACGCTCTGGGAGTGTGAAGTGTTTATTTCAGTGTTCAGCCAGTCTCTGTGCTTTTAAACATCTTTGCATGTTACCTAAAAGAACAACTGGATAATAAGAAAACACTCATCTTTTTTGAAACACTTGCCCAGCTGGAATTCTGATCCTGGGTAGTTAAAAGCCTCTCCAAAATGGCGTGTCTTCCTGCTCAAGTTTGTCTTGTATGAAACAACCCTAGTCAGGACTTCATCAGGGAGGAAGAGACATCTTTGAATATGGCTTTCAGATGTGTCTTTACCTCTCTATAGTTGGGTGAAAGAAACTGAGTTGCTTCCTCTGAGAACCTTGGACACTTACCCATTATGTGACCAATGCCAATGAAAAAGTTCTCATCCAGTGAATATACTGGAACCAATTGTGTGACTGTGACCAGGGAAGACAGTTGTAGGCTACCCTTAATACCAAATTCTAATGTGGCCACAGTTTCATGAAGATTTTATAGTAACAGGACAAAGAAAGTCATAGATAAATCAAGGCACTTGTAAAATACATTGGTGGGGACATCAGGTAGGCAGCTACAGCACACTGGGGAATCTCTGCTATAGAACTCAAATGCTATCTGATGGCCATAAGAAGAATCTGTTGGTATATTCCAAAAAAGATTTTGCCTAGCAACAACAAAAATGGATGTTAAATCAAATATAGTAGTGGGCAATGGATGGCTATTAAGGGAGTTAGAATAGCCCAAGATGAATTATCTACCGATTTGTAGCATTCCAGCTGTCTATAGCCGTGGTCTTCCCAACCAGTCAGCCTTTAACACAGGTATGGCTTTGTTTTCTATCAACTTCAGTTTACACTTGTTTAGACTGGCTTTCTCTGAGTCACATGGCCTGGTATTTTCTTTATGTAGTGGAACTAGGAAAGACTATCTTAAATCTATTAATACACAGAGGGACTAAGATATTGAGTATGCATCCTGCCCAACCTGCAAACACACCAGTATGGTCTGCCAATGAACAATTGATAGACAGACAACATGGAATTAGGATTTGGGATCTTTGGCATGTTTTCATCTGTCTGAACTCACATTTCTTCCTCTGTAGATGAAGTTGGTAATAGTATCCCCCCCCCGCCGCAAGGTAGTTGTGATGATATTGGTGGTGTTTGTGCACACAGTAGGAACTATACTGGTAATATCCTGATTGGCATCTTACAAAGAGGCAGGTTGGTTGTGTATTCAGAGCTTCATTGTTCCTCTGACTTACTCGGAGTTTCCACCCATGTCTTTGTCTGATGTGGTGTTCAGGATGGTGATGGTTAGGGCACATGATGATGCCTGCTGAAGAAGGAAAACGTTGCTACCTATGGAGCCTGTCAAGATAGTACAATAAATGACCACATATGTCTGGTGGCCCCTTCTTCCCTTCCTCTGGGGCAGGGATTAACAGTGTTTGGATTTGAACTTTTCCTTGTGCATTGGCTTTTATTTTTGTGTATGTTTTTTTTTCACGTATACCCCATCAAACTGCTCCCAGCTCTGGGAAGGAGAGAGAGCCAATAGGTTTCTTTCTCTAGACCTTCATGGTCCGGCTCACAAGTCACAGTCACCATGACAACAGCCATGGTGTCTGGTAAGCTCTTTATCCTATCAGATAAGTCCTTAGATTCTTTTTAACCAACTCCTAAAAATTCTTAGTTTGCATCTTTCTTCAATATTAAAAGATGTAGCTTAATAGGTGTTTGAGGACATCAAGGCTGCAAAGGCTGCCTGGTTGGTAGGGAACGATGAAAAACCAAGGGCCAGGAAGAGCTCTCTTCCTTCCAGAATTAAAAAAAAATCTGTGTGAAGTGGGTTTCCACTAACCTACCAGGGATGTAACTAATGTGGACAGGCAAGACTGGCCAGCAAGGAAACCCCCACCCTGCTCCAAGGGTCTGCTAGGAGAGTTAGAGCATCTTGCTTCTCACTCTTAGAGGCAGGGTGACTGGATCTGCATGGGACTGAGTTTACAGTAATACTCAGGCTTGGTCTGAATGGCAGAGAAATGTGCAGCAGCTCTGTGTTTTAGAATGCTAAGCCAGCAAGTCTTCCTGCCAGTTAGATTATATTACTCACTTTTACCTCATACTATCTTTTTTTCCTGCAGCTGTATTCAGGAACTCACCAGCCATGTGGTTTGCCTTAAAGAGATTTTTGGTCCCTGCTGTGGACCAGACAGATTCTTAAGGGTTACTATTGATTCCACACATGAATGCTTCTCTCTAATGGCCTAGAAGAAAGAACCAGGGGAAAGAAAGTCGACTTTTTTTCTCTAGAACTCTAAAAGGCCACAGAAATCCACCCCATTCTTGGACCACCATAGTTACTTAAAGGAAACAGCACTGGTCATTTTCTCAGGAGACAGCTGATGGAAGAACCATCCCCTAAGCAGCAAATCCCTCAGCATTTGGTTTTGTAGCTTGCTTTAACTGAGAGCCCAGAAAGAACATAGAAAGTGTCTGCCATCAGGCGATTTTGAAGAAAGTGTGGTAACTATTTCATAAAGGGGAAATTAATATGAGAAATGTACACTCCCTGATGAATTGCTTGATGCTAACAAAGATGTAGCCCCTGATGCAAAACTCACAAACAGACTTGTGAACTGGAAGGTAGGGGCTGGTAGTGAGAGCAGAAACTGGTGGCTACATTGAGAGTTTAGACTTTCCCTCTGCCTCTTATCCTCTAGAAAGTAGGCCATAGATGTGGTCATTAGGAAGGTGTACACAGAATTGATATTGTTATAAGGATTTTAGACTACTGTGATTTAAACTTGGTTCCTGGAATCTTAATGAAGAACACTAATTCTTATTATCCTTGACATGAGTTTGTAGAGACCACTTCTCGGAGGCAGGGAGACATACTAAGATGGCTTGAGCAGCAGTTCTCTCTTGTCTGTAAGCATGGATGATTGCTTGTCATCTGTGTTTTCATGACGAATAAATGACATCACCATACAATGTGCAAACATAGAGCCCCTTTCTCCTCCACAAATATCACCATCTCCTCTTTCCCACTACAGTCCCAGGACACATTCTGTCTTCAGTCAGTGCATATCTATTGAATGGAGAAATGGATGGATGGGATTTGTGAGTAAAGCCAACCAAAGTTCTACCTTAAGGTTTATGATTGACTATTGAATCACTTAGCAGGAGGGAAAGACTAGTTTTAACCATTTTTCTCCACTGATGAAATTAACATTCTCCAACCATCTGAACATAGCATAAGTTGCAGAGTAGAGACCTGCCCCTCCCATTTCTATTTACTTGACCCTCCAGCAGAAAAACAGCCTTGGGAAGTCCAGACTACCAGTCATTGTGTATAGACATTTCATGCGCTTTTTTTTTTTTTTGTTACCCATCTGAGGCTTGGAGAGGTTCTTTGACTTAGGAAGATTGTAGACTATTTCTACTCTACCATTTATCAATTATCAAAAGAAATAATTGAAGATATAGATGTTTGACCCAAGGTTTTCAGGGATGACTGATGGTCGGTTTGTGTCTGTCAGCACTGTGTTCACCTACAGGAGCGCAGAGAATGGCTCAGGATGATCAAAAGGACCAGTGTAGTTCAGAGTGCCTTGTTGTGACAAAGACTGTAATGATGAATGAAAGCTTGCATCAAACATTGATCACCAAATCTCACTTATAAATGAGTTTTCTTTTTGATCGTGACTGTTGATGATATCATTGATTTCTCATGAAAATACTTCATGAAGACTTTTATTACTTCCAGATGTAAGTATGCCCTATCCCTAAAATCTCCCCAATTTGTTCCCTCAAAAAATTAGCTGATGCCTACTCACTAATTCATCTAAAAGACATTACAGTTAATGTCTTTACCTTTAGGTGCCACATTTGAATAGGTCTTGAAGTGAAAATGTGAATAGACACATAATGGCTGGGTAAATAATAGCTAGATAAATAGATAGGTAAATAGACAGACAGACAGACAGATAGAGGTAGATAGATGACAGATAGGTAATTACTAATTTTTCTAAAAAATGAGTGGTAGAAGGCAACTGAAGGAAGGAAGAGTGAATTTTGGTTTACAGTTCTAAGGGAAACACCCCTTCCTAGTAGGGACATCATGGAAACAGGAACACAAAGCAGCTGTCACATTTCATCCAGTCAGGAAGCAGAGAGAGGGGAATGCTGCTGCTAGGCTCATTTCCTCCTGTGTATTGAAGCTGGTCATCCAACCTGCAAGATGATGTGGTCCATGCTTGGAGTCTCTCCTTAGTTAAACCTCCTGAGAAATGACCTCACAGTCACGCCTAGGACTGTGTTTCATAGGTTACTCTAGATCTTGTCATGTAGACAGTGAAGATTAACCATCATTCATAGATAGACAGACAGACAGACAGACAGACAGATAGATAGATAGATAGATAGATAGATAGATATAGATAGTAGGTAGGTCCTCTTGGTAGTTGCAGACAAGCACAGAAAACCAGTATAAAACACTAGTTAGAAGATAAGAAATAGCAGGAGGAAATAGGGCTGTTATTCTTCATCTATTTGAACAGTGTAAGTTTTCTCAGAAGGCTGAGAACTTAGCAGCACAATGAGAAGATATGAGATGCTCAAACAAGGAGTTCAAAAATCTCCACATTGACTAAACAAGTACCAAGCAGAGCAGTGTGACCCATGGAAAAGAGATCCAGAATAGTGAAAAATCCTATGCAAACAAGAAAGAGTCTCCTTCATCTGTGGAAGGAGGTAGCTGGAAGTAGGAACTGGGAAGCTGGGGCAGGAGATGACCTGAGGCTGGGTGGGGAGACATGCAAGATGAAGAAAGCCCATGATGACCTGGGCTTGTGAACATTTCTATGGATACAGATATAGATACAGATAGAGATAGACATAGAGGTAGAGATAGATATCTAAATACCTATAGATACCAGTGCCTTTTCTATCCATGATGTTTGGTAAATAATGTTCAAGAACGAATGGGTCTTTCTGCATACAAGTGTATTTATCCCAGTAAACACTGAGATTCTTAGGTGTTCTTAGTACTCTAACCTATAGAAGAGTCAGTGTGTAGATAACACATGTGCTGCCCCCTTTCTTTCTGTAGTCCTTGTTCATGGTTATTTACAGGCAAATTTCAACACCAGGTTAAAATCACTGCAAAGACTGCTGTAAATACTTTACAATCGGCCTCAGGATAGGTCAGTGATAAGAGGTTCATTATACTCTATGGTCCCCTGTAGGATACATTGGTGAGAGGTACATGTTGTACAGAGGTATGTAAGAAATCTCAGGGGCAGCAAAAGAAACAGGAGAGAGTCACACTTGTGTGAACAGCAGAGGGATTCTGTTTCCTGCAACATCACTCATCTATCTGCCCTTTTTAATTCTTTGCATGTTTTTAGAGGAGTAAGAGCTGGGCATCAAAGTATAGTTTAAATACAAGAGGGATGAGTTGTGGCTGAAGTCTTGGCCAATGGATATAACTTCAGTAAACACAGTTTAGTTGATGGGATGAGTAGCCCTGGGAGATCCCCTGCCATCCTGTAGGGAGTTTCAAGGCTCTCGCAGAACCTGTGTCCACTGAGAATGGTAAACACTTGGTAATGGTAAACACCAAAATGTTAAATGGTGAAAAGAAACGGTAAAACACCAAAAATAGAAGATTGAATTGAGGTCCCAAGATGTTCTTCTCACATGTCTCACACATGTGGCATCTCCCTGTGTTTAGAAGCTCTGGTGACAGGTGTATGTAGGTTCTGGGAAGGAAAGGGAAAGAGATGCGTTACCATGGCAACATACTTCCCTCCATGCAGCAGTGTGAGAAGAAGAGGGGAGCAGGATCAGTTCTCCCCCTGTTGAGTGGGTGTTGAGAATCCCAGCTCCTTAAACACCCCGGTGCTAAATCCACTACTGGGGTATAGACTGGCCCCAGGGGTAGAGCAGAAATGTAAGCTTCCTGGCCTCTGAAGAAGAACTGTGGCCATACATGCAAAGTAGCAACTTTTTCTTTTACTAAAAGAAGCCATTGTGCCCAAATTGAATTAGCCTCTAGAAAGTGTAGAGAAAAGATTATTCATATGAAGCTGCTAAACCTCAGAGAAAAAAAACGTCTTCAGTCCCAGTCTCTCTAAGGGCCTTTCCCTCTTAACTCCTGCTGCCCTCCAAGTTAGAAACACCTCCTGTTCACGTTAGAAACACCTCCTGTTCACGTGCTGTCCCTGCCCTCCAAGTTAGAAACACCTCCTGTTCACGTTAGAGACACCTCCTGTTCACGTGCTGTCCCTGGCAGAGGCCTTCGAAGCATCTAAGCAGCATGCAGGTGTCTGTAGGCAAATCAGGCAAAGCCAAAACAAGTCTAAATGTCAGACAATATGACCCCAGGATGAAAAGGAGGGGAATTATCATAAGAACCAAAGCTGCCATGTGAGATACATGCCCGTAATTCTCTTTGT
Organism: Mesocricetus auratus; assembly: GCF_017639785.1. Taxonomy (NCBI): domain Eukaryota; kingdom Metazoa; phylum Chordata; class Mammalia; order Rodentia; family Cricetidae; genus Mesocricetus; species Mesocricetus auratus. Next base: position 108,947,694 of record NW_024429266.1, read on the forward strand.
CTTTTTGGAGCAGCTATATCGAGAGATTAACATAGCATGATGAGCTGCTCACATGTTACTGTGTACCAATGGGCAAGCCATAGCATGAGTGTGTCCAAGAGTCAAGACACAGGAAATGCACTCAACAAAGGCCACTCCCTTAGGTACTTCCTCCAGCCCTGGCCACATGCCAGAGAGCTGCTTTCTACCTCAGTATGTTCCTGTGCATTTTCTAGAACAGTCCATGAGATACTATGGGAAGCGTAGTATACTTCCAGGGTTCTCATTTTATTCCTTCTTTTTAGGTTTGTGGTGATTTCTCACTCTGGTTCTCTTTGAGACTCCCCAATGGGGAATGTTATTAAAAATCTTGACTTGCTTGCTTTTTCTGTACCGTGTTGTCTGGACAAGTCTTATTCATTCTATAACTGGTGTTTTGTTGAGTTTTGGGAATGTGTGTGTGTGTGTTCAAGGTTTTTAGAAAATACATGCTTGGTGGATATTGTCTCCAATTTAGTTGCCTGTCTTAATGCCTGTGCACTGCATGTGTTAAAAAGCTCTCAGAGGCCAGAAAAGAGGGCCAGACCCCCCCTGGAGCTGGCGTTCAGACACATGGGTCGTCTAGATAAGTAGGCAGTGTTCCTAACTGTTGAGCCATCTCTCCAGCCTTTGGAAAGTGTCATTTGGCAGGTAAAAGGTGTCCTTTGATGGTATGTAACCCACATTAGTTTTCTTACATGTCCTATCATGGTGACACAGTTCAAGCGTCTTTGATGGTATGTAACCCACATTAGTTTTCTTACATGTCCTATCATGGTGACATAGTTCAAGCATCTTTCATAAGATCCCAAGCTTTCCTCCTTCCCTCCAGGCCATCACAAACAGATCAAATTTTGAATTGGAGTCTATGGCTTCTTTCATGATATTTCTTTATGTGACAGGAAGTTCATTCTTTTGCATATGGCTGTCTGATTATTGCAAAACCTTGTTGTGAGATGTGGCAGCAGTGCGTGCTACACAAGTCTCTCCGTAGTTCACACTGCCAGCAAGTATCAGAACAGCTGATCCCAAGTGGGACTCTTTGAGCCAGACTGGAAATAAGGACAGCTGCAGTCAGCCAACAGACTGTGGAATAAACAGTGTCAACTCCACACAGGGACACTCTCCTGCACGGTGGCCAAGTTGTCCTCCTGTTTAAGACACAATATCCATGTTGAGAAGTCTGTTGAAAAGCTACCAAAGAGAAGCTGAGAGATGACTTGTCTGTAAACTGCCTGTCTTGCAAGCAGGAAAACGATAGCCTGATCCCTAGAACCCATGTCTAAACCATATGTGTGATGCACACTTGTAATCCTAGGCTGAAAAGATAAAAAAATAGTAAATCCCTGGTGTGCACTGGTCAGCCCACCTCAGCTAGATGGTGAGAACCATACCAGAGAGAGACTATCTCCCGGAAGGCACAGTGTACGATGTCCTGAAGAAGAACTCTTGAAGCTATACTCTGGCTTCTATACAAATATCCTTGCAAACATGCAAGAATACAGGTACATACGCATGCACTTGCACACAGGCATACAAATATACAAAATGTGAAGGACAGTTAACACTGAATTCCAGAGAAGTTGCCATGTGGCATTCATCTGGGCAGGATGAATCTAATCTCCACAGTCCATTGCCCATGCAGTTGCTAAGTGATGTTCCTATAGGTGACTTCTATGATATCACTCCTCTTTTCTTTTTTATGATTTTCCACATTATAATTATATAATTCTTCCTTCCCTTCACTCCCTCCAAACCCTCCCTCACACCCCATTGCTCCTCTTTTCTTTATTGGAAGCCTCCAGCAGGCCTGTGCTCCAGCCCTAGAGGATGTCAGCCACGTCTGAGCTTCTACCATTCCCAGAAGATAGCGGGGCCCCTATGTCTCATCTCGTTCTGTCCCTAGCTGTGGTCCTCCTGGCAGCCTCCTGTCTCTCTGGTTGTCAAATACCTGTTCACTGTTGCCATGGGAACATTTCCTTTGTGGCACTGAGAGTTCCTGCCACTGAGCACATGTTTGACAGTGAGTAGGGTCAGCGGGACTTCCCTCCAGGCTTGGCTTCCAGGCCCAGCCCTGATGGAAGCCTGCTTGGGTCTGGAGCTACTGTAGCGGTCCAACATCTGCCTAGAGTAAAGAGCTCTTGAGAGCTGGGTAATGAGTGTGTACACTGTGAGCGAATGTGTGTTTACTCCCACTCACCTGAACTTCAAGGAGTGGCTTTAATTCCACACTGAATGTTGCCTTTATGAAGATGATTGCCTTTCAGCTGTGGGAAGCACCTCCCTGCCTCCTTTCAGAGAGCACCTGGCTACCTATGCTGTCATGATGTCTCTGCCTTGCTGGGGAGCAGCCGAAGGCCTGTACCCTTGAGAATCAGTGCTGGCTTTACCCACCCCCCCATCAGAGGGTTATCCTGTTCATTTCCATCTCTTCTGCTTTCCCCATGAAGCAACCTTTTAGTTAAGCTTCAGCTCTGTTCCTAGATAACCCTGGTGTTTCCCACACTCTTGACCCAGTGTCTGGAGATTCTGTCAGATACAGATAGGATGTCACGCATCGCCTGCTGTGGCGTGGCTGGGGCTTGTCCCCAGTTGAAGTCATGTGAGGTTCACTTCCTCACTGTGGCAGTGTGGAGTGGTGGGATCTCATGGGAAGGACTTTGGTCACAGGACAGGCCTCATGCACAGACCAGCGCAACCAGTGGCCTGGAGTGAGTCCCCTTCCTCAGAGAGCTGGGGTAATCCAAAGTACTGTTTGCTATTCATTTCTCGTGCATGCCTGTGAAAAATGGCCTGACGAAAACAGCTTGAAGAAGGAGAAGGTTTGTTTTGGCTCACAGTTTCAGGGGTTTCAGTCCATGGCTCTCTGACCCGCACACTTGGGCTGAGCGTCATGTTGGTGAGGGCATGTGGTAGAAGACATGCTTCTCCTCGTGTTCAACAGGAAGCAGAAAAACACAGGGAAATGCCTGAACTCAAGGCTGTTTCCTCCTTCTCTCTTTTCTCCATGGGGCTCCCACCTGCAGGGAGGGCATGCCTACATTCAGACCAAAACTTCCTCCCATTCTTCCTCTCTGGAAACACTGGGTCATACAGAGCCACCTGTGACTTACAGATACTCTCTCCCGTGTAATGCTAAATCAGACAGGTTCACAGGGAAGCTTCCATTGCGATGGTGCTCCAAGATCTGTCTCCTCTTCTGCCTTTCTTCCACGTCCCGCCATGATGCCTGTACCAGAAGCCAAGCCAGTACTGGCGCCGTGAGCTCCTGAACCACGAACCTCTTTCCTTTCTGACTTACCAGTGTCCAGTTTTCTGTTAGAGCCACAGAAGACGGCTGAGGTCCTGCGGGGTTCCACCCCCTCCATGCTGCCCTCCTCTCTCAGCGTTGGCCTCGTCATGGAGCTGACCTGTAACCAGCTGTGCCTTGTTCTTGAACTTGGTGTATAGTTAGGTCACCTACATTTCTGTAACTAGGGCAGAGCCCAGTGCATTGTGGTATCTGCAACACCAAGCAGGGCTGCAGAAACATTGAATAGCAGCATCTGGCTTTCTGTCTGAGCTCGGGAGTGGCCTTTTTCTGGAATACCTGCTCGTCAGGGACATTCCTGATGCACGCTGGTGTAAGCAATGAATTTTCCAGGAACGGGTAAGATAAAACATTCCCCCAAAGCCATCCATGCTCCACTGTTGGCTGTTGGAGATCACAGGGAAGGAGAGTTGTGGGTGGTATCCACTGACCCAGTTCAGTCAGCTTCATCTATAATGAAGCCCTTTGACACATCGATATCCTCATACCAAGACGACCATTTGTTCTGAATAAGAATCAATACTGTTCAATTAATATAGATTATGTCACCACCAGTTAATTTAGGATGTCATTGCTTGGCAGTTCATATCCTGACCTGGTTGACCCTAATGATATTCACCCAGAGGACTCACCATTAGTACAGAACAGGGAAAGTACCAGAATTTCCCACCTCCTGGGAAGATCTGAGAATTTATCCCACCAGAACAGTAGGCCCTGCAATGGAGCCCTTCCCTTCAAGAAGCTGTCAGGACTCACATCCACTGATGACATCGCTGGCACCTTGGGAAGAAAGCAAATCTATGTTGAGCATTGCCTGGAATTGGTTCTCACTCTGGGGGACTAATGAATCAGACACCTGTAGATGCTTCGGCGCACAAGCATCCTGGCGTACAAGCCCCACAGCAAAGGGGCTGGCAAAGCTATTTTCTTCACAGGCACAGTTGATTTCTTTTTTGTCATTTTTACTTCTAATGTTTTTAAAGATATATTTTATTATTTATCTACATGTTTGTGGTGTGTGTGCTTGTGGTGTGTGTGTGTGTGTGTGTGTGTGTGTGTGTGTGTGTACATGTGAGTGCAGGTACCCACAGAGGCCAGAAGAGGGCACCAGAACCCCCAGAGTTGAAGTTCTAGGCAGTTGTGAGCTTAACTGGGAACTGATGTCCTATCCTATGAAAGCTAATAGCAAGTGGGGTTAGAGGGTTGGCTTGGTGCTGTGAGTGCAAACTGCTCTTGCAGAGGAGCCCCAGTCACACAAGTGTGGTTGCATGTGTTTCCAAAGGATCCCCGTGCTCTCCCTCCTCTGATTTATGGAACGAGGCTTTCAGTCTCCACCTCAGCATGAGAGCTGGGTGGATACCAGCCTGAGGGGATGGGCTAATGACTTGGCCATTTATGTTATGTCCATGCCTTTTAGAGTCCAAAGCCCCCTTCCTTGGCTTTCTCTGGTACTCCAGCCCTAGAAGCAAGCCTCAGTTTCCAGTGGCCATCATTGGGGTCGTCACAAATTCTCTGGCGTTTGTCCCTCACCTGGTCCATCAGTATGCCAGGAAATTTCTCCATTCTGACTTTATCTTAGTACACAGAAGATGCTAAGCTGCCAAATGTTTACTGCTTTGGGCAGGTGACTATGTGGACAGGACACTGTTGTAAGGAGAGAGAACTTCCCACCCTCCTGCTAAGGGTCCTAGCCATGGATAACCACAGAACCAGATTCCATTTGAAACAATAGCCGTTGACTTTCCCTCCCCCAGCTAGTGACATCCTTTCTAGACTAACAAAGCCTAGTTATAGGTCCAGCATCTCTGGCAGTCCAACAGGCTTCATACTCTAAGTAAAAAGATAAATGGGAATTCTGGGTTATGGTGGAGACTTGCTTCCTAAAGTGAAGTTTTCCAGCCAGTTGGGGTCGGTTACTTGTCTTGTCTCTTTGCTCTGATGAATGCCTGACATGGCAGTGCAAGAAAGGAAAGTCCATGCTGGTTCCCAGTTTGAGGGTGCAGTCCCTCACAGTGGAATAGCAGTGGCAGCAGGCGCTTGAGGTGGCTGGTGACAGAGCATCCACTCTCAGAAAGCAGAGAGAAATGAACTCACCTGACGTGTGCCTATTTATTTAGTCCATGTGCCTAGGTCATGAAATGGTGCCACCCATTCAAAGGAGTCTTTCTACTTCAATTTGCCTAAGCTAGTTAGACCTCACAGACATGCTGAAAGAGTCACTTAGCTAGAGAATCCCTCACAGGTTTGCAGAGTCCCAACTAAGCTTCATGCTACCCTCATCTAGGCGGGGCCAGTCGTTGGTTCCTTGGTTCCTTGGTTCCTTGGTTCCTTGGTTCCTTAGTTCCTTGGTTCCATGGACCCTTCTTCTACATTCATACCATCCTTGCTAGGAGCCAGAAAATATTCTTTTTTTAAAAAGGTTAATCTTACTTTTAATATATATATATTATGGTTATGTATACATGTAGTTGATTATGTGTGAGTTTATATGTTTATGTTTCCTTGAGTATGTACACAGAGAACAGTGCCCATAGAGCCTAGAACAAGGCATAAGATCCCCTAAATCTGGAGTTATAGGAGGGTGAGGGGCCCCAAACTGGATGCTAGTATCAAACTCAGGTCTTCTGCAAGAAAAGTACACATTCTTAAGGACTGAGCCATCTGCCCAGCCCCTGGGACATGGTTTTCAGCGTATGTCCCCTGTTGTCCTTTAGCAAGCTGAGATTCCTTAGAACAGCCAATAGAGCTAATTTTCTTTTTCTGTCCCCACCTTTATACAGAGCTGTACTACTATTGCTGTAATCTTGGTCCTTGCTAGATTATTTTGGGAAGCTTAAGCCACTGTACAACAAGGTTCCCGAGAATGACAGATATTTTCACTCACATTCTTATATCTATGAGACGAGTCAGACATAGATTTTGATCTTCAAACACTTCCTAGACCTTCAGAAAATGGCATTTAAATGTTTAATACTAGTACTCTGTTGACATGAGACACATTTGCTCCTGACAGCACCAAGCTTCCAGAAAAAACGTTGGGCACCAATGTCACTCCTTCTGGAGTCAGTCTCTCCTCATCTAATGACCTCTTGGCAAACAAATGCCCCCACTGCTAACTTTGGACATGCTGTCCTACTATGCTTGCAGGAGATAATTTAGAAGACTGCTGAACCTTGCCAAGTCAGGGTAAGACAGCCTTCCTACCTCACTGCTTCTGTGTTGGTCAGTCTGATACTCTAGACCTTACCCAAAGCTGGTTGCCCTTATGCTGCTGTGAGATATTGGGTGACTGTCCAGGCAGCCTGCTGTTTCTGTCTTTGCTGCACCTTTGGAAGTCGTTCACTTACACTTCCTCCCTACCCTATCCTTCTCAGGTCTTTGATGAGGCTGAAGATTAGACTGTCACAATTATTGTTCTCTCTCCCTACATAGGTACAAGACTAAACTTTCCAGCTTAGGACAGCTCTATAGTAATCTCTGTTATGTCTTCACCCTAGGACTTGCCATTTGCTCTTGTTGTTTACTGGCTTTAGATCTTGAGGGAGTGTGTTCATACTTCTCCTTTTCCTAGTGCATACTTGAATTTTGCCATCTTTGTATATCGTTTTGTATAAAGTGTATACCTTTTCTTTAAACTAAAAGGGGTTTGTAGGGAGGGATCTTACTAGGCACCTGTGGCATTGACCACAATGGGCATGGTCACAGGTATGTACATGGGGTGGGATATAGACCCGAGGAGAGGCTGGCCATGTGCTCTTGGGGTTCCGGTTGTGTCCCAGAGAGAGCTGATACTCCATGCTCAGAGCACTGACCCTGGGATATCAGTTTCTCATGTAAGTGATTTTCTCTTCAGTAAAATTAACTTACTAATAAAATTAACTTACTTCATCCCAGTCCTGTGTACTATAATTTGTACTGCAACATTTACATACTGCCAGGGCTTTCATTTGTTCCCAAATGTCAACTAACGGCTAACACGCAGAGGCAGGTGCTGGCACACAGGCACACCAGCAACTTGGCTTTCTCCTGCTGTGGACACAGGCCAGGGCTGGACTTCAGCAGTGGATGGAATACTTGTCAATGGGAATGTCAGAAAGGTCAGAAACATGTGGGTTCAAGTTCTGGTTTTCCAAGTGCCTAGGGGTAGGTGACATTGATTACCATTACCAAAATTACCTCACTTGGCAATGTGAGTGAACAGTCACTGTATTCACTCACTTTTTTTTAGAACATTAAGTATGGGAATGAACTACATTCATCAAGTGAGTGCTTACCTGAATGCTAATTTCCCAGCATTTGAGCACAGTTATTTGTGTTGATGATGAGGTTACACAAATAGCATCAGACTGTGTCATGGGGAGATGACGGTTGCTGTCTTCAGCTCAGATTCCTGTGTCGGGAGCAACAGTTTCCTTGGTCTGACTTTGCATGTCTTCTCACCATCAGCAGAGGGACAGTCATGTTGAACAAAATCAGAGGTCATGGCCTCATCACCACAGGTCTGTCTTGAGCCCCTGGACTCTTTGCAGAAGCCATCAGAGTGTGTGGGCCTGGTTCAGGACACTTGTCATGTGAGCTTGTCATGACGTCTTCTGAGTGTGCAGTCAAATGCCACCAGCAGTGCATGGCACCAGTCTCTTCTCTGTGTCCCAGGAAAGGAGCCCTGGGAAGATACTCATTTCCTTTGCTGATCTTTTTTCTGTTCAGCCACATAGCTTTACCTTCTCTTATGCGCTCTGGCCCACCCGATCCTCATCAGGACCCTGCAGTGAGGGAAGCGATGCTTGGGGCTGATGAATGAGCCCCACTCTGTGGAAGCACCTTGTGGCCGAGAAAGCTCCAGAAGTTTGACTGTAGGTTACCTTGAGTAGTCCAAACAGGCATTAGACACGCACCAAGCTGCTTCCTGCTGAGGGAGTATGGGGTGGGAAAGTGGGGATGTACATTCCTTCTCTCCTCAGCTTTGAGCGGTCACTCGGGGCTGGGCTCACTGTCCATCATCTAACATGGAAGGCATCCATCCACATGGGCCAAAGTGATCCAGAGGAGGATTCAGTGGTTCACAGGAACTTGTATAGCATAGCATAGGATATCTTAGAACTCACTGGGTAAACTGCTCTGGCTGCAGACTTGTAGCATTCTTCTGACTCCCCGATGGTTACATTTGCAGGTAGGTATAAACCACCAAACCAGGTAACTATGGGCCTCTAATATCAGGAGTGACTTACCTACCATCTTTAGCCCACCCTTCCATGCATCAGCAACAGGAAACCCCAAAGAGGCTCCTTGGAAGGTTGCACAGGGACATGCCAGTGCAGCTCTCCAGGAACAGGTGAAATTCCCATGCAGCAAGTCACCATGGGGATGGATGGGCAGCTGGCTTCTTTTGTGCTGTTATTTATTCTACAGGGGACGGTGTGCTTAGACAGGAACAGAGGCAGTTCAGGTGGCCAGCCTACTCCAGCAGTCTTAGAGGTGTATGTAGACCAGGTCTACACAGAACAAACAGTGTACACCTTCATCCTCTGATCTACTCAGATGCAGTGAGAGCCCCTATTTCAGGCCCACTGAGAATACAGCATGGGCCACTGTGTATGTCTTTGTTCGGTGGTCACCTCAGTCTGTACAGTTTTATCAACATCTTTGCTCAAGACCACGGTCATGCAACCCCTGACCCTCAGTTAACCCTCTCAGACATGTTTACATCTTTTATTTTTGTTTTATACTTTTATATGCCGTATGCTATATTTCGGTCAGTCATCCCTCATTTCCCTTGTTTCTCCCTCCCCTTAACTAGGCCCTGATCTACTTTCATGCCTCCTTCATATGTGGGCTCAATGATTTCTCTTTCCATCAGGGCTGTTCACAGGAGCACGGGTGAGGGGCTGTTCACAGGATCACGGGCACCTTATCAATGGCTACACCACTGAAGAAAACGATAACCACCAACTGAATATGAATCTTCAGGAAGGAGCAGGGCCTTGGGACCCCCTTTCTTGAGCTGTGGCAGAATGTTGACAGGCCCCACCTTATGCAGGTTTCACAGCTGCAAAGAGTGCAGTGGCCATGTTGTGCCTAGAAGACAGTTCCTCATCTCTCCATCCTTCCTCAGGCTCTGACGTTCTCCCTGCTCCATTCCCTGTGGTGTTCCATTAGCTTTGGCAGGAGAGACACAGGCATCTCACTTAGGGTTAAGCACTCCATGTTTCATTTCTCGGCATCTTGACTCACTATGGTGTACAGTAACCTCCACCCCCTGCAAGAGAGGCTTCTCTGACAGAAGCTGACAGCAGTCAAGTCTATGAGGATTAACATATTTAGAGGGCAGTTCTAGAATCACATCATGTCCATTTAGCAAAACAACAGCCGTAGTTTCCCAGCTAGAGCCTGTGACCTCCCCAGCCACAGGCTTTTGACCAGGTTTACAGTACTATCCTTGAATGCCTTCCTGGGGAGTGGGCATCAAATCCAACCCGAAAGCAGTTAGTTAGACCCATGGCAGACTTGCCAGTGTTGCCTTATGGGCTCATCTCGCCTGGCCAGGCTATATGTCACACATACAGTCCATTGCTGTTGACTACACTTGTCTCCAGCAGCCTGTGAAACACTTTCCAGCACCATGAAAGCTAGCAAGCAGGGAGGAAGCTTCAAGGCCAGTTCCAGCTTGATTTTTCTGTCATGTAACCCAGGTGTCTTCACCTGTAGGGTCTAACCATCTAGATGTAGTAGGTAACTAGGAGCAGTGATAATATCTTATAGGAGGCAGAAGCTCGGGAGACCTCCCTGTGTTTACACTTCCATTTTAAAAACAATCCGAATCCCTTCCCCCCACCCACTTAAAAATTTTAAATTCAGCTTTGTATATTGAGCTAACTGTGAACTTATAGACATGTGTAATATTTAACACAGAGAGATCAGGCTCCCCCAAAGGTAGCTTTGCACAACTAGAGTTCAGCCTTATCCATCCCCACCAAAATTCATGTTGCCTCCCCCTCCACTGATGGCAATGACGAATCTGGTCTCATAGTTATACAAGTGGGAGCACACAGCGGACAGCCTTTGGGAGATCTGTATTCTTCTCTCAGGGCCTTCCTTGGCAATGGCCTTTTTATGCTCACTCTTGGAAAGACCCTGAGCTAGTGACCTCAAGTCAAGAAACCCAGGTTTCTGAACCACACGTACACCTCCCTCGTTTAAAAGATGAGACCTACCGTGCACTGTGGGTTTAAGTGTAATTCACAGACAGACTCATGCAGGCACAGACAAAACTGGAGAGGGAGTTGGCTTCCAGTTCCAAACCCAGGGCATCATCTGTCATGAGATCAACTATGTAAATGTGTAAACGTGTATCACTTCTCAGTTTCAAGATTTTTTTTTTTTTGCTGTTTCTTCTTTCTGTTTTGTTTTGTTTTTTAAGACAGGTAACAGCTCTGGTTGTCCTGGAGTTTGCTCTTGTAGACCAGACTGTCCTCAGACTCACAGAGATCTGCCTGCCTCTACCTCCTGAGTGCTGGGATTAAAGGAATGCGCCACCACTGCCCTACATGATATCTTTTTTCCAGTCATCTCCAAAAAGACTCTTTGTCACCCATCCTTTCTGGCCAATGGGAAAGATGGCATCTACTCGTGGGGTCCTCTACTCCTGCTCCAGGCCAGCTCAGCACAAGGGTGACACAACCCTTTCAGGCTTCAGTGTGCCCTGTTTGTTTATGTATATTTGAGTCTGAGACCTATCATGTTTCTGGCTTTTCTCTGATAGATTCCTAGTTTGCCCACAGCTGGACATCCCATCTCTTCTCAAATGCTCGTCTTCATTCTCCAGGTAGACTCTGCCTACGGGAACTCAAACAGCTGGCTTCTCTGACCCTAACCCCTTTCCACCAGCACGTCTATACCCATCTGCCCTCTCATGTTCTTCCCTACATAAAAGCCAGCTCCCTTGGTCCCTCAGCTTTTACTTGCCCTTGGGATGTAAAGTGGTATAGGGGAGCTGTGTGCTAGAGAAGGCAAGAACAGGAAGAGGGTGGCACCTCGCTGGCCAGAATCTTAGAAGCTTATACATTGTTTGTCATGATGTATATAGACTGGTTTGTCTGAGTTCATGGCTTCTCTAGAGAGTCCTGTCTCTGACTCCACCCGTCACCTCATGGTCTAACCTGTCCAGCCGAACAATATGGCGTCCTGCACGGTTAGCCATTTGCACGCCAATGTCTTCTCATCAGCATCTCAGGAATTTGATGAAATGCCCTAGGAAAATAAAATATGTGACTAGAGGCTGTACTTGGGAGTGGCAGAAGAATTCTGGGGGGAGGCTGAAGAAGTGGGTTCCTCACAAGTCAAATAAATGGACCAAATGAAATTAAGTGCTCACTTTAACATGGGTGCCCCTATGCTATCTGAGCTTCATGTCAGTCGTTGTATGTGCGTGTGTATGATAGTAGTGTAAAGACTTGAATTTGCAGGCATGAGTGCATGTTCATGTAGAGGCCTTTGTCTATCACTCTCTGCCTCATTTTTTGGACACAAGATCTCAATAATTCATTGAGACTTGCTGTTAAGAACAACAGGGCTCCTCCTGTCTCTGCCTTGCCCTAGAACTGAGATTCTAGGTGCGTGCTGCCACACCATCTTTGCTTTTAATGTGGGTACCGAGAATCTGAACTCAGATCTTGATGCTTGTGTGGCAAGTGTGTTACTGAAACGTCCCTTTACATTGCCTCCCACCACTTAGTCATTTACTTGATAATACTCCAAAGATCAAGTACCCAGACTCCTCTCAGATAATTCTTGGATACTACAACCAAAGCTTGACACGCCATGGAGGAAAACCAAAGTGCAGAAATGTGTTCCTGTCCCCAAGACCAGCTCCTGGACGCGATGTAGCAGATCCACAGCAGAAACTGTGTGCTCAGGTTTTGAAAAGCTGTAAGAGAAATACCAAGACAGCTGTGAAGCAGCCATTGGCAAAGCCCAGGAGCACACCCATGGAACATGGGTGTAAAACTTCCCACAGACAGACGGGCTATTTAAAGTCCAGCTCTCAGGACCACAGGAAGACCGCAAAGATGGAGCCATGTGCATTTTCTGACATCTTAGATTCACAACTGGTATATTCTTTGTTTCCAGGCAGTAAAGGCTGAAGTATTTGGAATCTGTAATGTTACCTGTAGATTTCATTGAATGTACTTGTCATTTTACATGAAACAGAAAAAAGGGGAAAACATTGAATATCCAGCCTTCAGGGCTCAGCTACTCAGAGCTCATCGACAGTCACCTGAGAGAGCAGAACTTTTTAAGGCTGTATTGTTACTTTTATTTTCCAAAGAGCAGAACACCCCTACACAAGCTCATTTGAGGTTACAGCTGGAGAGTTGTCACTCAAGTATAAACATGAATGTTATTTTTAATTTTTAGATTTACATTTATGTGTATGTGTGTGCCCATGCAAGCATGCACCCTTTAGAGGCCATAGAGATCAATGGTTGACCTGGAGCTGTAATTGACAAGCATCTGTTTTAGCTGAGCAATGCCAGGGCTGGGAACCGAGCACTGATCCTGTGGCAGGCAGGGTGTCCTAACCACAAAGCCATCTCCCCAGCCCCATGTATTGATTTTTAAATGAATTTCTATTAATTTCTATAAAATTAGACCCAGAATAGACCTTCAGACACATACTCTTATATTAACATTGAAGAAATGTAACTCCGATAATCTGCTTTGTATAAGAATTTGTAGGAAAAAAATTTATCTTTTAATGTCGTACCATCTGTTTCCAAGAACAGTTTCTTCTAGTTTTCTACATGTACAAGTCATCTTTATTTCCTATTCCTGTGGTGTGACCCAGCAAGGAGACATTGGTTGGTGTTTCCTCATTCGTTTTAGAAACAACAGCAAAAGCATAAGCCTCATAAACGTTTGCCGGCATGCCTCGATTTCTAGCAGTGCTGTGGTTAGAAAAGACTCGCTGGTTCTTCTGGCCCCGTCATAACTATCACAGACTTCCCCACAGGAATCTTCATGGCGTATGCAGGAATGCAGAAACGAAAGCTTCAGACATTAATCTTAGGTGGGAGTTGTCTAGAGAAAATGAAGTTTCTCCTTGGCCAGGTATAAAGCTAACCTCTGCTCAAGATGGCTGCCTTCCTTGCTTGTATAGGAATTCCCTGCAGGATGTGAAGAGCCCACATAATCCAAGCTATGGAGTAGCTTGCGGCATCCAGAGAGCAGGGCTGATTCAGCCCACCCGGAAAGCACCTGGTGCCGTTCATCACTGCTCGTCATACCCAGCTCTGTCCAGCGTAATTAATATTAAGCAACTGCTATGTACTTACCTAATTTGCAGAATTGATCAGACGTCTCAAAAGCTTCATTTCCCCAACAAAAGAAAATGGAGTGCTCTGTGCAAAGGTTAAGTGCACGGTTTAATTGCCGATTGTGCCTTAGGAGCCTATTGTGAACCGATCACAGTTTGAGGGGATGCACGGTCAGGGGAATGCGTTTTCAGTTTTAACCATTAAGAAGTCAAATCCTGGAGCTGAAGTGAAGAAATGGGGCAGTCTCTGGATTTCTGTCTCACCAGCATGCCATTGTCTCCCTCCTACACACTACCTCTAGCTCAGAATTTAGAATGTATTAAAAATGCAGAGTTTAAAGATTCCTTCCTTACCTAAATAATTCATCTGAACCCGGCAGACTGTAAAATATCAGAGAGACCAATCACGCATAGCATCAGGGTATTTGGGGTATTTACTGCTCAAGACAGAGGACACGGCAACCTAACAGAGTCTAATAAAATTAATTTGGGTCAAGGAAGAGCATTTTTACAGCAATCATTTCTGACAAAGGCATTTAAGGAAGTACCTGGCAGGAAGTGAAGACTGTCAGATTTCCTGGGATGGCTGGAAAGTAATTGAAACACACTACAGTTTGTTCCAGGCAGGACTCAGGGGTGGGGGGTGGGGCGTCTTGGAGGTCCTGAGGCAAGAGATGTATGCTGTTCCCCCTGAGAGAATGGTTAGGCTTCAGAGGCAGGCATTCTCCTTCATGCAAAAGTTGCCCCGTTCGTGAGAGGTGTTTGACAAGTCAGAGCACCCACTGGGTCCTCTGTTTCTGTCTTAATTTTCTTTCCACTTAGCTGTGACAAAACATGTGACAAAAATTGTTCAGGTGAGGGAGGGTTTACTTGGTTACAGCTCATCGTTATGGGGAAATTGAAGCAGCCTGTCACATCCACAAACAAGGACAGGGAGCGAATACATCCATGCTTACTCAGGCCTCAGCTCACTTCCTCTGCTTTGTACACTGTGCGGCCCCATCCCAGGGAATGGTGGCACCTGCAGTGGATAGGCCTTTCCACCCCAATGAATGCAGTCAAGGTAACCCAGGGAATGGCGGCACCTGCAGTGGATAGGCCTTTCCACCCCAATGAATGCAGTCAAGGTAACCCCCACAGATTTGCACGCAGGCCCAACTGATCTAGACAATCTGTCATTAAGACTTCCTTCTTAGGTAACTTCAGTTTGCATGAATCTGACAGAAATTGCTGTCAACACCCCCTAGGCCACAGCCTCTCCTTCTTGCTTCATCTTGTTGCTGTTTTACAAAAGGTTGTCCAAGATGTCCATGCTGAGGCCATTTTGATTTGGAAACCTCCATCTTGTGCCTATGTCTCCCTGTGACTTTCTTTATATTCTCTTATCCTCTGAGTTTCACAGGTGAATAGAGATTTCTGGAAGAAGATTAAATACCTTCAGGGACATGTACCTCCGTGGAGAGCATCATATCTGCATGCTCCGGGTCCTTGGTTTTGTCCCCAGCACTGAAAATGTTGAAATTCCCAGACATTTGGGAGCAAGCTGAAGTTGGGGGAGAAAGGCCGTCTTCAGAGTGGACAGGGAAGGACACAGTGAGCTAAGAGGTGCTATCTTTCCACGCATCATAAAGCAATCTCTTAGTCATGGAGAAGCCTCATCACAAACCACCATGGATTGCAATCATCTTCCTCTCCATTGAGTTCAGAGAGGTCCTTGAGCTTCCTGACTGCTCCAGCACATGGCTTGGTCAGGATTCTAAGAGTGGAGCAGACATCATTGCCACAATAATGACTGCCTTTGTGTCTAGAATAGAAATCTTAGGATGGTATTACTCAAGCTTACATTGCCAGAGGAAGAATGAGACAGTCAAATGGCATTGACACCTAGTCAGCAAGAGAGAACACTAGCAGATGTCCATCAGATCCCAGTGGGCACTTCACTAAAGCAACAGGACTTCTGGGAGGGGAGTTCTAAATATGGGCTATAGGGTGCTGTCTGGAACAGTCCTCCTGGTTCAGACTTTGATCTCTCTGCCTTGGTTGAAAATACACACACACACACACACACACACACACACACACACACACACATACACTGGATGGGGGAGCACTAACTGATGATGTTTCTGGTGATCATCCCAACTCCAACTGATTAGCCAAATGATAGAGAGAAGCAGAGATTGGTTGGAAGAAATGGATTGATGGGAAATGGGTCCTGTAAAAGATCGGTCCTTGAGATTGTCCATTTGCCCCTGCCAGGGAAGAACATGTGTGGACCCTTTAAACTTATTGTCCTCCCAGGCTTTCAGAAACCCACTCTGACACCTGAGACATAACCCCATAGATATCACCGTAGATACTGTGTTCCAAAGAGCATCAAAGATCTCCCCAAGCAAACCCATTCCTTCACCAGCCCGCCATGGTTCCTAGCATTCTCTCATGGGATGATAGGCTAAAGCAGAGCCTAGAAGCTGAAAAAGTGGGTATGGATCTTATTTTTTCCTACCCAGGTAGTTCACACAAGACAGTACAAAATGGTGATAACCTGCCTCACACTCCTGCTGAAGGGTTTCATGCCCAAGCACACATCCAGCATGGAAACCAGGGTGCGGAGTGTTGGACCCTGCAGCATAGTAGGACAATTTCATTATCTAAACCCCAGTTACTGTCTGGCAAGTGGAAGACAGCAAAACCCAGATCATGAGGAAGTTAGGAAAGTCACCTCCAGTTTCTGCCCTATCCCAAGGAATTGAGCAGAAGTGTTTGGGGAGGGGAAGGAAGAAAGAGCCTAGATTTGATGGGTGTGAGTGGCTTTGAAGCCACAAATGCAGAAATCCATTCTAAATTGATCAAATTGTCTACAATTAGATCAGAGACCATTGACAATGGCCACTGTGCAAATTGTGTGACTGCAATCATCACGATCAGAGGTTCTACACACCCCTGCATTAATATCATCAAGTTTGAGCCTAGAAAAATCTTTCATGAAATGTATGTTCTGGCCCATAGTGGTCTCACAGCTATTGCCCATACCTGGCACGATATATGTTCAACCAAGTCCTCTCAGTTGCCACATGTCTGTACACTATGGAGATATGGCAATATGGTTGTCCTAAGATGTTCCTTTTGACACCTCTTGTTTGATGTAGGTTGTCTTGGGGAATTAGGATCTCAGAGATATCCTGCTCATCCTGTTTCTTGGAACACAGTCTATCCAGCAGATACTGGAATGGGTGTGGCAGCATGCAGCCTAGTGGCCAGTCTACGATGCTTGAGAGAGGAGCTGTGACAACAGACAGATCCTATTTCCGCTCTTCACAATCTAACCATTGGCGTGTGCTTTTGCTGACTTCTCCAGTGCTTGGGCTCTTTTAGACTCTGAGGGAGGTTTTTTTCAGAACCCAAATGCATTCTATTTCCACCTTCTAAGCTAAAGGAAGGATTGGGCTGCGGCACCCACAAGTCAGTATCCATGACTGTCTCTGGTCCCCGTGGCACTCCAGATTTCCCACAAGATTCCTCTCAAGGTCTACACTGGGAGATGAGGCCAACCTACCCTGAGACCATTTCTGCCAATGCAAACCTTGTCCTTATTTTCAAACTACATGAAAATCCTCTCTGAGTTTCTTGGTAAGCTTGGCACATCTCACCCAGATACAAGGGGTGTCCAGGACAGGTGTAGACACAAAACATACAGGCTAGGAAACTTGCCTGTGTCACAATTGCCCTGTAAATTGTGGACATCGAGTATTAAATCACCCATCCTTGAGCAACCACCTTTTCTCTGTGGAGCGAACTTCAATTGAAGAGAGCTGTAATGAGCCTTATCATATTCTTATGGCCGCATGCTCTAGAAGACACCAATTTTCCAATTTTTGGGCCATTTCCTTGGCATTTTCATTTCTCATATTTTTTCTACTTCTTATACCTCTGTTTAAATGTCAGATACGTTGCCTATATCACTGCAGCAGTCCCTGGGAAAATAAAGATATCTGGCCTCTAGGAGCTCTGAGGGGAACAAAGAGAAACAAATGAGACCAGTATGTACAAAACAGGGCTCCATTTGCATGAAATGTCTGCTATGAGAATGCTAACATGCCCAGTTCTGCCTCCATTGTCAAAACACTACCAGCAAGAGCAGGCGACTCAGGAGCCATTCATCCCAAACCCAGAGGTGATGACACAGGACGAAGGCCCGGACAGCAAAGAGCATGGAATTAACAGAGCAGTATATCTGGGATGATAATTGGAAAAAAAATGTGTTTTCTGAACATCTATTCCATGATCAGAATGGGAACAAATATTCTATTTACTGACTTACTCTATGGAAAAGGTTAACTGCTATATAGTCGTACATAGGTAAGAAAAATCCTTGTCTTGAAAATCTTGTCCAGCTGGAAGAGGACTTGTGATAGTTGCCATCATGCAGTGTGGCCTGTGCCGTGGCACAGACCAGTGCAGGAATGGGGGTGGTGGAGGATGATGAGCCAGGAGCACGGTGCACCTTGAGCAAAGGGCTTCCCTGAACTAGTGTCCAAAGTCCAGCTCAGCCTGTGGGACTCACAGGGAGACTCAAGAAGTCGCTCTACAAAGATCACATTAAAAAAGCATATGTGAGCAACCAGGCCAAGGCCTGTCCAGGGAGTCTGATCAGAGATCAAGACAGGTCCCAGTGGTGACAAATATGACATGGATTCCCAGACTCTTTTTAGCTCTATTTCTATTTGTGAGTCTAGACAGTAGAGGGGCAGGTTTCCAGCCCTCCCGCCAAGAAACAGCTGACAAGAGCTGAAGTTAGACACTGTCCATTTCCACAGCTGATATACCATACAGTGCTTGCAGTTGTTTTTGTTTGTTCTTGTATTTGTTTGTTTTGTTTTGTTTTTCTCTTTTGACTCTTTGGGGCCCACCACCCATCTCCCAAATAAATCACACAGAGGCTTATTCTTGCTTATAAATGGTATTGAGGAACCAGGTTTCCCTTGGGAAGCTCAGCAGCGTGTGACTGACAATAAAGGTGAATGACACAGGACAGACTGGTGGTGAAGACCTTCTACTAGTCATCAAGGTCGGGAGATGACTTGGCCTTAATAACAGCAAGAGACACCAATCTTCCACACTTAATACATAACCTTGATAATCAAGGAATGTCCTATGAACCATGTCCCAGCATCCCTTGAAAGTCTTTGTAGGCACGGGTCCCCCCTCCCACCAGGCAGGATGAGTTTGAAGAGACTCAGAGGAGATCCCCAGACCTCCAGTTTGCACCTTGCAAGGGTGTCCTGGGCCTGTATCCTTGCCTATCTCTGGGCCACTGGGTTCTTTGGCTAAGTCATCTACCCAGCCTAGTGAGGTAGGAGAGAACCACTGTAGTCAGTTTGCTGAGAGTGAAGCTAAAACTTTCAACGATCAAGCAAAACAGCTATCCAGTCTCTTAGGGAGCGGCTCCTTTTCAGTGAGGTAACCAAGGGGGCAGTCCTGGGTTCATTCAAAAGTTACATTCTCTGGTCCTCCCGATCCTTTGCTCTGCCTGGGACCACAGCTTGAGGCATTGTAAGCACAAGGCCCAGGTAGTTTCTTTCTGAGCATGTGACCAACAGCAGAAGTCTAAGCATCCTGGCAGGAAACCTCCATCCATCTCAGAGGAAACAACAGAAATGGAAGCTCTGGAAAGAGGGAGAGGGAGGCCTCTTGGAATGTGAGACTGAAGTGTGCCCTCTCTACCCACAGCTTTGGCCAGCTGCATATCTTTCTGTGTAGTATCATGGCTTCCCTCTGAAAAAGCAACGGGAAAGCATGTATTTGAGAATCCAGAATCAATGCTGTTACCATGGGAAATGATAGGACTGGTTAAGGAATGTCTAGAGTAGTGGGAATGAAGAGCTGATTCTCAGAGCATTGTCACTCTTGTCCAGGGGACTGGGCAGGACAATGGAGGCTTATGGTTCCTATCTGGGATGGATAGAGGAGGAGTCTGCAATGTGCTTACAAATGTTTGCTGAGCTTCTCTTTAAGAGAGGTTTTGGGAAGAATTGGGGTTGATCATTGTGCTACAAAGAAGCAGGTAACATGGGGAGATGACACCACATTCATCCACAGCACTGAGACTCCAGAGATAATGTATTATCCTTGGACAGGAGAACCTGTGCTGGACACAGTTGCATCCTGGGATAAAGTAGACTTTATAGCATCATCATCATTGTTGGAAGCAAGTTTTATTGTTGTTGTGGTCTACAAATTACAGAGGCCCCCTGAGTATTAGGCTAGACTGGCATTTTATCTGATGGTGTGTCCATACACCTCTGGAGGAGTGAAGGAGAAAGAGCCACAGAGCTAGCTGTGAGGTGTGAGGCTTCTACTGAGTACTGGACCTTTGTACTTTGGCCATTTCACTTCCTAAGTCCATGAGTGAAAGACAAATCCATTTACACTTTAAACATGAGCCTCTCCCTAAGAGAACTGACTTAAAACAAGTCCCCTATCATAAAACATTGTACTCAGGTGCCTCTTGGCTAAGTCACCAAAGTGAACATTTGATGAGGAGTGTGGTCACTTATGAGGCCATCTCACAGTCCTGCATTCTCTGAGCTCTGAGTTCTTGAGATGAAGCAATGGGCCATGGGACTTTCAAATGCTATTTCTATAAGATGACTAACAATTACATATTTGTACCCATGTGCAGAGATGAGATGAGATGGGACAGAAGCTCAACTACAAATACTATCTCTGAGATGTCATTATGTGCATAGTATACTAAGACTATAGATGTTAGAATTATCCCCATTTATTTGGGAGCTAGAGCTCGTTCCCCCAACAAAGAGAGAGAGAGTGTGTGTGTGTGTGTGTGAGAGAGAGAGAGAGAGAGAGAGACAGAGAGAGTCTATATGTTCATATGCACACACATGTGCTTGTGCGTGTTTGCAGGTACTCATGTGTACACATGCATGTAGATGCCAGAGATTGACCCCAGTTGTCATCCCTCAGGATCCATAAACTTTGGTTTATGAAGCAGGGTCTTTCATTGGCCTAGAGATGATTGATTCAGCTAAACTGACTGGTCAGTGAGTCCCAGGGATCCTCCTCTGTCTCTGTCTCTCCTGTAAAGAGATTATAAGTGTGTGCTATAAGAAAGTTGGCACATGGCTTCTGGGAATCAAACTCGAGAACTTATGTTTATAAGGCAAGCACTTTGGGGGCTACGCAATCATCCCCTCCCTAGGATTCATTCTTTCCAAACTGCGTTCTTTAATTAAAATACCACAGAAGCTGCTGAGCTATCAACAAACATACCAGTCTTGTTGCTTTTCTTTCATCCCAACCATTGCTTGGCTTCCCTCACCGAGAACCAGGCCCACAGAAGATGGCTACAGAGGAAGCTGCATAATTCAATCTTCTCACTGGGCTTGGCCTCCTCCTCAGCCATGTAGCAGCCTGCAAGGATGCCAGTGAACAATTCTGCTCAGTTCCTTCTGCCCAACTCAGGGTAGACAAGCTAAAGAGGACCACTGTGACTTCAGAGGAATAGGGGCGGCATGGGCCTGGTTCCTGAATACACAGTAGTGGTCTGCCTGGGGACACAGCATGATGACAGGGTGTCCACGGGCACAGGGTAACTCATTATGGGCATAGTGAACTCATTAGGCACCTTGCTCTGCTGCAAACCACTAGAGTTTGTTTCTCTATGCATCCTGAGTTACTGTTTTAAAAAGAAAACCAAATAAAAAAGGAAGGTAAATATCATATGTTTAAACTTGATATGTCCAGCAAGCACTTTCTGTTAGATCAACAGTCAGCATGCTCAGATGGACTCAGGGTAAGTGCTGTTGAATAGTGGGAAGAAGGCAAGCTGGGTTCCCGGGGTAGATAGTCATCCGACTGTTAATGACAACAGAAGAGCTCAGCAGAGCCCTGGCTTCTCATTCGCAGCCTGTGTGTGCCCTCGCTCTTTCATTGATTACTGTTGACCTACATTGCCCAGACTTCCATACTACCTTCAGAGGTGTGAGGGGCAGATTTATCCTTCTAGGTAACTGAAATTTCATGTTGATATTAAATCAGATTATTCTGTCAATTCATCAGTTTTCTTGGGGATGGAGTACACTGTGTGCTTACTCACCTTTGGGTGGCCTAATGTTTGGGAAAGGGAATTATTCATGGGTTTCCTTTGGGTCACAAAAGGCCTTAATATAGCTTTCATTTCCTAATGTATTTGATAAGTTCTTGTGTTAGATCACATTATACACAGATGGCTGGCAGTAAAGTAAATTCTAAATTATGCAGTCTGCAGTTTCTCACTAAGAGAGGTAGGAGGTGACTCATCACTGCACCCATCTTCCTGTTTTCATGAGGACATATAATGCATGCTCAGGAGCCCCAGTACAGCTCATATGTAAGTTCTCCATGCACACAGCAGAATCTCGCTCCCAATGTGTGGTGCATGTTTTTGCTGTGTATATTTGTGTCTGCATGTGTGAGAGTGCAGGCATGCAGAGGCTTGAGGTTGATGCAGAGAGTCATCATCGTTCTTCATCCTTATTCTGTGAGGCACGCTCTCTCAACCAAATCCAGAGATCATCAATATGGCTAGTCTCCCTAGCCAGCCTGCTCTGGAGATCCCTGTACTGTCTTCCAAGGCAGGCTTGGCTTGGTTATTTTTGTTAACTTGACACAACCTAGAGTCTAGAGTCACCCGAGGAGTAGGGAGCCTCAGTGATTGGTCTGTAAGCGTGTCTTGGGGCATTTTCTTGATCTATAATTGATGTGTTGTTGCCAACCCTAGACAGGAGATCCTGGGGTCTGTAAGAAGGCAAGATCATCAGCTATGGAGAGAAAGGCAGTATACAATGTTCTTTCATGGTTCCTTTCTGCTCCCTTGCTTGAGTCCTTGCCTTCAGTGATGAACCATAGCCTGTAAGCTGAAATAAACTTTTGGTCAGTGTTTTTAGACAGAAAGAAAACTAATATATTCCCTCATGGCCACCCAGAGTCTTGTATGGCTTTTGGAGATCCAAACTTGTCTTCACACTTGTGTGACAGATACTTCAATGACTGAACCTTCTCTGTAAACCTTAAGGGTTAGAATCTAATGGATGAATGATTTGATTTAAGGGCACCTAAATTTGTGTCTCAGCACACATTGAAGAGGTGTGCATGTATACACTTTCTAGGATGGGTTGTCAATACAGGGAATGGTGAATTCTGAAAAAATCTTGCAGCATTAAGCTTTGTCTTATGAACTACATTCCTCTCTGCAGGGTCCTAAGACAGACTTGATCGAGGAAGAGATTAAAGGGCTTTCTGAAATTTTATGTTTAGTGTAATATGAAGCCAACTGTATGAGTGTTCCATTGAGTAAGGAAGGAAGGGTGTCTTGGCTCACATTTTGAGAGGATATAGTCCACCATAATGGAAAATAAGGTAGAAATACAGCTGCAGGAGCGAGGCAATTGGTCACATTGCATCAACGGTGGAGAGGCATCAAGAGAGAAGAGTGATGGCCCTCAGCTCACTTTCCCTCGCACCCTTCTGTTCTTTCTGGGACCCCAGCCCATGGGACGGTGCTGTCCACATTCAGAGTGGGTTTTCCTCCTTCAGTAAAACCTCCCCAGAAACACCCTCACAGACATGCCAAGAGAGGTGTCCTTTAGGTGGCTCTAAATTTTGTGCAGTTGATGGAAATTGACCATCACAGAACACTTTGCTGTCTCATTGACCTTCACCCAGGACCTCAAGATGAAGTAAGTCACTTGGTCAGAATGAGGGACCCCAGACTCAATCATATTCTTAAATAACTAAACAAACTAATCTAACTTCCTTTCCATAGCTGTGATAAAACACTCTCACTAAAAGAACTTTGGCAAGGAGAGGGCTTATTTGGCCATGCC
Source organism: Mesocricetus auratus (assembly GCF_017639785.1). NCBI lineage: Eukaryota > Metazoa > Chordata > Mammalia > Rodentia > Cricetidae > Mesocricetus > Mesocricetus auratus. The sequence continues at coordinate 108,971,218 of NW_024429266.1, forward strand.
ACCGGCCATCACTGAGGGAAGCCATCAGGTCAGGAACTCAAGCAAGTACTTGAAGCAGAAACCATGGAGGAGCACTTCATTCTGGCTTGTTCACTGGCCCACTGTCTGGGTGGCTCAGGCTTCTGGTCAGCTAGCTTCATCATTTAGCCTAAGATGGCCACAATTGAGACTTTTTTGCAAAGTGATTTTAGGTTGCATCAAGTTAAAGTTAAAGCTAAATAGGACACAGGGATAAAATCCCATTGTGAAATTTACCTGGCCAGGTCCTTGTCTTGCATTTCCTAAGTTTCTACCTATGGTCTCCATCAGAATTCAGGAACCAGGGTCAAAAAACCCTAGATGTTTGTGATTATTTGTATCCTTCTGCCATTCAAGACTTCACAGATTGGAACTTAAAGCCCAGTGTAATCTGAGATGAGGTCTTTGGGAAGTGATTGTCTTAGTTACTTTATCATTGCAGTGACACAATACCCAGGCAAAAGCAACTTAAAGGAGAAAAGGCTCTTATTGACTTATGTTTCCAGAGGGGCAGAGTCTGTCCTGGCAGGGAAGACAGAGCAGCAGGCAGAGCTCAGAAGGGGCCTAGCTGGTTCTGTCCAGCACTTCTATAAAACCATTAAGTGCTTTGCGAAGGCTTCAGCCCTTAGTGCCATCTCACTAGTGAGAACTTCCCGTGTGGGTTTTGGGACCCAGTCAGATCTTGGTGCAGACACAGGCTCTTCCCCACAACCAGCCCCAATTCCCTCTTTCATTACCTTTGTCGAGCACAGCCCTTTCAATGACCTTTTCAGTCCTGTGATGCAGCAGCTTAGTATATATATAATATATTATATTATAATAAATCATAAGAAGGTGGCTCAAGTTTTGAAATTTTTATTAAAATGGTTCTGATAATGACTTCATTGCTCTCTGAGGCTCCCAGATCTTCCAGAGTTCTGGGGAAGCTGGCCCCATAGAGACATCTGAGAATAGCTATTAACCTCTGCTGAATTGGAAATATGGTGACTGAACAATATTGGAAGGGGGCCAAGCCATTGTCAGATACGATGGCCACATTACACCATCCCTACTTTAAATATAGCGTTTTTGCATTATTTAAAAAGAATATTAATTAATGGGAAATTGAGGATCTAATTTAATTTTGCCTAGACTAGTTATTGGAAAGAGTCTTTCTGTGCTAAATTCACTAGCCATGGGGACAAAAAGATCTTTCCAGGTGAATCTCTGCAATGTGGTTCTGCATCTGCACTCTTCCCTGAATACCCAGCTCTACCTGTTCCACCTTCCCATATCCCACCACAGCAACCAATAGCTCAGATAGACAGACAGACAGACAGACACACACACACACACACACACACACACACACAGAGGGATTTTTCACTTCTAAGTTTTAGCTCAGTCCCATCTCTTCCATCCAGCAACCCCATTTGTATGCCTCTTCCAAACCACATGTAGCACACACATCCTTCCTTCAACTCCACCAGCCAACACACAGCCCTTAAATGTTGTGGATAAAATAAAGAAGAAATGAAAAGTAAAACCAAAGATGTTCCTCTTTCAGTAAGATCTGCACAGCAAGCATGTTTCCTACATCTCTTTACCTGCCCCGTGGGAACACGCCTCCCTCACAGTGCGTCTGCATTCATAGGCGTGAGGGAGGGATGGAATTCAATCACATGAGCTTGACTGACTATCTGTGGTAGCTTGGCTGGCAAGAGAGGTGACACCCAGCCTCAGGGATCATGGGAAGGATGTCTGGAGGTGATTATTTTGTTCATCACCCATAGCCCTGATTCTCCTTCCAAAAATCATGTTATGTTAGTTACATTTTTGCTTATGTGACAAAATACCTAGTTAACTTAAGGAAAGGGGCTTATTTGGCTCAGAACTCAAGGGTCCACTTCATCATGGCAGGGAAGGCCTGGTGACAGGAGCACAAGGCCACTGGTCACATTGCACTCACAGTCAGGAAGCAGAGATGCTGATGCTCTCTATTTTATATGGAGCAGGACCCCAGCCCATAGATGGTGCTGCTCGGGTTAAGGTGGATCTTCGCACTTCAATTCACTTAGTCTAGACCAGCAGTTCTCAACCTGTGAATCTCAACCCCCTTGGGAGTTGAATGATCTTTTCACAGGGGTCACCTAAGAGCATCAGAAAACACAGATATTAACATTATGGTTCATAGAAGTAGCATAACAACATTGTGAAATAGCCATGAAAATAATGTTATGGTTGGGGTCGCCATGACATTGAAGAACTGTATTAAAGGGCCGTAGCGTTAGGAAGGTTGAGAACTGCTAGTCTAGAAATTCCCTCACAGACACACACAATCTCCAAGGTTATTCTGGAGACTGTAAAATTGGCAATCAAAATTAAGCCCTCACACCTGTACTAGATAATCATATTCAAAGTATCTTTGAAAAAGCTGAAATTTGGGTGGTAGGAACCAAGCAGAAAATTATTGGAGTAGAGCCGTGTTTCCTGTAGGCATTAGACATACTTGCATATGTAGAATCTTCTGTTCCCATGATGCATTCCTAGCCTCAAGTTCATCATTGCAACAAGGCTTCATTTATCCACAAAGATATGACCAAGAACAGGCACAAAACTATGGTGCTATCCTCAAAGCGAGGGACCTGTGGGAAGCTGTGGGAAGACCAAGGCATGACCTCATGCACACAAAGGAAATATCCCTTAGCCCTTGGAGTAAAGGATAGATAGGAAGGAATTGAGCGTGCAGCTGAACAGAGCAGTTCAGAGGCCACAACAGCTCGGGTGGGGACAGGAGTGACCTGTCAGATGGAGTTGCTGCAGCACTGATGGAGATGAAGATGACCTGACTAGCTCAAAGGCCACCTGCATCATAACAGCTTGGACAGTGGTAGAGGGTGTGAGGGTGAGAGATACCAGGTTAAGAGACAGCATAATGGTGATGTGGAGTCAACCTGACAAGGTAACTCCCTAGACACAGGCTTGAGAAGAGGATATATACACCTTGAGTGACCACCAGCTTGTGGGGCCAGCATATCCTCAGTGTATCTTAACTTGTTCCCATGCTCCTGAAATCAAATTCAATACTTTATTTTCCACAAAACACAGTGCTAAGCTGAGACATAACTGTCTCTTTAAATTTCTGTGTATATTAAATTAAGCAATGATCAGAGAGTTGGCACTCTAAATCCTTTACTGGATCATGGCAGCTTGAACAGTGTTTTCAAAATGGAAATTACCACTGTGCCCAATGTACAAGATTAGATTTTGAAGTTTCCCCAAATTAAGCAACACCAAACAAGGACTGCTTGGTTGTGCAGAGGTAGTGAGCACCAGGAGTTCACTGTCATGAAGGGAGATGTCTTCAGCAGACAACTGACCCCTTGGTTGGGAGCCCTTTGAAAGAATTTTGATTTCAGAGCAAGGGAAATTGCCCTTGTAGTTGTTATACCTTGATTTTTAGAAAAATAAAAATGTGTACAGAAAATAGAATGTTAAGCGAAGAGCCCCCTTTCAGAGGAGCAAGCCTACAGAAAGGTGAAGTCTGCAGTGGAGCTGGAAGCAGAGCATTGCCTGGCAAGTGCAGGAAGCCCAAGGTTCCATCCCTGGCACATCATGGGAGAGGTGGGTGGAGAGAGTGAGGGGTTTCACCATGGAAAACAGACTTGGCAAGATAACACTTGCCACCAAGGATGTTGAGAAAGGGAACCCTGCACACAGTTGTTGGGCAAAGGCAATGGATCTGAGCTTCAGAGACGAACTGCACTCTGTATTCATTCACACTACCCTACCACTCACAATAGCCAAGATACTCCAATGCCCTAACTGTCCTCAAAAGATGGATGGATGGATGGATGGATGGATGGATCAATGGATGAATCCATGAACATAATGGAGTACTACTCAGCCTTACACAGAAGGGAAGCCCCCCTCCCTGTGCTCTGGTGTTGATGATCTAGGGACATTGTGCATAGTGGGGTGAGTCAGAACCAGAGGCAAGTGATGCAGGACTCTATCTGCTTAAGGGCTGAAATAGTCCACCTCAGAGAAGAAGCAGGTAGAATGGCTGCTGCTGGACTGGACAGGGGAAGTGGAGCTACTGTTCAGGCATTGGGTTCAAGACCTGCAGCACCTGCTGCACAGAATGGGCCTCATTCAGTCTGTTTTGAATGCGTTGTTAGGAGGGGAGAGCTTAGGTTAGCTGTTCTTAGAACACCACCAACAGTTACACAGGTTAAGCACTGTGGCAGAGGACCCTAAGTCCTAAAAAGTCCTTCTTCCCCACTATCCAGCCTCCCAGCCACCTAGCCTGACGTCTTCCTCCTAAGCTTCAGTCCCCCTCCTATCCCTTAGCTCTGTCTAATATTGCCCAGCACCTCCTCCTGTTCCTGGCCTCCCTTCCCAGGTTTGCTTCCTCTTGCCATACACTTGCCCACCTCTTCCATCCCTTGTCCCCTCTGTCCCCTCTGCACTAAGCTGGGCTGTCACCCACAGGAGATCCAGGACAGATGAGGCAGGCCGGGTGAGACAGTGACCCTATGTATTGTGAGCAGTTTCCCCAGGCGAAGCCGCGAAAGTCCAGTGCTGTCCAGGGCTACCTTTGATTCCGGGTCTTGGGTTTCTTTTTCCCCATAGTTGCAATTTATTTAACCTGCTTAGAAATTTCAGGAGGAAAGTAAGTGGATGCAAAATCAATAGCGATGAGCTGTCTCCCATCCAGAATTATCCTGAGGGATTTCTTTTCTTTACCCTGGTAGGAACAGGCAGATTTAAAAGCTATCGTTACAAATGCTGCAGTCCAAGTCTAATAGAACTAATAATCCAATGGGGTCTGCAGATCAATAATTCTCAAATTGGTTTTTGGAGCCCAGTAATTCCCAGAGTGCACTTCAGGCTGACTTTGACACTTCATTTTGTGGATGACCAGGGGTGATTTCTGTGCCAACGGAAGATACCAAAAGGAGACTTCAAACACCAGCGTTGGAAGTCCTGCCTGCCAAGATGCCCTGGGCAATCATCAGGTCTTTCCTCTTGCTTTCTCCTTGGCACTTTAAGTTACCTGAAACTCTGCTTTAATTAATTTAATCATTTGCAACCTATTTACTATCCATCAACAGACCTGTACATGACTGCAACAGAGGAATAAAAACAGTTGTCAAGAACTTTGTCCCAAACAAGCCACTGTTTGTGTTTGTTTGGTTTTATTTTTATTTATCCTTTTTCATTGCATACAAATACATAGTATGTCTCCGTCACATCCACTTCTTACCCTCTCCCTCAGAAGTCACCTCATCACAACTCCCTCCCAATTTCACACTTTCCTGTTACAGGTTTTCCATTTCGTAATTTGTGTGTGTGAGTGTTTTGCTTGCATGTGTGTCTGCACCACATGTATGCAGTACCCATGGAGGCCAGAAGGTATAATATTCTCTGGAAGTAAATGTTACATTTACATTGTAAGTGTCCCAGGTGACACATGCTTCTTGCAGGGTGTCAGCCTGGAAGCTTAGAACCACAGTGTCATGCATCAGGACACTTTGGCTGGGATCCATCAGTGAAATGACAAAAATAGTACCTCTCAGCAGTATGTGTCCAGGGACATGAATATGGACCAGTTATTCTACCAGAAGCAGCATGAACTCTATTCAGAAAGCCAGAGCCAGTGATGCTCAAATCAGGCAGGTGGGCGACGTTCCATAGCAGGGTTCAAAGGGATGCTGACATCAGATTATCAACACAAGGCAGCTCCAGCATTGAGCCCTTTAAAGACTGAGGAACTAGTGATGGGAAGGGGCTACAGACAGTAGGCCCAGTCTGAGGATCCGAGGGTGGTTGCAGGATTACAGGCAGACAATGACATTTGCTGTGATGACCCATGCAATGAATTCCTCCCTCATCCTCATCCTCTCTGTGCTGCTTTTGCCAGGGCATTACTGTAGAGATGGCCCTGACTCCCTTGTTCACACCCTAAGGAATTAGAAATATGACAACGGGGAGACCTGTCATAGCCTGGTGGCCACTTGATAGGACCTCTGTCCCCACCCAGCATTGTGACTCAAGTTCTATTCATGTTGTGTTTTGGATACAGTGACAGAAATCATGGCAGAGGAGGGACCATGGTTGGCTAGAACAGGATGATGACATAAAAAGGGAGAGGTGAGATGCTTGGGGGTGGAGATGGAGACAGGAGAATCCCTGAATGCTTGTTTTCTCTCTCTCTCTCTCTCTCTCTTTCTCTCTCTCTCTCTCTCTCTTTCTCTCTCTCTCTCTCTCTCTCTCTCTCTCTCTCTCTCTCTCTCTCTCTCTCTCTCTCCTCTCTCTCTCTCTCTCTCTCTCTCTCTCTCTCTCTCTCTCTCTCTCCTCTCTCTCTCTCTCTCTCTCTCTCTCTCTCTCTCTCTCTCTCTCTCTCTCTCTCTCTCTCTCTCTCTCTCTCTCTCTCTCTCTCTCCTCTCTCCTCTCTCTCTCTCTCTCTCTCTCTCTCTCTCTCTCTCTCTCTCTCTCTCTCTCTCTCTCTCTCTCTCTCTCACACACACATGGTGAGGAGAGAGACATGGGGGACGACAGAGATTTAAAATATGTGTGTGTTCTTTTGTCCAGGCATTTAACAGCCTTCACACATCACACCTGCACAGCCAACACTGGGTATTTGTCTCTGCTTCTCTTGCTGTCTCCATTGGTATCCCAATGTTGCCAAGCACAGGGAAGAGAGGCAGAAGTCAGCAGAAAACGTCTGAGCTCAATCACACACAATGCCGAAGGACTGCAGATGGAGATAGATGGGGGGGGGTGCTGAGGAGCCAGGAGCCCGAAGTGCTGACGTCTTGAGGAGACTCTCAAGCTCCTCTCACTATTTATGTGACAGATCACCAATTTTGTTGCTGGTGATAAAAATAAGCCACTGTGTTTTGAAGGGAGAAATGTGGCTAAAATTATCTCACAAGAAAACTGACATGAGGGAATCTAAAGGGAGAGAGAGGTCTGCCAGCTGGGAATTCGAGCACCCTAGGAGAACTGGACTCAGAGGTGATCCTTTGGGAAAGATCTAGAACAGAGAGAGTGGTACTTTTGCGCATAATTTTGAGGGAAGAATGGAGTATGAATGGAGGGTAGCTTGGCGGGGGGGGGGGGCAGTAAGTGTTTCTAGAGGCATCCATTCCCTTGCTCATCCCATGAGTTAGCCTGTAGAGAGCAAGGGGCACCAGCAGCCTGCAGTTTATGTCTACCCAGCAAGTGCTGACCTGCCTGCCGTGAGCATGGCTGTGCCCACCCACAGTTCACACAGGGAATCCTGGCCTGACCTGGAGATGTCACCTGGCCAGGTGAGGCCATTTCTGTATAGTATGGACCCCAGTCCTTACGGCTACTGTTCTAATACAAAGAGGGAATCCAGACGGACTCACACCTTGAGGAAACGTGACAGTTGGAAGCAGGCTCCGTAACTGCTCCTTAGATCGTCCCACTGCAACTTACTTTTACCAGAGAAATGTTAATATGAGCCCAATGTAAGTATGTGAAATAAATATACACATCAAAATTAATCCTGAAGGAATTTACTTTAAAACATTCTTTAATACGCATACGACTTTAAAGGTGAGAGCAAGTGTATGTACTAGTTACATCACGGTGAGGACAGCAAGTAGGCAGGAGTGTGGGGCAGCTGTCACACTTCATCCTTAGTGAGGACACAGACAGATAGATCCTGGATTTCCACTCATTTTCTTACTTTTACTTAGTCCCCAACCCATGCAGATGCCCATCTTCAGGGTGGGTCTTCTTTCTCAGTCAAGTCTCCCTGGAAATGCCCTGACCCACGTGTCTGTTGACCCATCACACATACTAGTGATATGCTCTTCTTTTTACACAGAAAAGTAAATTTTGATTAAAAACTTGACACTTCAGGACATGGACACTAATGCTTTAAATGATATAAACATTAATGTTTAAAACACTACTTTGCATAAATACAGTTTTACAAAATGGTAGAGCTGAGCTTGGTGTTATTTTAGAAGTGGTTGGAAATTCTGTCCTAATCCCAAGCCAAATTTTCATTTAACATTTTTATATGAAAATCAAGGCAGCAAATGAAGCAGTAATCTTTACAATCAAACACACTAACTCAAGATAATTAAATGGCGTGTGAGTCTGCTGCGGCCCACTGAGGGAGATGGTGGGAAACGCTGAAAGTTGTCGTTTTCTGGGGCCGAGGCCCTGCTTCTGGGAGAAGAGAGAACCACGTACATGCATAAAAACCCTACAGTCAGAGCAGTCTCACAGCCAAATGGGGGTGCTTCAAGCATTGCTCTCTGGCATCATATGCAGAGACAGTGTGCACGTCACAAGAGTGTGTGTTGTGTGTTCACAACCAAGGCTGCTGTTATGTCATGCCTGAGTGTCGTGTGTTCAGAACCAAGGCTGCTGTGATGGTGTCAGGTCTGCAGCACAGATAAGTGCCTCTGGAAACACCTTGGGTTCATTGCATGCTTGATTTTTGAACTAAATTTTGCTATGAAGAATTTTGTTACGCAGAAATCCTCCCGCATTACCCAGTTTTTCGCGAACCCCACATTTAGTTACTTGACAACTGGGGTGGAATGCACACTTGAAGAAGCTTGGGTCTAGATAATGCAACTGCTATAAGCCAAGGACTTCCAAATGACCACCACTGACCACCAGCAGGAGGAAGAGGCCCAGAACAGATCCATCCTCCAGGGTCTCAGAAGGAGCCAGCCCCAGTGTCAGCTTAATCTCAGACTTCTGTTCTCAGGACTGTGAGGAAATCTTCTGTTAGTAGAGTCATCATCTGTCGAACTTTGCTACAGTGTGAGGAAATGATATTTAGAAAGGCACCCAGCGATGCAAAGCAGAAGCTTCCAACCACAACAGGTGTTGTGATCATAAATATATCGAGAAGGAAAGAGGTAGGTTGGATCTGCTTTGGAAAAATGAAGGTGACATTTTAGGGCATATGAGGTTGAGCTGGGTAGAAAGGAAAATCATTTTTTCAAACCCTTCATTGTTCAGTCAGCTCTTCAGAGTGATTTTTGGTGGCAGAGCACATGGGGTGAGAAAGCCTGAGGTGAAAAGACTTCCGTACCCACGATACCTTTCTTTTGACAGGAAGGATATCTTAGCATAGAAAGAAGGTGACAGATGGGGGTGTGGTCCTGTGACTCTGCATGGCTAGATGGAGCTGTCTGGGGTGACAGCCCATGTGTGACATTTGATATCAGGGATGGAGAGGTATTCATGTTTCCATGACCATGAGATGCTGTGTCTCTGGGCTAGGAATTTCACAGGAAATTCTAGGTATAATTGGTGATCTTTAGTATGTCTCTAGTTTTAACTTTCTAACACTTCTCCTCCTAGGGTCTTCTCAGTGCGTTTGTTCCAAGCATCTATTTCTGGATCCTGAGCCTACCTTTGGTTGTGTGGCTCTGTCTGAAATCACTTCCCTGGGGAAAACCATGGAATTCATAGCCTAAACTCTACTCCAAAAACATGCTTGACAACAGACAATTCCCTGAAGAACATTCCACCCTGTCAGAAAGGGGTCACTCTTGTCACTTCCTAGGTGATAAAATTCTAAGAGAAAGATGTAAGGGCCATTCCAGAGGTCTGGAGTTCAACAGAACAACTGCTGTAAGCCTAGAGGTACCTGTAATCTGGGAGCACTTATCTTTTAGGTGCCTGTAATCGCTAATCTGTCTCTTGTGTGAGAGATGTGACATTTGAGGTCCCCACAGCAGCGACAACCAAGACTCTGGTAATTCAGACATGCCTAGGCTGTAATCCTGTTGCTCCAACTATCAGGTAGATTGTGTGAGGTGAGCAGGGCCTCATGATGGCTCGCAGATAGACAGTATAGCCTGCCCTTCTCAGGCCTGGGTCCCAGTCACCCAAGGCTCTGTTTCCTATGGCCCTGTTAGGGACAAAGCAAGCCTCAGTGATGTCCTTGAGCTTTCTGGAAAGCTCCTCTGTGGAGGGCAGGAAGGTCAGGGTGGGCCCTGCACATTGGGCTTCTGTGGTTTGGGGAATGTCTCCAGTAAGATATGATTCGTATGCCACACAACTCAGTTGTCTGAAGCATTCCACTCAGGTTTTAAAAGTAGATTCACACAGTGGTGCAAACAACACCACAATCAGTTCTAGAATATTTTGATCACCCAAGAAAGACTCTGGACCAGCAAGCAGTCACTCTCTACCTGTGTCCCAGAAGCTGATCACCACCCATCTGCCTCTGTGCATTTGGTGGTTTCCGGGCATTAAAGAGGTGGACCCTGTCAAAGGCTCCCTTCTTGCTTGGCTTCTCCAAGGAGCATCCTGTTTCCAGGCTTCACCTACAATATGAATGAGAGTGTTTTCCTCTTCATTGCCCAGCTAGCCCACATTCACTGAAGCTCCTTTCCACACAGGCTGCCTACCTGCCTACCCTACATCTGGGACTGATCCTTCCCCATTGCTGAGTGAAACTTTCTGTGCAAAGTGAAATGTGACTTTTGAGTTTTGTCCCATCTGTAACCAGAGGAAAGACTACAGGCAGCCGGTGTGTATTGGCATGACACCCATGTTGTGGGATGACATCAGGTTTCACCTCAAGGACCCTGGGGTCCCTATTCGTCATTTTCTTGCACGTGCATGTATACACACACACACACACACACACACACAGTACAGTGGATAGTCAGTCTACTAGGAAAATAAGAAAAGGGATAATGTGTGTGGCTGAATAGTTTGCAGTCCCCAGAGCATATGGATGCCTCTGTTGGGTGGCCAAGCCCAGTGCCTGGGTGTTTTTGCCTAGGCCCCTCTCCTTCCAAACCATACCTGCATGCTCTGGGGTCTTTCTCTTGGGGGTTTAAAATGACTGGTGATGATATTAAAATATTACATATGAGAGGCAGGGAAAGGTAGCACTATAGCCCTTGACATTAATCAATCCCAAGCCTGGTGACAGTCTTCAGATGGCAATGGGTCAGGGTTCAGGAGCCTTTCTTCTTCTCTGTCTGCCATTTATAAGCCTGTCCTACAAGTGGCTGCTCTGAGTCCGGGCCTGAGGTTGTTTGGGGCACGTAAGCATAATGGTAAAGACAGCACATGGGAAGCGCTGGGGAAATGAGCTGTGGCCTTAGTGGCCAGCCTAAGAGTTGGCAGTAGCAGCAAACTGAAGTGTGGGTGCTGCTTTGCCGTACCCCAACCAATCCACATCACCCAGTATGGAATTGAAAGTGCTCCATGCACCCAGATTCCACGAGACTGAGTTAACGGGTGGAGCCCCGGCCAGGTGCCTGCTCACCCAAACACACCAGGACCCTGCTTACTGCCCAGCCTCCCACCATGTTCTGGCCTGAGCCCCTCAACTTCAACACTCTTACCAAACGCCTCTCCTCACACTTCCTTTCTCCTCCTCTCCCTTTCCTCTCCTCCTTCCTCAACCCTCGTCCTCTCCTCTCCTCTCCAGTTCTCGCCTCCCCCTCCTTCCACATCTCTTACTTCTCCCCCTCTCCTTTTAAGAAGACATCAGTGCCATCCTAGCCCAGTCATTCTAGGATCTATTGTCCTCGTTAAAAATCATTGTACAGTACCGTGTTGTGACAGGGAGGTGGTGGAGTCTTAGCTAGGACAGCCTAGCCTGTAGGTCCATGTGGTAGCTTGAGGCACGGTGTCGGGCACTGGGGAATAGATGGGGTTGTCTGAATTCACAGCTGCCTGACTCTCATGTCTGAGAAGCCCTAGAACGCTCTGCACTGACTCTTCCACTGCAGAAGGAGAGAAAACCTTGGATCCCACGAGGACGCTGCAGATGTCTGAGGCATCTTCCCCTTCCCTGAGAGATGTGTTATCTGGTGTTTATAACAGCACCGTCTGCCAGCAAGGGTGAAGCTCTGAGCTGCAATATTGATCTTGTCACTTTGGGGAACAGTTTGATATTTAGGGTTATAAATAGCATTTTCATTGCTCTGTTATCATGTTCAAGACTCATTTGATGTCTGAGCTGAAGAATATAATTTTCTTATCAAATATGAAGACACACACTTCTCTTGAGGCCTGAACTCAGGATCCTGAAGTCATACTGACACACACTAAAGAAGCAGACTTTCTGTGAAGCCTTCATAATTCAGAAAGGGTGCAAAACTTCTCTCCTGGAAGATGAAATGGAGTACTCACTGAGTTGACAATCCAGTCGTTGGTGAATGTTTGTCATGCCCTGTCTCTAGTCCATCCAGAGAGTGTGATTTAGACCTTGTGACTGCCTGGTAAGGAAATACCATACTCACCATTGTGGGGCAGGGGCAGCTCAAATCAAGGTGCACACTGCCACGGGCTAACAAGGAGAAGAACAGAGTGGAACCGGAAGCCAGCTCCTCTACAGGGCCACGCTGGACACTAACCACAGACTGGCTTCCTCTAGTACATGGCTATCTCTTTGATTTGATCACCATAAAATTGCACTGTTACTGTAAACAATAGCTATTACTTCCGGGAGAGGCAGCCTATGCGTGTCTCTGTAGGGCCAGATTGGTTTGGGGAATATAAACAGCAAGTTGTCTGGCCAGAATTTTATTTTTTGATAAGCAGTAGCTGTTAGTTTATTTATCTGAGGTGTGTGTGTGCCATAGTGTGTGCTTCTATCATGTGGTTCCCAGGGACCAAACTCAGGTTGTCAGGCTTGGCACCTGTGGAGCCGTCACACAGGCCCTCACCTGACTTTTGCTGGTGAGCCAGCAAGGATTCAAATGAGTTCTTGCTCACCCTTCCCTGAGACAGAGCTTGAGGCCATTCCTTAGGAACCAGGTGGAATCATTTCCCAGGTGGAATCAAGAGTCTGCATTTTGCAGGGAGACCATGACACTTTGCCCAATGGCATGCCCTATTGGAAGTCACTAGGCTGAGTTTACTCTTCCCATGCATATTTGCTGTGCTGTAGAAGCCCCGAGAGTTCTGTCAAGTTCATCTTTTAAAGATTCCTCTGTGTGTAGCTGAGTTTGTGTTCCCTGGTTTGACTCCAGCCATGTTTAAGGCTGTACTGCTAACATGAATTCTCATGGTGGCCTCTGAGTCCCACTGCTAACATGAATTCTCATGGTGGCCTCTGAGTCCCACTGTGGAAAGGGCATGCAACCACACATCAGGCACTGCAGAGGAAAAAATCTTCATTCCTAACGTGTCAGACCATGGGCTTGCATTCTCTCAAGTGTGTTTCCTTCTGGTAGAACAAGAATGGAAAATGGCTGCTAAGATTTCCACTTTCCATCCATTTGTCACTCAAGACAAGATGGCAGAGGATGAAATACAAGAGTGTGAAAACCTCTGTCCCCAGGAACATCCTCACTCAGGAGCACACAGTGATGTTTGAAAATGACTGGCTGATCTTTTTTTTTTCCCTGTGAATGTTCCTTAGTGTACCTCTTTTAAGGACGGTCAGGGACCTGGCCCATGTTTAGGACCAGCATGGCTCATTCTGTCAATGTCCTCTAATTGCTGTAACGATGATTCCTGGAGGAAATGAACTGAAAACTGTTGTCATTGTCTTTCGAGCATGACAGGTGGTGAGTCTGACCATTCCATTCATTAAACATGAACTGTGTTCAGGCTGTGGAACCATGTCGTGTGTTCAGGAAGCCCATGAAGTACTATGAACTTCAGGAAGGCTGTGATGGGAAAGATTGAACATGAGTACAGGGGCCCGGCTCACTCCATTTCCCTCATTTGCTACTGGAACTACTTTAGCTGATCAAAGTATTACCAGGCTTGCACAAGATCAAGCCAGGTAGCATCGCAGCACAGAGCAGGGAGGGGCTCAAGAGTCCCATTCCTCACTGAGGACCTATAGACAGTGGGGGGCTGCTCACGGAGGGAGAGAGAGACAGTTTTGTTTAGGGGTGTGGCACCTGGTAGGTTGACCCTGCTTCAGTGGATGGTTTTACACTCACTAGCATATGGGAAGCAATAATAAGACTTGGTGGGCATGACAGGGGTATGAAGATGGGGGTTTGGGAGAGGGGGTGGTTCTTGGAGGAGTTAGAAGAGTATGATTAGTATGATTAAGATACATTGTATACTCATATGAAACTCAAAGAATGAGAAATAAAACCATGTGCATATGTAACATAAAATGAAATCAAAATAGAAAAGATATTAAAATAACCTCATTCATCCCATTTTAAATTTACAAAAGCAAATTTCCACTTAGGGGAAATGCCTGAACAAATTGTAGGAAGGCACTACTTGACCATCTAAAGCAGAGATAAAGAAATCTGGGTGCCTGGTGGATATGAATTGGATTCTACAGGTGTGATTATTAGGCTTCTTTTGACTCAGCAGAAAGCTTCCTGAATGGGAACCATGGAAGAGAGGGAAGGGGAATGTGCCTTGGTATATGCTTTATTCTTTCAACTTATTAACTGAACTTGGGTTACTAGATCATAGAATTAAACTATGAATTATGTTGCTTAGGACTTATTGACAATGTTCTAGGGCATGCTGGTTTTAAAACTCTGGAGAAGGCAGCCATGCTCTTCCCTCCCCAGGGAAGTCAGATGTCAGTTTGTAAAGAGCACTCTTCGGGCCTGAAGGATTTGCACATGTTCCTCTCAGCAGTGGGTAGAAGGTGAGCTCTGGATCCCATGGATAAGTCTAATGTTTCTTGGTCTTAGCTCCTGGAATGCACTAGACCCTGACTGCAACACTCATGATGATACCCAATCATACCAGGTCTTGCAACTGTCTTTAAATGACCTTCCAGGTTGTCCCCTCTGAATCAGAATTCTGATCATACTTCTCCCCTGTCCTCTGATTGGCCACCATACAGGCTGTACCCTGCTCACCTCTGTGGTACCTTCAGGGTGGCTGTTATGGGAGATGGTGGATGGGCATGTATAGGTCCTGATAGCCTGTGGATGTCCTTGGGCTGGTGTTGCAGCCCTTTGACAGCAGCTTGAGGGGGCATTTTTTCTGTCTATGAACTTGTAGAGGAGACAAATGGATTTCTTTCCTCTTTCTGATCTTATGTGGGGACTATAAAAAAAAGGTGTTTCTCCCTGGTTAGAAAGAAATGCCTTTCTGAAAGATGAATTCAGACAGCTTTATTTAATAGAAAACCCAGCTTGTCTGTCTTTAAATACAGTCTTCCCTGGTGACTTTTTTCCCAGCAAGAAGAATGAGTCTCTAGACTGAAAGGAGTCTGTGTGGGAACAAAGGAAGGAAGAGATGTTAGGAGAGAAAAAGGCGAGGGGAGGCTGAGTGTGGGCTTGTGCACAGGCTGAGGGGAGTCGGTGCCTGGAGGCACATCAGTTCCTCCATTGCTCTTCCGTTCTGGAACTTGCAATTAATTAAAAAGACAATAGTGCAAGCAGGGCACATGGCTTTGGTGGCTTTGGCTGTAGTCCAAGTACTCAGCAGGCTGGCACAAGGGATTTTCATGAGTTGGAGGCCAGCCTGGGCTAACAGTGAGCTATAGGGCAGACTGAGTACAAAATGAGATGCAGTCTTGAAAGGGAAGGGGAGGGGAGGGGAGAGAAGGGAAAGGAGGGGGAGGGGAGGGAAGGGTAGGGAAGGAAAGGGGTAAACACAAACACTGCAGTTTGCAAAGCCACATGAGAGGTCCTAAAATTCACAAGGCACAATGAGGCTTCCTGGCTCTGGGCAAGTCTTACCAAGCAGTGAACTGGCAGAAACTATGTGGCCGGTTTGTACCTCTATTTCTCCACTTCTTCACTGGAATGGTCATACGAGTATATTACAGGGGGAAGAGAAGCTATTCATAAAGGCCCGGTGTACACCAGCATGCTATTGCTCTCAATGGGAATTTGCAGTGGCCAAGGGCGGTCATCAGAACAAGGGGCAATGGGCTGCCCAGGAACCAAGCAGAGGTCTCCCTAGAACCACTGACCTCACAGGCTGTAGATGGTCTGGAAGTTAGTGGATTTAGAGAACAAGAGGCTGTGAGAATTCTGGGAAAAGGGGAATTCTTATATTCATGTACGAAATGGACAGGAGGCCTATGGGGAGACATGACAGAGAGAGAGTGAGATTCAAATAGGACCTGAAACACTACTGTGAAATAAGCATAAACTGAGGCTTGCAAGGTATAGCCTAGCCTTGACCTAGTATGGTAGGAGGGTATGTTCTTGGGTTAAAAGGAAGATGTCCATCCACTAGACCAGTGTTCCTATTGACTATAAGGGGTGTGTGGTGTGTGTGTGTGTGTGTGTGTGTGTGTGTGTGTGTGTGTGTGTGTGTAGGGTATGTGTGTAGGGTGTGGGGGGTGTTACTGCAAAGAAAAGAAGCATGGTGGAGATAAAGCTGATTTGGGGTACAGTCCCATTTGTGGAGAATGGAGATGGAATCCCAGGTTTCCCAGGCAGGGAGGTCTCATGCTCAGGCTCATTAGGACTGCAGATCTGCTATTATCAGGAAGTCCACTGCCCCTCAGCCACATCTGGTGCTGTTTAAGCTCTCTGAAGACAGTTTGCTGTTTTTCCTTCCTCTGAGCCCCAAAGGTGACTGTTCTATCCACGCCCACACCGTTCCTACCAGTAGCATATGAACAAACACTGGGACAGTCCCTGATCAGCTGTTGCTATGATATCAAAACTAAGGTGCACTCGCGTTTACAAAGGACAACAGATTCTTACAAACCCATGAAAGATTCATGTGGGAACATGCAGACCATCTGGAGTAACTGGGAACCTGACACTCACCTGACAGAAGCCAGAGAATACTATCTTCCCATGGTTAACACCCATGAACAGTCAACTGAAAATTGTCACAGCTGTTCTCCGGACTCTCTGTCCTGGATGAAGACATTAAAAACCTCAGCTTGAGTGAAGCAGGCGCAGGGACAGTCACTTGGAAGTTCCCCCTCCATTTAAGAGGTTTGTAACAGGATGGACTAGAAGTTAAATGAGTGTCAGAGTAAATATTCCTTCAGTCTCTCCCAGGAAGATTAGAAGCTAGCATTGGGAAAGTGATAGAAGCTGGGGTGAAGGCTGTCTGGATAAAATGACCATGAGCAATCTGTGCAAGAGAGCTCACATTACTGTCCCCATCCTGTTCTGAGTAAACACTCCTTGCCAAGGGAACAAACATTATCTCAGACTTCTCTGTGGGGAAGCTGGCTGTGCAAAGAAAAAGTGGGGCTGAGAATGGGCCCCGTTGGAGGGGTGACCCCCACACGTTATCCTAGTACTTAGAAAGTGGATGCATGAGGAGTTGACATTCAAGGCCAGCTTCAGCCATATAGTGCATTCGAGACCAGTCTGGGACATGAGAGTCTGTCTCAAGAGAAATAAATGTGGGAGGAGAGGAGAGGGAAGAGAAAAAACCAGCCGGTCAGCCTCCCTTTTTCAGTCAGAGAATGGGTAACCGTGAGCTTCCCCATGCCTTCATATTAGTGGGTAACTGATATATCGCTCACCAGATGTAGTGAGCAGGGCCCTCGCCATCTGAGGGAAGGGGACAAAGCAGCTCCTTGATAAAGATGATGATGGTGACCCTGTTGATGACAAGACGTGCTGTCTGGAAATAGGGGTTATATGTGTGATACACACACACATTCACTCATTGCTGTCATTCACATTCAGTGTCTTCATCCCTTTTTTATAGATGATGAACTCAGCAATCACAGAGTGTAAGGACATGGCGGCTGTTACCTTGGCCGTTGACTGTGTTTAATGTCCCCAAGTTGCTCCCACTGAAAATATGACCACTGTTGGACACATGTTTGCTATGACTTATCTTTTACATCAGTTTTTGCTTTTACCACTACAAAATCAAACCCAAAGAATCTCATTGTGACTAGAGATGTAATTAAAGATGAATTTATTTTATTTGTGATTATGTTTACGATTTAAAAGCTAAGACCCAAATGTCAACTGCATGTCACAGACCATTCTGAATTTTCAAACCCATGTCCTACTGAATTCTCAAGACGAATCTAAGAGGGTAGATAGAGTTTCAGGCAGTGAACACAGCTGTGGAAGATGCTTTGGTGACCACGTTATACATATGGGAACAAAAGGGATACTTAATGCTGCATCCAGCAAATAATGTGTCTGCAGTTGAAAAAGATGTGTGTTAGTGTTGAGGTGTGATCGACAAGCTTGAGAGCAGCAAGGGAAGGGAAAAAGTCGCATTTTCAATGAGTTAAAATTAAAACCCAAAGCTTCAATGAGTGAAAAAAATAGATGCCACACATTTTCATGAGTATCAGAGCAGGAAAGAGTCTAGGGTGAGATTTTACAGAAAAAGCCAAAGGTAGCAAAATGAGGATGCCGAAAGCTAATATGGGGAATAGGTGAGGAGGGGGTGTATTATTAGGTAACAGGAAATGAGTAGCTGTAAACTCAAAGAAAGGGAGTGATTAAGAGAGTGTGCAGACAAGGAAAGAGGTGTGGAAATCCCATGGGTGGGAGCTAATGAGCACAGGAGGCACTTGCTAGGACAGCTCACCTGCCCAGGTGGACAGGGCAGGTGTGAGGCTTGATGACTGAGACGTGTTGAGGTTGTGTGAGTGGCTCGCCTCCACACAGGGCGAGAAGAGCTGAAGGTCACATTCTGGAAACAGAAACCCATTTTCCAAGGGGCAGTGTGCAATGTTAAAAGGTTTTATGGTTATGCCAGAGCAGAGATTTAGACAATTAGCACACTCTGAAAGGTTGACAAGGGAGAAGCTGTAGATGAATTATGACCCGGCAGGGTGGTGAGGAAGAGACAGTGAACTGTGAAATCTTGAGGGTGTGGATCACCCCCAGTACCTCTAAGGGAGGCTTAGAGTAGGAAGCTGAGGACACCAGGCAGTTTTGTGCAGAAGCGCGGGTCTCATCTCTTGCTGTCTCTGCCCTATTCAAAGTGTCCCACCTCTTTCTTCGTGTTCAGCCACCCTCCATGACTGTACTTGGTAAACTGGCCCAATCCTTAAACAGAATGTAGATGTTTCCAGAACGTTAATGTCACAGAACTGGAATGTTCTCTGGCTTCCCAATACTTTCTCACTTACAGGGTGCATTACACAGTAAACACTGACTGTGAGAAATGGGATAAGAATGAAGACCTGCTTCCATATCCAATAATGCTTTATTTGTTATTAGATTTATTTATTTTAATTATGTGTATGTAATTGTGTGTGGTAAGGGGGTGCACATGAGTACACTTGCCCATGAAGGCCAAAAGATTTGTGTGTGTGTGTGTGTGTGTGTGTGTGTGTGTGTGTGTGTGTGTGTGCATATGCACGGTTGGTCTCCATCTTCCACTAATTTGAGACAGCATCTTTCTTGTGTACACCCAGTGAGCTGGCCATGAGCTTCTAGGGTTTCCCTGTCTCTGCCTCCACCTCTCCATGGGTGCCCTGAGGTTACAGATGCATGCTGCACATCTATTTTATGTAGGTTCTGGGGATTTGTACTCAAATCCTCTTACTTTTGAAAGAAGCACTTTTCCTACTGAGCCATCCCCCCAGCCAGACATCCAGTAGTTCTTGCCGCATTGTCATTCATACCTCTGAGCACCTCCACACTTGCTCATCATGTGTAAACTAGGGTGATGTTGCCACCTCCTTAGCAGTTGTCTTAAACTGCAGGAGATACATATGCGCTCTCCCTGTAAGATGCCATAGAACCTGCAGGACTGCCGCTTCCAGGAGGATCAGGCAGAGCCCTGATTGGCCCTGAGATCTGAGAACTGACATAGGGAAGATGGAGCCTGCTGCAGATTCTAGTGTGGTATGATTAAAGTCTGATGACCAGAAGAGAAATCACTTCCCGATGAGTTATGAGACCCAATTTATGGAATAAATTATCAGACTGGGTTTTTAGAAACTCCAACAGTGGTTATAATTTATCTTGATTATAGAAAGGTTTCATGAACCAAGCTATGCAAATTATTGATCTGCTTCCTAAGCACACAGTGCAGGTGCAGGGCCCTCTGTGAAAGTCAGACACCTTGCTCTTAGGCACAGTGCAGCAGCTTGTTGTTGCTTAGAAATGAAGACATATCCTCCAAGACCTTGAAAGATTGTATGTGAACACGCATATATTCATGTGTGTGCAGCTGCATGTATGTGCAAGTGAGGTTATAGGACAGCCTTGGATGTTGGTACTATCCAACTTTTTAATGTTTGACAACCTTATACGTGCATCTAATTCATTTTGTTGAAATACATCCCCATCCCTACAATACCACTGGGTCTGATGTGGCAAGCCAATGAACCATGGGGAGGCTTTTCTCTGCCTCTCCAGCAGTTGGATTATAGGTGAACTCCACCATGCCTGAGTAGATCTCTATGCAAGGTGTCTCCCCAGCCTTTGAACAGCCATGGAACTGGAGCTCAACTACGCGTGCCCCTCAATGGTCAGACCAGTCTTGGAGAGCTTGTTTCCTCTTCCTGGTGGCTATGCCTTGATAGCCTCTTATATTCTTTTTCTACCTGCTCAGGCTACAGTTCAAAGACCCTGGACTTGTGGCCAGTATGTTTTAGAGTCATACTTGCAGAAGGAACAAATATTTAGAGTGTGGATTATCAGCAGGTTGTTCTCAGTAAACCCTTACTAAAGTCAAACTTCTCATTCTACACAGGGGCATTTCTGGACTCGTACAGGTTACATGCCAGCCTCAGGCTCCATGGAAGCATCAGGAAGTGGTCATGGTTTGAATGATCAGCTCCTTCTAGTGAGCCTCACTCCAGGGACATGGAGGAGACTTAGACATGGCCAACTTCAGCATGAGAGCATGAACTTTGCATGTGGTTCTTTAGGAGAATGTGTCCAGGCAGCTCTTGGTCTGTCAAACATATTCTTCTGTTTCTTATCATTCTGCCCACCCCACTCTCTCCTGGAAGGTGGATCCCCTGCTTAGAACACTCTAAGCCAACATCTAGACTAATGGGGAAGGCTGCCAAGCAAGGCACACAGAAAAGCTTTCAACATCTGAGTTAAAGGCATCTGGGCAGATATCATGCCTGTGTGGCTTGATGGAGAAATGGCCTTGTCTGGCTGCCCTTGGCTGGAAGAGGTCCTTAACCTTATTCACCCATTCATCTTAATCTCAGTCTCTCCTTTCCTTTGCTCCCAAGGACCAATACCAAATTGCCAATTTTATGTTGCTTCCAGTTTCCATGCTCTAATGCAGCATGGGAACGACTGAGGAGTCACAGACATGACTAACAATCACAGACATACAGGGCAGTCAATAGAACTTTGAACAAAGATGGGCTAGAAAGGGGTTAGGCGGATGGGCAGTCGGGTTTGCCCATGCCTTCACCTATCCAAACAACAGCTCAACAACCTAGTATGTTCAGAAGGTCATTAAGCCAGTAGGTTAGTGTTCCTGTTACATGGTCTGTCACCAGAACAACACAGCTTCTGCTTGTAGCATTCTCATTTGAGCATGAGAACATAGCCAGCTAGCAGGATGTGATGCCCCATGAGTCACAAAGTGACTTTCCACAGCTTTTCAGCCCATGAAGAAGTACTTGAGTGTATGAGTTCCCTGGGAGTACCTAGGACCACAGCATATTCTGTTTAAACTTGTGTGGTCTTTAAAAGTGTTTTAGGGAAAACTGAGTTGCAGATAGTGATATCACGTTTTTTCATGACATATAAAGAAGACACAGAAGCCGGATTTAAAATGCTAGAATAGCTTTGCATATGCTAATTGGTTAAGAGATATATAAGCACTATGGTGGTCTTATGAAAGGCTGAATCTGCTTGGGAGTCAGGGTACAGCTTGGGTGTGTAAGTGGTGGAGAAGGCCTTCTGATGTCATGTCAATGGCTGGGAACCAAGGTGGTACTATAGTGACCTGAGGTGGCTGGCGGTTCCCAGTGGTGTGTGTGTGTGTGTGTGTGTGTGTGTGAGTGTGTGTGTGTGTGTGTGTTTGAGTGTACACCTGGTATGTGCTTATAGGTTCCACTCAGGTACTTCGTTCTGTTTTCTATATTGATTCAATGTTTCTTGCAGTCAAAATTGTGCAAATGCAAACATGAAATTAATGGAAGACTTGAGATCTGGAGACATGCTCAATGGTTAAGGACCACTGAGGACCAGAGTTCAGATCCCCCAAACTCATTGAAATGCTACCTATAATTCCTACCTTGGAAAGTAGGGACAAAGGACCTAGCTCCAGAGCAGCCTGGCTATGTCTAAAAAGACTAGCCATATCAGCAAGCTCTTGGTTTGACTGAAAAACCCTGCCTCAATGAACAAGGCAGAAGAATGATTGAAGATGATTCCCACCATCAACCTTTGGATTCCACCCGCACCCATGTAGTTGCCCACTTCTGTGCACCCCCGCATGTGCATGCAAAGCATGCATACACACACATGCACACCATACACACACACACACACACACACATATGAAAATGGGAGAAAACAAAGGAAAACTGAATGTTTTGTCATCTGACAATAGCCTGAAAGAGAGGGACCAGAGTATGCCTGGGTCCTCAGTCTTTGGAGGGAAAATGGGCAGAAATCTGCCAAGTGCCTAACAAAATACAAAGATATATAAGAGCAGGAATTTTTACCTCAGGGAGCAGCCTTTTCCCAGAGGGAGCAGTTCTGCAAGAAATAATCAGAGGCCTGGAGATAAAAGTGATGTGGAAAAGAGGAATGGGGAGTGAACTCTGAGGACAGCCATTCCTTCCAGCTATACAAAGGCACTTAGACTTACCATAGGCTTACACACACTGATGTAAGCCACAGTGAGAAGGTGTGTTTTCAGTCTGGGCCCCAGCACTGTATACACTGTGCATGCTGAGCTGTTCCTGTAATCACAGAACCCTGGAGATAGAGGCAGGAGGGATCGGAAGTTCAGGGTCATCCTCTGATGCAAAGGAAGTTTGACCTGGGATACATGAGACCTCAGAGAGAGGGGAAGATAAAGAAATGGGCAAAAGAAGGGAGAGAGGGAAGAAAAGGGGGAGAGCTGGAGGCGATATTTTAAATTCAGAGCGTGCTAACATATTGAAGGAGAGAAGAAACTGAGAACTTAATCCCTCTCCCTCCTCAGAAGTTGGGTAGAGGTGGGTGGACTCAGTAGGTGTCCTCCAAAAGTTCTAGCTGACTGACTGGCTTCTGGGTATATCAGAAAATGAGTGTGTTGAAATATAATAAAGAAGCCAAGTCACTACAACATGGTTAGCAGCAGCCTGATCCAACATGGCTGGTGATCTAAGAATGGCAAATCTGATCACATAATAAGACATCAGGAATGCCCTTTACAGGGGGATGAGCACATGAAAACACAGTTAGAAAATGCCCCCTACCAGCCAAGGAGAAGGACCTTAGAAGCAGCCGACCTCATTCAGTTTATCATTGGACTCCAACCTTCAGGACTATGGAGAATTAGACTTCTGTCATTTAAGCCATGCAGTATGTGGCACTCATTGCAGTGACCCTAGCAATGCAGTGTAAGTAGACCTAGCACAGAGAGTAAGAAATGGAGCCTCTACTTTAAATGTCCTTTAAAAAGGTGTCCAGTGACACTCAAAGGAATAAAATAGTATAGGCAAAGCTTACATAAAATACCCCATCAGAGATGAAGTGGGGTAGAGACATTTGTAGGCAATAAAGCCTTTCTTGGGGCCAAATATCTTTCAGGGCCTTTCCTGGAACTCAGCTTCTGCCACAGCTAGCGTTCTGGCTTAGCTATATTTTCCATCCACTGACCTTGGCCAACGGTCAGTGCAGTAAGGATAGAGAGTGGTTTGTAAGAGTTTCTATTTGATTAGGTACCATAGTGGAGACAATTTTTCCTTAGTCTCGGTCAAGAATCTGCTCACCAATTCAAAGTGGTATAGTCTGATATGAGGCCATTACTGACTGCTCAATACTTCTAGGTGGGTGAAAAATCTTGGTTTCCAATCTGGGAAGCGATCAAGCTCAAGGTGACCTTGATGTTGACATCAAAAAACAAGTCCAGACTAGAAACCCAGGACTCTTTCTGAAAAGAACATGGAAGAGGAGGGCAGAAAACAGGGTGAGAAAGAGTCAACAGAAACTGCAAGCTGCACCAGATCAACCCAAAAAAGACAAAGAGCAACTTGGGAGAAGACTGGGATGCTCTGCTCTTGCTGGGACAGATTCTTTTCCTCTAAGATCCACATAAGAGAGGCAATTAAAACAGATTAGGCTCTAGTTCCACACCAGTCCTAATTCTAAAACTGTGGGAAATGTCTGATGTTATATCACCGCCCCAAACACACACAGCTCAGAGTTTTATCATATTTATGGAAGGAAATAGACATTAAAATGCAAGACCTCATGACATTTTTGACTGATAGGCTTCCATGAAAAGTGAACGCTTCATTAATTCCTGTTTTTGACATGCATTTTTGATGGTCTTATTTTGCTTTGGCACAGCTGGGATAGAGCCCAGGGCCATGCTCATTGGCAAGTGCTCCACCACTAGACCATCCCCTCAGACCAATACATCTGTGTTGACCCTTGTTGTAACAAAGCATCTCTTGTGATAGGCTTGTGCCAGGCTCTTGCTGTCTAGATAGATTTATGTTATGGCCTTCTTTGGAGATCTGTAAAGGCTTGTAAGAAGACAGTACAGTATAAAAAAGGAATTGCATGGGTAGCTAGAGATTTCCCGAATGTTGTGTTAACAAGGAGTTCAAGGAGGCTATGTATGTTGAAAAGTCACATTTGAGTTTAATTATCCTTAAATCTCATTATATATAATATATCTACTAATGAAGAATGCCCGATTTTCAAATAAAAACATGGCAGACTTGAAACTCATAGCAATGGTTTCAGACTGTGAACTGATTTGTGTTAGGGCACCGGAGCACATCTGAATTCAGCACACACACACACACACACACACACACACACACACCTACCTCATGGGGCCATTTGTGAGTGTGGAACATCAGATTTTGTCACAAAGTTTTGGATTGAACCCTTGTCCAAACTTCAAGTAGCTGTCACTTTGGACAAGTCATCTGTCTGTTTAAGCGAACTTTGTCTTGAAAAGTGGACAACAACAAAAATTTTTAAGTTATTATGAAGGCTAAAATTATATTAGCATAAAACTTGGTATAGAGTGAGGAGGGTCCAAATGAATAGCTGTGATGATGATCATTATGATGATGATGATATATTGATAATGAAGATGCTCATAGTGGTGATGTTTGTATTTATAGTGACAATGGTTGGTGATGGTAACAGTGACAATGGTGTCAGTGGTGGTGATGTTGATGGTACTAGGTTGGCGATGGTATTGATCATGATGATATTGACAGTGGTAGTGATAGTGATGATGGTGTTGGCAGTGACAATGATCATCTAATGATGGTATTACTATTGGTGATGGTGGTAATGAAGGTACTGGTGATGGTAATGGTGATGGCTATGATAAAGAAGATGTCTAATGTTGTCCTTGCTGTGATAAACTATTCTGACAAAAGCAACCCAATGAACAAAAGGTTTATTTGGCTCCCATTTCCAAGTTACAGTCCTTCATGGCAGAAAATCAGGGCAGTGACAACTTAAAGCAGCTAGCTGCATCCACAGTCGAGAGCAGAGAGCAATGGATGCATGCACGCTGCTGTTCAGCTTGCCTCCCCCATCTTGTATAGTTTGAGATCCCTTGCCCATGGAATGGTCTTGCTCACAATTAAGATGGATCGTCCCACATTTTCAGGGGCTAACACTAGTCTACACAATCCCTTGTAGGTGTGCGAGAAGGCTTGACTCAGAGGTGTTGAGTTGGCAATTAATACTCTCACAGATGGTCTTGATAATATTGTGTCCTCCTTAACTAAGTTAGAGTCACTGAGATTTGAAAACATATAAGCCAGTGTCACACTACTGGTGGCACTTGGAGGGATATAGCTTTTGGTTAATAAAATACACTAGTGATAGTAAGATAGTTTCTTACCTGAAATAATTTAGTGAATAAATATTTTAAACATTTTTTCCATTTTAATATTCACTAGAGATTAGACTAGCCCCCTTTATAAACAAAAGCTTTGGCGAGTTCTCAGTAACTTCTCAGTGTGTAATGAATTTCTGAGGCTGAATTGAGGAAGCCACAGGTTAACCTTATTGTTTCTCAAGTCTGAAAGGCTGTGGCTATAAGGAATCCCCATACTTGCTGTGTTCCATGAGGAATAGAATTGATTGTTTTTGCCCTCAACATTGTTTGGAAGATGAGGCACATGTTACCAATATTCTCATATGGACAATAGAACAGGGTGTCGGGTAAAGACCTGCACTGATTTGGATAAAAGATGGCTGTCTTCTGTATCCTCTCACAGGGGTGGAGGGCAGAGTCCTTCTCTATAGTCTCTTGTGATACAAGTACTAGTCCCATCTACAAGGGACCCACCCCCAGAACTCCATCATGTCCTAAGGGCCCCACCTTCTAATGACATCACATTGATGGTTAGATTTTCAGCACTTGAGCTGAGAGTTCATACATTCAAACCACAGCAGACTTTCTCCATAACCTGTATGGTTACTGACTGTCTGTGTAAAGCAAAGTCGTTTGAACAAGGTTCATCTTAAGTTCACAGCAGGAGTGCAAGGAGCTTATCTTCAGGGGCTGGAAGACATGTCTAAGTGCCCATCTCTGGATATGTCTGGAACTATTTAGTTATAACACAGACCTGAAATGGTGTCCAAGGCAGCCAAGTTACAGTAATGCCCTGCATGGCTTTGCTTTTATCTGGCTTCCTGTCTGCAGACAAGTTCCTCAGCTTTGCTGGGCTTTGATTTATTATTATGTTAATATGTGAGTCTAGGGATGTGGGGAGATGGCTCAATTAAGAGCACTCACGGTTCTAAGGGATCCAACACCCTCTTCTGATTTCTGTGGGCATTGCATGCAAGTGGCACACACACACACGTAGTCAAAGCTCATGGACACACAATAAAAATAAATCTTTTTCAGTGTGTGAGTTTAGACATGTTTAACTTAAAGTCACATTTAAAGTCACATGGATCAATATAACTTGTAGATCTTTGGAATTGTTTAAAATATATACAAATAGGTCAATTCTCCCAAAAAAATACAACATTACTGTTTAATGCTTCTCCCAAGCCCTAATGGTATAGATTACACATCTGCCTTCCAGTATTGTCACCAGTTGCAGGGGAGCAGGAAAACTGATGTGTCTCTGTCATTCTCAGACATGTAAGCTTTGTTGCTTTGTGTCAGGTCATAAATAATGAAAATCACACACACACACACACACACACACACACACGCACACACACACTCATGCACACATGCATGCACAGTGTCTCCTGCACTGTCAGTTGGGTACTTGACACTCTAGTCCACACTGAGAACTCCATTTCATGCTTTTCCTCCCATGATTAACTAGTTCTGTCTAGCTCTAATTTTTCTTGAAATTGGAGGAGGAAGATTGAGTTTAGCAGGTTCAAAGGAGAGGGTTGGCTCTCTTTTTCCACAATCGCTATGCTATGTCACTATTGCATGTATTTAATCATGCCATTATCAAGTTAGAAATTAAGAGCTGCCATCCAATTTTACAACATGTGCTTGGAGTGTTGATATGATTATCCTGGATTGCTATGCGTGAGAGACGTCTTACATTAATTTTAGAAAACCTGACTGCGACTGTTTATGAAGTGATTTTATGGAGAAAATTGTTTCAAAGGGGGAAAAATCATTTTTCTGAAGACTAGTGAAAGAGAGTCTGTGACATATGTAGAATACCAGCATAGCATCGAGGAGAATATGCAACTACAAAGGGCCTAAGAAACCACCACCTCCAATGTGGCACGGACTGGAATGGCTGGAACAGGAAGCAGGACACCCAGGACTCTGTGTTTGAGGATCCTGAGTTTCAGACTGAGCTGTCTGATCCATTTGTGTTCAGGTCAGAGTGGATTTTTCCCTGAGGGAGAGCTGAGCCCCAGCCCTGGGCATGATTTGTCTTGAGTTCCTGAGGAGTCAGGGCAGGGATGCTTCTATAGGATTGACTGTGGTTTTGCCTCTGATGTCTTGACTCTAGCTGTGCCTGTGGGGGACTCCAGTGTGGGGCCAGGACAAGATGAGATTGCAAAGATAGGACCTTCAATCCCATGGCCCACATATCTGCCTCCTTTATCGTCCACGGAACACCACTTTTCTTTTTGTTGAAAAATCTCTCTGTGAAAAAAATAAAAAGAGAGGAGGGTTGAGCTCGATGAAAAGGCATCTTAACTAGCTAGGATTAAAGACGGGTCCCTGCTCAGCAGGGCAAGCACTCTTCCTGGAAGTTTCCCAGTTTCCTGTTACTCAGACACAGAAGACTTCATGTCTTCAGGACTCAGAAGGAAGAAGCTCAAAAATGTTAAGTTAAGAAGTAATCTGTGTTATGTGGACTTTTGTCAGTTCAGTTTGTTCCTGTGTAGTTTGAGGGATCAGTACCTTCGCATTTATATACTCATCAAATCTGACTGGTGACATGTGAGTTGCCCCTTTCTAGGGCAACCAGTAAATACTCAATCAGACTTTGCAGTAGCTCGTGCTTCTTACATTGCCCATTTGAGATAAAATGATCTCATGAACTCAATGCTCAGATCTAGTCTTAACCAAAATGCTCAGACTAAATAGCTGGTATGAGTCAAACTTCCTCAATCCCCTAGGCTTCCCATGTCTTGAAATAATCTTACCTATCCTAATGCATAGTTGGGCACCCCTCAACTACAAGTGCCCCAGTTTTGTCACTTTGGAGCTGCTGGGTGACACCACAGTACTGTGAAACAGCTAAGCCTCATGAGCATCTGTGTTTTGCCCCGTGGCTCTCAGCTGGGCTATTTCTTAATATGATCTCTTAACAGGATGGAATGATCATCAGAATGACAGGCATGGCTCACTAGAGCATCGCAGTAGACCTCTGAGGATACACCTGTCACTTCGAATGACTCTTTGGGGACATCTGTGAATTTAGTTCTTATAGTGTGTTAGTGTAACTGCAAAGGACATTAATCCAAAGGGAAGCATTCTACAGACGGTCAAGGCGGGTCTGACATGAAGATGGCTTCATCAGTACTCAGTGCTACCTGGTTGCATAAAGGCCCAGGGCAGAGAACAGAGCACAGTCCCTCCTACAGGCTGGACTGCTACATTCATGGATGACAGGGACTCGGGGGAAAAAGGTTAGGGAGATAACCCTGTACACTAGGATGAGGCCAGAATTTGGAGGTCCCCACCCACCAGAGCCCACATGCTGTGATAAAACATTCAGACAGAAGCAGTTTAAAGGATAAAGATACATTGCATCTCACAGTTCATAGTGTGGAAGCCAAGGTAAAGGGAATCTGCAGCAGCTGGCTACAGTATGTCTGCAGTCTGAAGAAGAAATGAATGACTGCTGTGCTGCCTAGCCATCCCTCTCTACCAAAGTGCAGTCCAGGATCCCAGCCAGGGAATGTCCCTACCTGCAGTGGGTGGGTCTTCCTGCCTTAGTTAATACAAGCAAGATAATCACCCAGGGGCATGCCTAGTGATTCTAGAGTCTATCTCGTGTCTACTAACACTAACCGTAACACAGAAAATTCTAGGTAGGTGTGGTGGTCCATTCATAATCCAGGAAGCAGTGATGGGACAAGCTGGCTACCTACAAGAACTGAATAGGCCAGCTCCAGGTTCAGGAAGTGACCTGACTCAGGAAATAAAGTGGAGAGTGATCAAGAGGAATCTTTATGTCAACCTCTGGCCTCCATACAGATCTGCATACATGAGTATCTACACACATGTGAGCACATACACACACATACATACATACATGCAACACCCATAATTATACACAAACACACAAAATAATCTTAGAAGAAGTAATTTTTAAATTCAGAAAAATAATAATAAAACTCTGTTATTTGCAGCAACATGGATTAACTCTAAGGATGTTCTGTGAATGTTACTGATCAGCTGACTGGGACATTTTTGCTCTGCCTGGATTGGAATTATGGGTAGGTGAAGAGGAGCTCTTCCAGTCAGGTACCCATTGTCAAGAGGCTTTCAGTTCCAGGATTGTTAGGAGTCCTGGAAGCCTTTGTGTTCCTAGCTTCTGGCAGCAGTGGGCAGTAGAAAGCCACAGTGGGTGGTTCCTTCTAGCATGCAGTTTCCATCCAGGCGTCAGAATTAACCCCTACATCCTCAGATGTCCGAGTGCTGGTCTCTCAAATTCCCCCAGTGCTCTAGAGCTCTTCCAGCAAGGACCGTGTCTCTCAATGTCTCACCGTTAGTCTCTGAATCTCTCAACCCTCACCGTCTTCACCTCTGCTGCCGTTGTTTCTGTCCCAGCCATTCCGTAGAACTCCTCAGCTGCTCCCATGGCTGCTGTCACTCACTGTTCTGCAGCCTCTCCTGCAGCTTCCATGACAACCATTCCATCTTGGTATGGTCTGCGGATGACAAAGATGAAAGGGTAGGCAAGGACAGTCCACTGTGGTCAAACCTTCCATTGACCCACATGCTGCAAATGCCTAGGGACAGCATGGGAAGGTGTCTACCAGCCTACTCTCAAATTCAGCCTGCTTACATAGCCAGAAAATGCGTGTTTGCACCAATCAAAGCAGCCCTTCATGCAAATGCTGGACTGTTCTGCAGTCATGGCACAGCCCTTCAGGTAAATGAGAGACTACACTTGCGTCAATCAATTCAGTTCAAAGAATGTTGACCCAGTCATATCTTCCACTGGGCCCCTAGTGAGAGTGCTCTTCCTCTGGTCTTTGTGGAAAAAGCTTTGGCATCTTTTAGAGTTCTGGATTTTGTGATGGCAAAAGTCTAGCTCAAGATGTTTGGAGTAATCATGGCTAACCTGTAGCTTGTGGAGCTGAAGTTGTGTTTCAGAAGCAAGCAGCCATGATTGTCTTGTCATTTTCTCAAGGTGTCTAGCGTGTTCAAAGCAGCCAGAACTGATGTAAGAGGGGTTTAGTTAGCTGTTTGACTGGCACTTCTTTTCTCAAGGGAGCATTAGAGAAGAGACTAGCAGGTATCAATTAGGGAGTCAAATAACCCCTGCTCCCAGCATCTTATCTTATGTAAAGAAGAGATTGACTTTAAAAGGGAAGTCTACAATGAAGATTTATCACACATCACAGTGCTTTAACAATGTTGTTCCAGGACAGGCTGGGTCCTTCTACTCTGTCTCAAATTTAGAGATAGAATCCAACAGTGTGTAATCGTGACTGCACACAAATGTGGACTCTAGGAAAGCTGACACAGTGGTAGCTGAGAGCAGTCATGGAGGCTGGGAACCATAGGAGTTGGGGTGTGAGAGAAGTTAATCGAGAGGTACAGAGTTCTACCTACAGGGGGAATACGCACACAGTATGGTGAATGATTAGCACACTGCACTGTTTCCAGATAGCTACAAGACTGCTTTGAATGTTCCCATGACAAAGGTGTGATGCCTTTTTGAGATGATAAATACTATTGAATACCCTGGCTTGATCATAGCATAAAACAGGAACACATAACACAGCTACCTATAAAAATGTGTTACTAGGACATATCAATTCAAATCTGAAGAAAAGACAATTGTTGGAATAAAAAGCATAGAAATAGAAAATGCCACCAAACTTAAAACATTTATATTAAAAATAAGATGTAATGAGTGTAAGCACCCTCTCAAATGAGTGCTCCACCATGTATGGTCTGACCCGGACTGAGTGGCCAGGTCCAGGTTAACGAAGTCAACATGACTGTTCCCTCACACTTTGATGAACAAGGCTCAGCCACCCAACACAAAGCCAGAAACTCCTCCCACCCACTCCAACCCCATGGCTGAATACATTGATTACTATGCTGTTCTGTTAGAAAGGAAAAAGGGAGCTCGAGATGAGCTAATCAATAATTACTGAGGACCTGCATTAGATTCCTAGCAATCATTTAAGGTAAAATGCCCAAGCATGGGGCTGGAGAAATGTTCAGTGGTTAGAAGCACTTACTGTTCTTGCAGAGGACCTGAGTTTGGTTCCTAGCACCCACATGTTGTCTTACAATCATCCATGTCTCCAGTTCCAGGGGATCCAATTCTCTATTCTGTCCTCTGCATTCATAGTCCACTACATTGTTCCGTTATGTACATGTAAGCAAAACACTTGTGCACATAAATTACGGTAAATAAGAAACTCAAAAGCCTAGCATGATGATGCACAGTTGCAAACTCAGCTCTTGAGAAACAAAGCAGACAGATGCCTGGGTTTCACCTGCCAGCCAGCCTAGACACAAGCCAGGAAGAGACCCTGTCTCAGACAGCTTGGTAAGCAGCACCTGAGGAACCACATCTGAGGATGACTTCTGACCTACACACACACACACACACACACACACACACACACACACACACACACACACACACACACATACACACATGCACACACACAAAATAAATAAAAGGGGTGGGGAGATAAGCAGATAGTCCATCCTGGGTATATGTGAGGGGGTTAGCAAGCAGGGCTGACTAGCACTAAGACCATGAAGTAAATGCAAGAAGCCAGACTGAGCAGTGCTGAGTTGCCTCAGCCTTTGACTAGCTTGCTGACTCAGAAAAAGAAATCCAACTTAAAATACTGTGGAAAATGGCTTTCACTTGCTATCAGATAAGGTATTTTTTTGAAGAATTTGCTTACAGCTTTGTCTGCACACACAGCCTGAAGAAAACTCATGCGCAGAAACATTGGTTTCAGTTGCTGCCCAACCTAACATCTCACCAGTGTGAGCTGACAGTGTTTATCATAGCTCTAGCATGTGACAGACCTATTGTCTTTTCCTCACTTGAAACTACGTGCAAGTAAGAACTTTTGTCCATAAAGAAGTGGCTTATTGGGGTTGGAGAGATGGCTCAGACACTAAGAGCAAGTACTGCACTTGCAGAGGACCCAGATATGTTACCCAGCTCACAACCAGCCTCACTCCATCGGATCCAATGTCCTCTTCTGGATTCCATAAGTATTTCACTCACATGAGTACATACCTACACACAGACACACATAGATATACATATAGTTAAAAGTTAAAATTAAATCTTTAGGAAGGTGTGACTATTTAGCAGTCAATCTAGCACTTACATAAATATGCATTTTTTTACCTTCAAAAGTGTTACATCCAAATGTGCTCGGTCTCTTAGTGCAACCTCAACTAACACGGTTGCAGATTTTAAATGTCGTCACTATGTTTTGAAATATGCTGAATGGTATCAAATTACAGACCTTCAAATAAAGATTTGTCTACAAAGTCTGTGGTGTGCCTGTGGATATGTTGTATGGGCTAGTTTTGTGCCAACTCAACTCAAGTTAGAGTTATTTGGAAGGAGGGACCCTCAGCTGAGAAAGTGCCCCCACAAGATTGATCTGTAGGCAAGACTTGATTGATGATTAATATGAGAGGACCCAGCTCATGGTGGATGTTGCCACCTCCAGGCTGGTGGCTCTGGGTGCTGTAAGAAAGCAGGGTAAGCAAACCATGAGACACTAGGTAGTAAGGAGCATTCCTCCATGGCTTTGACTTCAGTTTCTGCCTTCCAGTTCCTGGTTTGAGTTCCTGGCTTGACTTCCTTTCATGAGAGATTATGACTATAAGGTGAGGGAGGGGACTTTCAACTCCAGGTAGCTTTTCATCATGGTGTGAAAAACCTCGGCATCAAAGCGCCGGGCACTGAACCGAACCCTCTGCCCAAGAACCGGGGCCAGACCACTGGCTGCAAATGCAAGAGGTGATTTATTGAGTACACAGGCGCCTGCGGATGCTACTGCAACTCGGGTGCAGAGCATACCGGGCTTTCAGGGAGTACAATATTTATAGAGTTTCAATGGTTACATAAGTAACAGGCATTTCATTGGCTCATCTTGGGGGCAGGGGTAGTTCCCACGGACTAAGTTTCCTGGTATTACTTTATGAAAGACCCAGGCATACTTCAGCAATTATTATCCTGGTCCCATGACTACTATGGTGATCATAGACACAACTGGGGGCAAGGGTAGTTGCCAAGGACTAGGTGTCCTGGTATTGTCATATGAAAGTTCCCAGCACGCTTCAGTAATTATTATCCGGGTCCCATGATTGCTATAGTGATCAGAAACAATTGGGGGCCAGGGTAGTTGCCAAGGACTAGGTTTTCTAGTATTGTCATATGAAAGTTCCCAGCACGCTTCAGCAATTATTATCCGGGTCCCATGACTGCTATAGTGATCACAGACATCCTGTTTTGAGGGTGAAACACCTGGTCTGGGTTTCTTTCATTAGGCAACGGCCTGGCCTTGCTTTTCTTTTCCTAGGGGGTCCTAGGTAGGGGTCTTTCATTCCCCCCTTGATCTTGTGCATAGGTAGAATCTTTTACCTATTGTCCAGCCCTCTCTACTTAAGGTTTACTTATGGTTCCATCTGTTTGAGGGCATGGTATTTTTGAGTTAGGACTAAGGCTTGAATTATTGTTTGTGAATGTAGGGCCCAAAGGTTAGGAGGCCCATAAGAGTAGAGACTAGTGTAGCGAACCAGGGGGATTTGTTAAACCAACCCTCATACCAGCATTGTTGGGATTTAAATTTTTTTCTGACGAACAGTGAGCCTCTCCTTGAGTTTATCCAGAGTTTTGGTTACTACCCCAGTCTTGTCTGAATAAAAACAACATTCCTCTTTGAGAGTGGCACATATGTCTCCCCCTCTTATTATACTGTTCCCTATGTAAGGGAATTTTTTTTCTTTTGACTTAGCATCTCAACCAGGGGAAAGAGGGCGATGTATTCCTTTCCATGCTACTTCTTGCTGACTTTGGGACGAAGTTAGGGGACCCAAGAAGGCTGAAATGCAAGTCAAAAGCAAAAAGGGAATTTAGGCAATGGGGTATCTATCCAGGAGCAGCTGATTGGCAGACTGTGTTGAAGAGACAGGGGGTGTCCACATCAGCTGAACTGGTTCACATCCACAGCAAGTCTAGGGCTCGCAGTCTTTAGGAGCAGGCTGTGGTCAGCAACTGATGTTCAGATGTGTTTGCCAGAAGTGGAAACCTGTTTAAGACATGTTTAAAACTGCGAACAGAAGTTAAAACTTATGTATTTAATTGGAACTCCTTAGACCCATAGTATTAGTGATCAGGAAGGTCAGGAATCCCAGGAGAGAAAATCTCATTCTCAGGAACAGACAGGTGGGATAACTGGCTGTACTTATCTGGAGTCCTCTTTGACCTGTGAGAAGTGGATCCAAGCTGTATGACTTTTGATCCTCTGAAGCCTATATACATTTTGTTATACAAAAGGACATAAAGGTTATAGGTACAGTAGCATTATCAATTGGTACTGAAATCTACATTGTAGAAAAAGCAGATATCTGGGTATCTGTATTTTGTCCTAGCAGAAACTACAGATTTGGGCTAGTAGTGTACATTTGTCTTCTGTCCAGGGAGCCAAGTATGAATTGGACAGAGGTATTTATGGCATGATGAAAAGCCCTTTATGTTTATACTTAGATGACAACCAAAATAAACTTGAAAACCTTGAGCTTATGACTGAACAAGTATTTACATCCTTTGATCCTTATTGAGACATATTAAGGCTTGATTTTTACATAAATAAAACGAGTTATCAACCTGACTATAGTCTTGTGGATTTGACTGCCTAATGCCAAGCTGACAACAATTAATACTTTTAGAGATCCAAGAAGGATAAATTTTATACAGTCTTCGAATCTATTAAAAAGTGCCAGGTACCAGTCCATATACAGCCATACCCAAGTCTCCTCTATTAGCACTGGAGGCACAAGTATCAGGAACAGCATCAATCTTCACCAGGCCTGTAAGGTGAGTTTTCTTTCTCTCTGTGGAAGAGGGACATGGAAAAGACTGACCTTGTTTTGTCTCGGCAAAAGGGGTGCAATCAATTTTCCAGTGTCCAGCAGCTTTGTCCACATTCTGGGCCAGGTCCTAGCAGCAGCAGGTGTCACCTTTGGGCATCTTGCTCACTGGTTAGAGTTAACACAATCCAGGTGTAGGGACCAGGGTGCCTCATAATCTTCTTTGGAGACTTTGGGTCACTGTTAGGATTTGGCAGTCTGTCTGATATTATAAACTTTTAAATTAACATTTTAAATGCCATGTTCTTCAGGTCTCTCAAGTATTAGAGGTTTGTCTGCCTTAAGCTTAACTGTTAAAAGTATAAACTTTATTAACCTTTATAAAACTATAACTATATATTGTTAGGTCTAGCTTTAAACATTTTAACAGTATAAATATCTTATAACCTTATAAATTGAAAACATTTTAAAAACTGTTTTGAAATTTCTTAATGTTTTTTTAATATTGAAAATTAACGGCCTTTAAAACCATTATTATCTGGGTGACTGTTAAATTATAAAACTTAGCATTCCTGTGTATAAAAGTATTAACATTTTAAATCTAAATAAAAACTTTTTGATAGGATGGTACCTCATAACTTCCATGTGATCACCTTTAGTTAAGATGGTGGATCAGGTATCTCTTTTAAAATGGCTACCAGCCAGCCATGTGGCCAGCTTGGCATGTGACTGACTGTAAAACAGTGGCAACCTGCACCACTTTGGTTTTAGCTTTATGCTTGTAATAAAACTTAGATTATGACAGAAAATACAGATAGAACTTTTCAACAAAACAAGCATACATAATTTTTGAGAAATTAATTTTTAAAATTTAGCATTTGTAGAAATGAAACATCATAGTAAACAGTTTACATTTTTTTTCTCTTGTAGTTATAACTTTGAAGCCATTTAGTTTCTGTGGAAAGACCAGATCTGGCCAAATGGCTTACCTGCTCCAGCCCTGTGTGTTTGAGCAGGGAGCTCCGGTGGAGGGAAAAGCTGGCAGATGGCTCCTTTGCCAGCACGCCATGTGCATGGGGCAGAGAGACAGAAAGAGAGAGAGACCCCATCCTCACATCCTGCACACCTCAAAGGCAGGCAGGTGAGGACGGAGCAGGCTCAGCTGTGAGGGCTGCAGGAGCAGTTGGAGAACAGAGCAGCTGCCTCACTGCATGCTCAGGGATAGGAGACCCTGCTGCAGCATGCTCTATACCATGGCACATGGCGGGGAGACTTTTGCCCAGCATGCCATGTGTTTAGGGCAGCAAGAGAAGACCCCTGACCTGCACCATGTGTCTAGGCGGGCAAGAACAGAGACAGAGGGACATGATGGGCCAGTGACTAGCTAGGCTTGGCCAAAGTCCTCAGCCACAGGACCAACTTATAAAAAGAAGTGTTTAGTTACTGAACCTGGGGCATATTAGATACTCAACCAATTGTACACACACATAAAAAATTGGCATGTAACAGCTGTCTTAATGTGAAAGTCACCTTATCAACAGGGTTGAAAAATTATTTATCCTGAACATGAAAACCTATTAGCAAATTTAAATTAACTTTACAAAACTTGTTACTTGTAGTTTTCCCCTTGTAATATTTCTATGAGAACTGCATCATCTAGGAGTAGATGATGATCTGGAGCTGGGACAGGGACCAAGGGTGAAGAAGGGGGTAGGGGAGGAGCTGACAGTTTTCTCCTAGACTGCCTTCAGAGGAAGTCAGAGAGTCACAAACCGGGCTGCCCATGTCGGGGGTCTTTAGCCAAATTTTCCCAAATAACAATGTATGCTATCTGGTCCAGGTGGCCATGGGGTGCCTTGCCAAAGACCCGATCCTAAACCTGTAAGATAATTTCTAGGTTAAAAGTCCTATCCCGTGGCCAGCCCACATCGAAGGTTGGCACTCAGATGTGCAGTTTATACTGGTTAGAGGCACGAATCTGCACTTCATTCCAGTGATCTAAAGTAAGGCTCAAAGGGGTGGTTATGGTTTGTCCCATGCTTGAATCAGAAAACTCAAAATACAAAGACAAATAGACGAATAAGACAAATAACACAATTAAGCAACTCACAACGAGACACGCTGCGCGCTTTCGGCAGAGAACCGAAAGTAAATACTCAAACGGGTCAACAGGAGTAGTGGTCCTGTTTTTCCCTTTTCAGGCCCATGAGCTCCAAACAATTGAGCTCTCCAGATCCCTGGCACGTCTGCCAGGGTGGCGGGGGAGAAGTCTGGGCTCGTCAGCCCCTTCTCAAGCCGCCCTAGTTACTGAATGACTACGTAGCCAACCTGCTCGGAGACAGATCAACATACATACATATAACAAGGAACAAAGCAGACAGGGTGCCGGCTAGCTTACCTCCCGGTGGCACTGGTGGTTCTGGGGCAGAAATCTCGGTGGAACCTCCAATGAAAAACCTCGGCATCAAAGCGCCGGGCACTGAACCGAACCGTCTGCCCAAGAACCGGGGCCAGACCACTGGCTGCAAATGCAAGAGGTGATTTATTGAGTACACAGGCGCCTGCGGATGCTACTGCAACTCGGGTACAGAGCATACCGGGCTTTCAGGGAGTACAATATTTATAGAGTTTCAATGGTTACATAAGTAACAGGCATTTCATTGGCTCATCTTGGGGGCAGGGGTAGTTCCCACGGACTAAGTTTCCTGGTATTACTTTATGAAAGACCCAGGCATACTTCAGCAATTATTATCCTGGTCCCATGACTACTATGGTGATCATAGACACAACTGGGGGCAAGGGTAGTTGCCAAGGACTAGGTGTCCTGGTATTGTCATATGAAAGTTCCCAGCACGCTTCAGTAATTATTATCCGGGTCCCATGGTTGCTATAGTGATCAGACACAATTGGGGGCCAGGGTAGTTGCCAAGGACTAGGTTTTCTAGTATTGTCATATGAAAGTTCCCAGCACGCTTCAGCAATTATTATCCGGGTCCCATGACTGCTATAGTGATCACAGACATCCTGTTTTGAGGGTGAGACACCTGGTCTGGGTTTCTTTCATTAGGCAACGGCCTGGCCTTGCTTTTCTTTTCCTAAGGGGTCCTGGGTAGGGGTCTTTCAGGTGTTTCTGTAAGCATTTAGATCTAATGGGATGGACAGGAATGGATTATGGAACTCACGAGGAATACTGAGTGTTACAGCTCGGATGGAAAGGTATTCTGGTACTCGGGAGCCAAGGAATACCACAGGTCACAGTAAGCATAGCAGCTTACAGCCGTGCTTCAGGGAAGGACTTCCTTAGTGTATCAGCTCTGCTCGGGCAGGAGAGGGTTTCCCTGGCGAAGTTGTTACAGTTCAGCTCCATTCCTCTGGTGAATGTAACAACTTCAGTTCACCAGGGCAAGGTTTACCCCAGGAAAAGTGTTACAGTCCTGCTCTGCTCTGTTCAACCTAAGGTGGTCTCTGCTCGGTCCACCCAAACCTCATTCAAGAGATTTATCCAGAGGGAAGAATCCAGGAGAGTAGCTGCCCTCTGCCACAGAGGCAGAGGACAGCAGGGTAGCACAAACAGCCACAAGCTGAACAGACACAGGATTTATATAGGGATTCTTAGGGGGTGGAGTTTTTCCAGGGTGGGGTTTGGTCAGATTTCAGTCCCTGAGCTTAAAATGGCTAGATCTCCTGCATGGGTTTAGGATCAGATTTGGCTCTGGTTTCAGGACCAAAGTGTGTTTCTTTGGCCCTGGTTTCAGGGTCAGGGTGCATTTCTTTGGTTCTGGTTGCAGGGCCAATGTGTGTTTCTTTGGTTCTGCTCAGGGCGTGTTTCTTTGCCTGGACTCTTTCCCTACAGTTTCATCACAGAAACACTAAGATGGTATACTTATATGTGTCTAGTATGTGTGTACATGTCTGTAAAGCATATGTATGCATGTGAGAGAGTGGGATTGTAAACCAGGGGTAATTTGGTGAATAGCATGGTGGATTTACTCTTTGTTGGTATGGGTCACATAAACAGTGTGTGTGTGTGTGTGTGTGTGTGTGTGTGTGTGTGTTTATGCATGTGAGACCATCAAATATTTCCACTGGTTTTATGGTCCAAAGGTTGCCTTTCATGTCATTATCATAGGAAATAGAAAATGGACTTCTCAGGC
Organism: Mesocricetus auratus; assembly: GCF_017639785.1. Taxonomy (NCBI): domain Eukaryota; kingdom Metazoa; phylum Chordata; class Mammalia; order Rodentia; family Cricetidae; genus Mesocricetus; species Mesocricetus auratus. Next base: position 109,011,120 of record NW_024429266.1, read on the forward strand.
CACAGTCTTAAAGTGTATCACTTATAAGACAAACATAAGTAAATAAAGTCATTTAGAGCATAAGCACGTGGCACTACTGTCATGTCTTTGGGTTTCTCTTGCTGTGCTGCTATATATAACTGCATAATTGTTTTCCCATCCCCGTATCAGTGCTTTGATTTCTGAGCATAACAGGAACTCATGAGAAAGTCCGTAGACATAGCCACTGACAAACAGAAAGGACTGGTGAAAGATGGCTTCACCACACACTGGGGTTGGCAAAGTCCCCTGTGTGAAGGGCATGCCACTCACCTCTGATCCAATCCAATGCCCAGGCCATTCCACACTCACCGAATTGGCCTTAAACAAGAACTCAAGCCCCACAACTTCAGAGGAAATAATTCCTACGTGAAGACATTCCCAATTCCCCATAGTTAACTCTTCCTATTGAGATAAGCACATTAGTCCATTGTTTTAAATTCTAACGTTTACATGCTACTCAGAGATTAGAGCATGATGTACTGCTGAGTAAATGTTAAGAACAATCAGTGGGACATTGTCAGAGGAAAGTTACATTTAACCCAGATCAACATTAAACAATTGTTTATGGCCCAGACTTCATCCACTCAACAGGCCAGCAAGGACCCATTCTGGCAGCAGACCTGTCTCTGATGCCAGCCTCATTTTCAACTCTTTCTGTTTTGTTAACATTTGCTGTTTTACTTTTTTAAAAAAGATTCCAATTCCAGGGCTCTGCTGTGTTACAGTAAAATGTAAACATGGATCCGTATGTAAATGTATCCCTCTGGGAATCAGGGCCTCTAGTCGTGCGAGCGATCGCCTGCCATGGTGAAGACGAAGACGTGTGGTGTCTGGGCTGGTGGAAGGCATGGGCCACTGAGGCAGGGCCTGATGCAGACCCAAGACCCCCGCTTGTTCTACTACCTGCTTTGCCCCTTTGAGCTGCAAACCAGTTACTCATGAGATGCTGAGGATGTTGCTGGTTGCTGTGGGGACTGGGCACAACATTTCTAATGCAAAACTTTTCTTATTGTATCTGTTTAATAGATAATGGTCACAATGATTACTATTAATAGTTAATTAACTGCTAATTCAATTTACATTTGGATTCAGTTAATATTCATAATGAATGGGTTCCTTATCTACTCTGAGAAAACACTTTCAGAGTAAAATAACTCATTCTTATGAAAATGATGATATTGACACTGCTGTGATCCTTCCATCACCTCCCTCCAGTTACTAGATGTAAGAGTCAGCATTGACGGGCTGCTCACCCAGAGCCAGACCACTCTGCACACATTACAGATATGATAGTCCCTGGCTTACGATGGTCCCCCAAGGGTGCTTCAAATGACACATGAAGTAGAAATGATCCAAGGTAGGGAAGCCATCCTTCACATTTAAATGTTGACCTTTCCCCAAGTCTATTAGCTACATTGTAACTGTGACAAATGCTGTTTACGTTTGTTTCGGATTGCGGTTGGAGGGGGCAGGGAAGGCATGGCAGCAGGAGCAATAAGGTAGCTGGTCACATTGTGTCCATAGTCAGAAAGCAGAAAGAGATGGATTCTGGTGGCAGGCTTTCTCCTTTTTATTCAGTCTGGTACTCAGTTAACCCAGTCTAGAAAGTCCCTTGCAGACCTGCCCAGAGGGTGACTCCTCGGTAACTGCTCATCCCATCAAGTTGACAGCATTAACATCACACCTAATCAGTATATAACACGGTTCTCTGTGTTGGTGACAGGAAGCACTGGTTCTCCCTGAGCCCTGATCACAAGGGGAGGCAGCCTACACTACATGGTACACCGTTTTGCTGGAGCCAGGAACCTCACCAGGGTGGCGGGTTACTGCAGATTTCATCTTAGAGGACTGCCAGCTGATAGTGGGCTTACTGGAATATAGCCCCATCTTAAGTCAAGAGCTGTCTGTATCAACGGGTAACCTTCACAGCCATCCCGGAAGCAAGCAGATTCTCATCTCAGTTTCACAAATGAATCAGCAGATTAAGAAACTTGACCACAGCCAGCAAGTGATGCCAGCAGATAGCTGTTAAGTAGCACAGAAACCATTTTAATGTCAGAATTGGTCTATCAGCCCGCAGCTGCATCTGCTAAGAGGTATCCTTCTCCTGCAGGCCATGCCATCCTTTCTTCTATGACCATCCTTCCACGGACTTGCTCCCAGCTCGTTCATGAGCCACATACCCATCTCTTAGCTTCACCCCATCCCCTCCCCCGCCTACAGACCCACACAGTGGCACCATACATGGTAAAGTCACCTAACCTGGCTGCTACATTAGAAATCAAATATATCTGCAGAATGTAAGTGTCTATTGCCATGTGATGGACAAGACTGATGTGGGACAATGCTCCTGTACACTTGAAAGATTTGTCACTCATAGTGGTTTAATAAAACACTGATTGGCCAGCAGCCAGGCAGGAAGTATAGGTGGGGCTACCAGGCTAGGAGAATTTTGGGAAGAGGAAAGGCAGAGTCGGTCACCAGCCAGACCAACCAGACACAGAGGAAGCAAGATGAGAATGCCTTACTTACTGAGAAAAGTTAAAAAGCCATGTAGCTAAGCATACATAAGAATTGTGGGTGAATTTAAGTTGTAACAGCTTGTTACTAATAAGCCTGAGCAATAGGACAGACAGTTTATAGTTAATATAAGCTTCTGTGTGTTTATTTGGGACTAAATGGCTGAGGGCAGGACAGAAACTTCTGTCTGCACAGAATGCTGCAACGTAGTAGGGCCTCAAAGTAGTAGAACCGTGTGTCATGAAGCACTGCTGAGGGCTGGAGTGGGCCTCGTGTGTTCTAAACACCTATAACGTGACTTTTTCCCTCTATATTACCTGTGCGTGGCCTGGAAGATGGGCATCCACAGTTTCCATTCCATAATGGCAGCTTGCCCCAGGTTCTGACTCCTTGGCTATCCTCCCCAACGCCTGTACCTTCACTGAGGTCAACTTACAGCTGTCTGAAAGAGCACATGTCTCTGGCAGTCTGCACAAAGACTTCCTTAAACGGTAGACAGGTAGCAAGGCAGAGGCAGCAGTGACTAGTAGTGATTTGTGTACCCATGTAATTCAGACTCCTTCTTGCTGGCTCCTCGGGATAGATGGATCTGCTGTGGGAGGTGCACCCCTAACCTTGGGTACAACTCCCCACACAGTCTCAGATGAAGGGACCCGTCTGCAGCCCAGGCAGGCAGTCATGTGTGGTTTCCTGTGTTGCAAAGGAATGTATACGTGCTGATTAGATATCCAAAGAAAAGTGCTTGCTCCAGCCTTTCCCTGAGAAGGGAAACTGAACAGAAACCTCTCATGAGTGCCTGGGTAGATCAATACAGAGTGGTTCCCCAAAGGGATTAGAAGTTATTGTAAATGTCTAGTTGAACCGGGAGATTAAATAAGAGAGAACCATACTCTCAAGGGCCGCACCTAATTGCTAAAGTTCCTGTGACATCCAGGTCAGGAATCAGATCAGACCTGGCTCAGATCATGGCTGGCTTCCCTCTCTGGTCTCAGAGGCAATGAGTGCATTTATCTACAGACACAGGTTTCCTGACACTCTACCTCCGGTTCCCATCCTGCTGTGGAACATCGAGTGATCTCCAGAGGCCACTGTCTCTGGACGGGGACTGGTGCCTCTTCTGCTCTGCCCATCAATCCTCATGACCAAGTCTGAACTCTGGGTTCCACTGCCCTTCATAGATCACTAGCCTGTGAGGCAGAAATGGGGGTGTAGACATGAACTCAGCATTATTCAGGATCCTGGATGTGGCATAGTTGTGTGAGCTTGAGCAAAGTGCTGCAAGTCTCTTTGCCTCAGTTTACCAATCATCAAAATGAGTCATTATCACCTACTTGACAGGGTTATTATAAGAATGATGTAGGTGAGGTATCTCAGGCAATAAATCATCTGCCTTGCAAGCAGGAGGGCCTTAGTTCAGTCCCAGAACCTACATAAATAGGCAATGTGTGATGGATCATACGTGGAATTGCAGCTCTGGGAAGGTGGAGACAGGCAGATTCCTAGTTCTTGCTGGTCAGCCAGCCTAGCTTAATCAGTAAGCTCCCAGCCAGTGGATGCTGCTTGAGGAACAACATGGAAGGTTGACCTGCAGCCTCCATATGCATGCACATGCATACACACATGCCCATGAACAGATGTGCACCACACACACACACATGTGCACACACTCACATACCATACACATGCATACATTCACCACACTCATGTGTACACACACAGTCATACTCAGATATGCAGCACACACATGCACCCGAGTGGTCCCATGGTTTCTGAGGCTGAGGTGAGCAGAACTGTCATGGACACACACACACGTTACATGTTGCACATGCTGGAAGACATCTGTCTCTTTCAGCTCTCATTGTGGCTGCCCCCTTTGCGGGAATCAGGCATCAGATGACTTTCTGCTCTTCAGATGTTTCCAAATCCCTGTCTCGTTCCATCATTGTGTCATGTATGTCAGATAGCCGTGGCAGGAAGCATTTCTCTGATTGACAGATGAAGAAGCCAAGCCAAGAAATACCTCCTCATCTTGTCACTCTAGAGTAGGAAGGTGTGTTCTTGGGCTATTCTTCTTTGGCTCTCCAGACCAGTTCTTGACCCAAAGAACCATGAGGCATTAATGAGGTAGCATTTATGTTTGCTCATTTATAGACCCAGTGTTGTGAAATGCTTCTGGATCCTTCCAGAACTATGAAACTTCCAGAAGTGTATGTGTTCTATGAATTTCAACCAGCCAATTGTGTTGCTAAAATTAAAAATAGTTCAAGAACCCAAATGTTTAAAAAAGAGACATTGAAATAATCACAAACAATATTCATTGCAGCATTTTAAACAACAGTCAATAGGGAGAAACATTCAAGTGTGGTATATCTATTCAATAGAATATTACTCAGCCAGAAAAAGTGAAAGGAATTCTAGAATGTGTTATATAAGATGAATGAACCTTGAAGGCCTTATATTCAGTGATACAAGTTGGACAGGAAATAACAAGTATTGTCCTATTCCACATGTATGAAACACCTAAAACAGATAAATTTAGAAGACAGAAGGCAGATTAGAAGCCATTGGGGGTGAGGGAGGGAAAATAAGTCATTACTTTTTTTTGTTTTGTTTTTTCTTTTATCATTTTTTATTTTAATTTTAAATAGCTTGTTTTACATATCGATCCCAGTTCCCTCTCCCTCCACTCCTCCCGCACTCCCCTTCCCCCCCCCCAGCCTCCCACCCTATTGCCAAATCCTTCCACATAGGGGATATCTAGAGTCTGTCATTTTACTCTGGGTAGGGTCCAGGCACTCCCCTAAGAGTCCAGGCTGAGAGAGCATCCCTCTTTGTGCTATAGGCACACGAAGACTGTTTGTATTCCAGGGATAGACACTGATCCACAGCTCAGGGCCCCATAGGTTACCCAGGCCTTCTCGCTGACACTCACATTTGGGGGGGTCCAGATCAGTCCCATGCTGGCCTCCCCACTGTCGTTCTGGGGTCCAAGAGCTCTCCCCTGTTCAGATCAGCTGTCTCTGCTGGTTTTGCCAGCCCATTCTTTGCCAATTTGCTCATCACTCCTCTCTCTCTGTCACTGGGTTCCTTGGATTCAGTTCAGTGATTAATTGTGTGTTTGCCTCTGCTTCCATCAGTCACAGGATGAAGGCTCCCGGATGATTATAGACATCAAGTTCATTATCAGGAATGGGCATTCGAGGTGGTCTCTCCACTATTGCTTAGCTTGCCAATTGGTGTTATCACTTTAGATCACTCGAGGTCACTCTGGTGCCTGATCTGTCTTCTAACCTATGATTCCCTCAAGGAAGAGAGAGTAAGTCATTACTTAATGGGTAAAAAATATTGTGTTTAGGGTAACAGAGATTCTTTGAGAATTCTGGTATCAGTTGTAGAATGTGGGGAACATTCTTGTGACCACATTGTTCATTGAAAGATGTTTGATTCGCTACAAAATTGGAGCTGTTTTAAATTTCTCTGAGGCAATACTTTAAAAAATATGACAGCCCACTATATAAATCCATAGGGAGTATTAGAAATTGGGAGAAACCTAATAGGGTTTTGCACATGCATGTGTGTCTGTGTGTGTGAAAGACGTACTTCTTGGTTTGTGCTGCACTTGCGTACAGGTGTGTAGGTGTGCAGGTATGTGTGGGACCCAACGCTGACACAGTGTGTCTTTCCTCAGTCTCTTCCCCACTGTATTTTTTGAGGTCTTTTGCTGAATCTGAAGCTCACCAATTGGCTGACCTGTGAACCCCATGAATCCACTTGTCTCCCCAACCCTCTTACCCCACCCCACCTGCTGACTGCTGAGGCTATAGCCGTGCCCCACCATAACAGACATGCACCATCACACCTGGCTTTTTACATGGATTCTGAGGGTCCAAACTCAGCTTTCATCCTTGTGTTGTGAGCACTTTACTGAGTCATCCATCTCCCCAGCCTCAGGTTTTACAGTTTCCATGCAGTACATTCTGGCTATCACAATGTAGAGGTGACCTTGTTTTAATCCCTTGTCTCCTCTGCTGTGAATGTGTTAAATGCATGCAGAGTCATGACTACAGAGAGCACTGTCTATGAGGAGAGGACTGTCTATGAGGTTAGGACTATCTGTGTGGAGAGGACAGTCTGTGGGGAGAGGACTGTCTGTGAGGAGAGCACTATTGGTGAGGAGAGCACTGTCTGTGAGAAGAACACTGTCTGTGAAGAGAGCACTATCTGTGAGGAGAGGATAGTCTGTGAGGAGAGGACAGTCTGTGGGGAGAGGACAGTGTGAGGAGAGGACTGTCTGTGAGGAGAGGACAGTGTGAGGAGAGGACAGTGTGAGGAGAGGACAGTGTGAGGAGAGCACTGTCTGTGAGGAGAGGACAGTCTGTGGAGAGAGGATAGTGTGAGGAGAGGACAGTTTGTGGAGAGAGGACTGTCTGTGGAAAGAGGACAGTCTGTGAGGAGAGGACAGTGTGAGGAGAGCACTGTCTGTGAGGAGAGGACAGTCTGTGGAGAGAGGACAGTGTGAGGAGAGGACAGTCTGTGGAGAGAGGACTGTCTGTGGAGAGAGCACTGTCTGTGGGGAGACGACTGTCTGTGAGGAGAGGACTGTCTGTGGAGAGAGGACAGTCTGTGGAGAGAGGACAGTCTGTGGAGAGAGGACAGTCTGTGGGGAGAGGACTGTCTGTGGGGAGACGACTGTCTGTGGAGAGAGGACAGTGTGAGGAGAGGACAGTCTGTGAGGAGAGGACTGTCTGTGGAGAGAGCACTGTCTGTGAGGAGAGGACTGTCTCTGGGGAGAGGACTGTCTGTGGAGAGAGGACAGTCTGTGAAAAGAGGACTGTCTGTGCGGTTAGGACTGTCTGTATGGAGAGCAGTCTCTATGAAGAGTCGATTGTCTGTGAGGAGAGTTCTATCTATGAAGAATGGACTGTCTGTGAAGAGGAGAGCATTGTAGGCAAGGAAAGCCTTGACATGTTTTCACTCTGTTCCACTGCCTGGTGATGAAAAAGATGAGAGTTTACTTTTGAAAACCCATTTACTCTCAGACTCTCAAGACCCATTTGTCATCTATTTTTCCTGTCATACTGAAGTGAACCTCAAAGAAAATAAATTAATTTGCAGAACTGGTTTTGTTTCTGTTTTGTTGTATTTATTGTTAGTTTACTTATTTGTTTTTAATATGCATTTGGATACTGGAATAGCTGCTTTCTCATTACAGTGTCCAAATATCTGCAAAGAAGCAATTTAGGGGAGACAGTATTTTTCTGCTTGTTTATTTATTTGGGTGTGAGCATACGTTTGTGTGCATGTGGAAGTCAGAGGAGGCCCTTGTGTGTGGAGGTCATCGAGTACCCTGTCTTTCACGCTGCATCTCATTGCTTGAGACAGCCTCTCACTAAACCTGAGTGGGGCTGGTGGCCAGCAGGCGCAGTGGTCCTCCTGTCTCTGTTGCCTACAGGGCTAGGGTTACACGCACACACAGACGTGCCTGGCATTTTACACTGGTCCTTGGATCTGAGCTTCTACAAGTGCTCTTGTGTTCTGGGCGTCTCTGTAGCCCCCTGCAAGCTTTTGTTTTGTCCCATTGTTGGAGGGCACAGCCCATCAAGGAAGGGAAGGCTTCTTGTCAGGAAAAGCTCAGGGTTGTGGCAATGGGAATGTGGAAATGTTTGCTTACACCTCTGTGGGTCAGGACACAGAGAGGGTGAGGAAGCAGGGCCCGGCGGGAAACCCCAGGGCCTGCAGGGCCTGTTCCCCAATGATTTGCTTCTGGTAGATAGGTCCCATTTCCTGTGGAGGACATTTAACATCAAATCACAATGTATGTATACCATACATTAAGAGTGGGTCCCATTTCTCCAAAACCAGGGAGAGAGAGAGAGAGAGAGAGAGAGAGAGAGAGAGAGAGAGAGAGAGAGAGAGAGAGAGAGAGAGAGAGAGACTGGGTCTGAAGTAAATCTGCAGCTCACACAGCAGCCCCAGGCAATTCCATCATCTCTGTGAACCTCACCACTACTGTGGGAGACATCATGCTGTGATGCTTAATTCATGGGCTGCTGCCCTTGCCAGCCCAGGGTGGACACTGAGCTTGGAGCCAAAGCTACACGTGCTGCAGGCCATAGCAGGCCATTCAGAGAATGCAGCAGCGCACAGGCAGGTGGGCAGGGCCACTGTCCAGGCGGTCTCCGGACTTTACAGAGTACGACCCCCTCTCAGCAAGAAGCTCTGGGAAAGCCCTGAATTTTAAGACAAACCTCCCCAGGAACAGACTTTGTGGCCAGATAACCTTGAGCCCAGACAACAGAAGACCCCATCCCTTTCAGGGCCACGCAACTTCTCTGCAGCCTAAAGATCTGTGGTGGTTTGAATGAGAGAGCTATCTCCCATGGCCTGTGCATGCGAGCGCACATGCGTGCATGGGTGCATGCGTGCATGCGTGCATGTGAATGGATGAACACTTGGTCTCCAGGCGGTGGTTCTGCTTGCAGAAGTTATGGAGACTTTGGAATGGCTCCTGCTCTGTCACTTTCAGGATCCTCCATCATCTGGAAACAAATGAAGACACATCTCTTGTGGCTTCCCTAGAGGACGCAGGCCTCATCCTCCTCTCACATAGGGCTGATCTTTTCTCTACTAGCAGGTTCCTCTTGTTTAACAGAGAATGCAAAAAAAAAAAAAAAAGACACACCCCCTCCTGCTGGCCTGCAGGGTCATGCAGCTTGTGCAAGGCAGTGACCTGCTGTTGTCAGTATCTGAGCAGATGGACACCATGAAGCCAGATGCCTCTCTGGCTTGTCCCTGTCTAACTGGGCTCCCATCCATCTCTCAGTTCTCGTGTTTATTCTGCATCTTCTTGCTGAGATGGAATTCTTGGTAAATAGGTAGACACTTCTGAGGATGTGGCTTGGTAGGAATTTTGTCCTCTTTTGAGCAGTGGCAGAACATTTGGCATTTATTTCAACAGTAACAGCAGCTATTCACTGGTGAGATCTGCTCCAAGAAGGATTTGCCAGTATCTCTGTAATTTCGCCAGAAGAACCTCTTGATGACACCTCTTGATGCAGTGTCTCCTGGCCACCAGGCAGCCCTAAGAAGGTCTGGTTAGGCTCTCTGTCCATGCAGGTCCCTGAGCTTAGCCACGCACAGCACATGGAAGCCTCTACCTTCCAGAGTTTTCTTCCTGCAGAGCAATTCCTGGTAGGGCTGACCCTGTTCTTCCTTCATTCCTCACAAGGCATGACTTCTGCCTTGTGACTATTTCTGGGACCTTGAGGCCCTATGATCTATCGCCTTTACCAAAACAAGGTGGGAGACGGGGATTGGTTGGAGGGCATGGTTTATTCAAGTCTGAGCTAGGAAAGCTGGGGCAGAGTCCATGCTCTCATTGAAAAGCATTCCATGTTTTCAAAAGGAGAAATAGTCTGGGGGTGGTAAATGCGGTGAGGTTGGAAGGGTCTCCCTTGAGAAAGTTCTCTGAAGGACTTGGAGGACAAAACTCACTCATCTTTTCTTTGGGGTTCTCCTTCGGGTGTCCTCCTGTGTCCCTGTTAATGCACTAATTTTGCAAGGACGAAGATATGACCTCCCAGGGTTTGCTTTTGTTTTGCTGATCAAGGCCTACAAAGTCAAGGCTGTTCCTTCCTTGGGAGTCATGGCCCCTTGTTTATGGATTTATTTTTATCTCTCTGTAAATCCTGCTCTCTTCTGTTCCACAACCCACTGCCCAGAGAATTGACTTTGAAGGGCAGACTCACAGTGGAGAGATCCGTACCCTGGACCTGAACATGGAGAATTGACTTTGAAGGGCAGACTCACAGTGGAGAGATCCATACCCTGGACCTGAACATGGAGAATTGACTTTGAAGGGCAGACTCACAGTGGAGAGAGCCGTTCCCTGGACCTGAACATGGAGATGTGACTGGGATGGAGGAACCCCATGGGATGGGAACAAACTTCCCTGGTTTGTAGGACAAGTAGGCCTTATCAAAATGTATCTGCCACCCAAGTCCTATTGGAGTGAATGAAGATAGAAATGTCCAAAGGGCTTCAGATAAAACTCTGCCAGCAACAGCTGTGTGACCTTAGGCCAGAAGCACCACTACTCTGCGCATCCACCAACCTCAATGATCCTTTCTCAGGGTAGGAGAGATGGATTATGCTGGTCCACTTGCCAAGGCAGCTTTGGCATCTTCACAAAGTACTAGAGCCATCATCTACATGGGGCACCTTGAGTTATACTAGAGCCATCATCTACATGGGGCACCTTGAGTTATACTAGAGCCATCATCTACATGGGGCACCTTGAGTTATACTAGAGCCATCATCTACATGGGGCACCTTGAGTTATACTAGAGCCATCATCTACATGGGGCACATTGAGTTATATGGGGCTGTGTCACCCACAGACACTTTTCTCTGTGTGCCTGCAGATATCACTGATATTTAGTGAGTGCTACAGTGTCAGACATTGCTGTAAGCACTTGTTATAATTTAGTAGAAAAAAAAAACCAAACACATGTTCCTGTGCCTATTGAGTTGATATCATCCTGGACGTTTCAGTAGATCTAGCGACACAGAGACAGAACGGCCGAGAGCTACACACAGAACACAGAAGTCGCAGCTATTTGAGAAACAGGACTGTGTTTGCCAGGCTCGGTTACTGTGTGATGGGCTTGTCATTGTCCCACCTCCTTACCAAAAGTTCAGAGGATAAAGGGGCTGCAGAGTGACTAACACGGGAAAGAGGAACTGGCAGAGTGTCCGGGAGGGGAGTGTCAGGACAGTCAGCAAAGCACAGCCGAGGCTGCTGAAGGAAGGTGAAAAGGACCAGAGCAGACCAGACTGTGCAGGGGGCACAGGCCAGCATCACAGCCAAGGTGGGACCAGAGCAGACCAGACTGTGCAGGGGGCACAGGCCAGCATCACAGCCAAGGTGGGAGCAGCAGACCAGACTGTGCAGGGGGCACAGGCCAGCACCAAGGTGGGAGAGAAAAGGCAGAAGCCCACAAGACAGAGAACTACTTCTTAGTCTTGCACATCTCCAATTGAAGCGGGGGGGGGGGGGGCGGGGAGGGGGTGAACAGATAGTGTGTGGGGTTCTGGGGCCATGCCATGGTAGGTTCTGTTATGAGACTCCTTCCTCAGAGGCTTAGGGAGCACCCACAATGCACCAGGAACAGGTGAGGGGCGGAAGCAAGACAGAGGTAGGTCTCTGTCTCCATGGTACCTCACTTGGGATGGGAGCTAGGAAGGTGAACGTGACTCTCATCTCACAAGCCACCCGTGTATGTCCTAGACGCTATGATTAGACCCAGACAAGGCCACATGCTGTGCACATGTCCAGAGAGCAAGACCGAAATTCTGTAGCTATACATTCAGCACCCCACCTACAGCCCAGAAACCCATGTGAATGTGGTCCCCAAATCCTGATCTCTGAATCCTGGCCAGGGTTACTACTGGAGCCAAGCTGTCTAGGAATTGAAACATGGGACCAAGGGGCAACTGGAGTCAAAGACAATGAACGTGTGGAAAACAGTTCTGGGTGTTATGGCATATGGAAAAACTTGAAAGACAGATGGGTGTAGTCATTAATTGTGGCAAGGCCACTGACTGTCCTATGTGAGCATGGTGTAGGGACAGGAGAAGGTACACGCGAAAGGGGAAAAAACTGAAAGACAAATGTATCTAGGATCAGCCAACCTTGTTCTGGGCCTTGGAGAGACTGCTGCAACTAAAAGTCTTCCACAGACAAGTCTCCTCTAACAAGGCCACACCTACTGCAACAAGGCCACACCTCCTAACAGTGCCATTCTCTTTGGGACCATTTTCTATCAAACATTCAGCAAAGCAAACCAAGAGTCCTTCAAAGTCAGGCCATATTTCATGTATCTGTGTTTCTCTATGTCCAAGGGCAGCTGGCTTGGAAATTAAATGGGGAAAAAAAAACAATACAGGTAACTGGCCTGAAACCTGACAATAACCTCTCTCTTTTGATGACTCTAAACCCGTATTTTCAGTGGACATATTAAGCTGCATTCACAAATGTCCCCAATTCCCTCTGATTCTACTGAGATGAGCAAGCATTGGAAACTCTTACATGTTGATTTGTACAATGACCTTTGGCCTGTTCATAACTCTCAGCCAGCACTAAAATCGGGAGTCAACTTGCATTTGAAAAGGAAGCTCTGTGAATTGCAAGTCCCTCTGAATACAGGTCAGAGCTGGTTTAATTTGGTCTTTTGCAGTCCATACAACAAAGGTTACTTCTGCTGATCTCTGACTCAGAGGGACCCATGTCTCTCAGCAGCAGGTCCTACTCTTCCCCTTCCCCTACCTTTAATCTGCTCCATTCACACCTTTTCTCCTTTGGCCTCTGGTACGTGATCAGCATTGTTAAGATCCATTTCTATCCAACTTGGGCTGTCTTGCTTGTCCCCACAGCCTCACCTGTGTCACTAAGCATGGAAATGGTCTACTACTGGCTTTTCCGAATCTTATTCTTGGGAGGAAGAGTAAGGTTGGCCTACTTCATCTCTTCACTTGAAATGTATGCCCTCAGATGGACTCAAACACCGTGAAGTCACTCTCAATCTTGTCCAAAGAGGCGGGTACACAGGTTTGTCTCCAGTCAGAATCAAGTAAACAGCAGGCCTTTGGTCTATTTCCTCTGACGACAGAAGCAGCTCAGAGAAGAGGAGCCTGTTCCGTCAGCCCTTGACACATTAGTATGAACGAGCACATGGACGCCATTACTTTTGGGAGAGTCAGTGGGAGACATGTCGGGAGACCACTGCACTTTAGCTGAAGAGAGATGAGGTCCTGAAGGCAGAGGAGGAGTCAAGGAAGGAGCAAACTGGGTTCAGCAATGATTTTCCTGCCTTCCAGCTGCTCCACTGGGCAGCTCTGCCAAGTTGACCCATCAACAGGTTCTAAATACTAGCTAGTAGCTGCCTTCCATCAGCTGTGTCTGCTTTCCGTAGATCCATGAGTGATCATAACCACAGAGCATAAAAACCTAACACTCACTTGGGCCTGTGTGTAAGCTGACATATGTGACTATGAGCTCTATGCACACTGGGAGCTTGTCCTCCATTGCTAGAAACCCAGGCTGACTCTGTGTAGCGGTGTAGTTTATTGATGGGCCTGATGAAAGGAAAAGTCAGACAGAGTTGGAGTGTTGTGTGGGATTTGGGGAGTGGAATGGAGCTGAACAGGGGGTCACAGGTTCACACAAGGCTTCCAGGAGAAGCTAAGAAGTCAGAGCCCTTAAGAAAGGGAGGGAGGCTTTGGAGAGAGTAGGATCCTAGGGCTTGGCCAGATACTGTCCCTCTGGCTTGTGTAGAATGCAGTACAGAGTTTCCAGTGTCTCATGCCTATTTACAAGGTCAGACCTTCTGTAGGAGACAGAGCGTGCTTCATTCTCCTTACTTTAACTGCCACCATAGGCAATGGAGGAAGCCAGCGTCACAGTATGACACCTGTTGATTATCTCTGGTCTACCTGTCTCCATCTGCTTGTGCTACGTCCTTACTAAATAACTGTCTTTCGTTTGGGGTTGGGAGAGGCTAGTAGAGATGGTAACATCCTGCCATAGTATGGAGTAGGCTGTCACCCAAAGCCCATGTACCCAAGGCTTGGTCCCAGTTAGGGTTATTGGGAGATGGTAGAACCTTTGGGGACATCTAGCAAGAGGTCTTGGGCCACTGGGGATGTGTCATTCCACCCCTCTGCTTGGTATTCCTGCCATGGGATGAACAATTAGCTTTATCACAAGCTCCCACCTTCTGCCTTAGACTCAGAGCAATGGGTCAAGGGGTCATAAACTAAATGTCCCAAAGCTGGGAACCAAAGAAAAACCTTCCTTCTTTACAAGCTGATTGTCTCGAGTATTTTACTATTATAACGGAGAGCTGATTAACATTCCTTATGTCATCTATTACTCTATGGGCACAGAGTGGCATATGTATATGGTAGTGCTGTGTGTGTGTGTGTGTGTGTGTGTGTGTGTGTGTGTGTGTGTGTGTGTGTATGATGGAGGCCTGAGGTTGATGCTGGGAATCATCCTTGATCCATATTCTACCTTATTCATTGAGGCAAGGTCTCTCAATCAAACCCAGAGCTCCTCGATATGCTTGTCTCATTAGCTCTAAGGATCTCCTTCCTCTGCCATTTAAGACTGGAATTGCAGACTACTTATCATGCCTTCCTGGTGGGTGCTGGGATTCCAAACTCTAGTCCTAATGCTTGCATAACAAGCACTTAACCTCCGAGAGCACTTCCCCAGAACACAAAGTCTGTTTAGTGGGAAAGGCTGAGCTCTAATTTCTAAGACCTTTCAGTCGTCACAGTTTCTAGGGGGGAGAGCTTTAAAAGGAATGCCATTGAATATCTGACTTACACACCGACTGGGTGGCATAATGGGACTATCTTCCACAGGGGTCTCTTCTCTGGTGTGTAGCATGCAAGGCGTTTCCTTCCCTCTAGTGACTGTCCCTCCTTTCAAACTTGCTCCTTTGGGAACTGGAGCCCCTGCAGTGTGGGATGGGAGGCTCCCTGACATGGTACCCTGTGGAGCCTTGGGTTCTAATGGTCTGTAACGGGGGAGAGGGAGATCAAAGTGGAGCTGCTGTGCTGAAGACTGAGGTAGGACTGGAGGGGGCTAGAGCCGCAGGGACTTCAAAGCCATTCCTTCAGCCCCTTCCTGAGGGCTGCATGTGGGATGGCTTCTCCAGTAGTATGTAGAAACCTCTGGAATGGCCACTCCAGCCTTTGCTCTTTCCCCTCTGCCCAGGCAGACAAGCCAGTGCTGCCTGCCTCCTTCTCTCTCTGTTATTCGTAGACTGTGCCCTGTGAGGTCCTTGAGAGCCTGCCCCTTTGCAGATGAGGAGTGCCTAGAAATTGTGGCCTGGTCTTACCTCTCCTGCAGCCTCCTGAATTTGAGCCTTCTTCCTGACGTTCAGCTTCCTGTGTGCTGAGCCCAAAAGAGACCTCCAACTAGCCATATTCTGGTTGACAATAGTTTTTACTTTACCCTTCCCTCCTGCCTGTCCACTGCTGGGCCTTTCAAGTAGCAGAAACCCAGGCTCTGTAGCTTGTCCCCTGCCAGCACTAGGACTAGAACTTACCAACGAGGAATTATTAGGACTTCAACACTAACACTAGGGCCTTTCATAGGGGCATAGCACTTTCCCTACCTGGGCCTGTGCAGAATTCAAAACCAGCCCAAGAATCCAGGCAGCTGAGCAGTGGTGCTGTAGAGAACAGAAAAAAGCATGATGGGAAAACACAGAGGCGAGGAAGTAAACCTCTGCGGTCTGAGGGTAGGCAGGACATTTGGGCAGGGCAGTAAAGGGTGGTTAAGAGCTCAGCAGAGGGAAGCCTTTGTGTGTGGCGGGAACCCTTGGCGGGATGACCTGCTTCTTGGACTCCTCGTGTTGAATGCTTCCACTTAGACCAGACCTTCCTAGAGGACATACTAAGTGCCTTAGATCCCTGCTGCTTTCATGGGCTTCCAACTTGGAGCAGCTCGTCCGAGCAGCATTTACGCTTCCATTCGCACCAATCTCCAAAGCCAAATCAGATGTGTCTTGGCAAGTGGGGCAGTCGGGATTGTGCCGGCTGATCCTTCTCTGGGAACTATGTGTTTGTGTCTGCTTTCTAAATCATTTTATGCTAAAAATAAGACATCTTCAATAAAACTTTGGGGAAATCCTCCTACACTGGGGACAAAGAATCTTCCCGACAGCAGGAGTTATCATCCAGGGGTCACATAGATAACAGAGGGCCTGCAAAACCAAGACATTAGTGAGGCCCCACAGGATGTGTCCCGGGGGCTTCTTAAGGACATCTTTCCCCACATGCCATTGAGCCCAGGGTGGCAGTAGAGACAGCTGACATGTGTCCCCCCAAACAGTGTAAGGGCTTGTTCCACGGCTGGCACCAAACCAGAGCTGACTGAACAACCCCAGAAATTTTAGTCACAGCCATTAAAGATCATAAGCAAGGCATCTGTCACACTCCATCACCAAGGTCACCCAGCAGCATGAGGCACCCAAAGAGAAGTTCATGACACCCTGCCTAGGACAGCCATCATGTGCAGTCCTGCCTGGGGACCCGCAGGTCCTGGCTTTGCAAAGGTACTAGGAAGTATGAGCTCATTTAGGGACAGCCAGGGAAGGCAGAAAAAAAATGAATGGACTTGGGGCTGAAATGAGGTTTGCAAGAATCAACGCCATCATTATCAGGGAGCTCCATCCAAAGGCTGGGCATGGACATAGGAGTGCACTGATTTGAAAGCCCTCCTGGAAAATGGAGCATTTTAGGACTTTGGTGGCCAGCCTTGGACTTGTGGGTAGAGTTTCTAGCTGAGAGCAATTGGGGAACACATAACCTAAACAGTACGGTGCCAGCACAGAGCATGGGAAGCTAAGCCTTCTTTCACTAACAGCAAGAGCCCTGGCAGACTACCTGTTCCCTTTTTACTACATCTTATCTGTAAACAGGAGTAAAACAGCTCCTTCTCAGGGCTGCTGTCAAGTCCCAAATAGGACAGGGCAAGTGCTTGTGAAATGCAGGCCACTGTGAGGTTCCTAGGGCCCCCCCCTCGCTTATAGGAAAATGAGGCTGAGATTTGGAGAAGCAGGGCTCAGAGCACATGCTCATCAATGGCCTAAGCCAAGACCACCTTCCCCTGCCTTCTTCCCTCCTACTGTTTCTTTCTTCCTTGCCCCAAGAGAGGTGCTGCCAAGGGTGTTTCTTATTCACAGCACGAGTCTGCATGACTGTGGGTGCCAAGGACAGCCCGCGGGCCTCCACTCTTCCCATTGTTCTTAAAATAGAGAAACAGTTTGAGAACGAGGCAAACCCAAGTCACCTGAGTGCAGCCCCACCCTTGTTCCACTTCTGGCTGGAGAGGCTTACGAGCCAGGCTCTCAAGGAAAGAGGATCGCACCCTTCAGTCCAGAAAATGGTGGTCAAAGCTTGCCCGGGGAGAGTAGGAGGCTGACCTGGCTTCTTGAAATTCACATGGGTCTTCTCCGAGTGTCCACCCTGGACAACAGGCAGAGTCGTGGCACACATGCTAGGACTGGTCTTCCCAGGAGGAAACTCCAAAGCCTCAGGCTGTACTAACCTCCACTTGAGGGTTGAAGGTGAGGCCAGTAGTCTAGAGTTCAGCCTTGCTCTGACCTTTTCTTCAGTGTCCTCAGCAGTCAGAACTTCATTGTTAGGCTTCTCAAATCAGGAGATGGATAGCAGATGCAGGAGAAGGGTGTCCACCAGCTTGGAGAGAGGGCTTTGAGCTTCCTGGTCACTCTTACACAAGCAGACCTCCTCTTCTCTAGTCTAGGTTTACCTGCTGCCTCCTGTGTCCCTCCCCTGTGATCACTGCCTGCTCGTGTCTCTAAGCCTCAGATGTTTCGGTCTGGACCATCCATGCCTCCTCACCCAGGCATAAGGAGATGGAGTGGTTCCCAGGACAGAATGTTGGCACTTAAGGAACTAGATTCTCAAGGTCAAACCCAAACCATGATTTCAGATGTGCAGGGAGCAACTCCACTGCCAGAGGCCAACTCTTGCTGAGAGTATCAGCAGTGACAGTTGACACATGGAGATCAGGAGGCTTAGCCAGGCCCCTGTCCCTCTTGCTGGTTTTCAGTATCTGTGGGGTATGTGTGGTTTCTGCTAGTTTCCTTGGGCCCTGGATGACTGCTTCAATCAGTTAGTTGGACCTGCTGTCCCACAGTCATTTATATTTTCAGGAAACTGTTCATTAAGAGGAGTTTCTCTAGCAGGTGGTAAATGCTACGTGTTCAAAATCATTGCAACTCACTTCTAAGACATCTGCATCTCTGCCTCCTGTGCTTCCTCCTAATAGAGTTTTTGCCGTTCATATAAGATACATGCTCAGTGCACACTCGCTGGTTGAGCGGAGCTGGTGGCTGCTTGGCTCCTCGGGGCAGGTGTATGGGAAATAGAATGATGAGAAGCTGCTGAGATCAACAGAGGGATCCAGGACGGCAAGTCCGTGAACAAACGCTGGCTGTGCCGGTGCCAGTGCCCACTCACACACACCTGGGGAAGAGGGTCCGTTTGGCAAGGTGGCTTCAGGGATCTGAGAGGTGCTGGTGGAGCTGGGATGGGAAGTGGGAGGTCCCTGGTTCTCAGTGTGCACCATGCTGAACCTGCAGAAAGGGCGCTGTGCAGTCTTTGCTGTGCATGTTTACTGGCTACCTTGAAAACCATTCCCTGCGGAAAAGAAGGGAGTCTCCTCACTGACACAAGGAAGGCTGAGATCAGCATGAGATCTCCAAGGTGCTCCTGGAAGGACCTTGTGTTCCTTTTCTGTGAGTCCGCTCATGACATCAGAGCCATGTCTAAGTAAGGTGCTCTGGGCTGCCTGCTGCCTAGCAAGCTGGATCAGTCTCAACCAAAAAGAGCTAACTCTCATTTGAAGAACTTAGAGCTGATCTTCCCAGGCACTTGAGCAATGTTTCTAAAAAGCCCAGCAAGTATGGGGGTGGGGAGGTCAAAGAGTCTCAGCTCTGTCATTCGATACCAAAGACAGGGTACGTTTTCATCTTTGGTCTGCACAGTCTTGCTGCCTTCTGGGGCACACATGCTCTCTTTGCTGGCTGTTAACATCTCTGAAGGAGGACTTGAAGAAGGTACCTGTAATTAAACATGAGATGACTTAGTTTTGACCTGGCCAGAGGTTCTCTGCATGTGTAGTAATCTGCAACGACTTGAACTCCAGAGGATGAACCTAAGTACATTATTTCTCCTACAAAGGTGTTGTGATTAATTGTAAAGTATCAGCAAAAGACACCTCCTTATCATCTAACTGTAGCAAGAAGACTTGTGGGACCTACCCCACTAATAGATTTTTAACTGTGTGGCGCAGCAGTCGACTCCAGGCTCAGTGCTATGCTGTAGATCTCAGAATGTATTCATCTTGCAAAACTGAGTCATTATGTCTGTTCATTAGCAAGCCCCTCTGCCCTCTCCTCCAGCAGTCAACCACCACTGGATTCTCTGAGGATATTTTAGAGACCTCCCAGGGAGGTGAGATTTACCCCTCGTTTGCATAGCTTTACCTGCAGTGTCTCAGAAGGCAGAACTCTCTGCTCTTTCACTCATAAAGACAGCCAAGATCTAGTGTACAAAGAAGCTGGCATCTGGGGAGCGAGCACCAGAGAACCGCATGGAGAAGTTCTGTGTGGAACAACCAGGCTGGCCCCCACTTGTACACACTCCAGCACTTTTCCACACAGTGACTCCTGAGGACAATGGATGAGGGGGCAAGAGGCAAAGCCTGGCCAGCAATGGGAAATCCCTTTGAAATGTTTTCTGTCATCTTACAAATGTCTGCAAATTGTATATGATGGCCATATTCAATTTAGATGTATCATTCTATTTTGAGCTCTTTGCTGAGAAGTGAAATGAGAAGAGGCTGAAGGAGTTTCCTATATGCCCATGGTACATAGCTCAGCATCCCTGAGGACCACTTCCCATTGGGCTGAGGTCCCTGGGGACAGTGGCTAGCCCTTAGCTATGTTGTTGCCCTTGTCGGTGGATAGCAGCTCACACCCAGCCTCAGAGGAGAGCAATGAGTCCTTTCTTACATGGCGCAGATGGACAGATGGTGACTTAGGACTTAACCTGTACCAGGCAGCATCGGTTAAAGAGAAAACTCTAGGTGACAGCTGTGTTGAGACTGCAGTTTGAGGCAGGGACTGCTGATGTTGTTGACTGACTAACGGGCTAAGATGTTTCCAGGGTATCGTCCAAGAGAGGCCCTTTATGCCACTACATGGTCCTCTTTCCTGAGTCTCTGTTTTCCTCGCTCCTAGGCCTTAAGGATAAATGTGAATAGGGACCTCAACCCACAGTGGCTTCCAGAACCAGGATGCAAGGAGGTTGTGGCAGGAACCTTTCACAGTTACAGGAGCCTGCGACTGAACAAAGCCCTTTCCTAGAGTCTGACTTAGAGGCATGGTCTTGCACCTGCCTTTCAGCAACACTGAACGTGTTTAGTATCTAAATCCCCTGGCCAACAGAGCTGTGATGGTGATAACACAGGTGTTTACATGTTGTCTCAGCCATAGCCAATGCTGGAGGGGCACCTGACCTAATGTAGACTGACTGAAACATGGTCTTTTTTTTTTCTTGACCCCTTGACCAAACCGTGTAAGCTATTGCTACCATGTAAAAAAGTTATCGGAATCAGTACCAACAAAGTACTCAGAGCAGCATAGTCTGGGCTGTGGGACAGCAGGCAGTCATCTGCCAGGATTTGAATTTGCCTGTCAATGACCAATTGTTGTTCTCGTAAAATGACGTGACTCATGACTCCCGGAGCAGGGGCTGGATTCCAGGACACTGTCTCTGAAATTCCTGCTAAGTCAAATCCTAACAACAAAAATCAGACCAATGCTACCCAGGTCCCAGGACACAATTCCTAAAGTAATTAGTGGCCATTAGTGACATCATCAGGTAGCCAGACTCTTTCCAGCAAGTGGCTACCTGTAGCCAGGGCCTGAGAAAGAAGAGAACAAGAGACCAAGAGCCAAGGAGATGCTCTCAGAGGGAGAGCATGGGCCAGAGCCAAGGCTGAGGGAAAGACCTCTGACATTGCCCACCATGAAGCTTCTCTGCTGGGTCAGGAGCCATCCCCACCTGAAAATCCTTGCTTAATCCTGATTCCCTGATAGTTTCCGGTGCAATGTTCTGTATTACATTGGTGTCTGTAGGAGCAGGAAAAAAAAAACTTCGTGATGGAAGGAGGCCCTGGAGGGTCCAAGATGGAGGCCCAAGTCTCAGGCTGTCCACAGGGCACTACATGCTACCTGGTCTTCTCTTGGAAATCAGATGCAGCAGAGAGCCTATGGCCACGAAGGAGGCTGAGCTCTTCTCGCCTTTGGTTGATTTTTGTTTGATAGCGATCCATCCACTCCAAAGGAGAAACCAAAGTTTTCTGACTTGGAAAGAAAGACCAAGGATACACCAGGCAGGGCCAACAGAACCAGCAGGGCCAACAGAAGGGAGGCCGGCCTCTCCAATCACCCCAAGCACCCGCACTTTGTAGCTAAGGATAGGGAAAAAGATGGTGCATCCCTCTTGAGCCCCCTACCCAGGAGGGAGCCATGGGGCCAGTACTGCTGCAGGCAACTGGCTCAGCCACGGGGGCGCGCAGTGGCCTGGATTCATGATGGGTGCGTGATGGATGTAGTGGCAAGGCTGCTGGTGCTCGGGCGCTCCTGTAGCATCCACCGGCCGCGGCCCCTCTGCGGCCCCCGCCCCAGCCCTAGCCAGGCTGAGCACAGCCGGAGCATGCGCCTTTGCGCGGCCGTGGCCAGGAGGCGGTGGGGAAGCAGCGCGCATCACTCGGGCCCCTGCCTGCACCCAGCCGCCAGTTGCCGGTTGCTAAGCAGTTATTGTTTCTGTGGCGATTGCAGAGGCTGTGGCTAATTGGAGAAGCCCCACTGAGCAGCAGCGTCTTCCTCTGTCGAGCCTGTCTCTGCTCTTTGCATTTAAAGAGCAAACTAGGCTGCTCTCCCCAGCTCCCTCCCCCACCGCCCCCCCAAAACCTGGTGGTTTCGGAAGTATGGACTAGAATTGCTCTCCTCACCCTACCATTGCGACTCTGGTACCTCCAAAGTCATAGTCAGACTCCTCCTGTCCCTGGGTGGTGAGTGCCAGGACAGACCATGACCACCGCCAAGGAACCCAGCGCCTCGGGAAAATCTGTACAGCAACAGGATCAGGTAAGGCAGCTGGGGGTGCCTCTGTGTGTGTGTGTGTGTGTGTGTGTGTGTGTGTGTGTGTGTGTGTGTGTGTGTGTGTGTGTGAGAGAGAGAGAGAGAGACAGAGAGAGACAGAGAGACAGAGAGACAGAGAGAGAGAGACAGAGAGAGACAGAGAGACAGAGAGAGACAGAGACAGACAGAGAGAGAGAGAGAGAGAGAGAGAGAGAGAGAGAGAGAGAGAGAGAGAGAGAGAGAGAGCTATTGGCTGGCTGTAGCTCTAACCCCCAGGTTGCTGTGTGGGTTAGCACACCCTGCCCCACCCCCTCTATTTTAAAGGTTACCCTGGCTTTATCAATAACTGAAAAGCAAGGTGGACTTGCCCAAACAGCTTTGGACAAAGGCCTCTCTCTTTGGGGCTGTCTCATTTAACCTGTGCTAGTTGTGAATATTCCCAACTACTTTGTAATTAGGGGAGAAAGGACATAGCAAGCATGCATGGGTCAGGCTGATTGGGACCCTGCTAGGGGACTTTGCTGTGCCTGCTCTAAGCCAGGTCAAAAGCAAGCACACCTGGTAAAGGAGCTTCCTTCCCATCCCTCCTGTGCTTGTCCCCTTCCTCAGAGTGTCAGTGGAGGCAGGGACAGGCTGCGTTCCCCAGGGCGGCGAGAACACCCCACCCAGAATAACGAGGAGGTAGGAGCCAGGAGGCAGGTGAGCCTGGCTGGCTTACTGGGCAGTGGGAACCCTTGGGCTTGCTTGGAGCCCTACAGAAGAGGAGCTGCCCCTGCCCCAAGGGGCTTCCCTTCAGGCATGCATGGATGGATGCCTGACTGCTGTGGATACTGTACTCTCTTCCTAGAGGGTCTGAAGGACTGTCTGTCCCTTGATGCTCCCCTCACATCAGGAGGTCTCTGAAGCAGACCCTGGGATATTCTGCCAGGTTGGCACAGCGGTTGGTGCTGGCTGGGTGAATTGACAGCATATGCAGTTCCCCTGAGGGGTCAGGGTTGTCCTTAGGTCACTTTTTGACAGCATTAAGGCAAAGAAAGGAAGCCGCTCTTGAACTCAGCAAAGCTGAGAGAGTCTTTGGGGACTATGTGAAAACATGGCCCCATCAACTATTTGGGGATACTTTGATTTGTATTTAGTGAGAGCTCTTTCTTTAGAGGTCATCTCCCCCAACTCATTTTCTTTTTTCTTTCTTTCTTTCTTTCTTTTTTCTTCTTTTATGGAGAGTGTCTTATCTCATCAGGTAGAGATCTCACATACAGTTTTGTTACTCCCGGGGAGAAGATTTTATGAAACTAGAAATCTAAAAAGTCCTGGTCAATGTGTTAGTGTTCCGCCAAGCCAGACAGGTTCAGAGCATGGGGGTTCTCCTCCCCATGAACATTCTGTGTAATGTCTGCTCCTAAAAGAAATAGTTCTACCCCAAATTACCATCTCATAATTCAGTCTCCTTTAATTATAGTCTCCTCTCTTGCTAGGTATGGCATTAATGCCCACTGGTCTTTTCTGGGCATAGAGCATAAGTTTGAGAATGCTTGCTGTTGTTCACAGTTTAACCAGGGACCAGGTGCCCAGGGTTCAGCCAACTTATGCGAAAGAGCTTTCCTGGATTCTGTGTGATTTTCTCTTATTTCACTATGTCTTGGCACGCACGGGAATGTCAGTGGTTGAATAGGATAGGGGTTATGCATGATCACAAGCTCTTAGTGGGACTTTAGACCTTTAGAGCTTGAGAAAGCTTGACCATTTTTGACCCAGGTTCTTTTGCGGGACAGGAACACTGTTGTCAGCTGAGATACAAAGGCAGCTTTGACTCCAGAGGCCGCTTTCCTTGTATTGCAATCAGTAGGTCCTTTCCTCCTTTTCCTAGTGGCCTGTTCCTGACTCTAAGAATGTCACAGAGCTGACCCCAGGAAGTCCATAAAGAGTGTTGTAGGAGTGAGAGAAAAGAAAACTGGGCAGAGGTCAAAGTCTCACATTTTTAAATTATATATGTACACATAAACATGCTCACATATACGCATGCTCTCTCTCTCTCTCTCTCACACACACACACACACACACACACACATACACACACTCACATACCACACATTCTCACATGTAATATGCTTATGAATGCTGTTTTAAAGTCTGCTGACAATAATCTTAACTAGCCCAACACAAAAGATAAAACAGGATAAATGTGTCTTATTCTTTCATTATATAAAATTTTCTTTAAGCTCCATGCAGCAGAGTGTGGTGGCTCACACCTGTGGTCACGTCACTTGAGAGGCTGAGGCAGGGGGATGACCACAAGACCTGCCTGGACTACAAAGTTAGACCCTTTTTCAAAACTACTCCCAAAACAAAACAAATCAAAACAAACAAACAGTTCATGGTGAAGACTGCAGAACACAGTCACTCATTTTCTTTCTGTTTCTTCTTGTTGGTGGAGCAGGCAGATGGGGAGTCATGGGAGCTGTGGGAGAAATCTGCTTCAATTGTCCTCAGAGAGAATGTGCCCTGCTTATGGTTTAACCGTCCGTCTGTTGTTGACTTATTTGGCTGGGCTTACAAACACCTGGCTTTCTTGGAGTCATCAGGATCTTGGAGACTGCTTATCGAATACCAAAAGGCAATGATATGAGGCCTTAGGACCAGCTTCCAGCTTTCTTAGAAAGTGTGTGGACCGTCACAGTGAAGAATCCATTTCTTCTCAATAAGTCAAGGGAGGTTACCCTCTTCCACCTGCCCTGAAATTTGGGAACCATTCATGTGGTGGGGGGAGGGGAGAAATAATTTCCCTATGCTGAGAATCACCACAAATGAAAAGGGTATAAAATCAATTATTTTCCATCTTTCCCCAGTTGGTATGGTTCTCCAAGTTTTCTGAAAACCATTGTGAAATAGATGAATACGCATAATGAGTTGCTTGGAGCTTTAGTCTTTAAAGGATACTGCGAGGATGCACTGGAGTAAGAGGGAGAAGGAACATTCAGAACACGATTGCTCCTTCTCCTTGGAGAAGCTGCATGATTCTTTATGGCTTCGTTTGCTTGTTTGTTTGCAGGGAGTGGCTGTTATGTACATGCTATGGTGTGTAGATCTGGGGTTTTACATGCCACGGTGTGTGTGGGGGGTGGTCCACATATGGTGTGTGTCAGGGATATGCACATGGTATCTGGAGAGGTCAGGGGACATCTTGTTTGAGATCAGGGTCTCTTGTTCACTGATGCCTGTGTATACTAGGATAGATGACCCGTGGTCTTCCAGACATTCTCTCCCCACTCACCCCCTTGTGGGGTGTGCTCAGATTATGGGTGCTTACATGGCTGTGCCTGGCTTTATCATGAGTCTGGGATGCAAATTCAAGTTGTCAAGTTTGCATGCCAACTGCCTCACCGTCTGAGCCTTCTCTCCAGCCTTTCATCTCTTTTTAAGTACAGTACAATCTGCCCCAGAATGTTTGGAAATAGCATGTTTGTTAATGCAAATGGGATATATTTACTCAAGTGTCATGGAGGTCACTCAGATGGGACTGAGCTGTTTTGGGGACATCTGAATCCACCCTGGCCTCCTATCACTCCTCCCACACAGAGAGACCAGAGAAGGAAGAAGAAAGGATGAGGGTAGTTGGGTTCAAATTTAGTGAGTTCTCATGGGAAGACTAAATCCTGCCTCAGAGAACCAAATTAAAATATTTCCACTTAAATTTTTAAAAGAACAGATTTATTTTAGCATATGCTATCCCCATTTCAAATGATTTAAAATTGGAAAGCAGTAATCAGTAATGCTATTCAATAAGAGAAGACAGAAGGATTCATTCTGGATTTTTCCAATGGGCCATAAAACATTTGCTCAGCTACTGAGCAGGAATAACATTTTGGTGACATGGATGTGTGTGCCTCTATGTGTATACACAAATGTATATTCACAAACACAGACAAGCTCAGCACATGTACATGTGAACATGCAGTCCCTGTGTGTCACAAAATCACAGCTGTGATGATCTCAAAGGTGCATATCCCATGTCACTCTGGTGTCCAGGAATCTTTCAGCATGTGAGCTATGTGTTCCATGAAAAGGCTGTCCCAAAGCTACCTCTATGGAAATAGCCATGCTCCATTTGCCAGTTTGGGTCTGCGGCTATATGTTGGGTCTCATGTAGAGGATTTAGAAGTCTGCTGTTAAAGGCCATAGGATATGCCCATTACTTTCTGTTGCTTCTGTTTTGTGACTACTACCAATCCCAGGTAGCCTAAGTGTCCATTAACCTACTAAAGTGTGGGCCTCAGAACCTAGCCTTGACTGGTAAGTTCAGCCATTTACCTGAACATTTTAAGTAATATTGCAACAGAGGAATGTTTTGAATTTGATGAGAGAACCCTAGAGCCAGCACAGTGACTGGAGCAACTGTTAGAAGGTACTGGGCTCGGGCTATAGGCCTGGGGTGGGGGGTGGGGGGGTGGAATGAGCACCAGCAAGATACCTCTCTGACTTCCCTGCCAGGTGGTGCACTTGGAACACAATCTTGTCACTTCTTAGAGTACCAAGATTCTATGCTGAGAGAATCTGGGTTTGACCATCCTAAGAATTCAGCATTTTGTGTGACTATGTTAAAGGGAAAGTCCATGTCAAGTACCTGCATTTCTTATGATATTAGGGTGCCAAGAGAGGTCGAAGGAAACCAAGCAAAACAATATTCAGTATTAAGAAGGGTTATGATAGGAGTGGGGGGGCGCTCAGAATCCATTGGTGTCAATGACTGTTATGCCCACATTCACAGAAAGTAAAACCCACCCTGAGTAGATTCCAAATCCTCTATGGCTCTGTGGATAAGACACTGGGAAGAGCTAGGTTACCCTCATAGAGCCTGTGGGCTTCCAGAGTGAGATGATGGAGCTATGAGGCTTTCAGAGGAGGATGTCATGGATGCAGGGTTACCCCAGAGAGCACAGCACTGGAGCTCCTCGGTGTGCTGTGTGGAGGGAAGGAGGCTAGCTAACACTTGCTGTCTTCATAGGAAGATGCTATACACCCACCACCAGAAAGGGATACGTGGTGAGGAAGAAGGCAGCTAGCTCACAGACCCAGTGAACTAGGCTCTGGACAGTTCTAAATATTCTGGGTCCATATTACATGGTGTGTTAAACAATTTGCACTCAGAAGGGTCACTTGGTTCACTGAATGACTGCTATAACGGACCAGTTTTAACAATGGAAATAATCTGTCCAACTCTTCCTGTCACTGTGATAAAAATCGTCTGACAACAGCAGCTTGAGGAAGAAAAGAGTTTATTTTGGGTTAGATTTCCAGGGTCCAGTCCATCATGATGGGAAGTCAGGACAACAGAATCTTGAAGGAACTGGTCATGTTGCATCCACCATCAAGAAGAGGGAGGTGATTGATTGTACTCATCTCACTTTTCCATTTTCATGCAGCCCAGGATCCCTGTCTAGGGAATGGTACCACCCATAGTGGGTAGGTCTTCCCACCTCAGTTAACCAATTCAAGATTATCCATTCCCAAGGGTTGTATCCCCGAGATGACTCCAGAGCACACCAAGCTGACAGCAGTGCACATACTTGCTGAAAAATGCCCTGCAGACTCAAACCACCCAGCATTCAAACACTGTTGTTGGCGGAGTGTCTTGACTAAGACCCAAGAGTGATATACAGAACACTTGGGGACTTTGAGAGTTGGCGAGGACTTTTCAGTGTCCTTGGGGAAGTCTACCCCAGTGATGCGCTGAAGCACTCAGATTCTGATGACTTCCTGTCATGAGAACTCTCCCTTTTCTGTGCACAGGAAGTCTGATACTACCCTCATGAAAGTGAGTTATGCCTATGTGTGGCACTTCCAGATCTGTTCCAGGAGACAGAGGCTCCTGTCACCCTCCCTCATTATAAAGGTGGAAGAGCCTGCTGATGTAGAATTCAGATGTTGGTGCTGTTTGCAGGGAAAAGAAATTCCCTACATGCCTCCGGAGGTCCACGCGTGGCTTTCCAGCCTCTCTGGAAGACACTGTGATGTTGAGTAGAGCCTACATGCCTGCAGAAGTCTCTGTGTGGCTTCCTATTCTGACTGTGAGAAGGTGTGATGTTGAGTGGAGGCTTTGTGTCTGTGCGAGCCATGGTTTTCTGAGACCGGGAGGCTTTGCTTCAGTTCTGGCTCCCTGTGATTGGGAGCAGCTGAGCTCTGGTCTGCGTAGTTCTGCCTATGGCTGATGTCTGTGAGTCCTTGCCTACTTGGAAATGGGGAAATGTAAGGAATCCGAAAAGATCTCTACAGACAGCCCAGAAAAGGGGCCGAATGCAAGAAGCTGGCTCTCACCCTTCCTTTTGTATTCAGAACTCCATGGCTACTGTGCCCCCACAGCAGCTAGAATATGATTTGCCCAGACATGACTTTTGCTACCCAGACTTCCATGTGTGCCTTTTCCCCCAAGTTCTGCTTTGTGGTAACATAAAATAGAAAAAAAATAAAAAGAAGGTATGAGGTAGTACAATACATTCCTCTCTGAGAGAATTTTAATGATAGCATTAAACAGTGGAATAACTAAAGCTTCAAATGTTAGGTAGAAAAGTATTTGGTCGTGACCTTTAGTGAGAGACTCAGTCCAGGTGTGGACAAAGACAACCTTGGCTCTTTAAACCATAGGCAGTCTGTGCATGCCGGAGCACCTGTGACTCAGAGCCCGTGCGGAGCTGGCCTCTCTCAAGCAAGTGCACACAGCAGCTCCAGGGGCTGCTTGCAGGAACCGAGCTGCAGCTTGCAGCAAGCCAGTCACCTCATTCTCCCCCAAGAGCACTGTCTCTTGGCAGAGGCAACAGCAAAAATGCCACAGGGCCCAATCTGTAGTCTGCCAGTGGTAATGCCACGCATATCGCCCATGCAGTAACATCTGCTAATTCCCAGTGACAACTTATATCTTATTCCCTTACTAGTCTCTGATCAATTTTTAAAGAGATTTAACTTCCTCTGCCAGGACTTAAGCAAATCTGCCATCCTCCATCTGAGACCTTTCTAGGCGGAGTACCATCCCAAGGGCCTGGGCTGCTTCTGCAACAGAGACTTCTGGAATAGGTGTGTGTGTGTGTGTGTGTGAGAGAGAGAGAGAGAGAGAGAGAGAGAGAGAGAGAGAGAGAGAGAGAGAGAGAGAGAGAGAGAGAGAGAGAGAGAGAATGTGTGTGTTGAAAATGAAATGTAGTTATAAATTGACTACTGATTGGGCTCTTCTCAAACAACGATCCAAAAGTTCAAGTACTCTGGGACCTTTCTTGGTTGTCTTGGTCACCTGCTCTCCAGAAAGCTTGGTTGAACCTCTCAATCCTGTTTTGAACCATGCCCTGCCCCTTTATTCTAAAGTACTCAGACTTTAAATGGTGATTTTAAAATTAAAAATTCCTTTTACTTATTTGGCAGAGGTGCCATTTCTCCCCCATAGGCTGTTTGAGGGTATTGCAGTCTTTGTCTTCAGAATTTTCAGAGAGGACACTAACTGTGGGTTCCCAGGCCGCTCCCTGAACAGAGGAGAGAAGTGATCTGTTGCTGATGATAACAGCTTGCCCAATGTTCTATCCATTTGTTAGTCAGATGTTGGATAAGAAGCAGAGTTGTATTTGGATAGACAGGTACCCTAGGCAGAGAGGAGCCAAAAGCAGGGAATGGAGAGCCAAGCAGGAGCAGCTCCAGGCTGGGAGAACAGGACTCCCAGCAGTCTTTGGGCCTGAAAGACTGGGGAACAGCGAGGGTAGAACACAGAAGTGACAGCCTGGAGGGTCCTCACCAGCCCAGCACACAGTGTGTACAATACAAACAACAGCAGAAGGTGAGTATGATTCTAGAGGCATGGAAGGAAACGCGGCCTACCTGAGACAGTGGGAATCTGGACATCTCCTGAGTGGTTGGTACGCTAGGCTTAGGCTCAGAGAAGTTGTAGGAGTGTGATTGTCTCACCCAGATGTGTCTCCATGGATGAAAAATGGACGCTAGAATTGGACACTGTATCCTGAGCTATCTAAAATGTGTGTCAATCCTCCTGCCTTGGATTCCCAAGTCACTGTGCCTGGCCGAGTTGCTGATTTTCACAGAGCTAAAAGAGGTAATGATTTAAGAACCAAATGTTAGTTTTCCCAGAGAAAGCAAGGTGTCAATACATTATGCTCTCTCTCTCTCTCTCTCTCTCTCTCTCTCTCTCTCTCTCTCTCTCTGTGTGTGTGTTTGTGTGTGTGTGTGTGTGTGTGTGTGTCTTTAAATACTCTGACAGAGATGCTTAGAAAAACTCATGGCAGAATTTCTGGGTCTTGTTTTCCAAACAAAATCAACTCTGTCTTCTCCAGGTCTGAGCCATAAGTGGATGACAAAAGAATGAAATGGAAAGACAGTTTTACCATTAAAAATCACAAAGCTTTGATGTCTCAGAAGCCCCCTTCCCTCTGTCATCCAATCAGCTCCTTGTGACAAGGGCTATGGGAGGGGCACTTGGCTTTACATTGCCTGTGGCCTCTTTCACAGGAAGTGGGAGAGCAGCTTGCTGTGGTCTGGACACCCCCAACTTCTGCTCCCAGCTCTCCCTCCTGCTTCTGAGTGAACTAGGTAAATCCAGTCTGAGTCAACATTTGGGAAATGGTCATTCTTGGTCCATTGCTGCCATGGGAAAAGCACAGATTTGGCTCAGAGTTGGCCAGATGATCTGGGTCTACTTACTGAGCACTTAGTATGCCTGCTGATCTACTTGTTTGATGAGCACATAGTATGCACACAGATGCAGCCATAGTACGAGCAAATCTTCTCATTGCCAGCATCTGACAGGAGCTCCTGCCCATCCTGAGGTGGATTGTTCTGTAAAATTGTGAACTCTTTGATTTGAAATTGTTCTCGGGCACAGTGACATTTGGACTTTTGATTCTATAGCATAACCCTTTCCCCGAAGGAAATCAGCACTGACTAGTACTGGAAAGAAGTGACAGCCCTTCCCTAGTGTCCCCAGGATGCCTCTGTAGAGTCCAGAGCAGGTGGAGCACAGCCCTAACTCCACTGAAGGGCAGAGTACATCATGAAAATCGTGTAGTTGGTGAACTGCAGATTTAGAACACACACACACACACACACCTTTAATTTTGTTTCGAATCAAGCAATCCTGACTGAGATATTGCAAAAATAATATGTTCAAAGATTAACACAAAAATTGATGCTACCTGGAAACTGCCAAACAGACAAAGGCTTCCAGAGATGTGGATGGATGAAGAAACCCCTGCTGTTGTCTGACATGCAGCTCATTGTGCTTGCCTAGCAAGTGTGAGGCCCTGGGCTAGTCCCTGCCAGCAGGCACACACAGACCTGAGGTATGAGCTGAGGGAAAGTGTGTGCTCGCCTCTGGGTAGCTGGGGCACTCTTGTGACTCTTGGTCTCCTTGACTCCTGGACAGACACAGGATTTCTCCCCCTTATTGCATTAGCCCTGTGTACAATGGGGTTCCTAACAGCTTTTCACCTTCAAGTAATTATATAATGAGATGCTCTTGGAACAAAGAAGGTGGGGGAGGGGGTAGAATGGTAGAATGATGGAGTTTCTCCCCAGCTTCTGAAAGCAAGCAACCACTAATAGATCATGCATGCTTTGGGAGTGTGCAGCAGGTAATTTCCTGTCTCATTTTAGTCATTATATTACAAATGTGGCAAGATGGGCGTATGGGGGCAGGGAGGGCATTCCAGGTCGCCACCTGCACAGACCAGCAGGGGTACAAGGATTGAGACTCCTGGTTGCTCTAACTGTTAAGAAATCAGAACCTCTAGGACCAGTGCTAGCTCCAGTGGCCACAAGATGCACAGGTAGTCACCAAGCAGCCATTATCTCTGAGTGTTGTGCTGGGCCCCTTGGCCACACTGTGCACAGCTAGAAACTAAGCAGACACAACTCCTGGGTGTTGTTCTAGCTCCAGCGGTGGCACAGGGCTTAGGAAGGGAGCGGTGTGGTCTAAAGAATGATCAGGAGGAAGTGAGTGGGATGCCTCTAAAGTAGAGGGTAATAGATGGGTGTGTCATGTTGGATGATGCGCCGTTGGAGGAGTGTATAGCTAAGAGGAGCTAACTAGACTCATGCTGAAATCCTTAACTCCTGACTGAGGAGCGGGTGAACCCTCATCCGAAGATGCGGGCTTTTCTGGTCTTCATTGTCTGGGATGATCTAAAAGGTAAAATTAAGATACTGTGGGCTTATGTCCTCAGTCCCAGCTTCACCTAGGAGACAGAACAGGCTCTTCTGGTTGGGACTGGCATGCTAGCTCAGGTTGCTACAGAAGCATCGACATCTCCCTGGCATGCTCATCTGTGTCCTACCCCAACAGAGAAAGTTTGACTTGGGCCCTGATGCGCTGAAGGTTGTAAGATTTCATCATGGTGCCGCTGTACTTTTCTCTGGCACACAGCCGTAACCTTTTGAAGGACCAAGAACTCTTACATTACTCATCAAATTCCTGTCCCTGCACCCAGAGAGTCTGTTGGTGAACAGGAGTCACCTTCCTCTCTGTGTGCTCTCGTGAATGACCCAGCCTTAGGTTTTCCTCTCACACTCAGTCAATGAGGTACAAACGAATCAGCATTCAGAGCTGAGAGAAAAGCCTGATTCTTCCTCCAGATGGCCGCCTCCCACAGGTTAGTTTCCCTGATGCTGGGCACATCTGGGTCGCCCTACCCGCCCCAGAATTCTGCCCACACCTGTTGCACACCAGCCATTTCTCTTCTTCAGAAGTGTCTCACCTGAGACACTAGTCAGGCTTCCTCTGTCTCCCATCCACAGGGGACTGAAGCCTCTCATTCAACCACTGTGAAATGAACAAGAAAATGAGCTGAGGCTAAAAAGGGCCGAGGCCTGAACACTGGCTGTCACCAAAGATCATTGCTGTCAGTCTGAAGTTGACATTCCAAGTCTTCTCTGTGTGATTCCCTGGGCAGGCAGGATCCACACGGACACTTCATTTGTTCAGAGAAAGGCTAACATGAATTTTGGAGTGAATTTTCTAATTCTTATGGGTAAGAAGTGCCAAAGAGCAGGAAAGAGCATAGGTCAAGGGTCAGGGAATGAAGGATTCTGGAACTTTTGCCCGGTGGCCCTCTGCTGAGTCTCGGCAGAAGGCGGCTGTTAGCCTTAAAGAAATGTTTTCTTTAAGTTTCTTTATTTTTAGTGTGTGGGTTGGGTGCACATGCCATAATGCATCTCAGCAGGCTTGGCATCACAGGGTCAGGCTCGGTGTCAGACACCTTTATCCACTGAGCCATTGTTGAACTATTCTATTTTTAAAGATGTATTTATTTTTTATATGTATGAGTGTTTTTCCCGTATGTGTATATATACAATCACCTCCATGCCTGGTGCCCAGACAGGTTAAAGAGATCATTGGATTCCCTGGAACTGGAGTTACAGACAGTTTTGAGCCCCAGTGGGGTCCTGGGAATTGAACTCAGGTCCTCTGCAAGAGCAACAAGTGTTCTAACCCTCTGACCCACCTCTCCAGACCTCGTTCCTTGCTGAACTTTTTAATGAGGGAAGAAGACAGGTTCGAGAAGAATTGAAGACTGAGACTGACAGATTCTAGCAAGGAAAAACAAGTGTTTGTAAATGAATGAAAAGGTTGGCGATAATGAAGTCTGTTTTCAGAATCCAGCTATGGTACTGTGTGTTTCCTGTGGTGTGACGCTGTATAGCAAAGA
This sequence comes from Mesocricetus auratus, assembly GCF_017639785.1. Lineage (NCBI taxonomy): Eukaryota > Metazoa > Chordata > Mammalia > Rodentia > Cricetidae > Mesocricetus > Mesocricetus auratus. The sequence goes on from NW_024429266.1 coordinate 109,045,102, forward strand.
GGGCGAGGGGAGGCTAGACAGATGGCTCAGCAGTTAGGAGCACTGGCTGCTCTTCCTGGAGGGCCTGAGTTCGATTCCCAGCACCCACATGGGAGCTCACAACTGCCTGTAGTTCCTGTTCAGGGAGGGGGGATCCAGCACTCTTATACAGACATGCAGGGAGGCTAACCACCAATGCACATAAAATAAAAAGAAAAGGGGGAGGGAGATATGACTGAACTGTGTCACATTGTAACTTTGGGGAAGGTAGCTGATAGGAAGCAAAGGTTTACTTCCTGCAAAGTGACTTCAGCCCCCAGTGCTGCTACTCTTAGACCTGAACAAAAACCAGTGGGAACAGTCAGTCCTCAGCCTTTGACTGTTATGCTCACCTGGGTGTGAACCTGGACGCCTGCACCAACGTCCTGGCAGCTTAACGAGGTGTTTTGTGTCAGAAACGTGCGTGTGTTGTTGAAGCTTGAGCTGCTGGGCTCTGAGTGACACGGCCATCATCCTGCAGTGGTGGAAGCAGCCAAAGCGGCGTTTGAGTGCAAGACATCAGTATTGCACACCATCGCATACCCAGGATTGCCAGATTTAAATTCTTCAGAATTAGGCCTACTGTAGTGATAAGCGTAAGACTGACACGTTTTTATTCTATTTATTTATTTAGTGTGTGCATGTGTGTGTGTGCATTCGTGTGTATGTACACTGTGTGCGTACGCATGTGCATTCACATACACAATACACATTGGTATGGGTGCATGCTGGAGGACAAATTCAGGTGTTAATCCCTAGGAAGTATGGTCCTCCCTTTAAAGGCAGACCCTCTGGCAGACTTTGAGTTCTCCAAGAAGGCTAGACTGACTGACCAGTGAGCCCCAGAGATCCTCTTGTCTCAACTCCCCCAGCCCAAGAATCATAAGCTTGTGTCACATGTCCATCTATTGTTTTTATTGGTTCTTGGGGTGGAACTTGGGTCTACAAGCTTGCAAGACAACATTTTATAGGCTGAAACATCTCCTCAGTCCCAGAACTGATGTTCTAAAATTTATTTTTATTTAATAATTATCGCTACAGAAAATCTCTGGCTTGTGTTGTGCTTGTTTGAATGGATTAATAACACTTCAAGAAGATATAGTGATTGAGTAAAAAAAAAAACAATAAAGTAATAAAGTTCTCAGTTTGCAGAGAGGCCATCTGTGTATTTGTGAAATTCCTGGGGTAGGTTGCCGGAAATAATCTCAATAAATGAACACCATGGAAGGAAGCAGCACAAAATCTAAGTGTGTTTTCTACTCAGAGTTTCATTGCATGAGAGAGATACACCTTTTAATTTTGTGGCAGTGTTTGAGGTGGTCTTGTGTTTCAGGAAAGTTACAGAGACTTTAGATGGACAGATTACAAACTTTCCAAAATTTTTACCTACCCTTGGCTCTTCCAGGGAACCTAACCACTTCTGGATGATTCTTGAACTATTTGCAAAGATCATGGGTTATACAGACACACTGAGAAACTTGTCCAAAGTGTGTTGTTTATTTGTTTTTACAGCAATGATTGACTCATTCTTTCTCTCTTACTCACTGTATACATGAATTGGAATGCCAGTGTCTTCCTTACATTTTCCTGTTAAGAAACCCAATCAGTTCAAAGAGAATGAGCTCAATCTTGGAACAAAATCCCACAAAGCTACAGATCAATGTGTTCCCATCATCTATACCATTCCTGGAGCACCCAAGCCACTGTGACCAAGAACAAATGCCGCATCATTGAGATTCTTGGGAGACAACATATATCCAGAGCAATATTCCTTGGAATGTTACGTTCCTTGGCTGTTATTACCTAGCAAGTTAGTGACATGGCAGCCCATTTCCTATTGTGGCAGGACCAGAGATGGCGAATGTTGCTGGGGCAGGAGATGGGGGGATTTGCACCTCCTGCAAGGTGAGGACAAAAGAGAATCTGCCCTTTGTTACTCCAGAAGTGTCACTTCATTTCTTCTTGGGCTCAGTAGGTAGAGTGTCTAACTGGCTGGAGACACTGCACAGCTTGTGTGGCAGTGAGAGAGACTGAAAAGACTTACACCGATTATCTGGTGGTCCCAAGGCCAACACCTGCAGAAGCAGACTGCCATCGCAGGGCCATGGTTATACATGCTGAACATGCCTCCATGCACCCCCTGGAGATCCTGTGTCCTGAGTCTCTCCAGCAGTCTTGATTTTATAAAGACAAAGCTTCACTTGGTGATTATCTATTCACATAATTTGTATTGATATAAAAATTAAAGTAGACTCATCTTCTCTAAAACTGTCTTACTGTGAAACTGGTAACAGTTTTACTTACAAAGACAAGGTTAAAAGCCCCACCACTCTCTCTCTCTCTCCCTCCCTCCCTCCCTCCCTCTCTCCCTCCCTCCCTCCCTCCCCCTCTCTCTCCCTCCCTCCCTCTCTCTGTCTCTCTGTCTCTCTGTCTCTGTCTCTGTCTCTCTGTCTCTGTCTCTGTCTCTCTCTCTCTCTCTCTCTCTCTCTCTCTCTCTCTCTCTCTCTCTCTCTCTCTCTCTCTCTCTCTCTCCATGATGCATGATGTTAACATCCAGAGTAAGGTAGCTACTGCTCAGGATTCATTTGTGGCTCAATAGCACATTGATACATGCGAATGCACAGACCAAGGTGAACTGCAGACTCCAGTTTACATAATGCTAGTAATCACATTAAAGATTCAGAAGTCCCCAGAAGGCTGTGAAATAGCCCATAGTTGAACACTGGGTTGCTGGTCTCAGTGCCACAAGTAAACAAACAGATAAAAATAAAGTAACTGAAACAGATGTCTAATTTTACAATATGCTTTTGTGAGAAATTCCTGGACCGGATTGAAACAAACCTCCTGATTCCTGGAGTCCTTGAAGAGACCATAGTAGTTACTAGATATCTCCTCTTAGAAGTGTTGTATACACAGGCTAGTAAGATGGCCTGATCTGTAAATACATCTGCCTCCAAGTGTGATGTACTCAGTTCGATTCCCAGAACCCACATGGTGGAAGGAAAAATTTCTGCAAATTGTCTCCTGACCACCAACACACATTCACAGCATGCACATGTGCACAAAATAAAGTAAAAAATTAGAAAATAAAGGAATGTCATATATAAGAGGAGTTCGTAGGCAGCAAACATGATAGCCCTTATCTTCAAGATGTTTGAAACCTAAAACATACTCACATTAGCCAGATAGGTCCACTTGATATGTTTGTACTTAGGATGTGTGTACAACTATGGTGTACACACACACACACACACACACACACACACACACACCACACACACACACACTCATGGGGTCATAATAGGACAGGGGTCTTCACAGCAAGGCTTCACAAGCTGTAGTGGAGGTTCCTTATGAGATGCAAGCCATGCAGGCAGAGATGAGGGCCATGCACACACTTCTGTTATATGACTACTGGTAGAAACCAGTCTGCTTGCAGAGAGTAATGGGCCCATTATCCCTTCTCAAGGAAAATAAATGCAGTCATGGAGAGCATCCAGAGGCAGACAGGCCGCCATCCCTGCGTGTCTTCAGCCCGTGTGGAACAGTTTAAGCACATGGAGCTGTGTGTGTTGGTGATAAAGCTGTGAGGATGCAGCCTCCTTGCCAGATTGGATTTTCAAAGATGGCACTAAAGTGGGGCATTTTAGAGTTCATGTAGAGTTCTTTAAATTAGCACAGTTGTGCTGAAACCAAAATCTGACATCTCTGTTAAAACAGAGAAAAAGAGAGGCTCGCTTGCACAGGCCATGGAGGCAGAAGGTGAGGCACAGGGACACATGTGAGCCATTCCACGGGCCTTTGTCTGTGGTCTGGACTTTGCCCTGAGCCTGCGCACAGGTAGCTACATCAGCTACACATGAAATCCATGTATGCTCCCATCGCTGGCCGCTTCTCTAAGGCGCGTTTGTCGCTAGTATTCCACACGCTTGCCATTTCTCCCGCATGCAGAATGTTCCCTTGCTGGGGATTCTCTGAAACTGAGAGGTCCTGCCTGGCCTCTGAACAGCCTGGGTTTGCTGCTTTCTTGGGGCTCAAGGGCAGCTTTCTCTGTCAGGACCCTGGGCAGAGTGTCGTGTTGATCATCTTCAGTTCTGTAGTTTGCAATCAGTTTAAAAATCTGAATCAATCCAAGTCTGAAATGGCAAACTCCACTAATATGATAGCAAGGTCTGCTGGGTTCGGTATGGGTGCAGGCAGGTGAGACGTACCAGTTAGCTAATATAGGTGTCAGCCAGAGAAATGGATACTCATAACACCTTACGTGCCCCCCCACACTCACACACAGACACACAGACACACTCATCCTTTGTTTATAGTTAGGAGAAGCTGGGTGCTGGAGACCATTTCTTCAGGACAGAATCGTGAATGGAGGCTGAGTGGGTGACATCTGGAGACCTTCCGTATTCAGCTTGTTGTGAGCATTCTGACTAAGAACCCCCTGTACACTGAGGTGTCGGGAGGGGCTGTCTGCTCCTCAACACTCCATTCCTCCCCAGCACACTGGGCTCAGCCTGGCTTTGTTCCTGGTGATGGGGTGAACCCCATCTGCTTGAAGGCTCCTCTGAGCTGTCCTCTCCTGGGTAGCAGTATGTACCTCACTTCTCACTGGCCCATATCAGAAGCAGGCTTTTCCTCTGTCCTGCTCTCTCACTACAGGCACCCCAGGATATGGCATGGCCCAGAGTTCTGCTCCCTCTGGCCCCTTCCTGCTCTGTTTTAGCAGGATCATACTTTGGTCATAGCTGTAGGCTGCATCCTCCATGCCAGTTCTGTGGGTGTTTCCAAGTCTAATGGGTGTTTACTTTGTGAATATTGGGGACTTCCATGTGACATGGAAGCTTTGCTGGCACAAGATGGGGCCGTCTGGTCCTCAGATACTTACATTTCCTTTCATGGTCAGAGAGGGAAGCTGAAGGCCATGTTGTCGTCAGGGTTTGGTAAATGTTGAGCGGCCAAGTTGGGGGCTGGGATAGCTCTTGCTACGCCTCCCAACACTGGACTCCCCATTGTGTCATGGTAGTTCTGTTGGGGAGAGATTTGCAACCAAGACTAGATAGGAGTTTTAGACTTTCCAGAGCATGAAAGGGCAGTGGAGGTGAGCTGTCACTCACACACGCTGTTTCTCCCCCTCCCTCCCATCCCCCTCTCTCCCATACATGTACATGTGTGTGAGGGTGCTTGTGTACATTTGTGAGCTTGTACACAGAGGACAGAGATCAGCCCTGGTGTCATTCCTCAGGTGCCATCCACCCTCTTTCTTTGAAGCGGACTCCCTCATTAGTTCAAGACTTGCCAATTAGGCTGGCTGGCCAGAGAGTCCTAGGGAGCTAACTGCCTGTCTCCACCTCCTCAGCACAGACTGGCACCATGCCTGGCTTTTTAAATAAGGGTTCTAGGAACCAAACTCAGGTCCTTGTGCTTGTATTCCAAGCTCTTTACTGACTGAGACACCACCCCAGTCCCTCTGAGCACTTGATACAACAAAAAACTCTGTTCCCCAGAATCTTCTCGTTGGTCTCAATCGTCTTGAGCATCTAATGGCCACATTGCCTCCAGAATCTGGAATTACTTGACATTTTTCTTTGCCAGCCTGGTGATGGAGGCTCTTCTTCCTAGGCTTTATGCCTCTGAGCTCTGCGAGTCCCCCAAGCTAGAGTCTCATTTCCTGAATGCAAACCCTGGACCTAAAGAAGCAGAACCACGTTTCTTGGTTAGGTGTTTACATGAGCTGTGTACAGAGTGAATTTTTCAGTCGTGTTTGTTTTATTCTCACCGGAAACTAAAGGTTTGCTGCTGTTCTCCAGGTTACTGAAATCTACACTAAGGCTGTGTTCAGTAAACATCAATAGTCAGAGAGAAGGCAGTTGCATTGTCGTCACGCGTTCCTAGAGGTGTAGACCGTGGGCACGTGTTTAGAGGCCTCAGATGACAAGTGTAAGTCGTGCCTCTGTTACTTGACTGTTTGGCGGCTTTACCTTTACCAACCGCCAGATAACAGGCGTGAATCATTTTAATTGAACCTTAAGCCTGACACTTTGGTTGAAAATAATGGATTTCAAGTTATTTTTCATAGATAAAGGCTACAAGAGCTGGGCCTTCCCTACCAAAGCTTGTTTGAAGTAAGGGTGACCTTACTCCCATGCCTCAAGGGAAAACTAACCACACTTGAAATCAGGCAAAAATTGATCGAACTAACCCTCCAGAGACCTGTAATAAGATGATTTAGGGGTGAACCAAACTGAATTGTGTGCATATGTGTGATGAAGCTGTGCCTGAGCCCTGTGACTTTGTACCCGGGCTGTCCTTACGGTGATGACACAATCTATGAGCCGCGTCATCCCGCCTTTCAAGTCTGCCTGTGCTCCCATATGACCATCCTGCATCGGCTACCAGGCAGCAGGTAGTGCCGGTGCACCGAAGCGTGAGGCTTTATCCTTCACTTTGTTTTGTTTTCTTAGAGGATCAAAGTCAAGGCTAAAATCTGTACTTTTAAATAGCAAAAAGGCAGAGGTAGTGTTTGTCATCTCAGAGTATAGCATGAAAGATTCAAGAACTCAACCTGACTCCAGTGGACTGACCACTTTCTCTGGCTGTCAGGAGAGACTATCTGGATCCCAAAAGACTCCTATTTGTACTATTTATCAAGAATATGAACTCTGAGGCTGGAAATGTAGCGTAATTTATAGAGTGCAGAGCATGCACTAAGTCCTGGGTTCAGACTCAAACACTGAATAAAGACAGCCACAGTGAGTTCTTGTGACCCTAGCACTGGGGAGGTGCAGGCAGGAGGTCAGAGGTTGAAGGTCATCGTCTTCAGATGCATGATAAGTTCTTAGCCAGCCTGGGCTATGTGAAACCATGTTTTTTGTTGTTGTTGTTTTTGTTTGTTTGTTAAAGAATGCGAATTGTGACTATCTTGGTTTATTCTGTGATGCTTCAACAGAATTCCTGGGAGCGGAGGGTGTTTGAAGGAGAACATGCATTTCTAGTATTTCTAGAAATGGTGATATCCAAAGTTGAGAGCCTTCGTTTTGTGGTGTCTGTGCTTTGTTGAAGGCAGAAGAGTAAGAGACCATGAAAGAGACAGAAGCATCTCTATATCAGGACCTTCATAAGATAAAGTCTACTCCTATAAAGGGTATTTATCCTCTCTTAAGGGGTTTGCCTCCTCACACTATGCCATTTGGGGGTCAGGTCTCTAGTACTTGACTTCTGGGGAACACAATCAACTCATAGCATCAGCATGCAGGTCCATTGCTCTTTTGGATTATAAATACAGACATAGCCCAGAGCTGACTGCTATAATCATTATGTAATTTGATTAGCTGATGCATGGAAATTACACCATTTTCCCACCATGATTTCTTGTTGTAGGGATAGGCATGTGAATAATTAGATATTATGAGGAAAAGGTGGTGAACTTCTATAATATCCAGGCAATTTTTGTGTGGCCCAGGAAGACAGACACCCTTAACAAAGCAGACACTGGTGTATCAGGGTTCCTGTTGCAAGACGCTTGCAGCGTCCCTGGATGGGGGCACTAGCATTTACTCTTTAGGATCAATCCCGTTTTGTTTGACGCCTAGCTATCTTGAGTAGTTGTTGGTATCTGTACACAGATGTATAGCTCTCGGAATGAAAATTTGTCTAGATTTCCAGGCAATGCTGAGAATTACAAGTAAATATTTTGAAACTAGGCACAGTATCACACACCTATAATCCCTGCCCTCGGGAGTCAGAGGCAGGAGGATCAGTTGTTGAATGTTCAGGTCTCACTGGTCTCCCCAGTGAATTCCAGGCTAGCCAGGTTACATAGCAACTTCTGTATTAACAAAAGCAGCGATAGCAACACCAAAGAGTAAATGCTTGGGATGAGGGGCAACAGAAGAAGTCAGGTTTAAGTGCTTTTGATATGTCCCGATGTTAAGCATATCCCAATTTGCATGGGACATTCTTGAGTTTTGATAATTGTCCTGATTCAAGGTTTAGCAGCAATTCCTTTATTCTCAGCAGAGTCCTTTGGGGGACATGCAGTTACATGGCCAACCATTATATTAATGAAGAATTAGTAACTTGATAGAAATGGAAAATAAGATAAAATCCTCTATGCCATGGTCATTTGAAATTTGTTCTGATTTCTCTGTTATTTATTATATTTTGAGGAGTGATGTTGACTTCATTTCTTAGAAAAAAAAGTTGAGAAAACAGCAAAGCATTTCTTTTCAGAGTGGAACTGGTATCGGGAACTCAGAAAATCCACTGCCCGACACCCGCCCCTTCCTCCGCTGTGACCTTACTCCTTCACTGTCCCCATTTGTGCTGGCTGCTGCATGGTTTGGCTGCCTGGGAGGAAGCTGTTCTAAGCTTGCTGATAATTTGCTGAAGGAATCTCATTAGCCCGGACTGGCTGCTGCATCTGTTTTGACATAAGTGGGAATCAGAATGTCTAAGAGCCATTCCTGGCACTTTAGTGCTTTGAGGGAGGAAGTGGCTAGGGCTGGCTTCCTGGGATCCCCTGGTGGAGGCAGTCTGGTGGAGGAGCTCAGGCTGGTCTTGGTCATAAAACCATGTCAGTGGCCAATGGCTCCCTGTTCCTTCCCTGCTTATCTGTGGTCAGCACTGAGGAGTGGTGTGTGGGAGCAGTCTGTGCCTTGGTGATGTGACTTACTAGGAAATGGCCCACTGGAGGAGGAGATAGGCGAGAACAAGTGTCAAGACTGAGCCATCAGAACAGGAAGCTTGATGGGAGATGGTGTCCTCCATATAGGACAGGAAGCCTCAACGGTATGGCCACCTAAAGAAGGCCTACACAGTGAAAAAATCAACTGACATGCTAATGAGGATCTCACAAGGCCCACACCTAGATAAAACACCACAGGAAATTAATGAATGATGAATGATGAAGAGTCAGTCTTCCCCAGGGGTGAGCGCCCTAATTGGTTGCCCAAAACCAAGTACTCATCCCTAGTATATGTATGCGTGTGAGCACATGTGTATATGTATATATACATGCCATAATTTTAAGAGTAAAATGGGAATCAAAAGGCTCGTGAGTTCCCTGCTGTCATACAATGGTAGTCCGCAGTAGGAGATGGGAACTCTCCCGGCCACCAGGGGTCTGGGAGGGATTCCTCCCAGTGAATGCAGCACCCGCCACCTGCTTTGTTCTTTTTCAAGTGTGGACAGCTAAATGGAAAGCGGGGAGAAATGGAAGCAATTACTTTGGTGAGGGTGTGGGTCTGAGAATACTCTCTGCTGATCTGCTCAGCACCGTGTGAAATGGCAGGGGAAGCCCTGGGAATCCTATCGATTTTGGATCAGTATCAAGGAAGCATGAAATATTAAAGCAGGAAGGAGACTGCATGTGCTCCAAAATGAGGAGAAGCTAAGCGCACAGAAGAGAGGGGTTTGCCTACCTCCTGTCCCGGGAGAGTGGGAGAGAGCTTGGGGTCACGGTTCTGTCAAGTTGTAGCCCTTGTTCTTCCAGGATATTCTGTGTGACCTTGGAAAAATCAATTCTCCTTTTGACTCTGTCCCTTTCGGAAATGGAATCTGTGTCTTCAAGCCTGTAGGTGGGCTGGGCAGCTCTATGAGTCATACCACATTTAGCCTTTATGATACCTTATTATTTCCAGGTAGCTTCTGCCATTCCTTCTGTGTCATGTTTGACATGGGTAGTGTTGAAGGAAGGTATTCTAGACATCCCTTTGAAGTCAGTCACTGCTGGTGGTCATCTCCCTGAGATACTATGACACTTCCTTGCAGTGTGTGTGTGTGTGTGTGTGTGTGTGTGTGTGTGTGTGTGCGCGCGTGTGTGCAGGCTGTCTCTGCATTATTCTCTCCTCTTTCAGGTTTCTTAGCCCACAAGATGAATATCTAGTCTAGGAGGACTGGACAATAGGTAGAATTAGCAGGAGGAAGAACTCTTTGGAATGTTCATCCATTTCCTGTTTTCTTATGGGCAGTGTAGTCAGTCAGTGCTTAAGGGCTCTGTGGGGTTTTAGGAGAGCAATATAGGGCTTGTATTTTCTCTGTGCCCTGCTTGTGAGGTACAAAAAGTAACTGAAAATCATCATGGATCTTACTAAAATCCCACTAAGGGGTAGATGGACAACTGTTGTACCAAGAGAGTACACAGTGAAGCTCGAACTCACGTTTGTCAATGAACTGCTGCGACTTAGATTCTCCTGCACCCGTGAATCCTAAACTCATCCAAGAGGGTGCCACTAATCTTCAGAAGGGGGGCGGGGTGAATTTCGCACAAAGTGGAACAAGAGATGGTAGCCGTTGAATGGAGGAGATTCAGCTGTGAGAAGCACTTACAGGGAAGAGCCATCCAGTTGCTGTGTGTTTGGGTTTCAGCGATCTGTGCCTGTCATCTCAAGGTGGAGAGGGTGTTACATGCCATGTGGTATTTAGCACAGCAGGCATGTGTGCGACTAATCGCCTGCTGAAGAAGAGAGTACTTTGTCGGAACCCATGCAAATCTGCTCTGACTTCCTCTTCAGATCCCTGCTCTGCACATGCTCAGCAAACCCCAGGGTTTGAAAATCATGGTCAGGTATACATGCGTGTTTACCTACACTTGATAGTGGGGTGATCCTAATACGCTTTGATAGTTTCGATAACGTGCATTGTGTTAGTGTCTGTGGCCAAGGGCCACTGAAGAAAAGCAGAGGAAGCAACCGAAAGAGTGACGACCTTCATTGTCTCTTTATCTAATATTTCCAAAGCTTCATTTGTACCTGGAACAGCTGGAGACTATGCAGATACAGGTTCCTCCAGATGCTGCCCTTGCTGCTGTACCCACATGATGCTGGTGCCGATGGACCAGGGTTAGCCTTTGGGTAGCAAAGTTCAGTGACCTCTGTATATATACATGTTGTACTTGTGTCCACTGTGAAGGCATTGTCTGAGTGTTTTCCACATACTGAGACTCAGGCTATAGAACCAACAAGGTCTGGCAGGTAAAGATATATAGCTGTTGTTTCTTGAGTTCAGGTTGGACATGCAGTGTTTTGGAAGGACTTTTTCTTCAGGAAAAGAGAGAGAGAGAGAGAGAGAGACAGAGAGAGAGACAGAGAGACAGAGAGACAGAGAGACAGAGAGAGAGACAGAGAGAGAGAGAGAGAGAGAGAGATTGAGAGAGAGAGAGAGAGAAGAAAGAAAGAAAGAAAGAAAGAAAGAAAGAAAGAAAGAAAGAAAGAAAGAAAGAAAGAAAGGCAAGCCTTCAGCCTTCCATGGTCAAATTCCGTAAGTTTGTTTGCCTCAAATACATACATTTGGGGGGAGTGTGTGTTGGCATTCTCCCGTAAATGCTGCCCTTCCAGCATCCTGCCGTGACTCAAGCAGCTCCATCACTAAACAGAGAAGACATTCTTGCCTGGAAATTAAGATACACATCTAGGCCTTGGGCACAGGGGAATTGCAAACCTCTCTGGGGGTGGCTTGGGTCCAGGACATTCCTCCTCTTTGCTAAAGGAGTGAGGTGCCTGACTGGAAAGCTCCTGGTAGTAGTACGTTTGCTCTCAGCCCTTTCTCAGAAGAGAGCTCGGCCTCCTCAGAGTCACGGCAGCTGTAGTCTCAGGTGGCTTTTCAATAGTTCCACTTCAGTCTGCTTGTTTTCCTTATTTCCCTGTGGCTGTCAGGAAGAGCTCCTTAATTTTGTCCATTTCGGTTTAGAGACAGATGACATAGTTGATGCTGAGAAATTCTACACATTTCTCAGGCTCGTGTTTAATTGATTGTTATCAGAAGATGATGTTTGATTTCCAGGCGGCTGTTAATGTGAAAAGAAAACTCGATCCTTTTCTATCAATTCCTTGAAAACATCCCCATATTATTGCCTCTAGACCGGAGTCGCCAATACAGCCACATACTGAAGATTGCTCTTCAATATTTCTGTACTGAAATCATGAACAACAAGTACTATAGATTAATGCTTTATACAGCCTTAAAGCCCAGCTCCCAGGCTGGGTTTAGATGGTTTAAGGCATTGATTTCTCTCTCTGACAACTCTAAAAATACTGGGTGCTAAAAAAAAAATAGGCGAAGATGGTGGTAAATCTCCGTGGCACCTTTGTTGCTTGCTGTAGCCAACATCGGTGAAATGTATCATTTTTCTTTATTGTAAAATATCTCGGTGCTTTGACAATTGTTCTAGATCATTGTGAAACAGGAATTAGGGAAAAAAAAAACTTCATTAAAAATTCTGGAACCAGAACCAACATTCATTCTGATGTTTTGGAATTAATTCAATATATCTGACTTTATGCAAATTTAATTATGAGGTCCAGTCACTGTGATTACATTGTATTTTGTAGGGATTCCCAGCAGGCCTCTGTAATCCTTACACCTGTGAATGGGGTTGGAGCAGAGGTGGAAGTTACCCTGGTTCATTTCCTTAATGTTGCCTCGAGTGGTTGGAAATTAGATTTGAGTTGATGTTTTCCAAAACACATCCTAGAGTCATTTTCATAACTCAATAGTGCAATTGCAAAGCAGTGTCTGAGAGGGGTCAGCTCCATCCTTCTGTTAAAAGCCACACAAATTTAAATGGTTCTGACCACAGGCCTGTTATCACCCCATCCTCACAAAGAATTGTAGCTATGGAGAGAGTTTCTTTTGTGCTCTTTGTATTTCATTATTTGTCTGAACACAAGGAAAAGAGGAGAAAACCCTTTGCTGATGTTCTCTTTTGGTTGTTGCATTCAAAGCCATGAGTTTCCTGACATCTCCCCCAGGGATATCATCCCCATACTATTAGACACTAACTGTTACCATAACAAAATGCCCCAAGGTCATCAATTTTAAAAGAAGACAAGTTAATTTGGGGTCATTGTTTCGGAAGCATCAATCTGCTTGGGGAATCTCATTATGGTGGAAATGCCATGCAGAAGCTGAAGGGGGTGGGTGGAGCTAGGTGCTTACAATCTCCTTCAGGGGCATTGTTTCAGTGACCTAACCTCTTCCTGCTAGGCCCCACTTCTTTTTAAAAATATTTATCCGTTTGTTTGTATGAATGAATGGCATAAGTGTATAAATGAGAGAACAATTTGCAGTTGGTTCTTTCCTTCCATGATGTGGGTCCTGGGAATTGAACTCAGTTCCTTGGGCTTGGCAACAAATGTCTTTATCCTGAGCCATCTCACCAGACCCAAGCTCCACCTCTTAAAGGTGCCACACCCTCACAACGTGCCACAGACTAGGGGAAAAGTGTTTAACACATCAGCCTGTGAGGAGCAAACCATCAAACATAAAAGGGAGGTCTGTAAGGATGAGGGAGGTTTGATGCCAAGGTGGAAGTGACAGGTGATTCTGATGTTTACAACAACAGCAGACCTAAGCACCTCAATGTCTAACTTCAGGGTTTGGAAATCTCCAAGGTCACCCTCACCTCTTGCATGGGTTTGGGGTTCAGGAGCCCTTCGGGCTACAGTCAGGCTCAATGATTTGGTAGATGACATCATAGGAAGTCCTGGGAGATTCCTGGGCATCTGGTCAGCTTCTCTTGTGCTTTGGAATTGTAGAGAGCACTGACTTTTCTAGGACACCAAGAGACAATGTATTACTCAGGAACCCACCCAGTCTTGGAAGTCTGGAGTTTTCACTGGAATGATATCATGCCCCACCCTCAGCCGTGGTCTCCTCCAGATTCTGAGCTGATCCGTGTGACCTGGAGACCCAGCTGAGTGCATTGTTAGCATCTAGTATGTGCTAAGTCTTGGGTCACAGATGTTCTCATCAGTCAGACACCGTTAGGGACCACCTCCTAGGAATGGGAACCAAGGCCGGGCCTCTCCTTGATTCTGTGTGCAGAACAGCTGGTGTGGAAGCCAGATGTGGTGGTTGAGGTAGTCACCACTGGTAAGTTAGAGAAAGAAGGCATGACAGGACTTAGATGCCATTTAGTGAAGTCCTTCCTCTGCTGTGGAGAAAATGGAGCTCTCCTGTCTGAGTGTCTGTGAGCATTTAGACAAGTGACTTTGGGGACTAATGCTGAACAGGAATGGAGCAAAAGCTGTGAAGCCCATTTAGCAGTAATCCAAAAATTGTGCAAACAAGTCTTTCTGTGACTCTGGGGGCTGAGATATTATATGGCAACAATGGAGATGCTATGTGAAAGTCACTGCAGTGCTGGTTCATCTTGTTTGGCCTTTGATAAAGGCTGTTCTTTTGACCCTTGGGACCCCGTAACTTCATTCCAGTCTCTGCTTACAGGCTAAAAGTCATGCATTAGCTAGTCTTGTTGAAGCGCAGAGTAACACAAGCTGGTGGGAAGACTTTCTGGATCTTTGTCACCATATACCCTTCTCGAATATCTCGGATGTGCTTTGTCATGAAACTGTATCTTCAGAAAAGGCCAAGTATAATCTCTCCTCAGATCCTCACTGTGTGGAACAGGATGTTTGTGGACCTGGATGATATTAAAATTTCATCTGCCACCATGTTACTTTCTACTATTTAAATTAAGGACATAATCACAGCGCTATCAGAGCATAATAAAAAGAGTTTATTACGGCATCTTTTACATATAAAATGTACATATGAAATAATTGCAGATGGGCAAAGTAGGCAGTTCCGTATCTGCAGAATCATGGGAAATAATGCCCAAAGGAAAACAGTTAAGGATCTATGGGAATCCTCCATTATTAACCAAGCACTGGCAAAGTCTAACCCATAAGCAAATTGACCAAAATGTATGTAGCAAGGTGGATCGATGCTGAAGCCTGAGCTGACTGTTTGGATGCTTGGGTTAGGGGCCTGCAGAGCAGTAAGGGGAGGAGCTGGGAAGTCCTCATCGGCTCCTTTGCCACCACTTTCCTGGCACCAGAGAATGGTTAGTAGCACCTTTGCAACCTCCCCCTGCCACTCAAACTTGACTGGAGGCATGGGTGTGGGGCTTGGCCTGGGTTTAGAGGGTGGGGGTTTGGAAGCTGATTTTTCTCCACTGTGTGGAGAGTTGCATGAGTGTTTTTGATGAATCTACAGTGAAGCTTGCAGACATTGTTGGAGTAGGGAAACTGAGGAAGGACTGAGTGAGCCAGAAGCAGTGACATACCCAGGGGACATGCAAAGAGATCCTCAGGAAGTAACACTGATGATCAGAGCACCCAAACAGGATGGCAGGGAGCAGGCTGATAGCTCTTCTTCAGTTTGTGTCCTCTTGCATAGCATGCCCTGGCCCCGCTTGTGTGTGGGTACTGGGAAGGCAACCAGAGAGGGGACAGAATGCCAGCTCCCTCCTGGTGTAGGAGCTTTTGGGCCTCAGAGCAGAGGAGTGTGGCAAACATCTTCTAGAATGCCAGGAGGAGGATCAGGCTTCCCACACAGACTGGGCCAGGTGGTGACCTGTAGCTTCACTGTACGTCATAATGGGGATGGTGACCTCAACTCATGCATAGGTAACCAAAGTGACAAAGATGCATGGACATGTAGAGAAAAGTCTGAGGAGATAAATCATCTTCTGAGTCTTTGTCTCCTGGTGACAATGAGAGTATATTGATTTTTGTTCCTTTATGCCTTTCATTTTTTGGCACCCAATGTGTCTCAGCATTTTGAGATAGGAGAAGTATCCTAGCTTCCTTTCTGTTACTGTGGTGAAACAAAACAACAACAGAAAAACTGACAAAAAGCACCTTAGGGAGGAAAGGCTGTATTTGGTTCACAGTCCCAGTTATGGTCTGTTACTTCAGTGAGGACAACACAAGAGAGGGGACAATCCAAGAACACCCAGAGCAGAGAGCTGAGAGAATAACTGTGTGACCCTGACCGCTGCCTGTTTACTCGGTGCTCAGCCAGCAGGAGACTGTCTAGTTCCAACCATGAGGAAGAGCATTTGTAGGCAACTGTCTAGCTCTAACCTTGGGGTAGAGCATTAGCAGGTGACTGTCTAGTTCTAACCCTGGGGTAGAGCATTTGCAGGTGACTGTCTAGTTCTAGCCTTGGGGTAGAGCATTAGCAGGTGACTGTCTAGCTCTAACCCTGGGGTAGAGCATTTGCAGGTGACTGTCTAGTTCTAACCTTGGGGTAGAGCATTTGCAGGTGACTGTCTAGCTCTAACCCTGGGGTAGAGCATTAGCAGGTGACTGTCTAGTTCTAACCCTGGGGTAGAGCATTTGCAGGTGACTGTCTAGTTCTAACCTTGGGGTAGAGCATTTGCAGGTGACTGTCTAGTTCTAACCTTGGGGTAGAGCATTTGCAGGTGACTGTCTAGTTCTAACCCTGGGGTAGAGCATTTGCAGGTGACTGTCTAGTTCTAACCCTGGGGAAAAACATTTGCAGGTGACTGTCTAGTTCTAACCCTGGGGGAAAACATTTGCAGGTGACTGTCTAGTTCTAACCCTGGGGAAAAACATTTGCAGGTGACTGTCTAGTTCTAACCCTGGGGAAAAACATTTGCAGGTGGTTTTGATCAGGTGCAGAGACTCATTTTGCTGTACGCCGTTGGCCAGGGAACACTCTTCACTGTAGTACTTCCACTGGACAATGGGTAAACAGTCCTGACTCAATGAAAACCCAAAGCCTGGAAAGTAAGACAAGGGACAGACAAAGGTGGCATTGGATTTTGCTACAGTCTTCCTTCTGGACATGCCCTTGCCATGTTACAGAGCCTCTTGAGCTCTGCATCTATTACCAGTCTGGTACCATGTATCCCGTCCATGTACCATGCATCCTGTGCCTTCTGCTGCTGCCACTTGTTCTATGGCTCCTATTCCACGTTCTATAGTGCAATAGCAAGGCAGGTGAGAATGGGGATAATTTAGGAAGCTGGAGCTCTGCTTGACTTGGGTTCTACACATATCTGTCTTCTAATAATGTACTTGGAACCTAGGACACTCACCTGTACACACCCTCCTCCTGCAATGCCTCTAACAGTGTGTGTGTGTGTGTGTATGTGTGTGTGTGTGTGTGCTTTTAACAACAGAAGTAGATTTCCCCCTTAGCAATCCCTTGATAATGCCATGTTCAATGCATACCAGGCACATTCTGAAACCATGAGAAGAGGACTGATCTGGCCCGAACTGCTCTTATGTGCACGAGCAACATGGCAAACTGTGTCTTCAAAGTGAGCTTTTAGGAGGAATCCCTATCTGCCATCTTATGCCTCTACATAATTGGGTGTGCATGTTTAAAATCAGGTGCCTCATGAAAAGGGGCATGGCTCACTGAGCGAATACAAGCCCATAAATCAAAACAGAGAACGACCCAGACTCTGCACTTCTCTTGAGCTCCGTAAATGGAAGTATCAAACAGTAATTGGGGCCCTTGAGTGGGTCCCCAGTGTAACCTGTTGTCAATCTTGATGGGGCCTTACTTTTTAATCCTCACTGTTGCTTCAATAGTTTCTTTGCTACTTTGCATGAGACATTATTTCATCCTTGAATACAGTGCCAAGAGCCTGGAAGCATCTGGCCCAGACAGACCCCGGCCACCCATAACAGTAGCTGCTCAATAAATACCGGAGCAGCAGCTGCTGAGATCAGGACCAGTCTGCAGAGCGGCAAATGCATGGGCAGGTGGTGCTCATAACTGTGCCGGCCTTGTTTCTGCCTGAGAACACCGTATGCCACGCAGGTGCCGCTCCGGCTCTCACCCGGCAGCCAGACTCCTGCCTAGAATTGAGGTCAAAGTTCACTCCTTTTCGGTCCTCCTGCAGAGAATCCACCTGAGGACAGGCCTATGCTGCATAAAGGCAGTTGAGTCACTTGTAAAGGAGAAGGTGGTGACCAGGATAATCTCTGGCCCTGAGTAGAGAACACCTCACAAGAGCCACATGTGTCAACTGTCATGTGTCCACTGTGGCTTCCTCTACAGCGGTTCTCAGCCTTCCTGGTGCTGCAACCCTTTAATACAGTTCCTCGTGTCGTGATGACTCCCAACCATAAAACTATTTTTGTTGCCAGTTCATAACTGCTATTTTTGCTGCTGTCATTAATTGTAATGTAAGTATCTGTGTCTTCCGATGGTCTTAGGTAACCCCTGTGAGAGGTTGTTTGACCCCCCAAAGGCATTCCGACCCATAGGTTGAGAACCACTGCTCTGCTGGATTCTGATCCTAGAAACAAAGTTTCCCTGGATTGTGTTTTTGAGTCAGCTTACTAAAGGTGAAAATTTCTTCCTTATTATGTCTAATTTTATATATAAATATAATATATTTAGATCAAACCCACCCTTACGCCTTCCCCTCTGATGCCGCCTATCACCCAACTTCACATGCTCTCCTTTTATAAAGCCCACTGAGTCTGCTTAGTGAAGGGCCATCTACTTGGGCATGAATAGCCTTTCAGGACCCACATCCCTGATGAAAACTGCCCCCACTCCCACAACAGCCATCAGCTGCCAATGGCTCCTAAGCTAAAGGTGGGACTTCATGAGCCCTGGGATTTTGACTGGACAGATCTTGTGCAGGTCTTGTTCATGCACTCCCAGCCTCTGTGAATGCATGTGTGCCCTGTCTCTGCCATGACTGGGATTATACAGAGATCCAAAAAAGATGACCCCAGCTAAGAATCTAAGCAATAGTGGAGAGGCTCCCTTAAATGCTTGTCCCCTATAATGAGAATGAGGATTACCTTAAATGCCATCCTAGAGCCTTCATCCAGTAGCTGATGGAAGCAGAAGCAGAGATCCACAGCCAAGCACTGAGCCAAACTCCTGGAATCCAGTTGCAGAGAGGGAGGGGTGATGAACAAAGGGTTCAAGACAATCCTAGGGAAACCCACAGAAACACCTGATCTGAGCAAGTGGGAAATCATGAACCACAGTCTGACAGCTGGGGAACCAACATAGGAACCAACCAGGCCCCTTGAACGTGGGAGTCAATTAGGAACACTGGGAAGTCTATGGGGCCTCTGGCAGTGGAACTAAAATGCATCCCCAGTGCAGGAATGGACTTCGGGAGCTCATTTCCCATGGAAGGATACTCTCTTAGCCTAGATACACAGGGGAGGGCCTAGGCCCTGCCCCAAATGACTTGACAGATTTTAATGATCCCTCATGAAAGGCCTCACCCTCCCTGGGTACTGGATGGGGGATAGGATGGGAGGTTGTTGGGGGTATGGGAGGATGGGAGGGAGAGGGAACTGGGATTGATATGTAAAATAAGATTGTTTCTAAAAAAAGATATATATATATATTATATATATAATGAACCTGCTATCATACCTGAATTGTGAGATCTTAGCTTCTCACCATGCAAATGTTGATTTTCATCAGTTGCTGTTTATCTAAATGACCATTATGATGATTGGTTGAGCATGGCATTCACTATTAACCTATGAACAATATGTGCACATGGTCATAAACTCTGACACTCAAGCTCCAAGTTGTGCCATGGGGGGAATGTTTCACACTTTAATAAATAATTACCGTGGTAGATGAAGAATACAGAATTGACCCAGGAGGAAAATAAACTAGAACTGGACATCTATTGTAGTTCTGGGGATGAACGCTAACCCTGAAGCAGCCATACAGCTGCCAGTGACTGGAAAACACTGTCCTTTTCAAAGGTCTTGGGTGCTCCTGGGAAAAAGGCTTCCTGAAGTTGGCTCACATTTTGTTTTCTAACTTGGACTCCTCACTGGTGTTTGTGGAAATGTGACCATCAGTACATCCAATGGATATTGTGTTATTCAGGGTTCTCTAAAAGAAAAGAATCTATAGAACGAATGAATGAGTATATTTGAGATGTATTAGACTGACTTATAGAATGTGGTTTGGGTAGCTGAACCATGGCTCTCTCACACTGGAGAAGCTGAGAATCCAGTAGTTTCTCATTCCACAAGGCTGGATGTCTCAGCAGTTCTAATCTGTCACTGGAAGTTGGGAGGGTCCCTGGAGAGCCACTGGTATTCAGGCTGTTGAGGTACATCAGAAGTCTGAAGAAGTTGGTTCTCATGTCAGTGAAGCATTTTTGCAGCAACAAGATAGATGAAATTTCTAACAAGACTGAGGACAAGCAGGCAAAGGCAGTTTCCTCATTCTGTGTCCTTTGATGTGGGCTGCACAGAAGAGTTAGCCCAGATTTAGCGTGGGTCTTCCCACTTTAAAGGATCCAATCAAGAAAATCTCAGGCAGACTTAGTGGCACACAACTTCAGTTCTAGCATGCAGGAGACAGAGGTAGGAAAATCTATGAGGTCAAGACCAGCCTGGTGAACTCCAGGACAGCCAGGACTGCATAAGTAGACCCTGTCTCACAAGAAAGAGGGAGAGAAAGCAAGAAAGGAAGGAATGAAGGAAGGGAGGAAGGGAGAGAGGGAAGGAGGGAGGAAGGAGGAGGGAAAGGGAGAAAATTCCCTATAGATGCTCAGCTGCTTGGGTTTTAGTTTGTAGTAGAGTTCACTACCAAGATTAACCATCTCAGATGGTTGGTGGTGATAATGATCATTGGTCAGGTTCTCTGTGGGACAGGGCACGGTAAAATGTGTCTTCTTGTATCCCGTAGCTCAGACTGAAAGAGCCCACGCCTACAGGATCACAGAAAAACAGATGTAAATTAGGAAGTTGTATGGCATGCATACTTAATGCAAATGATCTTGCAGCCCATCCCTTCAGCGGGTACTTGGTGTTGAACACAGAGATGTAGAGTATCTGGTCTAAGGTTGCTCTGGTGGACTCTTTGCCTGCCTTGCTTCATTGACAAGTCTAGGCCAAGAGGCCAAAGTGGCAAGTGCTTCAGTCCTTAGAGAAGGGATGGTTGGGGCATTGTGGTGGATGGATGCTCACAGCTAGGACTGCCCAAAATCTTCATGAGCCCAATATCCAGGAACCCCAAACAGTGGCTGTATACAACCTGCACTCGACACAGGGTTATGAGTCCAGGAAGGGTCTACGGTAGCTCTGAGATGTGTGGGACCAAACTAAATGCATATCTATTCTGAGTTGTATGAATCCCCACAATGGGCCACATGAAGCAAAGGTGAGAAGATAAGTCGGAGCAGAGGAGAGGTGTGCAAGGTTGGCACAGAGCTAAGCAGTAAAAGACGAGGACAGGAGAGAAGAGAGGCTGTACGCTTGATGCTGGGCTGCTTCACGCAGAGCCGGACCGCCTCCATGTGCAGTGTGGGACATGGTCTGTTCCCTCAGTGCCACCCGAGTCACTGGATGTGGATTCTTCAGGCTGGACAGGTCTGGTTTGCTGCTAGAAATTAAATGCTGTTGACCAGAAAGAGGTAGATGTCAAGGAACCTCAACTCCCACAGGTATAGAAAGATCACTCCCCTGAGCTCTGGTCCCTGAACTGTCCTCAGTGCTCTGCTAAATGTAAACTAACTCTTGTAGACAGCAAAGCAAAGGAACGAGGCTTCAAGAGATGTTCGCTGCACTGTTGAGATGCTGACCTCACCGTCCTACAGACAAGTCACCATGCCAGGGCAGGATCCACACATATCTACACACAACTGCCTTTAACCTCTCCTAATATTTGTGAAAACACCAAGTTAAAACAAAGCCAAATAAACTAAGCCAGTGCTGGGCACTTTCCTGGAAGGTCAACACATCACAAAGATGCATGCACATCCGTGTTTGCTACAACTCAGTGCATAACAGCTAAGGTATAGAACCAACCTAGGTATAGGCAAGGAAAATGTAAGCTATTTGTCTGTCTGTCTATCCACCCACCATTTATTCATTAACTACACACATGTACATACATACACACACACACACACACACAATGTGATTTTACTCAGCCACAAAGAAGAACATAATTGGGTCTGGAGAGGTGACGCAGCAGTTAAGGCAACTTGCTGCTTCTGCAGAGGGCCCAGGCTCAATTCCCACCACCCACACCAGGCAGCTCACAACTGTCTATGGTAACTTGAGTTCCAGAGGCTCTAATACCCTCTTGTGGTCTCTACAAAAACCTGTACATGTGTAGTTCACATACAGAAGAGCAAGCACACATATACATGCATAATGAGACAAAATTGTTTTAATGAACAAAATTATATTGTTTGTAGAAAAATGCAACAACTATAAATTATACTAAGCAAATTAAGTCAGACTCAGAGAGATATGTTTCCTCTAATTTGTAGACCCTAGATTTTATAAAATCACACACTTATCTATGACAGAAAAGTAGACGTGAAACAGTACAGAAACAGAGACTAAGGGTGTTTATGAAAGGGAAAACAGGGGAGGGACATGGTAAAGGCACATTATGTGTTTGTGTGAAAATGTCTTTAAGAAATAAGGAACATTAAATGTAAGCCAATAAAAATGCTTACATTTAATGGGTGTGATGGCATGCCCCTATATTCACAGCACTTAGAAGGTAGAAGCAGAGGGATCACAGGTTGAGTCCACCCTGGGCTACAAAGTGAGGCCCCATCTTAAAAAAAAAAGACTCAAAAGGTAAAAACACCCAGAGAGAGGTTCATCTGCAAAGTGTTAACTACTCTTCAATGCCTCGATGGGGAGAGCCCTTGGCCAGCCCCTTAGAGTGACAGCCCCGTATTTCCCATGTGAAGTTCCAAGAAGCCTAGCCTCAAGTCTAGCAGGGCTGGCTACTGGGGTGCTGGTAGGGAATGCCTCCCCACTGCACTCGGAGCCAACTGTGGAATGGACAAAGGCCTGTGCCAGTGCCATCCTACCAGCCCAGAGTGCTGGCAGATCGGAAGAGGCCCTCCATGTATTCACCTCGACCTTCACAGACAGCCAGGGACCCTCAGGGCAGGCTCATCTCCCCATGCTCAGGAGAGCCACCAAGTGGTCCCAAGTGGTCAAGGATGAGATGGGTGCCGTCTCAGTGGTTGCACTGCAATGCGGACCAATGCCAGCGGGGAAGCAGATGGACCCGTGGGTGCCGGCTCTGAGGCATGCACTGCTGTGCTTGCCATGGTTCTCTGAAGGGCCAGGTGGTTGGGAAGTCTCGTCTGTCTGAGATTGTGCCACCTTGAGTCTCAGCCTTCCGTGTAATCAACCATATTAAAAGGCCAGTGCTGTACGATTCATGCTTTCAGTTTCAGAAGAGTAGGTTTATTAGGTCTATAGCAGCAAAACTAATGCAGTAAATGCCAAGTTACAGAGAGAAGCAGCAGGTAGATAGCAAAACATCGTCCACAGTAGGCCAACAGAGAGAGCAAGCAAGAGGTGACATCATTAAGTCAGGCTTGCCAACATGTCACAGAAATCAGCTGGGCTTAGACAGCCTTGCTGGGCAAATTGTCTCAGTGTGTGAGACTTCCAAATAAAAGAATGGATAGAAACAGACTCATGACTTCATCAAACTGGGTACTTACAGTATCCAAAGAAGTGACCTGGGAAGCAGAGGGTCACCTGGAGTTCCCAGTGCGCGCTCTCTCTCCATGCCTGAGCTTCCTATGGTTGAACTTCCAGATTCCTGTTTCTTTTGTGGGCATCTTTATATCGTGGGATAAACAATGGGAGCCTCTGTTGGAAATGACCCACCTTCCAGCTATCCCAAGGATGTGGCACTTTCACTCTGGAGCTATTGTCCCCATCTTCACTACAGAGAGCCAGCGGCCCAATCTGACCTAGGATGGGGATTTTTGGAGGACACCTGACGTAAACATGGCTGAGTCAGAAATACATGGAGCAATCCCATTTCAGAACCAGCCCCTCAGTGAACTCAAACAGCACATGACGACTTACCATCCAATGAGCATTACCGAAAGGGCTGCTGGTGTCTTCTCCGCCCTTGGCTGAGCTTCCTCCTGAGCTCATTCGTCTTGCATCAGGATCACATATTCCACCTGACATTTCACTGACGTTCATCTGGATTCAGGTGGCTCTCTCCCTCACCAAGATGGCGTGGAGATGGGTAGCAGAGCTGGGAGTTGCTGTATTTCAAACGGCTCCTTGAGTACAGTTTCATTTGTGTAGAACTGTCCTTCCAAATATCCGTTCTCTGCCCAGCCAGGAGTAGCTGCTTTTGTGCCCCAGATCCCTGACTCTCAATACCACTTGATACCAACAAGTCTTTTCTGAGTGAGGGGATGGGGTACTATGACCTGAGGGCATCAAGACGGGAAGCTGGAAGATGATGAAACCGTGTAACACCAAGGAAGAACGGAACAGAGAACCCCCAACTAGCTGTGACATGAAAGGTTTGAGATGTGAAGTCGAGCTGAGGAAACAGCTCAGTGCCGTGGCCTGCACAGCATTGGGAGTGACAAGTCAGGTGACAGGGAATGAAGACAGACAGGCAGATGTACAGGAGAGCTGGAACTGTGTGGGCTTCGGGATCTGATGGAGACACACTAGCATCCTGGGAACTCAGGGAGCTTATTATATATGCAGGAAGGAGGAGGAGGGTTAGCAAGGTTGCTGTAGGGAGTGCTTGTAGGCTGCAATCATCTAGGAGCAGGAAGCTGCTGCTGGGAGTTTTAGCATACACTGCTTGCTAAAGTCATCATGCATACTCAGACAGGGTGGGGGACAGGGGCTTTGCCATTCCTGAGAACCTGACCCAGACCCAGGGAAGGCTTTCCCACTCCAAAGATCTGAGGGTCCTAGATATTGGTGTGCTCATGCCAATAATAGACATTTGCTTGGACCTTCATATGTTCCCTATAGCTCAGTCAATAAAGAGCTTGTTGTGCAAGCATGAAGACCTGAGTTCAAGCCCCAGCACTCATATAAAAAGCCAGGCATGGAAGTATGTGCTTGTAATCTAACCATGGGCATGTCGGTGAGGGTGCAGGGGGTGGGGGAGGGGGACAAAGACAGGTGAATGCCTGGGGCTTGCTGGCTAGACAATCTAGCTAAATAGATGAACCTTGAATCCCAGTGGGAACTCTATCCCAAAAAATAAGAGGGGCAGCTCCCAAGCAATGGCATCCACAGGTGACTGCTGGCCTCCACACATGTATGCACATATGTACAAATACATGCACACACAAACACTTGCAAAACACGAAGTAAATACATCTAAAATACTGAAATTCAGAAAAAAAAGGCGGCTGGGGTGGGGATCAGGAGCAGGTATGTGAGGTTCTGCCTGGGCATGAATGACTGACACCAGAAAAGTAGGGAGGGACCAAGCCCACTGAGTGTGGGGCTGAGTTTCTTCCTAGGGGCAGAGCTGGCGCCTGCACCTGCCCATCAGGAAACCTTGAGTGTCCTTGCAACCTTCTATTTCTCCCATCAACATGGGACATTATGTCAGCAGAAGTCTACACTGTGGACTGCTTCACAGCATCTGAGCTGTTTCAGGCACAGACCCACCATTGAGTCTCCAAAGACAACACCTTCACACAGCATCCTCTTTAACACTTGTTCGGGAATCTGGCACCTCTCCCTTGCCTTTCTGTCCCCTCTGAACATGACCTGCAAGCCAATGGGAGAGCCTCCTTTGCTGCAGGGAGCAAGCGCAGCCCTCAGTCAGGCTGGCACCCGTTCCCTTTTCATAGAGCAGACTCTTCCCTCCCCCCAAAGCCGGCCCATCTCCCCCAGCCTAGTGAACCCCTGGAATGGCCGCCGAGGCCCCACGTTGCTATGCTGGCACCAGGCTGCACACGAAGAGGCCAGATGATTTGTTTCCTTTTAAATAAAGTGCTAGGTTGTTGGGCTGTGTGGGGTTGGTCCTTGGCGGCCACTGTCACATTATAAACACGCACAGGCTGTGGGGAAAATGTGACTTAATAAACTATTCGGCTGCCTTTCTTCTTTGAGCTATATTAAGCTGCACATGTTCTGCATGGCAAGTGGCACTGATTCAGAATGCACAGGGAAAGGAGTGAGGCCTGCGATGGGGGGAAGGGGGGGGGGACCCAGGGTGCTCTATTTTCAATTGAGTAGTTGCCTGGTAGAAATGTGGGCTGGGAGAGGCTGTGGCTACCTGCCCATACCCACAGGGAGGGGCTGTACAGTGCTCTCTGGGTCTGGTGCTTGATAAATGGCCTCTCTCAAGAGACTGTAGGACCACCCCCCCAACACACACACACACACACACACACACAGAGAGAGAGAGAGAGAGAGAGAGAGAGAGAGAGAGAGAGAGAGAGGCTCTCTAGGACCACCCCCAACACACACACACACACACACACACACACACACACACACACACACACACACACACACACACACAGAGAGAGAGAGAGAGAGAGAGAGAGAGAGAGAGAGAGAGAGAGAGGGAGAGAGGCTCGAAAGGCTGCTTGCTATCTGTTGTTGGACCTGTTCTATGAAATCCCATAAGGCCTGGGTGACAGTGTGTCTCCCAGTTCATACAGACAGACCTAGCATCCAGTCCCATCCAATGATTGGCCCTGTCCACTCATAGTCCACACCTATTCTTCCCATGGCCCTACTCAGGAACTTTGCAACTGATAAGGTAAAAGAGGAAGGCACCTTGGAGTCAGAATGGAAAGCTATAAACTCTTTATGTTAGGGCTATGCTCACGGCCCTGCTGTGACTTGGTCAGCAACTTGACAGTTTTGTGAAGTAGACTGTGAACCACACTGAGGACAACACCGCCTCCTCAGAGCCATCTTAGTTGATCAGGGTTGGTTGGTGTGCACAGTACCAGTGGCAAGCGTGGCAGTTGTAACAGGACACGCTGTAGACTTCATGCCTTTTACTTACTATTTTAATGTTATTTTTGTTTTAGATGTATGAGGATTTTGCCTGCATGTATGTCTGTACCATGTGCCTTCCGGGTGCTAGCAAAGACCATGCCACCTGGAACTGGAATTACAGACAATTGTGAGCTACCATGTGGGTGCTGGGAATTGAACCCAGGTCCCCAAGAAGAGCAGCCAGTGTTTTTAAACTCTGAGCCATCTCTCCAGTCCCATGATGCAGATTTTGAATTCATCTGTTTCACGGGGGGAGATGCCAAAATGCCCAACACTGTAATTTCTCATGCTCTTTCCTCTCTGACCATCAATGTTATTACCCTGTGAACACACCACAGAGAGATAGCACTTTAGTAATAAAATTATCAGAGAGCCCCCAAACCCTTGCCTCTCAGCTCAGCCTCACAGGCGTCTGTTGGAGTCTCTCTTTCTTCCTCTTCCTTCTGTTGCTCTCTCGCGCACTGGCCTCAGTTCTCTTGACTTTCATTTTAGTCTCCTGGTTCACGGGCTTTGGTGAGTAACTCATCCCTCTGGTTTCAGTGCAGAGGCCCAAGTTATAGTTCCTGTGGTCCTTTTCCTTTAAAATGTGTTTAAGAAATATTTCCAACAACTTAATAGTTACTAAATATCACCGTATTCATAAGCCTACCACTAGCTGACAGGAGTCAGCTATGTAGTCAGGCTTGATTTTCTCACGATGTTTTTTATATCTTTATCCCTATGGGTCTCCCTACTTTCCCACACAAAGCAGTGAGGCCAGGGCAGCTTAAGTCACAGACTTGATGGCTCCTAGAGCTGTGGCATAAAACCACCCCTGCTGTAGAAGATGGTTCAGCTCCTGGTGGCTGTGGCAGCATGATACAATGTAAATAACACTTTTCTTGAGGCCCATTTTTCTTGCCATGTTTGGACTTCTTTCAACATTTAAGACATATAAATTGCATTTAGCTGTGTAAACACACAAATCACATTTCTTCCACGACTGGGTCCAAAGCTGTTATGAGAGACTCCAGTTTCTAAGGCCATTCAATTATTATCATGATTCACAAATAAAATTCAATCCAAATTTTTCTAAGTTGCTCTATCTCCCTTGGACATTTGAACAGCACAAAAACACCCAAACATTTGTAGCAGATGCCAATTAGAGTTTATTTGCTTGTTTAAATTGGCTAACATAGAAGGTATCTCCACGTCTTCCCTTTCTCCTGGGGTTGTTTGGGTTGCCCCAGAGATCTCTCTGCCTTCTCTTCCCTATGTGGAGGGCTGTGGCTCATGTGGTACAGGGACTGATGCGGGACTCAGGGCGACGCCTGCTTTGGAGTCTTCCATTGTCTGTAGTCACAGGTGCCTCTCTGGAACTCTGAGGAGAAAAGCCAGAGATGGTGGTGCAGAAAAGGGCTTCTCAGCGTGGGGTCAGTTCTTCCCTTCTACCCCCTCCCCACCAGAAAACAGCAAAAGTGAGGTTTAAATCCCTCCCATGGAAGCAGCAGAAGCACCGTGAGCTAAGACCGCAGGCCGTGGTTCAATGTCTTGGCCTGTATGTTTAGTTTGGGGATGTGGGATCAGCAGCAGGTTAGATTAGCTTTCGTCCTTGATGATACTTAAAATCATAATTACTTTACACATTTAGTGTGTGCTAACAAAAAGGGAAAAAGAGAACTTTCTGCCCTATCCAAATTACAGACTTATTTCTTGGTTGCCTGATCCTAGAATGTAGCTGTGTGACGTCGTGTTGAATTAAAAAGGTGCTAAGTATAGGGCCTATTAAAGGCAGCATTTCCATGATGGGTGTGGCTGTCCCTTACTTGGAAGAGTGGAAGAAACAGGACTTGTGGCCATCTGGGCGTACATTCTAAGACATGCATTTAGGTCACCTGTGCCTTTCTTGACATGAACTGGAGGAAGGCTGCACTGCTCCCTCTAGAAGGGGATGTGGTTGATGACTGGTTAGCAACGCTGATAAGAGAAGGGGAGGGTGTTCCAAATGGGGAGGGTGGACGGTTCAGCCCCCAGCCCCCAGCAAGCCCAGAGGATAGGAAGGGATAAGTGTATAAAGAAGGTGCAGAGGGGAAGGCCTTTCTAGCCTACCCACTACCCAAGCTACAAAGAAGACTGTAATCTCCTAGTCTCCATCACAGGGCAATGGGAGGGGTTAGGAGTCCCCTGCATCCCTTCTCTCTCTCTCTCTCTCTTATTAATTTATTTTTTTACATTCCAATCCCAGTTCCTCCTCCCTCGTTTCCTCCTATTCCCTCCACTCTCCCCTCCTCCCATCTGCTCCACGGAGAGGGTAAGGCCTTCCATAGGAAGTCTACTGAGTCTGTCCCATTATCTAGTTGAGGCAGGACCAAGTCACCACACCCCTGTGTCTAGGCTGAGTCTAGGTATCTCTCCATAAAGAATGGACTCCACTAAGTCAGTCTGTGCATTAGAGTTAGATCTTGGACCCACTGCCAGTGGCCTCATATATTGTTCCAGTCACATCATTATCACCTATATTAAGGGAGTCTAGTTTGGTCTTATGCAGGTTCCCCATTTGTTAGGCCTGAGTCAGTGATCTCTCACTAGCTGGGGTCAGCTGATTCGGTGGGTTTCCCCATCGTGGTCTTGCGGAGTTCCCTGCATCTCTTACAAGAGTCACTAACTCTGTCATGGAGATCTCAGCTTTACAACATCTCTCTCCTCCTAACTCTGCTCCTGGAGTTGCAAGTACAAGCCTGTGGGTATTTGATATGCAGAGGTGTCCTGCAGGTTGCATTCCTTCAACTGAGCTTGTAGTGTGTGCTCAGGAAGCAGCAGATCAGCTGTTCATTGTATAGGCAATTTTCCTGAGACCTATTAGCATCCACTTTTTAGTCTGGCTATTCCTGTGCCTACTCCTCCCAAGCTGAGCCTGGCACATCATGCTGGGTATCGGCAGTTAAGCATCAAATCCATACTCCACTCACCAGTCCCTCTGAGATTCCTACTGATTAGAATAATTGCCATAAAGTCCATCTCCTTCCACACGGAGGGAGGACCACATGTGTCTTCATACACACTACACAGTGCCTGCTTGAGCACCTCACTGAAAACAGTTTGCATCCTGAAGGACCTCAGGCATGGCACCAGATCCCTGTTACGTTGCGCACATGATCGTATGCACACATGCTGGAGAGTCACTTTAAGGCCTTTAATGCATTACCATGTCTTACAGATGGCCATTTTTTGAGTGAAAAATAGCAAACGACTCCCAGAGCCACACGTGGCCCAAGGTATATTCGGTATTGACTCTGGAGTTAGAAGTAAATGAAAATGTACTAAGCCCAATGTACTCCCATCTGAAGTGTTTCCTAGACCTTTTCCTCCTCCCTAGCTCATCTCTACAAACTAGTCATGAACAAGAATTTAGCATACACTACTTATGCCAGAGAGCTTCCTTGTGACCTGCCTGCAGGCCAGCCAGAGTGTTTCCATGGTAAAATCCAGACACCTTTGCCTCAGTTACCATGCTCGCATCTTAACTCCGGAAAATGTGTACCTTTGAGTTTCGCACAGTCCTCCTTGTCTTGACAGGTTGGATGCTGTTTCACACAGACCCTGAACTCTCCATTCAGCATTAAGAAGTCAGCCTGGTTGTGTACTCAATGGAAAAGATCCAGCCAGTATTCTGTCAACTTAAATGCAACCGCTGGCTTAAACGGTAGTGTTATAGGCAGAAACTAGTTTTCAGAACATTAAAAGATTCCAGCAATAATATTTACAAATCCTTTCATATGCATGAAAAATTAGCAACTAAATCTGGCCATTAAAGCATAATCTTTATTTGACCAAAGCATGGTATAAAAATGGAATAAACTGTAATTTATCTTAGCTGACAGCTAATTACCTGAAGTCTGATTAAAGGGAAAACTAAATTTACTTAATTAGTGTTTTGGTGTTTTAGTCTGTGTACATATAAATATGCCTATCTGTTCTTCTACATGAACATTGCTAGAAATAAATTACCATTTTCATTTGGTCCCATTCAAAAGCTGCCAAACTCAGGACAATGTTGCAAGAATGGTTGTTTCACAGACAATGATACCAGGTGTGGGCAGGCTGTGAGTCTGATAGGAGAATGAAGAGAGTGCTGACACTGGAATGCGTGGGGATGACCAAACCGTTTTCTGCTTCCTCGAGGCCCTTTTTCTAACTAGCAACTATCTCTTGGGATAAGCCAGGCCTGCCAATGCTCCCTGGCAGTGCAGTAGAGGGCTCTGCATATAATTACGCCCCCAAGGCAAGAGGGCACTAAACAGTTTTTCTAGTGGCTTGGAACTGCCATTTTATGTGAGTGATGCTGGTCAAGGTTTCAAGGAGTCCAGGGCCCAGAACTGTGTGAGACCATCCCAATTGCTGTGTATAACACAAGAAGCATTCTGGGTACCACAGTAAAACCATCTCCCTCCCTGAGACTCTTGGGAGTTGAAGAAACTTGAATTCATTTTTTTTTATTTTCCAGTTTAAATTTAGATAAGAAACAAGGTTGCTTCACAAGTCAGTTCCAGGTCCTTCTCCCTTTTCCTCCCCTCCTCCCGTGCCCTCCCCCCAACCCCCCCCCTTATCCCCTCAGTCCCCCAGGGAGGGTGAGGCCCTCCATGGGGGTGTCCATAGTCTGTCATTTCATCCAGGGCAGGGCCTAGACCCTTCCCCAAGAGTTCAGGGTGAGAGTGCACCTCACATTGTTGGATGGGAGTCCAAAGTCCGTGTGTATACTTGGGATGGGTACTGATCTGCTGCCCAAGGCTCAATAGATTACCTAGACCTCCTCAATGACACCCAGATTCAGGGGGTCTTGATCAGTCCCATGCTGGATTCCCAGGCTGATGCCTGGGATTCAAGAGTTAACCTTTGTCTGGTCAGCTGTTTCTGGGGGTTAAACCAACTCAGTCTTAATCTCTTTGATCATCAATCCTCCCTCTCTGTTACTGGCTTTCTTGAGTTCAGCTCAGTACTTAACCAAGGGAGTCTGCCTCTTCCTCGATCAGCCACTAAATGAAGTTTCTGTTTCCCATACTCTCTGGCCATAGGATTGTAGGCTGGCACTCCCCAGATCTATGTCTAAAATCCATATATGAGAGAGTACATGCCATGTTTCTCTTTTTGTGACTGGGTTACCTCACTCAGGATGTTTTCTTCTAGTGTCATCCATTTGCCTGCGAATCTCATGATTCCATTGTTTTTTTCTGCTGAATAGTACTCCATTGTTTAGATGTACCACATTTTCTCTATCCACTCTTCGGGTGAGGGACATCTAGGTTGCTTCCAAGTTCTGGCTATTACAAATAAAGCTGCTATGAACATAGTGGAGCAGACATCGTTGTTGTATGAATGGGCATCTTTTGGATATATGCCTAAGAGTGGAGTTGCTGGGTCTTGTGGTAGGTTTATTCCCATTTTTCTGAGGAATCTCCATCCTGATTTCATTTTCTTAAGTGATGCAATGTCTATCATTGATGGTGAGGTGTGCTTCTTTAGAGGCATAGAAAAGATGGATCCTAATTCATAACCCAGTTGTTAGTATTGTGAAAATGAGACCATTAATATGTGAAGTTATTTTGAACGATTTTATTGATTCCTGTCATTTTTACTTCTGTTTCGTCTTCTTGGATCTCATTCCTGAGCTCTCTTGGCGTTGCTTGTTTGTTCCCCATAACCTCTTAAGTGTATTTGTCCTCTTCTTCATCCCAAAATTTCCTTCCTGTGTCTTCTGTAGAGGTGGCCTAATATTCATATATTTCTTTAATCTCTTTTTAACACTGAATTTTTTAGTTCTCCTTCAATTTTAAATGATGATATTTTTGAAATGAAGACTTTTCCTGACTTAAATATCAGAGCTACCCAAGGTTCAGTAATATGTTTATAAATAATTGGGCTAAAATACCAGTTTTAAGAAGCACTGCAACTTTTAATCAAAATCCACAGAGACATTAAAGTCTTAATTAAGTCTGAAACTCCACTCTCCACACACGAGGCTTCAGGTCTCATTCTCTCCTTGCACCAGGCTTCCTCTTTACAGTGTCGAACAGACCCAGCGAAACAACTAATTAACAAAAGGACAGCAGCGTAGACACAGGCCAGAATGAGAGCTCATCACTTCTGTCCTGAGGAAGGAGGGAGCTGGGATCCTAGCCCCACACCGCCATCTCATGAAGACTTCTGGGTCCAGTGCCCACTTGTCTCTGAACCTCACCCTGCTGAGTGGCACTACTACTAAGAGGACTGGGAGTTCTCCAAATCAGTGACTTCTGATGGTGTTGCTAAAACTGCCAAGTAGACATCCACGTGGGAACATGATGCCTAACAAGACAAAGGAAGAGAGACAGCTCCTAGAGCCACTGTCTTTCACTTCTTTCCCAGCCATCCCTCCCTCTAACAATCTTTTCCAGAACCATCTATGGTGGTTTGAATAAGATGTCTCCCATAGGCTTGGTATTTGGATGCTTGGTTCCTATTTGGTGGTGCTATTTAGAAGACTTAGGAGGTGTGTCTTTGCTAGAGGAAAGATGTCACTGGAAAAGGGCTTTGAGGTTTCAAAGGCCACGCCATCCCCAGTTTTCTCTCTCTGCTTCCCGCTAGCTGTTTAAGATGTAAGCTCCCAGCTTGCTACTCCAGCCTCCACGCCTGTCTGCCGCCATGCTTCCTGAAGTGATGGTGATGAACTCTCACCCCTTTGGACGCATAAGCCAAAATAAACCCTTCCTTCTGTAAGCTGCCTTGGTCTTGATGTTTTGTCACGGTTACAGAAAAGTAACCAATCCACTACCTTCATTATTTATCCTGTCACTTGACCAAATGGCTCCAGGGGCACACAAAATAAGATAGTGTGGGTAAGAAATGCCCCTAGTTCTCCTTGGGCTGCAAGCAATCCATGATCCCTGTTTTCTTCCATATTTCTTCAGGGTTTTAGAGATCCCCACTGTCTATTCAACAATGGTTGGGAGTGAGTTGGCTTACTCAGGTCTTCGCGAATGTGCCCCACAGGTGCAGTCTCTCAGGTTGGCAGAAGGATGCAGGAGGCTCAGAGAAGTAACTGATGGCATCCTAACAACCATCCACCCTGACACCAAGTCAAGGGGATGGGATGACTTGAGGTTTTAAGGCATTGCCTTTGTCAGTGTTGGAGTCGGGGAGCATGGGAAGGCAATGGAGTTTTTAGTTAATCACGTACACCCTTGACTCACAGACATAGCTGAGTTAATACAGGCTTGGTTTGCTAGGCTGTGAACTGTCAGTACAGGGTAGAAGTGAATTTGTGTTTATGGAGTATCTCCAGGAGATTCTTAGGGAAGATAGGGTTTTGGAAAATAATGAGCTTCTTGTAACATGTCCAGCATGGGTGGCTTACAGCTGGAGTCACAGTCATGCCTTATAAGGTCTAAAGTGAGACACTCAAACAGATCTCTGCACACACTCCTCCTCCTCAAAACCCCAAGAGTGGAGAAATTGTGTCAAGGTCTGAGTAGAGATTTCTGCCTCTTAGTCGAGAGGTAGAATAGAAAGCAAGTGATAAGATTCCGTTCTGTTATTTGTGTGTGTGTAGCCAACTTTTTTGAGTCAGAGCTATGAGACTTTGTGTTGAGTTCTTCTCAACAGGCAGATATTGAGAGAAGAAAATTTCAAGGATGAGAGGTACGTATGCCACCTCTCTGACCTCAAAGGGGAGCTAAACTGATCTGGTGGATTTGACACCCACTTTTGATCTCTGTGCATACCAGGCATGCACATGGTACACATACATACATGTGAGCAAAATGCTCCTACACATGACAATTTCAAATTAATTAATTAATCATAATGTCTGGTGATTAAGGATGTACCTGAGAGGGAGCAAACTCGTGAGCATTAAGTAAGTCCTGGGCCAGCTTGGAGTACCTTGGGATGATGTAACCAGCCAAGCCTGCAGGGAGGCAGATACTTCTGGAGAATATGCAGAAGGGATAGCCAAAGGGCTGATGCAGCAGTGATCTGGAGCTACAAGGTTCTGTGAAATATTAGCAGGACATCAAGAAGTGGAAAGATGAGAAAGAGTGGGACCTCACTTACACTGGAGTTAAGACTTCCCAGAGCCCTGTGGTACATGGCCTACATGGTCAGAGTCATCTTCCTCCTGGGAACAGGGGCATCACATAGTATCACATTGTAGCGGAGTCATTTTTGGTCTTACATGAAGTCAGACTCTGTTACCTGTTCGGTTTGGGTCATTCTTAGTGGTATAAATAGTTGTGTGATTAAAGGAAATATTGTTATAAGACAGTCTGAGATGGGGGAGTTCTGTGGTCCATTAGAGCAATCAGAACCAGTGCTGTGGGTTGTCAGTAAGAGTAGCTAATCTGTGATCTGGGTTTCAGGAGTCCTTCCCAGCACACACCCTATCTGGCTACATGGAGAGAAAACACTAACCGATGTCTTATTTAACCGGATTCTTCCTCCCTCACGGAACTGAGGAACCAATAATAAAGCCGAGAGCTGACTATACAGTGAACCAAGATTTATTGTTGGCCCAAGAAAACAGAGAAGCCTGGAGAATAACTCACAGGTCAACTTCCCATCAGAACAAAGGAAGAGAGTCCTTTGAAGTGGGAGGGGAGAAACGCAGCAAGGCTTTTGTTAATGTTTGGAGATTCATGACTGTTTGGGAAAGGATCACATGAGGGCCTAGCTTCCCAGAACCCTTACGTAGGGGAGTTGTCGGCCTGGGTTAGGAGTATACCTAACCAGGGTGGTGCTGATGGGGGAGGAGGTGTTACTATGGCACAGATCACAGTAAGGTGTAATTAGCCTGGAATGGGGTGGGGGGTCAGAGCGGGCACAAAATGCTCTTCTCCATGACTTAGCCCATACTGTCTTTCCTAGTCTCTCCTGGCTTCATAGAAGTAGCAGGGTCCGTATGGCTGCCTGGATGGCCTGCTCATCTGAAAGAGAACACTGGTTAGCAGAAACATCTGCTTTTCAGAGTCTGAGAAGATGTGCTCCTGCGGACAGACCCACAGGCTGAAGCCCTAAAAGGGGACACCTCACTACCCCGCAAGTCTCATTCCCTCCAGTAACATGGCTGTGACAGAAGGATTGTGGGGGAGTGGGGGCATCTACAGGAGCCTCCTCTGCTTTGTAGGTGGAGATGGACATTGTTTCTAGAACTCTGCACAAAGCTGTGGGGCTTCAGCCAGTCACCCACCCTGCTTGCACTTTTCTGCTCCCAGCCCAGGAGCAGCCGCTGGTGGCTGGTGGCTGGTGGCTGGCACGAATTGTCATTAAGAGCGAGTGAGCAATGGACAATGGGAAGAGCTGGCTTCCATTGCTCCTGCCCCTCTCCCATCCTGGGCCCACCCCAGGCAGGACTTAGAGGAAAGTTACAGGCATGGTCATAGAATTGAAAGCAGGCAGCAACCAGGCTGGCACAGGGTAGGAGATCCAGACACATGTCTTCTTGGTTTTCATCCTACCTTCCAGGTGACTCTAGATATAAATCTAAACAGTATCAATGTTCTGGTAGGAAGAAGCCAATAGGGTTGTCATGTGGATATGAAGTCAGTTCTAGGGATTCATCTCAGATGAGACCCAGAGCCTGCCGGCCGAGACCCCTGTAGGTCCTGTCTGTACTACAAAGGCTCACTTCACCATGGCCTGGAAAGGGGTCCAGTGTTGAGCTCTGACCTAGGCCTGCTGCCAGGCCTTCTGCCATCTGACCCAGACAGGACCCTAGCGTGAGAGCCGTGAGCTGCCCTGAGCTGTCCACATTTGTCCTCTGAAGCCTGATGACTGGGACCTGGGAGTTACAGGGAGACTTTAATTATTTGTTGGTTGCTACTCTTTACTGTATAAGTCAGAGGAGTGGGCAGCTTCCAGTCACTTCCATTTGCCCCTGTATTAAAATATAGACTGTACCCTGCTCCAGCAATGTGAGGGGGAGCGGAGCTGCCCTGTGGCCTTTGTTGGGGCGGCAGTGGCACCAGTGTGAGCAGCCAGCCCTTCAGCTGCCTGGTCTCAGGGTCCTGGTGTGAGACTTGACATGTCTTTCTCAGGAAGCTGACTATAGTTTCTTTGGACAAAACTCCGGTCTAGCCTTACATTTTTATATATCAATACATCTTAATTTTTATGAATTTTTCTAGAATTTCACACAATGCATTTTGACCCCTACCCCAACTCCTCCCCAATCGAATCTAGCTTCCATACCCACCCAACTTTGTGTCACTTTTCATTTCTAGTACTCATGGAGTCTAACTCGTGCTGCTCATGTATGATTGAACATGTGACTTCTGCTGGGGCATGGGTGACTCTCAGGGGCTACACTCTGAGAGAAAATGGACTCTTCCTCTCCCTTCAGCTACTGGTTGCCAATAGCTACTTGGCAAGGTGCCCACCTCCCCTCTCCAGGCTGGGATTTTTATCTGGCTTGAGCTTGTGCACGGTTTTGTGTGTGCTGTCACAGATGCTGGGAGTCCACACATGGAGCTGCCTTGTATCCCAGATACGCTTTCCTTGTGGTCACCCACTATTTCTATCCCTCTTCTTCAATGATCCTTGAGCCTTGGGAGGAGAGGCTGTGATACAGAGGTCCCATGTAGGCTTGAGCACTTTGCAGTGGCTAATTTCTCCACCTTGATCAGTTGTGTCTTGGTGTTAACTGCTATCCTCCACAAAAAGAAGGTTCTGTGATGATGGCTGAGAGATACACTAACCTATGGCTATAAAGATAAGTCACTGGGAATTGGTTTAATACTATGGTCATCTATCAGGATAATAGTGTATTCTCCACTGGTATCTGTATAGCCGCATCTTTCAAATACACATCAAGAAACACAGGGCTCAGGAGTTACAAGAGCACACTGTTTTTCCAGAGTACCCAAGCTCAGTTCCCAGCACCCACCTCATGTGACTCACCACTGCCTATCCTCCCAGCTTCCATAGATCCTACATCACCACAGACACATGCATGCAATTAAAAATAACAAAAGTAAGATCTCTTTAAAAAGTACAGTATATTGCAGATGTTTCACTTTGCACTTCACAGAACATGCTACATGGTAAAGTGTGTGTTCTAATAAAGTAAACTGGTTCTTGTATTTATTCTGCTCCCGTGGCTGGGCGACCCAAACCTGGTACACCATAACCACATCTAAGGTTGTTGGCTAAATTGTCTTCTTAAAAGGTCATTGACATGTATGGGCTTTTAATGACAATAAAGACCTCTACTCCTTCCCAGAGATCTCCTGAAGAGTGCTCAAGTGACTAAAAAGGACTGTAGATGCTTGCTTTCCTTTGATGGCTTTAAAATATACCAAGTCTGAATCTTTTGAGGTCATGTAGAATGACAGAAATCTATGCGAGCCAAACGTCTAACCCTCTAAAATTGCTCTCAGCCAAATAGGAGCTTGTTTCCCACTGCAGACCAGCAGCAGACGCTCTGTATCAGGAGACAGTGTTGGCGCTAATGTGGATTCTGGCTAGGAAGGTTGTGGCAAATCTCCACTAGAGGACAGCTGCCTATCTGTGACAAGAACAGGCAGGTGGTTGTGGCTCACAGGACAAACATTCTGTCCTGTTGCCATCAAACTCCTCAAGAAAAAGATTTGAAGAAAAGAAATCTTTCCCAGTAGCTGTGTCTTTTGGAGTCTAATAAGAATTTCTGTCATAGTGCATCAGGACTAGGCTTACTCAATTGCCTTTTTATTGAGATGAATTAGCTGTATGTCTTGCAATAGCAAGCCATGGTCCTTGTGTGTCTGGGTATCCATTATGGATCTGTGAAACCAAAAAGCAGGGGGATAATTTATGCCAATGTCATGGCTGTGGAGAGGTCAACCCCACCTATCCACAGGGTACTGGGAACAGTCAGTGCAAAAGGGATACAATTTGGATGAAATGTTCTTTCATTAAAAGTGTGTGTGTGTGTGTGTGTGTGTGTGTGTGTGTACCCATATGCGTGTATACTGGCAGATGGCACGGTTTACCCAGAACAACTGAAGGGAATTGGTTCTCTCCATCTACCTTGCTGAGGCAGACTCTCTCTCCGTGTTTTGCCTCTGTGGGTTTTCCATCTCTGGAGGCGACTAGCTCGCAATCTTGTGAGGGTCCTCTGTCTCTGCCTCTCACCTTTCCTTAAGACATGCTGGTGTTCACCACCACATGCAACTTTTTGTGGTTTCTAACAATCAAATTCAGAATGTTGGGCTTGTTTGGCAAGTGTTTTTACGCACTGAGCGTTCTTCTAGGACCAATATTTTAGGGTTACTTTCAGTCTGCAGGTGACTGAATCCAAGGGGTCAGAAATGGAGAGCTGGCTGCAGTTACAATGACCTGCATGCCCATCAACAACACAGGAGAATGACATCATCCTTGCCTCCACACCATTCGCAAGTACAGTGATCCAGGCCAGTTTGCTGTTGATCGCGGTGTGTTTTAGAGAGGGAGTAGGTAGAATCTTGTGGGTCTCTCTTCCAGTTCTCTGGTGGCTTGTGAGCTAGGCACCCTTTCCTAAGCTCATGAAACTTTCAGGTGCTTCTTCAGTCTAGAAGCTATTCAAGCTATTGATCTGCTCTGATAGTAAGTTGCAGTTCCTCTTTCCCGCTCCTTGACCAATGGAAGTTACTCATATCTGGTCCCCGTGAGACGTCATCTGGAATATGGAACACAGACCATTTTTGTGGCTTGGCCTGTCACCTGCTGTTGTTCTCAGCGTGCCTTTGGTGATGAGAATTTGAAAACATGGGTGAAGTTTTACTTACTCATCTGGCATTTTGTTTAGCATTTTCAGTTTTTAACATTCAGTGAAATATTCTTCCTTTCCAAG
Source organism: Mesocricetus auratus (assembly GCF_017639785.1). NCBI lineage: Eukaryota > Metazoa > Chordata > Mammalia > Rodentia > Cricetidae > Mesocricetus > Mesocricetus auratus. Next base: position 109,084,483 of record NW_024429266.1, read on the forward strand.
GTCATGAAAACACATTCTTATTTTCCTCCAGCTTTGTCATATTTATATGACACACATTAACACACACACACACACACACACACACACACACACACGCATGCATGCATGCACGCGAGTATCACAGAGCTGTTGTCATTCCACTTAATCCCCAGAAGATAAGATAGGTTTATGCTATTAGCACAAAACGTATGTAATAAGAAAGCAATGGGAGTGCTCTACTTTTTGACAAACACTGTGACAGTCCATGTGGTGATGTGTTGATTCAAGCCTCTGATGGCTCTTATTATAGTAGTTTCCAGGTGGTGGCCTCACACATCTTTGGTTTCTAGGTATTTATGAGGATGGCTGATGAAGCCAATATATATGTTTTATTCTTTGACTTTCTTTTTTCTGTCATTCCTGTTCTGATTTGTTTCATATGTTAATTAGCTTGAAGGTTACACAATGCCCACACTAATTTATGATTGAATTCTCATTTTAGTAGTATGTATCTGAAGCAGTTATTTCTTCCCATGGTATTCACAAACTCACTTTTCATTAGTATTTATCCCTAGTGCATGGATGGGCTTCGGGAGCCCATTCTCTATGGAGGGATACTCTCTCAGCCTAGATACACTGGGGAGGGCCTATGTCCTGCACCAAATGATGTGACAAACTTTGATGATCCCCCATGGAAGGCCTCACCCTCCCTGAGGAGTGGATGGGGGGGGGATGAGGGCTTGGTGGGGGAAGTGCGAGGACAGGAAGGAGAGGGAACTGGAACTGGTATGTAAAACAAGATTGTCTTTAATTGAAATATAAATTAATTTAAAAACTCTAGCAGCAGTAAACAGGAACCACAGTTATCGTTGTAGTGAATGTAAAATCTAGCTATTTCTTCTGTGTTGACGGGACTCAGTCCAGAGCTAACCAAATGTGCACTCAGTTACCTGTTATCTTGCCGATCAAGGGTGTGTACAAGAGAATTCAGTCATGGCTGGGTTGCTTTAAAACTTCTAGCATAGTAAGCTTCTGACTCTAGGGAAAGAGAATCAAATGTCATATACTTTGGAAACAGTGCTCGGTCCCCTCCTCTCAGGTTGGATGGTGCACTTGCATGCAAATTTGTCTCTTTCATGTTGATGCCCACGGAAGGTCATTGAGCCAATGCAGGATTCAGAATGCATACAAGAAGGAAGAAAAGGACTGAAGAAGCAGCAGGCATGGCAGAGACTTGGCAGCAGATAGTGGCCAAATCTGCTGAAATTTGACACATGGACATTAGCAGCTAGAATATTGTGATGAGTGAGATTTCATCGTCTGGACATTTTACATTGCATTTTACAAGTATAAATAAAACTTTATTGGAAAGAAGTTCTACCCAGAGCTATCATACTATGAAAGATGTCCACATTACTGTGTCTTGCCATCTTCCTCAGGTGTCTTACAAGAACATGTAATGATGGTTCTCTGACCTTAAGACATAAAACAAGAGGTTAACATAGAAAGAAATCCTTGGAAAATTAGAATAAATAAATAAAAACCACATTTGTTCCCCTGATCTCAAAGCAAACATGTATAGTGCCTCTTTCATTAATGCATTATCTTTAGAAAGTGCTCTGGGTTTGTCGGAATTGAAATAAGATTCATTTAACCAGCAATCGCAGTTCATCTGTTAAATTGCGGCACTTTGCTCTCCATTTGTGAAATAATCTTCAGACTAATGAAGTAAGGTCAATTGCATGCAGTTTTATTCTAGCCAAATTGCTGTTAATTGCATCAAAGGCTTTGGTAAGGTCAATAAATGTTGGCTTTTTATATCCTCTCTTGAAAGTGGCAGAAAATAATCGTCTTTTCTCTGTAATGCATTCAGGCCTGGGGCAGTGCGGAGCGGGAGGCCATTAGATTTGCATTACCTGATCAGAAAATGTTCCATTTTCAAAGATTTGGAGGGGAGACCTGAATTACCCAGTGGTTCTAGTAGACACCTTATCCTAAATGCTCCTTTGTTGTTCCTCAGCAATGGTCCCAGTGGAGATCCATGCCATGTCCCACACACACAGACCTGTGTCTCCTGAACAGCTCTATCTAGATGGTGGACTTGGACTTTCTTTTAATTTCGTGAATATCTAACTGAAGTGAGTCAGAGTTCTCCTCTTGATTTTCCTTGCCTATCATTTCTTTGCATAGCTTGGGGCCCCAAATCCTTACAAGGAATGATGAGGGAATAAAGGACAGACTCATTGACACAGAAACAGAAAAGCTGGCATCGGATGGTCATGCTTGCTCTGGTGGAGAAGCCTCTGCACTCCAGAATCATGCTTATTATATGCAGCTGAACAAGGGGGCGGGCTTAGCTAAACTTGGTGGGAGTGGTCTCTGTAGGGGAGCAGTCTTCAGGCCACCAACAGGAAGAAAGCTATGCTGGGCTATTTCTATACATACTGTCCACATCTGCACATGGATCAGAAAGAAAGGCTTTGCCATTTCTCTGAGCATAGACTCGGGGAGGTCTTGGGATTTCCTATGGGTTTAAGTCACTGGGGTCCTTGACAATGGCCATGCCAATGGCAAACAATGCACAGTCACATACAACTTCACTCGCGCCCTGTGTTGCCCTAACAGTATTCTCCTGAAAGTCCATCCAACACATTTTGTGGCATGAGGTGTTTGAGCTGGAAGACCTTGGAGATGCTGTATAATAACAAAACAAGATGCTAGGATCCAGGCTTGATTAGGGCAGGACTGTGTCCTTGTTACTGCTGCAGAATTGATGAAGTCCTGAGATTTAACACTTTGAGATGAGAATACTCACAACCACCTTAGTTTGTATATGAGACAGATAGAGAGAGAGACAGAGAGACAGAGACAGAGACAGAGACAGAAGCGGGGGAATATGTGCCATATGAGCTATCAGGTAAGTTGTTTTGTAAGGAAACCCAGGGAGCAGTAATTAAAAAAGCGCAGCATGACAGGAGAGGCTTAGTAGGGGGTGAGAGAGAACCAGTGGGTGGTACTGGAGTGGTACCAGAAGTAGGAAGCTTGGGCCCATGGCCAACTTCTAGAAGAGTCACACACACTTTTCTAGTTTTTGTACCCACAGAAGTTCAAAGCTCTTACTGAGTGTGTTAGATACCCCAGCTGCTCATAGTGACTTTGGTCCCACATACAGTGTCTCCTTTGAAGAAGGGGAACGTCTTCTTCACAGAGCTCCTCAGCAATACCCTTCCAGTAGCTGCTAGACTTGAGTCATTTGATGCGTGCCCCACTGGAAAGACTGAAGGCACAGGAGGAAACTGGCCTTCTCATGGAAGCCCTGTGTCCCAAGCATCCGGGGCCCCATGTGCTTCATTGCACAATCTGAATGCTGAACACCTTGCCCAAGGTATTCATACAGGTGGCATTTTGTGGCTGCAGGTCAGCTATTGCCACTGGACTAGGTGGCATAAGCCTTTAAAACCTACCACCTGGGAGACAGAGGTAGGAAGATCTTTGGGAGTTTGAGACCAGCCTGGTCTACAAAGTGTACGCTACACAGAGAAACCCTTTCTCGAAAAACAAAACAAGCAAAAAGGAAAGTTTGTGTTCCTGCTGTGGGTGAGGTGGGGCTCGAACTCCAATCCAAGAGAAAACCGTGTATGATATGCAGTGGCCTTGTCCTTTCTCTACCTCATCCCTGCTTGCTAATGTCCTGTTCCCTGTATATATTTAAAAAAGAAGCCCGCACCATGTCTAATTACGTATAGAACCTTTTAAAGTCCTGCTTATAACGGCATATGTCCTCTCGTAACGGACATGAAGAGGGAGAGGAGCATTGTTTTCTTGCCTGATCTCGTCAACCCTTAGAACAATACCTGGCATGGAAAGCCTTCAGAATCATTGATGAGGATATACTTAGGAGTGGGAATAGATGGTTAGTGCTGAATTCTGTGTCCTGAAGTCTGAATAGTGACTTTTTAAACACTGGGGCCATCTCCAAAAGTAGGCAGGCCACTTAGCCCGTTGACGCCCAAGTCAGACACATTACTGAAGGCATCAGTGTGTCCTGGATCATAGGCAGTACTTTTAAAATCAACCAAAATGGTTCCTATGTAAACCCTACCACTGTGGTTGTCTGTTGTGCTGATTGAGGTAACATTTGGGGAGCACTGGTTTTTTAGAATCTCTCTTGTGGAAATGTGAGCCTGGAGACATTAAATCCTACAGGCAGTCAATGGCAGAGACTGTAATTGACCCTAGGAAACCTGGTGCTGGAAGGAGAGTTCCCATTGGTGTTGACAGGTATATTATACACCCAAACAAACTGGTACCCAGCATCAGAAAGCGTGCGGTAGGTACATTGTGAGTGGTCAAGGGCACCTTGCTGCAGAGTGCAAGCATCTGAACGGACGCTGCAGGCAGGCAGTAGGATGCTTTGCTGAGGTGAGCAAAAGTGACACAGCAGCTGCCCAAGCCGAGCCGAGTGCAGAGGGAAGCTTATGTTGCTGCTTGGCTTAGAGATGTGAGATTTTCAGTTAGCCTCCTCTTGGCTCACTTTACCACGCTGCTACAATCTTTCAAGCATAAGAACTTAAACTGGCATGCATCTCTTCTCAGTTGCCATTTAGTAGCTGGAAGCCCAGGCTGTGCTATCTCTGAATCAAAATCTCTTCCGGGTGCAGGGTACCATTGTGCAGTGCAACTCAGGGATGACTGCCCACCTGCTTCTTGGGAAATACATTTCTAGGCTCTGTCTTAGTTAGCTTTTATTGCTGTGAAGAGACACCATGACCACAGCAACTCTTATAAAGGAACCACTTAATTGTTGTGGCTCACTTACAGTTCAGGGAGGTTCAGTCCATCCCGGTGGGGATGACGCTGGCATGCAGGCAGGAATGGTGCTGGAGAAACAGCCAAGTGTCCTACATCTTGCAGGCAATAGGAAGTTGAGCGTCATATTGAATGAGGCTTGAGAGAAAGACCTCAAAGCCTGCCCCCAGAGTGACACACTTCCAACAGAAAGTGTGGCCCAGATTAAAGGTGCGCCCTCAAACCTCAGGGTCTGGATTAAGGGCATGTGTCATCCAGCCTCCTCCAACAAGGCCACGCCTCCTAATAGTGCTACTCCCTATGAGTTGATGGGGGACCAAACACACTCAAACTACCACAGACCCCAAGTCTGCCCTCATTTCAAGGCTCCTTCTTTGATCCTTCTTTTCAGTGACTTTTTACCTATCTCATTTTACAACATAAGTGACAGGCTCAATGTCACCCCTATTGAACTCAAACCAGCACAGGATGATCCTTCAAAGACACAAAACACAAGACTTGAAAATTGACCCATATGGGGCCCAGACAGGATGGGGATGTGAGAAGCTGACACTCTGAAAACACCTTGACCTGGTAATTTTTAGCAAGTGTTTGTCACACATTTGCAGGCCCAGTTCTATATAAAAGACTTGAAAGCACAGTATGGGGTAAATGCCTTGTTTTAAATTGCCCAGGCATGGATCTGAGCTATTTCCTAAGAGTCCAGCATGTGTGATGTATAATTATGTCTCAGGGGAAAATAAACCTAAGTGGGTGATATGGTATAAATAAGTCAGGAGGAGACTTCATAGTGACAAGAAGCAGCTTAATCCACTCTTTTCATGCCCACTCTCCTGAACAGCAAACTGATGAGTGATTGGGACCCCTAACTGTGATGCCCCATGACCAGACCTATGAGATCTAAATTGCTACTTGATTCCTGTCTGGCACAATGGAGAAGCAATGGAAGAGTTAGCAGATGCTTGCCTGGGCCTATACCTATGTCTTGTGATTCATGAATGACAGGAAGGTCTCTTTCCCAAATTCCAAAGAGCCAGGAATCACCTGTACAAACAGGACTTCTCCCACTGACTGGCAGGGCAGTGCAGACTGTAGCCCTACCCTTGCCATGGTCCAGGGAGACTGCATCTCTCCTTGGCCGCATGGTAGCGTGGACGGTGTGATCAAACCCTTTGCCAGATAGTCTCTAATTAGACAGAGTATGTGAGCCAGGGTGAGAGGAACAAACACATAAACACCTCCACAGGAATGGGTGCTTCTGTTGATGGGAGAACACCCCTCAAGAGGGAAGGAGATGGGCAGGTGAGACTGGGCAAACCAGAACAAAGATGCCCACCTGAGATGTGCTCAGGCTTGCCCCAGCAGAGGCTCAGGCTAGCTTTCAAGTCCTTAGATCAGATTCTTCGGGCAGAATTGTTTCAAGTACCCTGGACTTTGAAGGTTGGTGGCTCCCTGACAGTGGACCTGTGAGAAGGCATCTTGCCTAGCATTTGAAACATCTGCCTGTGTGTGTTGAAAGGGAACCTTGGGTTGCTGTACTGGGAACAGGAGCACAGTAGAGCATGGAGTTTTCAGAAAGCAAGGCAAAAGCACATGGTTGGTCACTTCCTGTGTGCAGTGCTGAACATTCAGGCTGACTCAAATGTGTGGTAGGGGTCAGGTGCTAATTTCCTGCCCTCCCCCTGGGGTCATCTGTCCCTCCCTGGAAGTGTTGACCTGTTGATTTATCTATTGGGACATGGAACAAAGGTGTTATATAGTTTAAAAATGTTTTTCTAGGAGAACAGACAGAATCACCACTAAGCATTAATTAGTAAGTGTTGTCAAATTCTCATTTGCAAACAGAAGCTGAAGGAGACAGGTAAACCTAGAAAGGATGGCCACCAGCATAGGAAAGTGAGGCCTCAGAAGTCTTTTTGTGCTGGTGCGGTTTCTGAAAAAACACAACTGGTGTACCTGAGCCACCCCCCCCCAGGGATGGATCACACAGAGGTGTGTGCTTGCACACCATTGGCCCTACTGTCTGCCTGGGCATCTCAGATAGCCAATCTGGACAGGTGTCTGGGTTGCTTCGGGCTGGCCCTGAGGCCCCATTGCTTTCCACTCACCTTCAGGGTCCCCCGGGCTGGTCTGGGGGATGCTTTGTCCTGACTTTCATATCCACCTTGCAGTGAACAGTTGCCCAGCTCTCTTGACTCCGCGTCCTCCCCCTTCACCACAAGTATTTTTATTCTTACTTCCTTGCTTTTACCTGCTCCTCGTTCTTTCCCTTTACCCATCCTCTCTGTGAGCAGAAAGGAAAGAAAAGACATTAATGCGATGAGTTCACAAAGCCATAGTCAATGTTAGTTTGTAAAGGGACTGAGATGAGATCAGGCTGAGAAGCAGTACCCCAGAGCCTGCTGCCTCCTCTCATCAGTAACTCCATTATTCTCTGAGGACCACACTTCAGGAAAATGGAAAAATAACCCTTTAACTTGGTTTCCTTGTCTTTATTAGGTTAATTCTTGCTGATGCGGATCTGCATTGCATCAGATCGAAAGAGGCCTCCTCTGACTTTGTGGAGCTCTCTAAAACTCTCTCATCCCACTGCACGTCTTATATGCCAGTGGCTTCTCCCACCTCAACTGCTCAGAGCTGCCAGAAGAAAGCACTTCTGTTGAGTTTGGACCCATTGAGAACTTTTAAAGAAATCACATGCCTTTTAACAAGCTTATTATGTGCTCAATTCATTTGTTTTTCTTGTACTAAAATGTATATAATGCAGAATGCACCATGTTAGCTACTTTCAAATATGTGGTTTCAAGTTGTATACTGAACAACTTCTAGGATGCTGTGGCCATCACACGCTTCATCCACAGGACCTTCCCATCAGCCTTACCTTCAGCTGTCACCAGTCCCCAGCCATGGATCCCAGTATCTGACTCTCTGTGCTGACCATTCAGGGGGCCGCCTGTGCCTGGTCTCCTACATATCTGCCCTCCTTGTCTGGTTTTCTTCATGTGCATCATGTCTCTGAGGTGTATCCATGTTGTTGCGTGTGCCAGGATTCCTTCTTTTCTTAGGGCTGAAAGTCTTCATTTTAACTAGGGACTGACTTACAAACATTCTGACTGCCAGCCTATCTGCACTCAGGACTCAAGGCTTCCAGAAATCTGATTAAGCCTGGGATCTCGTGATGAGATTGAGACAGACACCACTGCCTCTGAATCAGACAGACTCCAGCTGGCATCCTGACTCTGTAACCAACAGCAAGGTGACCTTGGGGAGGTCACTTGACCTCTTTAGTTTCATTCTTATAAAATTCAGACAGCAAGTGATGGAGGCTAGTGCACAAAAGATTCATTAGGATAACTGTCATGGTCATGTTGTTTGCCAGACAAAGGTGTGAGTGTGTGTGTGTGTGTGTTTGAGTGTGTGCATTCACCTGTGTGTATGTATGTGTATATGTGTATATATGTACATGTGTTTATGTGTATGTATGTGTATGCATTTATGGATGTTTGTGTATACATGTGTGCATGTGTGCATGTATGCATATGTTTAATTGTATGTGTATATTTGCATGTGTTTGTATGTGTGCATATGCGTGTGCATATATGTGTTTGTATGTGTATATGCATATTGTATGCACATACGTACAAGTATATGAGGAGGTTAGAAGACAATCACAGGGGTCATTCTGCCATCTCTCTTGTTCTTTGACACTGGGTCTCTCACTGGGGGCCGGAGCTCACTGATCAGGCCAGGCTGACTGGGGAGCCAACCTCTTCAGTATCCTTTTGCCTTTACCTCCCCAAACCTGGTATTACAAGTGTATGCTACCATGGTTAGTGAAATAAAGAAACAAAAACAAAAACATGGGTTCTAGGGATGCAAACACCCACCCCAGAGTTGTACCCTCCTGAGATATCATCCCACCCACCCCAGAGTTGTACCCTCCTGTCACTTTCCCTGTAGCCATCACCATGTGTGTGCATAGACAGAGAGGTCACACAGGAGCTTTTCAAAGCTCTCATGGACCTGTTGTCTTTCCTTTTCTCATGACTGAAACAACCAACATTGTAGTTTTAACTAATCCTATAAGAGCTTATTACACAATAGACACTGGATGCATGTCATTGGCTTACACACACTTGGACAGAAGTGGAGCTGAGAGACATGCATTTGTAAACAAGAGGCCATCTTCCAGGAAGAACAATGAGGAAGGAAAGTAGTCCTAGAGTTTCTGGAGTAGTGTAGGCCAAAAAGCAGTTTTCTGAGAAAGAGACATGAGTGATAGTGGTGGGGTTGGCATGAAGCTCACATGGGTAAGCTATTAATAGTGCCAGGAATATGTAGAGATAGAGAAAATTCTAGAACATATAGGTAGCACTAAAATTGGTACATTCCTGGGGTAGGAAATAAGTCAGCATGGCTACAGAGTGTGAACAGAACAGGGTAGATGGACGTGAAGATTTATGTAAGACATGGGCACAGGGAATGAGGACTTCTGGATTTACTGCATGTGCAGTATAAATTTATCCTGGATCATATGTCTGTGCTCCCTAATGTTTACTGAATCCCTGACCTCAAGGCAGATATTTGGAAGTGGGTCTTTAGGGTTGAATGAGTCTATCCCATGATGGGATTGTACCCTTCTAAGAGGGGGAAACACTAGAGCCCCGTCTCCATTTTCCTCTGTAGCATAAGCACCTGTTGGTAAGATGGCCTTCCACACCCTCAAAGAGCCCTCATCAGGTCAGAACATGTCAGAACTTTGATCCTGAGAAATAACCGCTGCTGTTTAAATGCTTGGCTAATTGGAGTCTTTGGTGGCAATCTAAGCAGACAGAAATAAAACCAATCCCTGGAGGGGTCAGTCTGCTTCTCAAGGTCCATTTCTTCTCTAGGACCACCACCAACTTCTAAAGCAAAGATACTAAAAATGGAGGACAAGCCAAAAGCCTTCCCACTCAAGAGCAAAGATGTGTCCAGCTTGCCCACCTTGAGGAGCCAGGCAGGCCAGCTTCAGGTCAGGCTGCATCCCTACCCGATGATGCCTACTCAACCAGCCTTCCCAGGACTTGCATTCCTGTTGGTCCTCTGACTATGTCCTGAGCATCATTTTCATTCGGCAGATACTTTCAGCAACCCACCAGCCCTGGGCCATTAGAGATTGCCATATGCAGTTGAGGGGCCACTGGATCGTGGGTCTGAGCAGATGGTGGCCATTACTGTGGCTGAACCTAATTTTGTTGAGAACGCTGAGGTCACTGATGATGGTTCTGTTCCTCGGCCCTACTTTAAAAAGTATTCACAAGAATGCTCCAGCATGTGAGGCAGCCAGAGAACACCAGACTACACTCTTCTTCACTACTTCTGTGTTGCTATGACCTGTGATTTTATCATACATAGACTCAGACTGGGGAAGTGGCTCAGTGGAGATGAGTGCTTTCTCTGCAAACATGAGGACATGAGTTCAAATCCCCTGCACCCACATGAAAAGCGGGCCATGGCTGCACATATGGCTGCACATACCTGTGACCCCAGCATTGGGGGATAAAAAGAAGCAGATCTCCTGCCAGCCTAGCCTAAAAGAAAAGTTTCAGGTGCAGTGAGAGTTACTGTGTCAAGGCAATAAGACAGCAACATAGAAGGATACAAGGACATCCTACACTGGTCTCCACATGTCCATCTATGGACTGCATGCACCCACATGTTCATGTGCCTGCTGCATGTGTGTGCAGTATGTGTGCATGCATGCACTCACACACACACTATATACAGACGTGTGTGTGTGTGTGTGTGTGTGTGTGTGTGTGTGTGTGTGTAGAGAGAGAGAGAGACTTCTTGATCATCATGTGGGTAAAAGTGAGAAGGATTATTTTTCTCCATGGATGGAAACTAACACCTTAGGGATTTTCAAAGCCCACAGCCCTGCTCATGTGGCATAGAGCAATGCCCATGAATATGTAAACCCAAGAAGGAACACATGTCCTGTGGAATAAATTTACATCCAGCTCTTCACACACAAAGTGACCCTCCCAGTTAATTGACTTGCAGTTTTGGATACGTGCACAGCGCTCCCAGAGTAGGTCTGTTACCCACTAGTCCATAAAGCTAATCTCTCTGGTTAATAGTTTGCAGCTTGAGTCTCATTAAGTGGGAGAAGTCCTAGCCGTGTTTGGCTGTAATTCTCTGCATTCGTTTGCTGTAAGCTGGCTTGTGACTGGAGGACATTTTCTCCTTTATTGTGTGGTGGGGTTCCTAGCATTTTGCTTTGGAAAATGGCAGTGATCGTGCAGGCCTCACCTCAGAAGGAATTCCTTAATTGTCTGAGACGTGCTGTAAATACTGAAATAATATTAGATGATAGCAACCACTAACAGTCACTGGCAGTAAGTTCATAATACACTTTGAGTGCCAAGGAGGTTTCTTTGATGACTAGCTTCTCATGCTGCAGGGAAGAAATTCTCATCCATGTTTTTTTGAGAAACAAAGGCCAAGAGTGAATAAATTTGATTTGGTCAGTAACTGTCATGAGATAAAAACCCAAGCATTCAGTCTGGTTCCCTTCCTCTTTGATGTAAGTCTTCATACTTGCAGAGCAGATATGGGCACAAGTGTGAGATCCTAGGTGAGTTAGAGCAGACTTCAGCACCATGAGGTTGTGGGAAAGGAAGTCAGTCTGAATTCCTAGTTGAAATCAAGGGGCCAGTTTTTGTGGGGGATAGTAGAAATATAGGTGTCACCATCGTCTTAAATAAATTTCCATTATTATGTAGAAACCCTGCAAAATCTCTGTTGAAGACAGACTCTGTGCCCTGCTCACTCTTTAATACCTGAGACCCAAAAAACAGTGAGACCACTCAAATATTTTTTGAATGAGCAAATGCCACTGTCTGCGGTTTGATATATCACAGTCTACATGTTACAGATATCTGCTCTCCATAGTATTTGATGAGTAAAAGGAACGAAGTGGAATAAACTCTTAGATCATGTCTCGAGAAGGAAATCAAGGTAGTCACTTAAAAATAGATGTAAGCTACCATCAGACCATAAGACAGGGTTTCACAAAGCCTTCTGCATCATTTTAAATGTTCTTGTTCATTGCAATAGATAAATTAACACATAAAAGTGGAATCACCATTCTGATAGAGAAATCCAACAGCCAAGCAGTAAGCAGCCAAGCCAAGCAACACTGGGGCCTAGTGTGCATGCCCCACCACGAGGCCACCAGCGACACACAACGCCATGTGTGTGAATGTCATTGTCAGAAACTTAAGTAAATACACTCACATAGAAGCGGTCGATTCAAGCCAGACTGAGTGCTGTTACACAAGACAGCCGGCCTAGATGTGTGTGAGCAAAAGAGAAGACAGCATCATGTGAGTGAGAAGAAACCACCTACAGTGTCGATGTTGTGGGAGGAGTGGATCTGGTCAGCAGGGATGAACTGGATGTCGTGATATGCCTTCTGTCTGCCTTGATTGATTCCTAGATTTAAAACAGAGAGGACATCCCCCTTGCCCGTGGAGACACACCTATGTCTACCCAGTAGATAGAGCAGGGTGGCGGAGAGGGTGGGTCAGGCACCCGGCTCTTTTAGGTGTGATAAGTAACGTGTAGGAGGAGAGCAAGATGGAAGAGGAGGTGTGGTAGGAAACACATGCTGAGGTACTTGTGAACTCCTTTTAAAGGGTTTATCGTATTATTTATTTACCTGTGTATGTATGAGAATGTGTGCACGGATGCCCTCACAGGCCAAAAGTGATTTGGGATCCCTTGGAGCTGGCGTTATAGGTGGTTGTGAGTCACCCAACCAGGGCACTGGGAACTGAGCAGAGGCTTCTGTAAGAGCAGCAGATGCTTGTAACAGCTGAGCCACCGCTCCAGCCCCATGCATTTTTTAAAAGCTTCACACGGATTGTGTGCCTGCATGTATGTGCATGTGTGTGTGTAGACATGCATCTGTGTACATTTATGTGTGAGTGTATGTAAATAGAGGGGTGTCCAGAGCTCTGTATCTCTTCCAATTAGTGGTATGGGGTAAACGGAGACCACACCTGTGTACCCCAGGGTGGGGTGAGTCTGAGGCCGGTGCTTCTGGACCTGGACCAAAGCACGGGACCTGTGTACCTTCAGGGTGGGTTTGTTCCATTGCTCCTTGGGGGTTTCAGGAGGGGGTTCTATTAGTGGCTTTTCTTCCTCCTTAGAGTTCCCCTGGCACAGTGTCTGTGTTACAGCACTTAGCTGGAAGGGGAGGTGTGGGGGAAATGGGAGCTGGCAGTGTAGCTTCCGAGCTATGGCCGTCTTCCCTCCCTGCTTCTCCAGCCTCCAGGCCGGTTTCCCACAGGTCTCTTAGTAAACACCTTGCCTTGTGGCTTCCTCTTTTGTGGGTGTGTGGGGAGGTGTCAGTATTCTTAACTGCCTCAAGGGTGTGTGTGGGGGTGGGTGGGTGTGTGCACGCCCATGCACGTGTGATCATCTGCCTCTGTCTGTGCACCCATGTGTCTCTGCAAGGTGCATGTGAGTGTGTGTGCATTCAAGCTGGGCTGCTTGGTTGAGCACAAGCCACTCTTACTATTCCCCTTCCAGGCTGATTTCCATGTCCTCCACAGTAGCTTTTGCTCCGGGCCTCTGGCAGCAAGACAGCATGCATATTTAAAGTGAGCCGCTGCTGTAGGTGGCTCCCACGGGCCTCCCTCTATTAGGTGGTATCTGCTCTGAGAAGGCGCTTGTGGTCTGTGGCAGAAAGAGCATCCTGGGTGTGTGGGGCCGGCAGTGCTGAGAGATGGCCCTGGCAAGCCATGGGCATCTGCCTCTCAAGTTGCTCACTTTTGAAGTGAAGGTCACCGGATGGTGGTGTGCAAACTAGCATTTGGGGCAGGGTGTTAGCTGGACTTCAGTAAGCATCCAGGCAGCTTAGAAGATAACCTGCTCTGACAGCAAAGTTTACTGACCCACATCCAAGAATTTGTCCTGCTCCACTGGGATGGCAATCACCACAGAATGACAACAGCCAGAGACTGCTTCTGTTGGTATCTTCATACATTTCCTAGTAATCGTCTTATATACATGGTGTGTGTGTGTGTGTGTGTGTGTGTGTGTGTGTGTGTGTGTGTGTGCATTTGCATGTGGTGACCCAAGGTTGGTGTCAGGAGTTACTCTGGATCATGATTCTGTGTGATTGAGGCAGGGTCTCTCAGTCAAAATCAGAGCTTATTCACTGAGGCAGCGTTTCTCAATCAAACCCAGAGATCGCCAACATGGCTAGTCATATTTGCTAGCTTGCTCTCAGGATCCCCTGCCTCTGAACTTGAATCACAGTGGGCTGCTACTCTATGGAGGCTTCTAGGGATCAAACTCTGGTCCATACACGTAGCTGCTGAGCCACTGCTCCAGCCCCACCTCCTTGACTTTTTAGCAAGGGCACACGTGTCAGCTGCCTGCCTGGGTCACATTGTTCTTCCTTTTCTGTGTGATAAGCATCCAGAATTTGCAGATTCCCCTCGAAAACTTCCAACCTGCCAAACCAGGGCTGGGAGAATGACCACTTCATCTGATTTAGAGCACAAGAATGAACTTGGTGGTGAGGTGGCACACAGGTGACAGGCTCCAGCTGCTCCTGGCTTGACACTGTTTCTGGGGAGATGCAGGATGAACAGTCAGAAAACTCCCATCCCATTGCTGGCTGAGGCTAACCCAGTAAGAACAAATGTGTGAATAGTCAGAGCACTCCCATCCCATTGCTGGCCGAGGCTAACCCAGTAAGAACAAATGTGTGAATAGTCAGAGCACTCCCATCCCATTTCTGGCAGAGGCTAGCCCAGTAAGAACAAATGTGTGAACAGTCAGAGCACTCCCATCCCATTTCTGGCAGAGGCTAGCCCAGTAAGAACAAATGTGTGAACAGTTAGAACACTCCCATCCCATTGCTGGCAGAAGCTAGCCCAGTAAGAACAAATGTGTGAACAGTCAGAACACTCCCATCACACTTCTGGCAGAGGCTAGCCCAAGAAGAGCCAATGGTATGGACAGCATAGTGCCTGCTCAAGCCAGCCCCTGCTCTTCTGAACCTGCAATCTGCACCCATAAAAATCCTCACTTCCCACCCCCTTCTCTGCAGCTTTACACGCTCCTGCTTTCTTTAGATGCCCCAATTAACAGGTGCACATCGTAGTTCAAATCTGCTGTTAAAGCATCACTTGGCACAAAAACCCTCGCCATGCATCACCTTGCCGGACGTGTTCATTATTCCTGAGTGTAGAGCATAATGACTTTTAGTCAATTTTGATATAAAGAAGTAAGCATGTGCCATCAATAATCACCAGAGAAAATACAACAAAACTGCTTTTCCCCAGACAGATTTATGATTCAGCAGCATTAAAAATGTGTGAGTGAATTCTTCAAAGCCATGCCCATCTCTGCCATTCCCAAAAGGACTCTGTACTTGGCCTCTCTGGCCTCCATGTTAGTTTTTTTTCCTGGTCACCCTCACTGCATGCTACTCTGCCCTGGCTTCCTGGGACATTGTGCCTTAGCTCACTAAGGCTTCCTGTGTCCTTCAGGACAGAGGACGCTTGTCCTCATTTTACAGTAATGACCAGAGTCTGGATGCATGATAGCTTTACTATGTGGTGGCAGGGCTCAAATTCAGGTCTTTATATAGTACACTGTGCCCTCCAGTGACTCTGTGTGACATCCCCTGACCTCAGGGATGTCACTGAACAGTGTGTAAAGGCTTGAAACCTAGGGCTTAGTACCAGTGCCACCAGAGGCAGGCTGGGTCTCTTGGGTAAGGAGTTTCTGGAAGACCCTGGCCTTGGCAGGTATTTGTTGGGAAGGCTTGCTGAGGGAGTGGGGTAGGTGCCTGGACTCTAGCAAGGCTTCGAGAGGGAGAGAAAGAAGAGTAAATCATGTGACAGGAAGAGACTGGCTCACAGGGACCACTGAAGTGGGAAGGGTGTCTCAGGCCACCTTGATGTTGGCCCCTTCCCTCACTCTGAGCTATTACCCATCTTCTAGTAGAAAACACAGTAAAGAGTTAATTGAGTTTTCCTGCCAAGAAACAGGAGCTGTGGCAGGATTCCGATTTGATTCTGACTCATATTTCCAAGCTGTTATTTTTTCATTAGGCGGTTTTCATTGAACGCCCAACTTTATGCCTTTCATCATGAAGACCACACATCCCATCATGGTTCATGCTCTAGGACCTGCCAACTAGGGATTTATCAGACTGTGGGGAGAGGAGGTGGAGATTACAGGACAGGTCTGTAATGGTGAATGAGGCTCCGCTCCCCTGTGACTGCA
Source organism: Mesocricetus auratus (assembly GCF_017639785.1). Taxonomy (NCBI): domain Eukaryota; kingdom Metazoa; phylum Chordata; class Mammalia; order Rodentia; family Cricetidae; genus Mesocricetus; species Mesocricetus auratus. The sequence goes on from NW_024429266.1 coordinate 109,100,566, forward strand.
TGGCTGAGAAAGTCCTTTAATTTCCGTGAGGAAGGGTCCTCCTGTCAGCTGAGATGCTTAACATTGCCCCTTGGGATTCTGCACTCCCTGCTCCTTCCTCTAGGTTACTCAGGAACGTTAGCTTCAATTTGGTAGAACCTGTGCACAAATACCTTCGTGGGAATGTAAGGCATGTAACACACATATACCAGAGTATAGTTAGGCAGGAAGTGAGAAGACTGGCATTCGGATCTTCTGTGTTCCACCCAGAGGAAGAGCTCCCAGCAGGATAAAGGCTGGGTTCTGCAGAGGCCAGGGACTTTGGGGATTAGAGTGACAGGTGTTCTTGTGGAGAAATAGGAGGCCACACAGGAAGACACTGAATCCATCCCCTGAGTGGACTTGTTATCATGCTTTGACTCTCCTAGACAGCCAGAACTTCCTCACAAACCCTTGGTGCGTGCGCGCGTACATGCATGTGTGCATGAGTGTGTGTGTGTTTGTGAAATGCTGCCAGCTCTGGTGTCCCTTTGTCACCTCTGTGTCCCTCGTGTGTTTTAAGGGATGAATGAGAGGGACTCGCTGAAATTTGGATGGTTCTATTGATGTCTATTCCCTTCCTTGATGCTGTATAAAATATCATAGCACTTACTGAGCTACAGTGAAATATTGTGAGAGTATGCATGTGAGAATCTGTGACTTGCTTCATGTGTTGAGCCTAGAACACATCTGGAACAGAGTGGCTCACTCCCAAGAACCTGTGAGACCAAACCCATCAAGTTCCTGTGTCTGTGTGTCTGTGTCTCTGTGTGTGTGTGTCTGTGTGTGCTCCCTCACTGCAATGACTTATGCTTCCCTGGGGTCTCCAACAGCCCCTACAAACCAAGAGTGTAATCCTACCAGACACACACCCAATCCCTCAGTTTCTGTCTTTTTTCCCTATGTGACACTGGAGTTTTGACCCAACGGTCTAGCCATCACTGGCCATTCTAGCAACAGTGACCTGAGTTTGTGTCAATAAGCCCAAGGGGCAATGTGAACCCTCTGGGCCAACTATGGGAAAGCTGTAGCTTCTTTCTATAAATAAGGGCCGTGTGTTTTTTCTGGATTGTTCTCCTAACAAGAAAGGGGTTGGTTAGTTCATAATAAGAGTGGTAGACCCTTGCCTAGTTAGATAAAGCAGGGGCAAGACAGAGGCTCATGACTGGGGCCAGTTGCAATTTATTGGAGCATCAATGATCTCTTGTGTTAAGACTGCAGCTGAATAGACAAGAGAGCTCCCAGGGGAGAGGGAAGCATGAAGCCCTGTGATGGCCTCCAGCATCAGCTTTGTCCTTGGCCAAAATAACCAATGAAAGTACCTTAAGGAAGGAAGGTTGTGTTGGCTTACAGTTTGACAGTGGAGTCAGTCATGACAAATAAGTCAAAGTGGCAGGAATCGGTCATTTCAACCAGTGTCCGTGTCATATGACATATGTGCCATGCCTCAGAACTGGAACATAGAGTTGCTTCTGTTCCTAGGAGGCTGAGAGATGGCAGAGAAAGGGAGATGAGTTCACCAGATTCTACCCTGCATTGCAGTTGTTCTAACATGATGAAGAAGGAACCATGGAATCTTCCCCAAGAGTGTCTCCCTGTTCAAGACCCGCCTCAGAGGTGGGGACATCTTCCTGAAAGAGGAAATGGTAGCTAACACTGCAAAGCGGTAGGCAGGCAAGTGAGTGGAGCCTGGGCCTCAGAGACAGCATCTTAGGGAGGGGTCCTTACCTCCATCTCCATCTGTGATATGATGTTATGTTCCAGTGTCTTTACTATTAATTTTGTCATAGGCGCTCAGACATTGCCTCTGCCAGCCTTACCCTACCACCCACCACTCCTAACAAAATATTCTGATGCTCTCACCCCATCTCAGAGTTTACCTCTCCTGACAGTTTCAGCCATGCAGCTTTTTGGTACCTTCTCTTATTCTCTCTCTCCCTTCTCCATCGCACCTTGAGAGGCCCATGATAGAGTTCAGGGCACTCTGTGCACCATACATGCCCTGCCCTTTTGTTGCATAACTATTCCATTGTCCTTCTTACCCATTGGCTTGACGTGTGTGTGTGTGTGTGTGTGTGTGTGTGTGTGTGTGTGTGTGTGTGTGTGTGTGTTCTGTAAGGGAAGAATTGAAGGTCAGCTCACGAGGGCAAGAGTCACTACTCTCTCATCTTCTCTCTCTCTCTCTCTCTCTCTCTGTGTGTGTGTGTGTGTGTGTGTGTGTGTGTGCGCACGCGCGTGCGCGTGCACACCATGAGGGAAGCACTGAGTGAAATTGTTGCATGAACAGACTGCAGTGCTGATTCTCAAAATCTTTCCTCTTCTGTTCTAAAAATAGCAATTTTTCTTAGAAGACATTAGTAATTGTTAAACCCAGTTGTTTCCATATTTAAAGAATCATCAAAATTATTTGGTGCAGGGGTTGGAGAGATGGTCCAGCAGTTAGGAGCAGGGGACTGGGGTTCAGTTCCTAACACCTAGATGGCACCTAACAGCCTTCTACAATTCCAGTTCCAGGGGTGGGGTGTCTAATGCCCTCTTCTGCCTACTAATGGTACTGTTCCCTCTCACTCTCTCTCTCTCTCTCTCTCTCTCTCTCTCTCTCTCTCTCTCTCTCTCTCTCTCACACACACACACACACACACACACACACATCCCCCACACACAAAGAGACAGGGATATACATCCAAGTGGGCACTCATACATATAAATTAACAATAAAACTTGTAATTTTTCATTTTTTCGGTGCACGTAAAAAAAGACGCCTAACTATTCCTCAACATGCTTGGAGGTATTCTTCCTCAAGATGGGCCCTGCAGATGCAGCCCCATCCCCATTTTGCACAGTAGGAAGCACACCTCAGGGTGGAGGGATCAGTCTTGTGTCTCTGAGGACGTAAGTGGTCCAGCCTACTGTACCTTTGCTCCAGATATGTGTCCTCCATGTGCTTGGGAAGAGAGTCTGTGGTGGAGCACTGTCAGTCACATGGTGGGGTGAGGGGGACATGGCTGGAGTGTGGGCCAGCCTCTTAGGAGAGCAGAGGCATGTGACCCATGTCTGCAGGGAGAGTTTGACTCCAGGTGAAGACAACATCTATCCATTGCCATTTAAGTGAAGTTAAAATTGGAGGACTGAGGTAATCTAATGGAGTATTCCATTTGTCAGAGGGTTATGTCTTATTTCTTGGTGATTTATTTCCTGTTCAAATATACTCTGTACTGCAAATGACATTCCAAGAGCCCATTTCTGTCCCCTGAGCACTTGAATTCCTTCCAAGTGGTAACCCTGCTGTGGTTTCAGTTGGTTTGGAAAACTGTCATTCAGGGTGATGGGTTACCGTCCCTTCAGTGGGTGTTCAGCCTCCACACAGTTCACAGCCCCCTCACCTTAAAACCCAACTGGTGTGGAAATGTCACTCAATTATTTAGGAGTGCATTCTTGCTGACATCAGCAACTCCAGGGCCATTGGAGAGTGGGGGAGGGGAGCTCTGAAAGTCGCAGCACGGTTGCTTGTCCCTGGCATGCTCAGCTGCAAGATAAGGGTGGTTCATGGCTGGTGTCACCTTCAAGGAGGTTCTGCATGCCTTGAAACTTAACTGTTTTAGTTTGGGATGAAATCAGAAAATTAGAAATGAAGAAAAATAAGGTAGCTTTGTCAGCTCAATGAGTGCTCAGGATTGGAAAAGTTTCCAAGAAGTGCTTTTTAAATTTTTTATCTTGTGCACGTGTGTGTGTGTGTGTGTGTGTGTGTGTGAGAGAGAGAGAGAGAGAGAGAGAGAGAGAGAGAGAGAGAGAGTGAGCACAGGCACACACAGGCACATGCGTACCATAGAATTTGTGTGGTCAAAGGCAAACCTCAGGCTCCATCCTCACCTGGTACCTGGTCTGCTGCAGATCCCAGCAGGCTCCATGGTTCATGGGCGCCCAGGGCTTCTGCTTCCCATCTCACCATGGGAGCACTCTGATTGTGTGCACATGTCATTGTGTCAGCTTTACAAGGGCTCTGAGACTCCAGACTCAGGTCCTCGCACTTGCACAGCAAACCCCTTACCCACTGAACCATCCATCTCTTAACCCCCAAGAAAGTTGACCTTAAAAATTCTTTCTCTGTGGAAAAATAAAATCATTGTTCAGATACTGTCATGATGCCTCCTTGATCATATGTTATCTTTCTGTTTTGGAAAACTGACCTTTTGCACCTTGGAATTAGAGTCAAACAATATGTTTTGCAATATTTCATGATATCTTCCTTCAGAGCCTAAATATTTAGAAATCAAAGGCAGAGGATCTTATCTTCAAATTTATGGGCTCGATGCTATCTCACAGACATACAACGATAGACTGGTTTTTCTGACGTCCCTAGAATTCAATTGTCAAGTTTATTCTTAGATAAAAATCCATTTAATCAAAGTGCTCATGGTAACTTTCCTATATAGCAAGCCAATAAGCCAATTCTTTCAGAAAGGATTAAGTGTCTGTGCTTTGAAGTCTGAAGGGCAATTATTTCAAAGCCAGATTAATGTGATTTGACCTCATTTCTAGGCACTGGCGCAATCAGTGGCCTTGGAAGCATAGTTTTCAACATAAATGTGTGAGTTTACAGTGTGAGGGTCTAAGAATAAGCTTTCTTCTTCCGTATCCAAAGGTATATACTCAAATCCGTGTCCTTTGTGAGCTTTTCCTTGTAATAAGATGCCACAAAGGGAAAGAATTATTTTTCCTGTTTATCCCCTGCACTAGCTTGCCTTTATGTTTCTGTGACAAAACACTGAGACCTAAAGTGGTTTCTAGGAGTAAAGGGCTTATTTTGGCTTACTGTTCCAGAGGGACAGAGTCCACCATGGTGGGGAAGACATGAAAAGCGTGGAGGCAGGAGCAGGAAGCTGGCAGATCTCATTTTCATCCACACACGGGAAGCAGAGAGAGAAAAACAGGAAGTGGGTCAGGGTTGTGAAACTCAATACCTAGCCCCAGGGACTTACTTCCTACAGCAAGGCTCTACCTTCCTAAAGGTTCCAAAACCTCCCAAACAGCACCCCCAACTGGGAACCACGTGTTTACATCCATGAGACCCTGAGGCCAGCTTCTCATTCGAACCACAGCATTCATCAATTCATTAATTCTGCAAATGATTTATTGAACATCTGCTGTGTGCTCATTGATTTATTGGGTGCTTACATGCAGATTAGGAGGCAATAGTGCCCAAGCTAGCATAAAGTAATAAGCATGGGAAAAAAACGAGGGGCAGAAAGAAAGGCAAAATCACCTGCATGCAGGGAGGTCATCCATGTATTTACACGGGGGCTGGGTGTGCCTGAGTGTCTCGCAGGCCCAGGAAGGCTTTGTGTTTTATTCTGAGTGGGAGGGAAGACACTGGAAAGCTTCACGCAGCTCAGTCTGCCTGGAGTTTAAACAGCTGTCTCTGTAAATTGTAAACTCTGAAGCCCGTTTAAGGGGAGACAGGGCCTAGGAAGGAGACCACTCCCAGGGATCCTGAAGCAGGTACGGTACCCGCCACAACCCTGACAAGGAGAAGCACAGGCTGCGAAGCCTGGCAGGATGAGGCTGCCTTGGCCACCATATACTCCGAAACTACCCAGTGTGACCTTGTACTTTAAAAATAAAAAAGCAAAAGTGCATGCTGTTGTCCATCTGTACTGGCTGTCTGTAGCATCCAGGCAGCCTTTGCAGGAAACGCTCTCTGAGGCTCCTGTGCCCACTGCCACCCTCTGGCTGTATCGCCTGAAGAGCCACGCGGTGTACGGTCACCACTCCGGGATATTTCTAAAGGCCTCCAAGTCAGCATGTCGCAGAGCTGCTTGCTCATCAGTGTTCGCCGTGGCCTTGCTACGGAGCCAAGCTAGGTTCAGCCTAGGAACAGACAGTGGAGACGTGCTGTGGGGAATACAGTCCAGCTGCACAATGGCGTTGTTGTCAGGTGCAATGGAGGATGAAGTCGCGTCTGCAGAGAAAATGGAGATGCCAGCGCATGAGCAGAATGATGCCGGCACCAGAGAGACAAATGTCACGTGTTCTTCTCATTGGCAGTTCCTAGATTTACATAGATACATAAAATTACATATGTACATATGACATGAAAGCACAGTAAAACTGCCTATAGGGACAAAGGGGACTAGTGGGCATGAGACGGATATGCTCAGTACACAGTATGGATATGCTGTAGACCCTAAAAGGTAGTGTTTTCTAAAGACTAGCTCCAGCGCTCCTGTGTGGCCTCAGTCTCCTCACAGCAGCTACACTCACAGCATCGTATGTACTGGCTGTACTCATTCATCCAGCCCTCGGGAGTGTCACGCCAGCCCACAAGTAGTGTAGACAGGCTTAGCATGCAGCTTTTCACCAGTGAGCACCGGTCAACGGTCTCCGCTGATGCCATCTGTCTGTCCTCTGATACCAGCCTCTCTAGAACTAAGTGGATGTTATAGATGCTTGTGCACCCCTTCCTGGCATCTGCTGACACATGACTGCAGCTGCATCTTTCTAGGCTCAATGTCACTTCATCTCTGATATACTCTCATTCACTTGGAACGCGGGGAGCATTGCCCCATGAGCCTGTCCATCTGCCCCTCGCCTGAGCCAGCCCCAGGGTCTGAGCTCTCATTAGCTCCCCAGCACCAGTGGTCAGCACACGCTCATAAGTTGGCACGGTGGCTCTTAAAACAGCAATGCTAGAGTGTGAGCAGAGTGGCAGCTGGGTGGTGAGAGTAGCAGAGCTTCTGTGACAGCAGCAGGGTGTTTACAAGTCCCCCAGCACAGAGACTGCGTGGGTTTGACCGGGGTGCCAGTGACCAGCACTCCAGAGAACGCCTGTCTGCTGTGTCTTTTCCTGGTGTGCATGAGGAGAAAGGAGACAGACTGTGGAAACTCCTGGGTTTCCATGTGAGAAGGTGAACCGTCCAGTAAGTGCTCAGCTAAGAACGGAGTGTGTGGATCTGAATTAACCTGAGCTCAGGTGGTGAAAAGGGACGTTCATGTCCTTTTCCTTGGTTGACTACACTTTTAAACAGGCAGGAGTGATGTCAAACCAAGCCCATGATTGACTCCGTGCAGCTGGGCTGCTCCCTCGCCTGCCTGCCTTCCCAGCATCCTCTTTTGCTGCCCTGGGTTAAGTGGCATGCATGACCTTGGAATTCAAGGGCTTTAAGACTGGGCACTGGTTGTTCACCCATGATGGATTGTCTGTTTGACTTTCCTAAGAGACTCAACTCAAGAGCTATAGGGAGACTTGAGACGAGAGTCACAGCTAAACAGTGTTTCTGGTGAATCTTTGGTTAATTAGAAAATTAAATTAACCATAGCACTGTTCCCAGAGCATTCTGGTTAATTGATGTTTTGCTGTATCAAGATTAGAGCCACCTTGGGAGACTCAAGGTTATAACTGTGAAGAGTTAAAGGATCTAGGAAAGAGAAATTTTAGCTCATTGGGAAAGTGCCAATTCTGAGACCTTCTTGGAAGTTCCTAGACCAATGTACTTGGTTTGTGAGCATGTGAAGTGCAATAAGCTTGGGCCTCAGGAGCCTGCAGCTGAGGGTTATGAGCCGCTTTAAAGAGAACAGAAGAGCAGAAAGCTGTGTCCTCCACTGTATAGCTGAAAATGAAAAAGTATGTCTGACTTTAGACCCAGGGATGAGAGGGGCTTAATGCTTTTAATTTGAATTTTTAGTCTCAAAGTTTTTCACCAAATATCTGCCACCTTTCCCAGTTTCCAAGTATCTGAATTAGACTAGTTTAGAAAACTGCAGAATTGGGAATCATCTATTCCCCTGGGGGTCCAAAAGTCTAAATGGATGAAAGGATTGGATCTACCATGGTAAGAATTAAAAGCGAATTCTAACAGTCCCAAAGAGACCCTGGCCATAATGTCTGTGATTTCACAATGGGGAACCATCTCAGATCCATAGAAAAGGGGGAGACAGATGCCAGTGTGAACTCAGGCTGGACTGAGCACCAACTCCTGTTTATATGACTGCCACAAACAAACTCAGATGGATGGGCCACCGGGGTCACATTCAGCAAAGCAATTGGTTGTCATTCTCTTCAGACCTTTATACCTAAGAACTTTGGGGGTGACTTTGATCACATTTTCAAACTGTTTTTTCAAGTTTTTATCTTGGTGTGTGTGCATAACATGTCCAAGCATTTTTTAATGTGGTAAAATATATGCAGCCTAAAATTTACCATCATGGTCAGTGTAAATTGTGACGTTCCATAGCATTAATGCACTTACAGAGCTGTGGAACCATCACCACCATCTCTGCAAAACTCTGCCAAACACTGTACCCCATGCCCTCCTCCCAAGTCCCCACTGTCCCATTTCCTGTATGTGATGTTGACTGCTCTAATAACCTTTGCAGTTTGCAGAGAAGGCACATTGCAGTGTAGATCCTTAGGGACAGTTTTTTTTTTTGTCTTAGCATCATGTTTGCAAGGTTCATCCATGTGGTAGTGTGTATTGGAATTTTCTCCCTTCTTGTCTGAACAGCATTCCATAACAGTTATAATCACGTTTGATTTCCATTTACCCTTGATGGACACTTATTATTATTATTATTATTATTATTATTATTTCCAATAATCCTTCTGTGAGTATGGGGGCAACAACAATTCTTTATGACCTAGTTCTTAGCTCTCAGAGGTATAGACCTAGAGGTCAGGGATCATACTCTAATTCTACTTCAGCTTTTTTGAGGAACCACTGGACTGTCCTAGACAATGTCTGCCTTCATGTTTATACATTTATAATAAGATTTAAAATCAGGAGGGTTAGTCCCCACTTACATCCCCACTAGGAGTGCACCCATGTTCCAACTTCTCCAATCCTCCCCAACATGTCATCTGTTTGTTTTTAATGGGCTCCCTCTGGGTTGAGGTGATGTCTCCCTATGTTTAATTTTGTATTTCCTCCTTATTTAGTGACCCTGAGCATCTTATCTGCTGATTGACCATTCATGTATCTTCCATGAAGAAATGAATCTTCTTGTCTGATAGTCATGCTTTGAATTGGGTTGCGTTCTGCTGTTGGGTTTTAGAACTTCTCTATGTATTCTGGATATTACTTCATTATCATATATATTATTTGAAAATGTTTTCCCATTTTGTGGATTGCCTTTTACTCCATTGATACTCACTTAAGTGAAAAAAAATTTAATGTTCACAAAGTTCAGTTCTCCCCCACTTGGATTTTTATAACTTCTTCATCTAAGGCATGATTGCCAACAGCTGAGCTTTCTCCCAAGTCTTCCACGATGAATTTTATAGTTATATCTTACAGTTGGGTCTTTGGTGTATTTGAGGCAATGTTTTTGTACATAGTGCACGACAAGCTTCCAACTTCATTCTTTGCTATATGTGGAAATCAGTTTTCCCAGCACTGTCGTTTGAAAAGACTGTCCTCACCCATGGAAAGGCCATGAGCCCCCCCCCCCAGCAGCACTCATGTGACCCCTGTGGGAGATTGATTCTCTTCTAATTCACTTTCATTCCTTTGTGCTTATTTATACAGTGTTCTCATGCTTTAGCTCCATAGCAAGTGCCAAAGTCAGGAAGTGTGAATCCCTGGCTTTATCCTTCTCTTTAAAAATCTTTTAATCCCAGCACTTGGGAGGTAGAGGCAGGCGGATCTCTGTGAATTTGAGGCCAGCCTGGTCTAAAGAGCAAGTTCTAGGACAGCCTCCAAAATTTTTTTTTGTCTCGAAAAAAAATCATTTTACGCACTCGGGCCATTTGAGAGCCACATGAACTTAAGGATGATGGGCTTTCTATCTCTCCAGAAGGCACCCATGGCTTTGAACATTTATTCTCTTGGTCATGTTGGTTACTGGTCACTGTTCTTCTCTACCCAGGCTGTTGGAAATGGGGGTGGTGCATTCTGAACAACAGGAACTTGATTCCCACGATTAGAGGCCAGAAAATCCAGGGTCAAGGGGCTGTTAAACTCAGTGATTATTGAATGACACCGTCTCTCCCTATTCTCACATGACCTCCTCTGGTGGAAGGCACACACGTGCTCCCAGGAGCCTCTCTTGTAAGGACACCTTGTTGACTTAATTACTTCCCAAAGGACTCATCTCTTCAGCCCATCATATTGTGGATTAGGTTTCAGCACACTTATTTTGAAGAGATGCAGGCCTCAGGCTGTGGGAATGAAACTGACATCATAATCACGGTGTCCCCATCACAGAGCACAGGGCATGTGCTCCTTCATTTCTTTCAGTAATGCTTTGCAGTTTTCATTGCATAAACCTTTTACCACTTTTGTTAAGCATTTGAGTCTTTTTGTTGCTCTCAGCAATGCAATTGCTTTAGTAATTTTCTTTCCAGGGGGTTCATCGTGAGCCTGTTGGAAATGCTACTGATTTCTGCGTTCTGACTGGGTGTCTGGCTGCTGCCTTGAAATCATTTATCTGTTATAGCAGGTGTTTTCGATGGTGTCTTCAGAGCTCTCTGCATCAATGGTCATGCCCATATCCTGTGTAGACAGAGATGATCTGTCTTCTTCCACCCACAGTTCTGCTTTTATCTCTTTCTTGGTCTGGAGCTTCCATGTGAATTCTGCCATGACTGTAGAAGTGTTTGCTGAAGGCAGGCATCCTGCCTTGTTCTTGACCTTAAGGGAGAAGATCCGTCTTTACTGTGGAGTGATACTCGCTGTGGGCCTTTCATGTGTGGACCTTTCCCTTTGAAGTGAAGTTCTTCCGTTCTTATTTTGTTGAATGCTTTTATCACGAAAGGGTGTAGAATTACATCAAATGCTCTCTCTACATGGGTTGAGATAACCTTGACTGACTTTCAGAAGTTTCTATGACTTTACTATCTATATACTTCTGAAAATTTTTAATTGGTCTGGTTCATCTCTCTATACCCCTCATCGAGGGGACCGTGTTTCTGAAACTATGTGGGGAAGGGTGAAGCAAAAGGATGAAAATAAACCTCTCTATTTCACTTGCAACTTTGGCAACAATAAACAGAGAAGCTGGCACCTTCCTGAGCCAGAAGAATGCTGCCTCCTGCTCGTTTTGAAAGGGGAATCAAAGCTCGTGCCTTGAAAGCAGGCAGCAGAGGTAGAAGACAGGACACTGTGAGACCAGAAAACTGCTTCCTTGCTTCTCGGTATAGATGGTTGACTTTTGGTTACATCACACACCAAGATATTTTTAGCTAACTGAGGTAGGGCATTGGAATAAATGAGTAAATACACATGAAATGAGAATAAAACGGATGTGATCAACAGCCTACTTACTATATGCATGCATGAGATTCAGAAACAATAAAAATTATTCACTTAAAAACATCAAAAAAGAATAAAATGGTAATTAAAAAATCAAAATGGAAGCCATTTTTACCACCCCACATCCCCAGGCTCCTATCTCCCCAGTGCTGGGAACCAAATCCTAGGACATTGTGTTTATTAACCAAGTGGCCTACTACCAACCTATAATCTTAGCCCTTGGTCTTATGAGACAGTATCTTGCTATATAACTTAGGTTGACCTCAAACTTGCCATCCTTCTGCCTCAGCCTCTCACTTATGGTGATTTTTTTTAGCAATGAGTAATATTACATAGTTATGAAAATTTTTCATAACATTTTAGTCTGCTTACAAAAATAATAACGGGAAAGTCAAAAGTCATTCAGACTGAGAATAAAATCAAAGAACCACATTTTGACTTTATTTTTCATTCATAAACTCTGAGGGGGGAGGGAGGGAGGGAAGGAGGGAGGGAGAGGGAGAGAGAGAGAGAGAGAGAGAGAGAGAGAGAGAGAGAGAGAGAGAGAGAGAGAGGAGAGAGAGAGAGAGAGTCCTTGAATCATTAGATTGTTAAGAAAGGGAGCTGGAAAGATGGCTGGTTAAGAGCTCATGCTTCTCTTCCAGGCTATAAGAATGGGATTCCCAACACTCATGTCAAGAGGCTCAAGGACACCTGTAACTCTAGCTCCATCTCTCCTGTCTAGCCCCTGTGTATTCCCGCACTCATATGCATATACACCCCCACACACATATACACATAAATAAAAATATGTATTTTACAAATAATTGTTAGAAAATAATTCCTCCTCCAAACGAATGTCTTTTCTATAAAGTTGCATCTGCATTATTGAATTAAATAGTCCTCATTTTGTATGTGATGTGGCTTCAGCCAGAGAAATTACAAGCAAATCACCCTTAATGATTTTAATGCCAGCACCACAGGCAGCTAATACTGAGATTCATTCTCTCCTGATGAAGAAGATACTGAGACTCTGGCAGGCAGCGTTTGATGGATTCTAACTCATTTGTTTACTTTGAATGCTCCTGAGATGCCAGTGGGGAGAGGACCAGCAAGTTCAGGATGCTTGCCTTTGCCCTGAGCTCTGTGCAGTAGGTGGGAGGCAGCTGTAGTCTCTTCTCTAATGAGTGACCCTCCTTCCTCTGGGTCTTGACGTCACCCTAGGTCTCGATGCTTTTGAGCTTCACAGCCATCTTTCAAGTATCGTGGTTTCCAGGTGCAAGGTGCATTTGTTTCAACTTAATCCTGAGTGTACATTTCTAGTTATATCCAACAACTGCAATGGTCTAAAATATGGAGAGAGGGAGGCTAGAGAGATGGCTCAGTGTTTAAGAGCATGACCTGTTCTTACAGAAGACCTGACTTTGGTTTCCAGTACCCATGTTGAGTGGCTTACAACCACCTGTAACTCTAGTGCCAGCAAATATGATGCCCCTGTCTGGCTTCTAAGGTACTAGCATTCACATGTACACACACACACACACACACAGAGAGAGAGAGAGAGAGAGAGAGAGAGAGAGAGAGAGAGAGAGAGAGAGAGAGAGAGAGAGAGAGAGAGAGAGAGAGAGAGTGAGAGAGTTCTTGGCACATGAAATGTTCAGTGAATCTATGGTTGTGACATGTCAGGGTATAGTGTTGAGGGAGATAATGACAATGAATTGGGACATCAGGGTGGCATAGGTTTTACATACTTAACTTGTTAGTAATGCCATGAGTTTCAAATTATAAAGCCCATGTTAAAAAATAAGGAAAGTGGTGTTCACACAATTTAAATATTTTGCCTAATCTCTCTCCACTATTGATTGCAGAACCTGGACTCAATCAGGAACTGAGTTTGTCTCCCCAGATTAACATGCTGCACCACCACACGGCTGAATTTACCTTCAGATTCATTTATAAGCTGAATGCAGGGACATTATCTCCTTTTTCATTTACATTCCAAAGACTTAATGACAAATCTGAATGTCCTTGTGTTGGGGCATCAAAGTGAATTTAGGAAAAAAGTGGTTATCTGTCATTAGCATTCCCTCTCCCCTCTTTATCCCCCCTCTTTCCATTTCTCACCCTTTCTCCTTCCCACCTTCCTCCCCTCCATTCCTGTTACTCGATTCTATCTTACAATGTGGGACACATTGACAAGCAGAAACCCTGTGTGGAAGGCCCGTCCCTTGCCACCTCTTCTAGGTATTGGATTCTGGAGTCTCCAGGCTGAATTCTCTGGGGAGGAGATGATGTTCTGGGGCCTTGTTCATTTGTCACTTCTGCCTCCTAATTGCCTTTCTTAAAAGCAGCAGTGCTCCGGTGTCACAGCTACGGGTCATGTTTATAGGGTGCACTTGGTTGCTTAGGGAAAACAAATTTGAAAAGCACCGTCTTGGGAAGGAGAGATACTGTTTTTCCAGATTAAACCGTTTCAAGTGATCCTTGAGAGGGCTTGACGCCACCACCCCTGCCTTTGCTGGAACTGTTGTGAGAGGGGCTTCTTCATCGAGCAGTGCCGACTTTAGTGGTTAAAACTGGGTGGAGCATTTAAAATGCTGACCAAGTGCCGACTCTGTTAGCGAGAGCAAATGAAGGAGGCTGTGAACTTCAAGGTCCGTGTACCCCAGAGGAGCTCCACCATCTTGATCACTTCTCCACCCCTGATTGCTGATCGACCAGCATCTGAAAGGATCTAGAAGCATTTGGGAGACAGAGCTCTGTGCCTGACTGTGGGGCTACCTTGCTTATTTTAATAACTATGGAAAGACACATCTTGACTCTGGGGCGGGCATTCTGGACTGTATAAAGCGAGCTGAACAGTAGCTTGTATCCATCTCTTTCTGTTTCCTAATTGTGACAGCCATACAACTCTATACTTCAAGCGTCTGCTGCCTTGATGTCCCAGTATCTTAGTTAGGATTTTTATTGCTGTGAAAAGACACCATGACCATGACAACTCTTATAAAGGAAAACATTTAATTGAGGTGGTGGCTTCAGTTTCAGAGGTTCAGTCCATTATCATGTCCAGGAGCATGGTGGCATCCAGGCAGACTTGGTACTGGAGGAGTAGCTGAGAGTCTACAACTTTCAAGCAACAGAAAGGCAACTGAAATACTGGGTGGTAGGTATCCTGAGCATAGGAAATCTCAAAGCCTGCCCCCACAGTGACACACTTCCTCCAATTTACCTACTCCAACAATGCCACACCTCCTAATAGTGCCACTCCCTGTAATCTTATAGGGGCCAATTACACTCAAACTATCACACCCTGCCATGATGGACTGTATCTCAAACAAGCCCTTTCTCCCTTATGTTGCTTATGGAAGAATATTTTATCACAGCAGCAGAAAACGAAGCTAATGCCATCTTTCTATTTTGAAGAAGGAGGGAAGCTCTCTCCAGAGAAGTGTTTCCCTGGTAACCATGGTCCTATAATTTTGTTTGTGTTGTTGATCCAAATTCAATTATGACTAACACATGTAAACCCAACTGAGGTTCTGTACCCCAATACCTGCAGACTTCCTTCGTCTTTCTTGTTACTTTGACTAGTGTATGTACTTTTTTTAACTTGATCCTCATTTTGTAAGGTTGAAATGTAGCAGAGGTTGCAAGTGAACTGGGCTAGCCACACTTGGATGCCAGGTGCTCATCTATTTATACCTTTGCTGCAGTCAACAAATACAGAGTCACTGTGCTGAGCAGTATCTATATTGAGGTCACACTCTTGGAAAAGAACTGATCGTGTTGCCATGGAAAAGAAGTCCTTCTTTGCATACAAGTCACTTAGGAGAGGCAACGGTTGCTGCCTAAAGATAGATGTAAGGGAAGAGTTCATGGCTAGAAGGAAGAAGTCACAGATGTGGGGTTCCTTTGTCTGTCCCTTGTCATTTTCTGTTTGACCTCTGTCTGGTTGAGGTATTTTTTTCAGTAAGGTGGGATACTCCAGATTTCATGTTGAGATTTGCCCTCTTTATTTGGCCAAGCTTGATCTCTTGCTTTCTCTGCATTCCTGAGTGTCTCTCTATTGCAATGAGCTCCTTGAACTCCTGCTTTTACATCCAGACAGAATTCTACTGGAATCACTCAGGTGCCCAGTGTCAGCTTCAGTGAGGGCCAAGAGCTAAGTGGCTGCAGCTGGCTCTGCTGTTGAGCAAGGCTGCTAGCCCTCAGAGCAATGGTAGAGGACTGTGCTTTCCTGAGGCCTATACAGGTCTTGTGCAAGGGATCCAGGCCTGGCTGAGCTGACAGAGAGCCAGAGCTTTCTTCAAGCAGGTTCTGGATCACCAGGAGGCTGTGCAGAGCACTCATCCTGTCTCTAAGGACTGTTTTGTGAGAATCCCCATAAGAAAAGAGAACCTCTCTGGTCAGTGGGTCCTCTAAGGCTTCACAACTTGAAAAGTGTACCTTTCTGTGACTATGCCCAGAGAAGGGTGGCACCCTTCAACCCCAGTGCTTACAGAACACAGGTTTCTAGATCCAGAGGCTAAGGGACTCTCCTGCTCCCTTGTCTCATGAGCAAGTTCAAGAGACCTGTCCAGATGAAAAGAGATAGTCAGTGCTACCTTCCAGTCACTAGGACACACTGTGCTGGCTGACAATGAACCAGGAGAGAGCTGTTGCTCCTGGAGCCTGGAGCACCTACAGGGTTCTCCAGTCTTTGTGTTTCATGATTACCTGCCTACGCCCAAGGCCCTTACTGGAGCAGCACACAGCCACTGTCCCCAGTTGGTATGAACAGAGGAGGCTTGAGTCTGAAAAGAGCCTCCACTGCTCCCAACAGCACCCACTTTCCAAAAACCAAGCAGATACAAGGCTCTAAATACAAGACTAATATTATGTAGCCAAAACTTAGCATCAAGAAGTACAGAAGTCCAGACCTGGTGCTGTGTGATTGCCTTGCCTGTCCTACGTATGCCAGGCTGGCTTTGAGTCTACAGTTGAGTCTGGGGACTTCCTTTGACTCTCCAGCCAGTCTGCTTTTCACAGATGGGTTCACACCTGCAGAAGGGAATTCTAAACTGGAACCCCAGTTCTGAATATACTTCTGCCATTGATTTGTCTGCTGCCACCCTGCCTACTGCCTTGGTACAGCCATGTGAAGGGCAGAGCTGCCCCACCTTCTCTGAGAGCCCCAAGTTCCCATGGAGCCCAGGTCTTTCACAAGATTACGGAGAGCTGCTGGCAAAGCATTAGCTCAGCCCTGGATCCTCAGAAGGACCTGCATTAGTCTTTACCACAAAGGCATGGAAAGGCACCAACTTCAGCTCTCCACTCTGTGACACTCCATCCTGAAGCCACACCACCCTTTGACAAAAATCTCTGAGTCACAAGGCAGGTATCTTAATTAAGGTTTCTATTGATGTAAAGAGACACTAGGATCACAGCAACTCTTCTGAACGGAAGCATTTAATTGGGGCTTACTTACAGGTTCAGAGGTTTAGTCCATTATCATCATGGCAGGACAAATGGTGGCGCATGGGCAGACGTCATGCTGGAGACATAGCAGAGAGTTGTACATTTGGACCCACACACAGGCAGCAGGAAAAGAGAGACTGAGACTGGCTTGGTCTTTTGAAACCCCAAAGGCCACCCTCAGTGACACACTACTCCAACAAGGCCACATCTCCTAATTCCTGTCAAGTACAGCTACTCCCTGATGACCAAGCATTCAAATGCATGAGCCTAAGGGGGCCATTCTTATTCAAAACCACCAAAGCAGCTATGACCTGAAGGAACAGACAGGCTATGCAGACAAGGAGATAGTGGTCAGGAACCTAGCAGAGTCCATCTGCTATAGCACAGTTTGCATACCCTGATATTCAGAGCCATCAGAGAATCATTTTGTCCAGTTCAGATCTTCCACCCACAGGGTTGGTTTAGAGTTTTAAAAAGCCTAATCAGCAAGTTCTCAGTCCCAAAGAGTAATGTTGCCTCAAGAAACAAGTTGGATGACTCCTAAGGAACGAAGGATTCCCAAGCTTAACTACTCTTCTGGTTCCCACATACACACGTGCAATCTCTCTCTCTGTGTGTCTCTCTCTCATACACACACACACACACACACACACACACACACACACACACACACACATACACACACACTTTCAAACCTGAGAATTTCTGTAGAATGTGGGAGCTGAATTGGATGCACAGGTTGGAGGTGTCAGTGGTGTGGTGGGCTATCAATGCTATTATTGGGAAGAGAATATGGCTGAATGAAAAGTGTAGATACCATAGAGGCACCTGAACCTCATACCATGAGAGTAGAGACATTTGTCCACAGTTCCAAAATGGCTGAGCTTGGTTACATCTGAGGTACAGATGCTACTATTGAAAAGACTGGGGACTTAGGGAATGGAGTCATAGACACACCAGGAAATTCCTCTGGATGTTCATCCATAAGTGAGAGCACTGTACTGCTAATTGGCCTCTTGGTTCTCCTGAACTGACACACAGCACATGGTTGTGGCGAGGTCCAGCTCCAGTCCTTCTTCAGTGGGATGTCCTCCAGTATGGCCTTTACTGCACTCACGGTTGGATGAGGCTACATACTGTGCTGTGTATCCCTCACCTGTAGGTATCCCAGGGACAGGATGCATCTTGATGCCCACAGGATCTACCTCATTTCCCAGAGACCATAGATAGCACTGTAGGAATTCAGAAAAGAGAAACACGGGAGGCGGTTGCTACTACGGCAGATGCCTTTTGAGATCTGAAGGAGGGGAAGGATTTGGCATGGCAGATTTGAGACAAAAGCCAGAACAGCTGAGAAGGTAGCTCAAGAGGTGGGGCCCAGATGCCGCTTTCCTTCCTGATCCCGCTCATCCCCATCCCACAGGATCTCAGCATTTCCGGAACCTGGGCTTAGAAAGCTGAGGGCTGCACAGTGATTCTCCCAATGTCACTTCCAGGAGGTGGTAATGAAAGGTCACCCTCTGAACCTGTGTGAGGCATACGAAGGGAGCATGCTGTAAGGGGAGAGCCATGTGCAGGCTCCTGGGAAGACAGCCTGCTCTGAGAATACTTGGCAGTGAGTCTGATGGAGAGGAACCTACCTCTGTCTTCCACAGTGGCCCTCTAGCGTGGTTCTCCACACGCACAGTCCATTGAGTTGTGGGTCTCAACCCTCCCCCTTCTTAGGAAGGCCTTTGTTTCCTTTGGAGACCGGGAGCTTCAGTGCATGCAAGACCAGCTCAACCTAGCTCTCTCACCTTTGTCTCTTGCTCTAAAACAAATCCTTCTTGTTTTTCAAATGGATGAAGGAGATTTTGCTGTGGGTGGGGTTCACAGTCTATCACATGCAAGCCTTAAAATCAGCCTGCAATGATTGTGTTTAATACACACAGGACTGAGCTTAGTGACAGTCTTGAGGTTGGTGCATGTTTCCTCTTGCTGGACTTCAGGTGGTAACTGGCAAGGCCACTTTCTGATCCCACAGTGCTCTATTCACAAGAGTGCAATACTACTCAGAAAAAGCAACAAGTCAATAATATGCCCAGGTTCATGGAAGTGGAACAACTTACATAGTCAACAACAGTGGCCAGGAGCTATGCAAGTGAGGGGGATGTATTGGACTCAAAAGGATTGGAAGAAACTGTAAGGAAAGATGAGTAAATGTTACATAACGACAAAAATGTGGACTCTTTAAACATACCAACCAGAAAAACAAGTGAAAGAGCCAGGAGCAAACCTTTATGGCATGTAGGGGGAATGGTTGCTGTCTTTAGCTGCAAGTGTGACCATGGGAATCAAAGGTTATGAAGGCCCATGTCATGAAAGTGGCATGCTGGAATAGACAGAAGAAACCGGATGACCTCTACTCGTCAGAGTGTCCCACTCCTGGTCTGCAAATGACTCACCCAGTGATGGGCTGGCCTTTCAGGCATGAGAGACCAAACTCAGTCCCCAGAACCCACATTTTATAAAAGGCTGGGTGTGCTGGCAGCACATGTAATCCCAGTGCTGGTGGGGCAGAGACAGCTGGATCTCTGGCGCTCCCTGGCCAGACAGCCTAGCCTACTCTGCAAGCTCCAAGGCTGTGAGAGAGCCTTTCCCAACACACAAAGTGGAGAGCATCCAAGGAGTGACACCTAAGGTTGTCCTCCAGTTTACACGCATGCACATGTGTGTGTGCACACTCCATGTATACACCAAAACACTCTAACATGTGATGCCCATACACATTCAATTACAGCAACAGTCAAAGAGATTCAAATCGAGATCAAAAGGAGATACTTTTCTCAGTAAATTATTAGATGTTTTGAAAATCTGCAACTTTCGGTAAAGTAGGTTCCTTCCATCGGTGCTGTGCTAAGTCATCACTAATGCTTGGAGAGTGTAAAGAGAAGCCTTTTCCTTGAGAGATGCCTTCCCGCCAGCCTGGTTCTAGAGCTGCATCAGTCCCAAATAAACACACAGGAGGCTATATTAATTATGAAGCTGTTGGCCTTGCTTGTTTCTTACTGGCTAGCTCTGACTTAAGAAATTACCCCATAATTGTTAATCTAAGTATGTCTCTTACCGGAGAAGTTTCCGGGCTTCCTACCCCATAGCGTTACATCTCGACTCTCTGTGTTTCTCCTTCCCAGAGTCCTCCTGGACTCCTAGTCCCACCTATCTAGATTCCTATTGGCCAGCAGTGCTTTATTGACATATACATAGGACTCCCTCCACAGGAGAGGGACTGACTTGTATTATAAGAACATTAAAAGTAACCATATGCTTATGCCAGAAGCCTACTTCTAGAAGCTTGTCCTAAGCAAATATCATCTTGCCCAGGCTTGATACAAAAATCTGTACCAGGTGTTTATGTTGGCATTTTTAAGTACGAAAAAATGTCATATAAAACATATATTCAAGTTATCTGTCGGCTTAGTAGTAATAGCAATTATGTGCCAGCCACATGTGCTTGTGTGTGCATAAGCAGCACATCTCTCACCCAGAAAGTCATAATAATTCTCCAACACCTGACACTTTGAGCACTCTAGTAATGCCACAGATAGGAAATCCCACACTTTGCCCCTGTGACAGCCCAAGTGCTGGCAACACCAAGGCTACCGAATGAAATTGCCTCTCATCTCCATACACAAGGCCCATACGAAGTCAATGAGTTTGCTATTTATATGTGGGCTCAGCCTTCAAGATATCTCCTGATATAGGAGCCAATATTTTAAAGTCTGAAAATTCCTCAAATCCAAAGCAGCCTTGTCCCCAGGAGGTCAGATAAGGGTCTCCCCATCTCAGTATTCCTGTATCTGTAGGTGTGTGACTGTCATTTTCAGAACCTCCTGTAGGCGGTAGGACCCGTGCCCACAGTTGATGGTCAACGGAGCCCCAGGCCCCTTGAGGTGTGTGGTACTGACTCCATACGGCAGAGTTCGGGGAAAAGGGAGATGGTATCAGTGCAGGCCCCAGAGTTCATCTTGTATGAGCATCTCCCAGTGTGAGGCAAAAGTGTGTGGTTTCCAGTTGTGTTGTGTTGAGTGCACTCGCTGCCACTACACTCACCCCAAATGAAAGCAAATGCTCTATTTTTGTCAATGGATAGGTGTGGATTCCCTCCAGAGCTTCTTTCCCCCTCATTTGTCATCTCTTAAACACTAGAAACGTTTCCTAAGAGTACTAGAAAGTGAATACATTAAAATGCAAATGGAAAAGGGTAAGCGATCTGGGGCATAGATTTTGTTTTTCCTTCACTCCCTGAACTCCGTGGCTCTGCAAATTCAGAGTGGCAAAGTGCTGGCCCAGCAGAGGATGATCTCCGGGAGACAGGGGGACAGCGGCCCATGCCACCCTGGAGGTCACCTGGACAGGCTTGAAGTGGCCTGAGACAGAGGCCACAGAATGCAAAACAAGGCTCGCAGTGTAGTCTGTGTGTAGCTCTGCTGGACACATGCATTGCCTGAAGAACATATGCCTGCTGCCTACTGGATATACTGGGGAATGACAATATAATGGTTCATTCTGTGTGAGTGGAGTCTCATTCAAGTGTCCCAGGAGCTTGGAGGCTCCCGAAAGCCCACAGTGAAGATCCCAGTGTTAGGAGCTCACACTGCGTGTGAGTCTCTGGGCCTGTACATCTCTGCCCTTGGCAGTGAGGCTGAAGATTCTGCACCACATGCCTTTTCAGGACTCAGGAATTAGGGTTTGCTACCAGAGATCTCAGACTGGTGTTCCAAACACACACACACACACACACACACACACACACACACACACACACACCCTGAAAGTTTAAGATCCTTTCCTTCCAGGAGTTTCTATCAAGTCTTCTCTTTCCTATGTAGTTTAAATCCTTTCTTTTCTGAATCCATCACCAGAGCCTTCACAGTTCGTTGTTCAGAATCATTTTATGTATGTTTCACTTCACTGACCCATTCATACTAAAAGACTTTGGGGAGGAAGACATTTATATTTTAATGTCATTGCCATTTATCTGTGTGTGTGAATTTGGAGGTGTGGGCATCTACCCCGGCTCATGCAGGGAGGGCAGAGGACAACACAGGAGCCATGTCTCTCCTCCCACAGGTCAGACTCAGTCCTTAGTCTCCCTTGCTGGCCCACCTTGAAGACCTCATCTGTTACTTCCCTTTGTTGCCTCTCAGTATCTCATGTTTCAAGAAGACAGCTGCTGATGGCTTTGATACCTTAGATATGGATGTGTGTTCTTCCCGCCATGACATGGCTCAGTCATGTTTATACATTTGTCCTTGGTCCCTCTCCATTCCACAGCTCCTAGGATCTTGGGAGAATTGTTGATTTAGTTGTTGCCTGTGGTTGGGGAATTTTGTTTGGTTGTTTAATCTCAAGTTAAAATTTAGGAACTTTTGTACTAAAAAGTGAAAACTAGCTGGGTGTGGTGACACACTCCTACAATTCTAGCCCTTAGAAGGTTGAGGCAGGAGGATTCCAAGTTCAGAGTCGACTGGGATACATAGATAACAAAAGTGAAAATTGTGACTCCTTTTGTCAATGTCATAAGCCTTCATTGAGAATTGTGTGACCCATGTTCCCTGTTTTGTCCCTAATGTGATATGCTTGGGAGGAGGTCAATTCTCTGTAACCACTGACTAGTTTTTAGTGTTGGCTTGCTAGCTGTAACTAGGCAACCTTAAGCAAGATGTGTGCTCCAACTCTTGGTTTTTCCAAATTAGGGGTGGCAGAGGCATGTGATTCAAAAGGCTGTGCCAATGGTTAGGAAAAATGCTGAAAGTATATCTGGGCACACTGAGCATGAGACGCCTTTGTTACTATTGGCTACTGTTGGCTGTGTTGAATTCTGGTGATGGCAGAGCCATCCTCATGTGTATGCATGGTTCTCTTCAAGCTAGCAAAAGATCACATCAAGCAAACCTTGATTTTCAAGAAAGACCAAGTGTTCAGGAGACAGACCAGGTGGGGTTTCTTAAGTTCAAGGCCAGTCTGATATAAAAAGTGAGACTCGGCCTCAGAAGCAAAAACAAATGAGAAAGAAAAATGAGATGGCACAAACTTTTTGTTTGCTTGTTTTTTGAGACAGGGTTTCTCGGTAGCTTTGGAACCTGTCCTGGAATTCACTCTGTGGACTAGGCAGGCTTCAAGTTCACAGAGATCCACCAGCCTCTGCCTCCTGAGTGCTGGGATTAAAGGTGTGTGCCACCACTGCCTAACTGCCACAAACTTTTAATGATAAAGAAGTCTCCCGAATGTTCAGTGTGTACATGCAGAACTTTGGCACCAATAAATCTATAACTTGAGAGGTTGATCTGGCCTCATGGTGATATGTTGGGGTCTTCCTGAGGTCAGTGTTGAAAAACTAAAGTGATTCTTGAGTCTTTGAGTCAAATCTTAGTATCAAGTTTGGGTGGTTATTAGTTTTTTAAAATATGTTTTAGTTTTGTATTTTGTAATTTTTTTAGGTTTATACAAAACGTCCTAAGACAACATAAAAAGCTGTGAAACATTATCCCGGTCTTCTCTTTATTACAGTTTCTTACTTTCCCATGGCACCAGTCAAAACTAAGAAACAGACATTGCTCTACAGCTATGAACAAAACTTCAGGCTCAATTTGGGTATTGCCAGGCTTTCCATTAATGTCCCTTTCATGTGTCAGACAGAATCCAGAGAACTGCATGACATTTGGTTGTCATGTCTTCCCAATGTCCTCTGCTCTGTGGCAATTTCTCGGGTTTTGGTTTTTTTTTTTCTTTTTTGACCTTGAATTACTTACATATGTCAGTATTACTAGTCTGTATTATATCCTACCCCCTCTCTCTGCTGACTTTATGACCTGTTGTCCGCAGACTTCATAAGTGACATTACTTGAGTTGGGACTTGGAGGATATAAATATGCTTAAATAAGGTCATTGAAATAAGAGCTAGAAAAAAAAGGATGAAGAAGCTTCTAGAAGCCAAGGGAGGGAGTCAGAAGACAATCTTGCTAATGCATTGACCTTGAACTGTGAGTTTGCAGATGTGAGAACATGCCTGTGTGTTAAGTCGCTATTTTGGCAGCCTTAGAAAAACGTCTACCTTCCTGTGAATGTGGACCTACATGGTTAAGCTTTTCTTCTAATCCAGTTCTTTTGTTCATGGTATTTCTAAAAAGGTTCCAGTCCTGACCTCTGAATGTGATTCTAGGTTGTCTCTGACCAGCTTCTGAGCACTTCCTTTCTGATACACAAGATATTCCAGGCTGTGTCTTCTGTGTTGCCGCTCTAGGATCAGCATTTGCCCTGAGTGCTGGCCTCTGTGTCTTGAGATCACTGGGGCCTGTGGTACTGTGATCAGCACCTGCCAGCCAGTGGGATTAGACTGCTTCCTGATAAACCATGGTTTTTCCAGTTGCTCTCCAAGAAACTGGTTCCCGGAGTCTGTGCTTTCCATGTGCTGGGAGACCAGGAAAGCAAGCAAGACTATCACCCTTCAGCACTCACCCTGGAAATATGGGCAGGCAGGCGTAGCTTGAGTGAAAGGAATCCAAAAGTCTCATAATGTAATGATCAGGGCCTGTCTCTTTGCAAATTTATCCTCTGAAGGGAGAACAAAAGCACATCAGTGAAAAGAAAGACACTGTGCTGAGTATGAGCTATGCACGAGGCCGCATGGCTTCAGGTTTGCTTCACTCTGGGTCTCGGTGATGGCTTTGTGGGGGCATTATGCAGAAGCCAAGGCTCAAGGAACTCGATGCAGAAACATCACCCTGACCACTGAGGGTGGCAGAATCTGAAGAAAGCAGTAATGGACTCCCTGGAACTCTTTAGTGCTAGTAAACAAAGGAAACACAAACTGGCCTAAATATTGTGAATGTTAGTTTCAGATGCTAAGTTGATGAAATCTAAAACCATCTGGGAGACAGGCTTCTTGAACACGTCTGTAGAGGGTTTTCTTAATTAGGTTAGTTGAACTGGGCAGACCTGCCCACTGTGGGTGTCACCATTCCCTGGGCTGGGATCCTGAACTATATGCCAGGTGAGCTGAGTGCCAACATTCATCCTTCTTGTATTCCTGATTGTGGATGTGATATATCCAGCTTCTTCACGGGCCCGCTGCCTTGATTGCCCCACCGTGCCAGACTGTACCTTGAACTGTGAGCTAAAATGAACTCTTCACCCTTTGCCTGCTCTTGCTTGGGTCTTGTGCCACAGCAACAGGAAAGCGATTACAACAAGCATCTTCTTTGGCGGAAATATTTCAGGACCAGTACTTTGCTAGGTATATTTTCATCCCTGAAACAGATTAAATGCTCTGGTTCTTTTGGAACTGTGCATATGTATTTTTATAGTAGCTGGTGTGATACCGTGTTCTTTTGTCTTGAATCTTTCTAGTATGATCTGTATGTAAAGAGGTGAGGTTAGTTGTAACTAAATAACAAAACATCTATTTTCACTTAAGTATCTTTACTCAGTGGATGTTAAGAGCAAAATGGATTCTACATTACTAACATAATAGATTTTTAATTCTACCACTAATAGGCACCAAAGTCCCACAGTGTGCAAAACTTTGTTCCTTTCTTTTTAAAAAATTAAGTTCAGTGTTTTCCCTTAGAGCCTGACTCATTTGCTAGATTAAAACACATTAAAGACACCGTTTCACACATGGGGAAGCATGCTGATTGCTACAATTCTTTCTCTTTATAAAGAAATAAATAGATGAAAACAACATGAAGATTTGTAGTTCAGCCTTACATATTGAGACTTCTACAAGGCTTGCCTTCAGGAATTTAGATACCAGAATGCCCCTTTCCTGGCTTTGTGCAAGATTCATCCCATCATCTACTTAAAGACCAGATATTCCTTTCCAGGTCACCAAGAGCATCCCTCACTACCTTTCTCATTAAAGCTTAACTGATCTTTTAAAAGAAAAGAGTCTCTGGCGTTAAATGTTACAGAGATAGGCCTGAAGTGTGGCATCATTCACGCCTATCTGTTTTGGAAGCATGTGCTGTGCTCTTCAGTTCCTCAGTGTCTGCAGGTCAATGATGATGGCCCTTCCCCAGTGTTAGTCACTAACTAAATCTGTATAACTGATCTTTCAGAAATTCCAACACACAAGCCAACTTCACCTATGCACTCAAAAATCATCTGTAAATGCTGCTTGACTTAAGATGAACTGAATTTCTTGATGTGTTTTTAAATTTTGATTGTAGGTCACTCTTAATGTTAAGGTGCCTGACCCAGTGCTTATGTCAGATCTGCATTTGAACAGATGATTCTGTGGTTTAGGGGTCAGTGATATTTGTGCACTCTTGACAAAGGTGGAGAGGCAGCATTCTGGAGAAGTCACCGAAAGCCACCCTGGTCATCCTCACCATTGTCTTCCCTTCCTCTCTGGTCAGTTTCTTCTGTGTGTTTGAATACACCTGCATAAGCTTCTCAGAGGATTCATTTTCCTCTCACTTCCTGTGTGCTGCCTCTGTCTTGAGTCCATTCTGCAGTTACTCAGAGTTGCCAGGCTGTTGCTAAGGAGCCTGTTACTTATTGAGGAGTCTTTGACAAGAGTGGAGTTGTGGGTAGCCAATGGCTTGTGACCCTTTTTGTCCAGAGACACCCTCTTCTACTCTTGAGCCTTGGTTACTTCCTAAAGTGAAATAAGGAATATTGTTCAAATCCATATTTTGAAGCTGCTTAGAAATATATTAATTTTGAAATAATCTATGTGAGAAATATACAACATTAACTTTCCACTCCCTGAAACTTTCCATTCTCATTTAGTTCCCTTTTCAAGTATTTTCAGTAATCAGTCATTACATTTTTTATGAGATGGGGTCTCACTGTGTAGCCCTGATTGGCCTGTTAACTTGCTAGTAGACCAAGCTGTCTTTGAACTCACAGAGATCTGATTACCAGTATGCTGGGATTGAAGACATGTATCACTAAGCCTGACAGGCATTAAGTTTTTAAACAATTATTTATTTTTAGTTTATGTGTATATATGAGTGCCTGCATAGACAATACCCACAGAGGCAAAAAGATGGCATTGGACCCCCTAGAATATTGGGGTTATTGACAGTTTTTGGTCACCATGTGGGTGCTAGGAACCAAATAGGGTCCTCTGAAAGAACAGCAAGCTATCTTAACCACAGAGCCATCTCTCCAGCCCCAATTTTTGTTTTTAAAGTCTGTAATCTAATCTGGTCTAGAACCTAGGTTATCCTCAAACATGCAGCAATCCCCCTGCTTCAGCTTCCTAAGTGCTGGGGTTAAGGGTGTTAGTCACCACTCCCAGGCTCGTCTAGTGTTTTAAGGAGTTGTGGAATATTCTGGAGCTTAAACAGCAGGAAGTTGCCACCACCAATCATGCCAGGCAACAAGTTCTGGAACTAGCCAATTGCTGAACCAATGGGAAAAAAATGAGCACCCTAGAACTCCTGTTCAACTCTTAGATCCCAGAATTAAGACCTCCTTGAGAAAGATCCAAAGGGGCCTGACTAGAGTTTGGTCATTACCACCTGTTATCTCATGTTAGCGAAGAGTTTTTGTCATCTCTCCACAACTAGAGAACAATGAACACAATAAAC
This sequence comes from Mesocricetus auratus, assembly GCF_017639785.1. Classification (NCBI taxonomy): domain Eukaryota; kingdom Metazoa; phylum Chordata; class Mammalia; order Rodentia; family Cricetidae; genus Mesocricetus; species Mesocricetus auratus. The sequence continues at coordinate 109,127,849 of NW_024429266.1, forward strand.
CACGTTGTCAAAACACAGCTTTATTGGCAAAGGCATGTCTGTAATGATTAATGAATTGGAAAATTGAAAGCTGCCTCCCTTAATCACATGTACAAATTAATTGTGTTTTGCAGTGTAGCTGAGGACTTTGAGTGCATTCTTTAAAGCCAAGTTTAAATAGAACTGTAGAGTAAGAGTTCATTTTCTCTTCAATACACCAATATACAAATAAACAAGTCACTTGAAAGTGCTGATAGAATTTCTCAAACTTCACACGAATCCCTCCTGTTATTGGAAAAACCCGAAACTAATAGAGCCAGAGCCACAGTGAGCTCCTCCCTCTCCATCATGGACTGTTGTTTGAACTAGCTTATGATCCTCTGTTTCTTAACACTCTGCCCAGGGAAGCAATTGTCACTGCCTTTCCCACCAATGTGTGCTCTGTGAAAAGATGATTACACTCCTCCAAAGGGACTTTAAAAGTATGTTCTGCACTGTCCTGTCCAATTCCGAGTCATGTATGAAATGTGGAACCCAGATATGCCACAGGTAAGAATTCTTCATATTCACAGCAGGTAGAGACCAAGTCACATCTCTTGAACAGGCTAGATTTTTGGTCCTAGTAAAAGAGAGAGATGTCCAATGTAAACCTAATAGGTAGACTGGGAGATAGCTCAGTGGGTAAGTACTTGCCTTGGAAATATGAGGACCTGAGCTCACCCCCTAGATCTCTCATAGAAAGAAATAGGTGTGGTGGTGTGTATTTGTAAACCCAATGCTAGGGAGGTGGGCACAGCAGGCTCCCTGTTCAGCCAAACCAGTCTAATAGACAAGTCTTGAACCTGTGAGAGACACCCCCTCTCTCATGTATATGTATATGTATATGTATATGTATATGTATATGTATATGTATATGTATATGTATATGTATATGTACATGTATATGTCCCCTGGCCTGCACATCCATACACATACACATGCACACACATGTGCACCTGCACACACATGTGCACAAACAGAGAAGAAATAAAACTCAATAGCTGATGAGCTCATTCCCTTCTGCCACTGGGACTATCACTAAACATGCATTCATTTGCCTACACTCTGGAACTAGCAAGTCTGAGGTTGGCTTCCCTCAGATCGAGTCAAGGTGTACAAGCTTGGTTCTGGATAGACACTTCCAGTAAATCTACCTCCTCATCTTTCCCACTTCCGGAGGCTGCCCACATTCTTTTTCAGAGCCAGCAATGGTCTACTGTGTCATCCTGAAGCCTGCTTGCTTTTGCAAACAGCCAGCACCTCTGTGACTTCACTGCTCCCATGAAAAATTCAGGTTAATTTTCTATTTTGAGGTCCGATGACTAGGAATGTTAATTTTATATGCTCCTTAATTTTCTTTTCCATGAAATCCACGGATTTACAGGATCTGAGAGTCAAGATGGAGGCAACTTTGTGAGACAGTGATCTGCCTATCACAGTTAACTAAAACACTTATTCGGATGAAGAGATGCATGAATCCACTTAGGTTTTTCTATGCTGACTCTGGTTGAAAGCAAATGCTCTCACCAGCTTCTGAACTTCAATCATGACATGCATCAGTAAGGTATTATAAATGAGAACTACATTATGAAATAGGATAGCAGTGTCACTTGATCGCTGTATGACCTTAGGTAAACCTCCTCTTAATGATGGTGGGAAGTGGGGTAGAGAAAGGGAATCAAGGATTTCCTGTGTTTTGTCTGTGAGTGGAAAGCCATGTGTTCAACCTTGACAGGCCCATTTAAAGGCCCGTGTTGGTCCAAGGTGAAGAGCAGCCACATTTTCCTTAGTTGCTTTCTATCCTAGATGCTCTTGAAGCCTGGGGAACGTTTAGAGTTCAGCATTTCCCCATTGTGTAATTAAATGCAGATGAGTCCCCCTGTAAAGTGCTGAGGAATGGAAACCTCTGTATTCCTAATTCTGGAAAAAATAAGGCGGGCCTGGCATGTGAAAGCACAAGTTAGAATCGGGCATCACTTCTGTTGAGAGACTTTGCTTGACACGTGACACGGCAATGCCTCATAGAATTGCTATTATAAAGAAATACCTAGAAAAGTCAGAAATCAATTGGAAGCATTGGCCTAAATTGATATTTATTCTGAGTTACTATTTAGCACGGAACACCTAAACCAAATGAGGCCTTTTGCTGGCACAGTGGGTGAGTGGAACATTTGGGGGGATAGGTGTTAAAAATGAGAAGAGATTCATTCTCAGAAATGTCAGCTTCCCAGGCGGATGCTGTTGAGGGCTGCCTGGTTTAGAACTCAAGTCCCTTCTTCTCCTTTACATCAGTGTGACATTGGGGGAAATCCCTCAGTCTGTGAGCTTCAGTTTCTCACCTATATAATCCAATCCATCTGAGTCTTGCTTCATGCAAGTGAGAAGGACTCTGGGTTCATTTTGAGTTGTCCTACAGAACCAACAAGAACAAGCAAGAGCTCTGGCGTCACATCCCCTGCTGGTGCGTCAAACCATACAGCAAACCAGGGGCAGCTGGTCAGGAACTTGTCCACTGCAGCTTGGCTTCTCATGTCAGCTCTCGTGAAAGGGAGCATGCGTGTCTGGCGGAGTCATTGGCCTTTCTCTCCAGGGTGCTGGAGTGGTCCAGCATTAGCGTCTGATGCTACAAAGCATCTTCGTAGGGACACAGTCAGGTGGCACAATCCCATCTTGTAACACATCAAAGAGCTTGGTAGCAAGAAGCAACTTGATGCCACACTATCACAATCAGATATGGGGTCACAGAAATACAGCTGGAAAGATATGAAATTGTCATTGTTAGGTATGTAGAGACCTGTGAGCTGCCACCCCAGAGATGACACCATGTTGATTCTGGGTACAGGAATTTTGCCCAAATGTGGTGGTGGGCCTGAACTAGATGAGTAGGTGATGGGGTGGCTGTGACCTCAATAGCCAGGGGAGTCAGGCCTGCTATGAACCATCTGGACAATGCTTCAGTTAATGAACTCAGGCCTGATGCTTACAGTGGATTCTGTGACATGGTGTGCTTGGCTAGTGCTGTGTGCTTGCCCAGCCACTGGCAGCCTTCCTGACACTCTAAAGCGGAGCCACGGATGACCAGCCACTGCCACCAAGTCAAATGGTTGTTCTCACCCTTTTCTGGCCCTAGAACTCAATGTCTGAGCTTTTTGCCGTGGGCTACTGGCTGTCATTCTTGCAGGGTGACAGCTTCTGTCACCTCCAGCCTCAGGCCATTTGGAACTACAGATCCTAACCATATCTGCACTATATGTAGGCAGGCAGCACGGTGACACTGTGTCAGCATAATGATGCAGGACCCTGTGGAGGCTCAGAGCAGAGCCTCTGCTAGTGCGAACAGTTCCTTTAACTTCCTAGGCAACCAGCTGATAGAGCAGAATTCTGCAGGCTAGGCAACTTTGTTCTCAGGCTGGAAGCCTGAGGTCAGGCCTGGGCAGCTCCTCTGATACTCTTCCTGGCCTGTAGGCCTCTCTTCTCTTGTGTCCTCATATGGCGAATAGCAGGCAGCATGGTCTTGCTTCTCAGCCTTACAAGGGACTATTCTCATTTGCAAAGAAACCACCCTCATCACACCCCGCCAGGTTGCTTTGTTGGTCAGAGTCTCTACACATGAACTGAAGGGAGATGTGTGCACTCAGATCATAGTGTCCTCGCTGGAGCACACCAGGGCTGTGAAACACTATAACCGCATAGTGCCATACGAACAGTGCTGCAGCGTATTGAATACCTGTGCCACACTGCACGCTCTGCACACTCCTGTTTAATCCTCCATTCACCCACCTAAAGCTTGATCACCTCCTGCTCAACGTTCAGGAACTGAGTATCATCAAGTGTGGGAGCGCTTAGCCTCCATGTCCTTAGACAAGTCCAGGAACATGTGACACTCAGCCCAGTGTCACTGGAGCCTTCCTGTCTCCAGGTGCAATTAAATGTATTTGATTCAGAAGACAAGAATCATGCATTAAATGTGTGAAGAATTCTGTGACTGGCAGGCACTGAGAGGCTGGGGACATTGAGAGATGGGGACACTGGGAAGATGGGGATATTAAAGGATAAGGACATTCAGAGGATGGGGACACTGAGGGGCGGGGGTCACTAAGAGGACAGGGACACCGAGCCCCATACTACACACTTGCATTTAGCAGGAGCAGCAGCTGTGCTGTAAATGAAAAGACAAGGAGACACTTGGGAAGGGAGAGACCACAGTAGAGGGAAGACAGACAGCTTCAGTGCAGAGGTGCAGATGGCAGAATGGGTGAGATTATGGATGCCTGGCTTGAGTCAAAAGGAGCAGGTGGGGTTTGACCCTGTGCTGGTGGGATGTTGGACAGAAGCCAAGACATACGTCCAAGAGAGGAAGGTGTCCTGAGCTTAATTTCAAAGGGGACCTGTTCAGAACCATGGGTATGTAACTCGGATACCTTGCGCTCCTCTAAGACTACATGCTAACCAGAGCCAGCTGACCACACCACGGGACCCCTCCTGTGCCCGTACAGTGTGCCTTTCCCTGCTTCTCTCTTCCTCCCCCATAGGTCTCTGTGGAAGCTGTCCAGCTCTGGCGAGACCACAGAGAAACAGGCCAAGATGGACAGCCAAGCTCATTCTCAAAAAGCCTCCCCCATCAGAGCAAATGCCAAGCTCTATTTGTCTTAGTTTTTAACTTGCTTCCTTGGGACTGGTGTAAGGACCCCCTCCTCCTGGTGTCTGCCAACCATGCAAGACCATCTCCAGCTGCCTCTGATTGGCTCTGCAGCTCCAGGCCAGGTCCATCTGCTCCTGGACCTATTCCAAGCCAAGGCTAGAAATGAAGTCCTGCCAGGACCAGGTCCTTGGATTCTCAACCCTCCTCTTGCCTTGGAAGAAAAGAGTGGGGATGGCAAGGTTGTGTCCTGAATAAATCAGTCTGTCATCAGTGCCATTCCAAGAAACACCCTGAACAATAGTCAGTGTGGTGACTCTCCCAAGTTAGAGGCAATGTTAAATCAGGTTAGCTTAAGTGCTTAAATTCTAAAGAATTCCATGAACTCAGTTAAACTGGCATTTAAACAGTTTTTATCTAATGGCTCCCTTGAAGATGGCTTATACAATATCACTATTGCATTTTTTGACTCAAGATTTTTAGTGAGTTTATAAGTTTCTTTCTATTTTATACATGTTTATAATAATTGTCTTTGCTCACATCCATCACCCCTCTGTTGATGTCCTACCACCCCTAAATGATGCAGATATTAAATTTAGATTCATATATAAGAGAGAACATGCAATATTTGAGTTTGCCTCCCTTTATTCCTCACCTCAGACTCCTCCTTCCCCAAATTTGTCCTCTTACATACTTCAACATACTTTTCTTTCTTTAGTTGAAATTTTTATTAGTTCTATGAGAATTTTTACAATGCATTTTAATTATAATCATATTCTTCCCCAACTCTTCCCAGATTCATAACCCCTCCCCTACACAAACAAATATGTATCCTCTTTTAAAAAATATCAAATACAATTTACGCTGCTTATGTACTTTAGGGTGTGGGGCCTTCCACCGGAGTATGGTTACTGTCACAGCTGCTAAATTTATATGTGCAACTATCCTGTTGCATCCAAATACAGTTTCCTCATATCCATCCACCACCTCTGGTTCTTACAATTCCTCTGTTCTCTCTTCCCTGATGAGCTCTGAGATTTGGGAAGAGGGGTGTAATATAAATACCCCATTTAGAAATGAGCACTCCACAGTTTCTTATTCTATGAACTTTGACCAGTCGTAGGTCATTAGGAGTCAGTTTAATTCTATGTCTGTTTAGCAAAATGATAGTATTAGGTTCCCCCTACAGCCTATAAACTGTCTAGGCATAGGTTTCTGGCCCTAATAAGGGTGTGGCGTATGGGTTTCACCTTGTGTAACAGACTTTAAATCAAATGAGGGAGTGGTTGGTAACGTCCATGACATTCGTGCCACTTAGCAGTCTGGTTGTTACTGTAACACACAGACTTCATAGCTTGATAGCATTGGTGATTAATTTTCTTTCCTATATGTGTGCATAGCATCTCCCAGCACTATGAAAACTTGTCAGTAGGAATGGAGCTTCCAGGTCAACACCACCTCGATCCTCTGTGTTCGATGACTCAAGCAATTCTGCAGATAACAGAAAGCATGTGCTATCATCTTCCTGGATTGTTATTGAACATAACCATCTCTAATTTTATACATGTCATTCCATTCTAGAACACAATGTTCTTCCCCGTGGCAGTGACTTTTGCAATCATTTTCACTTATGCGGTATCCTGGCATAGCAACTCAACTAAAGCAGTCTGGCCCTCAGTAATTCAAAGCCTGTTGTTTGATGAATGCCCCAACCTCCTGGGATGTATAGGCCAGCAGCATGAGACACTGAGAGTGCCTTTTAGCAGTGGTGTCTTCCTTTCTTCAGCCGGCCTGAAAATTGGGATGGAAACACACATCCCCATGTCCTCTTTCAGTCAGGAAGAGTGTGTCGCCGTGCCTGATCCGTCACAGTGAGATGAATGGCCTGGTAGCAGCCACAGAACACGCTAGTTTTGTTGCTATACTTATTGCTGCTGCTGCCTTCTTCATATATGGAGAGGCGCTAGTGTAGCCACACAGCCTTCTACATGAGAAACTTGTTTATAAAGTTCATGCTTTGCTGAAATATCTGAAATTGCAGAGTGAGCCTCTCCTGTTGCAAGGTTTCAGACAAGCATGTCAGGCATTCTGACCAGTAAAGATAAAGTAGATTAGAGGAAAGGTGTCCCGTGAAAGGGTGTCCCGTGGAAGGGTGTCCCGTGAAAGGGTGTCCCGTGAAAGGGTGTCCCGTGGAAGGGTGTCCCGTGGAAGGGCGTCTTGGGGCGGTAGTCCTGTGAAGTCAGGCGAGACCTCGGCTTCAAACTGGTGCTCTAAGGCTGCCAGATGGAATTTTGTCTCTGCACAGGCAAGTTTCCAAACTGGTGAACTGTTATAGGGGTGGGTTTTACTTTTGAAAGACGGCCGTCACACACTCTTCCTTCCCTGCATTGGTGACGTACCAGGCAATGGAGATTTATGCCACCACTGATGACAGTGGTTCCATATGAAACATTTGTGTCATCTGAGTACACTGCATCCTGTGTGAGCAGCCGCAGCCCAAGGACCCCTGTTCAGCCAGCCACAGAGAGGCCATGAGTCTGTGTCCCACATGCACACCCAGTAGCTTCTAACATCACTTCCGTAGCATTATGTTGAAAAATATATGAGACTTTTTCAATCCTATATCTGGCCATACCAGTTGGCTCCCTTCTGTCCTTGGGAATATGTGATTATATTTTCTCTTGTCTAAAGGCCTTCAGATGCCACGCATGAAAGCATTAATTTTGCTCTACCCTGATCCAGATAAGCACACTAATTACACTGATTTTTTCTTATAGGACCAAATCTCTAACAAAATAATCACTGTTTGCCCCTCTTTAGTATCTGGCAAGTTCCTTTCATCTGTCCCACAGTGTCGGAGGTCAAGCTAGGATGCCAGCTTTCCCTTTCTTGTTGTATGTGCTGTGTTGATGCACAGGCCTTGCATCTCCTTAAAATATCTTAAGCTGCTTTTTGTTCTTTAAAAGCCATTCTACACACAACAGCAAGAAACGTGTCCTCAGACTTGCTAAAGCTGAGTAAAGACATTGGGTCATTAAAACAAAAATAACAAAACACAGCAACTTTCAGCTGGACTGAGAGAGCTGAAATAAACAAGAATGATCTGAATTTAGCTTAAGAAATAATCCTGGCGCATACAGCTTCCAGATAACTTCAATTTGGCTTCCTGACATGTAGAATAATTCCTTGTTTCAGGTAGGAATTCTTTGAAATTACACAGCACAATAGCTGCTATTAAAGGCTACCATAAGCCTGCCCCTTCCCTCCCTCCTCTCCTAACCCCCACCTCTTCCCACTTTCCTTTTTAAGTACTTCCTCTCTCTGGTGTCATCTTCTGAGTCTGATGTTCCTGTTCCTCTTGTTTCCCATTCTTCTCCCATTTCCTCCTTCCTTCTCCTTTGTTCTGAGTTGCTGGCCTGTTCCACGGCCTGGCACTCAGCAGTTCATCTGCATCATCTACTTCTAGGCGAAGTGTCCCTGCCTTCTGACCTGCAGAGGGTCCCATTCCATAAATGGCAGGATGAGTGGTTCGTGGCAGGTCTACGTTTCACGGCTTCTCTGGCCCACGCCTCTACTCTGAAACTGCTTTCTTGGTGTCACTTTTGTGTGTATGGCTACAGCAACAGAGAAAAGTTGATTGTAACTTGGATCTTTGGTGCTGATTCAGAATAAGCATTGGGAGACATGTGGAGAGGAGGAAGAAGCAGAGGAGAGAGGGGGAGAAGAGGAATGACAGATTGAAATGATGCCACTTCCTGTTGTGTTTCTGCAAATCAAAACCCAGGCTTGTCCCCAAGTTCCCTTGGGAGATGGATCTGTGTGCAGGTTCCTCATCACTTGTGTGAGACCAGCATCACCCAGATGTGTCTTGTTTACCTAGGTCTGTCCTGTACACAGTTATTATCTGTGTTGTGTTTTTAGAACCAGGATAGATAGGAGCCACCATTGATGAAAATGAAGTCAATGAGCCAGTAAGAGAGAAATGGGACCAGGTATCCTACAGGGTCCCAAGTGATTAGTGATGGGCACATGTCAGTTACTAAATGTCATTAAGACTTGTTCTTTCCATCTTGTGGTCGTTTGTTCTCCAAGTATGGAAATGCAATGATCAGAAGGCCATTTTCTACCCAAGATGGATGCACCATTGGTTTTATAATTTGTTACAACCTTCTACTTACAGTAAATTGTCTGTGATCCATAAAAGAAATTTATGTCCAAGCTTTTCACAGAGAATAAATATTAGAAAGAAAAGACATCCAGACAATAGAACGTAATGGGAGAGCATACAGAAGACACAGTCTGTAGGGCTCCCAGTGAATACTGTAACAAGCCCCAAGTTTATTACTCATGGCTCTTACATACCCCAATAAAAAGAAAAAGGCAAAAGACTTCCTTACCATGATACAAGGAACAAACAAACATCATTTACTCCCTAATACCCAAAGCATCTGATAGTCATGCCCTAAGTCAAACATCCTGTCATTTGGTCTTGAGGGTCAAGATATACAGTAGTCATACCTTAGGCCAAACATCCTGTTGTTTAACCTTGTGGAGCAAGAATAGGTTTGAACTCTCTGACCTTAAGTTAAGATGGAATGAAGTCAATAACAATGGGCCCCCGACAATTTGCCCTTTCTTAATTTTTTAAATTAATGCCTGTAATTCTACCACAGGAAGATGATTGTTCCTGTCTTAGGTCATCTTTTTTAACCTTCCAGATTTACTCATCTCTGGTATACACATTCCATCATGCATGTCCTGTCTTAGGTTGACTGGAGGGAAAGCGATCTTACCATCTTTGACTCCAGCCTCTGTTTATGAAAGAGTGTGTGTAGCTTGATACCATGATACCTCTGAGCCAACTTTCCTTCAAGAATCCACAATCATAGGCAAACAGGTAATGCCAAGAAATACACATGCTCCTGTGGCTGCAATACCTCCTAATAAAGGAGTAAAGAATGACCAAGATGGAATGGCCTTTTGCAAATTTTTCCAATGTGTCTCTAGCATTTTTAGCTGCAACAAAATCCCAATCTGCTTTTTTAATCACATTGAGTATAAGGACTCATTAGCATCATGCCTAATTCCTCTCAGATGAGCTCTAACCTATTTTCCATCCATAAACACTTTCAATGTGAACAGAAGTGGTTATAAACATTAACAGGTTAATATCATAATCCTAGTATGATTATTAATAGTCGGCACACAATTGGTTAAATTGCAATTCTCATAACTTGGATCCCATCAAGATGCAAGAAAATGTTTTTGTGATGAGTGAAGTATAAGTCACTCCATAATTCTGAGCCTTTTCTTTTCCCTCTCCTAAAATCAAATGCATTACTGCTATCCACTTCCAAAGATGTGTTTGAGCTGCTCCAGTCCCAAGTTCTGAATACTGGCAACAAAACCTTTATCCCACCCCTCCTTGTCTGCTGAAGAGGGGCTTTAGCCACACATCACCTCCATAATAGTGTTCAGTTACTCCAATGAATATCTTTCCCACAGGAGGGAGGTCTCTGAGGCACCTGTTCTCCAGGCTCTCTGTTTCAACAGCAGATGAACACTATACTGGCAGAGGTGATGTCTGTGTCCCAAGAGACAGTGTGGATAAGACTGTCAATCACTCAATCATAGATGCATTCTTGGAAAAACAGATAGGTGTTCCTTGGCCAGATCCAAAATAATTAAAACTCACAAAGTTCTGGGAAATTGGTGCAGCAGATCTATCAAGAAGTTGGGGATCATTAACCATCACTGTAAACTCCTTCCCTTCCCAACCTGCAGGATAATGACATTGGAAGATCAGGAACATAGGTTCAGTAAATCTCACTTGAACTCTTCTGGGGAAGCACCAGCAGCCACAATATCATCAAAGCCAGCACTTTTCTGTTCCACACACTGTACCAGCATTTGGACAATCACCGAGCTTTACTTTCTTCCTGTGAAAAAAACATAAACATACCCTCAACCTCATATCAAAACAGGGTCGGGACCCTTCCATAATCCAGTACAAGGATCCTTCCATTTCACTTGAGCAAAAGTCACTCAAGTGTCATCATGCCAGAATCTATCCATAACAAATTGCACGTGGGCAAATGAAGAGGGCATGATTTAAGGGTTATGTGGTGACTGAGGGTATAATGCCCCATTTTTTTACTTTTTGATGTTTAGTTTTCAAAGTGCCATGGGCATGTTCCACAATTCCTTGTCCTTGAGGATGATAAGGAATGCCTGTTTCATGCTAGATTGTCTGTGGGGAAAAATTGCTGAAATGCTTTACTAATATATCCAGATCCATTATCTGTTTTTAAGATTTTAGGAATGACCAAATATGAAAAGCATTTTAAGCAATGAGCTAAATTGGATTTCCCCAGTTTTGGACAGTGGCCATCAAGAACCCTGAATATGTATCAACTGTTACATGCAAATATTTTAATTTGCCAAATTCTGCAATATGAGCAATATCCATTTACCATAAATGATTAGGAAGAAGGCCCCAAGGAAGCCTAAAGGAGGCACAGGCAGACACTGTAGGCATACATTACATTGTTTAACAATTTGCCAAGCAATTTCTCTGGTAAGGCCAAACTGTTGTCTTTAACTTCTGCTATTCTGATGATAAAGGGCAGGTGGCTGTCGAGCCAGTTCTATGTGGGACAAAGCAACCGTCCTTGTTAATTTATCAGCCGATGCATTGCTGTCAGCCAGTGGGGCAGGAAGATTGGAATGAGCTCTGATATGACCCCCAAAGCATGGCAATTTTCTTTGATGAATCTTGAATTTGCTGAAACAGCATCCTAACCTGATCATTACTAGTTCCAATACAGGGAACAGTTTCTATAACTTGAGGAGGCCTAAAAATACAATGACTACCAGTATACAAATTAAATGAACTATTTAGGAAACACTGGAAAACATTGCTATAGCTCGTAATTCTACTATCTGAGCTGAAGCTGGAGCTGTTTATATTACCATTAATAACATAAGTAGCTCTTCCATTGGAAAAACCATCTGTAACATGATAATTAAAACTCAGAGACAGATATTGGGGTTCAAGCTTCAAGCTGAAGATCAGAGAAGCAAAGCAGCCAGCCACTAGCTCTTAACTCTATCTCAGGCTGAAAGGGCTGATCCTGTCTCCAGGAGCTCTCACCAAACCTCAGACTGCTGCATGTCCTCAGTGTGGCTGGAGAATGAATGCCTTCCTATGCTCAATGTAGCTGGAGAATGAATGTCAGCTCTGAGACCCTGTTTCTGTCTTAAATAATTCTCCTGAGTCCTGGGATTAAAGGTGTTAGCTCTGTTACTCTTTTAGACAGGTTCAATCTCACATAGCCCTGGACTTGAATTTAGAGAGATTCATCTACCTTTGTCTCCTGAGTCCTGGGATTAAAGGTGTGTGCCACCACTGCCTGGCTTCCATGGATAACTAGTATGGCTGCTTTGCTATTTTGATCTCCAGTGACTTTAATAAATCGTAAACAATGAATCATCACAACCATCAGTAAAAGACAGAATAGCATCTTTTATGAGGTTTTTTCATCACAACTTTAGGAAATATAAAGGAATGCATTTGGGCAAATTGCAACAATCAGTCAGCTGGAAGATGGATATCAATTTAGCCCCAAAACTGAGCAAAAGCAATCACCTAAGAATCGTTACTTTGAAATAACCAATCAACTTGCTGTTTAGTGTAAGGAACTTTGATCACCCTTGGTTCTCTACCAAAATATCGCCTAGACTCTATCAGGCTTTTATGTATTAAACAAGTCACTACTTCATAATAAGGGTTCAACACTTGGGCTGGGGAAACAGGTAGATGCAACCACATTAATGGCCCATTTTCCTATAACACAGCTGTTGGAGTATGTCGTGTAGGAAGCACATACACTTCCCTTAGTATCATACAGTCAACATAGCATATCTGCCGGTGTTGAATTGCATATTTCACATGAGCCAGAACTTGCCTAGCAGCATCTGAAGATGCCTAGGGGAACTAGGATCACTATTCCCCTTAAGAATCTCACTGAGGGGTTCAAGATCTCCTGTAGACACCTCTACATCTTTGTTGGAAGAGAACACCCTGAAATGTTTGTGTTATGTTTCACATTATATGAATAAGTCAAGTGGAGAAGTTTCTAAATATATGAGAAAAGATGAGTGGAACCCAGACAATCCAAAAAGCTCCAGGAGAGTCTGGTGGGGGAAAAAAGCATTAACTGTCAACTTGGCATAGCCTAGAGTCACCTAAGAATGAAGTCTTAATAGAGATGTTGACAACATCAGAGTGGCCCATGGAAATGTCTGTGAGAAAATGTCTTGGTTGTTACCCAAGGGAGGGCTTAGGCCATTCCCTGAACAGGCGGTCCTGTATAAGGAAGCTAACTGAACATGATCCTGAGCAGGCCCCAAAGTGTGTATCTCCATGGTTTCTACTTCAAGTTCCTGCTTGAGCACTTGCCCTAACTTTCCTCAGTGGGAGATTATGATCTGGCAATGTAATCCAAATAAGTAAACTCTTTCTTCCCTTAAGTTGTGTGTAGACAGAGTGTTTTATTACAGAAACAGAAATCAAACTAGAGGAAGCATGGTAGAAGGCAGAGGATAGAGGTCAGGGGAGGAGGATCCTTGAGAGCATTGCCTAATGGTCCTGGGAAGTGCCTGCCCTTCTTTCCCTGAGATGAATTGCCAATGTTCCAAAGTTGGGCTACCTAACCTAAAGAAAGTCTGATTGATCAACAGAGGTTTTACAGAGAGCAGGACTATATCACACAGAACATGTGCGCGCACACACACACACACACACACACACACACACACACACACACATGTCTCCCTGAATTGGTTTTTTACTTTAAGTAGAGTTGTTCCATTGAATCCAGCCTTCACTGGTACTTCATGGCTGCACCCCTCACACTTACACAATTAGCAAAGACACACAAAAGTGCTTATGAGACACACAGTGATAAGGAGGGGAGAACCTGGATGGGAGGGGTTTCCTGCTGGATTATATCAGAAATGGCCCTGCAGCAAGATAGACTACTCAATGGCAGCCCAGGGAGCCGCTGGCACATGCATACCCTCTTCGAACATTTAAAATTGTTTGTCACCTAATCGTGGGGGATTTTGTTTGTTTGTTTGTTTGGCTAGTTGGTTTTGTTTTTGTTTTTGTTTTGTTTTGTTTTTTTCTATTTGTGGAGCCAGAGTTCTATAGTCTCTAAAAAGTGCTTCTAAAAATTGCCTGCTAGAGAGAGTTGAAATATGGATTATCATAAGGGAGAGGGTTAAATATATTCCCTACTCCCTGGTGAGAGGGCCATCTGGTTGACCCCTCTGCTTTCAACAACAAAAATAAAATGTGAAACCACCTACTGTCCCATCGTGACCAGCAAATTATACCCATGCCATCACTGCAGCCCCTTCTGTAACCCACCTGCCACCTCCTGTGTCACCCCAATACCTAAGTCTCCTGTCATAGAGATTCCTTTGTTTGCTGGGAGTTCGTCTCCTCTTACCCCTGCTGTGTGTTGTTCTGCTGTCCCTTTAGCTGTGTAAGGTTGTGTGTTCATCATGTGAAGCAAGTATGTTATGAATGTGTAGCTGTCTGCAGCTTGATGAATGCTGCTCTCCGAATGCTGCTCTCCAAACGCTGTAAGCTGCCCCGTCCTCTCTGCAAAAGTAAAAGCTCCAACTTCCTGTGCTGAGACTAAGAGCACAGCAGAAAACTCTTCATTTTCTTCATGCATTTCTGAGTGCACTTGCTGCTGTACGTGAGGTATTGCTGTGTTATTTAGCAGTGATGTTGATAAATAGTAGAGCAATAGCTGATCTCCTGACGTTCTCTCAAATTAGAGCCATGACTTGATATCATATTATGTGTATGTCTGAGCCAGGAAAGGCACACGGTAAGCAAGTGTTGCCTGTTTTGTTGGTTTGTAGCCATTTCATACCTTCAAATGAACATCCAGTTGTGGATGAAGATGTATTTATACACTGTATCTGCTTAGAGACCATCTTTATCCTACCTTATCTTGGCTTAATTAAAATGAGTTGGAATGATGGACACTATAAAAGGCAATATTATCAGATGGATGATATGTATAGTTGCACTGAGGTCATATGTCCTTTTTTCTGTATAGATTTTTCTATAGAATTAATGATAATTATTACTATTTAACTGTTATATGCAGTACTTATTATTAGATATTAGCAATGCCCCATTTTTTAAAGGAATCCCAGTGAGGATCATAAATTATATGACCACCCTAATCTTAAGGGAACTGAAGTTTAGTCTCATTATGCCATAAGCCTGTTTAGTTCCTAGATTTGTTCATCCAGTGACATCCTTTAGTGATATCTCCATATATCCCTCCCACCCTGCACCCTTGCAAAAACGGAGGATGCGAGAGAATAGGACAGGTGACAGACCCAGGGAAGTGAGACCTGAGGAATGCCGCAGCTTGCTCACAGGGCTGCAGAAGGAATACCAGGCTCATGATCAGTGCCACACGTAGAAGTTGACACACAGTATGTGCTAACTAAATATTCAAGCTGCTGGTCAGAGTGCGGTGTGGATGTAAAGTGGTGTGGACATGAAGAAAGAAAGGGGGAAGAGAAGACCTCGGGCTGGCAATGTTCATCACACTAGCGTGAGATTCCATGGAGACTCCATGGGGCTTTGACAGAGTCTTCAGGCTACCCTGTGCGGTATTCTAGTTCATACTGGTATTTTGCATGGGGGTGGGGGGCAGCAGTAATTCTTTTTAAAATGGCATCATGTCAGAGTCATTGTGGAGACAATCCGTCCCTGACATGAGAAGGGACAGAGCAGGTCCCTGGGGTGCTGCAGGAAGAAGGACCGGAGAATAGCTAGCGGCAGACACCTCTGCCACTGCCCTGTGTCACGAACGACACTGCAGCTGTCCCCTTTGTCATACTCACTGAGCTTTTCCTTCCTGTGTTTCTTAGGAGCTGGTGGGGAGTAACCCTCCGCAGAGAAACTGGAAAGGAATTGCAATTGCACTGCTCGTCATCCTGGTCATCTGCTCCCTGATCGTCACCTCAGTCATACTGCTGACACCAGGTATGGAAGCTTTCAAGAGACCCAGCCACGAGCATCTTGGAGTGGGCAGTTTTACTAGGGAATACTTCCTAAGTAGCTTCTGACTGTACCATTTATTCTTACCAGATTCTGGTTTTGATTATACCATTGTAAGAGGTTATAGTTTGTTTTAAATGAAAGCAAATCCATTTTATATACTTTAAATTTTATATAGTTGTTGACTAGATAAAAATGGCATAAATTAAATATTGGCTGTTGCTTACTCATCTTGAAATTAAAGGTAGAGACATTAGAAATAATTTAGTATCTCCTATCTGGGTGGTAGAGAAAGGAAGAATTAAGAAAATGTTCAAGCAACACATGATGACTGAGAACCAAGGACAAATGACTGATTAGGTAACACTAATATAGTTAAATACTGATGAATCCAGAGATGAAATTCTCTCAAGTAAGAAAAACAAAAACCTTACTAGAATCCAGAGCAGTGTCCTGAAAGCATTGAGTTCGCCTACATGGCCTGTGCAGTAGCCAAGGCAGACTTGCTTGGGAGCCTCAGGGACAGAAAGGTCTTTTTGTTTAGTTTAGTTTTTATTATTATTATTGTTATTTTATCTCCACATTTGTGGGTACAATGGAATGTGGGGTAAGCCTCCCAGAGTGGTGGGAAAGGAAGCCTTTGCTTGTAAGATAGCCGTGTGGAAGTGTCATGGGGCAATGCAGGGGCCGTAGGTAGCAGTATGTGCTGTGTACTCCATTGTCATCGCTCTAGATGCTCATGTGCAGGTGTAGCATCACTCCAGGCCTCAGTAAGCTGGCCACACATGGATTAGACTTCAAGGCGGGAGAGTGAGCAGACACCGCAATGCAGGGGAACAAGAGATAGGTATGAAATGCATGCAGGTGGTTAGGCCATTAGACCAAGATGCAAGTGAAATAAATGGGTATCTTTATGAAAAGGTGGCATGCACTACCATGGAAAAGTAAGAACTGCAGACCAGTGTTCCTTGTGAGGATAGATACACAGAAAGCTGGCAGAAAACTGTATAATGTATAAAGACGTTGCAGGGGCCTGGAGATGGCTCTGCTGCTGAGATGTCAGGCACCGCAGCTCTCAGTACCCGTGTCAGGTGGCACACAACCACTTGCAACTCCAACCTGATGCCCTCTTTTGACCTCTTTAGGCAGAAGGTGATCGGTGTGGAAGGAACCGTGGGCAGATCAGGGAAGACAAACACTTGTTTTGTGAGCGCTGCTTCTGAGTGGATGCAGCAGGGACCAGAGCAACTCCAGGGACTTAATTAATACAAAGGAACTGGGCTCTCTCTGGATCTGGGGAGCATGGGACTGTCTTTGCTTTCCCCGGAGCAGAGATGGGCTTTGATGACAAGTGCCGTTCACAGCTTTGTTCCTGTGGCCATGTCCCGTTCCTTGGGACTTAGAATGGGGCAATGGTTCTGAGATTCTCCTGCCTGGGGTGAAATTTTGCCAAGCTCACCTCCCCAGAATCAAGGGCTCTCGTGAGCATTGCTCAAGAGTGGAGTGTGGTAGATGGAGACAGAAACAGGGCCATGGAACATAGAGCATGAAAATGTCTAGACCTGAAACATGGCTCCTGGGACCTTCCTAACAGGTAATCCTGATGGAGCTTTATATCACTCCCATGCCATAGGAGCAACCACAGAGCAGCCTCCTCTAAGCCCCGTAGAGAATACAGTCACTGCAAAAGGTTCTGTCAGATGGTGACACTATCTATCAGAGAAAGATGCTGTAGATGGCAGCTGGAGTCTCGGTTGGGTCTGTATTCCAAGAAGGCTTGGAAAGGGGCTGTTTCCTTTATTCTTCTGTTGAAATAAACAGAAGAGCCTTGTCTAGCCCTTTTGTTCTGGAGATGTTTATGCATAGTGTCTGTCTGTAGGTTGTGCTGTTAGGGAACTATGTGTCCTGGCTTGAGAGGACCAGGCAGGGTGAATGCTCAACACAAAACCCATACTATAGGGCCCTCCTGGCATGCCACTTCTGTGTCCCCTCTCCTAGAGCAAAGTAGAAGCTTTTGTTTTGACTGTACCAGGTGTTCTTCCTGCACGGCTCTGATGTGTCCCCAGATCTCCTCAGATGCAGAACCCACAGAGCTAAGCTTGCCCTCTTCCAACATTAATAATCCCATTAGGAGCTGCAACCACTGAGCTAATCACTGAGAAAATGTACAAAGTGTAAATCCATGTGTTCTCTTTGAGTTAAAAGCAAGGAGGCAAAGAGCCCCACGTGTTGCTGTTAGTATGGAAAATAAAACCAAAGAGCAGGGTGGGGCTGAGCTCAGGGTACCACAGGAGGGGAGAGGGCTGCAGTTCAGAGTCCTCATAGGAGCAGCAATACATTGAGGATATATATGCATATATATATATATATATATATATATATGCAAGCAGTTTTGGGCACAGCCCATGGCATTACCTCTGCCCCCTCCCAAGAATTGCGTTCATTTTGATAGAGTCAAGAAAACTTCTGAAGCAAATGTTTTCCAAGCACTCACAGATTCTGACCTTGTGTCCTGGAAACCCTGAGTCTAGAACATGCTCACTCCACACTCAGTTCAGAACTCATTTGCTTTGGTCTATCTGTGACCATTTCCCTGTGCTCACAACCCAGCTCCAACTCCCCAAGCAGGATCTAGTGGGAGGGTTGCTCTGGGGCAGTGGGGTTCTGGGAGGGTCTCTTGGCGATTCTGACAGGCAAGGTACCTTGCTCTATGGTGCAGGCTGGCAGTCATCAATTGTTCACTATTCATCTGTCTCTGAAGGGTCTTGAAGGGAATGTGACCTTTCTGCTTGTCATGCCTCTATCCTTTGTTGGGCCATGTTCTTTTCCAAATTTCTCTTCTGGATAATAGATTTAAAGTTACCCCTTTAATTTTCTGATATTAACTACAGCAGCTGTAAGTCGCACTATTGTCTGGTGTATACCATTCAGGGCAGCTGCAGTTCCTGCAATCTGAGGAGACTGACCAGAATGATGAGCACTCCAAGGGGTCTGAAGACATGATGGGGTCTGAGTTGCATTAGGATATTTCAGACTTTGCCTTCTCACTGAGCACACTCCAGAGAAGTTTGATGGGAAAGCCACTGACTCTGAGAATCATACTGAAGACTAGGTACAAGGCCAGGCCACACTCCCAGAAGCAAAGATAATGAATGGGTATTTGATAATAGAAACATAATGTACAGATTACTTGTGCTGGAATGTCCCCACAGTTCTATTTAAATGCAATGCCAGTGACCAACTGTCTTAGCTGAGAAATTACATTCTTTTTCATGTCCACAATTGAGAAAAGATTATGCCCATTGGAGATAAGAGAAAATCCAGGAGGTCACCCTGACCCATCACTAGCATGCGTGTTGTTCAAAGATAGCCTGGCTTGGAAGACAAGGAGGGCCACAGTGAGTGGTCAATTCAATGCAAAGGCTGATGAAGAGATAAAGGGATTCTGTGGTGACAGAGAGAGAAAGACGTGGACATCCGGTGTGAGCTCTGAGATGGGACTCTGGTTCCTCCCACTGTCCGTATAGAGGTCTCCATCACAACCATTTCTAGAGTCTGAAAGTTGCTTTATGTCATCCTGTCCCTGGGGAGAAAAGGGAAGGGTGGACAAGAATACACCCTGAGTATTCCTGAATGTCTGTAGACTGTCTGCTAACCTGCACTAGCAGGTTGTTCTTCAATAACAGGCCATTGAGGGGGAGGACCAAGGCATCAACAAAATAAAGAAGATAGCAAATTTGGTGTTAGGAGGTCTTGAACAGGGTATGCCTTATGCCAAGAAAGTTTATTAAAATGTGCCACATCTTATATATAGTTTTCAGAGGGGAAAAATGGGATAGAGTCGTCAGACAAGTATCATACAATGGGACAAAGTCAGCAGGAGGCTAACCAAGCAATGTTGCACCAAGGAAACACAGTGTATCTCAAGGACATTGCAGATGGAACACACAGAAGCCTTGGGGCTGATAACCAGAGCCCTTTAAAAGGGAAGCGTTGGTTTCTAGGGAGTCGATACTGCTCCTCTCCCAAGGCCATTAATTGATCTGCCAACCATATTCCTGGTTTTACAGAAGGAACTGTCTTCCTTCTCCACACATCAGGGCCTCAGAGGAAGTCTTGGGTCAGCCCGCATTGATCTGCAGTGATGGATATTTATTAATTATATGTGGCATACCAGAATGGGAACTAACATTGTCTAGTTTGAAGGTGTCTGTATTGATGCACAAAGCAGGTCCTTGCCTAATTTGGTGGCTCAGGTCAGCCCCAGTCATCTTGTCTCCACCCATCTCTACCGTTATCCTCAGCTCACTGACTGAGGGGCTAGAGCAACCTCTAGCCTGCATGACCCACACAGGGAACTAAGGAGGGACACTCACTTTCTCCAACACTGAAGAAACTATGTCCCTGGGACGAGCAGGAGGTGAGTCATTTGATGAATCTATGTCTCCCAGAAATTATGGCTATGGTAGTTTCTGGGAATCTGGGTCTGTGGAGTGAGAAGATGAAAGCAGTTGCTTCCGGGAAGGCAACCCTCATGTCCACCACACAAGAGAAACCCCTAGATTTGAACTACCCAAACTCTGTGATCCGCAAACCTTGAACCTGAGCAGTGCATTCAAATGGCTCTTGCAGCTGAAGCTGACCTGAAGGAGTTCTGTCAGAGGGCTTGGTTTATGCAGCCACTGACTTTAAAGTGAGTTGCAGACTCTGACAGACTGAGCAGTGGGTCCTTGGAAGCATCCTTGGATTTCTTTTGACTTCTACTCATTAACTCTAGAAGAAATGTCTAATACTGCTTGCTTATTTATGGAACCCTTGCACTAAATGCCTATTTTCCTTAAAGACGACGATACACACTTATTCATGTGCACATTAAGGCCACCAGCCAAGGCCAACATAACTGGGAGTTTATTTGTAAAAGATAATTTTCAGGACCTGTTCTATTATGCCCCAATTTTAAAGACACATAACCCATAGGAAGGAGTAAATCTTACCATGGTGTTCCCTGTTTTCTCTGGAAACTGTCACCAAGAGCATATACTGGAAAATTACAAAGTAATGGGACACACATCCAGGACAATGCACTCCAAGATACTGGCTGACATACTGGGTGATGGGTTAGTGAGCAGCCTAGCAGGACAGTCACCAAGGCAAGCGTTTTGGAGTCTATGCCAGTACTAGTTCAGAGTCAGAAACATAGGGATGTTCGTGTAATGAAATGGAAGATAAATGGGCCACAGTGAACCAGGCAAGTCAGGGACCAGAGGATGCTCTAGGCTGAAGTGGGCACTGACTTCCTTAGAAGCAGAGATGTTGCCTTAAACCCCACTGGACCCAACAGTTGTGGCATCTTCAGGAGTCAAGAGTACACTTGTACTTCTCACATCACGGATTCAGACCCTGCAAGCCCTGGGCCTCTCTGAAGGAACCTTATGATAAAATTGCCAGAGTTTGTTAACTCATCATGTATAGAATACAGACTTATCAGTCTCTTTCCCACTTGTTTCTTATCACTTAGGTGTTTTTGCTTCAAATGTATTTATTTAGTTATATGGGGGTGTATGTATGCCTTGGTGTGAGCATGCAACACCTACACAAGTCAGAAGAGGGCATCCTATCCCCTGAAATTGAAGTTACAGGTGATTGTGAGCCACCATGCAGATACCGGATCCTCTGAAAGAAGACCGGGTGCTTTTAACTTCTAAGCCATCTCTGCAGACCATGTGCCCAGCTCCTTCACATCCTCATGAGCTCAGTGAATACATATGCAGAGGGGCTCCTAAAGTCCTGACTAGTAGCAAACAGAAGAGAGACTTGACAGGATACAGGTAGTGGGCTAGACAGTGTCTTCACAAAGACCTTTACATTCAAACCCCTGACATGAGAATGTTCTTGGCAAAGAAGGGAGGGTCTTTTGTGGATGAGGTTACCCTGGGTTATCCCACAAATTCTAAGCACATGGGAGACAGAGTTGACAGGAGAGGGGATATCCTGGTCCTCAGGAGGCAAGGGAGAGTGAAGATGGAGTTTTCTGGTCCTCCAGGTCCTGCCCCCCAAAAAACACAGAGACATATTAATTATTAAACTGTTTGGCCGATGGCTAGAACTTCTTACTGGCTAGCCCTATCTTAATTATTAACCCATTTCTATTAGTGTAACTATTTCCGCGTGGTCTTATCTTACCAGAGGAGGGTCCAGATCTGTTACTCCTTCCTCTGCTACACAGCATATCTTCGTGGCTTCTCTCTCTCTCCTCTCCCAAGAATTCTCCTTGTCTGTAGCCCCTCCTATACTCCCTGCCTGGCTACTGGCCAATCAGTGTTTTATTCATCAGCCAGTAAGAGAAACATATATACAGAAGGACACCCCCCATCAGACAGTCATGATGCTTCACTGGATCCAGGCTTCCCAGTAGGAGGCTGAAGACAAGAGCAGATGTTTCTTCAGAGCTCCGAGGATGCAGCATTGTTGGCTGATGTGGTGCAGTGAGACAGACTCTACCTCTGTCCCCAGCTCTGTAAGGAAACAGTGTTCTACCACCACTACCACAGCCAGCATTAGACTGAGGTACTTTGGTGTGGTCACATGAGGATGCCTGTTTCAAGGTGACATGGCTGCCCATGCCCCCTCTGCAGGTTGAGAAGTCACGGCTAAAGAGAACTGTGCATTTAAGTGAGAACTGAGCAGACCTGCCCATGCCTCCCCTTTCACACACGGCCACAGAATTCAAGCCCTGGGCTCCTTCTTCCGCCTCCAGAGCCCTCTTTTGGAAGGGACGCTGGTTCTTATTCATCTTTGCCATTGGGAAAAGAATAGAAATGTATTCAGCTTAATACAATTTTTTTTGCAAATTTGAGAGAAAAGACAAGCCCGGCTCTCATACTGACTTTTCATTTCTGTTTCCACTTTCCTGATATGCACTCAACAGACATAAGTTTCATGCACAGTCTGAATTAATTAATAGAATTGGCAATTAAATAGCAATCAATCAATGGAGCCAGCAAGATTGAGACTTAAGATGTACTTACCATAGAAAAGACTAGTTCAAGGACTAATGTTCCTTTCATAGTATTGTGGAGAACACTGCATGGTACAGGGATCTGAGCTAGTGGGTCTACCCCTATTACTCCTGCTGAAGAGTTGACCACCCACCCCTTAACTTCTGGGAGTCCTGCATACCTGGGTCATACTGTGTATGCATTTCCATTAGAAAGGTCCAATTGACTGACTTGGTTTGATGGGTCATTTAGACACACATTGGCCAACACGCTCCCTTAGGTGAGAATACAAGTTATAGCCACAACATAACTGTAATATTTACTTCTCTCATTGTGCTACAAAGTACATGACCAAAGCAACTTAAGAAAGACATGGTTGGGAAGGCATGGGGCAGAGTATGAGGCAGGTCAGGAGGCTGTTGATAATATCACCCACGTTTAAAATGGGTCTAACATAATCTACAAACTCCCAGACATTCCAAGAGGCTTGTTTCCATGGTGATTCTGAATTCTGTCAATTTGACAATCAAGAGTAGCCATCACATGACTTTATTAACATTTACTGTTGATAATATGTAAAGAATTGAAAAACCAGTAGAAAAGTAAATGAATTAACAAAAATCACCACAATCCATCTCTCCTATCATTAAATCCTTCTCCCAGATTTTATTGTTTTCACTGTTTCTGGTTTTAGTGTTCACTCATTCTTCATATTACATTTGCTGCCCTCTGTTCATGGACTAACATCCATGAATCAGCTACCTCATTTATATTGCCTGCCTTTTCTTTGCTCAATGACATTAATTGCGTCTTGGGAAACTCTCACGTCTGAAAGCCCAGTCCACCACCCATGCCCTGCCTCCTAGGCTTTCTCTCAACTATTTAAAGATTTTTTTATCATTTTTTATTTTAATTTTAAATAGCTTGTTTTACATGTCAATCCCAGTTCCCTCTCCCTCCCCTCTTCCCGCACTCTCCTTCCCCCCCCTCCCTCCCACCCTATTGCCAAATCCTTCCACATAGGGGATATCAGAGTCTGTCATTTTACTCTGGGTAGGGTCCAGGCACTCCCCTAAGAGTCCAGGCTGAGAGAGCATCCCTCTTTGTGCTATAGGCACACGAAGACTGTTTGTATATCAGGGATAGACACTGATCCACAGCTCAGGGCCCCATAGGTTGCCCAGGCCTTCTCACTGACACTCACGTTTGGGGGGTCCAGAACAGTCCCATGCTGGCCTCCCCACTGTCGGTCTG
This sequence comes from Mesocricetus auratus, assembly GCF_017639785.1. NCBI lineage: Eukaryota > Metazoa > Chordata > Mammalia > Rodentia > Cricetidae > Mesocricetus > Mesocricetus auratus. The sequence continues at coordinate 109,151,856 of NW_024429266.1, forward strand.
GGGTCCAAGAGCACTCCCCTGTTCAGATCAGCTGTCTCTGCTGGTTTTGCCAGCCCATTCTTTGCCAATTTGCTCATCACTCCTCTCTCTCTGTCACTGGGTTCCTTGGGTTCAGTTCAGTGATTAATTGTGTGTTTGCCTCTGCTTCCATCAGTCACAGGATGAAGGCTCCCGGATGGTTATAGACATCAAGTTCATTATCAGGAATGGGCATTCGAGGTGGTCCCTCCACTTTGCTTAGCTTGCCAATTGATGTTATACCTTTAGATCATTCGAGGTCACTCTGGTGCCTGATCTGTCTTCGATCCTATGATTCCCTCTTCCCCCTATTCTACCCCCACCCCCTCAACTTCCTGTTCCCCCATGACCAACTCCCTTCCTCTTTACCCCCTCTATTCTTCCCAGGTCCCACTCCCCCCCACCCCTCGCCGTGTTCCCCATCCATTCAGAGGATCTTGTCTCCATCCTCTTCTCTTGGGTACTATGCATATATGCATATCTTTTAGGTTCTTTCCTGTTTCCCAGACTCTCTATCTGTGGAAGTGCAGACTGGCACTATCCTGATCCATATCTAAAATCCATATATGAGTGAGTACATACCATGTTTGTCTTTTTGCGACTGGGTTACCTCACTCAGGATGGTTTCTTCCAGTGCTATCCATTTCCCTGCGAATTTCAAGATTCCATTGTTTTTTTCTGCTGAGTAATACTCCATTGTGTAAATGTACCACATTTTCTCTATCCACTCTTCAGTTGAGGGGCATCTAGGTTGCTTCCAGGTTCTGGCTATTACAAACAATGCTGCTATGAACATAGTGGAGCAGATGCCCTTGTTGTATGAACCTGCCTCATTTGGATAAATGCCTAAGAGTGGAATTGCTGGGTCTAGTGGTAGATTAATTCCCATTTTCCTGAGGAATCTCCATACTGATTTCCAAAGAGGCTGTATGAGTCGGCATTCCCACCAGCAGTGGGGGAGTGTTCCTCTCTCTCCACATCCTCTCCAGCATAAATTGTCATTGGTGTTTTTGATTCTAGCCATTCTGACAGGAGTAAGATGGTATCTCAGAGTTGTTTTGATTTGCATTTCCCTGATGGCTAAGGATGTTGAGCACTTTCTTAAGTGTCTCTTGGCCATTTTAGCCTCCTCTACTGAGAATTCTCTATTTAGTTCTGTACCCCACCTTTCAAGTGGATCCTTTGGTGTTTTGGAGACTTGTTTCTTGAGTTCTTTGTAAATTTTGGAGATTAGCCCTCTGTCAGATGTAGGGTTAGTGAATATCTTTTCCCATTCTGTGGCCTGCCTTTTTGTCTTTTTGACTGTGTCCTTTGCCTTACAGAAGCTTTTTAGTTTCAGAAGGTCCCATTTGTTAATTGTCGATCTCAGTGCCTGTGCCACTGGTGTTATGTTTAGGAAGTGGTCTCCTGTACCAACTCGTTGAAGAGTATCTCCCACTTTCTCTTCTAAAAGTTTCAGTGTGGCTGGATGTATGTTGAGATCTTTGATCCATTTGGACTTAAGTTTTGTACAAGGCGATAAACATGGATCTATCTGCAGTCTTCTGCATACCACTACCCAGTTATGCCAGCACCATTTGTTGAAGATGCTTTCTTTTTCCACTGTACAGTTTTAGCTTCTTTGTCAAAAATCAGGTGTTCATAGGTGTGTGGGTTAAAATTAGGGCTTTCGATTCGGTTCCATTGGTCTACCTGCCTATTTTTGTGCCAATACCAAGCTGTTTTCAGGACTATAGCTCTATAATAGAGCTTGAAGTCAGGTATGGTGATGCCTCCTGAAGTTCCTTTATTGTATAGGGATGTTTTGGCTATCCTGGGCCTTTTGTTTTTCCATATAAAGTTGATTAATGTTCTTTCCAGGTCCTTGAAGAATTGTGATGGAATTTTGATAGGGATTGCATTGAATCTATAGACTGCTTTTGGCAAGATTGCCATTTTTATTATGTTGATCCTACCAATCCAAGAGCATGGGAGATCTTTCCATTTTCTGGTATCTTCTTTGATTTCTTTCTTCAAAGACACAAAGTTCTTGATATACAGGTCTTTCACTTCCTTGGTTAACATTATCCCCAGATATTTGATGCTGTTTTTGGCTATTGTAAAAAGTGATGTTTCTCTGATTTCTTTCTCAGTCACTTCATCACCTGTATATAATAGGGCCACTGATTTTTTTGAGTTTACCTTGTATCCTGCCACATTGCTGAAGGTGTTTATCAGCTCTAGGAGTAACCTTGCGGAGTTTTTTAGGTCATTTATGTAAACTATCATATCATCTGCAAATAGTGAAAGTTTGACTTCTTCTTTTCCTATTTGTATCCCCTTTATCTCCTTTTGTTGTCTTATTGCTGTAGCTAGAACTTCAAGTACAATATTGAAGAGATATGGAGAGAGTGGACAGCCTTGTCTTGTTCCTGATTTTAGAGGAATTGCTTTGAGTTTCTCTCCATTTAGTTTGATGTTAGCTGTTGGTTTACTGTATATTGCTTTTATTATATTCAGGTACGTTCCTCTTATCCCTGATCTCTCTAGGACCTTTATCATGAAGGGGTGCTGGATTTTGTCAAAGGCTTTTTCAGCATCTAGTGAGATGATCATGTGGTTTTTCTTTTGCAGATTGTTAATATGGTGGATTACATTGATAGATTTTCTAATGTTGAACCATCCCTGCATTCCTGGAATGAAGCCTGCTTGATCATGGTGGATGATTTTTCTGATGTGTTCTTGAATCGGGTTTGCAAGTATTTTATTGAGTATTTTTGCATCAATGTTCATGAGGGAAATTGGTCTATAGTTCTCTTTCTTAGTTGTGTCTTTGTGTGGCTTGGGTATCAAGGTAATTGTAGCCTCGTAGAAAGAGTTTGGCATTGAGCCTCCTGCTTCTATTGTGTGGAATACTTTGACGAGTATTGGAATGAGCTCTTCTTTGAATTTCTGGTAGAATTCTGCACTGAAGCCATCTGGGCCTGGGCTTTTCTTGTTTGGGAGACTTTTGATGACTACTTCTATTTCATTAGGGGTTATAGGTCTGTTTAGATTATTTATCTGTTCTTGATTTAGTTTTGGCAAGTGATATCTATCCAGGAAATTGTCCATTTCCTTTAAATTTTCAAATTTTGTGGAGTACAGATTTTCAAAGTATGCCCTGATGATTCTCTTGATTTCCTCAGAGTCCGTTGTTATGTCCCCTTTTTCATCCCTGATTTTGTTAATTAGCATGTTCTCTCTCTGTCTTTTGGTTAGTTTGGACAGAGGTTTGTCTATTTTGTTGATTTTCTCAAAGACCAACTCTTTGTTTCATTGATTCTTCTCAGTGTTTTCCTGGTTTCTACTTGATTGATTTCAGCCCTCAATTTGATTATTTCCTGGCGTCTGCTCCTCCTGGGGGAGTTTGCTTCTTTTTGTTCTAGAACATTCAGCTGTGCTATTAATTCTCTAGGATGACTGTTCTCCAGTTTTTTTCATGTGGGCACTTAGTGCTATAAACTTTCCTCTCAGCACTGCTTTTCAAAGTGTCCCATAAGTTTGTGTATGTTGTGTCTTCATTCTCATTGAAATCGAGGAAGTCTTTAATTTCTTTTTTTATTTGTTCCTTTACCCAGGGATGGTGCAATTGTGCATTGTTCAATCTCCATGAGTTTGTAGGGTTTCTGCGATTTGTGTTATTGTTGAATTCTAATGTTAATGCATGGTGGTCTGATAAGATGCAAGGGGTTATCCCAATTTTTTTGTATCTGTGGAGATTTGCTATGTTTCCTATTATGTGGTCAATTTTAGAGAAGGTTCCATGTGGTGTCGAGAAGAAGGTATATCCCTTTGTATTTGGGTGGAGTGTTCTATAGATGTCTGTTAAACCCAGTTGGGTCATAACTTCTATTAATTCTTTTCTTTCTTTGTTAAGTTTCTGTCTGGAGGTCCTGTCTAGCGGTGAGAGCGGAGTGTTGAAGTCTCCTACTATTAGTGTGTGAGATTTTATGTGCATTTTGAGCTTTAGTAATGTTTCTTTCACGAATGTAGGTGCCTTTGTATTTGGGGCGTAGATGTTTAAAATCGAGACTTCGTCTTGATGTATTTTTCCTTTGATGAATATGAAGTGTCCTTCTTCATCTCTTTTGATTGATTTTAATTTGAAGTCTAATTTGTTAGATATTAGGATTGCTACGCCTGCTTGTTTCTTGGGGCCGTTTGATTGGAAGATCTTTTCCCAGCCCTTTACTCTGAGATAACATCTGTCTTTGGTGTTGAGATGTGTTTCTTGTATGCAGCAGAAGGAAGGGTTCTGTCTTCGTATCCATTCTGCTAGTCTGTGTCTTTTTATAGGCAAGTTGAGGCCGTTGACATTGAGGGATATTAATGACCATTGATTGGTGATCCTTGTTTGCGCTTGATTTATTGTTAGTGAAGTTATTTTGTGTAGTTTCTCCTCCCTTTTTCTTTTGGTGTTTTGTAAAGTATGATTATATATTGCCTGTGTCTTTGTGAATGTAGTTATCTTCCTTGGCTCTAGGTTTTCCTTCTAGCATTTTCTGTAGAGCTGGATTCATGGATACGTATTGTTTAAATCTGGCTTTGTCATGGAATATTTTGTTTTCTCCATCTATGGTAATTGAGAGCTTTGCTGGATATAGTAGTCTGGGCTGGCATCCTTGTTCCCTTAGCGTTTGTAGGACATCTGACCAGGATCTTCTGGCTTTCATCGTTTCCATTGAGAAGTCAGGTGTAATTCGGATAGGTCTGCCTTTGCATGTTACTTGGCCTTTTTCTTTAGCTGCTCTTAATATTTTCTCTTTACTCTGTAGGTTTGATGTTTTGATTATTATATGGCGAGATGACTTCTTTTTCTGGTCAAGCCTATTTGGTGTTCTGTAAGATTCTTGTACTTTCATAGGCATATCTTTCTTTAGGTTAGGGAAGTTTTCTTCTATGATTTTGTTGAATATGTTTTCTGTACCTTTAAGTTGAAGTTCTTCACCTTCTTCTATACCTATTATTCTCAGGTTTGGCTTCTTCACGGTGTCCCATATTTCCTGGATATTTTGTGTTAAGGATTTGTTGGTTTTGAGATTTTCTTTGGTTGTCGACTCTATATCCTCTAATGAGTCTTCAACACCTGAGATTCTCTCTTCTATCTCTTGTATTCTATTGGTGATACTTGCATCTGTAGTTCCAGACCGTTTACTGAGCTTTTCTATTTCCAGCATCCCTTCATTCTGTGTTTTCTTTATCGTTTCTATTTCAGCTTTCAATCCTTCAACTGTTTGAGCTGTTTCCTTAATTTTCTTGGTTGTTTTTTCTTGGTGCTCTTTAGATTCTTTGAGAGATTTGTTTATTTCTTGAATTTTTCCCCCATTTCATGGATTTTTTGTTTGTTTTTTCTTCTATTTCTTTAAGGGATTTCCTCGTTTCTTCTTTGAGGGTCTCCATCATCTTCATGAAATAATTTTTAAGGTCTGTCTCCTCTTCTTCATCTATGTAGTGCTTTTTGGGTCTTGCTGGTGTTGGATTCCTGGATTCTGGTGGGGTCATGTTGGTGTTTCTATTGCTGAGTGATCTCTTATTCTGTCTTCTTCCCATCTCTTCTTCCAGTGGGTGCTGGTGGGGTCTTTCCGTCTCCACTGGTCTCCTTCCTTACTGCAACTGAAGCTGGGGATGCTGAAGCTGGACTCGCTGGGGTTGGGGTCTTAGAGGGGCTGATCTCTTTCCTGAAGCTGGACTCCCTGGGGTTGGGGTCTTGGAGGGGCTGATGTCTTTCCTGTGTGGGCGGCTCTTCTGGAAGCCGGGAGGGTCCCCGAAGATGGAGGGGGATGGGTGAATGGCGGGCGGTCCCCGCTGGAGACCCAATCTCACCTGAAGCTGGGCTCCCTGGGGTTGGGGTGTTGGAGGGGCTGATGTCTTTCCTGTGTGGGCGGGTCTTCTGGAAGCCGGGAGCAGCCCTGAAGATGGAGGGGGATGGGTGATGGGCGGGCGGTCCCTGCTGGATACCCAATCTCACCTGAAGCTGGGCTCCCTCTATTTAGAGATTTTAAATCTATTCTTTCCCATTAACAAAATCTCCAATAAAATGGCAACAATATTGCATATTAAATAGAAAATATTAATAACTATACTAGTTAGAGTTTATATTACTGTGAAGAGACACCATGACCAGGGCAACTCATAAAGGAAAATATTTAACTGGGGCTGGCCTACAGTTCAGAGGTTTAGTCCATTATCATCATGGTGGGAAGCATGGTGGCATGCAGGGAGACAGGTGCTGGAGAGGTAGCTGAGAGATCTACATCTGGACCCATAGGCAGCAAGAAAAGACAATGAGCCACTAGGCCTGGCTTGAGCTTCTAAGACCTCAGAGCCCACCCCCAGTCACTTCCTCCAACAATGCCACACCTACTCCAACAAGGCCACACCTCCTAGTAGTGCTAGTCTTTATGAACCTACAGAGTCACTTTCATTCAAACCACCACAGCATCACACTAAATTAGTTTTGAGCTCTTACATTTTCCTTGTAGATTCTGGAAGTGTGGCTGCAGCTATGAAGAGAAGATCTATAGCACGTCACTAAACAATTTCTTGTCAAGCACTCAAGTCTAATATAGTCTGATTTCCTCAGATACACCAAGAGCTACAATCGGCTTCTCATTATTTAATCCCTAGATCCTTAAGCAATCTGTGTTCTTTGCAGTTTTGAGGGGTTATTTCTACAAGATTGGGAGAGTAGACAGTACAAGTGCTTACAGGGCATGAGCTAACCTGGTTTGACGCAAGCTAGAAAGAAAGAGTACCTCATCCAGTATGTACCGGCAAACATTGTGCTTTTGTGTGCTGGTCAACAGAAATTTGGAGATAGCAGTAGTTTCGTTGGTCAGGTTGAGATACAGCAACAAAATATATTAAGTCATGGGCAATGAATAATGAGTTTTTTTATACTATTGAAGGGTGAAATTTCAAGTTTAAAGTACAGCTGAGGTCGTTTTCTAGCAGGATTTCCCTTTGGCTTGCTGATGGTAGCTTCTTGCTGTGTCTTCATCTCTCTCTCTCTCTCTCTCTCTCTCTCTCTCTCTCTCTCTCTCTCTTTCTCTCTTTCTGTTTGGTGGGGGTGGTGGCAGGGGACTGCACATAAGAAGAGAAACTCTTCTGCCTTTGTCTCCAAACACAGTCATCTCAATGTTTAGGGCCCCAACAAACAAATGGCGGATGGGACACCATTCCATAAAATCAATTTATGTAGGTGTCTTTGATGGCCTTTGGCACTAACAGTCTGCCTTCTCACCTTCTAAAATTGACACCCCCCTAATTATAAGAGATAATCACTACATCTTGTGAGGACTTGAGTTTGGGCCCCAGATCCCGCTTGAAAAGGCCAGGTGGGATGGTATGTGCTTATCATCCCTGAACTGGAGAGGGAGAGACAGGAGGAGGTAGCTAGCTAGCATGGCCTATTCTGTGAGCTCCAGGCCATGAGAGCCCATATTCCATATTTCTATTTTTAAAGATTGCCTTTTGTTTTCTCTCTCTCTCTCTCTCTCTCTCTCTCTCTCTCTCTCTCTCTCTCTCTCTCTCTGTGTGTGTGTGTGTGTGTGTGTGAGTGTGAGTGTGTGTATGTGTGTATGTGTGTGTGTGTGTGTAAATGCTCATATGTGTAGGTGCCCACAGAAGCTAGAAGAGGGCATCAGATTCCTTGGTGCTAGAGTTAAAGGTGGTTATAAGCTATGTAACTTGGTTGCTGGGAACCAAACTCAGATTCTTAGCAAAAATCTTAACTGCTGAGCCATCTCTCTATCTCCAAAAGAGACTATTTCAAAGAAAAATGGATGGTGTTCTTGAGGGTAATACCCAAGGTCACTCTCTAGTCTCCACATACATGCACACAAACATGTATACACACATGAACAGTCTCTCCTCCCTCCCTCTCTCTCTTACACACACACACACAGAATGAAGTGCTGTACATGATTGTACACTGTAATGTAGATAAACATGGAAGCATGATGCCTTTTGATGATTTTAGTTTTCTTTTAAGGGCATAGGAACCACTTTGAATTTACAGTGATGATTTCACAATTCTGAGACTGTGATGAACCCACTAAGCAGAACCGTGGCAGAATGAACTGACGTGTAGATTTCATTTTATTTTACTTTTAAATACAATCACTTTTTCTAATTAATATGTATATCAATAAGGGGGTAAATAGTGAACACATACACACATATGGCCTATCTGTGTACAGTAAGGTGAAGTCATGGGTACTAAGTACTGAGTAGATGTAACTTATTAAATGACAATGGTCAATAAATAGATTTTAAAGCTTTCCTGTATTTTAAATATGTAGAGAAATGCACTGAAGGGCATGAAGAAGGTTTGGATACTTCTTATGTATTATAAATATTAAATGAATGTCTTGTTTTATGGGCATGTATAATACTGAAGGCTTAGTTACCAGGATTTCTATTCTGCTTCTATGCTGTTAGTTTTCATGGGTGGCTTTGAAGATGTGGACTCGTAGGAAAAAGTCTTTCAGGGTAAATTATCATTTGTGGGGCTTTTATAAACTGTGGACATAACCATGAACACTATGCTGCAGCAACACTGAAATGAAATAAGCAAAAGCAATGGGGTGGGTTGGAAAAGCAAAGTTTTCTGCTTTGCGGAGAAGCTGGTTGGGCATCTACAATGTGGGAGATCCCAGAAAATATGTCCCCCTCTTTAAAAGAAAAAGGAAAAAAAGCCAAGCTCATACAGAATAAAAGTATGAAGAGAGTGACAGATTCAATGCTAGCTCTTTGTAGAAGAAAAGATGTTGTGGCCATTATGATCCAGTCCAAAGGAAACATCCTACAGAGTGGTTGAGGGCAAGTTTTCCCATAAACCCTTCTGCTGTCACTCACATGAGGTGAGGTGTCTCAATGTCATTCTCAATCCAACCATAGTTACTTAGTTTTTTATCCTGGGTTGCTGCATTCCACAGCAATTCTGCAGAAAAGGATACTGTGTTGTGTTTTGGCATCAGTTACACTGTGTGGCAAGAGAGAGTGACCCTGGATCTCAGTTGTAGCCCTTCTGTCTTGGTTCTGAGCAGAGGTGGAATCTGATGAACCATCCACATTGGCTGGACACTAGCTGGGAAAGAAGTTGGAAACCCTCAGGTTCATGTTGCGTTTTGCCAAGCACTCCCTGTCCTGGGGTCTCATCATATACTGCAAACATTTTCTACTTGTGGTAAGGACAAGGGAGGGTGAGCAGTGTCTGAGGCCAGTGCCCCTAGGCGGCTGTTTGTACTTTAACTGGAAGTCTCATGGGAAGTGCTGCTTCCGGCTCATGGCAGAGCCTGGTGTAGGTTGCACAGGCAGACACACACTGGCAGAGCCAAGCAGGTACCCTGAACTCTCACAGAACCCTTCATGGTGGTGCTGGCTCATTGAGTGAGGCCATCAGAACACCGGAGTGTAACTAGGCAGCCTCCTTGCTGATATCCTCTTCTTCCTCTTCCCTCTCTCAACCATCTCCTTCCTTTTCTGCCTCTGTCCTCTCCTCCCTCCTCCCCCCTCTTCCTCTTCTTGTCTTTCTTTTGTTTGATTTTTGAGACAAGTTTCTGTATGAATCTGAGGTGAGCTTTGAACTTACAGTCTTCCTGGCTGAGCTGCAGTTACAGATATGAGCATCTATTCACCATGTTCTTCCAAAGCGTTTGTAAGGGCATTGCTCCGTGTTAGAGAAGCCGTCTGACTGAGCCTTGGCATGTGAGTCCCACTGCCTCTGGGGCGCTCCCTTCTGCAGCCTGTGTCTCCTTTGGGTTTGGAAACTGAGTACCTGGGCTGTCCCTTCTGCCTGCTGCACATCTTTGGAGAAGTCCCATGATGTCTCAGTGGCTCCAGTTTCCTTCTCTCAGTGGCTATTCTGCCTTATTCTGTGGGGGATTTAAGAGGCACAGTGCCACTGATCCTTGAAGATTGTCCAGTAGTGGCCTTCACTTGTCACAGGAACAGAACATCACAGGCAGACTCTGGAGAATACTGTCCCCACACAACATGTCCAGGAGGAGATGAGACACCACACAGTACATATTGCCGATGACACTGCTGCATGTCCTAG